>NC_141694.1:873531947-874793447 GCF_964263255.1 Lissotriton vulgaris
ACAGTGAGTGTATTGCACCTATGGGTAGGGTAAGCTTCCACCCATCTTGAGAACTCACAAACCACAATCAAAATGTACCTCAGCCCATTACACCTAGGCATTTCAACGAAGTCCAACTGCATCCTGTTGAAAGGTCCTCCTGACATCCCAATGTGACTCATGGTAACCACAGTTTTCTTTCCAGCATTCATCTGCTGACATATAACACACCTCTGACACACAGCTTCTGCCACAGCACGAAATCGCGGATTATACCACGTTTGTCTGAACACTCACACCATCGCATCTCTTCCCAAATGCACTGCACCATAAATTTTCCTTGCCATTGGGCTCAACAACTAATCCGGCAACACCGCTCTTCCGTCGCTTGAAACCCAAATGTCCACATCCCCTTTCTAACAGCCTGAATTAATCCACACATTCTTCTCTTGGTCTCAAACCTGTTCCTGCAGGTACTTGAGCTCATCCCAAGTATCTGCCATGGCCAACATCATGTTGAACTCGGTTCTTTCTTGGCTCCCATCTATATGACTTTCAGTGAATGAACAACCCTGTTCAGCAGAGAAACATGCAACTTCGCCTGCATATAGGTTTCCAAGTGACACGAAATCCATCCCCTTTCCATGAGCCGTGCACTTAACAACAGCAATCTCCTTGGGGCGCTGTAAGGCCTCTAAGAGCAACCTCACAAACTCCCCATTTCGGATGGGTGATCCAGATGATGTCATGTAACCTCTCTGGGACCATAACTGTCCGAAGTCATGAACCACGCCAAACCCATACTGGCTCTCGGTGTAAATGGTAATTCGAATTTGGTCTGCTGCCAAGCAGGCAACGAGTCAAAGCAATGCTAGCCACCTGAGCCGAGTATACTCCTTCCAGGCATGCAGCTTCAACTGCTCCTGTAATGGTACATACAGCAAATGCTGCTCTCAACTGACCAACACTGTCTCTTAAGCATGAACCATTGACAAAGAATATCTCATCGGGGTTAGGTAGTTCATCAACAATGTCAGGTCTCGGTTTGGGCAAAGCTCAGTCACATCAAGACAATCATTGTCCGCACAATCTTTATCAAGGGTGTTTGGCAACGGCATCAAGGTGGCAGGATTCAAAACAGAACATCTTCTAAGGGTCACATTCTCTGCAGCGAGTATAACCTGCTTGTAGCGTGTGAGCCTATTATTGATCAGGTGCTGCCCCTTGGTCCTGGACATCAACAATTCAACAGAATGTGGAACAAAAACAGTCAATTGGTGACCCATGACAATGCTTTCACATCTTTCAATGCTGGCACCCGTTACAGCAACGGATGTGAGACATCTGGGAAACGCTGAAGCTACTGGATCTAGGGTAGCTGAAAGTAGGCAACTGGTCTACGGACACCTCCATGATCTTGGACTAAAACTGACAGTGCACAACCTTCTCGCTCACAACAGAATAGTGAAAAAGGTTTGTTGTAATCAGGCATCCCCAGTGCCGGAGCACGACAAAGGTACTCTCGCAACTTCAAGAACGCCTTCATACAGTCATTTTCCCATGGTACTGGATCACTTATATCCTTGTGCGTCAGTCTCCGTAAAGGCTTTGCTTTCAGTGAGAAGTTATTAAGGCAACAGTGGTCCCTTACAAATAATAATGCTTAATCAATAAATATAGACAAAGTCGTTGCTATATTTGAAAACGACATGCCCAGCCGGTCAGAGGTCTTGGTATTTACTTTTCAGTCAATGTAAAACATGAATAGCACACAATATACAAGACAGGGCACAAGCCTGTACCCAGTCACACAAGAAATATCAGGCCAGGGTACAATTAAAGGGAACAAACAAAAGGGCTTTGGCAAGAGCTTAACGTTCTGTAAACTTATTAATCGCACAGTTTTGATTATAAAACAGAACAATATTGACACCTTCACACTTTTAAAGGCCAAATAAAACATTCCATGTGTGTAAGGTGCTCATAGTTGTCGACAGGGTTTCGATCCGTTTAACACATTCTACGGATCTCATCAGGACATTTAATGTATGCCTAATAGTAAAACAGCCCACCTAGATATTCCTGTGACTGGGTACACAATAAGCCTTGAACCCTTTGGCTTCCCTCTTAGCAAATCAGGCTGCTTTACTACTAGGCATACATTAAATGTCCTGATGAGATCCATAGAATGTGTTAAACGGATCGAAACGCCGTCGACAACTATGACCACCTTACACACATGGAATGTTTTATTTGCCCTTTAAAAGTGTGAAGGTGTCAATATTGTTCTGTTTTATAATCAAAACTGTGCGATTAACAAGTTTACAGAACGCTAAGCTCTTGCCTAAGCCCTTTTGTTTGTTCCCTTTAATTGTTCCCTGTCCTGATATTTTTTGTGTGATTGACTGGGTACAGGCTTGAGCCCTGTCTTATATATTGTGTGTTAATCATGTTTTACATGGACTGAAAAGTAAATACCAAGACCTCTGCCCGGCTGGGCATGTTGTTTTCAAATATATCAACGACTTTGTCTATATTTATTGATTAAGCATTATTATTTGTAAGGGACCACTGCTGCCTTAATAATATTGACTCCCAAGGTCCCTTGCCAACTTCTTTGGGTTCCCTTGTTGTTTTCATTCAGTGAAAAGTTGGCAATCCACTGACTACAGTAGCCAGCCATCCCTAAGAACATTCTGACTCCTCTCTGAGTAGAAGGCACCATCAGTCCCATAATTGCCTCTATCCTGTCTAGTGACACCTCCCTCCTGCCTTTTTCTATCCGGTGACCTAAATACTGCACCTCATTAAAGCAGTACTGTAGCTTATTTGGCGACACCTTGTGTCCATTCTCTGATAAATGGTTCAGTAATGTGATGGTATCAATCCTGCATGCATCTTCAGTCTCTGATGGCACAAGGAGGTCGTCAATGAACTGTACACGAACAGAGTTCTGCGGCAGTACAAGACTCACAAGATTCATTTCCAAGATCTGATTAAAGATCGAGGGACTCTCTGTTTACCCCTGTGGGATACAACACCACGTTAAAACACGATTTTCCAGCTTAAACGCAAAAAGAAATTGGCTCTCCTCATGGAAAGAAATCAATAAGAAAGCCTGACAAAGGTCAGTCACAGTGAACCACTCTGCTTGACATGGAATCTGAAACAATATTACAGATGGAGTCGGTACCACTGGACAACAGGGAACAACTATGTTGTTAACCCGACGCAAATCCTGCACAATTCTAAATTTCCCACTCTGCTTCTGCAATCCCATAATAGGCGAGTTACATGGACTGCCCATTACTTCCTTCAGAATTCCCTGCTTAATCATAGACTCAATCACAGGCTTTATTCCTGCAACTGTCTCTGGTGTCAAATTATACTGAGGTGTTCTGGGGAACTCAACATTCTGCTTGACCTGAATCTTAACTGGCTCAACTCCTTTGATCAAGTCTATGTCCTCACCAGTAAAGTCCCACACTTCCTGCGAGACTGAATCTCTGAAATCAAGTGGAAGCTCTCCCACTGTCACAACAGGGTACATTTCGGTACACAAATGTTGATTTGTGACCTTAAAAGCAGCATCATCATCATTAGTCTCAACTCCACTCCTTTAGGGGTGCAATAAATGGTGCAATTGAGTTTACACAGTAGATCCCTCCCTAGTAAACAAACAGGGCTCGAATCGCACACCACGAACTGATGTCTATCTCGAAACGTCCCTATCTTCACAGGAATCGGTTCTGTTAAAGGGCTCGTTATTTTCTTGTTCGCAACACCTACAACTTGGATACATTGTCCCGAGATGGGTAGGTTGGGGACTACTGCAGATCTCACAGTAGAACAGGGGGTAGCACCAGTATCAACCAGAAAGGTGGGAGGGTGACCATCAACATCAGCTTCCACAAATGGTCCCCTCTGGTCTACCTCCAAGCCTGCCCCAAGAGGTAAGTCTGAGTCCCTGTCGAGATCCTCGGAGGCAGGGACTCCTGAACTCGCGGAGCCGAAGTCCCCCCTTTTATCGACTTTGGCTTTACTACTGTCTTTGTCACCTCGGTTTCTTGTACCTGCACTACCTCTTCCTCCTGCTGCATCTGATTTGCAGGATTCAAAGGACACTCGTGTCTCCAGTGTCCAATCTGATGACACTGATGACACTCAGTAAGCTTTTTCAGAGTTGCCAGATTTACTCTTGGCCTAGAGTCCTCAGTATTTCCCTTTCCCTTATTCTGATCATTCTGTTTCCTTCCCAGCGTACCTCCGCCTGACTGTACTTGGCTTCCCTTGTCGGCAGCTTGCATCTGAACCAACATCAGCTTATCCTTGAGTCTCTTATGCCTCAAATCTACCTCATCACTGCAATATCTAGCATACCTCAATATCTCATCCAGCGGCTTGTTCTGCCAACAAATCAAATGCTGCTGGATCATAAGGCAAATCTCAGGTCTCAACCCTAGAACAAATTTCGACACAAACTGTCCCATGTCCTTAGGATCCATTACATCCAACCCACTGCACTGCTTAAAGACTTGCAACAACCTTCCATAATACTCATGCACCGTCTCCTTTGGACTGAACTGTCCGATCTATTTTCACCCAGTCAATGTCCTGCTGTGGTACTTTAGATTTCAACCACGTGGTCACCTGCTCGTACATTTTCATAACAAGGGGTGATGGGCCATTAGTGACAACATCCCTGTCCGGTTTAGAAGTGGGCCATTCAACAGCAACCTTAAATGCTACCCACAAGTCACTCGGAACCACAATGTCAAACAATGTATTCATATCTATTGACAACACCTTCAAAATCTTGACAAACCTCTCAACCTGCTTGTACCACTCAACTGGGCTCTCTCTCAGTTTTGGCAAGTCATTTGTGAATACTGTCAAATTTCCTCTACTCCAAGGCAAATGCACATACCCTCCGCTAGCTACGTCTCATAAAGGGTAATTCCCAATTCCTTGCACTTCCCCTCCAGGAGGAGGTGTCTCTGCCACATTTCTCTTAACACTCTTTTTCTTCCCACTTATCAAGCCTATTCAATTCTCGTATCCCCATAATCAGTTCTTTGATGTGGGTCTTTAGTCCAATTACACTCTTTTCGTCCAGATCTTGGTCACTATACTGTAACCGATGACCACCCTGCAGCATTTTTGTTTTAGACAAGTCCAATTCATACCTGTTCCCCAATTTAGTTAGTTTCTCATGTGCCGACCTTGCTTTGCGAGTCATATCCTTTGCCACAAACAACAACTCGTCTGGCTCATAGAGGTCCACCCTCTCTAAAGGCAAGTTCCCATCAACAATCTCATCCACTTCTGCTTTTAACCGCATCACATCCAGCCTTTTTGCGCTTACTGCTGCCTTCAGGACACCTTGACCAGATGCACCACTCGACTCTCTGCAGTCGCTACCCTGTTTTCTGCACCTACTCCCTTCAGGTGTATCCCTTAAAACCACTCTATTGTTGGCACTCCCATGATCCCAGACCTCCCTTTGTCTGTCACTCCGAGTCCCATGTCCTTAAATCTGACCTCAATTCTCCCAGGGATTTCAGTCTTGGTCCCCTCAGATCCATCGGTCATCTTGACCAATCTGCTGTAGCCGGCAACGGCGTGCTCTACTCTACAGGGCTCGGTAATAGAACCAACCCATTCACTACACTGTTTATTCCTGTTAGACGGAGACCCGGAGGGTCGGCCGAGTACAGGGGGAGAGGCCTCCGGCGAGGGCCCTCCCCGGTAATCGTACAGACAAGTAACTTCCCTCCCCACAGATAGACACCACACAAGGATAAGTTCTGCACACTTTTATATATATCTTTAGGCAAGGTGATGAGCGGTACAGTAGGACCAGGATACGAGGATCCCGTCAATTCTAGTCTCTTTGGGGAAAAGGGTAGCGGGACAGTCTGAGTACCGGTCCGGTACAGAGGCAGCAAAAGGTGGAGCTCACAATCCTCGGGCTGGAGGGTTCGCAAGGAGGGGCCGCGGCAGCGCCAGCAGGCCTTGTAGATGGTTCACGATGAGGACGGCAGCGCCAGCAGGCTTCGAAGATGGTTCACGACGAGGATGGCCGCGGCAGCGCCAGCAGGCCTTGAAGATGGTTCACGACGAGGAAGGCCGCGGCAGGGCCAGCAGGCCTTGAAGATGGTTCACGACGAGGAGAGCCGCGGCAGCGCCAGCAGGCCTTGAAGATGGTTCACGACGAGGAGGGCCGCGCCAGCAGGCCTTGAAGGTGGTTCACCGCGAGGAGGGCCGCGGCAGCGCCAGCAGGCCTTGCAGATGATTCATGACGAGGATGAGCCGCGGCAGCGCCAGCAGGCCTTCAAGGATGAGTTTGTCTCGGTGTCTCTCAACTCCAGGATACAACTGCCTTCCTGCTCTGGAGCTGCCCCAGTTATAGGTCTGGCGCCCTTTGATGTCCGGACCCTCGCACTTGGAGGTCGGGAGGTCCGGGATGAGGGAGTTCAGACACCCAGCAGGGGGGTGGAGCCAGCGCCCGGGGAGGCTGGGGGCGATCGACACCTGGCGGAGGGGAGCCATCGACACTCCTTCTCCCATTGACTTGCCAAGTGGTCTCTTCACCCCCTGGGTGGATGGTGGTGCCTTGATGTCGGGGCCTGGCTGGGCCCGAGGTCGACCCGAGGCCACGAGGCCTGGTCGTGTAGTGTCCAAAATGGCGGTCGGGCCGGAGACCGGGGTTCTGGAAGGGACCCGGGCCGGCCGATGCGGTGTTGTTTAGGAGCCAGGGTTCCGTCGGGGAAGGGCCGGGGGTTGCCCCGGCGGGTTGCAGTGGTGGTTCTTGTCCGGGGAACAGGAGGAGCAGGGGTCCGTGACCCGCCATGCGGGGAGGGGACGGGCCGGCCACGAGGCCTGTCCAACAATTCCAAAGTCAGCACTTCCTTTCATTCCTGTCTGTGATTGGCCTCCATTCCTCACCTGCTCTGGATTGTACACTGACACCATGGGATCAGTGGTAACCTCTGAGAACTGACACTTTCGGCGTTCTGCATTTCCCCCAATGAGAATTTTCCAACTACTTCAGAACTCGGTGGGCCTTGTGGTTCCTTAGTTCCCTCTATTGGAGATGATCTGTCCCCCTCTGACGCCGGATTGTACGGAGGTTGTCTCTCTGATAACATCCTTTCTATCAAGCTATCGTCAGTATCACTGTCGTCATCCTCAGCTTTGTTTTTCTGCGTATCCCCTGACTTGACCAACAATGGATACAATTTATCCCCCTAGATCGTCTGTACTCTCCATCTCTTTTCCAATGCATCCCATCTCGCATCTTGAAATGCCCTGACTGATCTCTTCACTCGTTCCTGTCTCCTGTCTCTGTTTCTTTTGTGTGCCGCCCTAATCCACACATGTAATACCTCAAATTGCGTTGGTCTAGGCTTAGGTCGCAAAGAAGCCATAATCGATTTCAACTGGTATAACACTTCCAATCTAAAAGTTCCATATCTGGGAAAGGTCAACTCCTCATTTCCTTCAGTCATTTTGCACCGATTCTCAAGCTGCAGTATAGTATGCAAACCCACATTCGTAGCCATGTAATGAGCTGGAGTGTCCTTGGGCGGAGCCTCTCCAACCCCCCCCGGGGTTCTAAATTCTTTTATTTTTTTAACAAATCTCGCAAAACTTAAAAACATTTCATGATGAAACCAGCGTTTCTCTTTTCACAACGCTTGTCTACTTCCTGATGACAATCACCCAATCCCAGCGAGGCTTCACACCAACCGCCCTATCACAGCGCGGCACCGTCTGACATCATTTTCCCCCCGCTCGCAGCAGTTCCCCTCCTTTTCAATTCACTTCTCACTCATGCTCACGTCCCATGCATACACTGAAATAATCACCCGTACGTCCAAGTAATTACTTCGCTGACTGTATGTCCACAGTCTGACTGTACGTCCTCAGTCGTGTAATTGTCTACAGAAAACTGGCAACTGTCTGTCCACGAAACGACCTGACAATCACCTCAACTGATAGGTTACAAACACTCAGCAACCTACGACCAGTGTCAGTTACTCACGCACTCACACATTCATTCCCCTTATCTCGGTCCAATGGGCAATCGATGGTACCTCATGATCCCCTTAACAATGGTCGACAATTACGGTTTGCTTAAGCTACTCCTTGAGCCCAAGACTTTCCCAGGCTGCGAGCGCTCACAGCCTGATCTCCTTTCATACAACAGGCATTCCAACTCCGCAAAACATCACAACACAAACACCGCAACCTAACAACATATAACCCTATTCATACTCACTCTCCCACGAACTGCTGCTTTTCGCTGCAACGTCACTCTCCGTCAGTTTCCACGAAACGCCTTCTTCCGCCGATAATCCACTGGACAGTCATTGCCTGAATTCTATGGGCCTTGGGGAAACTCCTATCCTAATCTAGAACTCCCTTACTTCCAGAGACAAAGCTTTCTCTGGCTACCAACTGATGACGCTGGGATTCACATACAGATTTTTCCTTACCAATCCTTGAAATCCCTGGCCGACTAGATCTCTTTAGTCTGCAAAGAAGTGTAAAGGGGAGTTCTCTATTTCCATACTTATAACAATTTTCCAAGGACCAAATACGTCTCAATCCAAAGGCCTCTGACTACAAAATGAAGTTTAAAGATTTATTACAAAGCCAAAAATAATTGACCATACAAGCACCTCGGCAAGAGGTTCAAGAAATAAACCGGCACGAATACAAACATAATCCTACGCAGGAGTCTCAGACGACTCAGAATAAAGAGCAATGTGAGTTCCAAAAGCATTAGGCAAACAGTAACAGTTCCCACTGGAAGTCTCGCCTGCATATGTTCCAAGGGAAAGAAAGGATTAGTCTGTCCCTACACTAACTCTAAGGTGACATCCCTACTTAGCATATCTCCCAGGCAAGAGAAAAAGGTGTCAGCTGTGAAGGCTCCCTAAGAAGCACATCCACTCTTTCCAGGTAAGTAGCCCAAGCTACCGAGCTTGTTCTAAGATGCTCCTTAATTTCTCCTGCCTAGTTCGCACTGAGACCCCTGTCTAACTGCATTTCCAATTGGCCTGATTTAGACAGGACTCAGTCTGACTCCAACCGACTCTAACCCTAACTCCGACTGCGACCCTCACTACAACTGCAACTGACTCTCCTCCCTCTGTGAAACAAAAGGGGATGATGGACGGAGCGTTTGAGCAATATCAAACACTCACCCCCAGTCAACTGATCTGGGTTAAATCCATCACCATTCTTTAGCTCACTCAGCCACCCCAGTTCAGACATGGCCATATGCAAATCAGTCTGACCCTGTGCCTCATGGGAACAGTCCAGCCCGAACTGCCAAGCCATGTCTTCCCTGGACCGGAAACAAGCATCCTGGGACCGGTTTCGGATTCATAATCCTAATCAGCCAGGCTATCTTGAATCCAGTGGCCAAGTGAGCAAGGGACTCACGTCTGAGCATGACTACGAGTGGTTATAATGCACCCCTACAATTTTCAAAATAACATGGCGCTCTATCAATGCTGTTGAATGATTTATGAGCACTTTGAAAAGGGTGGTTCAATGTGCTGCACTGGAGGATATCGTCCTCAAATCTGCTCTACACCCAACCCTACGTGCCTACCATTCCACTCCTCATTCCACGACAAGAGAAAGTCCTGCCACCTTTGCTGTTCCAGAGATCTCTTGGAATGAAGATACCTCAATGGATCGTCAGATGGTCAATAGGCCCTGAGGAGATTCAAGTCACTGACACCTCTCGCATATGCAAAATGAAGGCCTATGGCGACAAGGGCCGACATGCTCAAGACACAGTTTTCAAGAAAGACCGAATACTTGTTAAGCAAAAGTGGGCACGCAAGACGGATACTGTTTGATGCTGACCCGCTAAGAGTTGTGGCCTAGAAAATCCATAACTAGAAACTCATCACACTTTAAGACTTTGCCTGATGTTCGTCAGCTCCAGACCTCGAAGTGAGGCAACTCCACCTGAGTGCCCAAGTCGAGCATCTGACTCTTCTCCAGAGATGCCAGATGAAGGCGCCCCTCCTCTATCTCATACAACTAGATCTGGAAAGTCACTGCAAGCACCTCAACTACTCATCGAGGAGTTGTAATGTGTATATGTGAATATATTTGTTTGTACCTGTTTTTTGTGCATGAAGTCTCTAGTGGCCCTCGGCTGACTCCTTACAAGTATTATTTAATCTTATGGGTGTGGCTGGGTGTGGTTAATAAAGTTTGAGACTTATTGTGTTCAGTTAACAGTTGCATGCTGAAGAATAAAGACGTTGAAACCAGAACTCTGTGGGTGGCATGCTCTGTTATATGCTCTCTGGCTTGGGAGGACTCTGCAGTCATGTATCACTTTGTCCACAGCTGAGGCCAACTGGACCACGATTAAGTGGAATGCATATTGCTCCAGATGGGAGGCCATACACTACTGTAATACAAATTCGGGAAGAAACTTGGAGCAGGATGAGAATCACCTTGATAGGAAGCTATAGCTAACTTCAAATAACTGGTGAGCAACTTTCCTCCGCCCACAGAGGCATATGCTTTTTGGGTTGGTTTAGGAAAATGTGCATTTGAACGCTCCTAGGTCCATTTTACATGACCAGAGCAACAAAGGGTTTTCAGCCTTCATTGCCAACACCTATTAGAGGGATTTGTGATGTTATACATCTGGACAAAAAGCCACACCTTAAACAAGTGAGGCCCGAATATCTTGAATATTCACACAAGAGCATACAACTGTTTCTAACAGCAGCCCAGTATTGTGGCTGATAAAAGACATTGGATGCTCCTTCCTTTACCTTTTAGTAAGGAGTGCCCCAACTCTCTTATCAGATGCATACATTTGGATGACGAAGTCTATATCTAGATTATAGCGAGTCATCTTTAGAAATGGATGCACAACACAGTGAGTTCTTGAGAATTTCAAATGTCTTATCACTCTTGAACCCAGAACATTTTTCTGGGCCCCATCTTAGATGTCAGGACAGTTAGTCGGGCTACTATGGCCCCATAATTGGCTACACAGTTCCAGTGATACCCAGTGAGAGCCCAATTGGCCCTCTCCCAGGTCTGGGTAGTGGGAACCTTCTAGTGTAGTACTGTCTGGGCCTTTTCCTCCAGAAGTCGAAACTTTCAACTGTCCCTTTGGTGCCCTGGGTAGCCCAAAGGACTGAATGCATCTTGCACTTGGCTGCCTGGATGGCCAGTTTCACCCCTGTATCACAAACAGCATCTTTTATCTAAGCCTCTAAAGTTATTTCTCCAGACATTGCATAACACAGCAATACTTTCCAGCTGGAACACACACAACTTTTCTAGGCCAGACGTGTGGTTGGCTACTGTGATGTCACAAAAGCTAATGGAATTTCTATATAATGCTTAACGCTGGACAAATTCAGATAGAGAATACAGCGACCACGTATCTCAAAAAAAATTTGTGAATAGTGTTGCCGATTATTTTTTTTTTAATTGGAGGGCTGACTGCCTCCTGATTTCTTGGAAACAGGTAATGTAGTATATACACCAGTTCACGGTTAGAAAGGTTTATTTGACATATAGAGGTCAGATAAGGGGCTAAAACGCATCTGTCTTTCTCAGCAAGCAGGGAATGGCCTTTATTATTTCAGTAGGCAGAGGCCAGCATCTCATAGCACATACTCGTAGACAGCGGAGCCTTTGTACACTTTAAAATGTTGGCACATGAAAAGTATACGTGGGTTTCGATTATTACTTAACATTAGTGCCGTTTTTCTAATACAGTTTTATTAAAATCTCCACCCGCAGTCACATAGGAAAGTAGTCAATGTTGTAATATGTCATTTTGTCTCTACAGTGACAGTGTCTAAGTCTTTAACATTGTTTCGGTACCCAAGATACAGCAAACAACAACAATCCTATGACCCATCGCCCAAGCAAGCACAGGGACAGCTGGATACTGTGAGTAAATCGTCTCGCTGTTTAATAGTCTCAATCTTTCCAGGGTACATTCTTTATATGTCTGACGTGACATTGCAGCTGACTGCTTGACCCACGATATCTAACATAGACAGTAAGCTCTGGGTCAGCCTTCTTCAACAATTAACTTCTTTTTGTCAGCTCTCATCAGCCATTGATTAAAGAGATTGTCAATCACATCTTCACTCCTGTCTGAAGATTTTTTCTTTTATTGTCATGTTGAATTGTGAGTGTACCATTCAACCTCCTATTGGGACTATTTTACATCTGAAAACAACTCAAGTGTCATCATTTTTGTCTCATTCCATCCTTTCTTCACACAAGCATTCTTCACATATAGCAAATATTTTTACATTTTATTTGACTGTAGCAGGCCTTTTTTTTAATTAATTTGTCAGGGCTCATGTGCAATACTAGTGCAATCCCATGCCCTCCTCTGTCTGTCTGCTCTGCTCTTGATTGTCCCTTCTCTCTGTCAGTTTTAGTCTCACTGTCCTCCAGTTCTCTTCCTATTTCCCTTGTTCTGCTCCTATGAACCCTTGTCGCATGTGGTCTATCTCCTTGCCTTCTCTCTCTGTCACCTTTACTTTTCCATTGTCTGTCCGCTGTACGACCACCCTGGTCTCCGTTGATTTGTAATCAGGCCCACTGTCCTCTTTCTTTGCCCATTCCTGTTGCACCTTCTCCCATTTCTGGGACTTCTCTTCACCCTCTGTGTCTGGTCCTCTCTACTCATGTGGGCTGTGATTTCAGCAGCGCAGAGGATGAGTGTGTGGGTGGTAGGTACTCAGTGATTGCCCTCCATACTGCAGCTGCCTTATGTCCCTCAGTCATTGGGCACTGTCCAAGCCAGTAAGTCTTGCTTGCATCTGTAGTTACAAGCCAGAACTTTTGGCTTTGCCATTGTTTGTTTTTTAACCGTTTTCATTGAGCTGCCTTTGTTCTCAAAGGGAAGGAATAGGACCATTGTTTTCCTACTGCCAGAACATAAACCAAACATTAGCAGAGAGCAGGGCCGGCTCGTCCGTTATGGTGGAGGAGCATAGGAGCATTACCCCCCCCCCCCCCCCCCCCCTCTGCTGAAAGCCAGCAGAGGCAAAAGACAAAAATAAATTGATAATAAAATATTTTTATTATCATATTATTTTTAGCCCTGCAAGCTGTGAGTCGAGGGTGGGGCGTGGCCTCTGATACTGATGCTGCAGCACCAGGAAGGAGGGGGGAGAGGTGAGCACTGCAAGTGTGCATGATGGTTTGGCTGGCCCTCTGGGGCCTGCCAAACCGTCATGTGCACTTGTCCTTTCTCCACCGAGCTGTGCTTTACAGCTGTGTGGAGAAACCAACACGAATATATGATCCCATTCCGCATTCCAAAATCCCGCATACCATGACTCCGCATTATTTACAATGCAGAGCCATTACTCTGCAATACAATCACTCCGCAAAATTTAACGCCGCATATAACTTTACAACGCATGCCTTTACAACGCAAAGGCATGTGTCGTGAACTTATATGTGGGGAAAAGTTAGAAAATGTACATACACTATATATATATATATATATATATATATATATATATATATATATACACACACACACACACACATAAATATATATTTATATATATATATATATATATATATATATATATATATAGTGTATACATATATATATCTATATACATATAAATTAAAATAAATTAAAATAAACCAAATAAAGCATATGTATATAAGTAAATGAATATTTTACATTTATATTTGTTTTAAAATAATATTAAAAAATAAATATATATATACAATTTTAAAAAATACACTTAACACCCTAAAAACTAATACCACCCTACTCCCTTAAAATACCCCAGCACCCCAAAATCCAAACCCACCCTTACTCCTTAAAATACCCCAACACCCTTAAACACTAACCCATCTTAACCATATAAATATACCCTGTACCCCCAAAACCCAAACCTACCCCTGAACCCTAAAAATACCCCTGTACCCCAAAACCCAAACCTACCCCTGAACCCTAAAAATACCCCTGTACCCCAAAACCCAAACCTACCCCTAAACCCTAAAAATACCCTTGTACCCCAAAACCCAAACCTACCCCTGAACCCTAAAAATACCCATGTACCCCAAAACCCAAACCTACCCCATAACCATAAAAATACCCCTGTACCCCAAAACCCAAACATACCCCTTAACCCTAAAAATACCCCTGTACCCCAAAACCCAAACCTACCCCTGAACCCTAAAAATACCCCTGTACCCCAAAACCCAAACCTACCCCTGAACCCTAAAAATACCCCTGTACCCCAAAACCCAAACATACCCCTGAACCCAAAAAATACCCCTGTACCCCAAAACCCAAACATACCCCTGAACCCTAAAAATACCCCTATACCCCAATACCCATACCTATCCCTTAACTCTTAAATACCCCTGCACCTCATAACCCGAACCCACCCTTAACACCTTCCCTACTCATGACGAGCTCAGCTCGTCATGAGGCACGGTTGAGCTGTGCTTATGACGAGCTGAGCTCGTCATGAACAATGAGGAATTCAATTAATCAGCACAGGAGGAAAATGCCTCTAGCAGCCAAGGTGTTAAAATACCCCTGAACCCCAAAAACATATACTCCAACATCCCCAAACTAAAACAATATACTTACCATACACTTAAATATAAAAAACATATGCTTTTACCAATCATGCTTTTACAACGAATTTCGTTGTAAAAGCATGCGTGGTCAAAGCATATAATATATAATGGCATGCGTTGTAAAATTTTGCGGAGTAATGGTACCTGCGTTATCATGGTATGAGGAGTAATGGTATGCGGAGTAAAAAAATGTGTAGTGACGGTGTTTTACCACCAACACAGCTCCCAGTCTATAACTGAGCGCTGAACCGAGGCGCTCAGACCAATCTATTAGTACTAAACTAATAGTATTCCCAACATGTGAGCCGCGCTGGGATTGGGAGCTGGGAGCCTGCACAGTGTCCAGCAGTTCCTTCACGGGACACGAGAATATGGAGAAATGCTGTCGGAGCAGGTAAGTCTTTTTCTCTATTTTACTTCAGGTTTTTTTTGTGTGTTCCCCCCTTCCCATGCCCCACCACTTAGCAAAATGAGTGGCTGCTACTGGCAGAGTGACTGCGGGTGCAGAATGCACGTTTGTCCTGTCTTCTAGACAAACCACCAATAGGTCTCATTGTCATTGGGCTCACCCAGTCGTGCAGACGAAAATTGTGCCACTGACACTATATGATAACTGGGCTGGACATTAACTATTTCCTTTGTATAAGGGTGCGTACCTTTTTGGTGTCTATATTCATCAGAGCTTGCTTATCTCATGTCAACCAATGCTCCTAACTACAAGGCTTTCTAAAAATACCAGTCATGCGGTCGTCAAATATGCTTTGTAGTAAATGCACACATATGATTGAGGATTATTTGTATTCTTTATTCTTAAATTGCGCAGTACCGCAGTAAGGGTGCTTGTAGCACCAAGCAGGATACAGGCTCTCTCTACCACATACATTCTAAGTCCCATCATATATTCATGTTCCCTATGACATACTAAAGTTCTACATTATACAGTCTACTCTACAAAGAAACCTAGTTACTACACATCCCCTTTACTAATAAAATAAAACAAAAAAACAAAATAAACAAAGTTGAACAACAGTAAAACTTTTATAGGCAGGCCTTCTCAACCTGAGGGGAACAATTTACTCACAAACAAAATCATGTAAAGATTTTGGCATAACAATGAGTCTCCCAGATCTACTGGACACATGTATGCCATCTTTCCCACCAACTGGTTCAGATTCACTTATAATCACTGTGCGTATTTAACAAATTGGAACCAGTGACTGTGTCTGAATCACTGGCTGTCTTACCCTGTCCAGTAAAAAAATCAGAACCAGTAACAGAATTTAACCACCAGTAATCCTCACCCTTTTCCCTTTCCTTGGAGACTTTGTCACATAACAAATGTTGTTGTCGTGCAACTGCAACACGGCTCATGTGATGGACATTGCCATCATCCAACATGACAGTGTTTTTCATGACCTTGGTGATAGTTCTGGGTTCAGAAAAAAGAGGCTGCAATTTACCAATCCTCTTTGCACTTATAATTCTGACCACTTGACCAGCCTCCAACTTAACATTCATAGTACCTTGTTTAGTGTCAAAATACATTTTGTTTTTTCTTTGTGAATTGGATATGCATTCTCTGACTTTTGTGCTGTCCCACACATATTTCCTACTCCTACCTATCCAACTTGGATTAATTTAGCAATAAGGAAATCTCCCTCTTATAAGTCCAAATGGACTCTCACCACACATGTCATGAATTGTGATCCTGTACGACCATATAAGTTTGTCTACTTCAGCATTCCAATTCTTTTTTTCCTTACAGGCTAATTGTAAAGCATCTTTTATAACTCTGTTGACTCTTTCAACCACAGAATTACCCCTGGGATGATAGAGGGCTGCAAATCTCTGTTCAATACCAGTGGCTTCCATGAATCTTTTCATGACATCAGACTTGAACTGCACACCGTTGTCGGTGAGAATAGAAGGTAACACTTCTCTAATAAAGCATTCATCAAGAAATTGAATAACAGCAGCATGGTCAATATGTTCTACAAATGTAAAAAGAACAATTGATGGACAGAATGCAAAACAATGTCATACATTCACCCCAGTACAGAGGTCTGGGCCTAAATCCATCGTTTTTTTTGCTCACCATGCCATTCTAGTTTGGACCCAGCCATATGCAAATCAGTCTTGACCCTGCTCCCCAATGGGAACATTCCGCCCGAAATGCCAGGCCAGGTCCTCCCTGGACTGGAAACAAGCATCCTAGGACTGGTTTTGGGCTTTCAGCCCTCATCAGCCAGGGTAGCTTCAATCCAGTGGCATGGAGAGCACCCGACACACGTCTGGTCATACCCGTGCCACTCAGGGTGACTAATGCAAAAAGAACAATTGAAGGACAGAATGCAGAACAATGTCATACATTCACCCCAGTACAGAGATCTGGGCCTAAATCCATAGTTTTTTTTGCTCACCATGCCATTTCAGTTTAGACCCAGCCATATGCAAATCAGTCTTTACCCTGCGCCCCAATGGGAACAGTCCAGTTCGTACTGCAGGCCAGGTCCACCCTGGACTGGAAATAAGCATCCTAGGACCGGTTTTGGGCTTTCAGCCCTCATCAGCCAGGATAGCTTGACTCCAGTGGCATGGAGAGCATGGGCCCCACGTCTGGGCATACCCGTCCCACTCGGGGTGACAAATGCAAAAAGAACAATTGATGGACAGAATGCAAAACAATGTCATACATTCACCCCAGTACCGAGATCTGGGCCTAACTACATCGTTTTTTTTTTGCTCACCATGCCATTCCAGTTTGGACCCAGCCATATGCAAATCCCTGAAACCGGTCCCAGGATGCTTGTTTCTGGTCCAGGGAGGACCTTCCATCATTTGTTTGCTGTGCCACTTTTCGCCCTAAGTGGGATGGGTATGCCGAGATGCGGGTCCCTTGCTCACTGTGCCACTGGATTCAAGCTAGCCTTGTTGAAGAAGGGTGACATACCCTGAAACCGGTCCCAGGATGCTTGTTTCTGATCCAGGGAGGACATGGCCTGACAGTTCGATCTGGACTGTTCTCATGGGGCACTGGGTCAAGACTGATTTGCTTATGGCTGGGTCCAAACTGGGGCGGCGTAGTGGGTAAAAGAACAATGGATTTAACCCAGATCTATTGACTGGGGGAGAATGTTTGCATTATCAGCATTCCATCCATCATTTGTTTGCTGTATCAATATGTTCTACAACCTTCACTTCAATCCACCTGGAAAATAAGTTGACCAAAACTAAGGCATACTTACTCAGACCATCCTGCCACACAATTGGTCCCATAATGTCCAAAGCCAACTCTTCCCAATGTAGTTTGGGACCCCCTAAAGAAGACATAGGATGATCGAGGGTCTTCTGACTTTTGTCAGCACATTTGCAACTCACACACTTAAGTACAAGCATTTCAATCTCTAAATCCACTCTGGGCCACCAATAGAAGGCTTTACTATTTCTCTGTGTTCTTGAAATGCCCGGATGACCTTCATGCCCGATATTGATCATTTTAATTAGCATGTCTTTGGGAGGAATGATTTTTTCACCTTGACAAACAAACTCCTCATCAAGACTTACTTTGTTTCTTACCCCCCAGAATGCTCTAATTTGTGGCTCAGTTTTACATTCATTGGTCCATCCATTTGAAATTCTGTCTTTCACGACCTTTAGTATTTGTTCCTTTGCCACTTCTTGTTCCCACTCATCCATACGTAAACCTCAAGAATCAGAAAAAATTGCAGCCAAACAATAGTCACTCCACATACTCTGATCAATCTCTTTAAGTGGTAAAGACAATCTGCTAATAAAGTCAGCAATTATGTTTTTGACACCAGGGGCATACTTGTACCTCATAAACAAAATCTTGGAGCATCATGGACAACTTAGCTATTCTCGCTGATGCTCTACACAAATTTTCCGTGGTTAGCAACTTAGTTAAGGGTTTGTGATCGGCTCGGAGAATGAACTTTTTGCCCCAAATAAATTTCCTAAAGTGCTTCATCGCCCATACACAAGCTAATGTCTCCCGTTCAATGACCGAGTACTTCTCCTCACAAGGATAGAGTGAACGTGAAGCGAAAGCTATCACTACCTCTATGCCTTGCTCCATCAATTGTGAGAGAACACCACCAAGCCCAGTACCACTTGCATCCGTGGTGCCAAAATTATCCCCTGATGGGTTAAAACCTTGTAAAGTTGGAGCATTGATAATGGTAGTTTGTATATCTTGAAATGCTCTCTGGCAAGCCTCACTCCAAATAAATAGAGTCTTGTTTTTCATTAATTGACACATTTCATATGTTTTTTCGCGAAATTGGTTGACAAACTTCAAATAGAACTCAGCTTAGCCCAGGAAGGACCTGAGTTCATCCTTTGACTTAGGTGCAGGAGAATTGACAATAACGTCAACTAGTTTGGCTTTGGGTTTAATTCCCGTATCAAAAATGTCATGCGCCAAGTATGTAGCCTTTTTCTCTGCAAATTTGCATTTGCTGCCTTCAGCAGCCAAGCCATTGACTTCTAGTATCTTAAGAACTTCGCTGAGAGTCGCATCATGGTGAGATTTACTCTTCCCCATGATTAAGATGTAGTCTTGAAAGAAGACGACTTCAGGAATGTGACCAAACAGATTTCACATCAACCTTTGGAATACTGCAGCCGCAGACGCCGACCGAAAGGCATGCATTTGAATCTGAAACAACCAAAGGCAGTGCAAAATGTGGTCAAATGTCTACTCTCAGGATTAAGAACAACTTGATGGTATTTGGCAGATAGATACAAAGTTGAAAATCATTTAGCATTATGTGTAAAAGACAAAATTTCATCAATTTTAGGAAGCGGGAATTGATCTACTAAAATATTGTTATTTAAGTATCTCAAATCAATTCTCTTAATTTGTCTAAATCAGACTTAATTTCAGATCTGACAATGAAAGGTATGTTGCGTGCTTTATGTACTTTTGGAACAGCACCTTTCTTCAAACTAATATGATGGGTAAATCCTTTAAGTTCACCCATTTGACCCGAGGAAACAGTGGGAAACTCTTCTAACGCCCAGTTTTTTGTGCCTTCACTGTCACAAGAAATGAGGACTTGCTCCTTACTATTGGGATCAAGAATAATATTCAGATTTTTCTGGTCTTTCAATTCTAGGACAGATGGTCCTTCTTTTTCAATATATAACTGCCCAGTAGAGCGCCTACCTTTGAATCGAAAGACCAGCACTCTGAAGCCTAGAATATCGATCCTTTCTTCTGTGTAGCTTACAGGAGCAATATCACTAAGTTCCAACCCAATACCAATGCGGGAAATGAAAAACTCCTCCCATACCGGTTTGGAAATGATTGTATACGGAGAACCTGAATCAGCAGCCAATTGAACAAGAACACCACCTAAAGAAACTTGACAAATGGGTTTAGAAGAAGATATATCAGAAATGTTTAGAAAAACATTCTTCTTCATGTTAAAGTGTGTTTGGACTTCCTCATCACTTGAAGTAGACAATGCTGCATTCAAGACATTTGGCGGACCTTGCAGCACACCTGTCAAAGTTAGCTGAATGGAAGCGACTACCACATCTGTAGAATACTAGATTATCAACTTTTTTAAGTTCATATTTTTTTTCCCATCTACTTTAGCATCTCTGTTACCTTTGTGACTCATTTTACCCTCCAAGAACTTACCAACAAGTTCAAAATCCTTTTTGTCTTGAGACAGAGTAGCTTTTGTACAACATTCTGATAATTCAGCTTTTTTAACCATAGCGATAATGTCCTTAAGATTATCTTATCCTTCCACCCATAACTTATCCTGCATGTTCTTATTTTTAGTGTACATGACGATTTGATCCCTGACAAATTCATCATGTAGCTGAGCAAATCTGCACTTGCTAGCAAGTTTCCTTGAAGCTGACACATATTCTTCAATATTCTCGTGTTTTTCTTGCTTCCTTTGAAAAAAACGATGTCTTGTTACAGCTATGCATACGGTGGGAGAAAAATGATCATTAAGATATAAAATTGCAGCTAAATACATCAATATCTCCCCCAACCCTCTCATGATTCTGTAACTCATTGTACACACGTAACCCCTCAGGGCCCAAACAGTACATAAGCACTCTTTTTTTCTGGAGAAAAAGTTCCATTTGAATTTTCCATGTTTGCAATGTAATTAAGAAAGTATTCTTTCCAGTCGCTCCACGCAACTAGTGGTTCTCCTGGAACAGCAAAATATTCTCTTGGAGTATTGATGTGCATAGCAGAACCAATAAAGTCACCTGATGTTGTACGTGTGCGTGTGCTAGTGCTCATAGACATGTCAACGTAGGATACTTGTGTAACTTAAAAAACCATAGACCCAAAAACAAAATGAAAAAAGTGACAGTGTCAGTGACAGTTTATTCCTGGACCCCAACCTTGCTCAGGTAATCCTTTATTTTTTTATTTTTTTTATTTTTTATATATTAAGCATGCCTGGTCCTACTAGTCAGGAGGCGTCCACCTTGAGGCTAGGGATGACTATGTCCAACAGGGAAAGGCAAACAGCCTTTTGTTTAGAAGGACCCTCACTCACCACTAGTTGGTGACATGCTTCATCATCGGGTCCCCGCTGGGGTGACCGAATGTCGCCCCAGCGTGCTACGACGCCTGAGTTACAGCGGAGCGGGTTTGGTGGTGAGTGTACTAGTGATTCAACTCATATGTGTGTGCAAAAAGAGTGAGTGCAAAATTAAAAAATACAGGGTTGAAACCTAAAAAATATTTAATGCAGGCCAACCTGTATTAGGATTAAAAAACGTGAATTTCGGACAACTACTGGTACTATATTAGGTGACCTGTGTCCTTAGTTACAACAACTGGTCAACATGTTTCTGCTGTCATAAGAGCAAAATCGCGCAGCATTCGTCAGGACCACACTAATGGCACTCCGGGGGTATGCACGCTCTAAGGTCCACCCTCCCGTGAGGCACTTATGTGAAAAATACAAAAATAATTTTTAAAAAGAGGAAAATACTCACTGTTATTAACAGTGGCGGCGCACCGTGGAGTACAGTCGCCTAAAGATACCTGTGAAGAAAAAAGGACACAAGAAACAAACTGACACTTAAAAACTTAAACAACAAACAGACATTTAATTCAGCTTAGTCACTCGTTTTTGTGACTATACCAAGGCTATCTTATGCTCCCATGTCACAGACCCCATAATATGATAAAGAGGCTCATGATGCCCCCTTTTTTTTGGAGGAAATCCATAATGCCCATGCCAAACTGATTTGTTACACACAGACAGGGACAAACCTTGCGTTCCCTGAGGGTGCTGATATAGTGATAAAACCCGCAAAAACACTTTCACATCTAATTTTGTAATCTGGACAGCCTGCTAGAAACCAAACAAATACTCATATTGGAAAACTCCAGGTGACCAAAGAAGGTAATTTGTCAAGACTCACGCTAAAGATCAAATGATGGAACCCATAGAGGAGGAATTATGTAAATGTGACTCAATTTGTAAATACAAAGAAGAAGCGCTAAATGGTTTTCATCGCGTGAGGTAAAAGCGATGAAGCCCACGCGGCCAAAGAAATGCGTATGGCAAGTTTTGTCACCCAAGTATATTCATTCATGCCAAGTAAGAAGATTAATCACTCATACTGGGCCTCAAAAACGGACTTACGAATTACAAAATACTCGTAGGCTTCCTGGGTCAGGACGGCGTTTGGGCAATATTCACGCCGCGGTCTGAAGGATGAAAAACAAAGGTAATCACCCTGCAGCATTTCCGTGCAACCGCTGCCTAAGGAATCGATAGCGAGACTCATCTGAAAACCGATCAGCCACTTACTTTCACGCCTGCAACTCCCCGCCCAGCACCTACTTCGAGGGACACCGTCTGCCCGGAAAGTAGTGAAGCAATGGAGCCGGGCTGTTTACATCCTTGTTAGTGGATGTCACGTGACCAGCGTGAAGCGACGCTGGTAACGTCAAGCCCGTTTGCGAGTGTTAGGGATTTAAAGGGACAGTATCTTGCAAACCAACCAGCATATAACCCACTATCGAATGCTGTTAGTAGGAGCATCTCCAAACATTGGAAGATACTAACGAGCAATAGACATGAGTGGGAAAAACCTTTATTCTCGTACAAGAGAGCTACCAGCTTAAAAGACTCTCTGGTCCATACTCGCCCCAGGGACCTCACTCCGACAAATTCAGGGTCAACTGTGCTTAATGCCTGGGGATTGCCAGCAGTCAAGGGGCACTTCCCCTGTGGGAAGTGTAGTATATGTCACCTGACTACCCACACCAAAACACTGAACGTTTCAAATGGCCAGGTTTGGGAACAACGTGGACACACGAATTGTAACACAGCCAATGTGATTTACCTAATTTCGTGCATTTGTGGCTTACAATACATTGGCATGACGTCCAGACGTATAAAATAAGAATAGGTGAGCATCGCAGTAACATTCGTTGCCGAAAAACTACAACAAAAATGACTACCCATTTTTTGGAAAAGCAACATACTCCCAATGATATGCGCTGGACCATCCTGGAACAAGTGCCAGCAGGATCAGAAGCCCTCTTGTTCGAAAAGGAACAGCGATGGATTTATCGCTTGTCAACCAACAAGGCTGGCTTGAATGATGACATTCCATGGGGGTCAGTATTGAAAAGAAACTGAAGAGCTTATTAGCTGTTTGTTGCTGTGACACAGATTCTTCATGATTAGTGATATATGTTTTGCCCCACTAACCATGATAGTTTTCTTGTGCAAATCCACTCCTTATGTGACATTATGGTGTAACAGTTCCACCATCCCCCATAAACCTCCCCCCCCTTTTCTTTGCCCGTGACCAATGAAATCTGGGGGCTCCCTGAGTTTTTTGGAAATAATTTTTTGCCCTCAAAGACAATACCCCACACACAATTATGTTATAAATAGCCTGTTGACTAAACATTGTTTGGGGTTGACTTTTAAGAAAATATCCAGGTCAAACCCAATAGAGCCGATTTCACTATAACTAGTCTCTCAACATGGTTATGCACTTTTGTATTTTAGTAATCACCCTGGGTTTATAATGTGATATACCGCGCTAATTCTGTTTATTCTTTATTACAGCGCTAGATATTCCCAGTATTGGTGGGGACATGGGGGCTCGAACCCTGCTGGTTGGTTTGCAAGATACTGTCCCTTTAAATCCCTAACACTCGCAAACGGGCTTGACGTTACCAGCGTCGCTTCACGCTGGTCACGTGACATCCACTAACAAGGATGTAAACAGCCCGGCTCCATTGCTTCACTACTTTCCGGGCAGACAGTGTCCCTCGAAGTAGGTGCTGGGCGGGAAGTCGCAGGCGTGAAAGTAAGTGGCTGATCGGTTTTCAGATGAGTCTCGCTATCGATTCCTTAGGCAGCGGTTGCACGGAAATGCTGCAGGGTGATTACCTTTGTTTTTCATCCTTCAGAACGCGGCGTGAACATTGCCCAAACGCCGTCCTGACCCAGGAAGCCTACGAGTATTTTGTAATTCGTAAGTCCGTTTTTGAGGCCCAGTATGAGTGATTAATCTTCTTACTTGGCATGAATGAATATACTTGGGTGACAATACTTGCCATACGCATTTCTTTGGCCGCGTGGGCTTCATCGCTTTTACCTCACGCGATGAAAACCATTTAGCGCTTCTTCTTTGTATTTACAAATTGAGTCACATTTACATAATTCCTCCTCTATGGGTTCCATCATTTGATCTTTAGCGTGAGTCTTGACAAATTACCTTCTTTGGTCACCTGGAGTTTTCCAATATGAGTATTTGTTTGGTTTCTAGCAGGCTGTCCAGATTACAAAATTAGATGTGAAAGCGTTTTTGCAGATTTTATCACTATATCTGCACCCTCAGGGAACGCAAGGTTTGTCCCTGTCTGTGTGTAACAAATCAGTTTGGCATGGGCATTATGGATTTCCTCCAAAAAAAAGGGGGGATCATGAGCCTCTTTATCATATTATGGGGTCTGTGACATGGGGGCATAAGATAGCCTTGGTATAGTCACAAAAACGAGTGACTAAGCTGAATTACATGTCTGTTTGTTGTTTAAGTTTTTAAGTGTCAGTTTGTTTCTTGTGTCCTTTTTTCTTCACAGGTATCTTTAGGTGACTGTACTCCACGGTGCGCCGCCACGGTTAATAACCGTGAGTATTTTCCTCTTTTTTAAAATTATTTTTGTATTTTTCACATAAGTGCCTCACGGGAGGGTGGACCTTAGAGCGTGCATACCCCCGGAGTGCCATTAGTGAGGTCCTGACGAATGCTGCGCGATTTTGCTCTTATGACAGCAGAAACATGTTGACCAGTTGTTGTAACTAAGGACACAGGTCACCTAATATAGTACCAGTAGTTGTCCGAAATTCACATTTTTAATCCTAATACAGGTTGGCCTGCATTAAATATTTTTTAGGTTTCAACCCTGTATTTTTTAATTTTGCACTCACTCTTTTTGCACACACATATGAGTTGAATCACTAGTACACTCACCACCAAACACGCTCCGCTGTAACTCAGGCGTTGTAGCACGCTGGGGCGACATTCGGTCACCCCAGCGGGGACCCGATGATGAAGCATGTCACCAACTAGTGGTGAGTGAGGGTCCTTCTAAACAAAAGGCTGTTTGCCTTTCCCTGTTGGACATAGTCATCCCTAGCCTCAGGGTGGACGCCTCCTGACTAGTAGGACCAGGCATGCTTAATATATAATAAATAAAAAAAATAAAAAAATAAATAAATAAAGGATTACCTGAGCAAGGTTGGGGTCCAGGAATAAACTGTCACTGACACTGTCACTTTTTTCATTTTGTTTTTGGGTCTATGGTTTTTTAAGTTACACTCATACACTCCTTTTTTGTTTAAGATATAATCTCAGGGGCACAGGAGTGTTGACTCGAGCCCTATTTCTCCCGTTGATACATTAATAACGTAGGATACTTGAAAGAAAAAGACAACCCAGAATATTAAA
Organism: Lissotriton vulgaris; assembly: GCF_964263255.1. NCBI lineage: Eukaryota > Metazoa > Chordata > Amphibia > Caudata > Salamandridae > Lissotriton > Lissotriton vulgaris. The sequence goes on from NC_141694.1 coordinate 873,557,556, forward strand.
AGTATAGTCCAAGTAGATAATTATACTTCCATTAGGATGAAAATAATCTTTTGAAAACCTGAAAAATGTTTGTCTTTCCTTTCACTTGAAGAATTGGACGGTACTAAAGTGTACGAATCAGGTTAATTATCGTTTTATTTTCATCCTAAATCGAAAGTGGTGCTAAAAGAAACAATGAAAGTATGCTGCTTAGCACCCTTGAATTGAATTTGAACTGCTCTGAATACTTGTTAAAACGTGAGTTAGAAAATTATAAAGTACCTCGTCTGTTGAAAATTACCCTCGATTCTCCGTAAATTCTTGCTCTAGTGAAGATTGAAGTGCTGTTGCACCGTAACCATGGAAACTAGTGTTTCCAAAATGTTCGCCGTGCATGACTTCTAGTCGCGCTTGCGTTACTTGACCCTGAATGAACAACGTCAGTGAAGTAGACATCAGTGTGTGGACATCGTCACAAGACCAGCAGGACCATGGAGATGGAATGAAGGCGCGCTGTCTGCTGGACCATGGAGATAGAATGAAAGCGCGCAGCTTGTGGGGTTTAAAATTGAGGAATGACTGTAGTTCAACTGTAAGTAAGGCCTGCCTCGCAGCATTGCACTTACTTGAATAAAGTAAAAGGGGATCGATTGCACTCAATTGAGCGTTCAGTCCTCGATAGCACGAAGTTGAAATTGATTGTTTGTGGAGGGTTTTGTTAATTTGGTCTCTTTCTGCAGTTCAAACGCTGTACGTTGTACCCAAGACTGTAAAGTCCATGGGATGTAGATCTGCATCCACGAGTTCTACATTATCCATTCTACTCTACAAAGAAATCCAGGGGCATATTAGCAAGAAAAGAGATATTTATCGCTAAATGCGCTTAGCGCATTTTTTTTTGTCGCTGCCTATCGCTGGATATGTTAGCGGAGAAAACCTGCTATTAGCAACGTTTTTCTCCTTTGTGCTAAAATACCCAGCGATAGTGGTGAAATGCGTGAATATCGCTGGAGATCCAATGGGGACTTAACCTGAAAATCCACCTCCCATTGGCTCCCTCTCATTGGCTAAACAGGTAAGTCATGGTTTTAGCAGGCGTTAGATTATAGCGATAATCATGCTTAGCACAATTTCTTTATCGCTCTGCCTGCCTTGCTAATAGGCGATAGCTGTGTTAGTAATTGCTTTCAGTCGCTAACAGTTTGGATACGCCCACTTTGCATGTCATTAGCGATAAATATCGCTGATATGCAAAGCGGGCCCCTAACCGGTCGCTATCGTCTAAAAGCTATCGCTAACTTCTGTTAGCGACAGCTTGCTAATAGGGCGATAAATATATCGCCGCTTTTGCTGCAAAAAGTGCCACTAAAGCAGTGATATTGCACTTGCTAATATGCTTCCTATTTATTACATGCTTGTCTGAGGCTCACTGGCCCTTTTTTGTCATTTGTCATTTGTCTTGCTTGACCATCCATTGGCTGCCACCACATTCAATTATAGATGGGAGAGAATATGTAGGTGGGTGAAATGAAGCAGAAGTGTGTGGTTAATTGGTTTGTCTGGGGCACGGTGCCACTACATTTGAAATGGAATTTGTATTTAAAAATTCATAAAGCGTGACGTATGCCTGACAGCATCATGGTTCTATGCGACTGAAAGCAGGAACCCTGCACTGGATGTTTCAACAATTAAAGAGGGAAAGTAAAAAGCCACGTTTTCAGCTATTTCCTAAAAGTCAGCATATTAGATTGGCCTCTCAGCTGTTTTGAGATAGAATTCAAAAGTTTCGAGGTCTGATACACAAAGCCTTTGCCACCCCAGGAGGCTCTATAAATCCTTGTTTATGCTGCTTTTTTTTTTTTTTTTTACCGCAGATTACTCTTGGGTAGATACTAGAAAATCTTTTTTTTTAAATATTCGGGCCAATCAGATAGAGAGCTTTATGGGCTCTACAAAGCACTTTAAAGACTACCCATTTCTTAATGGGCAGCCAATGCAGGTCTACCAGTGCTGCCGAACCCAAATCACGTTTCTTGATGTTACAAAGCAGGCGAGCTGCCGCATTTTGAATCCACTGCAGCTTTTTTTAGCAGCCTTTGCTGTATGCTCAAATAAAGGACGCTACAGTAATCCAGTCTCGAAAAGACAAGAGAGATAATAACTGTCTTCCTGAGATTGAGGGTAGAATCTTCTTTACATTCTTAGTACATAGAGCATGATGACGTGAGCTGGTTAATCTGATCCAAAAAGGTAAATTTAGGGTCAAATATAATTACAAACTGTCTCACCTTTTGGACAGGAGTTGGCAGATCACCCAAATCTTGAGGCCACCATGTGTTGCCTCAAAAAGAAATATTATTACCAAACATGAACACCTCCGTCTTGTTGGAGTTTAACGTAGGATGGTGTGTGCTCATCCTGTTCAGCATGGCTCTCATACAGTTGGTAAATCGCTTGGCCACTTCCTCTATGTCATTGGTAATGGATACCACCATTTGGGTATCATCTGCATAAGATATGGTGGAAAAACGAAAAGTTGTTACCAATTTAGCTAATGGAGCAACATACAAGTTGAAAAGTGTGGGACTTAGCAATGATCCCTGTGGGACAACTCATGGCAAGATGAATGATTTAAAATTGCTCCCTATCATCAAGGAAGGAGCAGAGCAGCTCAAAGATGCCCCCCCAATACCTACCTCTGCCAATCGCTGTTTTAAAACTGAAAGACTAACAGGGCCAAAAGTTGAAGATAGATGTAAATTACCACAGCAGCATTCCCACCTTTATCCATTATATCAGGTAGATTCATCAAGCATTTTTGCAAGCGCAAACGGTGCGAATCGCAAAAATCGGCCGTTTGCGCCCGCAAAAATTGCATTTGGGATTCATCAATGGTTCATGCTCTCGCAATATAAGAATTCGCAAATAATTGCAAATTCTCAAATTGCGATAGCATATAAGGAATCGCAATTTGTGATTCCTTATATGCAATGCGTGAACCGTTTTAAAATTGCGATTTCGCAATCCAGGGCCGCTATTTACCGCGAAGTCAAACCTCGTGGTAAATAGCAAAAACTTAGAAAAATGCACTTAAGTGCATTTTTCGAAGTTGTATGTTACAAACACACATGTCCTTGGGACATGTGTGTGCGTAATACCAGCATCCCATATCATTTCAGGGGTGCAACAGGGTGTCCTTTGGACACCCCTGCACCCTTGAAATCGCAAAATCAAAATGCAAATCGCTAATAGCGATTCACACATTGATATGTCTTCCCATTCATTCCTATGGGCCTTTAGACCCATAGGAATGAATGGGGAGTTAATCCTTATTTGCGATTAGCAATTAGCTAATCGCAAATAAGGAAGCTGTAGGAATCGCAATAAATATTGCGATTCCTACATGAATCCCGTTTTGCGAGTTTGTAATAGCGATTCCTTCATAATCGCTATTACAGACTCCTAAAACATGCCGATGATGAATTTACCTGTATATCTCAAATCTCCTCTGTGGCTACCACTAAGTCCGGTTCTCTGCTTTCGGCTTTTCTAAACCTGAACTAGGCTTCATCCAAAGTCTTATTATGATCCATGAATATTTAGATGTCTCTCTAATATTTCAGCTGTGATGTGGAGCTGCGAGATTGAGCAAGAGTTATTTTTTTCATTTGGATTTAAACACGTTTTTTTTTAATAACGGAAAGATAGATGCTTCTTTCTATTCCTTAGGAAAACTTCTGGTCCTAATAATACTGTTTAGCAATGCAATCGAGGGTGTGGCAACACATCCTGTAATCTCATGTAACACTTTAGGAGGACACAGATCTACTGAGGCCTCTGATTTGGTGGTAAGTATCACTTGCTGCACAAAAGGGAGCTATGGGCCAGGAAGGGGTGCTGCGCTGGCTACGGACGGAGAGGAAGACACTTTGTAGTTAACAACGAATCCATATACAAAATGTGTGGAAGTGAGCAGTGGGGTAGACCATGTGTGATGACCCAAGTGCAAGGAAGGGTTAAGGCTTATTGGGTGATTTTAAAATCTAAAACGAAGCATCAACTGGTGGCCAATTGGGTACACAGTCAAAATCTCGAGTCCTAATTGTCGACCTACACAAATATTGTGTTGCAAATATCGAAGGTACAGAATTTCGATGTCAAGAATGTCGTCGGACAGAATATCGACCCTAAGGTAAGTAATATCGAATGTATTTATATCGATGCAAGTAATATCGAAGTTAGTAATATCGATAGCATATATATCGATGTAACTAATTTCGATGTTACTAATATCGATATTTGTATTATTTTTATGTTTTTAATTATGTATGTGTAATATGTTTTTGTTAAGTATTTTAATTTTTTTAAATTATAAGTGTAATCTTTTTATATATTAATAATGTTATTTTTAAGTAAATTTTATGTTTTAGTACCAGAGCGGGTTGTGGGTTTATAGGGGAATAGGGTGGGAAGTAATTTAAATATACAACATTAATTAATAATTTTTTAGGAATTATAAATTAATTTTAATTAATGAATGTTTTTATTTCTGTAGTGGGTTGTGGAATTATAGGGGAATTGGGTGGGAAGTAATTTAATTGTAATTAATCAATGATTTTTTTTATTTTTATGGATAAGTATTTTTTTAATTAATTATTAATTGGCAATTAATTATTTTAATTGATTAATTAATTATTAATTGGCAATTTATTATACTAATTGATAAATTAGTTATTTAATTGGTATTTAATGTTATTTTTAAGTACATTTTATGTTTTAGTACTGTAGCGGGTTGTGTGTTTATAGGGAAATAGGGTGGGAAGTAATTTATATATACTAAATTAATTATTAATTTATAGGAATTATACATTATTTTTTATTAATTTTGTTTCTATTTCTGTAGTGAGTTGTGGGTTTATAGGGGGATTGGGTGGTAAGTAATTTAATTGTAATTAATTATTGATTTAAAATTTTTTGTTATGGATAAATCATTTATTTTAAATTAATTATTAATTGAGAATTATTTATATTAATTGATAATTTATTTTTTTAATTGGTAATTAATGTTTTTAATAAACACATTTTGTAAATTGGTAATTCATGTTTGTAATTGGGAAATCATTTTTTACATTGGTAATTAATTTTTTATTAGGTAAATAATTGTGTTAATTGGAATTAATATTTTTAATTGGTAATTATTTCTTATTAATTGGAAAATATTTGTAATTAATTTGTATTCAATATTGTATTTAAAAAAGTATTATTTGGTATATTGTTTAATAATTTTCAATTGTGAATTAATTTTAAATCATATTTTTATGTAATGAAATTTATTTAATTCTTTAATATTTATTATTTGGTGAGTAATATTTAATAATTAATATTTATTGGTATTTGTTTATAATTTATTGTTAATTAATTATTCAAATGTAATTGCTTTTAATAATTATTAATTGTTTGTAAATGATGTAGATTTATTTAAAAATGTAATTATGCATTATTTTAAATATAAAAATTATTTATATTTATGTTAAATTTAAATTCTACGCTATCAAACGCTTTCCCTACTGTTGCACCCTTTGGAGTTGGAATAGTAATTTTTTCACCTACGCTATCCAACGCTTTCCCTTCTGTTGCACCCTCTGGAGTTGGATTAGTAATTTTTACCCCTACGCTATCCAACGTTTTCTGTACTGTTAATCCCTTTGGAGTTGGAATAGTAATTTTTATCCCTACGCTATCCAACGCTTTCCCTACTGTTGCACCCTTTGGAGTTGGAATAATAATTTTTACCCTACTGTTGCACTCTCTGGAGTGGGAATAGTAATTTTTCCCCCTACGCTATCCAATGCTTTCCCTCCTGTGGCACCCTCTGGAGTTGGAATAGTCATTTTTACCCTTACGCTATCCAACGCTTTCTCTACTGTTGCACCCTCTGGAGTTGGAATAGTAATTTTTACCCCTACGCTATCCAACGCTTTCCCTACTGTTACACCCTCTGGAGTTGGATTAGTAATTTTTATCCATACGCTATCCAACGCTTTCCCTACTGTTGCACCCTTTGTAGTTGGAATAGTAATTTTTACCCTTACGCTATCCAACGCTTTCCCAACTGTTGCACCCTCTGGAGTTGGAATAGTAATTTTTACCCTTACGCTATCCAATGCTTTCCCTACTGTTGCACTTACTGGAGTGGCAGAGTAATTTTTACCCACCCGCTATGCAACGTTTTCCCTACTGTTGCACTCTCAGGAGTGGGAATAGTAATTTTTCCCCCTACGCTATCCAACGATTTCCCTACTGTTGCACCCTCTGGAGTTGGAATAGTAATGTTTACCCTTACACTATCCAACGCTTTCCCTACTGTTGCACCCTCTGGAGTGGGAATACTAATTTTTACCCACCCGCTATCCAACTCTTTCCCTCCTGTGGCACCCTCTGGAGTTGGAATAGTAATTTTTACCCTTACGCTATCCAACGCTTTCTCAACTGTTGCACCCTCTGGAGTTGGAATAGTAATTTTTACCCCTACGCTATCCAACGCTTTCCCTACTGTTACACCCTCTGGAGTTGGAATAGTAATTTTTATCCCTACGCTATCCAACGCTTTCTCTACTGTTGCACCCTTTGGAGTTGGAATAGTAATTTTATCCTTACGCTATCCAACGCTTTCCCAACTGTTGCACCCACTGGAGTTGGAATAGTAATTTTTACCCTCACGCTATCCAACGCTTTCTTACTCTTGCACCCTCTGGAGTTGGAATAGTAATTTTTACCCTTACGCTATCCAATGCTTTCCCTACTGTTGCACTTACTGGAGTGGCAAGAGTAATTTTTACCCACCCGCTATGCAACGTTTTCCCTACTGTTGCACTCTCGGGAGTGGGAATAGTAATTTTTCCCCCTACGCTATCCAATGATGTCCCTACTGTTGCACTCTCTGGAGTGGGAATAGTAATTTTTACCTCTACGCTATCCAACGCTTTTCCTACTTTTGCACTCTCTGGAGTGGGAATAGTAATTTTTACCGCTATGCTATTTAACGCTTTCCCTACTGTTTAATTTTCTGGAGTGGGAACAGTAATTGTACATTCTACGCTATCCAATGTTTTCATTAATGTAGTTGTTTTGGGACTTTAAATAGTATTTTTATTTATTTATGTATTTAATATTTTTTGTATTATTTTAGATAAAGTTGTATTTAATTATTTTTTTAAATATTGAAAGTATATTTCATGTTTTTTAGTTGATTAAATATGATTAATTATTTTTATTTTGTTATTATTTTATGTGTGAAGATGTATTTGTAATTTATGGTATTTGTTATTAATTTATAATTAATTAAAATAATTAATAAATATTGTTATTAAGTAAGTATATATTATATATTGTATGTTTATTTTTAATTAAAGTTGTATTATCAAATATGTAATATTTATTAATTTTAAACATTATTAAATATGTTTAATTTATTCATAATTATTTACTTTATTTAACTTTTTATTTACAGAAAAAAAACAATATTTTTAATTATGATATTTTTAACATCAATATTTTAGTTTCGATATTTTTGTACTTACCATGTTGTAGATAGGGTATCGATATACTTGCCTTCGATATTCCAGCGCCGATGTTGCTGTAGGTCGATATTCTGTCCGTCGATATTCTGTCAGAGATTCGGCCAATTGGTCCCTGAAACCACAGTATCCTGGTGCCACTGCACCTGCTGTATGAATAGAAAGTACTTCCATGGAAGTGAAGATGCAAAGGGACGGGACAAGAGAGACGCTATAGAAGATCAGTAATGGGGCTTGTTGCTGTTGGTTCAGAAGGATATGTCTTCATAGTTTTCAAGTGAGAATACTAACCCTGGGCGTAGTTCGCGTAGTAGCGCTACGCGAAATGCACTTCGCACTACGCAAGCTATGCGTAGCTACGCGAACTGTGTAGTGCGCTAGGGAAAATGCTGTTCGCACTGATCAGGATGCTTGTCCGCACTGTGCAATCATTGCAAACCGCATCTTGCACAGTGCAAGCGGACTTTTTCTGCCGCTCAAGTAGATTTGTACTCGAACAGCAGCTTCCTCAACGCGGACTTGTAGTTTCTCATCGCTAGCGTTCGCGAGCATACCCGACCACTCGCAATGAAAAACCTGACCTCCCCTTGTTGAGAATCTCGCTGGGAGGTTTATTTTCCATGCTCGCGATCGGCAACTTGATGTTGCTGATCGCGAATGAGGAAAAAGTCTCACCGGGCTGTTATTTTGCTTGGTCGCCAACTTGACGTTGAGGACCGCAAGCAAGCCAAAAATGCCCGCTACACTACGCATTTTTGCACTGTGCGACGTGCAATTGCCGTAGCGCGTAGTTGTGCAAACTACGCACACTCCACAAGCGTAGCGTAGTCCTACGCCCAGGGTTAGAGAATACCAGCTGCTAATACATAGTTAATTTTTTAAAAGTGCAGCGTCATGACCAGCATGTCATTAGGTGCAGTGCTAGTCAGGAACTGGGTAGCTGTGCTTCTGAGAGAGAGGTGAAGTTCATCATTCATTTATCTGCGTTGGTTTTACTTTTGAGGTATGGTGGCACTGCACCGCTGCACATTGTAAAGGTACGGCCCAGTAAGTGTAGTTGTGTAGGGCAGGGATGGGAAAGGGAGACTTGGAGGTGTGTTTGTGGAGAGACAAGAACATACCTCGCTTATGTGAGTTTGTAAGTAAAGGACAAGGCTTAAACAAGCATAGTTTGTATTTTGGAACAGGCTGAAAGGGCATGAAGGATGAAGTGTCATTGGTACAGAACAGAATACCATGAATGCTGAAAGTGAAATCCAGGAAGACAGGCAGCCTCTGATGGATGAGACAATGTAAGTAGAGTTAGTGGTTGCAAAAGGGGTGAAAAGACATGAAGGGGAGCTGTGGAGCTCTAATGTTGAACAGAAAGAAGGAAGGGCACACAGGGGGTTTAGAGAACAAATAGTGAGCTTATGGTTGTTTACAAGTAGCAGGACGCAAAAAAAAACAACTTGTGCGGATTGTGATGACAGCCCACTGGAGAGAAGCTACAGTTCCTGGAGCCACTGCACCTGCTGGAACTAACAGAAGTTACAATCCTAGAAAATGCTGGGGTAAAGGCTAGGGATGGGAAAGGGCTATGTAGAAATAAAGCAATAATCTGGGATGAATGGTTTTGTTTAAGTAGGACACTGTGCACAGCACCTGCTGCACAAATGGAAGATACGGTCTAGTAAGTGCAGTGTATGATCGTGGATGAAGGATAGTGTTAGTGGTGGCTGGGAATTGAAGAATGATGACAGGTAGTCGAGGTGTAACTACAGCGCTGGTAACATACTTAACAGCGGAGCCAAAAACACAATGTGTGAAAGTGTGTAGTGGAGTGGACAGTGTACGATGCCTTCAGTGCCAGGAAGGAACAAGCTCCTTAGTTCCTGCTTAAAATTTAAAATTAAGCAATAGTCTGTGTTTAATATGTCCCTGATTCCTCAGTTTCCTGATGCCACTGCACATGCTGCATGAATAAAAAGTGTTCCTCTGGAAGTGCAGGTGTAAAGGATATGGATAGAAGATGGAGGGGCATGCGGGGTGCTCTTCAATGATTAATGGCAGGGAGTAGTTCTTGCTACAGAAGCACATGTATGTGTAATTTGTAGGTTAAAATCCAAGCAGGCACAACATATTTTAACAATCAGGGACAGCGTTGCTGCTGCGACATCCTGTGATTCTGGGCAAGTCACTCTCTGTGTCTAAAAAAAGTAATCTGTCATCCGCATGCTACATGATGTACTATTTAAAGGTTATGTTACAGCTTTATAAATGGAGCCTAGGAGGGGCACCAATGGGCTCCATGCGGAGATTGAAGACTGCCAAAAGCAAAGTAAACACCAAGCTCTCTGGAAGACAGCTTGACATTTGACCTCTGCCTTTGAAAGCACAGTAAATATGAAGAGATAAGAACAAGATTTACACAGAAGTCTGGGGTGGGACCAGAAGCTCACACTGGCCACTCGTTTGTGGGACACTGAGCAGTTAGGAACCCTGCGGGCATCGAAAGGGTTTGACAAATGGGATCTGATCGAGATTCCCAAGATCGGAGATCTGTGGCAGAAAGGGGAGATGGTGTAATTTGTCGCCCTGAAAAAATAATGCAGATTAGTTGACAAAGAATATTTCCGGTATTTACAGGTGCGACATGCACTAATGTCGAATTTGCCCAAGGAGGAATCTCCCCCAGAATCATCGCCGCTGAAAGACAGGTTGCTAGATGGTTACAAGCCCACAAAAGCGATCTCCCTCTCCTACAAGAAATTAATAAATAACACTTCCAACCCTCTTGTTTTGATAAAGGGGTGGGGGGAGAGAGATGGATTAGAACTCAACGACGAAGAGTGACAGGAGGCAGTAGCATCCCCAAGAGAAGTCACAATTTCCTCCAGGCTCCAAGTGGTGCAGCTGAAGATCTTACATGGAGTCTATGTGTCAGGGTCCAGACTCGTTAGCATGGGGAGAGTAACTGATGGGTTGTGTAGGAGGCAATGTGGACAGGAAGGTACATTCAGGCATTTAATATGGGAATGTGCAGGTATTCAGACTTACTGGAACGGGATACATGAGTGTATGACTGGAGTGCTCGAAGTAAGACTCAGACCTGAAGCTAAACGATGTCTATTGAATGTCTGTGAACCTACCGACTTCAAAGGGAAAATTTGGGTCACATTGGGCCTGATGGTAACTAAGAGAAACATCGCCCGGCTGTGGGGCACTGGAGTATTGGCCAAATTGGCCACCTGGAAGGCATACATGGAATGATGCATGCTTAGAGAGAAGACAGTGTATGTTGCACGGGTATGTCCCAAAAAGTGGTCCGCCATTTGGGACAAATGGATTGTACACAGAGGGAACATTTGTATTCCACCTATTGTCCTTACCCAAGAAGAACCTCTAACGCCTTGAGTCCCTGCTTTACCTGTAATACCGTTGTGGTTTCTTCGACAAAATAATGTCAATGTAAAAGAATCCTGTGCTATTCCTCCTTTTGTATTCAGAAATGTAATTTTTCTCTGTTTAATAAAAAGATTAATTTAAAAAAAAATAAGAACAAGATTTACAGGCCTGTTTACAGAAAAGGAGCACTCAGAAGGATACTAGTAAATAAGCTTTTGGCATGGGAAGGACAAAGTAAACCCGGAGAGCCTAAGACAGCAAATGGAAAGCAAAAGAATTTGAGTACAAATCACAAAGCCCATGGCAAGCAATGGACAGAATGCATTTCCAGGTCAACTTTCTGAAACTCTCCAAGATATCTTTCGCATACCACACATCTTTGCTGTCTGGTAGGCTGTGACCTACAACGGTTACTCAAAGATAGCTCTAGTTAGCTAGGACCTCACCACCACATTGGTCAAAGATGCAAATTGTAACCAAGAAACTGCTGGTGCATTAGAACCTCTTCAAAAGAGAAGTAGAAGGATTCCCCGAGCAAGAGTGGACATTTAACTCCAGCATGCCTACTAACCGCGAAGTCTGAAATGAATATGGTATGCTATCTTCCTTCCTGCAAAAGCAAATACTCATGATACAAGAATCACACCAATGTGATTTTTGGAGGACTTCTCAAAATTAAAGCAGCAAGCAGAGCTCCCCTTGCTGTCTGTCTAGCAGATGTCAAAAGAGATCTGCGGTGACTAATAAACTTATGAGTGCCACCTTCCAATGCCTTTCCCAGTTCTGCCTATTTTTCTATTGTACGTTCTGGTGCAGCCTGCATCTCTTTTATCTGCCACGATGCCTGTCATGGATCTTCCTGTGTGCCAGATGCTTACCCCACTTCTTGCATACACATTAGCATTCAAATCTGTCCTGATAGTGCTCCAGGATGATCTCACCTGTGCCATGGTCGTACTGCCAGGCTTGTGTGCACTCGGAAAATACTTGGTGTAAAAAGTTGGGATGATGACCTCTGAACATTTGTCCATTTATCGTGCCACACATTCACATTGCTGTCCTAAAATAAATTATTTCTCTTTGTGTTTTAAGACAGACAATATCACTGTATTTTCAGTCTGCATTACCGTTTTGCTTCCCATCACACAGGGCCGGCCCAAGGCATGTGCAAACTGTGCACCTGCACAGGGCCGCCAAACCCAAGGGGCCGCCACGACGACCGACCGAGCCGAGGATCGGATTCGGATCTATCACTGTGGCGGCCCCCTGGCAGGATTTGGCGGCCTCCGACCGGGCAATGGCTTGGCAATGGCAGCGACGGCGCGCCTGAGCGCTCTTGTTTACAGTCAGTTTGGTTTCCCTTAATTTGCCCAGCAGGCAGCAGCCAGCAGTTGGGTCCCAGGGCCGTCAATCTTACCCTATGACGACGTGACGGCCCTGGGACAGCCCCCGCGCGCTGTGCGCAGTGCGCAATTTAGTCACGTCGTCACACTCCGCCCTGCGGCGCCTGAGTGTGGGAGAGTGCGTCACTGAGGGCGGTGCGTCGACTCAGCTCGTCACGGTCACATCATGTAGAGAACATTCAAGAATTAAAAATCATATCATAGATAAATTAAACGACTCCTCGTCCTGTCGCCTGATCATCGTCGTCGATAGAGAAGAGACACTAGAACACCTGAGTGTCCTCCAGTCCGACAAGTCTCTTCCCCGGAACCCCCCCCCCCCCGAGAGTCCGACTAACGCCGGTGAGACTGAGAGACTGTGTGCTCACAAAATATATTTAGAAATTAATGACCACTTGTAATAATCGCCTGGCCTGCCTGTCTTTCCAATCCAGTTGAGCTGCTATAATGAATATGATTTATCATGTGTGTAATAACATGATGCGCAGCGTAGTCGTCAATTGTACTGAATAATGTATATTGGTTTTTGTCTCTGCGGCAGTGTGCCACATTATGTTCACGACACGAGAGTCTCGAGGCACGCGTGTGTAACTATGTGAGGTGGTCGTGCCTGCCTGCTTTTGAGAAGAGAGAGTAAGACTGATGTTCTGTCTCTGTGTCATGTGTCACCCCAATGGTTGGTTCTGTAAGCCAACCCTAAAAAGTTTGTTCCCGATTCATTGTGTTGTCAGTTGTTTTCTTAATTGGGCTCACGTCGTGGCTGAGTCCGGAAAGGCTTCCAGGTGAGTGAGATCAGTGGGTGTTATAGAACTGCTCCTGGCAGGCGGGTGGCGTGCGCTGTGTGGGAGTAGGTGTGTTCTCGGTCACTCAGTGCGCAAGCGTCTTTAGCATGCTAGTCACAGAATGCGTCACTGACTAAAGCCCCACACAGGCCCCAACCACGGCAAACAAAGGGTGCACATCCTAAACCAAACTGCTCAGAATTCCAAACCGAAATCATAAAAAAGCAGTCTTAATTATTGGCCTTCCTTGTCAAGTAGAGATTAATTTAAAAAAAAAACACGACTAGGCCTCGTTGCTCTTCGCATGATTACACCTCAGTAATTACGGCAGCCATTATTCCGTTTTCCTTCCACCGCCTGCTGTACGGAAAGCCGTATATTGTATCTTTTAGAACATTTGCCGTTCTAAATTGGTATACTTATGGTAAAGAAGTCGGCAATTAGACTGGTATCCTAGCCAGACACTCCGAGGAACTTTGGTGGCTCCTGCAGCACGTGGGGTCAACTCGTGATGGCTCTCATTAGCTGCCTCGTGGTGAATATACATTTTGCAGTGGCAGGACAGAGCCTGCCTGAAAAACGTTGGTGTCGGGTTTGTGCCAAACAGCTCCAGCTGCAAGTTGCAACCTCTTGTGCCGGCAATGTGAGCAGAGTACTTAAATACATAGATATTCTGTGAACCTTCTAAAATGAAAAAGGAAAGTAATAATGCATTTGGGGGCCCCCACCTACACTCCCTGCACAGGGCCACCATGAGCCTAGAGCCGGCCCTGCATCACGTTCAACTATGCTCCTACATAAGTCCTGGTTCTTCCAACTTCAGACACCGGTACAACAGAGTATTCATATTCATCTATTAAGTGCACGCATCTTTTAGAAGTCTTTTTTTCATATTATTATTGTGGGCCTCTGGGCCGGACTGGGAACCAAAAACTTCCCTGGCAAAGTGCTCAGCTCCCCCCCCCCCCCCCCCCACACACACACACACTTTGCCATTGCCGGTTTCAGCTGATATTGTTACAGGGGCCGATATTGTAGCTATGCTGCAAAAATGGCCCAGTAACAGAAACGGCCCCCACCCTGGCGGACCACTGGGGAAATGCCCTGTGCTTGCTATGGCCAGTCCAGCCCTATTGGGCCTCAAAGTTACTAAAAGGTCTTGTGAGTGGATTCACTTGGTGTTACTGGAAATACTCAGCAACATCGTATTTGTCTTTTGTTTTTGTCCTTTCCTGTTGCTGCTGCACATCCCAAATTGCCATCTACAAACTAGTTCACACCAGGTTTGGTTCACTACACCTCTATCAGGTTTCATATTCAGGGTTGGTCTTGTTGAGGACCTCTGAGTGAACCAGGTTTCTTAAAAATGGCTTATGAACCTATTTGTGGGGCATACCCAATACTATTATCATGTATGTCACAATGCCATATTTGTTCCATCCTCATCTTCGTTCTCTAACCTTACTTATTCAATGTCCCCAACAGAGTCCTGCAACGTTTCTGTTGTTTTGGGGGGAAGTGGAATTGATTGGGTAAGATAACAAAAATACCCAGAATACTACACAAAGTCCATAAGGTCAAATATCTTAACAAGCATTCAAATTCAAACTATAGTCTTTTAAAAAGTTAAAATCGCGACCTTGCCGTGGTAGATTAAAGATTTAACTGCACCCAATGTAGGATAAGGTACCCAATAACAAGAAAACAGCACATATTGCCAATTCCAATAGGTATGGCTTTAAAGGAATTTGGGGCCCGATTCACAGAAGTAACTTAAGACAAAATCCTAAACTTACTACCATTTTCGTATTCACAGAAGGCACTTACTTATTTTGGTATTCACCAAAGGCACTTACTCATTTTGGTATTCACAGAAGCCACTTACTCATTGAGGAGTAAGTGCCTTCTGTGAATACCAAAATGAGTAAGTTACTCAAAATGAGTAAGTTACCTTAAATGAGTAAGTTACTCATTTTGGTATTGACAGAAGGCTCTTACTCATCAATGAGTAAGTGCCTTCTGTGAATACCAAAATGAGTAAGTTACTCAAAATGAGTAAGTTACCTTAAATTAGTAAGTTACAGGCAAGCCCGTCTGCGCCCGTCCACGCCGGTCCCGCGCCTAGCGCCGGTCCCCCTGCCTCTCGACCCTCAATAATTACTTGGACCAATAGGCAGCTTCATCTGTTGAGACAAGGCGTCTGTACCCCTGATGCCTGCTGCTGTCCTCTAGGCCTTGAGAATTCTACCTACAATTGTTCAGCGTGCAAACTCGCCATTTCCTTCCAGCGGAATCTGGACCCTCCTTCTCGGAAGGTCATTAAACCCCAGTCTCCCCCTAAATTAAAGGCTGCCTTAATTAACTGACGTTCTCTGCCTGCTCATGCCTCTGATATATGGCTATCATTGGACACTCAGAAGTGGGATATTTTATTCCTTACGGAAACATGGCTTAAAGACTCCTCTAAACCTGACATACCCCTGGCCACTGCCCCTGGCTATCGATTGATGGGTATCAATCGACTCAATAATAAATCTGGAGGAGGCCTTGCTGTTATTCTTAAATCTCACCTCATATTGAGTATTAAGAAACTAACCAACCTTGGGCTTATTGAAGCCATGTATTTCACGATTATGGATTCTGCCATTATTATTTTTGCCGGCATCCTGGTCTACAATCCTCCCTCGGCTTCTATTTCCTCTCTTAACACTTTAATGCACACTATTGCTGATCTCTCCCTTAAACACTCTCATTTTACGGTGTTGGGGGATTTCAACCTACATGTTGATAATCCTTCCTGTGCACAAGCATCTTTTCTACTTGAAACCTTACAAGGATTAACCCTGTCCCAATTAGTTAAGGGCCCAACACACAAAGCTGGACATACCCGTGACCTCATATTCACGAATCACCCCGGCGTAACTTCCCTTTCTTCCCTACCCCTCACATGGTCTGACCATTTTCTCCTCCCTTTTGAAATTACTATCCCTTCCCTGCCCCCTTCCTCCTCTATCAACAGAGAAAACGGTCGCAAGTGAATGTCTGACATAATATCGACAGACAGAATATCGATATGCAAAAATATCGGAGCAAAAATATCGAAAGCAAAAATATCGGAATCCTATCTTCATTAAGGTAAGTACAAAAATATCGAAAAAATAATATCGTAGTACAAAAATATCGGAATCAAAAATATTGTTTTTTAAATATATTAATAATAATGTAAAAATAATATTAAAATACATATAATTTTACAACTATTAAATAAAAATATTAAAACAAAATTAAAACTAATACATATACATTTAAAATAAATAAAACACTTAATAATTTAATGTAATTTTAATTTTTTTCATGTAATTTATTTGATTTAATGTAATATTTTTTTGTTTTTACCCTGTACGCCTGTACCCCAAAAACCCAAAACTGACCCTGAACCCTAAAAATATCCCTGTACCCCAAAAACCCAAAACTGGCCCTAAACCCTAAAAATACCCCTTTATCCAAAAACTGAAAACTGACCCAGAACCCTAAAAATACCCCTTTACCCAAAAACTGAAAACTGACCCTGAACCCTAAAAATACCCCTTTACCCAAAAACTGAAAACTGACCCTGAACCCTAAAAATACCCCTTTACCCATGAACTGAAAACTGACCCAGAACCCTAAAAATACCCCTTTACCCAAAAACTGAAAACTGACCCAGAACCCTAAAAATACCCCTTTACCCAAAAACTAAAACTGACCCTGAACCCTAAAAATACCCCTTTACCCAAAAACTGAAAACTGACCCTGAACCCTAAAAATACCCCTTTACCCATGAACTGAAAACTGACCCTGAACCCTAAAAATACCCCTTTACCCAAAAACTGAAAACTGACCCTGAACCCTAAAAATACCCCTTTACCCAAAAACTGAAAACTGACCCTGAACCCTAAAAATACTCCTTTACCCAAAATTAATTAATATTATTTAATTACCAATTAATTATTAATTAACAATAACAATAGGGTAAATATATTAGCACATTTGCTGTAATTAATTTAATTTGATAATTATTAATATTTTTCCCAATTAATTAATTAAGAATAACAATACATTATATATAAAAAATTACTATAATTAATGTAATTAAATAATTAATATTAATTAATTACCAACTAATTAATAATTATAAATATGTAAAAAATTATATTAATTAATTAACGAATTAATAGAAATTAATTACCAATGAATTATTAATTAAAATATGTACAAACATATATCAATTAATTAATTATTATTAAATTACTTCCCACCCTATTCCCCTATAAACCCATAACCCGCTACAGAACATATTTATCAATTAATCAATTAATTAAAAATAATTAAAAATTATTTCTCAATTAATTAATAATTCCTACTAATTAATAATTAATTTAACATAATTAAATTACTTCCCACCCTATTCCCCTATAAACCCACAACCCGCTACAGTAGTAAAAGACAATATTTAATTAAATTACATTAAAAATAAATAATAAAACATAATAAATACAATATAATATACACTACATTTATTTAAAAATTGATATTAGTAACATCGAAGTTATTAATTTCGATATTATTGACATCGATATTTACAACTTCGATATTACTGATATCATACCAATATCGATATTAAGACTGTCGATATTACTTACCTTCGATATTTTGTCCCATCGATATTTAAACTTCGATATTTTTGTATATCGATATTTAAAAATCGATATTTTGTCTGTGTACCGTCGCAAGTGGTCTAAAGTTACCTGTGATACCATTGACCCTTGTTTCCTTGATCAGTTTAATTCATTTGTAGATTTTAATGAGGAAGTTGTAAGATATAACTCCGCCCTCACATCCGCACTATATGCCATTTCTCCACTAGCACCTATCACTTCCGCTAGATCTCGTCCATCTGCTCCTTGGTTCTCCCCCTTGCTGCGAGAGGAAAAGAGTAGATGCAAACAGCTTGAACGTAAATGGCGCCAGTCCTACGACCCTATTGCCAAAGCTGCCTATAAGGGGGCTTTGAATAAATTTCAAAAACTCAAACGGACCACGATGAGAGCTTACTTCTCACAACTCATTAAATTGGCAGAGAACTCTTCCAAAACTCTCTTCACAATAGTGAAGGATTTTGTGAATCCCCCTGCCTTGAAGACCCAGAGTTCCCCCACTCAAGCCCTCTGCAATGGACTTTCTGATTTTTTTCAGGATAAAATTATCAAGCTATCTTCCTCATTTGATCCTGCAGCATCTAGTCCCTGGTCAGCTGAGCCACACTCCCAGCAATGCTCATTTAAATTCTTTGATGAGCTTACGCTAGATACAGCCATGAAACTACTCAGCCAGGTTAAATCAGGATCACCACTGGATCCAGTCCCTGCTAAAGTGATGGGAAATCTTGCCCCGGTTTTAATCAACCCTCTCCTTTCCATATGGAATTCTTCCTTGACCCATGGTCAGTTCCCTTCAGTGTGGAAACAAGCTATTCTGCTCCCCATCCTAAAAAAGTCAGATGCAGATCCTACTCAATTCAGTAACTATCGCCTGATATCCCTTCTGCCTAAACCTGCTAAAATCCTAGAAAAAGTGGTTCAGAAACAACTGGCCCAGTACCTAGAAACTAATCAGCTGTTGCACGACTCCCAGTCCGGATCTAGAACCGGATACAGCACCGAGACAGCGCTGCTGGAGGTATCAGAGACAATTCGGGAGTCAGTGGACAGGGGCGAGGAGGCCATGCTTGTCCTCCTCGACCTGTCCGCTCATTCGATACAGTGTCCCATGATATACTCCTGACTCGTCTGCAGCAGCTGGGGATTGGAGGCACGGCCCTGACCTGGATTAAATCTTTTCACTCAGGGAGGACCCAAAGGGTACTCCTTCGTCCCTTTGAATCGGAGGACAAACCCCTTCTGTGCGGTGTGCCCCAGGGCTCGGCCTTGAGCCCTCTTTTGTTTAATGTGTACCTAGGCCCGCTTGCCAGGGTAGTCGAGTCTTGGGGGGTCAGGGTGGTCTCTTACGCTGATGATACTCAGCTCGTTTTTTCCTTTAGAGACCACTCTGACTCCCACTTCTCTAACTTTCGCAACTGCCTTGGCAACATCTGCTCGTGGATGGCTTCTAACCATCTGGTTCTGAATACAGACAAAACGGAGGTGCGTTTCTTTAGCCACAAATCGCCCCCCCCCGCCACCCTGTGGTGGCCTACTGTCCTGAACCCCCCTCCTAGTCCTGTCCAGTCCGCCCGCAATCTCGGCTTCCTTTTTGATAACTCTATGTCCTGTAAAGCTCAGGTCAATAGAGTCACCGCTGCCTGCTTTGGCAAGCTGCGCATGATTAGGAAGATCTTTCCCTATCTCCCTTTGGTGTCCCGCAAAACGATTGTCCATGCTCTTATCACGGCACATCTTGATTATGCCAACAGCCTGTATGTCGGTGCCCCCCTCTACCTCATTGATAGGCTGCAAATTGTTCAGAATGCGGCGGCTAGACTCATTGGAAATATCCCTGCCCGTAACTCGGTTTCAGCCTACCGGAATGAACTACACTGGCTCCCCATCTCCCGTTGCATTCAATTCAAAATTTTGATTCTTGTCTTTTGTGCTATTCACGGAATTGGCCCGGCTTACCTGAGTAAAAGACTCAAATTATCTGTATCCGTCAGACCCTTGAGATCAAACAGCCTTCGTCTTTTGGTGGCACCCAGATTTCGTCGCGCCAGGAGTGGTGGCAGAACGTTCGGAGTGGCCGCGGCCAAGTATTGGAACAGTCTCCCTCTGGACCTCAGGTTTATTGAGTCAGAGCAAGTTTTCCGACGTAAACTCAAGACCTGGCTGTTCTCCGATCTCTGATTATTTATCCTTTGAGGCCCCCTGTAGTTCCAGGTTTAATGGACTTGCACCTGGCAGTTCCTCCTTGTGAATAACATGTATTTACAGAGCCGGGACACCCCCTTTGGGGGTAGCTGCGCGCTTTATAAGCTTCTTAAATAAATAATAATAATAATTTTGGTATTAACAGAAGGCTCTTACTCATCAATGAGTAAGTGCCTTTTGTGAATACCAAAATGGTAGTAAGTTTAGGATTTTGTCTTAAGTTAGTTCTGTGAATCGGGCCCATTGCATGGTAATGTGAAGCACTACAAGTAAATAACACAGGAATTGATATGTATTTGTGTGGAAGCAAAAAACTGTAGAATAATGTTGGTGTAGGTCAAAAGGTCAGGTGACAGTTGCACTGTCAAGCCAGGCCTAGTAATCTATGTAGTTAATGACTGCCCTCTTCCCAGCTGTGCTGCTACCTAAGAAAACCGGCATAATTGATGTTGTTTTCTAAGACACTTTAATTGCATTACAGAGTCATGTGTGTGTGTCTGAAAGTCCAAACCCACACAGCTGGATAAATTAACATAATGATCACAACTTTGATGAGGGCAAGCACCTTTTTTGTGGAAGTACACATCTTCTGCCCAATTAAAACATTTACTCCTGGCTCCCAACATATCTGGTGATTCTCACATAATTGTCTGGTGACTGCTGTGCTGTCAAACCAGATAATAAAAAAAGAAAGACTCTCAAACAAAGATGGTTACATACTTTTGCCCAGATTTACACATTGTTCATGCAATACAGCATCTAAATTTGTTGCAGTTCACTCTGCAAAGTTGCAGTGTCATAGCTACAAACATTGGACTGCTATCAGTGTCATCACCGGTTGTGATGTAAAATCAGATTGCCTTGTGTACTGCACAGTTTCACACTAAGTGCAGACATGAGTGTGCACAGTCATGCATAGGATTTCGCTGTCATGCATAGGATTTGTACTGCACTGGTGTATAGTAGAGTGGTGTAGAGTGCATTGGCTTGAACAGCTTGAAGTGCAGTGGCATAGAGTGCTGCAGCGTAAGAACAGTGGTGCAGGAAAGAATAGAGTGGCGTAGAGTGCAGTGATGTAGAGTACAATGGCATAAAGTGCAGTGGTACAAAGTGTTGCAGAGTATATTATAGTGGTGTAGAGTGCAGTAGTGCAGAGTAGATTAGCATAAGGTGCAGTGGCGTAGAGTGCATTGGTTTTGAGTGTATTGTCATAGAGTGTATTGGTGTAGATTGCAGTGGTGAAAAGTAGAGTGCAGTGGCGCTGAGTGCAGTGGCATAGAGTAGATTCTTTCAAACTAAAAGGGAGTGGTGCCAAGTAGAGTACAGTGAAGTAGAGTACAAAGTAGATTATTGTGGCGTTGTGTGGAGTGGTACTGAGTAGAGTGCAGTGGCATAAAGTGCAGTGTTGCAGAGTAGGGTGGCATAGAGTGGAGTGGTGCAGGATTAAGGGCCATATGTAGGTGGCCAAATACCGATCGGTAACACCGAAAAAGGGTCATTTTCGGTGTTACCGACATTTATTTAGCCATGTGAGATGTACGTAATACCGAATGGAATCGATAATAAGGAATCGGTAAATAAATATATTTACCGACTTGAAATTACCGAAACAATGAAGAACGAATCGGTATAAACGATTCGGTAAAACCCCCAAAAATGCAATGTAGCAAACCTCGTTAATACCGAATTTGACCAAAATCGGTAATAACGATTCGGTATTTACCACATTTCAGGAGCATGTGGTAATCAGGAGCAGTGCATATAAACAGACCCAAAATGCATCTGTGTGAACACAATGGCAGCCCTCTACCTCATAGCAAGGCGGCTACGCCTGAGACCAGGAGGAATGAGGATCTGGAGACGTAAAGAGCGGGTGTACAGATTACGCATCACATTGTTCCAATTGACAGGCCCAGAAATACATGAGAGATACAGATTGCACCCAGACACCATCCTGGAGCTAATACCGGACCTAAGACCCTATCTGGAGCATCAGACACCAAGGGCCCACGCAATCCCCACACATGTCCAGGTACTCTGCTGCCTGCACCTCCTTGCATCAGGAAGTTTCCAGGGTGTGATAGCAGCAGTGGGTGGAGTGTCACAGAGTTGTCTATCCCGTTTCTTCAACACCTTCCTGGACACCATGATGGACAGAATGGAACATTACATTTCCTTCCCCAGTACACAGGCGGAGCTGCAGAGAACCAAGCTGGAGTTCTATCAACTTGCCCATTTCCCCCACGTGATTGGCTGCATCGATGGGACCCATATTCCCATCTGCCCACCTGCAGCTAGTGAATACATATACAGAAACCGCAAATCCACCCACTCAATCAATGTGCAGGTGATCTGCAATGCCAAATACATTATAACAGACATCGTGGCCAAATACCCCGGGAGTAGCCACAACGCTTACATCTTCAGGAACAGTGGCATACATACACGTCTGCTTGCTAGTGAATTTGCCGACGGATACATACTAGGTAAGTAAATGTTACACACCCTGATGTACACCCTGGCTCAAGCTGTTGGTCACACCAATCAATGCCACTAACTTCTGTTCATAGGTGACAGCGCATATGCCCTCCGGCCGTATCTACTCACACCATATCTGAACCCAACCACCCGAAGGGAGAGGAGATACAATGTGGCACATAGGAGCACACGCAATGTGGTGGAGCGCACTTTTGGTTTGCTCAAAAGCAGATTCCGTTGCCTCCACAAAACAGGAGGTGCACGTCTGTACAACCCCATCAAATGTTGCAAGATAATTGCTACGTGTGCAATGCTACACAATCTGGCCACTAAAAAAGGAACAGCAGTGGAACTAACTGAGTCAGAGGACGAGGACGAGGACAACCCTCACCCAGAGCCCAGCGCAGCTGGTCCTGCTATTGAACATGATGGGAGACAGAGATGGGCAGAGATTACGTCAAACTATTTCTGAGTGAGTAACGACACTAAGCCATTTACAGTTACATGTAGAGGTGTTTATTTGGAACACCTCCAGCATTGCGAGCATTGTCCAATTGGACATGGGTTACATCACCCATCACATGCATGTACACAGCCATTGTCCTTCACTTCTTGCGTCCACGTGCTGCACGTGCACGTTCCCCATCGACACTGTCTTGTGTGTTGGACTGTTCCTGTGCTGGCACGTTTCGTCCACTACGCCTCCTGCACTCGGTGGATGAGGGTGTAATGCTACCACTGCTGGTAGCCTCCTCACTGTCCCCCCCCCTTCCATATTGGACGCCTTGGCATTCTGCATGAGCTCTAGCACTGAGGTCATGGACACCATCCCCCTGGCCACATCCCTGCTGCAATGCGCCATCTCCTCCTGCATGGCGATGGACCTGCGACACATCAGTGATGTCGTAGTGGCCAGCCGGTTCACCGACTTGGTATAGGCCTGGAGTCTTAGTCTCTCCCGGCGCCTGCCAACACGGTCCTGCTCCAGCTGGCTGCAGAGGTTGTCCACCGAGGTAGCTACCCTCTCCATCCCTGCACACAAATTCTCCCCCATGGCACTGATACCCTTCTCCATCTTGTGCATATGTCTGTTTATGTTTGCCACCTCCCTGTGAATTGACTTCATCTCCCTCCATTGCAGGCACTGGACCTTCAGCATGTTGCCTTCCAGTCCAGCAAACACACTGTCACCCTGCTCGGATGCCACTGGATGGTCCGGCCTTGCCCTGCGGCATCGTGATGAGATGTGGGCGCCCTCAGATGCAGAACCAGCGCTCCCTGTTGGATCTATCTCCGATAGGACTTTGTTCGCCCTGTCTGCCCTCCTCCTCCGACTCTTCAATCTGCTGGAGGGTGATCACGGCATGCCTCCTGCCTGACTGTGGTGGTGGTGGTGTTGGTGAACGTCGCAGTGGTGACTGAGTGAGAGGGGATTGCGGCCCTCCCTGGCGCTGTGGTGATGGCTGTGGTGGAGGATTGGCTGGCTGTGATGGCGCAGAGCTGGTGTTCCCTGCAGGCATGCTGTCTTCATCATGTTGCCTCCCCTCTGGCCTGGCTGACCTGCCTCTGCTGCCCTCAGCTGCACTGCGAGATGACTCGCCTGTAATGACACAAATGTAAATATACTCAATGCTCTGTCTGCAATGGCATTACATTAAACTACATGCCTACAGTGCACAGTGGTTGTCCTGACCTATCCAATTCTTTTACCATGCTATTGTCTTTGCTGCCCTGACTGTCCTGATCATGAGTTCACACTGACTACATCACCCAGAATGCATTGCCGGTAACCAATAAGACATGGTGTGGAGTGGGAGCACTTTTACCACTATGGGGATGGGGGTCGGGGAGGTGGTAGCGCAGCATGCTGGGCATGCTTCTTACCTTGTTTTCTTGCTGCTCTGGCGGAGCTGTCTGCGTCTCCCACGCCACTCACACTCTCCGGCTGGATGGTGGACTCCACCATCTGTTCCAGTGGTGTTGGTACTGGAGCTCGATTTTTTCCTCCTCCAGTTTTGCCAGCCAGCCTCTGTCTCTCTGCCATCCTCAGTTTTGCTGTTTTTCTGAGGTCGTACCACCTCTTTCTGATGTCCTCCATGGTGGGCAGGGTCACACCTATGGCATTGATCTTGTCCCGAATGCCACTCCAGATTTGCCTCTTCTGTGACTCTGGCACTTGGTGGGACTGGGCTCCAAACAGCTTGTGGTACTCTTGGCTGACATCCTGTATCAGGATCTCAAGCTCCTTGTCGCTGAACTTGAGTTTTCTTTTTCTATCACCTCCCTCCTTCTCCCTGTCCTGGCTTGCCATTTCAATGCGTGTTCTGTTTTTTTTCTGCCTTGCTTGTGGCTGTGTGGCTGTGTTGCTGCTGGCTCCTCAGCTCTCCTGCCTGCCTGCCTGCCTCACAGTGAGCTCCAGGCCCTGTGCACCTGGCTGGGTGTGGCAACTTCCTGTTTCGGAAGTAATTGGGTGTATCAGGATTGGCTGATTCACCAAAAAGCAATTTTTTGAATTACCGATTCGGTATTTCCGAATTTGGTAATGGATTCTGTAACACCAAATCGGTAATTGCCTTTCTGTACTTTTTTTTTACCGATTAGTTCAGATTCGGTATTTAATACCGAATTGCAACGAATCGGTAATGTTTAACGAATTTTTTCCCACATCACGTTTACCGACTTCTTAATACTGATTCGGTAAAATTCGGTATTAAGGATTGGGTATTCGCAATTTACCTACATATGGCCCTAAGTTATTAAGTGTGCAGTGGTGCATATTAGAGTAGTGTTGGGCAGAGTGCCTTGGCATAGAGTGATGTAGAGTAGAGAGGGGTAGTGAAGTGATGTGGAGTGGTGCAAAGTTGAGTGGAGTAGGGTAAAAGGCAAGTATGTATAGTATGGTAGCGAACGGCCATTACAGACAACACATCTTGAATTGAAATGACCATTACATTTGCACAGACATAAATGTATGCAGAACACACATGACATGTGGAAAAGTCATTATCTAGTGTAATGATTTGATTTCATCATATTACAATATTTGTTTCCACCATACTTCAGAAAGACCAAAAAATTGCTTAATTTGTGTTTTTCTAATACTGATATATTCTGAAATATCTGCACAGTCCATTTACAGACATTTACATTTTGTTGTTTGCAAGAAAAAAAATAACATCGTACAGCCTTACGTCCGGCACACCCCCAGTAGCCAGCATGATTGTCACATAAATCCTCTCACTTTGAAGTCAGAGAAAAAAAGTTATTGCCAAGCCCCCTGGAAGACAGGGTCTTATATTTGACATCTGTCTTTAATGCACAGCAAATGTGGCACGATAAGAACAAGATTTAAAGGTCTGTTTACAGAAAACGAGCACTGGTGGACGAATGCAGCAAATAGGGATTAGGAAGGAGATGGGAAAAACTCAAGCGGGACAGCCTAAAACAAATAGAGCCAGTAAATAGAAGGCAGGTAAGTGTGAGTAGGTGTGGCACAGCTGTCAGAGAGGTGTCTCTGGCACGCGGAGCTCACGGTTCGATACCTGCAGCAGCTCAGCTCAGTATCATATGTCTCTGGGCAATAGCTCGCGTAGTCTTCCTGCTGGCTCCTAAGCGCCTGGAAACCCTGAGGGGCGATAAGTTTGTGCTTTACAAATGTGGAATTTTAAATTTAAAGCCAATGGTGACCAATGGGCGGAATGCATTCCCAGGGAAGCATTCCAAATGTCCCCAAAATGTCGTTAGCAAATCAGTCAGCTGCACTGTCTGGTAGGCTTCGACCTATAAGGGACATTCCGGATTGCCTACTATCGGTGAATGTTAGGGATGTAGAACTGGGCAAAGAGAGCTGGGACTTTTCTGTACACTGTGTAAACCTCTTAGAAAAATTGGCTTTTTACATTTCAATACATTTCTTTAGAAATGCCAGGTTTGGGCCTGCGGTGATGTGAAAGACTACCTCTGAGAAAGGACGGAAACATTGGTTAAAGGCAGTGCTGGTTGCTGTCCTAGCCCAATGTTCTACCGTGTTATGGTGCAGTTTTGCAGCCGCGCCATGGAAAAAAAAACGAGGAGGAGAGGTTCCTCACACCTGGGTGCAATGTGCACATCATTCCAGCCTTCTGACAGGCCTGGCAGTATATCTTGGTCTTAGCCTGTCAGGTGGCTGGGAAGGACGAAGGTTTAATTTGCTGTGCGCATTCTTTCTGTGGACACTACTTGCTCTGGAATTGAGTCGAAGGGCAGTATGAAGCTGGGCTAGTTCTTCGTACTTCTTAAGCAAACACATTCTTGTCTAAATTAAAAGTTGCAAGCTAGCTATTGAAAGTTGGTTTCAAATTGATTTATTGCTCAATTGCATTAATTTTACAGCAGGAAAACTAATGGAATATATCACTGCACAAAATACTGCGGGGCTTATTTATGAGCCCCTTGCGCCGCCATGGCAACACTGTTAGTGACGCTGCTGCAGCGTAGAAAATATGACATGTTTCGCCATATTTACAAAGTGACACATCTAGGCAGATACTTCACATTGTGAAGCCCTGTGCTATATTATACCTGCGCCAGGTATAATGAATGCAGGGTGGACATTTCCCCACAAAAAAGGGACCGTAGAAGTGTTGCAGTAAAATCTATGAGATTTCACTGTGACACTTCTAGGACGCCAGTGCTTCAAATCCTTACCCTTGTCTCACACAGGCATAAGACTGACGCAGGCCCTTTTACATGGGGCTTGCCCCATGTGAAAGGACCATTGCTAGAGCTGTGTCTGCTTTCAGACACACTCCAGCAATGTGCCATTTTTGAGCCTACAGATACTTTAGGATTACTGATGGATTTGTAAATCCTTGCAACATGGAGTGCCATACAGTAAATACAGCGCTTCCATGGTGTCGCAAGGATGGCGTTATGAAAAGTGTTGCATCTCTTTTCCCGCAGTGATGCACCACTTTTCATAAATGAGGCCCTACATTTCGCCATGCTTAAATTTAATTAAACTTCCCATACCAAGGTATTTAAATTACAGAATCCAGTGCCGGATGACTACATTGTCGTGTTTAGGTTGTTAGTAGTTCTTACAGTACAAGCTGTTTTTTCGGAAGCAAGAGTGTATTATTAGGGTGCTGCTTCTACCAGGGGCCTAGCTGCCGAAGGTGCAGCAAGTGCAGTGGCACCAGATCCTATTGGAGTGAGAGGCCTGCTGCACAAAAATAATAGCTGCACTGCAGCACCTATGAAGGGGAATTGGAACACATATTTGATTGCTTGTGTTGTCCCTCACGCTTCGGCAGAGATAGTAACCAGGGTCGGATTGGTAACGCGGGCACTCGGGAAATTGCCGAAGGGCCGGTAGCCGAGTTCTAGCTGTGGGCTGCTTTTTTGGGCAGCCTGGGGTCTGTCTGTGCTGTTAGGATGCCACCAGCAGCCCAGTGGGTGCCTGAGTGGCCTTTCTTGAGGCATATGGGCTGAGGTATCACTTCCCTTCTCTCGCTGGGCCGGCCCATTAATGTATGCTGATTGAGCCGGGGCAGGGGGCCTGAGCAGAAGTGGTCTCACTTGTATTCATGTGTGGCTCAGCAGTGTGAACTAATGTGTGCAATTTTTATTTATCTAGATGAAGCTAATAAAACATGCCCCCACCCCCTTTCTTTTCATAAAACTTCACTGATGCAATGTTTTGCGGTAAGGCAACAGGCAAATGTAGGCCACTTTTTTTGGGTGTGCCTGGGCCCATATTTGATCCCAATCCCACCCTGGATTGGCATTAGTTTTGGTTTTAACCTCAGAACATTAAGGGATAGCAACTTTGTGCATTTTTAACACCATTTCCTAAATTACGTGGGACATTAAAATATGTGTGAACATGCATTTTCTCATGCGAGTGAAAAATTGGTATTAGACGGAAAAGAGTCCGATTGCTTTATATTAATGTATCGTATTTAAGTATTTATTTAAACATCACACTAATACCGGAAGGCATTTTCGCGCTAGCTGAAAAGAGGGTGACAGATCTTAACTCTAAAAGGGTCACTTTATTTTCATTACTAGCTAAATCTTCAGCTGTTGGGGAAATTAAAGAGGTTCTTTTAGCTGCTCAGACGGAGGGAGCTGAATTCCACAGCTGAGCTACCTGTACTGAAAAGGATGGCCATCTGCATGTGTCTCCTTAAATGGCCTCTAAATAGTGCTTGAAGCAGTGCAGCTCATGGCCTGGGATGTATGAATGAAACATATAGTGCCCGGAGACCACCAGTCTGCACCCCGCCCCCTTCCCCACATCTGAATCCATGGCGAGATACTACTACTCAATTTATAGACAGGGGGACCCGAATAACCCAAAGGCATCTGGGAATAAAGCAACTAAACGAAAGCAATGCCTATGGTAAACGTTTTTTGAAAAATATAACTTAATTATAGAAAAGACACCGCTAATTGTCCTTTCCTAACCTAGAATCATGGTCATAAATAAATAATTCTCAGTTGAATCAAAAGCACTTGTTTTCCTATATAAGCTAGTGCTACATTAATCACTCTTAAAAGGAATATTAAAGCTGTTCACCTCCCCAACCGGCTCAGAAGACGGCGAAGAGGTACCGATGGAGAGAGCGGTGCTTCCCTCGTTCCCTGAGCCGTTGCCAGGCGGGGTGGGGCCCTCAACTTCAACATTAAGGTGACATACAAAACAACTGCAAGCAAAGACTACACCTAGGAACTCAGGTGATCTTTTTCCGTGTCGCAGTATGCTAATTATGTAGTCATTTTTATTATTTCACTTTATCCTTGCAGTAGCACTATTTAATATCCCGGTCCTGATGAAAGCAATGGACTCGTTGGTCCTTTCAAATTGCTAAAACATGTTGACCATTTTCTACATCTAGGTAGATATTTGTTAAGTCTACCTTTGCTGCTCTTTTAATCTTGGTGGAGCGAGCAAAAGACAGAATAAACTTTCATTCTTGCTCCCTCACCCAATTTTATTTTCACAATCACTCACTTTTCTTTTTTATAAGCACTGCAATTCAGTCACCCCTTTACCTACCAACTGGCACTATTGACATTTTAACCACACTGGTCACTGCCAGGTTCTAAGGAGGTATGAGATCTGACCTTTCACACTTACCGGCAGTGGTCCAAGTAGATAGTTAACAGGAATCCCAAATGAAGAAGGGCGGTTCCGAGTGGTGACTGATGGGTATCCTGATAGGTCTTATAGGGATCACAGGACACTTTTCTATGTCTTTTCTTTTAAGTGGGTTGTTACAGACAGTACCAGTTTAATGTGTCACACATAGATTTCTAATTTAGACCCTTTGACACTATTGTGTTTCACATGTTTATTTAGGGAATGTGTCTCTGCGTGGTCTTTAAACTCCCTTAGGCCCCCCTTTACTCTATTGTTTTTTATGATACTGGTTGTATCATATATCTGGATGCAGGGACAGAAACCGCAAAATGCAAGTCGGGCGGCACACTATGCTGAGCACAGATTTTTAGCTTACATGTTTTTAATCCACGCCCTTAATTACATTGGCCACGACACTTTGAGAGACCCCTCCAGTTTTTTCATTCCACTTAAAGCCCTGCTCCCTGTGACTCCATATTAAAGGCAAAAGTGTAATAGCGCTGTAGCGCTATCTGGCAAGCAAGTTCCCCTCGGGCCATCCGGCCTGAAAGCAGCCTTACTTGAATCAGCGGGATCTGAGCGACTGGAGTCTCTGAGCACGCCCCCTCTGTGGACGCTGGAGCTGCAGCGGCTGTCTCCGATAAGTCTTTCTCACGTTGCTTAGGCGGGCTGAGCTCGGCTGGTCTAGAGTACCCCCACACTTGTTCCTGCAGCTGCACCAGACGGATGTGGGGAGGCAGGTGGGTCTCACAGCTCCTCCAAGCTGGTTAAGTTATTTACTTATCCCCATCTGTAGTGGGGGGTGGGGTTGAAAATCCTGTCACTGGTCCTCTGTCATGGCTCTAGTCTACTAGGGTCAACACAGCAGCTTTTCTCCTCCGATGACGATCCCTAACAGCCACATTTTGCTTGCTTCCAATGGCCTCCACTGCACACAGGCTACGGCCTGATCAGCACAGCAGCAGTCTTCACTGTGGCCCCTCTTGCATACAGGGTTGCCCAATTAACACCACACACAGGCTTTAGCCCGCTCGGTACAGCAGCACACTTCATAGTGGCCCCAACTGGTATACGGGATTGCCGACTTCTCACTGGACACGTGTGATGACTGTTTCGTGCAGCAACAATCATGGCTCACTTCACAGCAGCCCTCCTTTGGCATACAGAGGTTGGCGACTTTTCCTGTACAAGGCAATGACCCAATCAGTGCAGCAGCCATCTCCTCACATCTCGCTAAGGGAATCCACTCAACAGGATTCCCTACTGGACATCACTCTCTCAAACACTCTCCTCTTCCTCACCCGACACACTGGTTTTGGAAAGCAGGTAGGTGCTCCAGGCTTCAGGGCTGTGATTTTCAATTTGCTGGGTGATGTCACTTCACTTAGCTGGGAGACTAGCAGGCCTTGGCCCCTAGTCCTTGGCTCAGGCGGAAGTCTTGAGGAGACTGTCCTCCCCACACAGCCCGACTGGTTGCTTGACAGTTGCCAATTTTTTGAGGTCTCAAGCTCCTCTTCTTATAGTCCACTTCCAGACACCAAATGTGATTTAGAGTCTGAGTCTTTGAAGTTTACGTTGGGGATCTGATTCCTTTTGAAATTCCCACTCCTCTGTTCTCTCTTCTCCAGACATCAGTCTGTCACAGCAGGAGTGACTCCTAATCTGATATCACCACAACACAGCAATGGAAGAGACTAGAGGTTAACAGCTGGATGGCAGACACAGTGGTTTGTGTAGCAAACGGTTACCCCTGGGCTTCCGACCTATTCTTTATATTACCCTCGTCACTCCCTTCTTGTTCATGAAATGTCCTCTGGCCCCTTTCTTTTGACCTCTCTCCGAATCAAAGAACACCCTTGGAAGTGTACTAGAGAGCATGGCTCTGCCTTTCTCCACTGTGTTCACCAGCTTGCAGGAATGCAGTAATACACATATCTGACTGGGAGGATTCATCTACCTCATGTTCTGTTTTTCCATTCTGCCCTGGGTCTTCCAAAATGGAACCGAGAGTCTTCCATGTATTGTACCCTTCACAGGCATACATACACCCATCACATGTATACATGCACTGCACAGCACAACACCCCTCATGTACTTTACCATTCGCAGCCACACATACACCCAGCACATGCATATAATTATATATGTGTTGCACATAGCTACATCTTTTATGTATCGCACCACTCATAGCCACGCATATGCCCAGTACAGGCAGATAATATACACGCACTGCTCAGAACTGCAGTTTTCATGTACTGAAAAATGCACAGGCACACATACACTCAGCACATGACTGAATTGTATTTGCGTAATTACTTAAAATCATTGCAAAGTT
The DNA here is from genome assembly GCF_964263255.1 of Lissotriton vulgaris. Classification (NCBI taxonomy): domain Eukaryota; kingdom Metazoa; phylum Chordata; class Amphibia; order Caudata; family Salamandridae; genus Lissotriton; species Lissotriton vulgaris. The sequence goes on from NC_141694.1 coordinate 873,589,525, forward strand.
GTGGTACAGTATAAAAATTATGCTAAAATATGTGTCTCACACCATTCTAATAAAGATATATAATTGTGTATAAAAGTTAAAAGTGTCAATTAAACCACAAGAACAAGCCATTTCTAAAATGTGAGATACATTCTAAAATTCATTGGTTTGAAAATTGTATGTTAGAAAAAGTCTGTTCCTATCTGTACTTGAGACAGTCACTTGGTCCGTTGGGGATCTTGTGAGGACCGAGCGATCTTTTCCTGATAGGGACTCTTCACTGTTATTCCAGATGACACGCCAATTGCAACCAGACGATCTTCCTCTGTGATATTTTCAATTAGGGACCTTTGTGTGATATTTATGAATTTGCCAAATTTGGCCAGGTTCGAGGGCTCCATGCTGGACTGGAGCAGGGCCACTGTACCCCACAGTTTCTGATCCCATGCTTTAAGAACATTGGTTTTAATAATCTACATCTGTGTTGCAGTAGTGTGGGGCAGCAACATAATAATAATAATACACATTTGTAAAGCGCGAACAATCACCCGTAACGGTCTCTAGGCACTGGGGGCCGTCGGGAAGATTAAGCAAGCTATTGCCCAGAGTCACATGGTGCTGGACTAATCTGCCACTGGCACCAGGGAGTGTACCGTGATCTCCAGATTCCGGAGTCAGTCAACTGTGGTGCCACACCTCTTCATAGTACGTGTACAAATGTTTCTGCTCTTTTATTGGCTGGGGGACAAGGCGTGCCCATTGTATTTCTTTCAAGCACCTCTTTCCCAGGGCGCTGTTCATGTATGGTTGAGATTTGTGCGACTCACATGCTTTAGTTAGGCCGGTCTACCCTCTAATAGCCTTCAGTTTTTCTATACACTCAGCAAATGAATATCACACATTCACCGAACAGCACTACATGCCAAACCGATGCAGGCCAAGGGTGAGTTAATCACACAGCCGCAGAACTTTAAATGAGGGTAACTGTAGGCCTCATTCCAGTGACACAGTTGAAAAAGACCTGTTCACTCCTACTGTTCACTTCACAGTATGCTGCCACCACTGCACTTGTGCTGCTTAACTCCTGGTAAATATTGGCAATAAAGAGACAGCGGTTCTGCTATGTATCAAGAAATTTCTTCAGAAAAATCTTTAACTAATTCCTCTCAAAGGTAGGAACATCACTTAATGATACACAACACACTGACCATGAACATAGACTTCAACTCAAAAATGACGAACACTCGATTCAAATAGAAAAAAACTTGTGTTTGATATATTGTAATCCATATACCGTATGTGTTTAAAGACATACAGATCAAGACAATATACATTAGACGTTACATAACAGTGAGAATACAAATATCAAACACAAAATTTAATCCGATACATATGTGCAAATAAGACAAAAAAGAAACAAATTATACATATATAACACCAAATAAACGTGTAGCAGCGTCCTAATCTTTTTGTACTAATACCTCTAAGTAGGCATGTGATTACTATTTCATATGCAGCTTCGTCTGTTTGGCAGGGAACGCTTATGTAATCAACGTCGACGTTTTGACCCCTTATATCTGAGTGAGAATAACCAGCATCACCATGGGGTTATCATCAGGACTGTAAACCAAAAGTGTATATGGCCTGCCTGGAAAAAAATCTCAGTAAAATCAAAGATGGTATAAAGGGTGAATAACACACTTGTCCAATAGTATTAAACCAAACCTTAGAACCAGGAATGTATGGAAAGGAGTCAGTCGGATACGCATTTGTTGCTCCTGGTATAATTGTGTATATTTGTGTGCATTTCAAGCCAACGATAGTGGCTGACAAGATTGCCCTTCAGTGGCAAACACTGTGGATTGATTCTTCACCACTGATTCCCAGCTCCAGGAAATCAAGGAAGCACAAGTTGCTCCTTGTTTAAACATGCGTATTCAGAGCCTCTGCAGGAGGTAAATAGCATTGCCCTTCAGTGTGATGAAATATCGCATTGACTCCTATTAGAAAATTGTGCAATTCAAACATTATACCATCTTTGATTTTACAGCAAAAATCCAATAGGCGGAAAAGAGATATGAATTTTTAAATGTTTAAAAAGGAATTCTGTCAAGATGCATAAAGTCACAATGATATTAGTTTTCGTGGTAAACTCGGACCGAGACACAATTTAATGCTGACCGCAATGGAGCACAGTTCAGATAGTCCATTCAGGTTTGTCCTCAAAGATTTTACCTTCTGACTTGAGTCCTTTAAGTCCCAATCCACAACAGGAGTACACTTCTAAAGTCCCCCTAGGCTCTATGGGGAGACACTTAGAGATTCACAGGGTGTCAGGCAGAGGCTAAATTGCAGGGTCTTGTCCATGTCCAGAAAAAGGCCTTCTGTAACTTGTGTCCCTGTGGCTTTAACAAAGGTTCCGCACTTGGACACTTGGAGCCCACTTATTTATCCTCGGTACAAGCAGGAGATGTCCAGTCCATCAGGGCTCTTCTCAGGTCACAGACAACAGGCCCAGTCCTTTTCTGAACTTCATCAGGTCCTGGGGTGTTCAGAAGTGGTTGCCTGGAGAGGCCATATTTATGCTTGGCAAAGGCTAGTGGGTGGGATTGACTCCTGGGCTCACAGTTAACAATGGGGTAAAAGCTACTGGGTCCAATGCTACCCAATTTGGGCATTTCAAGATGACGAACGTCTTCGGCCACACTAAACTTGCGCTCTAAACTTGCGCTCTGAGGTCTAGTGATTTGTGTGGGAAAAGTATAAATGTTGCAATACAGTACAATGTAATAATACGTTAATTATTGTGTCCTTCCTCATCTAGCACTAAAATCCAGTTTAGGGCCGTAACTGTTCCCACAATAAATCTGTAGACGGAAGTCTGGTAGACAAAAGTGGGATTATTTTTCCAGAGCCAGATAGTAGATACACAAGAATTGATTTGCCATCCTGTTTCCCTTCCTTTCATGTGTGTCCACAGTGTTATATGTAAAAACCCAGAAACCTATTTCTGGTTGAACAAAGCAGGTCCTTCAGCAACCAGACAGTGGTTACACAAGAAATGTTTTGTCACCCAGTTTCCGTTCCTTTCAAGTGTGCTCCTATTTAAAAAAATGATGCTCATAGTCCCACCCTGCATATTGTGTCTTAGGTTCAAAGAAGTCATCCCTGCCCATTCAGGTCAGCCTATTATTTGTTCCTGGTTATTATTTCACACCTATTCAAATGCTAATAACTGGCTGGCAGAAGTGTAAGAGCAATTGCAAAGTTAGCCTCCGGAAACTTCGGGCAGGAAAAAGAGAACTTTCAAAAAGTTACTTTTCCTGAATATTTCTTGAACATCCAACTTGACAACTCAGTAGCCTTTTTCATACCTGTTAAAAAATAGTTGTTTCATTATTTTCTGGCTAGTCCCATTCTGGAAATACAATATTGGGATTTTTAGTTTGTTCTCTGATTTTCTACATAGGACAGCTAGGCCTGTCACATTGTAAAATAGCTTTTGGGTGCTAGTCACTGTAAGGACATATTATTATTATATTTCTACCTGTCCTACTTTTAGATACCATGTATTTTGACTTGTAGGCGATAAGACATACTTCGATGTGGCAAATTAATAGTTAAAAGGGAGGTTTTGACCAGTCAAAAGGGTTTATATTGGATAGGTCAAATTGCAGTTTTTACATTGCTACAGTCAGGCTACACTGTAGGCCTGAAGCCATGTTTTACGCTGTCACTGTAGTCAATGGCACAATAGGAGCTGAAGTCTACTATTGACATCTCAATTACACGCTGTGTGTACACTTTGTACAATGCACTAGGGATTTATAGGTAAGTTACATTTGCCAATTAGGAATATTTCACTTCGATCATGTTTAAAGGAGGAGAACGGGCACTTATTTACTACTGGATATACAAAAAACAGCAAAAATATAGGGTCCAGCAAAAGGGGAAAAATCCAAGGTGACCAAGCAGAAAAGTTGGATATCCTGCAAACTCCATAGTCACTTCCATATCGCTAAGAGACAAACGGCTAAATAACTCTGCAGCTGTTTCTTCAAGAATAACCTGTCAACCTCACAGGTAAGCTGATATAATGCAGATTGCACTAGTGCATCCTTGTCTAGAGAGCCAATCTCAACAAAGTGCTTCAAAATCTAAGGAAAGCTAGAAGGTAGAGGAGGCCACTGTAACAGACACATCCACGTAAGAAGGTACATGTAAACATTTTGGGAGTATCAATGCACAAGCGCTATGCCTTGAGTTCAGGGCAATTATCTTTCTCCACCTCTTTCTTTATGTGTAGCTCTGTCTTCTCTATCCTGACCCTTTCATCCTCCAGTTCTAACTATTTAATCTGAAAGTAGATGCCAGAGACATCATAGCACTCGTGGGTGGTAGCCATTAAAACACAAGGGCTGGAGACAGCTTTCTCCTTCTGCTCAACCCGATGCTGTTAAAAATATTCTAGGACTGAAACTTGTTTCCTTTTTAGGTTTTGACTGGCGATGCGCACGTAGTGCGCATGCGCCAAAAAACCTTATGTTTTGTGTGTGCAGTCGGGTATCCGCCCCAGTCTCCCATTGGCTAGCTCCATAAATGGAGGCTAGCCATTGGGAGACGGCTCTGTCCGTCAATCCCGGACCAGATTCGGGGGCGTTCCCGAGAATTTTTGGCTTTTGGCGACGTCACGCTACGTCAGCCAAAAGCCCTCAGGAACGCCCCTGAATCTGTTCCGGCATTGAGCCGGCACCCGCCTTCCTGACCTTCTCGGTTTCTTCCCTCAGGCTCGAACGGGAATAATTATCCCTCCGCTCCTCTTCACACCCACTCACTCGCCTCCTCCGAATTCTGCCGCCGCCCCCTCCTCCACGCAGCCAATTCTACCCCTTCCCGCCCCCTCCCGCCCCCTGCTCCTTTCCCCGCCGGCACCAAGACACCAAGGTGACTTAAACTTGGTAGAGTTGGAGAAGGGAAACTACGTTTTAAATATTGTTTGCAGACAAATTCTGGTTTTATTGTCCCGATGTCTGTTGCCCCCCCGCTGTCTGTTGCCCCCCCTTCCGCTGTCTGTTGCCCCCCCCTCCCGCTGTCTGTTGCCCCGCCTCCCGTTGCCCCCTCCCCGCAGATTTGTCATTTTCCTAATGCAGCTTCAAGAAGCTCGCGCGAGGGCCTCGGTGCATGGATGATGCATCCGTCTTCACCGCCTGCGAATGAGCTGCGTGAGTGTGGCCTGATGTGGCATCCCCGAGCCCAGTGACACTCCTCCAGGGCCGGCGGCGGCGACCAGTGCCGAGTGCTCAGCTCAGTGCGTTTTAATGACAACGGAGCTGGTTAATGGCCGAGGGCGGCTAGTTAGTAACCCGTGGTATTTAATGGCGCTGGAATCGCTGAACGTGGATGGTCTGTGAATTAACAGGAAGGCCTGGTATGTGGATGAATCTGGATTCGAGAATCATACGTTATAGGATTATTTAAGGCAGGGTCCTGCGTGAGAAGGGACAAGAATGAGGGGGTGCATGCAATAAGGATTGTTTTGTGCAGTGCCACAGGGGCACCCTGGAGCCACTCCGGTTCACTATTACTAGAGGGATTCTGCACATGGCCTGGGGGGGTTGCCAATGTGTACGTGTCTTTGGCTTTTTAAAAAATAATAAATAAGATGACTATTTCTGTCTATTAGCAGGCATGTCTAGCCAAAAATAGTGCTGCAAACATTTCAATCCGCGATCCATTCGAGAATGTCTTCGTTTTAGAGGTTCCTGCTGAGAAGTATTATTAGCCTCCAAAGGCACGCTGTCTTGTAAGTGATCAGCTGTCAGATACATGCTTGCATGCTCGCTTTCTGAGATTTATAGATATAAAGGTATTTGTTTAAAATGTTAAGATTCATGATTCTCTCTCCCCTGCACAATGGCCTCTTTACTATCCTAACAGATTATGTTGTTGACGCCGAGACTCGACCCTGGCCCCCCAGCTCCATAATGTCCGTGTTCCCGTTCCTTCCCGCACCCCCTCACCCCCCCTCCCGCTGTCCGTGTCTCCGGCCGTCTGTCCCACCTCATTTACATTAGAACATCTTCAGTCCTGCTCTTTAATAACCAGCTCCCGCAACAACTCCCCGTGCCAAGTCCTCGCACACACTCTTTACATAAAACGCCTCTCTGTTGCCTGCGTGTGCCTCCGTGTGCCCCTGTCGCCTGCTTGTACCTCTGTGTGCCCCTTTTGCCTGCTTGTGCCTCCGTGTGCCCCTGTTGCCTGCTTGTGCCTCTGTGTGCCCCTGTTGCCTGCTTGTGCCTCCGTGTGCCCCTGTTGCCTGCTTGTGCCTCCGTTTTCGTGCCCCTGTTGCCTGCTTGTGCCTCCATGTGCCCCTGTTGCCTGCTTGTGCCTCCGTGTGCCCCTGTTGCCTGCTTGTGCCTCCGTGTGCCCCTGTTGCCTGCTTGTGCCTCCGTGTGCCCCTGTTGCCTGCTTGTGCCTCTGTATGCCCCTGCTGCCTGCTTGTGCCTCCGTGTGCCCCTGTTGCCTGCTTGTGCCTCCGTGTGCCCCTGTTGCCTGCTTGTGCCTGCGTGTGCCCCTGTTGCCTGCTTGTGTCTCCGTGTGACCCTGTTGCCTGCTTGTGCTGTGTGGGTGTGTGTGGAGGGCTCTGTGTGGCTGTGTGTGTGGGAAGCTTTGTGTGGCTGTGTGTGTAGGAAGCTTTGTGTGGCTGTGTGTGTGGGGGGCTTTGTGTGGCTGTGTGTGTGGGGGGCTCTGTGTGGCTGTGTGTGTGGGGGGCTCTGTGTGGGTGGGTGTGGGGGGGCTCTGTGTGGCTGTGTGTGGGGGGGGCTCTGTGTGGGTGGGTGTGGGGGGGCTCTGTGTGTGTTTGTGTGTGTCATTTGCGAGAGATAAAGCTAGTGGCATTGTAAATGACAATGCCATTTATTTATGTTAAAAAAACATAAATAAAAATAATGTCAAGAGCAATGCCAATAGCTCTAACTTTAACAAAGGCAAAACCATTGCATTGTAAATGCTTGTTTCCTTTTTCTTTTAGCAGACTTAACTTGTACAAAATATTGGTTCCTCAAACATATTGCCCCCAGCTCACACTCCTCGATTCTACAACATGATCCATTTTTACCATAGATGATATGAACAGCTGAACTTTTTGCAGTTTAATAACATGTTTGTTCAGGCTCAAATCACACCACTAGCTGTTAACCTATCCACGCAGTAACAGAGACCACCTAGTGCTGTCAAAAGAAAGAGTTCTGATGCTCCCCACAAACAAGGCATCTAGGTACTTGCTCTGCGGCAGGATTTTGGTCGCCCAAGCATCCTTTGATCTCCAGGAAGATTTGGAGGGAGTGTAAACTGAGCTTCATAGCAATACAGTTATCAAAGTTCCATAAACAATTGGAATATCTAGGTTGATGTGAGAGGTTGCAACTCTTTAATAACCCCTAGAAATATGTATACATATTTTCATGTTACAAATTGGAATTGATCCATAGAACGTTTACATTTTACAATAGTACTAGCTACAATAAAATATAGAAAAACAATGGTTCTATGCACATTGCATACTGTTTGCAATCGCTATATATTTGCGCACATCATATCACTACTGCAAACAAAATGATGACACTTTAGCATAGCAACATTACATTACATTACATTAAAATTATTTATAACGCGCACTATCACCATTGGTTTCTTGGCAACTACTAAAAAGCTGGAAAGGTCAAAACCATTGTTGTCAAATTATTCGTATCACAATTGCTAAACGATCATTATCAAAATGCTGTGAAAAGGAGGATCACAATCCCCCCTCCCCTCAAATCAAATACTTTGTAACAGTTTTACAAACTTTAGTATTTACAGTCCTGAAGATGACAAACACCGAAAACAAGCTGAAAACAAAGAAATCATAGTGGCAATTTCCAATCCAGTGTTTCAATTACCTGCAAAGCAACGTGACACAGTTTTAGAGTCCATGAAATTGAGCTATTGCTGTGGCCGAGTCAGTGGTGGCTCCTCTGCTAAGGCGGAGGAACGTCGCTCCATTGCTCAGCGAGCAGTGCAAAAAAGGAAAAGAAAATGATAATAACAAGAGTTACTTTCATTTTCTTTTTCTTTGCAGGACTCGGACCCAGGTCAGGTAGGGAGGGGCTAGGTTCACCACCATCAGAGCAGAGTGAGTAGTGATTTTCACTCCTCTAAGTGCGCATGATGGTTTGGCCAGCCCTTTTGTGTCATTCGCACTTAGCATGTTCTTCACTGGGCTGTGTTGCGCAGCCCAGTGGATAACATGCCCAGGCACTGCCTGAGCGGCCTGTTTAGCCACTCAGACCAATCATGATGCCACTGATGCAGCATTGTGATTGGCTGGGAGAGGCAGGGAGCCTGGGTGCTTCCGGTTCTGCGTGGAGGAGAGGTGGCTGCAAAGGTAACAGGTAAGTTTTTTTTTAATTATTTTGTCACCCCCTCCTCACCAACCCATTCCAAGGCAGCTGCCACTGGGCCTGGGGATAGGGCCTTCTCCCAGTTTATGGTTAGATAGTATTGATCCATAAAAATGGAAACATCCTTCCACCTCAGATTCTTAGAGGCTCGTGATCAGTTGCTGTTCGCTCAAGGGGAACCACCCTTAACGATGAAGGGGTTAAGATGGCAATCTGGTCTTCAGCAATATGTGCATTCAGACAGGCACAAAGGGCTTTATTTAGACCATGCATGTATCTCTCGATCTGGCTAACTTTTTAAGCCAACTGGGTACTGGACAGGTGCCATCTCAGCATGCCCTCTGAAGCAAAAAAATAACAAAAGGTGGTCCAGAGAGCGACTTGTATCACCAGAAGTGTCAAGGCTCAGGCTCCCTGATGTAGCAGCATTAGTTCTTGAGCACCCTCCATCAATCTTTGGTGGGGGTTAGAGAGGGCTTTCCCATTATTGGTCCACGTGTATTAATATCTTGGTCTGAATGGCGGCATCCATACTTTGAAGGTAAGAAGGAGGGCAGGCCAGCAGAGCTGCAGCAGGGCCATGAGATCTGTTCCTGTGCATAGATGGTGAAGGGGGGCTACCACTTGTGGTCAAGGAGAATTATGATACAGGAGATGAGAAGCTGGAATGCAGGGGCCTGTGTAAGGGCTGTCTTAGTGGAGCGGGTACCGAAACCTTGATTTGAAACGGAAGAGCATTTGACGTCACGCCCAATTTTCGGTCCGTTTTTTGCAAATACCGTTGAGTTTCATGTTTTCATAGATATATTTTGAAACTAAACTCTTTTCTCCAAAGACCAGTGTTTCACTTTAATTCTGGTTGTTTACTTATAAATAACCCCTTTATATTTTCATTTTACTGAAGCAGGTCTGACAAATCAGTTGGCATTCTTTTTTTTTTTTTTTTTTTTTACATCGCAGCTGGTCCTTTTTCTCAATTTTACAAGTCTTGCTCGTCTGAATACTCTAAAATGACTTTTTGTGTAATTGGTTTCCAGTGCCACGGAGGATTAGTGGGAGTGACACCAAACTGCGAGCGCCCTTTCATCCTGCCCTCTGTCTGAACGATGGCCACATGGCCCCTGTGTACACGGCCTGGCCCGGGACAAATAAGCGCCAGATACGAGGCAGCTTGTGCTGCAGGTCTGGCCCGCAAAGAGTCTTTTAACAGACAGGTGAGAGAAGGATAAAGCCGAGGAAGGAAGGCCTCCTCCTTTAATGGGCAGAAAGTGTCAGTTTAAATTGCATTTAAAAACCGACGTCTGGCCGTTAACCTGCCGTCTTGAGAATTGTAATCATTAGGCCAAGCTTTCGGCGGCCTAATTTGCTCTTTCGTGAAACCATTTACATCCAGTAGTGAGGTAGAAGCCGTGCTCTTTCAAAAACGCAAGGTTTCTTTCATTCCGTGCTCATCCAAGTAATATTTTCGAATAAGAACCGCCGTGCATACCTTGAACATCCTTTAACTGATAGGCGATTTGCTAGGCACCTTTGTAGACCAGCTGTGTCACCATCAGATATGTTGCAGGTCAAACAAGAAAGTCCGATCCATTTCCCACCTCCCATTTGGCAAAAATAGCGGGGCATATTATCAAGGGAGTTTATCTCCGCTTTTTTGGCTTTAAAAGCCAAGAAAGCGGAGATAAAATTATCTCCCTATTACCTAGCTGTCGCTAACACCAGTTAGCGACAGCTAGTAGGAGATAGCGACCATCTTGGGCCCTGCTTTGCATGTCAGTGATATTTATCACTAATGACATGCAAAGTGGGCGTGCCAAGATGTTAGCGACTGGAAACAGTCGCTAACATCGCTATCTCCTATAACCAACTTTTGGAGATATTCGCGCTAAGCGCGAATATCTCCAAAAGCTAACACCTGCCCCTGAGCAGTTCATAGCCATGTTATCCAATGGGAGGTGGATAACATGGCTAAGAGCATTAGTTTGGTAATGCATGAATATCGCTGACTTTTCTGCGATATTTATGCATTTCGGCCGATTTTTATCGCTTAGGAGATAAACCTTGATAATAGCAAGGCTCCTAAGCGATAAAAATCGCCGCAGCTCGGCGATAAAAATATCCCCCGCTAAACCAACATAGCGATAATTATCGCTAGTTGTTGGTAATATGCCCCATAGCATGTATTATCAGATAGACATGTAAAATTCTGGTAAATAGGTAAAATGTAAGATATTTTCCAAATGAGGCACAAACCAGGAGACATGTTCAATACCTTCATCTATTTCACAAACGGCCATACCTCACAGAGTGCTGCCTTACGGATATGGCAAATCATGTTTTTCTTTCCAAATGATATACTGCCCCTTTTAGTGTTAGCTTGTTTCTGCTGTATTTGTAAAGTGCGCAGTCTGCAAGCAAACCGAGATGCAATGCCCTATGGGCCTGATTACGAGTTTGGCATATCCAACAGCCCGATGGCATGGCCGCAGTCTCTAGAAGACTGCAGTGCCGGTGGTTAGACCATGAAGCCAGCAGCAGTCTTCCTGGCGGCGGTCAATGGTTTTTCATATTTATCAGTGCCTGTGTGTAGAGTTCGAATGTACACATATGCATGATACATGTGGAAAAATACAACCTATCAATTGCCGTAGTCTGGCTCATATGTGGCCAGTCCAGGCAATGTGTATATGGTAAAAAACGGACTTACCTGTATTTCGCAGCAAACAGAGACGTGTTCTTCGGGGTGAAGATGCTGCTGTGAAGGGGGACCTGGTGAAAGGTATCCACGTTGAACTCTGACGGGAACATCAGTAAAGGAGTGAAAAGCACCCCAAATCCTTCGATTCCGCCGACTCAAAGCTGACGGTCCCACTGCCGCAGTCGGCTCATGCTAAAGTCAACTCGTTATACGGTTGGCAGGGAATCTTCTCTGCACTGCCTGCCCTATGGCAGCTGCTTATCCCTGACCGCAGCCGCGGCGGTCTGCGGATGGCTGGCGTTGTCAGCTTTTTGCTGGCAGTCTTTCCAACAGTAATCCGACAATCATCTAATACAGAGGTCGGACCACCAAGGTAATGGTGATCAGACATCACTGCAGGTGTGGAGGTTCATGGACCGTCGAACACACAATTGGGCCCTAAGTGTTTCTTTGTATGTGCGTGTACACAGGAGAGGTCTCTGTGGCAATTAATATTTTTGCAAAAATAAATAATTACAGAGCAGGCGCTTAGAAAAGAACAGTTTTTCTTGGAGAAAACATCTTGAAATGCCTTCTTGTTCCTACAGTTAACGATAGGTGGTCGAGCACTTGAAAGCTCTAGCCAGACTCCAGTCTGATGGCAGGCTGTGGCTCAGCTAGAGGTCCTCTTGGACCCTCGAGCCAAAAGTGAGCCGAGCTTTCACGCAGCTCATGTCTCCCACCTGTGCTGTACCCTCATGCGCCAAGAATAATAGGCACGGCACCTTTGATGTAAAACAGACAAGAATAAGAGACAGTTTTTTAGTGACTGAACTGTACAATATGGAACTAGAAATTCTGCAATCACTCCAGCTTCATTGCTTCATAAAACTGGGTGACCCTCGACAAATATTTTATTTACAGAGCCTCCTCTCCAAATGATCACATATAAGAGGGCCTTCAAATATGCGAGCTTAGGGTGTGGGCTGCAGGAAATCTTATTGTTTTTGATTTAATACATTATAAAGTTGCTCCATCTAAAAATCTAGGCCACATATTATGGCATGCACATGACAAGTTACTTGTCCTTTAGTTCACCGGTGATATTGTTGCCTATCAATGCAGTGAAATAATCAGATGTACTACTAAGGTGTCACGCTTCCGCCTGTTAAAGAAATAGACTTTTGAATTTTGAAGAAACATTATCATATCTTTACAAGATAGTTGTATGATTTGCACGCCAAATACTTTCAGGGTTGATCTTGCGCACGGACTCGTGGAGCCCAGCCACACCATCGGATCAGCTGTGGCTCGTGAAGGTCTGACAAAATATCGAAATCCACAATATCGATGTACAAAAATATTGGAACAAATATATCGACATCAAAAATATCGGGTTCCTATACTTAACTAGATATCTACACAAATATCGATTTTTTAATATCGATATACAAAAACATCGTTTACTCTGATATCGACTACATTAATATCGGAATACAAAAATATTGCATTCTGCAAAAAATAATGACATTAACAAAAATATCGACATCAAATATATCGTGCACATAAATATCGGATTATAAACTATATCGACTTTTTATAAGCATTTCTTTACATAATTAATTAACGCTTTATATGATTTCACATCAAAATAAACATACAATACTTTCATTTATACTATAGACACACTATAAACTCATCTAATATTTACTATTGGTATAATTATATCACCTACACATATAAAAATTTTCTATGCTACTTTGTATACTTTTATAATTATTGTTGGTTTTTCAATTCTAATACTAAGTTATCACAACTGAAATTCAAATATACTAACTAACCAATCACAACCCTAATGTTTTAAATGAACCAATAGCACAGTAATTACTACTGACACTCCCCTATGTAAGCAATGAAAAAGTAAGCACAAACTACTTGCCAAAAGTCACTGAAGGAGATTCATCTCTATCCGAATTGCTGCACAACAACTAGAAGAACCAGACTATCAACCTACTATTACATCTTCTAAGTAAGTAAATAAAATAGATACTGCATTATTTGCTAATAGTATTTACTTACCTGCTAAATACCCAGTGCCCCTTTGCTATTCATACTACTTAACATGCTAAATAATGATATAAAAAAAAATTTGTAGATACTACCACTACTGATTATTCTACTCAAAATAATTGTGAACAAAACATAGGAATACAGATTCTAAAAACTATGTAAGTAATTTCACATTGTTTCATTATGTGCACATTAATCTAAACACACAGAAATAATGACTTTTGCACACCATCTTTTTATTTTTCTGTAGATTCTACTACTGAAAACTGCACTACTACTGAACTAAGGACATCAGTACTATATCTACAATACTTTTTACTAAGTAAGTAAATAAAATAGAAACTGCTTTATTTGCTAGTACTACTTAATTACCTGCTAAATACCCAGTACCCCTTTGCTATTCATTGTAGTTAATATGCTAAATAATTATCTACAACTATTTTTTTAAGATACTACGAGTACTGAATATTCTACTCAAAATAACTGTGAACAAAGCATAGGAATACAGAATCCAAAAACTATGTAAGTAATTTCACATTGTTTCATTATGTGCACATAAATCTAAACACACAGAAATAATCATTTGTGCCCCACATATTTCTTTTTTTCTATAGATTCTACTACTAAAATCTGCACTACTACTGAACTAAGAACATCAGTACTATTTCTACAATACTTTTTGCTAAGTAAGTACATAAAATAGAAACTGCTTAATTTGCTACTACTAATTATTTACCTGCTAAATACCCAGTGCCCCTTTGCTATTCATACAACTTAACATGCTAAATAATTAAATAATATTATTTTTTTAGATACTACGACTACTGAATATTCTACTCAAACTAACTGTGAACAAAGCATAGGAATACAGAATCGAATAACTATGTAAGTTATGTCACATTGTTTCATTATGTGCTCAAAAATCTAAACACACTGAAATAATCAGTTGTGCTCAACATATTTTTATTTTTCTGTAGATTCGGCTACTGAAAACTGCACTACTAATTAACTAAGGACCTCAGCACTATTTCTAAAATACATTTTAGTAAGTAAGTATTATGCAACTGAAATAAATGTGGAAAAACCATACAAACATTTATAACTGTTCTAATTAATTTCAATTATATATTGTTTATTTACAGAGCAAACACGGCAAATAGATATACAGACAACATACAGAACTTCACATTCTAAATAATACTAATACAAATCACAAAGTAAGTATATTAAAGAACATATTTACCACATAATGTTTTAAAAAACCTACCAACATGGTGATTAAACTAACTCATATGTTCCTTATTTTTTTAAGATAACACTACAAACTACTCTCCAGAAGCTGAAGAAACAATTATACTGCCAAATACCAACCAAAAAAAATATGTAAGTATCTTCACAATGTGAATCATGAAGATACACTTTTGTAGTAGAAATGAGCTCTAACATTGCAAATGTACCTAAAGATTAATTAATAATATACTACTTTCATGTTTCTCATAACAGCTACAACAACATCACAACCATTTATCCTCAACTAAAGAAGCAAGAAACTCCTAAGTTTTGCTGTACATTCTAAAACACGTAAGTATAAACATTCCTACTTATCACTAACATAGATTATTTATCACATTTAATTTGACATTAACTATTATATATATATTTTATAGATATACAAAGTACAAAATGACTGAAGGAGACGAATTTGTGACCAGCCAAAAAGGAAAATTATTACTATGCTACATGGGTTACACGTACACACAGGAAAAGCAATATGGGATGAAAGTTAATTGGAAATGTTGTAAATATTATTCGAACAAGTGCTATGGAAGAGCAACAACTAGAGAAGCTACAGTACTATATACTAGGGAACACAATCATCCACCTAATATTACAGAAATAGAAGTTAGAACAGCTATGGAAAGTATAAAAGAAGCTAGTACCGGTTCCCAAAAGCAAACAAATGTCATTTTAAAAGAAGCCATTCCTAAAATCCCAAAAACAGCCACAACCCAAATGCCAAATATCCTATCATTAAAAAGAACTATAGCACGAACCAAAAAAGCTACAACTGCTTCAACACCATCTCCCAGAACATATCAGGATATAAATTTAACTGCAAACGAAATAATAACTTTAAATAAACAACCATTTATAGTTTATGACAACGAAAGCAATGACAAAAGGCTTATAATTTTTGGTACCAATATGAATTTAGTGAAACTGCAGCAAAGCCAATATTGGATGATGGATGGAACATTTAACATCTGTCCCAAACCATTCTTCGAATTATACACAATACATGGCCTCTACCACAACTGCAACATCCCTTTGCTATATGCACTATTGCCTAACAAAAACAATTCTACATATATGGAAATATTAAATGTCATAAAACAAAAAACGAATGATTTCTCTCCAGAAAAAATCATTCTTGATTTTGAGCATGCAAGGCTCTCAACTATTCTAAAAATCCACCCCAATACCTGCATTCAAGGCTGCTATTATCATTTCAACCAGTGTTTATGGAGACACCTTCAAAAAACTACCCTAAGTGTCGAATATGCTACAAATTCATCATTTGCTTTCCAAATCAAAAAACTAATTGCACTTGCCTATGTCCCTTCAACAGATGTAGCTGAACATTACAACATTATTATAGACAGTCCATTCTACAAACAAAACGAAGCTAGATTAAGTCCTTTTCTCGATTACTTTGAAGACACCTGGGTAGGCAGACTCCACAGATCTGGCCACAGACGAAATCCAAAATTCCTCATACCCTGGTGGAACGTGTACAACAGTACCCTTAACGGGGAATCAAAAACTAACAATGCCGTGGAAGGTTGGCACAATGCATTTGTACAATCAACTGGCAGAACCAAACCTACTCTTGAAAAATTCATTAAATGCCTACAGAAAGAACAGAGCTATCAAGAATTTAGAATGGACCAATCTGTAACAGAACTTGTCCCAAAAACATCCAAGCAAAATAAACAAATGCACAAGTACCTGGAAGAACAAGTTAAACTTTACCCTAATACAAAAGGCATAGAATACCTAAACATCATAGCCAAAACACTACTGTAAATAATTCTCAAACTGTTATAAAACACCAAAAGTAGCACCTAAGTATGCAAAAATATGTAACGTGAGCTTCTAAAGTATTTAGTGTATGCAATATATAAAGATATTATTTTAATATATGCACACATTAAAACAAAATAACAAGTTAAAAACAATTCCATAATAAATATGACATTACCCACCCACACAAAAATAGAAAGCAATGACTTACCAATTATGTTGTCAATCCAATAACGTCCTTCTCCACCAAAGTAATCCAGGTAGTGCAAAATTAACCCAAAAAAAAATGTAAAAATACAACTGTTCCAAAATTAAGAAATCCACGCGGTCCTTAGCCATCGAACTAACATAAAAAACCCGAAAAAGTTGAAAAAAAGGTAGAATCGCTCCTGGAAACCCGAAAAATGTAAAGAAGTGTTTGTAAATCAGTGTTGAATGAAAAAAACAAACACTTCCTTTAAAAAAAAATGTAACTTCCGATGTAGCGTACACCTATGACAAAAACATAGAAAACAGACATTCCCACCCACATTAATTAGCTAATAATTACATACCAACATATTAACATTGATGATTTAATGTTAGATATACCCTAAAAGACTTAAATTCACTCTATAAATAATTAGTTAACTAACTAACACGACGTGTATATACCATACGTAAATATCTGTTTTCAAAATCTAAAACATAACTCCCTCACATTCAACAACACTAAATATAAGGTCACTAGTCTAAAAACATCATAATAATACACATACAACATATAAAATCAACCTTACCTGCAGCGACGTGAAGTGTCTCCCAACCGCGATCAGCCCTTCTTCCAAATAACCCAAAACGACCTAACCCGGTTACAAAAGAAAGCACCAAAATGCAATAAAATAGTCCCAAGTGTAAAATATAATATCTATACTGAACCAAATATGTAAAAAAAAATGTATTAATTTATGTTATTGTGAAAAAATATTTTATTTAATCCTACGAAGATTTCATAAACAAAAATGTACATGAATGTAATAATTAAAGATTATGAAAACAATAATGTTTATGTTAACAATGTTTAAAAATATAAGTACATTGTCACAAAATGAAATAATGTAAAAAAGAGTAAAAAATGTGTTACTTATATTATAAAAATTTGATCTTCACAAATGAAGCAGAAAAATGCTTAATAGAAAAATATTTGTGATATTTATATTTATTTTCTGACATAATATGTAAAAGAGATAATAAAGAATGTAAATTTATGTTAAAAAAGAATTAAAAAAAAGTGTGTTTATAAAAAATGTTTTCAAAGGAAATGTAAAAAAAATGTTATTATGAAAAAAAAAATTTTTGTTAAAACATTAATAAAATAAAAGTTTCTACAATCATGTTGAACAATTTGTATCATTATCTTACTAGAAAGTATCAATCTTATTAATAATTTTTAACTGTGTATTAAATGTGAGTATATGTTGGACTCTAATATTGTAATGATTCATATACCAAATCCAGTGTACATTAAATTAGAGTAGGTGTTGCACACTAATAACATAAGAATTAATATTCCTACTGCATTCTACATTAAATTTTAATATGTGCTGGACACTAATTAATTATAAAATAATATTCCAACTGTAGTCTACAGTAAATTTGAGTTGGTGTAATGTTATATATGTATAATTTCCTTTAATTGATTGAATGTAAAATAATTATATTTTGACCCTGTAGAACTGGACACCAAAAACACAAAACTGACCCTGAACCCAACAAATACCCCTTGACCCAAAAACAGAAAACTGACCCTGAACCCAAGAAATACTCCTTTACCCAAAATCTGAAAACTGACCCAGAACCCAAAAAAAAACCTTTACCTAAAAACTGAAAACTGACCCTGAACCCAACAATTACCCCTTTACCCAAAAACTGACCCTGAACCCAACAAATACCCCTTTACCCAAAAACTAAAAACTGACCCTGAACCCAACAAATACCCCTTTACCCAAAACTAAAAACTGACCCTTAACTCCACAAATACCCCTTTACCCAAAAACTGAAAACTGACCCAGAACCCAACAAATACCCCTTTACCCAAAAACTGAAAACTGACCCTGAACCCTAAAAAATACCCCTTTACCCAAAAACTGAAAACTGACCCAGAACCCTAAAAATACCCCTTTACCCGAAAACGAAAAACTGACCCAGAACCCTAAAAATACCCCTTTACCCAAAAACTGAAAACTGACCCTGAACCCAACAAATACCCCTTTATCCAAAAACTGAAAACTGACCCAGAACCCAACAAATACCCCTTAACCCAAAAACTAAAAACTGACCCTGAACCCAACAAATACCCCTGTACCCAAAAACTGAAAACTGACCCTGAACCCAACAAATACCCCTTTATCCAAAAACTGAAAACTGACCCAGAACCCAACAAATACCCCTTAACCCAAAAACTAAAAACTGACCCTGAACCCAACAAATACCCCTGTACCCAAAAACTAAAAACTGACCCTGAAGCCAACAAATACCCCTTTATCCAAAAACTGACCTAGAACCCAACAAATACCCCTTAACCCAAAAACTAACCCTGAACCCAACAAATACCCCTGTACCCAAAAACTAAAAACTGACCCTGAAGCCAACAAATACCCCTTTACCCAAAAACTAAAAACTGACCCTGAACCCAACAAATACCCCTTTACCCAAAAACTAAAAACTGACCCTGAACCCAACAAATAGCCCTTTACCAAAAAACTAAAAACTGACCCTGAGCCCAACAAATACCCCTTTACCCAAAAACTGAAAACTGACCCTGAACCCAACAAATACCCCTTTACCCAAAAACTGAAAACTGACCCTGAACCCAACAAATACCCCTTTACCCAAAAACTGAAAACTGACCCTGAACCCAACAAATACCCCTTTACCCAAAAACAGAAAACTGACCCTGAACCCAACAAATACCCCTTTACCCAAAAACAATTAATGAGTAAATAATTATATGTAGTATATGATCTTAAATCATTAATTAATTTATTAACATTAATTACCAATTAGCTAAAAATTAGAAATATAGATTAACATTTAATAATTAATTAATTATTATTATTATATTACTTCCCACCCTTATCCCCTATAAACCCAAAAAACCACTCCTAAACCTAGATATGTTTTTAAAAATTTTTTTTTTTATAAAATATAAAATAACGCAAAAAACAATATATGTAGAAATAATTAACCTCATTAATATAATTAACTAATTATTATTATTTAATTGCCAATTAATTAGTAAGTAATAATATGGCCTATATGATCTTAATTAATTAACTAATTAAATAAAATTATATCCCAATTAGGTATAATTTAGGAATATTGATTAACATATATTAATTAATGATTTATTATTAAATTACTTCCCACCCTTATCCCCTATAAACCCAATAACACACTCATAAACCTAGATATGTTTAAAAAAAATTATATTTGTATAAATTTTATAATGAAAAAAAATCTATATATGTTAAAATAATTAACCTCATTAATATATTTATTTAATTATAATTAATTAATTACAAATTATTTAGTAATTAATACTATGGACTATATGATCGTAATTAATTCAATAATTAAGTTAAAATAATTACCAATTAGGTATAATTGAGGAATTTTTAATAACATATATTAATAAATTAATTATTATTAAATTACTTCCCACCCGTATCCCCTATAAACCCAATAACCCGCTCCTAAACCTAGAAATGTTTTTATAAAAAATTATTGTAATAATTTTTTTTAATAAAAAATATAAATGTATATATGTTAAATTATTTAAGTACATTAATATAATTTCTTAATTAATATTAATTAATTACCAATTAATTAGTAATTAATAATATGGACTATATGATCTTAATTAATTAACTAATTAATTATAAATAATTACCTATTAGGTATAATTGAGGAATATTTAATAACATATATTAATTAATTAATTATTATTAAATTACTTCCCACCCTTATCCCCTATAAACCCAATAACCCGCTCCTAAACCTAGATATGCTTTTTAAATTAATTTATTTATAATTTTTTTTTTTAGGATACACCTTTTGTACTACATTTTATATACAATTATTTTACTTTTTCCTATACTATTGATTATTTCCATTACTACACGATATTTTTTTTTGTCGATATTTTGTCACACGATATTATTGTTTTCGATATTTTTTAACACTTACCTATTCCGATATTTTTGTATCCGATATTTTTGCTTCCCTATATTTGTGACCTTCGATATTTTAACTTCGATATTTTGTCTTTCCGATATTTTTTTTCGATATTTTGTCTGATTACCGTGGCTCGTCTCTACCTGTTAATTTGCTGGCTCGACAACCTCCACAGTTAAACCTATAGTTGTGATGTACAACTGCTTTCACTACATTCACATTTTCGTTTCATTGCCCTTTAGAATAGAAAAGCTGTACTTGCAAGTACTACCTAGCATGGCAGACCCGAGTAGGGAAATATGTATAGAGAAACTAGTCCTTAAAAGCTTGGGTGGTCGTCACTGGCTGTCATGTCAAGTTTCTCTGCCCAGGGAGACAGCTGAGTTGAACATCCAGTGGTTCCCTGACCTCGTTCTGGATTGGGGGGTCACAAGATTGTTTGGTGAGGCATCTGCTCTTTTTTAGCAGATGCTTTTAAATTACTGTCCCAGTTCTAGGACTATTCAGGAAAATAATAGGGTGGCCTCGGAGGCCTACTAATTACTACATTATGGGGCTGATTCCAATATCAGACGGAAGGGCTCCGAACAACGTTTTGAACCCTTCCGCCTGCATCGGAATGTGCCAGCCGGATTCCTTTCTGACCGAGCCATTCCGATGGGCTCGGTCGGAAAGGAATATGACTCGGATTTCCGGATGGCTTACGACAGGCTCGGGGAGCCCGTCCGCCAACCAGAAATCCTTCAGTACTCCCCCCGGCCGCCCCTTTACGACCGAGTGAGTACAATAGCAGTTTTTCACTGCCTTTTCGTGCCGGTGTTTACGGCACAAAAAGCAGTCGTAAACTGTCTTTGGGGGCCCCCAGTAAGACCCCCATGGAAGTGAGGCCACCAAATGCCACCTATGGTGCCCCTCTGGTGATCACTGCACCCGGTGGCAGGTACCTTGGGGTGCCGGCCACAAGGTGCAGGGATGAACTGCACCCCTCCATTTCACTATGCGGGCATGCATTCCGGGCGGAATACATGCTCCCATTGTGTAACATACAATTGCAACCGAACAGGGTTCGTCGCATCGTACTTGCAGGGCCGTAACCGACGGCAGTAGGTCCGTGGGTCATGGTTGCTGACCGATGTCGGACGGACTCCGGTCCGTCCAACATCGGAATCGAGCCCTATATGTTTTGATTAATAAAAGAGTGCACACACAGGCATGACACTAGTAAGTAACTATGCAAACATGCAGTTGAAAATTTTAAAAAATAATCTTATTCTGAATTAATTATTTTCTCATATTTTGGAAACTTGCACTAGATTACTCTGAAAGAAAAGGGAGTTACCCCAATGCAGAGCAAAGGGACGGAGTAAATCCAATACTACTAAAACAAGACAATGTCCCTATCAATTCAGTACCACCAAGAGAATTCTCTCACCATGGACCAAGTGTCTATGTCAATGTTCTATTAATGATAAACAGTGTTATAGGCTGGTCTGTAGATGAGAACAGGTTGGACAATAACTAAAAATTACTCAAAATTATCACAAGAGAATTTATCTGCAATAAACTTATCATAAAAACATACAGTTTGAGCTATTTCTAGCCTTTATGGTCAGTATAGCATTCCTCCTGTTCAAGGTTAAAATCTATAAAGATTTGTCACATAAATCAGTTAAAAACATTTATTAAAAAACAGTCCATGCAGCGTTTCGGTGACTTCTTGATGTTGGCACCTTCTTCAGGACTAACAAAGTTTTTATTTGAAAAGTCTTATTCACATTGATATTCGGATGTCATAATCTGTGGGAATTTATATCCACTCAGAAGCCACAGGTATACTAGCCTTTTTGATAATGGCTGATAGACCGTGGTTTTTGACCGTTAGACCCACCGTCGGATCTCAATGAGTGAGATAGTCATAGGGTATAATAAAAAAGCCAAAGCCAGTGTTAATTATCCTTTTTAAATTCTGACAGGTGAACTGTTTTAGATCAGGTTGTTTTCCTTAGACATGGCGCAGTGCTTTTAAATTGGCGCCTTGGTGCTCACAATCCTCCTGGTTTCCCTTGATGTTAATCTCACCCTTTCAACTTGCACCCCCAAGACTAGCAAGGAATGCTGCTGCAGCTCCAAGCTTTGTTTCATCCTCCCTGCACGTTTACTTGAAGTTATCTCCACCAACAAATTGGGAGAAATTGCCAATAAATTCTAAGAGAAAACTTTTGAACTCATGAAGTTATAACTGTTGATGAAAGACCTTAGTTGCAAAAAGCTGGACTTCTTTGCACCCTACTTACGGATTAGCCTTTACTTCTAAGTGATACAGTGTGGGTAAAACCAAGATGTGGAACGACCTCCCTCAACACAACTGAGCCTCCTCCTCACTGCTAGAGTTTTGCAAGAATCTGAAGACCTGGCTCTTCATATAAGCACCTTGGGAACTACACACCTACACACCTGCCTAAATGCCTGGTTACCCTTTCAGGTGATTAGTACACTATACAAATCAATATAACATGGCATAACATAAAATATGTTCAATAAATGTAGTGCCAGTGGGGTTAAATATTAGTGACAGATACTCTTGTTTCTGCACAACGTTGAATGTGAAGACTCCAATACCTAATCCCATATAAATGATAAGTGAGATAGCTCAATCTGTTGATTTGTTAACCCTTTCGATGCTGATGACGAGCTGGGCTCGTCATGGTGCACAGTGGTCGTGTGCTGATGACGAGCCCAGCTCGTCATAAAACAATGTAAAATAGCAATTTCCAGCACAGGAGGGAAATTGCCTTAGCAGCGAAGGTGTTAAACATTAATCTTTCCATGAATCACCTCTGCAGCATAAGCTCCCAGAGAGAAATGGGAGTTTGTGTAAATCCTTGCATTGTGTTGCAGGCCAACAACCACAGGCCGTGGAGGGATATTTAGCGGAGCCCCCAAAGTCGCTGTCCGGCAGTATTTCCATATCAGAAATCCCGACATGGAAAGGCTGTTGGAAACCAACATCATAATACAGATGGTGGAAACGCCGTCCGTAAGGGATTATGACTAGCCGACAGGCTCCTTGAGCCTGTCGAAACACAGTCGGATTGATCGGCTGATTTACACTCTAACCGCCAACATTGAAATTCGGCGGTCGGACTGTAAACCTGCGTTGTCGGTTGGTAAGCCTTCAATGAGGTGTCGGAGACTTACCAACCGACAACGTAATGAGGCCCAAAATGTCATAGACAGGGTTACATTCTTTCTTTCTTCCTAGAAGAACAAGAGCAAAAGTCTCATACATCGAAACCTGTATGGCTATAGGAATATATAGTCCTGATTTCAGAAGGATGAGGACCTATGAGCAACAATGGATGAAATAGCATCCAGGCAGTGGAAAAGCGCTTTTTAAACAGCTGTCCAGTATGGCAATTCATATGGAAATTCATTCAAAGTACTCTTCAACATTTTAGGTAGAGCCTAAAGGTGGATGTCTGACGAAATATAATAAAAAAAATATCAGTGACATAAATATTACCAAAAAAATATCAAGGACACAAATATCATCATTATATAAATTGCATGTAAAGACAAAAAAATTGACAACCAAAAATATAGACCACAATATTGTTAGAACATATTGGTAACAAAAACTATTACAAAAAACTATCAAGGACACACATATTAACATTCTATACCTTGCATGTAAAGGCAAAAAGTTTGACAACCAAAACATAGAAGACCACAATATTGTTAAAAAATAGGTAAGTATATTGAATTCTAATTTTAAAAGACTATGTTAACTTTAAAACATATATTAACTTTAAAAATATTATCGCAATTAAAATAAATATACTTATAAAATAAAAAAATATATACAAAATATTAACTTATAAACATAACATAAATATATATACTCCCAGAAATTAACATAATGTTAAAATAATAAAAGTATTACATAAAAATAAATAATACAAAAAAATACTAATAATTAATTCCAATTAAAAATATTAACATATTACAAATAAAATACAAATATTAAATAAACACTAAATTATTAAACAAAATATGACAAGCAAAATAAATATATATATATTTTTAATTAAAACAAAAATATATATTTTCAACAAAATGGTTAACATCAGACAAAAATTACACCTGCAGAGTTCAAATTCTCTTTTCTCACATCAACCTGACCAACAGCAGGCTAAGTTTTGGAGGGGTTAGATTTACTACGCAGACTCCAATTTAAGCAAAAGTAGGGAATGTGCTTGACATTGGTGGTCAGATTTAGCATCTCCACTCCAAACTAAGCAGCAGTAGGGAAAGTGGTGTTCTTTGCAAGCATTGCATTTAAAAATCCACTCCAAGGGCAGGTCCACTGGGATAATGGGGCAGAGGAGGACCAAATTATGCTGCACTGTTGACTAAATTATGCTGCAAGAAATGGCAAATTATGCAGCATAATGTGGCACATTTTGTGATAGAATTACTTCATTATTTTGTCATTTCAACATGTGGTAAAAGTGTCGGGAATAAGAGTTCATCTTATTAGTAACAGCTTAACAACCAATACAGCCACACGTAACTGAAAGATGAACAGTCAGCCTTTGTGAAAAGCCTTCTGGTGCTCAGGAACCCGAATGCCATACTTTTGGTAACTTTTGATCCATGTGATACTTTTTTTATCTCTCAATTATGCAGCAGATGATGGATTGTGTGACAAATGCGGCAAATCCATAATGATGCGAAAATTATGTCCGCAGAATCGAATAATTCCAGTGGTCCTGGTCTAAGATTCGATCTAAGAGTCAGCTGGAAATCTCGACTGTCACTTGGAAGAGACTGTAAACACCCACCCTGGGCTATTTGACACCAGTTCTGAAGTGCAGCCTTGGGATGAAGGGTGTATGTAAAGGCAGATGCCCCCGCCATACTTATCAACGAGCTTTTAACTCCACTCCACTAGGTAGAGGCCTGTGTCATGTTCGTGAGGCTGTGCCATCCCTGAGGGCACAGGAGAGGCTGACATTAGGGCGGGGCTAGAATCCTGGCTTTGACCTGTGGTGACAAGACATCTCCAAGTGTGAACTCTCGCGATTCCATCTGTAAATATGGCGAGCTGCAGGTAGCGCTCTGTCCCGCCTTGCCAGGGCAGTGTTTCTCAGCTCCCTGGGAAACTCGAAGTGAGCGTGTGAATTGTTTCTTATCGATGTCGTATCGGTTCAAGAAGCCTTTGTTTTCTTTTCTGGGGAGCACTCTGCACGCTACCCTCACATTACCAGTTTAGCAGTTAATTTATATTATACAAGGCGGCCCTATATTGAAGAGTGCAGGTCAGTTAAAGGAAGCCAGCAGTTATATTAGCAACACCAGAAGAAACAAACGTCCGCTGTGCGCGTAATTTGAAATAACTGTGCGAACAGCTGGGTGGGATTCGAACGTTTCCTTGCTCTTCAGTTACACATTATTTTTTATTTCAGTTTAATTTCTTTTATTTTTTTGTGATGCATAGGAGTAACAGGTTGTAAATTCGGGTGTCCATTCAAGTGCTGGCTCGTCAAATACTTTTTGCTGCAGAAAGGAATAAAGCAGTTCTTGCCATAATCCGCGAGAAGCGTCGTAAATCGCAGAAAGGCGGGAAAAGTCATCGAAAAGAGGACAAGGGTGAGCAGAGTTCAGGACATCAACAACACCGAATCCGTTCTGTAGGGCTAAAAAGAAGAAGAGTAGTATTGTAGTAGTAGTCGTACTTTAGTAGTACAATAGTAGTAGTACAGTAGTTGTAGTAGTACTGTAGTAATTGTAGTAGAAGTACTGTAGTAGTAGTAAAACTGTAGTAGTACAGTAGTAGTAGAACTGTAGTAGTACAGTTCTAGTAGTAGTACTGTAGTAACAGTAGTAGAAGTACTGTGGTAGTAGTAGTAAAACTGTAGTAGTACAGTAGTAGAACTGTAGTAGTACAGTTCTAGTAGTAGTACTGTAGTAACAGTAGTAGAAGTACTGTGGTAGTAGTAGTAAAACTGTAGTAGTACAGTAATAGAACTGTAGTAGTACAGTTCTAGTAGTAGTACTGTAGTAACAGTAGTAGAAGTACTGTGGTAGTAGTAGTAAAACTGTAGTAGTACAGTAGTATTAGAACTGTAGTAGTACAGTTCTAGTAGTAGTACTGTAGTAACAGTAGTAGAAGTACTGTGGTAGTAGTAAAACTGTAGTAGTACAGTAGTAGTAGAACTGTAGTAGTACAGTTCTAGTAGTAGTACTGTAGTAACAGTAGTACAAGTACTGTAGTAGTAGTAAAACTGTAGTAGTACAGTAGTAGAACTGTAGTAGTACAGTTCTAGTAGTAGCACTGTAGTAACAGTAGTAGAAGTACTGTGGTAGTAGTAAAACTGTAGTAGTACAGTAGTAGAACTGTAGTAGTACAGTTCTAGTAGTAGTACTGTAGTAACAGTAGTAGAAGTACTGTGTTAGTAGTAGTAAAATTGTAGTAGTACAGTAGTAATAGAACTGTAGTAGTACAGTTCTAGTAGTAGTACTGTAGTAACAATAGTGGTAGATAGTAGCGGCTCATTGAGGGAGTGCTGTGGGGAGGTTAGGCGAGGTGGGGAAGGACCAGAGTGGGGGTAGTAAACTACGGAATAGGGCCGAACGGAGGTGAGTAAACAAATACATAAATAAACCGAATTTCGTTGCGTGCGCTTCATCGTATTTGGCAATGCAGCGCGCGCAATGAAATTAGTTTAATTATTTATTTGTTTACTTACCTCTGTTCGGTCGTATTCCATAGTTTACTACCCCCCACCCTGCACCTCCCCGCCCCACCCTGCAGCACTCCCTCCACGAGCCGCTACTAGTGGTAGTACTAGTAGTGGTGTAGTAGTATTGTAGAAGAAGCAGTGTAGTACTAGTAGTGGTAGTACTGTAGTAGTAGTAGTGCTGTGGAAATGGCAATAGAGTACTGTAGGATTATTAGTAGCACTTTAGTAGTACATTAGATGTAGTATTACTGTAGTAATAGTAGTGGAAGTACTGCAATGGTAGTAGTAGTAATTGGAGAAGTGCACTATTACAGGGCCCAGAGTTTTTTCTCAGAAGCCTGTCACCAGACCTGCCGAATTACAGGGCTGTAGAATACCAGGGCTGATTCCACCTCACACCTCTTGTGTCCACCTTCCCCCTACTCCCTGTCTCCTTATCTCACTTTCTAACATTAAGCACGCACTTTTTACCTCTACATTCTGTATTGTCCTGGTTTGTGTCCGATCGCACACAAACATGGTGTGCCAATGTAGATAGTGGCTGTTTGCATGTGCAGTACTGACTGAACGCACCATCAATGTTTGTCTGCAGATTAAGGTGGACCCTGATGGTCGCTCAAGGGTTAAAGTTGACCCTGAAGGTCCCTCAAGGGTGGGAGGAGTCACACACTGCACCCACCATCATAAGGGTCTGCGGGTGAGCACACATGCTAGAGCGCCGCTTCACAGGGATTGGCAGTGCGATCCATACTTAATACCTTAGCCAGCCCTGGAAGGAGGTCAGTGATACCCCCATGAACAAGTGGGAGGTCCCAGGGGTCCATGGCACTGTGCATCCTCCTTCCCAAATGGTACCCAGGTGTAGCAGATGTACCACCTAGCGAGTGATATACGTTAGGGCACCTCCGGGAGGAGGGGTTGTTGGTGTTCATGTACATTAATATGAAGCATGTGTTAAGGAAACACATTCTCCCATTAGCATAGTGCGTTACTCTTATGATTTGGATTGAATACTCACTTTGGAATGTGCACCTAGATTCTATATTAAACAATCATTGGTAAAGTCATTAGTTGAACATTGCCTTTAAAAAAGGCTGCTTCAGTTAAAAAAATGTGCTCTCTGTGCAATTCGTTTATGAGAAAATGCTTGAGTGTGCAACGATTCAGTGTACTTTTAAGAAGTATAGTAGATTGCAACGCATGCAGGCCCTAGCAGGGCACCAAACAGCTACTAGCATAAAGTGAGAACAAACTACTCCTCTGGGTGGAGCCAAAACCCACTCTATCTGTATTTTAAAACATTTGTGACAACTGCACTCTCAAACCTGCCATGTCTACAAAGGGGCTCTGTGGCTCCTTCTTCAATACCACGCTGCTACTCTGCAGGACAGAGGGCCTTGATGACAAGTTTTTCTCACTTTTTTTTTTTTTAGAGTTTTGTATCGTTTTATATAAATTACACGGTGAGCACAGATTATGTAGTCCGGCCCCAGAATCTCCCGGTTCCTTCAAGGGACCTTACAGAAACTCCTTTGCATAACACCAAGATACTGCCTATCCACACCTATCTCCATTTTTGTTATTCCGTGGCGTAAAGTGGAATGACTATATTAATATAATGTTGAAATCAAAGAATTCCCTTGGCAAGATTACTAGCTAATCAGGCCCAAATGTTAATATTAGACGTTCGTATTGGACAAATATGACAAAACATATGCATATATATCAAAGTTATACCAAATGTATTATTATATTAAAAACATAAAAATACATAATAAAAAACAATTCCACATTCTATTGGCATATACTACTAAAATTGTCACAGTTCTAAATCACATCAAAATTATGGACATAAGATATCAACTTAAAAAGGAGACAATACCATACAGTTTATCAATTATAAAAACACAAAGAGGGGGAGAGACGAACAAAAGACAATGTAATTTGTCATTCAGACTTTGCACATCAAGTATCCAAAATTCAAGAACCCGATCCTGGACACATTAAATTCTTGCGATACACAGAAAAAGTTTGATTACTCAATTGTGCAGTTTGTTGGGCGTCTTATATATTAATATAATGCACAGAAAAGCAAATCTGAGTTTTGCTAAGGCGGGTGGCTGACCTAAGCCCTGCGCATTGAGATGTGAAGGTATTGCTAATGATGTGCGAGGTCTCAGAAATGTATCACGGCGCCGTAGCTAGCACCTGGCAACACTGCGCACCGTGGTGCTGGCACACTTTGGCT
Organism: Lissotriton vulgaris; assembly: GCF_964263255.1. Lineage (NCBI taxonomy): Eukaryota > Metazoa > Chordata > Amphibia > Caudata > Salamandridae > Lissotriton > Lissotriton vulgaris. The sequence continues at coordinate 873,618,985 of NC_141694.1, forward strand.
GCTGAGTGCAAAAATCCCCCCTGAGAGGGCTCCTGCTTGCAAGCAGGGCGAGGCAAGGCATTTACTCCGAAGGCTGCCCAACACAAGTTCAAACTAAGCTTTCCTCTAGTCTAAACGGAAGGCCTCAAAATCCTACATGGTCACTTTTATTTGTAATCCTTTTTGAGCCTTCAAACCCTGGACAGTTACTCCCCTTCATTTTTATTAATTAATGCAACTGTTATTCACGTTTTTAATCCCTCTGGGTGCCTGTTAACCATGCATTGTGTTGTGATTACGTCATCGCCAGTGCAAATTACGCCATGTTTGCAAGCAAAACACAACATCCATTATCGCACCTCATTGCAGAGGCTTTCATCGTTTTTTTGCCTCACTTCTGTTCTCGATGGTTATCCTCTAGTATAATTAATTGTTTTCAGGAAGAGGACGGCTCAAGCGTACATCACATCATATTGTCAGTTTTACAATTATGGATAGTCGTATGCATTTAAAAACTAAGCAATGTTGCCTACCACAACATGTGCTATTGTTTTTAACTAACCCTTGGTTATGCAGTTTTGTGACTTTAGCAGGTATGGGGCTGTGTTCACTTTTACGAGGGACTCCGTTCCCACCCACTTTGCATCAAGGATTTCAAAATGTGCGACATAGTGCCACCAAGTGCTGTGCTCACGAAGACTTTTGACGCAAAAAAAAATAATGTGCATGAAAGTGGATCGATGTTGCTTCACACAAACGCTCTCTTTAGTACACCTGGACCAAGTTCGGAAATAAATATTGTTGCGTCCTGCTGGTTTTCTCCTCAAACCTAGCAACCCCTAGGTTCATCCTTGGCGCCCAATCGACAGCTCAGAGGTGTGTGGGACTGAAGTAAACTTTCTATATATAGCACTTCCGCGCAGAACAACATGTCCTCATGCAAAGATGAGGAGCAAAATATGGCTTCCATGTATTCTTCCACATTAGTGATGCTTTTCTATGTTCTTAGATGTGGCTAGAAGGCTTGGATGGCGTGGAAGGCGGAAGTCAGACATTCGGGGGTGCTGTGGAATGCGGAAGTGCGGCACCAGGACCACCTCAAAAGGTGGGTGCAAGCTTACTTGCTACTGAGTTATGTAGGAGTATGCCACACACTATTTTAGAGCACATTTCTGATGAATGTACATTATCAATATGCTCATTATAAGCTCATTAATCTAACTGCAAATTATTTTCCGGCCTGGCTATCAATATTCCACTGTGGGCTAAAAAGTGACAATTTTTCTCTTGCAGATCCCAGTGCCCCTTGAACCCAAGGCTCATCCCATCGGCAAACACAAGGAGTCTCATGAAGAACCCGAGAAAACGTTTCGCAAAGTAGGTGACAAAACTGTAGGGATTAGTCGCTCACTGTCAGCTGGATCTCTCAGCTGGCCACACAGTGAGCTCGCGCCAAGAGCTATGGATAATACTTATTTTCAACTCCTTCTAATTGGTTTCCGTGTTCTTACATGAGCAGGTGTTGAAAAGCTATCGTTTCCCAGCGTAACATCCCAAACGGATGCGTGGCCCCCTCTGGTCCTCGTTTCTTTTATCTTGCTCTGCTCGAAAACGGAACAGTGCGTCAGTAAACCTCAGCCCTGCCTGCTTGGTTGCCTTACTGTGCATAATCAACACACCGGACGTGTCTGAACTGTGTCCTTTCTTTGTTTTTGCAGTTTTATATAGCGCGAGCAAGACCCAAAGGTATTAGAGCGCTTTACACGAGCACCAGTTACATTACACAATAACACGTTCTTTTTGTTTTAGGCACAGGGAGACTAAAGGCCAGATTTTCAAAAAAGACGCGCAATGTAGCACAGCTTCCAAAAATGCTGTGCTGCGTTGCGTGACAGGGAGGGAGCAGGAGTGCGTCATACCTACAGAAATATGGCTCTCTCCTGCCCTCTCCCTAGCGCCGACAGTAATTTCAGCTGCCATGCTCTGCATACACACCTTAGTGCTATGGCGCTAAGGTGCATGCCTGAGACTGGTAAGGGTTTTGTACAAAAAATACTATGCCTGAACAAGTATAATCTATGTTCCTACTTTGTATGTGCTGCACAGTACAGCACACATGCAAACTAGGAAAAGAAAGGAGAAATACAAAAATGTCTACTGTTAGCGCCTCCTTTCAGATGGCGCTAAACCCTGTCTACAATTGTAGATAGGGTTATGGGTCAAAAGGTGCGGGTGAAAGCACTAGAACAACACCCACGTACTGCCCATGTACCTACCCCTTGGTGCTAAGTAGCGCATAGCAATGCTTTGCACTGCTTTGCATTACTTGTGGGGTACTTTCCACCACAAAAAAATGTCTGAAAATCGACCCGTGAGTGACTTGTTCAGAATCACAGGATGTTGAGCCGATGCCGACACTCAAACCTGTTCCCTAGCTCTTAAGTTGGCAGCTCCGGCCGTTACACCACATCCATAGAGCCATACCACTCCTTTTGGATTCCGATATCAAATGGTTGTAACCGCGTGTGTGACTTATCTTTCATGTGTGTCCTATCCACACTCCTGTTTGCCTCAAGTTTATGGGTAGGTGCGGACGACAAAAAAAAGATAAAGCGCAACTATGGCCCTCACGCACGGCATCTGCTCTACACTGTAACAGTTACACTTCCATCCCGGGCACGCCCACAGAGTATTTATTTATTTATTTATTTATGGAATTTTTAATGCGCACTACTACCCTGAGGTGTCTAGGCGCAATGAGCTACTCCAAGATACAGTGGTCAGGACACGATATTATAAGAAAGAAGCTATAAGCTCTTTTTGCCAGATGGTTAATATTAATAATATTATTGATTGAAGAGCCAGGTCTTCAGAGCCTTGCGGAAGCTAATCAGGGTTGGCGCAGTTTTAATGTCTAAGGGGAGTGAGTTCCACAATATTGGAGTTGCTACCAAAAATCGTCTGTCACCCCATGTTGCCGTTCTTGTGCGGGGTACAGACAGTTGATAGCTTGCTGCTGATCGTAGGTTTTTTTTAGGAATGTACACCTGAAATGCCTCCTTTAGGAACTTCGGTCCAGTCTGATGGATGGCCTTATAGGCAATGCACAAAGCTTTGAATTTGATCCTGCTCTCCACTCTTAGCCAGTGGAGCTGACGTATGGCTGCCGAAGTGGAGTGGCGTCTGGGTATGTTGAGCAGTATCCGTGCTGCCATATTTTGGACAGATTGAAGCTTGTTCAGGATGCATTTATGCGTGTTGAAAACGAGAGCATTTCCATAATCAAGCTTGGAAAACACTAAGGTAGTAATCAGTGTTTTTCCTGCTGATGCTGGTAAATACGGCAGAAGTTTTTTTATCTTTTTCAGCATGAAGAACGCCGCAGAGACCACCTTGTTAACATGATATCCAAAGGATAACTTGCTATCAAAAATCACTCCTAAATTCCTGACCTTGGCGGCTGGAACCGGAGGAGGGCCCATCTGACTGGGCCACCATGTCGGGGACCACTCTGGAGAGATATTACCAAAGGTCATCACCTCCGTTTTCTCCGCATTAAGCTTCAAACAGTTCCTGTGCATCCATGATTGTATGTCCAGCAACCCCTCCTGAAGCTTAGCTGCTACCACTGGGCCGTTCTTATGCTTGCTACCCGTCCACAAAAGCGCTTCAGCGCCACATCATTGGTAAGAAGCGCTATATAAATACAACGCAATTACAATACAACAAAATAAAAACCTATTCAGGGCCTTCAAGTTAAGGTTTGTTGCTTTCTGTTTTACAGACCATCCGGTATATCACATAACTGGCTTTGCATGCATGTGCATGCATCAGGACGAACACAGACATGGCTGGCAATCTTCCAATGAGGTTTCCATTAAACAAAACCCATTCCAAGATAGTTGTCAATGCGCATGCTTGTGTTGTGATGTGTGGTGAGTGCATCATGATGAGTACAAGTGCATGAGTTGTGAAGCAGACATCCTTTTTCAATTTAACTTTCTAACGTAGATGACAGCAACAGTATTAAACAAGCATTTGCAATTCAATAGGTCTCGCATTTGAGAGAGTTTGAGCTATTAGCATTGTAAATGACTATGCCTTTTATTTATGTGTTTTGAAAACCTGCAAGTAGTGCTTAAACACGTACTTTGCACTTATAGTCCTTGCTTACGAGAAGCAAGGCAGGCAGTAACTGTGCCTCTTTACTGGCAGCCTTGCTTCTCATAAGCAGGGACTATAAGTACAAAGTGTGTGTTTAATCACTACTTGCAGGTTTTCTAAATACAAAAATAAAAGACATTGTTATTTACAATGCCAATAGCTCAAAATGTTGCAAGTGCGAGACCTATTGCATTGCAAATGCTTGTTAAATATGTGCCTGCTCTTGCATCCCAGTTTAAGTGACAAACCCCAATAATATTTATATTTAGCACACTATTGCATCTAGGACCCGGATCCTCCAGCATGCTCCACGCCCGCTTACCCACCAAACAATCAAACCTTGAGAAAGTGGTGGGTGTAAAAAGGCCATGTTTAATAACAAACACATAAACATGACATATGATTATTATCAAAACATTATCAAATTATGAGCGACATGTCATTTATTATTCAATCATCTTATTAACTAGTTTTATGCATTATTCACATTATATTCGCTCATAACTTCCTCTTCATTCCCCCAGCACCAAGGGGCCCTCTGGTTCGCATCCCCTCAGGTAGAGATGCCCACTCAAGGTGCAACCCACCTGCGCCCCTGAGCGATGGGCCCCAGCCCCCGGGTCCTTGTCCGCCATTTCCAGGGCCCCACCTCTCATCCACCAGGCTGCCTAGGAGGCTCGTACCTGTCGCCCTAGCCTCCCCAGCTAGTGGTTTTCAACCCCCTGCGGAGAGCTTACCTTCTCTCCCCTCAGTGCTGGCTTAGGGAGTGCGCAAGGCGGACTCCCGTCAATTTTGTAAGTCTATCAGTGGTTAAATGTCTCTTTTCCGCAAAGCTCCCCTCTAAACTACTGCCTTAAGAGGACGGGTCGGCGGGAGATTTAAGCAGTTTTAAGCAAGGGGCATGGGTCGCGAAAGGGTGCACGCAGGTCCGGTGTTGGCGCGGGAAGAGGCCGAGATCTGGGTGGTCCTGACCTAAATAGGTCATGTCCTCTGCCCCCAAGCCCCCACCGGACGTGCGTCACCCCCTCCCCCGACCCGGAAGGACTTCCCTGGCCGGCCGCCCATAGGGCAGCCGGCCGGATACCCTAGCCAATGGCGGCACGGCGTGGGCCGGGGGGCCGGGCCCTAAAGGCGGACTCATCTAGCCTCGCCCTTCGTATTGGACCCGGATCCCCCAGCATGCTCCACGCCCGCTTACCCACCAAACAATCAAACCTTGAGAAAGTGGTGGGTGTAAAAAGGCCATGTTTAATAACAAACACATAAACATGACATATGATTATTATCAAAACATTATCAAATTATGAGCGGCATGTCATTTCTTATTCAATCATCTTATTAACTAGTTTTATGCATTATTCACATTATATTCGCTCATAACTTCCTCTTCATTCCCCCAGGACCAAGGGGCCCTCTGGTTCGCATCCCCTCAGGTAGAGATGCCCACGCAAGGTGCAACCCACCTGCGCCCCTGAGCGATGGGCCCCAGCCCTCGGGTCCTTGTCCGCCATTTCCAGGGCCCCACCTCTCGTCCACCAGGCTGCCTAGGAGGCTCGTACCTGTCGCCCTAGCCTCCCCAGCCAGTGGTCTCCATCCCCCTGCAGAGAGCTTACCTTCTCTCCCCTCAGTGCTGGCTTAGGGAGTGTGCAAGGCGGACTCCCGTCAATTTTGTAAGTCTATCAGTGGTTGAATGTCTCTTTTCCGCCACAAGGGAGACTAGGGCCCAAAGGTCCGTCGCCCTTCCCCCCTGAAGCTAAGTTCAATACAAAGGACCATATTCCCATGATCCAAGTGTCCGTGCCAATGTCAGATAAGTGAACTCCATCTTGGTGAAACATAGTTGCTCCTGAGATCATTCTGTGTGGAAGATGTAGCAAGCGGCCCTTCTCTGAGCACAACTTTGACAACTCCCTGTTGAGACGTCTGACTGACACGTTGAGAGCCCTTGCCCAAACTCCATCGCCCCACCATTGTCGTGGGATCATTCAAGACCATGCAATCTTGGCCTGGGGGAAGGTCCGCCCCAGCCAAGCAAATTCAGGAAGCAGTGCCTCTTTGACTGCCAAGCGACCTCTGTCTACCATGTCATTGCCGCCTAAGTGGACGATGATCAATTCAGGGGACTTCTGTCCCTCACGTTCTCTGATATCTTCCACAAGTCGCCGCAGGTGACGAATGCGCATTCCTCCCACACCGTGCCATAGGAATTCCGTCCCCTCCAGACCAGGTGGTTTCCGCACTCGCCGCTGTGGCAAACGCACTGCTGCCCGCCGCACAAACGAGTGTCCCAACACCCACACCATCTTTCTTGGCATACTAATAATCGGAGAGGAAATATAAAGGTCAGGCATGGACATGGCATTGCATGAAGTCAAAGCAAGTCAGGCCTAACGTATCGCCTATAGCAGTTGGATGACCTTACCTACAAAGGATGACCCAGGATCGTGTGAACCAGCCAATCTAGCGAAGAACCCCACCGCTGAAATATGAGCCCTAGCATAAGAGAGAGACCTGCCCTGATCCCTGATTCGCTGCAAGAAAGAATACATGGCCTGATCGGAGAACCAGTTTGTATTGCCCGCCTCCTGGACCAGGCACCTGTAAGTCAAAAAACACTGTTGATACCCAACCCGAGTGCGGTCACTCAGTGAGGCACCTACCAGCCCCGCTAGAGCGGGGCTCCAATCCTCCACAGTGATGGGGGAAACACTGTCATCTCGTCCTCCGCTTCCGGGTGGAACTTCCTGAACTCCTGTAACTTGGAACGAGACAAAGCATCAGCAGCGTGGTTGTCAACGCCTGGAATGTGCGCAGCCCTGAACGTCAAATTCAACTTCAAACACTCCAACACCAGCCGCTTCAGAAATCTCAACACGTGTGCACACGTAGCCCCCTGCCTGTTAATAGCTTCCACCACAGCCATGTTGTCTGACCAAAAGATCACCCATCTGTTCCTGAAGTGCTCTGCCCAAATGCTCACTGCTACCAAGATCGGGAACAATTCTAAAAATGCAATGCTCCTAGTCAGACCACTTTCATGCCACTCACGTGGCCATTCAGCCCCACACCAACGTGGGCCCAAGATTGCCCAAAAACCAATGCTCCCAGCCGCATCCGTGAACAATCCCAGTTCTTTGCTAGATACCGCCGGTGCCGGCCAGACAACTGAACCATTAAAGTTTGACAGGAAACTCAGCCACACTTTCAAGTCATTCTTCAACTCCGCCCTGAGGCGAACCCTGTGGTGCTTCCGGGACAGGCCTACCATAGCTCTTGCAATTGACCTCGAGAAAGGCCGCCCCATAGGAATGATTCTCAGGGCGAAATTCAGCTGGCCAACCAGTACCTGTAACTGATGTAGAGTCACCTTAGTAGAAGACAATGCCGCCTCAATTGCCCTAGAAAAAGCCTGAACCTTATCAAGGGGTAACCTGCACTCGCCTGCCACTGTGTCAATCTCTATGCCTAAGAATGACATACATGTCGCCGGGCCCACCGTCTTACCAGGGGCCAGGGGTATCTTGAACTCATGAAACATGGCCACTAACTGTTCCAAAGCATGCTCACAGTCTGCGGAAGCCGCTGGCCCCATCACCATAAAGTCATCCAAGTAATGCACGACCCCCTTGTAACCAGACCTATATGAAAATAGCCAGTGGAGCATTGAACTAAAAGTCTCAAAATATCTGCAAGATACTGCACACCCCATAGGCATACACCGGTCATAATAGAACTTGCCATCCAACTGGAAACCTAACAGGTGATAGTCCTCCGGGTGTACCGGCAAAAGGCGAAAGGCAGATTCTATGTCTGTTTTTGCCATGATGGCTCCTGGGCCTAGGTCCCTCAATTTCTGTAAAGCGGCATCAAATGAGGCATAATTCACTGAACACAGGGCAGGATCAATTGCATCGTTCACTGAGGCCCCTCTGGGCGCCAACAGATTATGTATCATCCTAAACTGACCAGGGTCTTTCTTGGGGACCACCCCGAAAGGAGAACACACATAACCAGGCAGGGGAGGAGTCAAAAAGGGGCCCGCTACCCGCCCCAACCCCAGTTCTTTGTCAATTTTGGATTTGACCACTGCTGGCTGGGCCCGTGCTGAAAGTAGATTATTGCAATAGTCAACAGGGGGAACGTCCTGCGCTGGGATGCGAAAACCCTCAGAAAAACCTAGGTACAATAACTCGGCTGCTGACCGGTCAGGATACTGATTCAGCCAATAAATCAGTCTCCCAATGTCTACGGGAGTGGGCAATTCAAGGCTGTGGGGGCTTGATGTCCTTACCCCCTCCTCCCTTTTCCTTGGATTTTTTAATGCACTTGAACTCTGGGTGGGAGGGATGCCCACAATAGGAGCACACATGCTTGAACTTGCACTTATCTGAGGGCCAGGTGCATGTCTTCCTGTTAAAGGCCCAACAGGTTCCTCTTTTCTCACCGCCCCCCCCCTGCGAAGTCCGAAAGGGCTGCCTAGCTGGTTGAAACCCCCCTGACTTGCCACCATTCATGCTTTCAAGCCAAACATTGACTTCCACCTGGCCCACCCCATGTCAGGATCCTGCACCTTTTCCCATCTAAAGTCCCTATCATAGTCTAACCAAGCAGAACCACCATGAGTTGCGTGTGCCTTCAAAATCTTATGCTGATAATAAACCAAGGATGCAGCTAGCTCTGGCTTCTTTTCAATCAACACTGTCATGAACACCTGAAAACCATAAAGCCAGTTAGTAATGGACTCCTCCACTCTCGGCCTCCTATCCTTAGAAGCGCTGTCCTTAACATCTTTATCCTTGTACTCTACCTCCCACCTTTTGGGCCGAATGAGAGAAAACAGATCCACATATTCCCCTTTCCAGATCTTCTCTTTAGTTTCAAGTGACACATGAGTAGCCAAGCGGCCAGGTTTAGATAGCACATAACCCTGCCCACCCCCGGCTTTCTGCCCACTGGCAGGCAAAACACTCGGGCCCTCAGGCTTACCTCCTGAAGACGCGGGACCGACCGTCCCTGATGCGGTGGACTGTTGACCTAACTGCCCAATGGCTCCCCGCTCCTTGACCAGTAACACTAGTTGAGCCCTGATCTCGCTAAGGTTGGGATCATCAGATGCACTTGGCGCCCATGGCGCGACTGCTGCGGTGGCAACTACTGCCCCTGACATGGGGGGGGGGGCTACCGCCACCGGCGTCGTCCCCACCCCCCCACCTTCCTGCACCTTAGGACCTGTTGACAATGCTTTAAGGGCCCCCAATATTTCAATGAGCGGGCCCGAAGCTGTACCCCCCGGGAGAGGAGTCACTGGTGCTGCAGGTTGGGGGGCCGATGGGGCCGCTGGTATGGGCGCTACTGGTGCTACAGTGTCACGTGGATGCACACCCCCCCCAGTGCCCGGGTCCGGCGTAAGGGCCGCTAATGCTCCACGAATCTCCTCCAAAATCGCCCCCGTCCTGTCCTCTGGTGGGCCAACAGGGGCGGGCGTCCCCGGGTTACCCTGGGGGCTGCTAGGTGCAGCTGGCGGTAATTCAGGCTGCCTAGGGGGCGGTACAATCAAAACATCTGGTTCGAGCGGGACCTCCTTAGGGTACGTCTTAGCCCGACCTCCCGCTTTCCTGTTCTTGCCCCGCCCGCCTTGCTTCTGAACCCTAGGTTTCTTATTTAGAGGGGGGAAAGCGGCCCTAGGGGGGACACCCGGCCTCCGCGGGCGCTCGACGACCGCTTCGGGCTCCGCCTCGGGCTCAGGAAGCTCCCCGTCCCCCTCCTCCTCACTACTGTCCTCGCCACCATCGAATTTGGCGAGCAGCGCCTTGAGTAGCTGCGCTACCTCTGGGTCTTTACCCTTTCGCTTCTGGTGCACGCCTTTGGGTGGCATAGTGCCCTCGGATTCCGCGCGCGGGAAAATCTAACAATTGCCCTTCTCGCTCGCTGAATAACCTGCGCAGCGCCGCACCGGCCAACCCCCTCCCGCCTTCGCAGCTCGCGCCCAGGCGGCAGGCAAGGGGAGTCAGAGCTCAGCGGATACCTATAAACAAAACGCCGCAGCCTGGACAGGCCCCGGGGACACCCACGGAACGGATAAGACGCAGGACGAACCCCGAAGCCAACCCAAGCCCGCAGCCTCGTGAGCTACAACCCCTTACCTGTCGCGCTGGTCGCTGCCGCCCCAACTCTGTTCCACCGCGATTCCGCTCGGTCCAGCTCGCAGTCTTCCACGCCTTCCCGAACAGCCGCCGCAACTCCTTCGACACCACGAGGGAAGTGGGGGGACAGCACCAACTATGGGGCAGGGGAAGCTACCAGATCAGGGACCGGTCAATACATAAAGATTAAATAAAACAGGCTACCGAGCCTGGGCGTAAAGGAGGGGGGCAGAAGGTGCGAGCAGGTCCGTACGCAGGCGAGGAAAGAGGCCGACCGAATTGCGAGTGTGACCTATATAGGTCACGGCCTCTGACCCCGCCTGTGCCGGAAATGCGTCACCGCCCCCCGGAAGGACTTCCTCTACCCGGTCGCCTCCCATAGGGTGGACGACTGGCTACACTCTGCGAATGGGGTGTGTGGGCCGGGGGGCCGGCCCCTAAAGGCGGGCTCGTCCAGCCTCGCCCTTGGTAATAGCGCGAGCAAGACCCGAAGGTATTAGAGCGCTTTACACGAGCACCAGTTACATTACACAATAACACGTTCTTTTTGTTTTAGGCACAGGGAGACTAAGGGCCAGATTTTCAAAAAAGACGCGCAATGTAGCACAGCTTCCAAAAATGCTGTGCTGCGTTGCGTGACAGGGAGGGAGCAGGAGTGCGTCATACCTACAGAAATATGGCTCTCTCCTGCCCTCTCCCTAGCGCCGACAGTAATTTCAGCTGCCATGCTCTGCATACACACCTTAGTGCTATGGCGCTAAGGTGCATGCCTGAGACTAGTAAGGGTTTTGTACAAAAAATACTATGCCTGAACAAGTATAATCAATGTTCCTACTTTGTATGTGCTGCACAGTACAGCACACATGCAAACTAGGAAAAGAAAGGAAAAATACAAAAATGTCTACTGTTAGCGCCTCCTTTCAGATGGCGCTAAACCCTGTCAACAATTGTAGATAGGGTTATGGGTCAAAAGGTGCGGGTGAAAGCACTAGAACAACACCCACGTACTGCCCATGTACCTACCCCTTGGTGCTAAGTAGCGCATAGCAATGCTTTGCACTGCTTTGCATTACTTGTGGGGTACTTTCCACCACAAAAAAATGTCTGAAAATCGACCCGTGAGTGACTTGTTCAGAATCACAGGATGTTGAGCCGATGCCGACACTCAAACCTGTTCCCTAGCTCTTAAGTTGGCAGCTCTGGCCGTTACACCACATCCATAGAGCCATACCACTCCTTTTGGATTCCGATATCAAATGGTTGTAACCGTGTGTGTGACTTATCTTTCATGTGTGTCCTATCCACACTCCTGTTTGCCTCAAGTTTATGTGTAGGTGCGGACGACAAAAAAAAGATAAAGCGCAACTATGGCCCTCACGCACGGCATCTGCTCTACACTGTAACAGTTACACTTCCATCCCGGGCACGCCCACAGAGTAGCTTGCTACCCGTCCACAAAAGCGCTTCAGCGCCACATCATTGGTAAGAAGCGCTATATAAATACAACGCAATTACAATACAACAAAATAAAAACCTATTCAGGGCCTTCAAGTTAAGGTTTGTTGCTTTCTGTTTTACAGACCATCCGGTATATCACATAACTGGCTTTGCATGCATGTGCATGCATCAGGACGAACACAGACATGGCTGGCAATCTTCCAATGAGGTTTCCATTAAACAAAACCCATTCCAAGATAGTTGTCAATGCGCATGCTTGTGTTGTGATGTGTGGTGAGTGCATCATGATGAGTACAAGTGCATGAGTTGTGAAGCAGACATCCTTTTTCAATTTAACTTTCTAACGTAGATGACAGCAACAGTATTAAACAAGCATTTGCAATTCAATAGGTCTCGCATTTGAGAGAGTTTGAGCTATTGGCATTGTAAATGACTATGCCTTTTATTTATGTGTTTTGAAAACCTGCAAGTAGTGCTTAAACACGTACTTTGCACTTATAGTCTTTGCTTACGAGAAGCAAGGCAGGCAGTAACTGTGCCTCTTTACTGGCAGCCTTGCTTCTCATAAGCAGGGACTATAAGTACAAAGTGTGTGTTTAATCACTACTTGCAGGTTTTCTAAATACAAAAATAAAAGACATTGTTATTTACAATGCCAATAGCTCAAAATGTTGCAAGTGCGAGACCTATTGCATTGCAAATGCTTGTTAAATATGTGCCTGCTCTTGCATCCCAGTTTAAGTGACAAACCCCAATAATATTTATATTTAGCACACTATTGCATCTAGGACCCGGATCCTCCAGCATGCTCCACGCCCGCTTACCCACCAAACAATCAAACCTTGAGAAAGTGGTGGGTGTAAAAAGGCCATGTTTAATAACAAACACATAAACATGACATATGATTATTATCAAAACATTATCAAATTATGAGCGACATGTCATTTATTATTCAATCATCTTATTAACTAGTTTTATGCATTATTCACATTATATTCGCTCATAACTTCCTCTTCATTCCCCCAGCACCAAGGGGCCCTCTGGTTCGCATCCCCTCAGGTAGAGATGCCCACTCAAGGTGCAACCCACCTGCGCCCCTGAGCGATGGGCCCCAGCCCTCGGGTCCTTGTCCGCCATTTCCAGGGCCCCACCTCTCATCCACCAGGCTGCCTAGGAGGCTCGTACCTGTCGCCCTAGCCTCCCCAACTAGTGGTCTTCAACCCCCTGCGGAGAGCTTACCTTCTCTCCCCTCAGTGCTGGCTTAGGGAGTGCGCAAGGCGGACTCCCGTCAATTTTGTAAGTCTATCAGTGGTTGAATGTCTCTTTTCCGCAAAGCTCCCCTCTAAACTACTGCCTTAAGAGGACGGGTCGGCGGGAGATTTAAGCAGTTTTAAGCAAGGGGCATGGGTCGCGAAAGGGTGCACGCAGGTCCGGTGTTGGCGCGGGAAGAGGCCGAGATCTGGGTGGTCCTGACCTAAATAGGTCATGTCCTCTGCCCCCAAGCCCCCACCGGACGTGCGTCACCCCCTCCCCCGACCCGGAAGGACTTCCCCGGCCGGCCGCCCATAGGACAGCCGGACGGATACCCTAGCCAATGGCGGCGCGGCGCGGCGTGGGCCGGGGGGCCGGGCCCTAAAGGCGGGCTCATCTAGCCTCGCCCTTCGTATTGGACCCGGATCCCCCAGCATGCTCCACGCCCGCTTACCCACCAAACAATCAAACCTTGAGAAAGTGGTGGGTGTAAAAAGGCCATGTTTAATAACAAACACATAAACATGACATATGATTATTATCAAAACATTATCAAATTATGAGCGGCATGTCATTTCTTATTCAATCATCTTATTAACTAGTTTTATGCATTATTCACATTATATTCGCTCATAACTTCCTCTTCATTCCCCCAGGACCAAGGGGCCCTCTGGTTCGCATCCCCTCAGGTAGAGATGCCCACGCGAGGTGCAACCCACCTGCGCCCCTGAGCGATGGGCCCCAGCCCTCGGGTCCTTGTCCGCCATTTCCAGGGCCCCACCTCTCGTCCACCAGGCTGCCTAGGAGGCTCGTACCTGTCGCCCTAGCCTCCCCAGCCAGTGGTCTCCATCCCCCTGCAGAGAGCTTACCTTCTCTCCCCTCAGTGCTGGCTTAGGGAGTGTGCAAGGCGGACTCCCGTCAATTTTGTAAGTCTATCAGTGGTTGAATGTCTCTTTTCCGCCACAAGGGAGACTAGGGCCCAAAGGTCCGTCGCCCTTCCCCCCTGCAGCTAAGTTCAATACAAAGCACCATATTCCCATGATCCAAGTGTCCGTGCCAATGTCAGATAAGTGAACTCCATCTTGGTGAAACATAGTTGCTCCTGAGATCATTCTGTGTGGAAGATGTAGCAAGCGGCCCTTCTCTGAGCACAACTTTGACAACTCCCTGTTGAGACGTCTGACTGACACGTTGAGAGCCCTTGCCCAAACTCCATCGCCCCACCATTGTCGTGGGATCATTCAAGACCATGCAATCTTGGCCTGGGGGAAGGTCCGCCCCAGCCAAGCAAATTCAGGGAGCAGTGCCTCTTTGACTGCCAAGCGACCTCTGTCTACCATGTCATTGCCGCCTAAGTGGACGATGATCAATTCAGGGGACTTCTGTCCCTCACGTTCTCTGATGTCTTCCACAAGTCGCCGCAGGTGACGAATGCGCATTCCTCCCACACCGTGCCATAGGAATTCCGTCCCCTCCAGACCAGGTGGTTTCCGCACTCGCCGCTGTCGCAAACACACTGCTGCCCGCCGCACAAACGAGTGTCCCAACACCCACACCATCTTTTTTGGCATACTAATAATCGGAGAGGAAATATAAAGGTCAGGCATGGACATGGCATTGCATGAAGTCAAAGCAAGTCAGGCCTAACGTATCGCCTATAGCAGTTGGATGACCAGCGGCCCACCTTCTTTACTGCCTTCGCAGACAGCCCGGCACCAGCTGCCAAAGTAGCGGCCCCTATCCTGAATGAATGAGATGAGTAACCCGAGTCCCCCAGTCCCCGGTCTACCAAGGCCATCCTCAGCACCGCCTTGAATTGATATTGTGACACACAATCCCCTCCCTCATGGATGAACAGAGCCTGACTCTTTCCCCCTGGATGGATGGCTAGGTATGACTGCATACATGCGACCGGGCAAATAACGGCCTCCGGCGCGGGGCACAGCTGTATCACCGCCACCTTACGTAACTGGTCTGTCTTAGATTTCTTAAGGATCACCTCTAAAAACCCAGAGCCCACCTTGGTGTCCCCAAACTGGAGCCCCCCTCCGTGGTCGCTGCGGGATGTCCCTACAATTTCCCCTAAGCGGAATGCCCCATAAAAGGCAAGGGAGAACACTGCGGAGAATAACGTGCCCTCGAAGCTAGAGGAGCACAGTCTTGGGAGGGCGCCTAAAATGTCTCTCAAGGTCCTAATATCCAATGGCCGCCTAACATCTCGCTTGGGGCCCTCCCTATTAGCCCAGCCTGACAAAGCCCTCCTAACTACGAATGAAGTCCCAGGGTCATACAAGCCCGCTAATCCTGCGAAAAACCCCACAGCAGACACGTGAGCTCTGGCATAGGAGAGTGACCTGCCCTGATCGCTAAGTCGCTGAAGAAAATGATACATTGCATTATCAGTGTGCCAACATGAAAACCCAGCCTCTTGGACCAATGTCCTGTAGTACAAGAAACCCCGTTGATATGCTTTCCGCGTGCGGTCACTCAGTGAGGCACCTACCAGCCCCGCTAAAGCGGGGCTCCAATCCTCCACAGTGATGGTGGGAACACCGTCATCTGGTCCTCCGCCTCGGCATGATACCTCCGAAATTCCTGCAGCTTAGAATGAGACAAAGCATCAGCGGCATGATTGTCAACCCCTGGAATGTGTGCTGCCTTGAACATCAGATTCAATTTCAAACATGCCAACACCAGGCGCTTCAGTAACCTCAAAACATGCCTACAGGTAGCCCCCTGGCGGTTAATGGCTTCCACCACGGACATGTTGTCCGACCAAAATATAACAGACTTATTCCTGAAGTGCTCAGCCCAAATGGTCACTGCTACCAGAATTGGGAACAATTCTAAAAAGGCTATGTTCTTAGTCAGACCACTCTTATGCCACTCGTCCGGCCACTCTGCCCCGCACCACTGAGGTCCCAGGATAGCCCCGAAACCAATGCTGCCTGCAGCGTCTGTGTACAGTCCCAATTCAGAGTTAAGCACCGGGGGAGAAGGCCATACTACAGCTCCATTAAAATTCATCAGGAAGTCGCGCCACACCCTCAGGTCCTCTTTCACCTCTACTCGGAGGCGCACCCTGTGGTGCTTCTGAGTTAGGCCTACCATAGCCCTGGCTATCGATCTAGAGAAGGGGCGGCCCATAGGTATTATTCTGAGAGCAAAGTTCAACTGGACCACTAAGACCTGTAATTGGTGCAAGGTAACTTTGGGCCCAGCCAACGCTGCCTCTATCGCCTGGGAAAAAGCCTGCACTTTGTCTGAGGGCAACCTACACTCCCCCGCTACTGTATCAATCTCAATCCCAAGAAAAGACATACACGTTGCCGGGCCCACTGTCTTGCCTGGGGGCAAAGGGACATTAAATTCCTTGAACATGGCCACTAGCTGTTCTAATGCCTGATGACATGCTGTTGAAGCTGCTGGTCCCATCACCATGAAGTCGTCCAGGTAATGCACCACCTCGCTGTGCCCTGTCCTGTATGAAAACAACCATTGGAGCATACAACTGAAGGTTTCAAAATACCTGCAAGAAACAGCGCACCCCATAGGCATACACTTATCAAAGTAAAATTGGTGGTGTATCTGAAAACCCAGTAAGTGATAATCATCAGGATGCACTGGTAACAGGCGGAAGGCTGACTCTATGTCTATCTTAGCCATGATAGCATTAGGGCCTAAGGTCCTCACTTTACTCAAAGCTTCATCAAAAGAGGAGTAGGTCACCGAACAAAGAGCCGGGTCGATAGCATCATTCACAGACTCTCCCTTTGGAGCAGACAAATTTTGGATCATTCTAAATTGGCCCGGCTCCTTCTTAGGCACCACCCCAGCGGAGAGCACACAAAACCAGGAAGTGGCGGGGCAGGGAAAGGGCCCGCCACCCGCCCTAGTCCACGCTCCTTCTCTACTTTGGATTCCACTACTGCTGGCTGTGTCCTGGCAGACAACAAGTTATTACAGTACCCCACAGGCGGGACGCCCTGGGCTGGGATGCGAAATCCTTCGGAGAACCCCAGGTACAACAATTTGGCTGCAGACCGGTCTGGATACTGATTTAGCCAAAAAATCAGTCTCCCAATGTCTACAGGAGTAGGCAGCTTATGGCTGAGGAGGCTTGACCTCCTTGCCTCCTCCTCCCCTTTCTTTGGACTTTTGGATGCACTTGAATTCGGGGTGGGAAGGGTGCCGCAAAAGGAACACGCATGCCTAAATCTGCATTTCTCTGAGGACCAGGTGCACACTTTTTTTATTAAAGGCCCAGCATGCCCCCCTCTTCTCTCCAGGCCCCCCCTGAGAAGTCCGAAAGGGCAGCCTGTAGCTATGCGAACCACCTGCCTTGCCATTCACGCTTTCAAGCCACACATTGACCTCCACCTGGTCCCAGCCCATATCCTGGTCCTGGACCTTCTCCCACCTGAAATTCCTATCTTAGTCCAGCCACGCTGTACCCCCATGCGTCGTGTGTGCCTTAAAAATCTTATGCATATAAAAGATCAATGACTCTGCCAACTCTGGTTTTTTCTCAATGACCACTGTCATGAACACCTGGAAGCCAAAGAGCCAATTCGTAATAGTTTCTTCCACCCTCGGTCTCTTGTCCCTATAGGAGCTGTCCTTTCCTTCCCTGTCCTTGTTCTCAACATCCAGTCTTTTCGGTCTTATCAAGGAGAATATATCTACATATTCTCCTTTCCAAATCTTTTCTTTTATTTCCAAAGACACATGGGTAGCTAGACGGCCTGGTTTAGATAACACATACCCCTGGCCCCCTCCGGTCTTAGCACCCCCTCCTGGCTCATTGTTCCCGCCCTCAGGCTTACCTCCTGAAGAACTGGGAGCATTCGAAGGGGCCGCGGCTACCTGAAGCGCCGCCGGTACACTCACGGACTGCGCCTTCACCAATAGAGCTAGCTGCTCCCTGATCTCGCTGAGGGGGCCCTCGTCAACTCTCTCTGGGGCCCAAGGCGCGATTGCTGCCCCCGCAGATGCTACTGCCGGCAAGGGGTGCGAGACCGTTACACTCGGCGAAGCCCCTGCTCCTCCACCCCCTTGAGGTGCCTGCCCCTGGGTCAGAGCCCTTAATGCGCTCAATATTTCTTGCAAGGGGCCCCCTGCCACAGCCCCCCCTGGTTGCAAGGGCGGGGAAGCGCTCGCAGGAAGCGGCGGGGTCGCACTCACTACCACAGGGACCACCGGGGCGGATCCCAGCGCTGCTAAGGCACCCCGAATTTCGTCCAGGGTCCCCCCAGTCGTATCCGGAGCAGGAGACACTGTTGGGGCACTAGGGGCGCTGCAAAACGGGATTACGGGCAACTGAGGTGAGGGGGGGGGGAACTATCGTGACCATAGGCTCCAGGGGAACGCTCCCTGGACGGATGGCCCCAGAACCCATACTGCCCACCTTCTTCTTATGTGTGCTTTTCCCCCCCCGGTTTCTGCACTCTGGGCTTCTTTTTTAAAGGCGGGAAGGCTGCTTTGGGAGGTACCCCCTGCCTGCGTGGGCATTCTATGTTGACTGGAACCTCCTCCTCTGGCTCAGAAGGAAGCCCCTCTGCCTCCCCCTCACTGCTCTCATCGTCTTTATTAAACTTTTCAAGCAACAGGGACAGTAGCTGCGCAATTTCGGGATCCTTGCCCTTGCGCTTGTGGCTCTGCCCTCCTCTGGCCGGCATGGTTCTCGCACGCACTCTGCTCTTCCAAAGAGGGGGCCCTTGACTACCGTACCGCAGGCGCTGCCGCTCCCTACCTAGCCGGCGCTAACCCACCACGTCGACAGGAGACAGTGTCGGAACCCCTTACCCACGCTCAATGTACCCGTGAGCGAACGCGGGTCTCCAAGACGCCCTCCACACCGAGCACCAGAAACGAGGGAGGGAGGGCAGTAAAGCCTGATCTCAGAACCCCCGCGCCGCCCACAGTCAAAAGAGCCCCGACACCTCACCTGACGAGCTGGTTGCGCTCCCCGCCTCGTATCGCCTCATATCGACCGCACGCCAGGACAAGGACGCAACCCGATCTTCCTCAGGATTCTCGGCACGCGATGGACAGTGACCCGACTATGGGGGAGGCGCCATCAAAGGCCCAGGTGTCCTTCTAGTCGAGCCTGGCGCTGGCGGGCACAAGACGGGGCTGAGAGAGGGGGGACGGGGAGTGACGGTAAGTGACGGCCATGGAGAGACAGAGGCTGACAGAAGCAAATATACCCAGGCAGGGCCCCACACTGAAAAACTAAGAGACAGAGGTAGGCGGAGACAGGAAGGCTGTAACAGAGGAAGACAGAGTCAGAGAGTGACAAACACGCAGAAACTGAGGCAAAAATAGACAAAGCGGCAAGAGATGATTTGTAGAGAGATGGCGACAGACATAGGCAAAGAAAGAGCTAGACAGAGATATGCAGAGTCAGACAAATGCGACAGAAACTAACGAAAATCCATAGAAAGACCCCCAACAGCAACAGACAGTGGCAAGAACAGAGGCCGACAGAGCTAGGCAGAGAGCGCCAGGCAGTGGCTAGAGAGGGATACAGAAGCATAGACAGAGACAGGAAGTAACAGATTTGCATATACAGAGTTGACAGAGACCTACAGAGTCAGAGAAACAAAGAGACAAGCACGGGCACAGAGGCAAACTTAGAAGGAGGTAGACAACAAGCTGACTCCGAGACTGCTGACGCTGTGCAGGGTCCCTGGGAGCTTCCGAGATGATCTGGAGCTAAGAGGGGGAGGGAGGAAAAGTGAAAGCGTGCCATGCGCGCGCTATGTTGAAACGCCGCGTACACATCTTCTATCCTGTCTGACACATGCACATCTCCTGATGATCTGGAGCCGACGGGGAGAGTGAGGGAAAGTGAAAGCGTGCCATGTGCGCACTGTGTTGAAACACCAGCCCCACGCGGGGACAGGAGATGTGCAAGCGTACGGAGTGCACTTCTCTTGTCCGTACACGTGCACATCTCCTGTCTCCCTTCTGCCCAGAAAACAAGGCATCCCAGTCTAAGTGACAAACCCCAATAATATTTATATTTAGCACGCTGGCGCTGGCGGGCACGAGACGGGGCTGAGAGAGGGGGGACGGGGAGTGACGGTAAGTGACGGCCATGGAGAGACAGAGGCTGACAGAAGCAAATATACCCAGGCAGGGCCCCACACTGAAACAAGCATTTACAATGCAACGGTCTCGCCTTTGCAAAAGTTAGAGCTATTGGCCTTGTAAATGACAACATTTTTATTTATGTGTTGGTTTTGAAAAGAGATAAATAAATGGCATTGTCATTTACAATGCCAATAGCTTAATCTCTCGCAAATGCCAGACCTATTGCATTTGCAACAACACACACACAGAGCCACACACACACACATAGATGTGGTGGATGTGGATCTGGTGGTGTTGGATGTGGTGGGGGTGGATGATGTGGTGGGGGTGGATGATGTGGTGGGGGTGGATGATGTGGTGGGGGTGGTGGGTGTGGTGGATGTGGTGGTGGATGTGGTGGTGGGTGTGGTGGATGTGGTGGTGGTGGATGTGGCGGTGGTGGTGGTGGATGTGGTGGTGGTGGTGGTGGTGGTGGATGTGGTGGTGGTGGTGGATGTGGTGGTGGTGGTGGATGTGGTGGTGGTGGATGTGGTGGTGGTGGGTGTGGATGTGGTGGTGGTGGATGATGTGGTGGAGGTGGAGGTGGATGTGGTGGTGGTGGATGTGGTGGATGTGGTGGTGGTGGATGTGGTGGTGGTGGATGTGGTGGTGGTGGATGTGGTGGTGGGTGTGGTGGTGGTGGATGTGGTGGTGGGTGTGGTGGTGGATGTGGTGGTGGTGGATGTGGTGGTGGTGGATGTGGTGGTGGTGGGTGATGTGGTGGTGGTGGGTGATGTGGTGGTGGTGGATGATGTGGTGGAGGTGGATGATGTGGTGGAGGTGGATGTGGTGGTAGATGATGTGGTGGATGTGGTGGTGGATGATGTGGTGGTGGTGGATGTGGTGGATGTGGTGGGTGTGGTGGTGGATGTGTGTGGTGGATGTGGTAGTGGATGTGGTGGTGGATGTGGTGGTGGATGTGGTGGGTGTGGTGGTGGATGTGGTGGGTGTGGATGATGTGGTGGTTGATGATGTGGTGGTGGTGGATGAGGTGGTGGTGGACGTGGTGGTGGTGGATGATGTGGAGGAGGATGATGATGTGGCGGATGATGTGGTGGATGATGTGGATGTGGTGGTGGTGGATGTGGTGGTGGTGGTGGTGGTGGATGTGGTGATGGTGGATGTGGTGGTGGTGGATGTGGTGGTGGTGGATGTGGTGATGGTGGTGGATGTGGTGATGGAAGTGGATGTGGTGATGGGAGATGTGGTGATGGGGAATGTGGTGATGGGGAATGTGGTGATGGGGATGTGGTGATGGGGATGTGGTGATGGGGATGTGGTGATGGGGATGTGGTGATGAGGATGTGGTGATGGGGATGTGGTGATGGGGATGTGGTGATGGGGATGTGGTGATGGGGATGTGGTGGATGTGGTGATGAATGTGGTGGTGAATGTGGATGTAGTGGTGGATGTTGTGGTGAATGTAGTGGTGGATGTTGTGGTGAATGTGGTGGTGGATGTTGTGGATGTGGCGGTGGATGTGGTGGTGGATGTGATGGTGGTGGATGTGGTGGTGGTGGATGTGGATGTGGTGGTGGTGGACGTGGTGGTGGTTTACGTGGTGGATGTGGCAGTGGATGTGGTGGTGGATGTGGTGGTGGATGTGGTTGCTGTGGTGGATGTGGTGGCTGTGGTGGCTGGGGCGGATGTGGTGGTGAATGTGGTGAATGTGGTGGTGTTGGATGTAGTGGATGTTGTAGTGGATGTTGTGGTGAATGTGGTGGTGGTGGATGTTGTGGATGTGGTGGTGGATGTGGTGGTGGTGGATGTGGTGGTGGTGGATGTGGTGGTGGATGTGGTGGTGGATGTGGTGGTGGTGGACGTGGTGGACGTGGTGGTGGTGGACGTGGTGGTGGATGATGTGGAGGAGGATGATGTGGCGGATGATGTGGTGGTGGATGTGGTGGTGGATGTGGTGGTGGATGTGGTGGATGTGGTGGTGGTGGATGTGGTGATGGGGAATGTGGTGATGGGGATGTGGTGATGGGGATGTGGTGATGGGGATGTGGTGATGGGGATGTGGTGATGGGGATGTGGCGATGGGGAAGTGGTGATGGGGATGTGGTGGTGGGGATGTGGTGGTGGTGGATGTGGTGGTGGTGGATGTGGTGGTGGTGGATGTGGTGGATGTGGTGGCTGTGGTGGCTGGGGCGGATGTGGTGGTGGATGTGGTGAATGGTGTGGTGGATGTGGTGGTGAATGTGGTGGTGTTGGATGTAGTGGATGTTGTAGTGTATGTTGTGGTGAATGTGGTGGTGGTGGATGTTGTAGTGGATGTTGTGGTGAATGTGGTGGTGGTGGATGTTGTGGATGTGGTGGTGGTGGTTTACGTGGTGGTGGTGGATGTGGTGGTGGTGGTGGATGTGGTGGTGGTGGATGTGGTGGCTGTGATGGCTGTGGTGGCTGGGGCGGATGTGGTGGTGGATGTGGTGGTGAATGTGGTGGTGTTGGATGTAGTGGATGTTGTAGTGGATGTTGTAGTGGATGTGGTGGTGGTCTTTTAATTACTTAAAGTCCCACCATACATTGACAACAATGTGAGTGTCGAGTGGGAAGTCCGCTGAAAGTTTACTTCCCAGACCATTAACAATAACAGAGCCTGTCGCCCTCATTGAAATAGGCATGTGCTGGTGGCAGTAACAAAGCCACCTGTCCGTAAACACTGAAAGCACCTGGTTTTAAACCCAACCCATATTTAACCTCCCAGACACCTACAGCCATTAAACGTGCAATATTTACAGCATTTTATTTTTCAATGATCTCAAGTGAGGGTTTGCCACAGAAAAGATTGTTTGTTTTCCCTATTGGTTTTCACCGGGTTGAGCAGTGAGCTAAGATGGGACAAACGAGAAATACAAACGTTTGACCCAAGGGGCCATTAGGAACAGCTGGCTGTTGAAAAATAACTTCGCTCTGCAAAAAAAACACGAGGAACATATTAATTCTATAGTAAACTCTTTAAAAAATATTAAACTTATTGACAGCTAATCATACATAATTCTATATGGTCCGCACCCAATCAAGGAAAAAATCAATAGATAATAAACGTGGTTAAAAAAAGCATTTGCAATGCAATAGGTCCTGCATTTGTGAAAGTTAGAGCTATTGGCGTTGTAAATGGCAATGTGCTTTTTTATGCAGTTTGGAGTGGATGTATGTGGTGTGGAGTGGAATTATGTGGGTTGGTTTGCAATTGTTAGTTGTGGAATTCTGTGTGGTGTAACAATCCGAATGAAAACAAAACAAGCAAGACCAGAGGGGTGGGGGCGAAGGAGTCAGCAACATGGAAAGTGGTGGGTGGGAGAGGAAAGCAACAACCCATGTACAAAAATTGCACTTCAATTAAATAGCACTTGAATGAAGGTGCAAGCGAATGGAAACCAATTAAATGTAATGAATCTGTGCCTGGTCCCTGCGCCAGAGAAAGGGATGGAAATGACATGCGATCTGGTGGTCTTTTAGGATGCAGTAAAGTAGAATGACAGAGATTCCAACAAAGGGCTAAGCAATGGCTAGGTTGCCAGCCCTATATTATATACAATAGAGGTAATCATGTTCTGATATGTTACCAATTAATATAGGCCACACTCCCAGAGCTGTCAACTTTGGAACTGAGAATCAGATTGATTCACAGCATTAGTTGAATATCCTGTGATTGTGGGCAAATCACTTAATCTCCCAGGGCTCACTCAGATTATTATCCTCTTTACGGTGATAAAACCGGTACAGTTGAGAGTAGTAATAATAACATGTGCTATTAAATGTGAAGAGTACCGGAATAGCTTTTAGTGAGCCTCTACTTACAAGGAGATAAAATATCCCTGACCTTCAACAAGTATTTTGCTGTAAATGTGTGCTCTAAGCAAACACGTTTAAACTAAAGCATCCCTGCTACTCTACCTTTCCGTATATACAAGTGAAGGATTAGCGCATTATTTAGTTCAGCAGCAGGCCGCCCAGGGCTCCTATAATAAATGGGAAAGGTGGCGCTTCGGTTTGGTATAGTGCCCTGTGTAATGTCAAAAAAACACGAAAAGAAGGTGGGGCACAATTTCACGAAAAGAGGTGGGGTACAATTTCCATTGAGTAATGAAAAATATTTTACTGGCAGTGCAACAAAAAACAGATGAGACGTTAGCTTAACACCTTATGTTTCTAAGGCAAACCACATAACCTCTGTTACCCAAAAATATAAAATCTGACACTATGCAGTGCAATCTGGTACTCCTGTAAAGTGCTCTAATACCTTTGGTGCAGTTTTGCGCGATATAAAACTGTGATGACAAAAAAAAGGTAAAGAATGGACCGGAAAACTCGAGTGCTTTTAATTAAGATGCCAGCTACATGCAAGCAATTTGTAGGTGGTTACGTAACATTTATAAAAATGTCTGAACACTAGGGATGTTATATTGTAACACACAAGTTGTGCAATGGCATGGGAAGTAGCACACATAAAAGGTGAATCAAATAATACAAAAGGCACTGCAGGCACCTGTCTTTTCGCTGAACTCATTACCGCTGTACTGTTGTGTTTTGCAGGCAGATAAACGAACATTTTCACTTCAAGTCAGTGATCAAATTATACTACTCGAGTCAACAGCAATTGTTTCCTGTTGGCACTTTTTGATAAAACTCTTCTGTAAGTAATGTCAAACGTATCGCCGCCGTGGAGTGAAAGAAAACAAAGCGAGCAAGGTCCGCTAAACCAACGTTAGACTTTCCCCTTGTGTGCATAGCTCCACCATGATGAGTAAATTGCATTCTAGGACTTGTAGTCCCGCTGTTTAAACAGGCCCTGCTAGCATATGCAACTACATGGAAGAGGGTACGACAGAAGCTGTGTAAGCATCCGAGTCACGAGCCGGCGGTTGAAAAATGCTGACTCAGCTTTTAATTAAAAAGCACCCATGGCACCGTAACGTATTCAAGACATATTAAGGCATGTTTACAAAATCCTTTGGGGCTCGACAACTCTGTAGTCTTTTTAACAGCATGTATACTTCGTGTACATAAACTTGCTGATCTAGCCCCAACAAAAACGTGCAAACATGCTCGAAGGGCCTGCAGCATAAACCTTCTCCCTACATTTAACAAGAACACCACCACCCGAACCGCGCCTGCAAAGCCGCATGCCCCCGTCTGGAATCCACAGAAAGGCCTATCGGGCCTGGAACTGTTTGCACACTTGCCGTGGGCAGCATTCCCTAAGACAGGTGATACCTCGCACCCGCCAGGCAGGGACAGCTGAGGCAGCCTCTCCCGATTCCTTCGTGGGCACATAACGAGAGGATAAGTTTATATAGTGCTCTTTGTGTAAAGTGAACCGCAGTAGTACAGCAGGGTGAGTGTGTCCCCGCCCTAGACCTCTCTTGCTCGGCCAGGGTGCCTCTCCGCAGCTGCCGTGACAAGCTCATCCTGAGTATGCCACGCAGCCAACAAACGGGCCTGTGATTTACTGCGTCATCAAACGAGAACACTTCCATAGCTAATAAAAATAGTTCACGGGAATGGGCGTGTCCTCTGAGGGCTTATACTACGGTATCTCTTAAATTGCATTCTCCAACTAATTATTCTCCTCAATTCAGAATAAAAACATAACGTAACACAAGCACCGTTTCTACCCTACCTCCTCCACCGCCCAGGAACGTGCTGGAATGACGGCACTAACAAAACTAAAAAAACAAAAACGGGGCGGGAACAGGATACCGAATCCCGCCCCTCCAGGACTCCCTGCCCTGCCTCATGGTTGCCAAGGCAATATTTCTGAAAATACTGTCGTGCTACCGTAAGGCAGGTCATGGAGTCCTCAAGAGGTGGGATCCAGAGCAGACAAATCTGCTAAACAGGAGCTTTTTCCAATGGCAGGCCTCCGTTTCGAGAGGCCTGCCAATGGAAAAAGGGGGCGTGGTTTCACGCAGTACTGAAATTCTCCTGTTCACAATAGGTCTTTGCCTTCAGCAGGGCCCTGCCCTGCAATGGAGGCTTCAACCTAAAAACTAAGAGACAGAGGCAGGCGGAGACAGAAAGGCTGTAATAGAGGAAGACAGAGTCAGAGAGTGACAAACACGCAGAAACGGAGGCAAAAATAGACAAAGCGGCAAGAGAAGATTTGTAGAGAGATGGCGACAGACATAGGCAAGGAAAGAGCCAGACAGATATGCAGAGTCAGACAAATGTGACAGAAACTAACAAAAATCCATAGAAAGACCCCCAACAGCAACAGACAGTGGCAAGAACAGAGGCCGACAGAGCTAGGCAGAGAGCGCCAGGCAGTGGCTAGAGTGGTGTCTACCGCTTTGCCTTCATCACTGTATATATGTTTCATGTCTATTGATTTTGTATTTTCTCTTTTGTATTTTTTAATTCAAGACTATATAAAATTTAAACACATAATCACTTATAAAAACTATATATACAAAAAACAGTAGAAAACAAAAGAAAAATAGTCAACAACAATAAACAATAAAGGTCTATCAGAAATTATTTTGCTCATTGGTTTCTGTACACAAGTGGACTTAATATACTGTTTCATCCTAGGTTTTTATTTACAAAAAAACGTAAATTTTATTATCTAATCAATGTTTGTCACTTTGCTATAGACCTTTCCTAACTCAGTGGCTAGAGAGGGATACAGAAGCATAGACAGAGACAGGAAGTAACAGATTTGCAGATACAGAGTTGACAGAGACCTACAGAGTCAGAGAAAGAAAGAGGCAAGCAGGGGCACAGAGGCAGACTTAGAAGGAGGTAGACAACAAGCTGACTCCTAGACTGATGACGCCGTGCAGGGTCCCCGGGAGCTTCAAAGATGATCTGGAGCTAACAGGGGAGGGAGGGAAAGTGAAAGCGTGCCATGCGCACGCAATGTTGAAACGCCGCGTACACATCTCCTATCCTGTCTGACGCATGCACATCTCCTGATGATCTGGAGCCGACGGAGGGAGGGAAAGTGAAAGCGTGCCATGTGCGCGCTGTGTTGAAACACCAGCCCTACGCGGGGACAGGAGATGTGCATGCGTACGGAGTGCACATCTCTTGTCCGTACACATGCACATCTCCTGTCTCCCTTCTGCCCAGAAAACAAGGACAATAGATCTCGCCGAGGGGGGCAACGCATGAGCTGCATCGCTAGGCGAGACCTAAAAATGTTTCACATAGGCAGGGCTGAGGCACACTTCATACAGACAGGACATAGATGCACTTCACACAGGCAGCACTGAGGCACATTTCATACAGACAGTGCAGAGGTGCACTTCACACAGGCAGGGCAGAGGCGCACGTCACACAGGACAGATGGGCACTTCACACATAAGGGTAGAGGTGCACTTCACACAGACCGGGCTGAGGCGCATGTCACAGGCAGAGCAGAGGCGCACTTCACACACTTAGGGCTAAGGCACACCACACAGGCAGGACTGAGACACACGTCACACACACAGGGCTGAAGCACACCACACAGGCAGGGCTGAGGAACACTTCACACAGGCTGGGCAGGGGTACATTTCACACAGGGCCGAGGGGCGCTTCACACAGGCTGGGCAGGGGTACATTTCACACAGGCAGATGTACACTTAACAGACAGGGCAGAGGTGCTCTTCACAGACATTGTAGAGGTACATTTCACACAGACAAGCCAGAGGAGCATTTCACACAGCCAGGGCTCAGGAACACTTGACTTAGACAGAGCTGAGGCACACCACACAGGCAGGGCTGAGGCACACTTCACACAGAAAGTGCATAGCTGCATGTCACTTGGGCCGAGGGGCGCTTCACACAGGCTGGGCAGGGGTACATTTAACAGAAAGGTCAGAGGTGCACGTCACACAGGACAAGGATGCACTTCACAAAGGCAGGGCAGAGGTACATTTCACATGGGAAATGGTGTATTTTCACTAGACAGGGCTAAGGGACATTTAACAGACAGGGCAAAGGTTTCCTTCCACAGACAGGGCAGAGGTGCATTTCACAAAGACAAAACAGAGGTGCATTTAACAGACAGGGCATTGAGCCACTAAACACAGGCAAGGTTGAGGCACATTTCAAACAGGCAAGGCAGAGATGAACTTCACACAGTCAGGGCTGAGGTGCACTTCACAGACAGGGCATAAAGGCACTAAACACAGGCAGGGATGAGGCACATTTTATACAGTCAGGGCAGAGGTGAACTTCACACAGTCAGGGCAGAGGTGCACTTCACAGACAGGGCACAGAGGCACTAACCACAGGCAGGGCTGAGGCACATTTCACACAGTAAGGGAAGAGATGCACTTCGTCCAGACAGAACTTAGATGCACTTCACACTAACAGTGCTGAGGCACACTTCAAACAGACCGGGCAGAAGTGCACTTCAGACAGGCAATGAAGGGGTACATTTCACAGACAAATGTTTAAAAAACATTTCACATAGGCAGGGCTGAGGCACACTTCATGGAGACAGGAAATAGATGCACTTCACACAGGCAGCGCTGAGGCACATTTTATAAAGACAGTGCAGAGGTGCACTTCACACAGGCAGGGCAGAGGCGCACTTCACACAGACTCGGCAAAGGTGCATTTTACAGACAGGGCAGAGGTGCACATCACACAGACAGGCCAGAGGTGCAATTCAAACAGACAGACAGAGATGCACTTTACAGACAGGGTAGAGGTGCACTTCAGCAGAGGCAGGGCAGAGGTGCACTTCACAGAAAGGGTAGAGGTGCACTTCAACAGAGGCAGGGCAGAGGTACACTTAACACAGAAAGGGAGACAGGGCAGGGGTGCACTTCACACAGGTTCATTTAATAGGGCAGAAGGACATTTCACACATGCAGGTATGAGGTACACTTCACACAAACAGGGCAAAGGTGAACTTTACAGAGGCAGAGCAAAGGTACATTTCATACTTATAGGGAAGAAGGGCACGTCACACATGCAGGATTGAGGTACATTTCACAGAAGAACGGCCGGTGTGTGCGTGCCAAACAAGCCGAACAGGTGTGTAATTCACAAGGGTAGGTTAGAAATGCATTTTACCCGGACGGCAAGTGCACAGACCTGACCCTTGTGGGGCAGGTGCCCGTGTTACACAAGCACCGAAGTCACATTTCAAGCAGGCGTGCTGTGTTTTATGCCGGCATCATATGGACACATGTTATACAGGCAGGCAGAGGTACCTTTCACTCTCGTGGGGCAGGTATGCATATGGGGAGGGCGGGCAAGGGTGGGGGGGTTTGAGGCTCCGGAGATGTGCAGTGGCCGGAAGCGCTCCGGTAGAACAAGGCTCTTCGTAGAGGATGCTGGAGTGAGAGAACACAGGTAAAATGCTCGGACAGTGGTCGAGTTTAGGGCTAGTAACAGAGTGTATGGACCGCGGTACAGTGTAGGGACTGTGGTCGAGTGTAGGGACGGTGATTGAGAGTAGGGACAGTGACAGAGTGTAGAGACTGTGATAGAGTGTATAGATGGTGATAGAGTGTAGAGATGGTGGTAGAGAGTAGAGACGGTGGTAGAGTGTAGAGACGGTGGTAGAGTGTAGGGGCAGTGGTAGAGTGTAGCAACAGTGGTAGGTATGTGAACAGTAGTACATCTCTTTATCCGTGGTAGTTTGTAGGACAGGGTATGGTATGGAATAGGGACCAACGTGTTGTGTAAGGCAGTTAGTGCGGATGTGTGTGGAGGGGTAGAGTACAAAGTGGGGCAGTGCAAGGGAAGCAAAGTGTGTGTGAGTGTGTGTACATGTGTAACAGGCACTGAGGACATGCTAAACAGTTACCAGACAGGGTGGTAGGATCAAAGCACCCAGCCTAGCCCGCCTGTACCTAGAGCGTGAGTTGCGTCTCTATGGAGAGAAGTGATAGAGTGTAGAGATGTTGGTAGCGTGTAGAGACAATGGTGCAGTGTAGGGGCAGTGGTAGAGTGTAGCAACAGTGATAGGTATGTGAACAGTGGTACATCTCTTTATCCGTGGTAGTTTGTAGGACAGGGTATGGTATGGAATAGTGACCAACGTGTAGCATAAGGCAGTGAGTGCAGTTGTGTGTGGAGGGGTAGAGTATAAAGTGGGGCAGTGCAAGGGAAGCAAATCGTGTGTGAGCATGTGTGCATGTGTAACAGGCCCAGAGGACAGGCTTAACAGTGTTAAGAGACCAGACTGGGTGGTAGGATCAAAGCACCCTGCCTAACCCACCTGTACCTAGAGCTTGAGTGACGTCTCTATGGAGAGAATGCGGCGTGAAGGCAGCATGATTGGTAATACATGCCCAATCACAAAGCCGGACTGGCGTGTGCAGGCAAGGTGAGGGAGAGCCGTTGTGAAGACTTTTCTCATTTGCTTGTTAAATAAACAAGTATATAAGAAAAGTCTTCACGACAGCCGTGAATCAGGCGAGCTAGTCCGGCAAAAAGCGAAAGAGAGGCAAAGAAAAACCTTCTTTCCAATGGGAAGCCAGCATTTACCATAAACGCTGACATTACCCAATGAAAATGAGGGGCATTACCTATGTAATTATCGGCATGGCTTTAATCTTAAACTCATTTTTTGTGTCTTCTATAGTATGGCCTCTGAAAGGTATTTGGTTCCTGTCTAAGCTTTCTGTTATTGCATGCTGATATGTAACAGAACTGACATTAAAACCAGTCAGAACTATTGGCTTTGCTAATGGGTGTCTCTGTGTACTCTACAGAGAACCCAAGGACTGGATAACCATGTATTCTGAACAACCTTTTGACCCAATGGCAGGCACTGTGAGAAACTCGCACTGCCTTCAGCCTCAACTCCAAAGCTCTTAATCGTGGCCTGATACCTCACCTTGAGGAGACTCAGTTCAAAGTATGCGCTATACAAGAGGAATATGCTGCATAAAAAAATACAACATTCTGGAAATAGCTAACGCTCTTATGAAGTGAAAGTTTAAGTAAAAGTTGTGAAAAACTAAATAGGGATATAGGGCCAGATGTATGAACATTACAAGTTGCGAGTCTATAATCGCGAATTTTACCGATTCACTTTAATAGAGTCGCAAAATGCATTGTATGTAGGAATCTGCTAATATTTAGCGATTCCTATGCATTCCTTATTTGCGACTCGCAAATTGCGAGTCGCAAATATGGAATGGCTTTCCATTCATTCCTATGGGCCGATCGCAATTTACCTTTATACAACTGGCCCTGATATCACTTAATGTTTTTGACATTCAATCTTCTGAAATCCATGAGTGTCTTTTCTTGTAAAGTTAAGGTCATGAATATAGGGCCCTATAGGGTCCTGTTTCAATGTCCGTTTTAAAATACTACCGGGTCTGAGACCCAGACGGGCCCAACCCTCTTAAAGCCCCGTTTCACCCACCTTGTTGCCTTCTTGCTTGTGTGCTTCTCCCCTTGCATTGCTTTCTCGCCTGTGTACTTCTCTACCCAAGCTCCACATTGCACTCTCTCATCCGTTTGCGTCCCCCGCTCCATGTTCCACTCTCTGTTTGCTTCCCTCCTTGTGCCCTTCGTGTTGCTTCCCCCTACCCACACTCCTGTGTTGCTGCCTTGCCCTCCTGTTGCTTCACCACTCCCACAGTTCATGATTGTGCCCCCATGCAGCGTTCCCCACTCACATTGCTTCCTCCCACTCGCTGGCTGTACTTCTATTTAGTTTAATATTTTTGTTTACCGATATAACAAAAATAAAGAAAAGTGCTTGCATCATTTTGTAGGCACATGCATGCTTGTTGCTCGCACCTACCAAATTATGTGGCCAGCCATGTCACAGAATTTGTTCTCTTTTTTATCCATTCTACACAACACCAGGGATGCTGTAGAACATGGCTAAAACCATGGGCAAACCCAATTGAATCCAAAGGCGAGACCTACCTGCTTTGGCAATGTTGAGTGTTTGATGTATTGCTAAAGCAAGATTTAGGTGTTATGAAGTTACATATTTCCCATTTCCAATTCATGCATACCAACACAAAATAAAAGTTATCCACTTTTTATTCATAATCATTTATTTTAGTTGGTATTTTCTTAAGAACTAACATGTTGAAAAATAGTATGCCCATAGGAATAAAAACCCACGCCCTCTCCGTGTCACTTTGTCTATCTCCATGTCTGCTTCCTATTGTCTAAGTGTACGTTTACATTTAAACCAAATATCATAGTTCTATTTTATACAGTTCATTGGAAAGTTGCTTGGGACCTAATGGTTAAAGTCTAGGCACTTGAGGGCATATTTACAACAAAAGTGGAGCGCGGGTTAGCTCCAAATTAGCCAATGCTGCAATCCTTCACTTTAGAAACGCAGGAATGCACCGTATTTACAATAATATGGTGCACCCCTGTATTTCGGCATGTGCTGGTTCTAAATTGAGCTGCTTAGCGCCAACGAAGGCACCCTTGCACCATAGTGCAAAGGTGCCCGCGTTGAGGGAATGATTGTTTATGTGCAGGAAGGTGTATCCTCCTGCACATAAACAATCCAAAATGGCAATTTATTTATTTATTTATGAATCTTGTAGAGCGCACGGCTACCCCCGACGGGGGTGTCCCGGCGCTAAAACTGTAAGCAGGAAAGGAAGATCTACCTATACAGGTGAGAACAGCCACGTCTTAAGACGGCTACGGAAGAGTGCTTCAGAGGGAGCAAATCTGAGGTCTAAAGGTAAGCTGTTCCAATGTTTGGCAGCGAGGACTGCAAAGGCTCTGCCGCCCATTCTAGAGCGGCGGAATCGCGGGACAATCATGAGGCGTAGATTGTTGGACCGTAAGGATCTGACTGAGTGAGATAGTACTAATCTCTTTCTTAAATATTCCGGTCCTGTTCCGTTCAGAGCCCGGAAAGCAAGAGTTAGCATTTTAAACTTGATACGACTGGCTATTGGGAGCCAGTGAAGCTCTTTGCGATACGCTGAAATCGGGTGCCGGAAGGGGATATTGCCAATCAGTCTCGCCGCCGCATTTTGAACTATTTGTAGGCGTTCAATTTGGTACAGGGGGGCCCCAGCGTAGAGGCTGTTGGCATAATCCAAATGGGAGGTAATTAAGGCCTGTGTGACCGTTCTGCGAGCGTCTATAGGCAGAAATGGGAAGATTTTTCTCATCATCCTTAGTTTTCCAAAACAGGCTGCAGTTACCTTGTTAATTTGAGGGCCGCAGGAAAGCGTGTCATCAAACTGGAACCCCAGGTTGCGAGCGGTGTGAACCGGGATGGGGGGGGGGGATTGAGTACCGTCGGCCACCACAATGTGGAGGGTATGGTCATTTTTTGATTAAAAAACAAGACCTCCGTCTTGTCGGTGTTGAGTCGAAGATGGTTAGAAGCCATCCAAGAGCAGATTTCGCCCAGACAGTGACGAAAGCTGGTGAGGCTGGAGTCAGAGTGATCTCTAAAGGAAAATATCAGCTGTGTGTCATCAGCAGAAGAGATCACTCTGACCCCACATGATTCAACTACCTTGGCCAAAGGGGCCAGATAAGCATTAAAAAATAATAGACTCAGAGCCGAGCCCTGCGGGACTCCACAGACAAGTAGTTTGCACTCAGATTTGAACGGTCTAAGAAGGACCCTCTGCGTTCGTCCTTGGAGAAAGGAGCTAATCCACGACAGGGCAGAGCCACCCAGTCCAATCTGCTCCAATCGATCTAAAAGTCTCTTGTGGGACACCGTATCGAAAGCGGCGGATAGGTCGAGGAGGACCAACATGGCCTCCTCGCCCCTATCCACACATTCTCGAATGGTCTCCGATACTTCTAGCAGCGCGGTTTCCGTACTGAAACCAGAACGGAAACCTGACTGGGAATCATGGAGTAAGGAATTGGTCTCCAAATATTCAGCGAGTTGTAGTTGAACGGCCTTTTCCAAGACCTTTGCTGGTTTCGGAAGGAGGGAAATGGGACGGTAATTGCAGAATTGCGTGGGGTCCGCATCTGTTTTCTTCAAGATAGGCACTAGCATGGCTTCTTTCCAAGCAGTGGGAAATTGGCCTAGATGTAGTGAGGCAGTCCATATAGAAGTAAGTGGCTCTATCAATAGAGTAGCAAGATCACTCATAACCTTAGGGGGGACCGGATCTAGAGGGGAACCTGATTTGCACTGTGTAAGTAGTTTAAGTGCAAGATCTGGGGTGAGGTCCTTGAACGCTACTAGGGCAGGAACAATGTCATGGCTGCTTGAGACGGGGGAAAGGAATTGTTCAGATGCAGAGACTGAAGGAAAGGAAGATGAGATTTTCTCGATTTTTTCCTGAAAGAAATCTGATAGCCCATTGCAAAGAGACTGGCTGGATAGATTATTAGGTGTCATGGCGGGAGGTTTGACAAAGTCTTTAACAATATTAAACAGGGTTTTTGCCGAGTTGTCTGCGTTTTTAATTTGAGAGGCAAAAAACTCTCTCATTGCAGACTTTTTTAGTTTAGTAAATTTCTTTAAGGCCGTTCTATAAATTCTTTTTGCCTCTGGATCATATGTTAGTCTCCAGCTGCGTTCTAATTTTTTGCAGCGGCTTTTTTCTTCACGCAGGGCTGCGGAGAACCAAGGAGCTGAGGGACGGGATCTCGCAGACGAGACTGGTAGGGATGGGGTGATACCGTCAATAGCAGACAGTAAGGTCGCGTTGAACTTAGTAACGCAAGCATCAATGTCCTCTATGTGAGGCTCCAGGGAGCATCTGAAAACAGGCTCTAGGGCAGTGCACGTAACGTTGTGCCATTTTCTCCTATGGTTTGTTCCTAGTTCCACCGGAGTCGGTGCCTGAGGCAGCAGGATGTCGACCGAGAGAAGATAATGGTCGGGCCAGGTCAGGGGAAGGGGAGGGTGGGTGATGGTACCCGGGAGATTAGAGAAAATTAGGTCCAATGTATGGCCTGCCACGTGCGTCGGGCCTTGGATTAATTGCGTCAGGCTCAGGCTCTGAAGAGAATCTAAAAATAGGGTAGCCTGGGAGCAAGTAGGATCATCGGCATGTAAGTTGAAATCACCTAGTACTATAAAGTGCGGGTGCTTGAGAGACAGATCTGTTATAAGATGAACCAGCTGCGTTAGAGAGGAGGGTGACGCTTTAGGTGGGTTACAGACTAGAATGCCGGTTAAGTAGACCGCCGCGAAATCTGCAATCGAAAAATACATGGCTTCAATCAGCCCTATATTTGTAAGTTTTTTAATGGTAATATTGAGGTGAGATTTAAACATAATGGCCAGTCCACCCCCCGTTTTACCTTCTCGGTTGATGCCCATGAAGCGATAGTCCGGGGGAGTGGCTAAATAGATATCTGGATTTGAAGTATCTTTTATCCAAGACTCCGTGAGGAATAATATGTCCCAGTCGTATGTGGTCAGTGTAGACCAAATTTCATTTGCGTGGCGGGGGAGAGATCTGCAATTGATCAAAGCTGCCTTTAATATACGTGTAGTGCTCGGGGAGGAAGTTAGTGGCGGGATGCGTTCACTCCAGGGAGGGAGTCAGGTTGCAATGTAGACAGTGAAAGGAGTGGCCGTCTAGGTTACTTGGGGGGCAGCGAACAGATGCTGCACAGGAGCCCGATCCTAATTGTATAAGCTGTTCTCTGGTCCAGCTTGCACAGTCATTATTAGTCAACTGGGCAGGGGGACTGGCCCTAGGCCCGTGCCAGGCGCGGATGGGCGCAGACGGGCTTGCCATCGGCGCGCCCGCTGCGCCCGCCCGCTGTGCGGACGTGTAGACCGTTTGTTTTTATACATGACAGGAGGGTGGGAATCGTCCAGAAGCTGGACCGCTACCCTGCCTTCCCCAATATGGCGGCGGTTATTCCGCGACTACCGGCGTCAGCACCTCAATTCGGCTGCGCTGGTAAGATCAGGCAATGGATAAGACCCTGGAGGTGAAGTAGTTCTCACCTTCTAGGTCGCGTTATCAGGAAGTATAAAATAGCGGTCAGTAAAATATATACAATTTTTAAAAGATAAGTCCTGTAACAGTATTGCACACTCAGTAATTATTTCTACAAAGTGAGGTAAAGAGAGAGCGCCCCCGGCTTCCGCCTCAGGGGAAAGATGCTTTTAGTCTGCAGGCAGGGCGTAAATCAGCCCTTAAGTAAGGCGGGAGGGCGGGAATCGTCCAGAAGCTGGACCGCTACCCTGCCTTCCCCAATATGGCGGCGGTTATTCCGCGACTACCGGCGTCAGCACCTCAATTCGGCTGCGCCGGTAAGATCAGGACTCCTATGTGTGCTGCATTGTGCAGCGCACATACAATTTGTAAATCGTCATTTTTAAAAAATGATTGTTTAGGTGCAGGAAGGGACACCTTCCTGCACATAAAAATCATTCATAGCGTTTTGCTGTTTCTACCTGTGCTGCAGAAAGCAGCACACATTGAAACAACAAAAACGAGGAGGAATCAACCATTTCTCCTTGTTACGCCATGTAAAGCCCAGATTTCCATGGTCTTAATTTTAGCTCTGCCCCATATGCCATCCTTCTAAATATGGGGCATAATCATAATCAATGGGTGTTGCGACGGAACGCCCACCGCAACACCTATTACCCACCCCTTTCATGCTGAGTATAGCTTGAAAGGCCGCCTTATTTCAAAGGCGGCGTTAATCCACATAAAGTGGCTAAACGCTGCCTTGTAAATAAGGCAAAGCCCCTATCGCCACAGGAACGTCTTTAAAAGTGACGTTCCTGTGGTGATAGGTGCATGTAAATATGCCCCTTAGTCTGAAGGTTATTGGTTTAAGTTCTCCTTTCTCTGTTGTCAAGAGTATGCTTAAAGGTGTGTTCTGTTCGAAAGAATTTTAAGGTTGAATGAATACATCAAAGGTTAATTGTTTTAATACTAGAACAATATGTCTAAAATGGTGTTTCCTATTAGAATAGTTAGGTAAAAGTATGTTTTTATTGCTAAGCAGATATTTTTGTCAGGCAGTTTGGTTGCAAATTGTTTGTAAAAAATTAAAACAATTATATATCTCTGTCTCCCCCTCCTTCTCGCCCCCCTCTCTCTTTCTCTTTCTCCCCCTCTCCTTTTCTTCCTCTTCCCTACTCTGTAAAAAATGTACCTTGTCAGTGGTGAGTCTACATATATAGTTCATATACAAATTGACTATTTTTGATCCTTTTTAATGTGGCTGCAATTTTTCTGTCACACATTTAAAAGATCTAGGTATGAACTTTGAGCCACATTCACAGTTTGATGGGAGGACACTACTTTCTTCCCCCACCACCGACTTTCAAACCCTATGAACTTATACACAGAGCGAAGCTGGTAGCTAAATCCCACTACCATCATCACCTACAGGATTAAGAGGCCAAGTAAGACTCATTATACTCTGATGTAAGTATTTGTCGCCCTATCAGACTACAGTGGCCAGGGCAAGAATTGGACCCTACCAGCACAGAGCTAGTGGCAAGACTTATACCTCTCCACCAGGCCTCTGAAACTCTCAGGGGTACATTGCCATTAAGAGAGTTAAGAGTCTTCTCGTTCTGGAGACAGGGATCAGGGTTATCTACTTAGATATTGTATCGAGAAGGAAGTGGTCGTGATCCATTCAGCTTCCTTGGTACATAATAAGAAAAATCAGAGGGGGAACGGATCACTTGTCCTGGGTCACCAGGGTTTCTTAGTTTTTTCGTTGCACGGTACTGATAAAAAACCCTCAATCACGTGCCAAGGCTCGGATGGCGGTATATCTTGGTTCTCCGCCTTCATAGGTACGTGGCAGCATCATCATTGGGTTAGTTGTTATGCTTCCTCCACCCGGAGGTAAACCACTGGTTAAAGCAGTAGTGGCCACTGTTCTATCTGGCCACTCATGCTTTCTAACCTTTTTCACTCACTTGTAATTCACCCTTATTGATCACTGATCACTACTGCTACCTATGAAGGCAGAGAACCAAGATATACCGCCATCCGAGCCTTGGCACGTGATTGAGGGTTTTTTATCGGTACAGTGCAACGAAAAAACTAAGAAATTGTGGTGACCCAGGACAAGTGATCCGTTCCCCCTTTGATTTTTTGTATCTACTTAGATAACCTTCGCCAGGCTTTGTGGACACCCTTATGACTTCAGGGAATCACAAAGATCCGCCCAAGGTTTTAAATGCTGAATCAACAGTGAACTTAGGGAAACCACAGCATATTCCCCATGGCTGTAGATTGAGCACACTTCAAGAGCAGGGTATTTCAAGAATATTACCATGTCCTCAGGGCCTAGCGAAGCACTCCAATTTCCTCAGTATGGCCGTGCATGTGTGCATATGTCATACGCAGGTGCATTCCTTTATCCCAAGTGTATATTCACCCTCACCAGTTTCCATCTTTGAAAGGTAGCAAATTGCTGTTCGATTTGTTCTAATGGGCGAGGGGTTCTGGGAGGAGGTTGAAAGCAGAGCTGTGCCTCTCAACTAGAAACATCATAACATGTATCCTGTTCTTCTTTAATGGCTTTATTTGATTCTCAACCTGTTGTTTGATTTCTCAGTGTGGAAAAAGGAGAGGGAGAGAACAAGGCAACATTGGGCAGTTTAAGCCTAAGAGAATAAGATCTATAAAACCACATGTCTAGCTTAAACATTGCATTGAGAGGAGGCGCCTTACGGCTCAATTCACAAATGTAAACTTAGACCTGAAGTTTAAGGTCTAAGTTTACCTATGTGAATTGGGTCCTTAGACTTCAGGTCTAACCTTAGATGGCAGGTTTAAGTTTACATTTTTGAATCATGCCCTCTGTGTCTGCAGAATTCTTGTTAGGTAGCCCACATAACCACACTGCATTTTATTTGTAACGTGCACTGGAATGCAGAACTCCACCGAAGCTGCCTTCGCTCAGAAGGACTGTGTCGGATATCTGATACTGCGTCTGCCACAGTAGTGGGAGATGTCAAGTCAAGTCAAGTCAGAGAATTTATATAGCGCACTACATACCCAGAGGGTCTCAAGGCGCTTAGGGAGGGGAGGAGGATTACTTGTCGAATATCCACGTTTTAAGTTGCTTTCTAAAAGCTAGGTGGTTCTGGGTAAGGCGAAGGTAGGTGGGGAGTGAGTTCCATGTTTTAGCTGCCAGATATGAGAAGGATCTGCCTCCCATGGTGGTCTTGTTGATGCGGGGTACAGTGGCGAGGGCTTGGCTGGAAGAACGTAGTTGGCGGGAGGGGGTGTAGAAGGACAGTCGTGAGTTGAGGCATTCTGGTCCGATGTCGTAGAGTGATTTGTGTGCGTGGGTTAGCAGTCGGAAAGTGATCCTCTTATTGACGGGTAGCCAGTGGAGGTCTTTCAGGTGGCCAGAGATGTGTTCGTTATGCGGGATGTCTAATATGATCCTGGCTGAGGCGTTTTGGATTCGTTGGAGTTTCTTCTGGAGTTTAGCGGTAGTACCTGCGTAGAGGGTGTTTCCGTAGTCCAGTCGGCTCGTGACCAGAGCATGGGTGACTGTTTTTCTGGTTTCGGTGGGGATCCAGCGAAATGTTTTTTTGAGCATGCGAAGAATGTTGAAGCAGGATGAGGATACGGCGTTAACTTGTCTGTTCATTGAGAGTGAAGAGTCCAGGATAACGCCTAGGTTCCGTGCGTGGTCTGTCGGGATGGGTGCTTTTCCAAGGGCTTCCGGCCACCAAGAGTCGTCCCATGCAGAGGGGGATGTACCTAAGATGAGGACTTCTGTTTTATCTGAGTTCAGTTTCAGACGGCTTTGTTTCATCCATTCGGCAACTTCTTTCATTCCTTCGTGTAGGTTTGTTTTGGCGGTGCTGGGGTCATTGGTGAGAGAAAGGATCAGTTGAGTGTCATCCGCGTAGGAGATGATGTTGAGGTTGTGTTGGCGAGCGATGGCCGCAAGGGGGCTCATGTATACGTTGAAGAGGGTGGGACTGAGTGAGGATCCTTGTGGTACGCCACAGATGACTTCAGTGGCCTCGGATTTGAATGGTGGAAGGCGGACTCTCTGGGTTCTTCCGGTGAGGAACGAGGTGATCCATTCAAGTGCTTTTCCTTGTATTCCGATGTTTCTGAGGCGTTGTAAAAGGGTGCTGTGGCAGACTGTGTCGAAGGCTGCAGAGAGGTCGAGGAGGATGAGGGCGACTGTGTCTCCATTGTCCAGTAGAGTTCGAATGTCGTCTGTTGCTGCGATGAGGGCGGTTTCAGTGCTGTGTTTTGCTCGGAAGCCAGATTGTGAGGAGTCGAGGGATTTGTTGGCTTCGAGGAAAGCGGCGAGTTGGTTGTTGACAGCTTTCTCAATGACTTTGGCTGGGAAAGGAAGGAGCGATATGGGGCGGTAATTTTTGAGTTCGGTGGGGTCCGCTGTGGGTTTTTTCAGAAGGGCGGTTGGTTCAGCGTGTTTCCAGCTTTCCGGGAAGGTGGCGGAGTTGAAGGAGCAGTTGATGACGTCTCGGAGGTGCGGTGCTATGACGGAGTCTGCTTTGTTGAAGATGTGGTGAGGACATGGGTCAACAACAGTGTTTGTCGCTGCTCTGCCCGGATCACTGCATTAAAAAGATTAAGAAATTGGTCCATAGAATGCTGGTTCAGTTCATGTAAAAACGTAAGGTGTGACTTAAGTAGATAGCCTTTGGCATGCAGTATGTGACAAGCGACGAAGATCACGAGGCGCGCCCTTAGGGCACGCCCCCTCCGGGCCCCACCATACTTTCTGCGGGTTGGGCGGCCAGGGGGCCAATAGGCAGCCGACCGCCCCTCCCCGTTTACTTCCGGGTCGCGGGTGACGCACATCCGGAGTGGTGGGAGGGCGGAGACCTTGGGCCTACTTAAGGTCAACTTCCCTTGGCCGAGGTCTCTGCCCCCTTCACCACTACTGGACCGTGTGTGCCCCGCAGCTGACCTCCGCGACTGGACCAACCGTCTTGAAACTCCTTGAAACTTTTCCCGCGTCTCCCGTTGGATTGTCGAGGGAGAGCGGGCGGTGTCTGAGGGGATCCTGTTCGCGGCGGCGGCGGTGCTCCTTAAGCTGCATCTCCCGTTGGATTATCGAGGGAGTGCGGCGGCCAGCTGGTGTCGGTGTCGGTCGCAGGGAGCGAAGAACAGGGTGCCGCGCACGTTGCCAGGTAAGGAGTCGGGCCTCGGGGGGCCTCGTGGGCTGCCGCGGTTCGTGGGGGGGGGAGTGTCCGGTTAAGTGGTGCTTGCTTTCCCGCCTTTGCTGGGTTGCGGCTGCACTCGGGGCCTCTTTGGGTGCCGGCTCCTGCCGGGCAGTGTGGGCGGTTGCTCTGGGGAGACCGGGTGCGGGGAGCAGGGGCTCTGAGGCTGCACGCTTTTAGGTTAATTGGCAGCGCGGCTTGTGGGGTTGCTAGGCAACGCAGACGCACTCGAGGGTAGGCAGGGAGAAGCCAGCAGCACAGACCTCGAGCGCAGATTAGCACGCGTGTTAGAGGGCATTATCGAGATGGCGCCCAAGAAGGGAGGGCAGAAAAGAAAGGACACAGAACCGGAGCTGGCTCAGATAATGAAATTGCTATTGAGCAAGCTGGGCGAAGACACCCCGGACGGTGATACTGGGAGTGAGGATGAGCAGCCAGAGCCAGAGCCAGTAGTGGAGAGGCCACGCAGGGAAGGGGTACCACCTAGAGCGGCATTTCCCCCACTGAAGAAGAAGGGCAAAGCCCACCCAAAGAGTAAAGGGGGGACAAGAGCAAAAAACGTAGACATACTCCGGTAATGGGGGAGGAGGACGAGCGATCAGTAGGTCCCGTCCACACTCCACCACTCATACCCGAGGTAGTGGGGGTCCCCGCCCCGGTAACAGTCGTGCCGCAGGCCATTGCCCCTCCTCCAGCGGATCCGGTTGGGGCACTGTTGACGGAAATCAGGGAGGCATTACAGGCATTAGCCCCAGGGGGGGGCACCCTGGTCCCGCCCCCACCGCAGCCGGTAGCTGCAGTCTTGGTGGTGCAGGACCCTTTAGAAGGCCTACTGGCATCAGTTTCTTCCCTAGTAGGACAATTATCATCCCCAAGTAGGGTGGGGGAGCGAGTGAACGTAGGAGCGACAGCGCCATGGGCTCCACAGCAGGCGGTAGAGCAGGGGGCGCTGCAGGACATCCAGAGACAGCTTGCGCAGGTGGTAGAAATGCGCAAGGCGGCTCCAAGTGGAGCGAGCGGATCCCAACCCCCGGCAGCTGCGCTGGCATCGGGACTGTTAGGAGGTAAGCCTGGTGACAATACGGTGAGGGCCAGCAATGTTGGGGGGTCTCTTGGGGGAATGCAGGGTAATGTGCTGTCACAATCAGGAATGCTAGCGACGCATGTGACCCCGGAAATGCGGGAAAAAATTTGGAAAGACGCTTACGTTGAAATCGTTTCCCTAATTAGGCCCACAAGGAGGGATGTGGATTACAAGGAGAGAGAGGGCAAAGAGGGATCCTTTAAGGAGAGGAGGCCAAGGGTGGAGGAGACACTGACTAACTGGCTTTTCGGTTTTCATGATTTTGTAACGGTTCTTTTGGAGAAGAGACCGGATTTAGCTATTCCTCTGGTATTTTACACTAATAAAATTGTGAAGGCGCATGCGACGCATGGGGGCTCAGTGTGGTTAAATTAATAGGGAATTCCGGTGGGCCAAGTGTTGGACAGGCCTCATGAAGGGCTCGCTCCCTCCCCGCACGACAGAGCCCGGACACCGGCTCTCCCGGTGCCACCAGAAGAACCACCCCGACGACCCACAGAAGCCACTCGCAACCCGTCCCCTACGGGACGCCTGCTCCCAGACATCTCTGTATCACTGGCCCGGGCCGCCGTCAGCACCATTGCCCGGCCCAGCCGCCATCTTGGACACTGCACCAAGAGGCCGCGTGGCCTCAGCTCGACCCCAACCCTTGGCCTGGCCAGGCCCCGACATCCCGGCACCACCATCCACCCAGGAGGTGAACGGACCACTTGGCAGGTCAATGGGGGAGAGGAGTGTCGATGGCTCTCCCCCGCCAGGTGCCGATCGCCCCCAGCCTCCCCGGGCGCTG
Source organism: Lissotriton vulgaris (assembly GCF_964263255.1). Classification (NCBI taxonomy): domain Eukaryota; kingdom Metazoa; phylum Chordata; class Amphibia; order Caudata; family Salamandridae; genus Lissotriton; species Lissotriton vulgaris. The sequence continues at coordinate 873,662,022 of NC_141694.1, forward strand.
GCTCCACCCCCCTGCTGGGTGTCTGGACTCCCTCATCCCGTACCTCCCGACCTCCAAGAGCGAGGGTCCGGACATCAAAGGAGGCCTGACCTATAACTGGGGCAGCTCCAGAGCAGGAGGGCAGTTGTATCCTGGAGTCGAGAGACACCGTGAAGAACTCATCCTTGACGGACTGCTGGCGCTGCCGCAGCCCTCTGCAACCTACATCCTCGTCGGGACCTGCTGGCGCTGCCGTGGCCCACTGCAACCTTCATCCTCGTCGGGACCTGCTGGCGCTGCAGCGGCCCACTGCAACCTGCATCCTCGTCGGGACCTGCTGGCGCTGCCGCGGCCCACTGCAACCTGCATCCTCGTTGGGACCTGTTGGCGCTGCCGCGGCCCACTGCAACCTACATCCTCGTCGGGACCTGCTGGCGCTGCCGCGGCCCACTGCAATCCACGGCCTCCAAGGGACCTGCTGGCGCTGCCGCGGCCCTTCCTTGTGTGAACTACCATCCGAGCCGCTGGTGCTGCTGCGGCCCAACCTCCCGGAACTTCGAGCTCGAGGATTGTGAGCTATCCACCCTACCACCTGTACCGGACCGGTACCAAGACTGTCCCGCTACCCCTTCCCCTTCCAGAGACTAGAATTGAGAGTACCCTCGTGTCCCGATCTCACTGTACCGTGATACTTTACTTCAAGAACTACATATAAAGAGAGTTAACCTTATCCTTGTGTGGTGTCCATCTGTGGGGGGGAAGTTACTTGTCTGTACGATCACTGGAGATGGCCCTCCCCGGAGGCCTCTCCCCGTGTCCTCGGCCGACCCTCCAGGTCCCCGTCTAACACCAAGGAAGAAAACCCAGGCATCGGGTGGGACCAGGTGGAGGTGAATGCATGGTTGGAGAGTGTTAGCAGGAGGGATCAGCCCGCTAGGCAGCCCTTTCGGACATCTCAGGGGAGCTTGTTGGGCCTTCAATAGCAAAGGGTGCACGTGGCCACCTGGGCAATGCAAGTTTAAACACGCATGTGCCTACTGCGGTCACTCCTCCCATCCCAAGTTCAAGTGCAATAAAAAAGCAAAGGAGCGGGGGGAGGGGCAGCTCCAAGGGACATCAAACCCCCGCAGACTTAGGTTGCCTACCCCGGTTGATATTGGGCGTCTGATTTACTGGCTGGACCTGTACCCTGATAGGGGGGCGGCCAAGGTTTTGTTTGAGGGTTTCTCTGAAGGTTTCCGCATTCCTGCTCTTCATGTCACGCCCGTTAGCCAATGCAATAATCTGTTGTCAGCCAGGACTCACTCATCAGTTGTGGTTGCAAAAGTGGAAAAAGAGTGCTCCCTAGGCCGGGTAGCTGGACCTTTCCCTGCCCCGCCCTGGAAAAACTATGTTTGGTCTCCACTGGGGGTGGTACCAAAAAAGGAGGCGGGGCAGTTCAGGGATGCAAAAAGTGCCACACTGATAACAACAGTGTTTGTCGCTGCTCTGCCCGGATCACTGCATTAAAAAGATTAAGAAATTGGTCCATAGAATGCTGTTTCAGTTCATGTAAAAACGTAAGGTGTGACTTAAGTAGATAGCCTTTGGCATGCAGTATGGTAAAAATGTAGGGAGAAAGAATACCTAATTGAAGTGAAACACAATCAACACCCTGAGAACAGAAGCGGTATGAGTCCTCTGGAACAGGGTCTAAGTGGGACTTGGTGTACTGTTCAGAGGCACAGGGACCTGAGACTTACAAAATAAACCTGGCCAAAGTTATGATGATTAGGAAGGAAGACTTCCAAGAGAGGAGTTGTAAGCCATACATAGGGATGGATTCAAAGAGTCTGTAAATGAATACGAGTAGGAGTAAGGTGAGATCCTAAGAGGCTGTATGGTGCCTGACTAAATGTGAAAGGCCTATAAACCTGTTTATATCTTGCTTGATGTCCTAATTGGCAGGATAGAAAGATACTTCTGGCCTGTTTCAGTAGACCATCATGATACTAAGCTTAAATGTCTCAATTTAGGTGGCTAATTTGACTGGATATCCGCAAAAAGAAATGGCATAATTCAGTGACCAAGTGAGCCATTTGATACTGAATAGCAGAACCCTTGCAACTTACTCTGGAACTGTATTCTGGTGGTGGTCTTTCCACCTGCTGTCAGGCTGCATAGGTTCTCAGAAGAGAGGTTGGGTTGGGGAAGGTTAGCTCCTCAAGAACCAGGAGCTAAAGCTGAGTGATGGTAGACTTGGAGAACAGTCCCTCCCACCTTCCATGGACAGAAGGTCTCTTCTCTGTTTTTACTGAAGCATGGCTATCAGGTTTGGACTTTTCTGTAAACGCCTCCTCTTGGAGAGTGAAGCGGAGGCTGAAGGAGACGGGGCAACTGTCCGATGCTCAAAGCTAATGGAGACTATGTTCTCGAGAGACTGGAAAGCCTTAACCAACTGAAAGGAGAATTATGGTCTGGCCAACAACATGTAGAAGGAACCCATTGAAGTTGCTGTGAGATGTCCATGTTTTTTTTCTAGAGGACCTAGTTGGTGAAGGAACTGAAAAAGTTCTTCCTGTCAATGGGAGATTGATGTTTTCCACCTGAGCACTTGGCATAAGGTCTAAAGACGTCACCCCTTAGTGGTTTCACATGGAATGATTACTGTTGATTATCTAGGAAGTGTTGTCAAAGAGGTCGGGGAGATTAGCAGCTCCTGCTCAACTGCTTCTTCGCCAAGGTTCAGCATACACGTTTATAAATCCTGGGCACAGGTCTGAATAACAGGTATGCTGCTCTCTATTGTTCTACTGGTTTGGCCTATAAGTCACTATGATGCCTTTGTTTTGGCCTGCGCAAAAGAATAATAACTTGTATAGACTGAGACATCTTTTCACTGCATGCCACTTGACATTTTTCCTCATTGTGAGAGAATGATGGCTTGTCTTCTCTCACCAAACAGACTGAGCAGAGGTGAATATTGGACTGAACGTGAGTGCTTAATATTTGCTGACCAGAGTCTTGGAGACTTGCTTAAAATATACGCAACCCAGTGCAGCAAGAAAAGTTTCAGCACTCGGTTGTGTGAATAGGATCGAGCTGAAAAGTGCCATATCTAATAAGATATGATGTTCTTCAGCTCTCTCCCTTCTCTGGTGCACCTGAGGCTGCCTAGCACCACTACAGCCACCCATGCACTGTTATGGGTACGAATACCTTCCGGCACAATAACAGTCCTTAGAGGTATATTCCTCTTTTTATGAGTGCTGCTGGACAAAGGTTATACCGAGGATAAATAAAGATATTTTTCCTCGTTACGCCGCACTTGGGAAGGCGTAGCATTTGTGACGCATTCCCAGGTTTACTAGCTTTAATAAATCTGGGAATTTGCCAAAGTCAATGGGTGCTTGCATGTGAACGCCCATGTTCCACCCATGGAACCCCTTCCCGATGCAAGGTAACCATGGCATTGCTATGCGCTGCGTTGTAGTACTTTACATTTGGTAAATCTCAAACAGCCATGCTTAGTAAATACAAAAATAATTTAGCATCAGGGTTCCGGCACTTTTATGTGCAAAATCAGCCTTCAGGAGTGTGGCTTTTTCCTGATCGCATGAGCCTAGTAGAGAGTGTGGGCTTGATGACGAAAGCCACCACTGAGGCTTTCAATAATGTGTAAATTCCTGCAATTTCTGGCAAAGAAATCACCGACTTTTTGGGCAAAACCTCAAGGATCTTGTCTAGCTCCAAGTAGTACCAGTCGATCGGGTGCAGGCTTGTATATTCTCCGGGACTGGGTCTGATGCCAGCATCCATGTTATTATCCAGGTACTCTTAGCATGGCTTCTTGCATGAGAAATGCTGGGAGATGAATACCCTCAGCCTTTGCCCACCCCTGACTGTTCTGTTGGGATATAAGGGACTGAAAATTACCTGCTGTCATCCTATCGGGCCAAGAGGATGGCTCAGTGCAGTGGACTAATGGAATACTCCTATACCTCCGAGACATCTCACTTACTCCTGGGTCTTATCTTGCTCCAGAGTTAAAATGACCTCCCAACAAGACTGCAGTTGATGGTTGGCATATTTAGCGGAGCCAGTGCCTCTTAGTACCTTTGCTTATTTCTCTGCCCGTTATACCTCAAAGGAAAATGCGAGTGCACCTAGGCTCAGTAGAGGTAGGCCTCTTTGGCTTCTTCCTGGTTGCTTACTCTGTGGCCTTCTCCTTCTTCACCCCCCCTCACCAAACAAGCGCTGGGCTTGGCCATAGAGGCGGTGGTGAAGGTAGGCATTGGATGGATCATATTTGACTCCGACTCCAGAGGGCGTGCGCACAGAATGAGCTATGCTGTTCTCCCAGGAGTATTCCCCTACAGAAATCAGAGCTGGCTGAGCTGCATCCAGAGCAGGAGATGTGTTTGATGCACAGCACCATACCCAGACAGACAGGTTTAATTCTGTGGTGCATCCACAGTTTTGGACATCCGCATCCAGAAGGTTAGTGGAACTCACCAAGCAGCATTACACAGCCTGGTGGGGGACATGCCCAGACTCCCATTCCCGTCTAAGCACCGAGCCACGATGCTCAGACCAATCACAACTCTGAATTTCAGCGTTGTGATTGGCTTAGGGAATGGATCCTGTGTGCTTCCTGGTTCTGGTGGAGAGACTACGAGGGACGGTGGAGGAGAGATGGCTGAGGACTCGAGACGCGGTGAGAAGGTAAGTTTCTGGTTTTGTATTTTGTATTTTTACATGTTTAAGCCACCTCATTAACTAATTAAGCCCAAAACTTTTTGGTGACCCCTCAAACACATGTTTTACATCCCAATTATTGCCCTGCCCCAACCATACAAGAGTGCACAAGAAGCTTACAGCAACTTTCCAAATTTTCAAGGCGTCGAAAAAAGAACCCAAGAATTACTCCTAATAATCTATTTCACCCATAGATGGATGATCTGTGTAACATTTATGAATGCAGAATTCCTCCATGTCGGAATTTCCATGGGTCAGAATGATCATTCTTTCACGCAGCCCAGCATAGAAAGCCCCCTTACTGCACTATGCTGCGTGAAAGGGAAAGGGCAGATGAGCGGTATTTACCATTATAAGGCACATTCCTGTCCTTTACTAGCGTTGGCGCACCTTTGGCTGTCTAGCGCCAATTCATGCACCTTTGCACCATGGTGCAGGGGTCCCTGAGATGAAGGCATTATTGTTTTAGGGCAAGAACGGATACCTTCCTGCACAAAAACAATCCAGAGAGGCATTTTCCTCTTTCTATGTGTGCTGCAGGACACGTTGAAAGAGGAGAAAATGAGGAAAATAAAGATGTTTATCCTCATTGAGCCTCACCTGGGAAGGTGTAGCATTTTGATGCATTTCCAAGTCTATCACTAATGGTAAATCTGGGAATGCGCCAAAATCCATGGGTGGATGTGTGGGAACACCTACACTCTACCCATGAAACGCCCCCCCCTGGGACAGAGAATCGCACAGCGGCGGTTTGCGCTGTCTTGCGTTATTCTAGATTTATCAAGCCATGTAGGGCCACGCAAGGTGGCCGTGCCTGGGTTGATGAATCTTACTTAGGCCACAAATGCAAAATGAGATGCAAATACACATCTGTACATTTTTTTTTCTATTTTCACTAACAACATTTTATTTCCATTTGGGGTACCCACTTTTCATACACCTGTATGAAACACGATATATGAGGGTGTTCGCTCACTAATCTCACTGATGAACTGTACATATTCCCGCCTTAACTGGAACAAATTTGTGCATGTTTCTAGGGTGAGAAACTACTTGCAAGGTTCATGTGGATACTGATAACACACCAGTTTGTTGGTATTCATGAACCTTTACAGCTATGCTAATCCATAAAAAGCCACAACCCCACTTCTCTGTGGAATGCAGAAATTCCATCATACTGGTGAAATTTCAGCCTCCATAAATGCACTTTACATGTTTGAAATTCCACCAGTCCCGATTAACACCTTCCGAGCGTCGAACGTTCAGCGCCCAGTGCTGAACGTTCGAATAACGAATGCTGACCCGTCGGCCAACGGTCGTGCGCAGCACTGGCAAGGTAGTGCTCGTGACGACTGTTGGTCGACGGCAGCACTTAAAAGGGTAAGTGTGTCTGGAATGAAAATAAACCCATTCAATGTGATCATTTTCAGCTGCGGACACCATAAACAAAAGGTGGTGGGGTGGTTGGGGTTTGGCAGGGGGGTTGCGCGAGAGGGGTCGCACGGGGAAAGGAGTTGTTAGAAATATATATTTTATTAATGTACCTTTTGCAGCCGCCAACGTCAAGTCTGCCACCTCGCCTCTTCCTGGGAACTAGCAGCCCCTGGGACCCAGCTGCTGGTGCCCAGCCTCCCATCCAATCCCCGTGCTGAAGAGCAGGGATTGGTCTGAGCTCAGGGAGTCTGTGGGGCTTTTCCAGCCCGGCTGCTCAATGATGCTAGGCTGGAGAAAACCTAAGTGTGCATGTTGTTTTGGTCAGCCTGAGATGGCCAGCCAAAGCACATATGCACACTTAGGGAGTGGAGTGCACACAGCACTCCTCCTCCCCCTCTCATGGTTAAGCCCGTCCCTCCCAACACCGCCGGCTAAGAGCCGGCAAATGCAAAATAAAACGGTGCTAGAACATCGTTTTATTTTACATTTGTCAGTGGGACGACAGTCCTCCGCCATTGCAGAGAAGTCACCACTGATCATTTTGTGCACCTAAGTTCAACTTAGATGCTGAAACTTCTTTGTGAATCCAGTCCTAGAGATTTAAATGACTTTGTGGGCTTTGCCTCTCGATTTTTCTTCTCATGTCCAACTTAATGTCTGTTTTCCTACCATACGTACGTCCGCTCAAATTGTCCACTTTGTTCTAAGTGACACTGAAGGTACTTGATTGACTCTTGATTGGTCCACGCTCACGCTTTGCCCTTTTCATTGTAATTTTAAAATGACGCACTTGGACTAGTGGGTCCTACTTTGACCGTGTAGTCCTTGTGTACCAGCTACTCTCTGTGTAGTGCTTTAGTGAAACCAAATAGAAATGAATATGTGTGGATTTGTGAATGAACATTTTATTCCATGTTCTCGTCTATCCTTATTGATGCTCAACTTGTAATCACATGGGATCCCAGATAGATACAGTTAAAGTTTCCCTTTAAGCTCTGTTTATAACTCAATAGTCCTCCATTATTGAACATACTGTACTCTCTTCCCAGCATACTTATCTGTTTTAATTCTTGTAAAATGGTGGACTTTATACATTGGCTCATAGGGAAAATATTGCTGAGGATATACCTTGCGCGTTCTTGACTTTACACAAGTTTCTGTTCTTTTCACTTTTCTTTTTTTCACTGAATTACTGTATCCTTGTGCGTACTTTTTTTTACTACTAAGCTACTTTCATCACCAGAATTATGTTATTAATATATTCAGCCATGTCAAACAGCAGAAACATGTATAGCATTACAATGAAAATTTAAACCCATTGGGCATCAACAACATTGTGAACCATTCAATGAATTCATTCTCTGGGCCTAATTCATCTCTCCTCTAGGCCAGCGCTTTATGGAGTCGCTCACAGTGTATCACTCATAATTTATCATTTGTGTTGGTTCTGACAGTGCTTGATTTGTAAAACAATTAAGTGCAGATGCCCAAAGTTTTCCTTAGGAGCGTGCCACCGCTGTTACTGAATACAGGAATTGCCAAATGGAAAATGTTGTGGATGCCGTGTCTTGCTCCACCTCATTTCTCAACTCCTACGACTGATACATGCTGTCTCTTTATCTCACTCTAGAAGGTTCTTTTTCATCCCTGCTTTCACCCTTTGTTGCTGTTTTCCTATCTTTCTCTTCCATCTTCTTTCTCTCTTTCCTGTCTTTCTCTCTCACCTCTCTTGATCTGTGCCAAAATCTGCTGTTGAAAAAGAAGTCCAGGGCTAAAAACTATGTGCAGGTGCCCACCACCTGCAACCACATGAACAAATTAAGCCCTACTCAACACCTTCTCTGGTCCGTCTGTGTCCGTCACTGTTCAGTACTTTTTTCGTCCCTTTGCTGTTTGGAGCACACCATCCTTCCCTTGTTGCGACACCACCACTGCGGCTTATGAAGCGAGACTCCATGTAGCCAACTTCTCGGCCCAATGTGACACTGGCTTGCTTGTGTTCCATTATGGCACATGCTGTGTGCTGCTGCCGCTCTGTTTCTAGGCCTCCTCAGCCTGAACTTAGCGTTCTGTGGACTGCTGTACTGCTTCTTGTGACTTCCACTGTGGATTCAGGAGCCATTTTTTTTCTCGACATGTCGTGTCCATGATGGGGACGTAACCAAGAATCACACACGTGGTACTGGCAGACAATGTGACCCAGATTTACAAAGGGCTTGCATTGCCCTGGCGTGGCGCAAAGCAATGCAAGCCCTAACTTGGGATTTACTACGCCACACAAAACCACCTTGCGTGGCTCTGCATGGTTTAGTAAATCCAAGATAATGCAAGGCAGCGCCTTTCTCTGCCTTGAATTACTTTGTGGCAAGGAGGCGTTCCATGGATGGAGGGTGGGCGTTCCCACGCATCCATTCATGGAAGAGTTGTAAACCTGGGAATGCATCAAAATGAGGAGAAATATCTTTGGGTGATGCATTCTGCTTCAAACATAGAAAAAGGAAAATGCCTTTCAAGATTGTTTTTGTGCAGGAAGGTGTCTATACCTGCACAAAAACTATGCTGTAATGTAACGCAGGCACCGTGGCACCATGCCCTCAGCAGCACATAGTGCGCCAGCGCAAGGAGGCAGCAGAAATGAGTCATATCTTTGTAAATATGGTGCATTTCTGAGGTGCCCCTTTCACGCAACCCTACGCAACAAGTTGCCTTTGCAAGAAATGCTAGTAAATCTGCCTCTATCTATATTGTGATGCTCTCAGGTATACCACAGTTCTCTCTAATGCCTCTCGTTGCCCACATGTCCAGTTCACTTTTCTTTCCCCACATGGGAGTGGTCAGTGTCTCCAGTGGGGTAAGGTTGCCCTTTGTCTTTGGCCTGCCCCAGTGTTTTAGCCTCGGCTTCACAGCACTCTTATCTGTCACCAGCTCCTGCTTGGCTTTCCCTGCTTTACCTTCTGTTTGTTCGGCAGTCTTTTGTCTTTTGTACACCTGCTGTACCCGCCTTCGTTTTGCTGGTTGCTGTGTTTGTCACCAAGGTGTTTGTTGGCAATAGCCCTGAACAGTGTTGAATCCTACGCAGCCGGGATGAATAATTTTGTTGGCGTGGTGTTTCACCTCTCGTGTCAAGGGATATTCACCCAAATCCTACCTGCTGCCATCGCTGGGCATTTAATCATCGTGGTACTGACTTTAACCCATGCTGTGTCCCTCGGGTTGGTCTCAGCCTGCTTTGGCTCTAGCGGGTGTCTGCCCGTGCCTGGTCTGCAAAAACTGTAGCTGTCTTTGCACTGGTAGTCTAAGGATCGGCGTCACAGTGAATTCTAGTCACTCAGCAAAACTAGTGTTCAATTACCAGCAGGAGTGGAGAGTTACAGATTTTTAACAGGTAATCCATTTAAAGGTTGTGCTGTCTAGTTTTTAACGGATTGTGTCTTAAGTCATACTGTTTTTTCCCCTTTAAACACAATTTACGAATCCAACTCCTGTGAATATAATTCTTTGCTGACCTATCTGTTCAGGATTATTTCAAAGGGTACACACTATATCAAGGTAGGATTTTTCTTCTCTTTTTTTCTAGAAACATTTTGTAAAGGAGAAATATAAAAGGAAACACCACGTTTGAGTAGCTAAGTTCTATGTTTAGCAATTGCTGCGGGGCAAAATTCGCTAGAATATCCCTTGATGTTGGCAGCTCACATACTTTTTCCTCATATCTATGCATCTTTAATTTGCACCATGTTTCAGCGCTGTATACTCCTCGTTGGTAATTCCAGTTAGTTCTCGATATTTTCTCTTCACTTTAATTTATGTATTTTCACCTATTTTAACTGCTTCCTTTAAAAACTAGGTTTCACTTTTGTCGCACTCTGCATATTGATCTGGTTAAGGATATAGGGAGGGCAGGAGGACTTCCTTAGCAGGAGAGGAGACCTCAACTTGGGAACTGCTTTATCTTATTTTTGATTATTCCTGGTTTGTGCATACCAATACAGGTGCCACGTGTGTCTTGATGGCTGTCACCTTACGTTAATGAATGACTATGTTGCATGTCTGCAACATCCATTGTTAATGCATTTCAATCTTCTGAGCATGTTTTTGCCCTTCTAGCCTTAATAAGTTCTTCCCATGGCTTTTTTCTGGAGTAGAGGCTTCTCAGATAACAAATAAGTCTATTCTGTCTGTAATAAGTCAGTAGCGGCTGGCAGTGAACAAGAGTGAAGGGATGGGGGTGTACAAAATAATTTTAAAAGCATTTGCAATGCAATAGGTCTCGCATTAAGAAAGATTGAGCTATTGGTATTGTAAATGACAAATGTTTTATTTATGTGTTGGTTTTGAAAATAGCAAAATTAATAGTTTTGTCATTTACAATGCCAATACTTTTAACTTTGTGACACCTATAGCATTTGTAATGCGTTGTTTTTATGTGACTTAGATGTATTGGTATTACAAATAACAATTGCTTTTATTTTTTAAAAATAATTAATACTTAAATAAAAGTTATTGTAATTTATAATGGCAATAGCTTAAACTTTTGTAAATAACGTTTGTGAAGATTATGTTCAGTGTATTTTATTGTGACGAAAATCGCAGAACAGAAGTGAAATATTACCATCTTTTTGTGACATTTGTAATACAGCTTGAAACATTGAGAGAACAAATTTGAACCAGTTGTTGTTGAATGGTTGCACAGATTGATGCTGTGGTGGCGCTGAGTGATGTTGTGGTGGCGACGAGTGATGCTGTGGCTTCCAGTGATGCTGTTGGATGAATCTATGACATAATATCGACAGACAGAAAATAGATATACAAAAATATCGACACAAAAATATCGACATCAAAAATATCGGAGTTCTATCTACATAAAGGTAAGTACAAAAATATCGAAAAAAAATATTGTAGTACAAAAATATCTAAGTTAAGAATATTGTTTTTTAAAATGCATTGACAATAACGTAAAAATAATTTAAAAATACATATCATTTAACAAATTATGAATATAAACATTAAAACATATTTAAAAAATAATAACTAATGCATATACATTTAAAATAAATGTAAAACTCTTCATATAAATTAATATATATACTTACTCCACATATTGCAACAGTAGGAAAAGCGTTGGATAGCGTAGGGGTAAAAATTACTATTCCCACTCCAGAGGGTGCAACACTAGGGAAAGCACTGGATAGCGTAGGGGTAAAAATTACTATTCCCACTCCAGAGAGTGCAACAGTAGGGAAAGCGTTGGATAGCGTAGGGGTAAAAATTACTATTCCCACTCCAAAGGGTGGAACAGTAGGGAAAGCGTTGGATAGCGTAGGGGTAAAAATTACTATTCCCACTCCAGAGGGTGCAACAGTAGGGAAATCATTGGATAGCATAGGGGTAAAAATTACTATTCCCACTCCAGAGAGTGCAACAGTAGGGAAAGCGTTGGATAGCGTAGGGGTAAAAATGACTATTCCCACTCCAAAGGGTGCAACAGTAGGGAAAGCGTTGGATAGCGTAGGGGTGAAAATTACTATTCGCACTCCAGAGGGTGCAACAGTAGGGAAAGCGTTGGATAGCGAAGGAGTAAAAATTACTATTCCCACTCCAAAGGGTGCAACAGTAGGGAAAGCGTTGGATAGCGTAGGGGTAAAAATTACTATTCCCACTCCAAAGGGTGCAACAGTAGGTAAAGCGTTGGATAGCGTAGGGGTAACAATTACTATTCCCACTCCAAAGGGTGCAACAGTAGGGAAAGTGTTGGATAGCGTAGGGGTAAACATTACTATTCCCACTCCAGAGGGTGCAACAGTAGGGAAAGCGTTGGATAGCGTAGGGGTAAAAATTACTATTCCCACTCCAGAGGGTGCAACAGTAGGGAAAGCGTTCGATTGCGTAGGGGAAAAAATTACTATTCCCACTCCAGAGGGTGCAACAGTAGGGAAAGGATTGGATAACATGGGGTTAAAAATAACTTCCCACGCTACTCCCCCTTTAACACACCACACACTACACATACAAAAAAACACAATTAATATAAATATCAATTAATAACAATTATTATTACATTGATGTAATTATGAATTAACTAATTAACACATATTAATTACCAATTAATAAATAATTCCCAATTAATAATTAATTAACAAGATATTTACAAGAATAAACAATATTAATAAATTATTTATAATTAATATTATGAAATCATTTTAAAAAACTAATTACCAAATAATTAATTAACAATAAATACCAATAAATAAATACAATCTCTTTAATGAATTTAATTTAATGATGTCACACCCTATTCCCCTATAAACACACAACCCACTACACATAAATAAATTACATAAAAAATGTAATTGTCATTTAATCACTTAATAATAATTAATTACCAATTAATTATTATTTAACAATAACAAAAAATAATAAATATTACTACATTAACTCTAATTAATTTAATTAACTAATTAATAATAAATAATTACCAAATCAATATTAATTAATAATTATTTATTAATCAAAATTTGTTTTTAAATTAATTATAATTACATTACTTCCCACCCTATTCCCCTATAAACCCACAACCCGCTCTGATAATAAAACGCAAAATGTAAACAAAATTACTACTTTCTAATCATACATTAAAAAACATGTTTTACAAACATATAAACAACATAATAAAATACATAACACTAAACAAAATTTCGATATTAGTAACACACATACCTTAATATCGATATTCTGTCTATCGATATTATCGCACATCGATATTCTATACCATCGAAATTAAAACATCGATATTATTGTATATTGATATTTTAATTTCGATATTTTGTCTCTCTACCAGTGGTAGCGCATAGTGATGTTGAGGTGCACCTGAGTGATGCTGTGGTGGTGCTGAGTGATGCTGTGGTGATGCAATAGATAGATAGAGTGAGGGCAATAGATAGAGGGAGGGCGATAGATAGATAGATAGATAGATAGATATATAGATAGATAGATAGTTGTGTATGTGGTTGTGGTTGTGTGTGGTTGTGGTTGTGTGTGTGGTTGGGTGTGTGGTTGTGTGTCTGGTTGTGGTTGTGTGTGTTTGTGGTTTGTGTGTGGTTGTGGTTTGTGTGGGGTTGTGTGTGTTGTGTTTGGGGTTGTGTGTTGTGTTTGGGGTTGTGTGTGTGGTGGGTGTGGGATTGTGTGTGTGGTTCAGTGTGGTTGTGTGTGGTTGAATGTGGTTGTTTGTGGTTGTGTGTGCTTGTTGTTGTCTGCTTGTGGTGGTGTGTGTGTGGTTGTGTGTGTGGTTGTCTGTGTGTGTGGTTGTGTGTGTGTAGTTGTGTGTGGGGGGGTTGTGTGTGGGGGTTTGTGTGTGGGGTTGTGTGTGTGGGGGGTTGTGTATGTGGGGGGTTGTGTGTGGGGGGTTGTATGTGGGGGGTTGTGTGTGTGGTTGTGTGGGGGTGGGGGTGTGTGGGAGGGGGTTGCGGGGGGGTTGTGTGTGGGGGGGTTGTGTGTGTGGGGGGTTGTGTGTGTGTGGGGTTGTGTGTGGGTATGTGTCTGGGGGTGTTTGTGTGGGGTGTGTGTCTGGGGTGTGTGTGTGGGGGTGTGTCGGGTGTGTGTGTGTGGGGTGTGTGTGGGGGTGTAAGGGGGTGTGTGGGTGTGGGTTGTATGTCTGGGGTTTTGTGCGTGGGGGTTGTGTGTGTGGGGTTGTGTGTGGGGTTTTGTGTGGGGGAGTGTGTGGGGTGTGTGCGGGTGTGTGTGTATAGGGTGTGTGTGTGGGGTGGGATGTGTCTGTGTAGGGGGTTGTGTGTGTTTGGGGTTGTGTGTGTGGGGTTGTGTGTGTGTGTGTAGTTGTGTGATTGAGGTTGTGTGTGTGGGGGGGGTGGGTTGTGTGTGGGGTTGTGTGTGTGGGGTGTTGAATTATCATTTAACTTGCAACCGAGCAGCTTCTGCTCACAAGCTTAAAAGAAGCAGTTACATAAATCGGCAGCTTCAGCATGCCCATGGCTCGCCAGTGCATGTTGCAAATGAAACAAAGCATAATGTGTTCGGCTCGCATTACAAAGAAAGGCAATAAAAACACAGGGTGGTAAATTCGGCATGCGGGCAGCCTCGAAGCCAAATGGTGTGCGATGTGAAGGTGGGATATGGGGACAGCAAGGAAATACTCGTGAGGGAGGGGGAGAGTGGTGGATGCAGATGGGGATTAAACAAGGTAGTGTTTGAGCAGAGATTGGGATATAAAACAAGAATTGTGGCTGGAGGGGCAAGAGATAGACTGAAGAGAGAGGGGGCTTGGAGAGAATCCTATTAGCCTAGCTTAATTAGCAGTATTTGACAAATCCGCCCTTAGTGTCAATATGTATGCCAAATAAAGCTGAGAAGGATCCTGGCTGCTGTCTATCTTTTGAACTTTTTTTTTCCTCTCAGCCCTAGCTGCACCAGGTATTGCAGTACCTCTAGAAATGGTGCACTTCCTCGTCCGTGGAAAACAATGTTGTTTTAAGAAAGAGGAAAAAACTAAAGTAGAGCTTTACTGGCAACCTCTGTAAAGCGGCACTAATGTGTGTGGTTGTGAGTCACCAAAATAGGAGAGGAATACCTGGAAGAAAGAGAGAGGGGGAGGGGGCAGCTGCTAGTGGAAAGCTGAAGTGAACATTGTAGTTTAACCAAACTCGAAAAAACGAAAGTAGCGCTCCACAGGAAAAACCTGTCAAGCGGCACAAATGAATGTGGTTGTGAATACAATTAATATGGCAGCCTTTGGTATTTTCACCCTTTTTTGTGTCTGTACAGAGGCTGCACCACTTATAATATAGTACCACCGGGAATGGTGCAGTTTATTACCTGATCTTGAACCAATCTGTGTACTCTGCGACCACGGAGGACTACCGAGACAGAGACAGGAGAGGGAATAAGAGTATCAAGGAGCGGGGGGAGGGGGAGGGAGTGCTGATAGTGACAGAGCAGGAGAAGCTAAAGTGTTTGTTTTCAGTAAGTGAGAAGGGGACTTAAAGAGAGGGAATAAGAGGAAGGATCAGAGAGGGGTGAGGGGCAGCCATGGCCGTGGCGCAATATATAAAGGTAAAGATAAAGTGCATGCCAGGGAGATGCACAATAGGATTAGCAGCAACGGTGGACTGCGCTGTTTGCTAAATAAGTTGAGTTTGATGACAAATAGCGAAATGGTGCTTTGAAAGCAACTTGTTACCCCTCTCATAATGACCTGGTAAGATGGGCAGTGGACACAGGCAGAACACTGTTGGCCTCCCAATTACAAAAAATAAGAGTTCTTACCAGCAACTGATCAAGAATGGAAGTGGAAAGACACTTTAGTGAGGCAGGGCTGCTCAGCAAAACAAGCTCTTGGCATTGCGTGGCGGGGATGGGGGAGCGGCTTCCCTTGAAGTCTGATGCCGAAGGCTCAGACAAATGGTGTGCGATGTTGCTGGCGATGTGCACGCGCCTGGCTCACATGCACTGTACCCGATCCGCAGTTTGGGTACACTTTTGAAAGCCTTACTATAATCTCGCCAAACAAGGATCGCTAAAGCAATGCCGTAGGCTAGACCTAAACAAACTATGTATGGAGGAGGCATCTAGGGATATGCGCTGAGTGGCCCTAAACAGGTAGAGGAGAATGCCTTCCTCAAGTGTCTGTTCAGTATTCCTACCTCTCTTTCGACATATGTTACTCTTAAAGAGGTTGGACTTAACTAGCTAGATGATTTACCCTTACTTAAGCCGATCCTGTTTTGTTGGTCAAACTGGACCAAGACCAAAACGACCTTCACAAGATCCATTATTATGGACTGTTTTACATTTGATTATGTTTTTAATATTCATTGGCTCTCCCATATTAATGATACCCTAAAAAAGTTTCATGGCTCTCTTATGATTTGATCTCCATATAGTGTGTTGGCCATGCATAAAAGGGGAATAAAGGCTCTTTTCTTAGGCTCTTGATCCAAACAAGCATTTGCAATGCAATAGGTCTCGCATTTACGGGAGTTTAAGCCATTGGCATTGTAAATGACAATGCCTTTTATTTATGTTTTAAAAACCAAAACATAAATAAAAGCCATTGTCATTTACAATGCCAATAGCTCAAAGTTGCGCAAATGGGAGACCTATTGCAATGCAAATTCCTATTTGAGTGTGAGCCCTAGTTAGTTGAAATGACAATAGTCTTTGATAGTTTGCTTTGCTGCCTGCGAGTTTGCATTAAACACTGTTCGAACTTGGGCTTCTCTCCCTATTGCTTATTTTGTTTTTTTTTACACAAGTTTAAAAAAAATATAAAAATCTACAAGGCAAGACTCTTGCTGAAAGACCCAAGCACAGTCCGATTAAATTCATGAGGACAGTTGTTAAGTCTGGATCCATGGCGGGCCTATGTTAACCCCTTAAGTGCTGCTGACGGCCAACGGTCGTCAGGAGCGCTCCCTCCCCAGTGCTGCGCACGACCATTGGACGTCCATTCAGCACTAATTCCAATGGACAGCGCAGCACTGGGAAGGGATGTTTTCACGCATCTAAGGGGTTAAACACCACTTCCCATTTCAGCAGGCACCTGTAATCCGCTCATGCAGCTGATTGCGGAAACATAATGCATTTTTTTTGTTTTATTAAAGGTTTCACATGTGCCCAGAAGAGCCTCCCCATCCAGCAGCTAACACGTAATTTTAGAGCAGTCGACATTAAGTATTAAGAAAGGTTAGTGCGTTAAATTGGAAGGTGCTGTTCGCTTCTAACTGCCTAAACGTATTTAATTTGAAAGGGAGAATAACTGCATTGCTGCAGTACATTTAATATGAGAGTAACGATACTTAACTAGAACAAACAGGTACTCTAAATAGTGTGTACTGTATTGCACTTCCAAATTTTCATTTAAAACACCAAGGATGGTCCCAAAACGGTCAAAACTCAGTATAAAGCAGTACTTTAGCGATGGGCAGTAAAGTTCTGTGTATTTACCCCAGTGTGGCCACCACGAGTCCCACGGCTCCAGTGCCTGCACCCAGTTCCAGCACCGAGCAGCCCCGGAGTACATGCTGGGAGCATGGGTCGTAGAAATCCTCAGTCTGCAAGAACTTGGCCAGAACAAGCACTGCATCCCACACCACACAGCCAACGCCACCTAGGCCGCGCTGCTCCAGGCTCAGTACCGAGCCGTTCTTCAACTCAAGCTCTCGCACAAAGTCCTCCTGACGCGCGCCCTCTGCCATGGAACGAGACGGATGGCGTTTGTTTCAAAGTAATCCAGTTTAGCCCATCACTTTAACATGTCAGACTATACTTGAATGCACATGCTTACAGCCATCGGTCTTGCCGCTGCCATGTTGGGTGTGGGTAATCACAGCACTTTATTAACTAGCCGCAGTATGTGCAGATATTTATGCATCAGCTCAATTTGTATTTGTCACTTTACCATCGAACATCCCTCTCTGACGACTGAATGCATACCCCTATTAATCACTTTTTTGTGTATTTTTAATGATTGGGTGCTGTGAGACAATGATGCCAACTGAACTAACCATTTAAACGTAGTGCAGTGTGTATATAATTTTGGATTTTTCGCTACCGTTTCTAAAACACCCAATGAGTTGATTTATTCGTACACTCCACACACTCTTTTCGCAGCAGAGCTCCTTACGGGCTCCCAAGCTTTATGTTCACCAATGACCAACCCTCCTGAACCGGCCCAAATGAGCACATTTTAGCAAATATTTAACTCTTTTGTGTTGCGACGCAACTAAATACAACAATGTGCTATACAGTTTCATGCACTATTATTGCTAGTAATGGTTACACAAGCCCGCGAATGGTGCGCGCTTGCGCGCCACAGCAAGACATCTGGTTTCAATTATCGCACCCATGTCTGGGCACGATAATTGAAACCACATGGCGGCCGTGCCGGTAACTGCCACCAATAGGCCATGGGCGGAGCAATGTGCCCACCTTTGGCCAATTGTGTGCTGTCTTTGTTAAAAAGATGCATGCAAAGTCTAATAGCGTGGGCCAAAAAGAATAGCACACGCACAAGCGTGTGCAATTCTTAGGTTCATTTTCCAAAGCTCGTACATGAAGTCTTTGCCAGAAAAGCGCATGCGCGCTGTTACAGGCTCGACCTAGAAATAGGACACTAGGGGCCAGATGTAGGTCTCCGAATACCGGTCGGTAACGGCCGATTTCGGCCGTTACCGACCGGTATTTGGGATTTGACATGTAGGGGGCCTCATATTTACAAAATCGGTATATTAACCGATTCGGTAAATTTACAGAATCGGTAAAATACCGAATCGGTAAATATACGGATTCTGTAAATCCATATGTAGGTGGCACTGTAATCAGTGCCACAGGCCCTTACCGAATCGTTATTTACCATGGAATACTATTCCAGGGTAAATAACGAATTACAGTGTACATGCACATCTGTGCATGTACACCTGTGCCATGTGGCACACAGACATGCCCTAAGGGCATGTATGTGTGTCACATGGCACACAAGCCAGAAACAGGGGTGAAACAGGGTGTCAAAGTGACACCCTGTCCCCCTTGTAAAATCGGTAAATTTACCGATTCGGTAATTACCGAATCAGTATTTGCTATGGAATTCTATGGGCTTCAAGGCCCATAGGAATCAATGGCAAATACAGATTCGGTAATTACCGATTCGGTATTTTTACCAAATATTTTACCTACATAGCAATTACCGAATAGTAAATACCCAATCGGTAAAATTCGGTAGTTACCATTCGGTAATTTGCTATTTCCTACATCTGGGCCTTAGTGCGTGTAGGAAACCTGTGATCACCTTATATATGTCAATTTCATCCAGAGAAGGCTTCCAACCATATTTCTGTATGGTCTCACATTCTCAGCACTGATTTGTTCTAACCAGGCTGAGGGTTTGGAATATTGCACTTTTTTGTCACCTTCCCCGTAATGAAGCAATGGCCTAATGATGCGACTCCATGCCTATGTGATGGCATTTTAAAGCAGAGCACTAAGCCCTGCAATCTTTTTTTGTCGTTTTTTGATGCTGGGTTGCGGAGATTTTATCTGAAACCACTTTTTAGTGCAAATAATGTCAGGTACCATAACGTCGCCTCAAAATTCCTAGGTGCCCTGACAGACCTTTTATTATGTTTTGGTATTGCTTCGTGTATATGGGGCACAGTATATGTTAGGAAAAGCATTTCTTTTTAGTTTAACATGGAGCTCATACATTTAATGAACTTTACTGTATTTCAAAATTATATGATGAGTTGAAGGCATCTCATCGAGAATCGCTCTTCTAGGAACCATAAAATGCAGTTTACGGTTGCATATGTGTTGTGTATGTTCTATGTAACCCTTGTTTTGTTATATTAGTTTAGAATTGGGGTAGCACTAATGTATGTACTGTATATCCGACCACAAAATGGTGGACTGGGAATATCTTAATAGTTACTGTTTTAAAGATGCTTCTACTTTTTTTTATACTCCCAAATCGATGTTATCTTTTATTTAAAATATTTAACTGGTAATGTTGTATTATTGTGCTTTTATGGTCAACTTTTTTTGTTCCGGTAAAAGATTTTGAACGGAACCGAGTCATGGTTAAACATTTTTTAAAAGCCTGCAGAGGAAAAAACAAAGTAAAATGGTATGCTTTCTCTGTGAAACACATGTATGCCAAAAAAAATGCAAATGTGCAAAGATTGTGGGGCATATTTATGACTTTTCTAGTGCAAGGAAGCACAGCATGTTACCTTGCTGCGCTGCTCTGTGTCACAGGAAAAGTGCAGGAATGTGCCGTATTTATCCAATTCAGCACATTCCGGTACTTTTCCATTGCACTGGGCCGTTTTGGCAGCCTAGCGCCCATGCAGGCACGCATGCACTATGGTGCAAGTGTGCCTGTGTTGTAGGCAGGATTGTTTTTGTGCAGGAAGGTGCACCTTCCTGTACAAAAATAATCCCGAGAGGCTTTTTCCTCTTTCTATTTGTGCTGCAGAATGCAGCTCTCATAGAGAGAGAAAACAACAAGGAGAAATAAAGATATTTCTCCTCATTATGCCTCTTTAGAAGGCGTAAGATTTTGGTGCATTCCCAAGTTTACAAGCCCTTGAAAATCTGGGCATGTGTGCAAATCCATGAGAGTTGCGTGGGAGCACCCACTGCAATGCCCACGGAACGGCTACCCAGGGCAGAGTAGCGCAACACAGTAATGTGTGCTGCATTGCGCCACTCCAGATTTAAGAGGCCACTCAGAGCCACACAAAGTGTCTCTGCCTGGCTTCATAAATCTGACATAGAGGTTTGCATCGCTCATGTACCACAGTGCGTGGTGCAAACGCAACACAAGCTTCGCATAAATATGGCCCTGAGTGTATTTGTAAAAACGATAAACAAATAATGAATAAATAAAATAGGATTTTACAGGTAATAGTTTTGAGACAAGCAAGAAATTTTCCAAGCGGACTCAATGTATATGTCAAAGAATTGGTAACAATATGTTTGTAAATAGCTGCTTGTCAAACCAAACCTCAAAAAGAGTCTACTTTCTGTCACCAACTCCTGGTACAGAGGTAGCTATGCCTTCTGGTAGCATGATATTCTGGAATGAACAAAGTAAATTGAACACAATTGGAACGAAATTGAGCATTTTTAACAAAGAGGACAGCTTGATCTACTATTAAAACCAGAAAAATAAAATACACCATTCCTCTGACTGGTAATGAATTTCAGTTGTATGGCGTGTAAAACTGAAACATGCATTAAACATCAGAATCCACTATATTACAATTATCTGGTAATCAACAAAGGGGAGAGGGACGAGAGAAACTAGAGGTAGAGTGTTAAAGAGAAACAGAAAGATGTGTAAGAGAAATGTTGTGTTAGCAAAGCAAACACATTTTTGTATGGCTGATTCGTGTATGCATGTAATGTTGGATGTATATGGTATTTCTATGCCACAAACCTACCTAAAAAGCAGTGGAGCACTGTGCAGGATCAAAGGCAAGCATACAATCAACACGTGATCGGAGAGGTAGTTAGTTACTTGTGTGGCTGGTGGACTTAATACATTGTGATGTAGTAAATGAGTTGCATTCTAGTGATTCATAGCTTTATAATGCTGACACAGAGGGGCATATTATCAAGACAGACGGCACAATTATTGCCATTTTAGCGGCAGAAAAGTGCTGCTAAAACTGCGATAATGGGCTTGATAATATGCTCTACAGAATTCCAATTGAAGCCCACGTTGAATGTGAAGGACATCTAACATGGGCTTCAATTGGAATTCCATAGAGCATATTATCAAGCCCATTATCGCCGTTTTAGCAGCAGTTTTCTACCACTAAAGCGGCGATAATTTTATCGCCTGTCTTCATAATATGCCCCATAGTTTTGGTTGCTGCTTTTTAGGCCTGCATGGTTCTTTCCAGGGTAGATGCAGGGAAAGACATTTGCAGTATTCTAAAGTAGCAACCAAAACATGAATTAGCCCAACCATTGTTCTAATTAATTTTTAAAAATTTTTTTTAATCAAAAAAATATTCAACAATGATTCTAACTGAGAGTAGTGATATTGAACAAATTATGGGGATATGTTCTTAAGGGCAGGGAAGGACTGGCCATAGCGGGCACCCAGCGTTTCCCTGCTGGGCGCCTGGGTGGGGGCCAGTTTTGGACTCCTGGAAGGTTGGGGCCAGTTTTGCAGCATAGCTGCAATATGGCCCACTGTAACAAAAACTGCAGCAGTGAGACAGGAGTGGTGCTGCCAACTAGCACCATCCCCAGTGGCCAGCCAAGCTGTTTACCAGGGCCGGTTTCAGTTCCCAGTCCGACCTGCTCAACCCCTCCCCTGCTGGTGACGGAACCACTCCGTCATCAGCCGCGGTCGCGCTGTGCTAATGACGGAGCGGTTCCGTCACGGCCCGCTCGGAACGCCTGCGCGGCGCTGATTCCGCGCCTGCGCTGAATGTTCTATTTACCGGGCGGGGACGTGACGGAACCACTCCGTCATGAGCACAGCGCAACCGCGGCTGGTGACGGAGCGGTTCCGTCACCAGCATGCGCCCGCCGCGCGGCCGCCCCGCCCCCTTAGCGCCGCAGTGAAGGGGTTAAGGGAGTGCCAGTGGTTGCATGCACAGGTCACCGGGACTCATTTCTGGGATCTGGGACTGATTTTCCAGACTTTGGCCCAGAGTACGAGAGTTAAAGGAGTAGAAAAGTGAGAAAGAAATATAAACATAGGGAAACAGTGTTAAAGGGAGAAAGCTGGGATGAGAAGGAACATGCAGCAGGGAAAGACAAGGCAGGTGAAAGAAAGAGGCATAAGGTGGAATCAAAAACTAGGCAACCTGGGTTTAATCACTTATTTTCTTTTATGTGATTATTTACAAATTAAGCACTGTTTGGTGGGTATCTAAAAAAATGCCTGAAAATCGAAGATTAAGTAAACAGCAGCGAAGTCAACGATCTGAGGCAATTTATGAGCATCGCGCGTTTCACTAAGGTATGCTGGAACTCAACCTAGATTTTCTCACATTACACTGTTACATTTAAACGAGGCAAACTAAAAAAAACAATCGTGGCAGATTGCAGGGAGATGGGCAAACACAGCCAGCCTGGGCAGTGGGGAGGTCTGCCAAGGCAATTAATCATTGTCACACTAAACTCTTCAGCAGGGCTGGGGAGAACATTTTAAATATTTCACTGTGGCAAGACAGTTAAATCATGCTCGAAATTAATAAGTGAATACATTTGTAGCATGCTTGGCTACTCCAAAAGAGTTTCCCAGTGCTGTTCATAAAAGCAGAGACTAGAGAAAGCTCAGAACAACCGGGTTTTCAGCAGGTTTCAAAACTCCAATGGCGAGGAACACCTACGAATTTTCATAGGGAGAGAATTCCGCAAAGTTGGACCCAGAAAAAAAAAGACCTGCCACTCTACCTTATGCGGGTATAACGAGGCACAGTGGCAAGAAACTGATATCCAGAGCAAAGTTTCACCCAGGAGGAAAAAAAAGACACCAACGCCCTAAGGTATGATAGTCCATCACCATATAAGGCCTTATTGTATTGTGATTGCATTTATATAGCTCTTACTACCCCTGACGAGGTTGGCCACATGCATCAAAGTCCGGTTTTGCGATTCCTTATTAGCAATTTTTAGGGAATCGCAAATAAGGAATCGCAAAATGGGATGCATGATTTAAATCTCATAATATTTGCGATTCGGTAAAAATCGCAATTTTTACCGAATCGCAAATATTATCCGAATTCTAATTTGCGATTTTGCAATTCCCATTGATTCCTATGGGCCAAAAGGCCCATAGGAATCAATGGGAAGGCATTGACATTTTGCGATTTTCAATTAGCGATTCGCAAAATGTTAATGCATTCCATGGGTGCAGACCCCCCCCCTGCTCCCCTGAAATGTATTTTGAAGTGCATGTTTCACACACACATGTCCTAAGGACATGTGTGTCTGTAACATGACAGTGTTTTAAAATGCAATTTTGAGCATTTTAATACATTTTCGCAAATTACCACGAGGTTCACCCTCGTGGTAATTTGCACCCCCTAATTGCGAATTCGCAATTTTAAAAGTAATCATGCATTGCTTTCAAGGAATCACAAATTTGTGATTCCTTAAAAACAATCGCATTTTTGGAATTCGCTAAAAATAGCTATTTTTCCAAAAATGTTTGATGCATCCCAAAAACCTATTTAGGAATCGCAAACGGATGAATTTACCGATTCGCACCGTTTGCACTTCCTAAATAGGTTGATGCATGTGGCCGAAAGTGCTTTTTTGGTGAGTAGCACGCTACTCCGGAACCCAAGAAGGATTAGTGTTGAATTAGCATAGTGAAATATGAAAGTAATTTGAGTGGTGGATAGGTTAGTCAGTTATTTGTATTCAGAAGGTTAGCGGAGGGATAGAAAAGATTTGCGTTTATATAGCGCTTGTTACCCCTGATGGGGTGTTGAAGCACTTTTTTGTGTGAGTACCACGCTACTCCGGAACTCATAAAAGATTATTGGTGAATTAGTATAGTGAAATATGAAAGTAAATTGAGTGGTGGATATTAGTCAGTTATTTGGTTTGAGAATGATAGTGGAGGGATAGAAGAGGGAAAAAAGGTTTGCATTTATATGGCGCTTGCTACCCCTAATGGGGTGTTGAAGCACTTTCTTGGTGAGTAGCTCGCTACTCCGGAACCCATAAGCATTAGTGGTGAATTAGTGTAGTGAAATATGAAAGTAATTTGAGTGGTGGATATTAATCAGTTATTTGGATTGGGAATGATAGCGGAGGGAAAAGGGTTTTCATTTATATAGCACTTGTTACCCCTGTTGGGGAATTGAAGTGCTTTTTTGGCAAGTAGCACGCTACTCCGGAATCCATTAAAGGATTAGTGTTGAATTAGTATACTGATATAAGCAAGTAATTTGAGCGGTGGATGATATGTTAGTCTGTTATCTGGAATGAGAAGGGTAGCAGAGGGATAGAGGAGGGACAGAGGTTTGCATATACATATATAGCGCTTGTTACCCCTGATGCAGCGTTGAAGCGCTTTTTCGGCGATTAGCATGCTACTCCGGAACCCATAAAGAATCAGTGGTGAATTAGTATAGTGAAATATGGAAGTCATTTGAGTGGTGGATATTAGTCAGTTATTTGGATCGAGAAGGATAGCGGAGGGATAGAAGAGGGAAAAAGGGTTGCATTTATATAGTACTTGCTACCCCTAATGAGCTGTTGAAGCGCTTTCTTCGGTGAGTAGCACACTACTCAGAACCCATAAAGGATTAGTGGTAAATTAGTAAAGTGACATATGAAATTTGATAAGTAGACATGTTAGTCTGTTGTTTTGATTGAAAAGGATAGTGGAGGGATAGAAGAGTGAAAGATTTTGATGCTTTTTTTTAATACTTTATAGCAGTAGTGGGAGGCTTGGGATGAGTATAAAGGGAAGAGGAGGGGAAGAGTCAGAAAGGCTTGTTTTTGGGAATAAGTATAGTAAAAAGAAGTGTCAGATGGTGCAAGGAGGAGTAGAGTAGGGGAGAGTCTAGAGAGGGCTATTTTGGGGATCATAGTAGTGGTATGGGGTTGGAAAGGAATGAGAGAGTGGATATAGACGATATATTGATATAAGTATAGTGTGAGAAATAGGGAAGTGCATTGGAAAGAGTAGTACTAAGAGGTTTGAGATAAGTCAGAGAGTTGAAGTAGAAGATATATTCAGAGAGGTACAGGGTGAGAAATAAGGTAGTGCATTGGATATGCTGAATTAGAAGAAAGTGATAAATAAATAGATCCATAACTTCATGGAAAAACGATGTAGATTAAAGATATTGATAGAGGTATAGGGTGAGAAATAGGGTAGTGCGTTGAATATGATTTTTGTTGTTGTTGAGGAAAGTAATAAATACATAGATCCAAGTACATTGAAGGTATATTGATGCATAAAGGAAGTAAGTATAAGTAGATTAAAGAAGCATTCAATAAACTCTGGTTTTCAAGTGTTGTACATAAAAATTTACTTATTTATTCTTTTTTTTTAAAACATAGTTATTCAACATGATTATACAAAACAATACAGATATATAGGTACCAATCAATAGTACAAATAAATGCTTATATACAGAGGGATATGCTGTATATTTCTGTTTGCATATGGTGCGTATGTGGGGAAGAGACAATTCTTGAGTAGTTTTCTGAAGATAAGGGGGCTGTCGGTGGATCTTATGTTGGGGGTAAAGAGTTCCATATTTTGGCTGCTTGAACAGAGAAGGATGTGCCACCCATGTTCTTTTTTGTATCTTGGGCTTTTGGGGGAAAGTGCCACTCTAGAGTGGAGGTTCCTATGATGAATGTGTTTGGTAATTTTACTCCTGATGAAGAGCAGTCCCATTCTATGTATCACTTTGTGGGTGATACAGAGCAGCGTGAACGTGGTTCTTCTGGCAACCGGTAACCAATGCAGGGCTTTCAAGGCAGGGGAGATGTGGTTTTGTGGTTTGATATGCAAGAGTACTCTGGCAGCCAAATTCTGAATCCATTGTAGTCTTTTCATAGTCCTTAAAGTTGATCCGTGGTAGATGCTATTGACGTCATCCAGTTTGGACAGAGTAAGGGAGATGGTAGATTGGATCTTGTCTGGAAATCCCAAATAGGGGAAGATTTGTCACAAAGTTTTTATAGTAACATAGCTTGATCTTGCTAGTTTGTCCACTTGGGCATTCATCAACAGCTTGGAGTCCATGGTCATTCAGAGGTTTCTTACTTCCTTCGATACTTTAGGTGAGTGATCCCTGTTCATCAGGCCAGGCGGGAAGCGGGTCATAATGTTTCCAATCGCCACACATGAGTATTTCCATTTTGAAAGCATTCAGTTTGAGATGGCTCCACATCATCCATTGATCTACGTCTCTGAGACAACTGAAAATTTGCGAGTTTCCGATGTCTTTGGGGAATTCCAGTTGAAGGATTATTTGCTTATCATCTGCATAGTTATAGCACATGAGGTGACATTGTTTGATCAGTACCGGTAATGACTTCATGTAGATGTTGAAAAGCATGGGCAAGAAGATAGAGCCTTTAGGGACCGCAGCTTTTGTGGAGTACGGTTTGGACGAGAAAGGTGGAATATGGATGACATTAGTTCTGTTTCGAAGGTAGGACGTGATCCAGTCTAAAGCAGTCCCCTCTATGCCGGCTTAATAGAGTCTATGTACCAGAGTGTTATGGTCAACCGTGTCAAAGGCAGCCAAGAGGTCCAAGAGGAGTAGCGCAGCAACCCTGTTGTGGTCATCAACTGTGTTCTTCAGGGAATCCCAGATGGCTAGGAGGGCAGATTCTGTGCCTCTTCCTGGACGGAATCCGGTTTGGAAGTCTGAAAGTATGGCATTGTCTTAAATGAATTGTGACATCTGGGCAAACGCTGCTCTTTCTATCAGTTTGCCCAGGAAAGGTCCATTTGTAATGGGTCTGTAGTTGTCAGGGTTCAACGGGTCCAAGTTTGTTTTCTTTAAGTAAAGAACGTATGTATGGCTTTTAAGTTCTTCTGGAAATTTTCTGGTAGTTAAGGAATCATTGATGATTCTTCTTACTGGATTGGCAGAAGAGGTTGTTAGAAGAATTGTCTTGAAAGTTTGCGGTGGACATGGGTCAGAAGGTCTGCCGGCAGGCCTGCTTGCTTTGACTAGGTCTATAAATTAATTGTATGAAATGTGTTGGAAGGAACGGAGAGGCTGAGTTAGAGTATTCTTGTATTGTTGTTGTGTAAAAGGGTTATTGCTGGTGCTTTGTCTCTGTTTTAGGTACAAGTCCAACGTGTCTGCTTTGTCCATGTAATGATTTGCCAGTTTGTCCGTGAAGTCTTGAGTAACTGGATGAGTTTCTTCTAGGCAATTTGGTTTACGAAATTCATTGAGTATTTTATAGAATTCTTTATTTGGACATTTAGCATTTTAAATTCTGTATGAATAGTACCTTTTCAATAGCTGACTTGTATAATCTGTTCATGTTCTGTATGTGAAGTTTGTCTTGTTTGTTTTTTGTTTTGAGCCAGGCACATTGCAGCTTTCTACTTTGTAGTTTTATGTCTTTTATCTCTGTACTTCTCCAAGGTGCTTGTTTCCATTTGTTCTGTTGTGTGGTCTTGAGTGGTATCAGGATATTATAAGCTTCCTGTAGCCACTCAAATAGTTTTAAACATAATTTATTGTTTCCAGATCTGTACTGGATGTTAGTTGTGTTTCTAAGTCTTCCAAATTGAGTTTGTTCCATGGTCGATAGGTGGATGCACGTAAGGTGGTTTTAGATGTGTCGCTTAGTGTTGTTTTATGTCGGAAAGCGAGCAAATGGTGGTCTAACCATGTAACCGGAGTTATAGTTTGAACTGTAACTAGTTCGGTATTAGCAAAAATGACATCTAGGATATGTCCAGAGATGTGTGTGGGTTTGTGGACAATCTGATGCATAAAGCATAGTGCTTTAAAATAATTGTGCTTCTCCACAGTCAGCCAATGAAGAAATTAGAGGTGGGAAGCAACAGTAGATTGTCTAGGAACATGGCAACGCAGATATGTTGCCCAAGTTTGTAACAACTGAAGCCTTTTCAATGTTCTTTTTAGGTACACTCAAATGAAGCCCATTATTTTAATCCAGACTAGAGACACAATCAAGACTTGAATCACCATTTCTTTGTGCCGACAACGGAAAAAGCTAAAGAATTTTCGGAGGCACTTAAGCCGCTAGAATCAATAAGCCGCAATTTTAGAAATTTGGATGCCCATATAGTACTTCTGATCCAGTCACATGCCCACATTTTAAACAGCTTTACAAGGGGAGGAAATCAGCTCCCACCCTGTGTAAAAACTGGCAAATGTTAAAATCATGACTTAGGTATTCACACTGTTTTCTGTCAGTCCTTGAAAGGGTCCCTGGAAAATCATTTTGTTAACTTAAAGGGGAATTGCAGACCACCAAAGAGTTGCTTGACTTCATTGTCACATCATTTTGTTGCTTCTCCTTGGTTAGGCTGTGCCAACTTCCCATCTTCTCCGTTTGTTTGTCCCTCCCTTGGAGCATGCCACAAGTACTGCTTCTGTGGTTTTCCGCTCCTCACACTTTTAGTTCTGGATAACTTTGATACTTTTTCTTGGACTTCTCACACTCCAAACCTCCACTGGGAGACTTGAATTGCAGTTCTCAGTCAACTGCCTTCTCAGTTAAGGTGCATCACAAGTAGGCTTTAGGATAGGATCAAAAAAAGGATAGGGTAAAACGTATAAAGCGTACTTATACCCGAGGGTGTCTAGGCGCTGGGCAGATGGAGGAGTGGGGAGAAGCATGGAGCAGCCAATCCGGAAGAGATTCTGCGTTGGAAATGGGGGAAGACAGGGAGTTCCAGAGTTTGGCAGCCGCTACAGAGAAGGAGCGACTGCCCCATCTGGCCCTGCAGTATCTTGGAGAGATCAGTTTTTTTCAGGGAGATGGATCTCAAGGAACTCCTGTGGGGTATACCATTGGAGCTTGGTTTTCAACAGCAGCAAGCCTTTACTGTGCAAGGCCTTATATACCTTGCTCAGGAATTTGAAGGCGATGCGCTTCCTAATGGGTAGCCTGTGCAAGGCACAAATTCTCTCCCTGGCTGATTGTTGCTTTGGAATATTAAGGATCAGCCTGGTCACTTCGTTCCGAACAACCTGAAGCTTGTTCAGGGAAGCCACATTGATGTTGAGGTACAGAGCATTGCAGAAATCAAGCCGGGAGGTGATTAGTGCAATGATGATGAACCAATGCAGTTCAGACAGAATTTATGGTAGCACCTTTCTAAGGGTTTTTAAGATATAGAAACAGGTGCTAACAGTACGGCTGACCTGAGCATCAAAGGTCAGACCCTCATCGAACGTGACCCTCAGATTTTTTGCTGTGCTAACCAGGACAGCACTGAAATAGTCCTCTGTTCTTCGCTTGAGTATAGTTGTACTAGCGTACACAAGCACAGTTTTTAGCTGTATTTTGAAAATTAAGCTTCGGCAGAAGTTGTACACTACTGGTGTAGTCTGCTGATGCTTTGTATGAAGGTGTGTGGTGGGTCTCAGTGGCATGCGCTGGTTCTCCTATTGTATGATTAGGAGCGATAGCAGCAGGGGAGGCCCCTACTCATCTCTTGGTCTCTTACCAAGGGAATGTCCTCACGAACCTGGGATAGTCTACACTATTGCTGTAGAGGGATTTGTTCCCGGGGGTATATGCTGATTAGTGTCAGAGTGGCATTGGTTTCAGCGGGCATGTCATGATGCAGGTCAGGATCTTGGGGGCTCTTGGTTTCTGTCCCAGCAATCCCTTTGTGGTGGTCGTAAGTCAACCTCACAGTCAAGCTATCTTAGAGGTAGCATGGCCTAAGCTGCTTCCAGACTAAAACTCGAGAGGGCAAGTGATGCCTGCTGTTAATACCTTTTCAATCCTGTATTTGCATATGAAAGGACATTGTCCAAGTTTATGGTTTAATATGATTTGATCCCTTCGATGCCCCTGTGCTCTTCGAGTATAGCAGCACAAGCGTTCAACATTGCACACTTTATCGATGTTATGCGGAGAACGGCATTACAGCAGTAGTTGTAACTTAGCTGGGTGTTGCCTGCTGACGTTTTATGTGAAGGGCGTGGTTGAGTTTCAGGGCATGTGCTGGAATGCCTTTTGTTTGTTACAAAGCGCCTTCAGCAGTAGGGGCCCCTCCTCATCACTTTGTCGTTTACCAGGTAGTATGACCTCACGAACCGGGGATGGTTACACTATGTTGTAAATGAATAGAACCTAGGGGTATCTGCAAATTAGTGGCAGAGGGGCCTGGGTTTCTTCAGGCATGTATTGTTCATGTCAAGATCAGGTCACTTCGAGGTGGAAAGGGTCCACTGCTCACCTGTCGTTTTGGTCTTGTTCCTTTGGACTGACGTGATGCTCTGCAGAGCAAGGGTTGCAGGTTTCCCTAAGAAGCGAAGTGGTGGGGGGCCCGGACGGCGACGGTGGCCGCCGGCCGGACTGTGGCGGAGTTACAGGGCGATCCGGAAGCAGAGAGGTACAACACTGTACTTCAGCGGGCACATAGGGGTGCCAGAGCCTAACCTAGAACCTCATGGGAGGTCCAGGAACTCGTGTCGGCGCCCCAATAGTCCTTCGGGCGTTTGTGGGCCTGTGCAACCGGGGGTTAGCCTAGATACGCCCCGCAAGGGGCATGAGTAGTGTAATTACCAAAATGGTGCAGCAGTTGGGTGGTTCGCCACTTTGCTGATTGGCTCAACAGGCGGGCAGGTGGCGAGAATGCGGCCTGCCCTTGGATCGCCCGTAAGATAACCCACCGTGATTACATAATGTTGTATGTAATAATAAACCTGCAGCAACTTTTCCCAATCTTAACACTTGTGTCTGTGTTATTTGCGGGAAGTCTAGATTGCCTTTTCAGTCTTTCCCTGCTCACTCCCTATTTCAACAGAAGCAGGGTGCGGACGCGCGCAGCGGCGCCTCTGACCTGAGGTATATGCTGTTTGTTAATCTGCCAAATCTGATGCTGATGTTGCTTGCCTAATAATAACACTGAATCGTGCTTTTAACTCATTTTTTTTAAACTGCGCCGTGTACTTTGTTTCTCCTCCCATCTGCTGCCACTGACCCGGTCCGTCACGGCTTGTGCCGTTTGTACGGAGGGTCTGCTTCTGGCACTATTACACTTCCGGTGGGATCACCGGAAGTCTAGATTGCCGTTTCAGTCTTTCCCTGCTCACTTCCTATTTCAACAGGAGCAGGGCGCGGACGCTCGCAGCGGCGCCTCTGACCCGAGCTATATGCTGTTTGTTTATCTGCCAAATCTGATGCTGATGTTTCTTGCATAATAATAACACTGAATCGTGCTTTTAACTCGCTGTTTTTAAACTGCGCCGTGTACTTTGTTTCTCCTCCCATCTGCTGCCACTGACTCCGGTCCGTCACGGCTTCTGCCATTTGTACGGAGGGTCTGCTTCTGGCACTATTACACTTCCGGTGGGATCACAAGAAGTCTACATTGGCGTTTCAGTCTTTCCCTGCTCAATCCCTATTTGAACAGGAGCAGGGCGCGGACGCGCGCAGCGGCGAGCCGAAGGCAAGCCCGTCTGCGACCGATGCCAGACACCAGGACCCCTGGATCTTTTTTTCTCTGGTTACATATCCCCTACCCTAACCTTGATATTGCTGAAAACATGACTATCTTCAGATACTCGAGCGATGTAATTAAAAAATTAAACACCCCTCTGATCAAACCCACTGGGACTCTAGCAGCTGAGATAGCCAGATGTCCTCAAATCTCTTGATTTGACCGTCCATCTAATCAGACGGAGAACTCCGCACCCCCTAGCCTTAACTTTTCTAATATGAGCATACACGTTGATAAACTGAATGCCATCTATTTTAATGCTCGCTCTATCCCTAGACATGCACTGGAAATGTGGGCTCTTCTTGACTTAGCAGCCCCAGACATTTGTTTTGTCACTGAGACTTGGTTGCACGAACATTCCACTACCGACATACACATCGCTTTCCCGCCAGAGTACAAAATAACACGACTCAACAGGAAAGAAACTAGAGTGGGGGGATTACTGATTGCAACTAAAACAAATGTAAATGTGGCTAGTTTAGAAAATGTTGTCTTCAGCGATTTAGAAATTATCATATTTAAGATTGAGGGAAAACCAAATAATGTTTGGAAAGGAGCCTTAATAAACCGGCCCCCTGGTGCCAAAGGAGACTTTGCAAATAAGCTACTTGAAATTATTGCACCACAGGTTCTAGCCTCTGATAGATTCCTTCTAATAGGCGATTTTAACTATCATGCAGAAATGCAATCTGACCCGGATACCGGAAAGCTAATCTCCAACATGAACACTCTGGGTCTTGATCAGATGGTCATTGGTCCCACACATCAAGCCGGCCACACGTTGGAGCTCCTCTTTTCAAATTCCCCTGATATAACAGCAGACGTTCCCATCCCATTGCTCTGGACAGACCACTATCTGTTAAAATTTTCTTTTCCCACGACCATAACAGAAATGGTATTAGAAAAAGAATCTACGCTATGCAGACCCCTGAAGAAGATTACCCTATCCATGTTTCTAAAAAATTTCATCTAGATACACAATTTTCTACTTCAAGTGCTAGTATTGCAGCACTCCAATTTGACAAAGCCATAGAGATAGCACTGGATAAAACTGCTCCTCTGAGCAAAGTCAAGCACAAGACTAGAATTCCTCCCTGGTTCACAAAGCAATTGAAAATCATGAAATCTAAATGCAGAACCGCTGAGAAAAAATGGCGGAAAAGTAAAGACCAGATAGACCGGAAAACATACAAACTATTGCATACCAGCTATATGAGGGACATAAAGTCGACAAAGAGAGCATTCCTTACGGAGCGGATAAACAAAGCTCAAAACTCCTCCAAAGAACTCTTCCAAATCATGAAAGAATTTACTATCTCTAACAGTCCGTTAGAAACTCCAAATTCCCCAGAGTGGGCCAATGCGCTTTCTAAGTTCTTTTGAGGACAAAATCACCACTATTCACCTCTCCTTTCCTTCGAATCAAAACCCAATTCAGTCCGATGTCCTGGCAACATTGCCACCCGAGTCTCCCCATATAATGGATGAATTTACAAAATTTGATTGCGATGCAACCATGTCTGCCGGGCTGAAAATCAAGCCAGGGTCTCCTTCTGATCACATTTCCCCCAAACTTTTTTCTATACTTGCGCCAGCACTAGTGGAACATCTCACCAATCATTTCAATAAGTCATTTGCGGATGCAGATTTCCCCACAATATGGAAAGCAGCAAAAATAAGACCTATTCTGAAAAAGCCCATGGCCAACCCCAGCGTTCTTCTAAATTATCGGCGTATCTCTTTACTTCCGTATTTTGGAAAATGCTTGAATCTTTTGTCAATAAGCTTGTGAGCCACCTCGAAAATCACGAACTCCTGGACCCCTCACAATCTGGTTTTAGGGCACTACACAGCACAGAAACTGCGGTGGTCGAGGTGGCTGATAATATCAGACTGGCATTGGATACACGGCAGTCAACCATCCTCATTCTGCTCGACCTATCCGCGGCCTATGACACCATCTCCCACCATTTCCTAATTTAACGGCTGTGGGAGATTGGTGTCAGAGGAAATGCCGTAGAATGGTTTTCCAGCTACCTATCCAATCGCACAACAGCAGTCCAGATTGATAAAAACAGAGCAGATGAAAGACGTGTTAAGATGGGCGTTCCACAAGGCTCTATCTTGTGCCCAACGCTTTTTAATATCTATATGACTCCACTGGCTAAAGTGGTTAGAACCTATGGCTTTGATGTTCTGTCCTATGCCGACGATACCCAGATCTTAGTCACACTGGGCCCTGATCCTAATAAAACCAAACAACATTTCAAAAACTGCCTGATTCACGTTGAGGAATGGATGAATACCAATCACCTCCAGTTAAATGGCAGCAACTCAATAATTATGCTTTTCGGCAAAGCAGCTGAACATTGGACTCATGACTGGTGGCCAACAAAGTTAGGCAGCTGTCCAGTGGCGAAGGAATCAGTTCGATATTTGGGCTTCTACATGGACAATAAACTGTCCATGGAAAACCAAATCAATCACATTATAGGTACCTGTTTCGGACTAATGCGTAGCTTGAGGAAGATTTTCAAGTGCATTCCCGTTCAGGCCCGGAAACCCCTAGTTCAGGGTCTAATTATAAACAGAATGGACTATGGGAATGCGATCTTAGGCCCACATGCATCAAGCATTTTTGGAGTCGCAAACGGTGCGATTCCTTAAAATCGTCCGTTTGCGATTCCAAAAATGCTTTTTTGGATGCATCAAGCAATTTTAGAAATCGCAACATTTTTGCGATTTCTAAAATTGCAATTGCTTTTAAGAAATCGCAAATTTGCGATTTCTTAAAAGCAATGCATGATTACTTTTTAAATTGCGAAATCGCAATTAGAGGGATAAATTTACCGAGCAGTTGAACCACTCGGTAAATTTGCAAAAAGTGTAAATAACGCAGAAAATGCATTTTTAAAACATTCATGTTACGGACACACATGTCCTTAGGACATGTGTGTGTGCAACATGATGCGAAAAATACATTTCAGGGGTGCATGGGGGGGTCATTTAGACCCCCCTCTCCACCCTTGAAATGGATTGATGAATTGCTTTTTTCAAATTGCGAATTCGCAATTCCCATTTATTCCTATGGGCATTTTGGCCCGTAGTAATGAATGGGAATTGCGAATTCGCAATGTGAAAATCGCATTTTTTATGCGATTCGGTAAAAATAGTGATTTTTACCGAATTGCATAAAAAAGGAAAAAATAATCATGCATAGGCTTTTGCGATTTCTAAATTGCGAATCGCTATTTTTCGCAATTTAGAAATCGCAAAAGCTGATATTGATGCATGTGGGCCTTAGCCTCCATAAATGAACACCATCTGAGCAGGCTTCAGGTTCTTCAGAACACGGCAACTCGGCTAGTCCTTAACCTCCCACAAAGAACTTCATGAGCCTCATGCCTGAGAAGCCTGCACTGGCTTCCGGTGAAAAAGCGAATCCTTTTTAAAACTCTATGCCTGGCTGATAAACACATATATGAAAGAGGCCCTAGATACTGGTCAAAACATCTAAGATGTTATCCGCCTCAAAGAAAACTCAGATCCAGCAATGAATCCCTACTGACACCTCTAAGAATACAAACTTCCAGAAATGGCGGTCGCGCGTTTTCTTTTCTAGCTCCTGTCTCGTGGAATAAAATGCCTCTTCACCTCCGCATTATCCCAGAGCATAGCTGTTTCCATAAAAAGCTAAAGACCTGTTTTTTTGCACACTAGCCGTCTTGTCCCTCTTGTCAGAGCCGTCTGCAAGCGCCATGAGACTCCTTGGATGTGATTTGTGCGCTATACAAATGCCCCTGACTTGACTTGACTAAGATCTGAATTCTCTTTATCCTACTCGGACCGCAAAGGTGTGAAACCAACTTTGTTGGACCCGGCCCTTTTGGCAGGTTCACCCCGAGACTTTTTGCTTTTTCCTAGCCTGTTTCTGGAACCTGGTGGTGGTGATTTTAGGCCTCTGCACACTTTTTCACTGTGGTACAGTGTAAAGTGCGTGAGCTCTCTGTGTATGTGTGGTGAGTGACCTGCCCTCCCATAGGAATGCATGGGGGATATGTATGCCCATGGTAGTTCCTGATGTGTGGGGAGGGCAGGGTCGAGTTTGGTATGTGCAAACTCGTGAGATTGAATGCTGTGCAATGGTATATGCGGCATGATTGTGT
Organism: Lissotriton vulgaris; assembly: GCF_964263255.1. NCBI lineage: Eukaryota > Metazoa > Chordata > Amphibia > Caudata > Salamandridae > Lissotriton > Lissotriton vulgaris. The sequence goes on from NC_141694.1 coordinate 873,698,019, forward strand.
CTAGTGGAGAAGTGCCACTTTTAGAAGTTGTCATTTTTGTGTAATTTGTGTCTGGCGTGTGATTGGCTGGGGCTGGCTGGTGAGCGTGGCTCCAAGAGTCTGAGAGGGTCTGCCCCGGTGGTGAATAGAGTGTTTAGCATGCTGATGTGAGGGGAGGAGTGAGCCTGGGCCTGCTTGTGGATTGACCGTGTGGTTTGAGGGTCCTGAATGAGGCTGGGTTTTCCCCACACAATGCTGGCTCCAACCCCTGGGGTGCGTCTGATGTCCCTAGCCTGGCCAGTGAATGAAATGCCCTATAACCAATTCTAGCTGGTTCTCACACTGCCTGCACCCTGCTAGACAAAGGAATGTACAGTATAAAAAGGGGCTGTGCCCCCTTACAATTTGTTCTTGTTTCTGACTTGAATCCTACCAGGGGTGTGCTGCTGCTTGGGCCCAGGGGAATCCCTGGGCCCTGCCCAGCCCCTGGATACCTGATGGACTGCTGCAGGTCAAGAGGGATTTTGTTGCTGGACTTTTTGTGCCTTTAGCGCTGGGAGCGCTTTACTTTCACTGTTAAGCGCTGGGAGAGCTTTATTCCTGCTCTAAGCGCCTGGGAGCGCTTTTATTTCTGCTGGGACCTTGTTGGCCCTCTAGCGCTTGGTAGCGCTTTTATTCCCCGTTTATTCAGTTAATTTACGGGTGCCACCCCGTTTATTTATTTATTTTATCTAGCGAGGGTGCTCACCCCTCGTTGTGCCCCTTTGAATCACCGCCGCTGGCCCGGAGATCGATACCGAGGCGCTGCGCCCGCCTCCCTGCCAAGGGCCGCGCTGCCATTGGCGGCCCTCAGCACAGGAAGCCAGGCAAGCAGTGGCGCGACATGGGCGGGGCCTCAAGGCGGTCACTTCCTCTTCCCCCTGCCCGCGGGAAGCCTGCTTTTGTTTCGTTGCCGGTCTACCATGTGGAGAGGGAGACCGGAAATGCTGGCCGCGAGAGGGAGGATGTCGGCGTCTGCCAATGGGGAGCGTTGCCGGTCCCGCAGTCCAGGAGAAGAAGCAGAGCCGCCGCCAGACCCGGTGAGTGGGGCAGAGGAGAAGGGAGGGGCGCCGGGACACATTGTCGGTGTCCGCCCCCCCAGTAGCGCGATCTCGCGCTCGTTGTTAGTATGAAGCCACAAGGGCTTCAGGGGGCATTTCTTTTGGCCAGTTTGGATTATTAGGAGCCCCAAGAAGGCTCCAGGCGCCCCACTTGTTTTGCAAGCCTGAGAGGCTCAAGGAGCATTTGCAGCATCTCGAGTCCCCCAGAGGGGGGACTCCAACCAAGGCGCCCCAGGTGTTCCCGGGTCCTCCGTGAGGGACCCTCTTGCCCAGTGACGTTGCATCACGTATCGATTAGAGCCCAGAGAGGCTCAGGGGCATTTCTTGGTGTAGAGCCCAGAGAGGCTCCCTGCCCCCCTTGTTGTTTTACGAGCCCAGAGAGGGCTCTTAGGGGGCAAAGTTATTTTCAGAGCCTGAGGGCTCCATGAGGCATATTTGTTTCAGAACCTGTGTGGCTCCAACGTTTTGCGCAGTGTTGCCCAGAGCCTGTGTGGCTCCTACATTTTGGTGCAGTTCTGTTCTAGGGTCAGTGAGGACCCTGTCGCAGTTTTGATTCCCAGCTGCCCAGCAATTAGTGGGCAGCTGCACCGTTTAGGTCCTGTGTGGTTCCCAGGTGCCCAGCAAGAAGTGGGCACCTGCAACGTTTAGGTTTTGCGCCAGTGGCGCACCCCTGACTGGCGCTGCATGGCAGCGCGCCCTGACATTCTGGACAACAGGGCTCTTTAGTCCCTTTATTAGATGGGGGCTGGTATGTGATTTCATTTAGGCGCAATGTGATTATCTATGTGATGGTAATTGCCTAATGTGAGTTTTGCGCAATGTGATGTGGTGCTAGGAAATGTAATGCATTTAATATGATTACGCACCTTGATCTTACACCTCTGAATGTATTTATGCATCATGTGTTTTTGCGCTATTGAGTTAGGTTCTAGCACCTCTGAATGTTTTTATGCATCATGTGTCTTCCTTGATTATACACCTCTGAATGTGTTGGTTTATGCATCATGTGTTTTTCCTTCCTTACACCTCTGAATGTTTTAGGCATCATGTGTTCTCTCCGGTACCTCTGAATGTGTTTCGATGCATAATGTGCCTTGTTATTACACCGCTGAATGTATGTTTTATGCATCATGTGTTTTTCCTTCCCTACACCTCTGAATGTTGGTTTTGCATCATGTGTAATGTGTTCTTACCTATACCCCTAAATGTATTTTATTCTTAGGTGGTTGTTCTTTCTAGTACAGGTGGTCCTAGTGAGGTCCTGGTTCCCTGCGTGACATTCTCCTAAGGTGTTTAGGGTTGCGTAGGTGGTACTTACCTGTTATAGTACAACACGATAAAATACTCCAGTGGACCACAGGTAAGTCAATTGAGTAGAGTGTAGAGTTCTATGCCCGCGATCTATAAGAGAAAGAAGTGGGAGCTAATAGGGTGGTCTAACTATCTGGTTGTCTCTAATGCAACCATGTTTGTTTGGGGAATACTTTAATCTTGTTTATATTACCCTCACACACCCTAGTGGTGTCATGCTTCATCATCGGGTCACCCTGACCCCTATAAGTCAGGGTGGGCTCAACCACAGTATTGGGAAGCTCTTCTGATATTTTGGAGGAGGGGGCTTTACTTAAGATAAATAAAATCACCTAGATAGATCCCCGGTTTCCCTTTATTCTTGGGGTCTATCTGGGAAGTAAAATACTGTATAAAGATTACTTATACAAATGGGTCTTGTAAGGATATTATGGTCCTATGGCCCTAGTGCCAACATGTTTCAGTCCTCAATGGCCATGAAGGTCCGGGACTATCTTCAGGGCAGGAAAGCCCCCTATGTGAGGTAACAGAGGATGGGATTCCCTATCCTAACATAAAGATGAGGGCAGAGTAGCTGCTCCTCAAGTGTAATGTGTGCTGTTCATGCGTGCTGCCAGGCTGCATCTGTGGAAACAAACAAGTAAAACAATCTCACAAACTTATGTCCAGTTTACTGTTTTTTGCAGTGGAAACAATGGTCAGCAGCGTATGCCAGTGTCGTGAGCATGCACTAGCTTCCAAGTGTACGCTTGAAAAAGAGGTGTCAGCCCCTACTTGTGCCCAACAAGTACATGCTTCCGTGACATATCGTGGATTATGTGCACGTGAAACTATGTCTCGGTGGCAAGGTGATCGGATTCTGATGTGGTACATTCATAAGCGACTTGTGTATATACACATCTTATCATAACACATATACCTAAAAGGTAAGTCTCAATCATATCCACTTGATTATAAAAACAGTTCTGAATGATTCTGATATCACTCGTCTCAGTATGCGTTAATCATGCACATTTGCGTAACTCAAATACTTTACCCAATTAGGGAAGTCGGCTTGCTTCACACAGGGCCGGTCAACATGTGGGTGGTCCTAGTGATATGGGATAGTCTTAGACGCTGTCGTTCTTAAGCAGGGAGCAGCGTTTGAGGTGAATGAGCGGTGTCAGCTCGACCGCATTAAAAAGGAAGGACACTTACTTAAATTGAAGGTCTCACCCAGCAATGTACCTAGTTCGGTTCCGGTCCTCGGCTTGAACAGCCGCGGACATCAGGGCACTGTATGTTATAGTCCCGTGAATGGCAACGGGTGCTGTGTGTGGCGCGCATGCGCGAATTACGTAGTGCGCCACCCCGTGGCGTGTAATCGAATGTAATGCCGGGAAATGTAGTGTTTAGGCCAAATGTGGTTCTTCCTTGTGTTGTCAAAAACGGAGGTTAGTGATCGGGGTTGAGATGCACTGGATAGCAGTATGTAAAAAGAATTTAAAGCATCAAGTCTGAGTCTGGTGACCATACCTTCAAAGTTAGTCGAAGGGAGATAATTAAGTTAATTCTTTTGAAAGTTCATTTTTTTTAAAAAAAATATTTTTTCTCAAACAGCAGTATAATGCTCAGATTTCTCTACTTGATTGATTCAGGTTCACTTATTTAATTGTCTCCAGGGTATGGCGTCGTTGAGACCATTGATATGCGTCTTTAATCGGTAGACCCAACGTTGTTCCCTCTGTAGGAGTCTCTTTTGTAGATTGCCAGAACCCTTCACTTGTTCAATTATTGTCCATTGTAAATCTGTATCTTTGTGCAGTTTCTCTACATAGTGTGCTGTTAGTCTGGTGGCAGTGATTGCTCGCCTGATTGTGCTCCTGTGTTCACTAATACGAGTTTTAATTTTTCGACTCGTCATACCTATATACATAAGTCCACATGGGCACTTAATGAGGTAGACTACTGACTCTGAGTTGCAATTAGTATGGGATCTTTGTTCCCATGCAGTGCGAAGCCCCAAGTCTATTGTCTTTGTTTGTTCAGTGAATTCACAGGCTACACAGGAGCCACATGGATAGTGTCCAGTAACTGGTGTACTATTCCATAGGGTTGTTTGGTTGTCCACCTTGGGTTTACTTGAATCGGTATGTACCAGGACGTCTCTCAGGCTTTTGTTTCTTTTGAATGAGAACATAGGCTTTTCATATGTTAATTTGTTTGATGTTAGGATTGGCCACTTTTTATTTATAATTTTTTTGACGTCATTGGACGACGAATTATATGTAGTAACACAGATGATTTGCTGGGGTTCCGTTTTTTCTTGGGTCTCTAGGAGGGCTTCCCGTGGGGTATTGCGTGCTCTCTTTTTTGCTTTTGCAATGATGTTATCGGGGTAGTCTCTCTCTTTAAGTTTTTCTGACAATATTTCTGCCTCTCTCTTATAGTCCTCAATCTGAGAGCAGTTCCTGCGGATTCTTAAAAATTGTCCGACTGGTAGATTTTCTCTCAGGGACCGTGGGTGTGCACTGTTGAATCTTAGTAGACTGTTTTTATCAGTTGGTTTTGTGTATAAAGAGCTCTCCAGAATCCCAGTGTGTGTTAGGATGTTGATGTCTAGAAATGGAATTGTTTCCTTGTTTTTGTTCAAAGTGAAGTGTAGATACGGATTTAATCCATTAATCCAGATTGCAAAATCGTCAACACTTTTGTCATCCCCTCTCCATATGACCAGGATATCGTCTATGTAGCGATACCACTTACATATGTTCTTAGTGTAAGGGTTTTGAGACCATATGTGTTGGTCCTCAAAGTGGCTCATATAGAGGCAGGCTATACTTGGAGCAAAAGTACTGCCCATGGAAGTTCCATGGACTTGTACATACAATTGGTCCTCGAATCTGAAGAAATTTTCAGTTAGCAGATTGAGGAGATGTTTCGTGTCTTGTACGTAGGATCTTATACGTCTTACTAAAGGTCTTAAGAACCAGTCAGTGTATTGTGAGAGGGGTTCAAGGATGGATCCAATGCCGGAGACGATTGGTCTGCCCGGGGGAGGAATCCTCAATCTGCTAACAAATGTCGAATACAACCCAGAAGAATGTCACCTGGTCTGCTTGGATATAGAAGCTCTATATACGAGCATACCCCAGACAGAAAGCATTGGAGTGATTGAGGAACTTCTAAGGAAGGAGGAATGGCCATGGGCAGCCCCCATTGAGTGGGTGATCTCCCTTATGCGAATAGCACTAACTGAAAATTTCTTTAGATTCGAGGACCAAAACCCTTACACTAACAACATATGTAAGTGGTATCGCTACATAGACGATATCCTGGTCATATGGAGAGGGGATGACAAAAGTGTTGACGATTTTGCAATCTGGATTAATGGATTAAATCCGTATCTACACTTCACTTTGAACAAAAACAAGGAAACAATTCCATTTCTAGACATCAACATCCTAACACACAATGGGATTCTGGAGAGCTCTTTATACACAAAACCGACTGATAAAAACAGTCTACTAAGATTCAACAGTGCACACCCACGGTCCCTGAGAGAAAATCTACCTGTCGGACAATTTTTAAGAATCCGCAGGAACTGCTCTCAGATTGAGGACTATAAGAGAGAGGCAGAAATATTGTCAGAAAAACTTAAAGAGAGAGACTACCCCGATAACATCATTGCAAAAGCAAAAAAGAGAGCACGCAATACCCCACGGGAAGCCCTCCTAGAGACCCAAGAAAAAACTGAACCCCAGCAAATCATCTGTGTTACTACATATAATTCGTCGTCCAATGACGTCAAAAAAATTATAAATAAAAAGTGGCCAATCCTAACATCAAACAAATTAACATATGAAAAGCCTATGTTCTCATTCAAAAGAAACAAAAGCCTGAGAGACGTCCTGGTACATACTGATTCAAGTAAACCCAAGGTGGACAACCAAACAACCCTATGGAATAGTACACCAGTTACTGGACACTATCCATGTGGCTCCTGTGTAGCCTGTAAATTCACTGAACAAACAAAGACAATAGACTTGGGGCTTCGCACTGCATGGGAACAAAGATCCCATACTAATTGCAACTCAGAGTCAGTAGTCTACCTTATTAAGTGCCCATGTGGACTTATGTATATAGGTATGACGAGACGAAAAATTAAAACTCGTATTAGTGAACACAGGAGCACAATCAGGCGAGCAATCACTGCCACCAGACTAACAGCACACTATGTAGAGAAACTGCACAAAGATACAGATTTACAATGGACAATAATTGAACAAGTGAAGGGTTCTGGCAATCTACAAAAGAGACTCCTACAGAGGGAACAACGTTGGGTCTACCGATTAAAGACGCATATCAATGGTCTCAACGACGCCATACCCTGGAGCCAATTAAATAAGTGAACCTGAATCAATCAAGTAGAGAAATCTGAGCATTATACTGCTGTTTGAGAAAAAATATTTATTTTTTTAAAAATGAACTTTCAAAAGAATGAACTTAATTATCTCCCTTCGACTAACTTTGAAGGTATGGTCACCAGACTCAGACTTGATGCTTTAAATTCTTTTTACATACTGCTATCCAGTGCATCTCAACCCCGATCACTAACCTCCGTTTTTGACAACACAAGGAAGAACCACATTTGGCCTAAACACTACATTTCCCGGCATTACATTCGATTACACGCCACGGGGTGGCGCACTACGTAATTCGCGCATGCGCGCCACACACAGCACCCGTTGCCATTCACGGGACTATAACATACAGTGCCCTGATGTCCGCGGCTGTTCAAGCCGAGGACCGGAACCGAACTAGGTACATTGCTGGGTGAGACCTTCAATTTAAGTAAGTGTCCTTCCTTTTTAATGCGGTCGAGCTGACACTGCTCATTCACCTCAAACGCTGCTCCCTGCTTAAGAACGACAGCGTCTAAGACTATCCCATATCACTAGGACCACCCACATGTTGACCGGCCCTGTGTGAAGCAAGCCGACTTCCCTAATTGGGTAAAGTATTTGAGTTACGCAAATGTGCATGATTAACGCATACTGAGACGAGTGATATCAGAATCATTCAGAACTGTTTTTATAATCAAGTGGATATGATTGAGACTTACTTTTTAGGTATATGTGTTATGATAAGATGTGTATATACACAAGTCGTTTATGAATGTACCACATCAGAATGCGATCACCTTGCCACCGAGACATAGTTTCACGTGCACATAATCCACGATATGTCACGGAAGCATGTACTTGTTGGGCACGAGTAGGGGCTGACACCTCTTTTTCAAGCGTACACTTGGAAGTTAGTGCATGCTCACGACACTGGCATACGCTGCTGACCATCGTTTCCACTGCAAAAAACAGTAAACTGGACATAAGTTTGTGAGATTGTTTTACTTGTTTGTTTCCACACATGCAGCCTGGCAGCACGCATGAACAGCACACATTACACTTGAGGAGCAGCTACTCTGCCCTCATCTTTATGTTAGGATAGGGAATCCCATCCTCTGTTACCTCACATAGGGGGCTTTCCTGCCCTGAAGAAAGTCCCGGACCTTCATGGCCATTGAGGACTGAAACATGTTGGCACTAGGGTCATAGGACCATAATATCCTTACAAGACCCATTTGTATAAGTAATCTTTATACAGTATTTTACTTCCCAGATAGACCCCAAGAATAAAGGGAAACCGGGGATCTATCTAGGTGATTTTATTTATCTTAAGTAAAGCCCCCTCCTCCAAAATATCAGAAGAGCTTCCCAATACTGTGGTTGAGCCCACCCTGACTTATAGGGGTCAGGGTGACCCGATGATGAAGCATGACACCACTAGGGTGTGTGAGGGTAATATAAACAAGATTAAAGTAATCCCCAAACAAACATGGTTGCATTAGAGACAACCAGATAGTTAGACCACCCTATTAGCTCCCACTTCTTTCTCTTATAGATCGCGGGCATAGAACTCTACACTCTACTCAACTGACTTACCTGTGGTCCACTGGAGTATTTTTTGTGTTGTACTATTTTGGGAGGATATACTCCGGTTACCTCTCTTACCCTCAGGGCACCTCTTTCATTCCAGTGCCCGTTTGTGTTTTGGTACTTACCTCTTCCCAGTAGTTACTGGATGTGATCTATAACTGGTATTTTGTGCTATACTTATTCTAAGTTCTAAAAGTGCTATTTCTAAAATTGTTGATTCTGACAGTGGCCCATGTGGCCGTGTCCTGTAAATAATCCCTTGTGAATATTGCCCGTGCCAGTTGGCACAATGTACATGTGTGACTTCTATCTGATGTGTGTTTACAATACAAAAGTTATTTTTATATAACCTTGTGTGGAGTTCCTTTTGTGGTGTGCCTAGGATGTTGTTGCTGTTGTGTGCTGGCGCAAATGCTTTACACATTGCCTCCGGGATAGGCCTGTCTGCTCGTGCCAAGCTACCAAGGGGGTGAGCATGGGTTATCTTGGCATGTGACTCCCTTGCCCTGACTAGAATGGTGGTTTTTGCCTAGCTTTGGCACCAGCCTTAGCCAACCAGAAATAGCCAGTTCTAACAAACTTTATCTCTGAAGGGTAGTCCCAACCCTCTGTATCTCAGTCCCCCTGTGATGGCTCCACCCTCCAACACTAGGCTGACAAAAAAGGTCAAACGATATGAGACCCAGGGATACAGACCCATACCCTACACTCTAAAACTGTGAACCTATGCCCTGAACCAGTGTCAATGTCCTTGCAGAATTAGGATTGCTGCCCATCACTTCAGTGCTGTCCTAACAAGTATTTGATGGAGAGTACATCTGTCCTTGGGGTCATTTATTGTTGCCTGCTGCTATTCCACCTCCATCCTGTTAGACTTACAACTACACCAAAATGTAAGGGGCCGGGTGGATGGATATCATGCAGTCACATGGAGCAGTGAACACGTCTTCTTTTGGGTCCAACGTCACCATGGCTCACAAAATGGGGGAGCACAGGTCATGGCCTGCACTAAATAACCCTCAGCTACTGCAGCAACAAGAGCAGAAGGGACATGCTAATTGCAGCAGTCACTTCCTGTACCCTGTCCAGCGAATCACAATACAAGGACCAGGAATTCATCCTGTGTTGCCCATAACCTTCTCTGTCTCTGGACAAAGAGTCGCTCCATCAGGAGATAGGCGTAAATCCTCGGTGTCACAGACCCAGTGGTCAAAGTGGGTAGAATCGGTAGGGCACGTCGTGCCCCAACTTAATTAATTCAATAGATTCCGTTCCCCTACTTTTGAATTTTAAACATGCATCCCAGGATGACAGAAATAGCCAGGGCCTACAGATGTGGTTCGGCGTTCGTGGATGGACGGGGAGGAGGGGGCGAGGGATAGAGAAGGAAAGGACTCTGGGGCAGATTTACGAGGAAGTGCCACAACAAGCCCTTTGGCTGCGCCACGCTACATCACTTCCAAAGCACAGGAATGCAACATATTTACAAGTATATGTCACATTCCTGTGCTCTCCCCTGCGCTGGCGCACAAACAGCCGCCATGCGCCGGCGCAGGCACCCTTGCACCATGGTGCAAGGATGCCTGCGTCATGAGGAGATTGTTTTTGTGCATGTAGGGGCAGCTTCATGCACAAAAACAATCATTACAGGCATTTTCCTCTTTCAATGCATGCTTTAGAATGCAGCACGAATTAAAAGAAATAAAAACGAGAAAAGAAAACATTTCCCCTTATTGCGCCTCAATACGCCACCCCTAGGGTGGCGTAGTATTCAGATGCATTTCCAGATTTACGATTCCATGTAAATCCGGAAATGTGTCTTGTTTCATCGGCGTTGCGTGGGAACACCCACAGCAACACCCATGGAACTTTCACGCAAAGTGCGGCGTGTAAAGGAGCCATATTTACAAGGACAGGAAAAGCCACGCAGGGTGACCTTTCCTGTCCTTGTAAATATGGAACAGAAAAATACGCCACCAGTACGTCACAAAAAGTGACGTACCGGTGGTGCAGGGGGGCTTGTAAATCTATCCCCTTGTCTTTTCCTTCTTGCCCAGAGAAGACAAGGGCAGTGTCCACTTCTGCTCTGCCACTGTCAGCAGCCCCACCACCCCTCTCTCTTTCTTTCTTCCTCTTATGCTCTCTCTTTCTGTCTGGCTCCTCCTCACTTAATGAAAACCTTAGCTTCAAGAAACGGTTCTCACCCTCTCTTTCCTCCTTTCGTTTATTTGTTCCCCTGTGAAATGGATCCAAAAAAGAAAAACACTTTTGTTGTAAATGTCGTCTTTTTTTTTTTTTACATTTTTCTATTCCAAAGAGCAGCCTCAGGAATAGAAGGTTCACAATATGAAAAATAAATAAATAACTAAACAAAGCAAGAAGGAGTGGTCGCAAAGTGGCCAGATTGATTTTATTCACCCCAAAACACATCAGCGTCCCTTTACATAGTTTGCCAGTAAAGAGCTTCTTTTGTTATTCTTGTCTTTCTTTGAACAGCATTGTTTTCCTCAGGTGGAGAAGTACACCAATCCTGAAGGTACTGGAATGCCTGACTGATGGGTGGATTGGAAAAGAAAATGTGTACAGCGGCTCTGTGTACACAGATGTGGTCTTTTTAAACCATAGTGCTTGCGTTTTTTTAAAGAATATAAGCACTGGACATTTAAATGGGTCCCTTCTGGGCTCTGTAGTCATGTTCTTGACTTTTGAGGCAACAGCACTCACAGATTTCTGAATAGTGTGTGTTAAAGCGTTAAGGTAACCATGGTGTTTCTTGCTTACACTTCACATGCTTTACTTAAACTTACATTCCCTATGAGTGTTTGCTTTTTCCAGGATGTTGTTACTTTTTTTTAGGCAGCATATTGCTCTTGTCTAGAGCGTAATTTGAATGGAGTCACATCAAGGTGTTTATAACGGGGCACAATTGGGTTGTAGTTGAACGCAGTGCAAGTTTCTGTCAATGGGGCAGTATGGTGTTCAATGGGGGAGAGGATGTGGAACTATGATCAGAGCTGCAGAATTTGGAACTAGAGAACCGTGGTCAGCCTTCATGACCAGCCGGTGGACCCTAGCGGTGGCAAGTTTGGGTTAACCTTGAAGAGTTGAGGGGGCGTGGCCACCTACCTGTGAAAATGGCGCACACTAGCGCGGCTCCTGCCATCTAAACCTCGTAAAAATGTGGCACTTATTCGTGGCCACAGAGCCTTTAAATGCCCGAATTGGAGTTGAGGATGCTCTCTGGCCATAATCATCAATGATAATCCAGCCGTGGTACAGCTGAAGCCCAGTCACGGACTGATGTAGCTGCTCAGTGAGGGAGGGCGGACCACCTTCCGGCCGAGGACCCCGCAGAGCCAGTCTGCAGCAGGGGAGATGTGCCTGGTGACCCCCCCGTGAGTGGAGTTTGGGGATTCTGCCTCTGCAGAGGGGGTGTGGTCCCTGCGTGAACGGGATCCGCTGCGGTCTACTCACTGGTCGGGAGCTGCACTGTGGGAAGCGCGGACGGCGGAGACTGCTGGCAGAGGAAGGAAATACGTCTAATGGCCCCCAGGGGCAGCAGAGATCCTGCGGCTGCTCCTAGTGGAGGAGCGGCCCTACGTTGATTCCCTGATGGCGACGCCACACAGGCTGTGGGTGTACACGCTGGGATGTGTCGACAGATTGGCCCCAAGATCGGCCGTGAGTGGGAGGCCCTGCTCAGACCACATTCAGCTGACAGCTGCATAAAAGACTGGCAATTATGATAGAAAGCCACATGATATACCTGTTGCACAGAGCAACCACCCTCCTCCCCGCCCCTCGAGGCTTCAGTAAACTGTAGCGCCAAGAAACCGCCAGGTGTAATATTTTTAAACTCAAACTTGTAGTGCCTGGGCAGTGAAGATCACCCCAGGGCTGAAAAGAGGCGGGAAGGGTGGGGGGATTAACAGGCCGACAGGGGCGTTTCCCTGAGCAGGTGGTGGTGATAACCCCCTGGTCCTGCCTGACTACCTATTATTCTTGAGACCATGTCAGGGAGTAAGGGTGGACGCAGCTCGCACCAGTCCAAACTGGACAAGTTCTCCTAGCACAAGAACCAGGAATAGACGACTATGCAATCAGCGGCTGGGCAGGAAACACAACAGACTTTGGGGGAGCGGGGCACCCCCATGCTGCAAGATATCCTGACAGCAGTCACCGGGGTGCTCACCTCGTTGGAGGCACGTATAGACCCGGTATCCACAGAAGTTTCGCTAATCCGTGCGCACCTCAGAAAAATAGTCGATTGTGTGAGGGAGGTAGAAGGCATAACACAGGGCCTTGCCACCAGCACCAAAGCCTTGGAGAAACAAGTCCAGGAATTGCAAACCACCAGCAAGGACCTGGCAGACCAACTAGATCAGTATGAGGGCAGGTCCAGAATAAATAATGTGAGAATTCTTGGGGTTCATGAGAAAGCTGAGGGGCCTGCCACCAATTTCTTTGTGGAAGACTTAATCCCAAAGCACTTACAGACAAAATATATCTCCAACTACTTCTCCGTAAAGAGGGCACATTGAGTGGCAGGTGGTAGACCCAAACCAGGTAAGCCCCCTAGGCCAATATTGGCCCGCATTTTTAATTTTATAGACAAAGATGTGATTCTGCAAACTGCACGCTGTGCTCTCCACCCCAAACTAAACAACAGCATTATAACATGCTTCCCAGACTTCATCTTGAAAGTGCAGCAACAACGCAGGTGCTTCCTTTGTGTCAAAAAGCCCTCAGAGACAAACACTCACCTATGAGATGCTGTTTCCTGCCAAACTCAGGGTGTACGTGGAGGGTAAGACATGGTTCTTAACTGAGCCAAAGGCAGTCTGGTACCGGCTAAATGGATGGCGTAGAGTCGGGGACCCAAACTACTCCGACAGGTGCAGGAGATGCACAGCGACAGACCAGAAACAGCCTGTTCCCGGCCAAGAAGTGAGGACTTCCATTAACAAAGACACAGCATCCGGTACATAGACTACCCACTACAATTAACTGAGCGACTGCATGACGGAATCATTGTGTGACGGCCCAGCCCCCCCTTATCGAGGTGGCCTTGACCTGTCGGGGAAGGGGAAGAGAAATGTCGAAAACACACTCCAACGAGAAGTACATGATTGACTGAATGGTGTGGCACCTGGTGGATAACCCCCTCAGCAACCACGGCTGAGTATACACATCAAACTTATTTCTATAAACTTTAGGCTCCATGGCTAACTATTGTAGATGAGGTGGGTGGGCGGGATGACAGGTTCACGGGTCCCTCGCAACAGGGAAGGGAGGGTGATAGGCATTCTGCAATGTTGGGGTGGCGGGCAGTTCAGGGTCCATCATGCAGAGAGGCAGGGTGGGGGAGGGTGTTCCTAGTTTACTGGGTTTTAAGTTAGTCTTGGAAATTTGCTGTCAGGTTTGTTTAGGATGTTGTTTTTTAGACAGTCAGGTAGAAAATATAAACTCGGGATTGTAGCATGTGGGGTTGAAGGGGGCGTCCTCCCCTCACCCTTGGGCCTGATCGGCGCAGGTGGGTGAGGGATGTTGACCAGCCAGAAAGTTGGATTAACAAAATGGCGTCAACAAAGGGTTTTAAAGTTCTCTCCTGGAATGATAACGGCCTGGGAGATAAGATAGAAAGAAGGGCAGTCTTGCACTACCTGAAAAGATAATCACCAGAAGTGGTTCTCCTACAAGAGACTCACATACAGCAATATGGGGTGCTAAATAGATGGGAATATGAGCTGAATGCACACACTGGATACAATAGAGGCTCCCATGGGGTCGGTATCCTGTTTCGTTCTTCCTTCCCCTTTACAATAGTCAAAACTGTACACAATGAGGGTATTCGCTATATGGCTGTTTCCCGCAGTTGGGAGGGGCAATTATTTAACATAATCTCACTCTGTGCTCTGCCTTGGCTCCAGACGCAATAGTTTCCTGAACTTGAGAACCTACTCCTTGAACTCCCTGAATGAGATTTGATTATGGAGGGGGATTGCTCCTCTGATGCAGACCGCTGGCCGGCAGGACCACAGGATCAGTCGGGCATCAATCTAGGGGATTTTCTGTCAGCTTTAGGCCTTATAGATGTGTGGCAAATGCTTTACCCTGTCTCACAAAAGTACATTTACCATTCGGGAGCCCATGGCACCCTCTCCCATATTGACTATATTTTCACTTTCGCTCATTTACGCCTGTGCTTTCAGGATGTGCAACATCTAGCACGAGGGATCTCTGACCACTCCCCAGTATGTACACGCTATGACTTAAGCTCTATCATATAAATATCAAAAGTAGTAGGGAGTGAGGAAAGTGGTGTAGTGATCCAGTGGTGGCACTTACTGTGTGTTCTAATACTGCCCTCACTCACACAGATGTGTGGCATGCTTCATCATAGGGCTGCTTACAATACACCCCAGCGCAGCCAATGCCTGGGGTAGAGCCATAGGGTAGGGGGAGACAAACACAACACAAAAGAGAGAAAACAATGCTTTCAATTGTTACTGGGAACACCGGAAGTGAAAGTGCAGTGTGATGTGAGTTTAAAACTAGCTCAGAGGTATCTCTATACCTATACTTTATTCCTAGACCCTCCAGCCAGGATTCAAAATGTGAAGGGTGGTGATGATAGGGAGATATATTGTGCTCCTTACACTGCTCCTTACTGCCAGGTAGTCAACATGTTTCGGCCGTGTGAATGTGCCCAGTACTCAGGGTCACGCCGGCCTTCTTCATAAGGTGGTGCAGCATAATCTCTGTGAGGTTGGAGACAGGGCAGGAGAGTTGCTGGAGTGGTTTGACGAATGGTAGGGTGCATAGAGGTGGGTCTGTTAGATTCAGTGGAAGGACGGAACGATGGCGAGACAGGGACAAGCGATTGTAGAAAAATGTTTGTCATATTATGCCCAGGTTTACAGGGCCTCAGGCACTGTCACTATCAATGATGCACTTACTACTTGTCTCCTTGCTGGTGAAGGGAATTTCATGTGAAGCATGCGACTCCTCAGAAGAAGAAATGACAGAAGAGGAAATAATACAGGCAATCGGGGCATTGAGGTCGGGAAAAGCGGGGGGTCCTCATGGTATCCCGATTGAGTTATGCAAACAGGTAGTGTCTAAGGTGGCTCCAATGTTGCTCAGGATGTTTCGGGAGAGCTGTACTACAGGCATGTTACAGAGGGACCAACTAGTTGCTTATATAGTAGTAGTAGTACACAAGCCAGGCAAACCCAGGGAGGACTGTTCCTCCTACTGACCAAGCTCTTTCTTAAATGTGGAAGTTAAAAATTTTGGCCAAACTATTGGCCACCCAACTCACCAAATATCTGCAGTCTCTGGTTCATCCGGATTAGCCTGGCTTTATGCTGGGAAGAAATACAGCGCTCAGCTATAGATCGTTACATGGGATCTTGGGAAAATCGGTTAAAATAGATGAGGATGCAGATGTGCTATCGCTGGACGCTCGGATGGCTTTTGACACCATTGAGTGACCCTTCATCACTGCGGTGCTAGAGAAACTGTGATTTGGCCCATATTTTCTATCCAGGGTCAGATCGCTCAATTCTTGTCCTCTGGCCCAAATGACGGTTAATAATAGTATATCAAAGCCCTTTAGAGTGTACCGAGTTACAAAGCAGGGTTGCCCGCTATCCCCACTTATATTTGCATTTGTGTTGGAGCCCTTGGCGGTGTGGATTAGAGGAGACCCCATGATCAATGGACACCGGACTCGGAAGATAATATCTTGCTATATGCAGATGATATCCAGTTGTATATTGTGGCTCCTGGGGCCTCTCTCCGTAGATCATACACATTTTTACGCTCTACCGGAAGTATTCAGGATATACGGTCAACTGGGAGAAGTCAGTGATGTATGTGCTCTCTGGAATCCCACCGATTTTGCCTAGGGGATGTACTATACCAGTAGTGACAGAAGGGTTCAAATACTTAGGCATATATGTGAATAGAGATCCATAAACCTTTTATGATCGTAATCTGGACCCACCACTCCATAAACTGCAGAGTGATATACTCCACTGGCGATCCATTCCATTGTCACTCTTGGGCAGAGCTTCACTTTTGAAAATGATGTTGTTGCCACGATTTCTTTATGTAATGCATAACTCCTCCTACCCGATCTCTCAGACATATTTTCAGGCAATTGATACACCCGTATGATCACTACAGTGGGACAGTAGTTCCCTGAGGATCCCCGTACAGAAGCTGACAAGAGGATGGTATGACAGGGGCAGGCCGCTTCTGGCGCTACGAATGTATGATTGGGTGGCCCAGTTGACGGCAGTCAACCATTGGGTGCACTATCCCCAGGATGACTCGGCATATAAAATGGACCGATATACTATGCAGCTGCGGGGTACTTAAGGGCTCTCTATGGAGGTGCTGGAGTTGATTCTTTTCTTACACCAACCTCCACTAAACTACAGATTTGGAGGGAGGCGCTTGCAGCCCTTGGGTGGAGAGGTAAGCTTACACAAATGACACCACTTTGGGACTCCGCACACCAGGGACTCTTGATGAAGCAGAGTGGGTTCAAAAGATGGGACTTGATAGGCCTATTGAGGCTGAGAGACTTACGGGTCAAGGGGGATGTAAAGCCATATGCAGCCCCACGGCAGGAATATCAACTGGCACAATCAGAGACCTTCTGATACTTACAGGTCAGACATGCCTTAAGGGCAGTGCTGCCAAGGGGAGGGGAGCTTCCAGAATCCTCACCATTGGAAGACAGGTTGCAAGATGACTGTCTTGACAGCAAGGCAATATCTGTGGTTTAACGTAAAGTAATGAAGAACTCTCCCGACCCCCTGCTCGCCCTCGTGCCCGATGGGAGCTGGACTGGATCCACTGGAGGATGACGAATGGCGAAAGCCCTAGCTTCACCTAGGGAGGTGCCTATTGGCCGTGGTTTAAATTAGTACAGTTGAAGGTGCTCCATAGATCATATATCACCTGCACAAAGCTGATAAAAATAGGAAGACTCCCCTGACTGTACTCGAGGATGTGTCCGGTAGGGCTCCTTCCTCCACATTATTTGGGACTGTCCAGTTATTCAGTTGTACTGGGGGAGGTTATCTCCTGTATGAGACAGGTTCATTCCATGACAATGAAGATGTCAGCAAAGTGATGCCTTTTAGGAATATTTGGGATGAAATCAATCTCACAAGTAAAGAGCGTCTCTGGGTGACGCTGGGATTTATAGTAGCCAAGCGAAATATCGCTAGATTGTGGAGTGCCCTGGTGGCCCACAAGGTGAAAGAACGGAAGGCCGACATGGATTGGGATATGGTGGCTGAAAGAAATATGTACAAGAGTAGGGGCTGCCAAACAAATAGTCAAACATCTGGGGTAAATAGAATGAATACCAAGGAATGATATGCACACCAATATCCCCATCAAGGCAAAGAAGTCATGCTTTGATGAACTGAATGCTGAGTGTGTTAGAGTATTGCTTGCTAGTGGTTACCAATTATGTTTCCTGTCAATTTGGATGTTATTGTATGAGACTAGCCCCGCAACATGCAGCATGGTATTAATTATGTACTGAGTTTGTTGATTGTCTTTTGTTTTGTTTGTTTCCCTGTCTCAATAAAAAGATTGGTAAAAGAAAAAAAAACCTTGAAGGGTTGTCCACCACAATCCATAATGAAGGTCACCTCCAGCCTTGCCGGCAGGCCTAAAAAGCAACACACCCTAGAGCAACAGTGACTCGTCACTGAGGTCACAGGACCCTTGAGAAGGGCCGGCTCTAGGGCAGTGCAACCGGTGTGACCTTACTGGGCGCCGACTTTGGGTGGGGGCATCAGCAACAGCAAAAATGTCATGATAACTCCGTGATTAATGTTCTTCCTAGAGAGAGATCAGAGTTTTGTCTAGTGGAAGTTTTGACTCATAGAAATGTAACACAGAGGGTGCATGTGCTTGCTGCAAAGAACATGTACCATGCAGATCACAAATTGCAGTTAATGTAAGTAGGTCAGTGGGTTACTGCTTTTTTCAGAGAGATCGTTTTCTTACTTGTTGTTTATAAGTTAAAATCAGTGAACTATTAACTGTCACCTAAGAGCTGCATGCAAACTGCAAGGTATAATAAATTAGAACATTATGGTTTCCCCCCAGTCTTTAAATATCCTAATGTTGCAAAAAGTGTGCATTTGGATAGAAATCAATCCTAATTATTAAAGAGTACC
This sequence comes from Lissotriton vulgaris, assembly GCF_964263255.1. Classification (NCBI taxonomy): domain Eukaryota; kingdom Metazoa; phylum Chordata; class Amphibia; order Caudata; family Salamandridae; genus Lissotriton; species Lissotriton vulgaris. The sequence continues at coordinate 873,716,598 of NC_141694.1, forward strand.
CCAACACCTACACTGGCATGAGTTGCGCTGCCAATCAAATTAAATGCATCTGAGAGAGAGAGTGTGGTTATGGAGACTTGGGGAGCACTGCTAAAAGGTGGTAGTGACGGGATAACTGGCAGAGGTGGTCATTGGAGAGCACCAATAAACATTGTTGCACAGGTAGTCACCAGCACAAAAGCCGGCCCTGCCTTTGAAGCCAGTCCGCCTCACCCATTGATACCTGCATTGTTTCGGCAGTAGTAGCTGGAACTCGCCAGGGATCAGCAGTACAGGATTTGCACGCACTCTAAACTCATTTTGCAAACTTCATAGTCTCTCTGCTTCATGCAAAAGCACTTTTAACATGTGCTGCCTTTGTTGGGGCCATTGGAATTATGCAGCAAAAGAGGACAAAATGATGCAGCAGGGTTGGCTAAATTATGCCGAAAAAAAGGATGCAGCGTTGTGAGAAGCCGGCTTGGTATATGGTGTACACTTATGTAAGTGGGCTCCTTGCGCCAATCCAGACAAATCTTATGGTGATTTTAGGGGTCTTAGACAACCTTAGAAACCTCTCTAAGTAATAGCTGTGGAGAGCAGCCTTCAGGCTTAGTCCAGAAGAAGTGTAAAGCAGTTTGTTTTACTAGAACGTAATCCTATAGGTATAGATTAAGTGAAAAGAACCACACAGTGTATTTATAAAAATATGTATTTATTATAAGACACTCACTAACACATACAGATATCTCTTAGCCAGAGATATACACAATGCACACAATACTTTTCAATAGAAACATGTAAGTAGCACAAAAAACACTGTCACCAGGGGGAGACCAAACCATATAGTAAAAAAAGTGGTATGTGACCCACAACTCGAGTTGAGACTATAGTTAGAAGACATAGATGTGCCGGGGACTCAAGGAACCATCTGAGGTAAGTAAGCAGTAACTCCACAGAGGCCGTGTGCAGAGTCGGAACACGCCTGTGGGATCAATGCAAGTCAATGGGTAAATCGCGGTTGCAATTTTAAAGAGGAAGGACCCTTCCCAGTGGACCCTTAAGAAACCCAGTGGTAGACAGAAGGTTGGAGAGCCATTCCACCCGTGTATATCCTAGGAACCAGGACATTTACACCAGGGAAGCCGGGTGCATAGGTGTGAAGTGGCGTCAGAAACCGCCAGCGAACCCAATGGAGGACTTCAGTAAGATGCCGCTGCTGAAGAAGGTGAAAGTGTCTGGTGGAACCCAAAAGTTAATTCAAGTTGAGACCACTCAGGAGTGACCAAGAGACACAGAAGACGAATGCCCACCGATGTCAAGTGTTGCAGGAGAGATAACAGTAATCTTGGAGCTGTAGCTGTGAGGACCAAGGGAAGCTGTGGAAGACCAGGAGCCATTCATGAGCTGTCCCACATTGGATGTCGAGAGTCGAGGGGTTGGTGTCCATCGAGAGCACCAACAAGCCTTGGCAACTGCAAACAACGGGGAAAGCGAAGAAGGTGCAGTGTCGGGACCAGCAAGGTCCAGGTGACCCACCACTAACAGGGGAGTCAGGGTAGGCCCGAGCAATCAGTGGGGCCCAAAGAATTCAAAGATGACCCTCAAAAGGGCCCACAGGATGGAGGCACTGGAGTCACATAAGGAACTCGAGCAGCTCACCAAAGATGCAAGCTCACGATGCAAGAGATGCGTTGAGGATGAAGATCTTTGTCATGGGAGATGCTTGAGGTTGTGGCTTCTTGGAGCCCAAAGATCTTGGTGTAAGGAAGCCAACATGCTTTTGCAACTGCAATTCGACTGGTGCACATGGGTTCCTGCGGCTGGACAAGGGATTCTGGCCTCAAACTTGTTGCGATGACAGGGCAGACCTTGAGGGATTTGAAGAACCACAACCTGTATTGATGAGTTTGTGGGAGCCCAGGATCAGCTGACTGGTCAGCTTAGTTGCGCTGCCTGCAGATGCAGGGAAGTGACTCCTTCACTTCAAGGGAGATTCCTTCGGCTGTCTTGGATGACCATATGCATTGAAAGGTTCCTTTACGGAGCACATGCACAGACGTTGCAGCAGACGAGCAGAGCAATGAGATCAGGAGCAGTAGGAGTCTTCCCAGTTGCAGCCTTGATGCCCAGAGCGAAATCCAGCATGCCCAGACGGTCGAAGTAGAAGTAGAGTCTCGAAATGAATCGTGTCCCACGACAAATCTAGGCACCCACCCTCAGTAAGTCCTTCAATACCCTATAGAAAGGGTTGGGGCGATTCAGGGTTGCCTCCCAGGGGAGGGGTCAGACAGTGGGGAGGATACTCCCATGTCTTTTGTCCAGTTTTGCTCCAGAGCGGGAGCCAATGGCTCCCTGAGCTGATTTGGACTGGACTATGCAAGGAGGGTACCAAGAGTGCCCTTCAAGGGGACTGATTGGCACTAGCAAACACTCCCACCCAGCCCCAGTACACTAAAAACTCTCTGGAGGTAGTCACACCTCCCTGTAACTGGATACTAATTGTTGTGCCTTCTCCTGCTCGAGCCTGCCTCAGCAGCAGGAGGGCAGAATCGTGTCTCTGGTCAGCAGCAGCCATGTTGCGCTGTCCGGGTCTAGAACACTGGTATAGAGAGCACTGAGGGCCTCCTGGAGGAGCTTTACAGTGCATGGAATCCTACCCCCACACCGATTAAGGTGTGGGGGTATGATTCCAACATGTTTGATAACAAACATGATAGGGTTCATTACAGCCAGTTTAGAGATGGTCATCGCGTATGCCGCGTGGCCCATCTACGTATCGTAATAGATGATGCACTTCCGGGAGAATAGACTCCGCAGGGTGTAGGGGTGTCCATTTCATGCAGGGTCACCCTCACACTTAGAACCCAGCACCCTGCCTTCAGTATTGAAAGGCCTGCTTTAGGGGTGACTTATAGGTTCTAAGTGCAGTGATCGTAGATATAGGAAACCTATAACTGTCCTAAGTGGTGCTAGCATCAGCTTACACAGGCCGCAGTGGCAGACCTGTGGTTACCAATTGAGTGGTCTCACATGGATGGCATAATACATGCTTCAGCCCATGGAGGACCCCTTGTTCACCTATGCTCTGGGTACCTTAGTACCATATATTAGGGACTGATAAGGTCACACCAGTATCCCATCTGGAAGGTACCTAAGTACTTTCCATTACCAATTTAGGGGGGGAAGCACAGAGACTGGTGTCCTGATTAGCAGGATCCTAGTCAGACTAGCCAGAAACAGCATTGCACCAGGCAAAAAGTGGGGGTAACCATAAAAGCAGGTCCTACTTTCCTACAAGCGTAATCCAGTATATTTTCTGATACTTTATTATTTTTACACATGCTATCAGTCTCTGGAAAATGTTGCCTTACTAGTAACCAGTGTAACATACAAATGTAGCAGTGAGAAAAGTGATCAGTCAACCGTTGCAAAGGCCTGTCCAATTTGCAGCAACACAAGTCAAATGTTTTAGTAACTTTTGATCCATTTGAGCTACAAATAATTCATTAGTTAAAATTGGCAGATTATGCAGCAGATGTATTATGTGGCAAATATGGCAGAGCCATAATTATATAGAAAACATTTGCAAACTAGGATATTTTGCCATCCATGTTTGAACTGCTCTTGTGGAAACAGGGAGAAGTGCCGATGACAGAAACTCCATGTCTCGGTGACAAATTGCTTGTGCTTCCACTTTTACGAGTATTTGGGACATTCTGTGAATGGAAACATATGCCACTTTGTGTATGTACTTTAATATCAATTACCCACATTAAACCTTAAATAATCATGTGTATCCATTGTTTGAATTAAATAACATAATAAGCTGTAACTGGTAATTGAAAAGCCAAACAAATACTAAAAATTGGAATGTTTTGCACATTCTGGCCACACCTTTGACTCCGCCCAATTATCCCATCCTCGGGTTATTATGACGCTCTAATTCTTCACCCACAGTTCCCCTACTTTTTTTCCCACTTCCACCACTGCCCGGACCCTTGTGCTGCGTACCCCTATGGGGTGTGCTCTGTCTATTAGTGGAGAAAAGAAAAGCCTCACTTGCAGGACTATAAAAAAACATGTGTAGGCCAGCTCCGGATCAGGTCCTACTAAATAAATATAACATTTAATTTAAGTCCTCCATTTTGAAGTACATCATAACGCATATTTCAAACTCCTCGCACAGAATATGGACGTGGAAGACCTGTCCAGTCTAACTGTGAGACATCTATTTTCAGTTTCGCTAAGAGATGAAGATTAAATAAAGAGATTCCTTGTATCAGATAGTATTTACCCAACTCCCAAGAAATAGTAAGTATGACTAGGATGTGAAAAGCAGTTTCAATGTGGTTATATCTTCACACATTTCTGGAAAAGATGAGTCATTTTAAATGTTGTATTTAACTACTTTGATCACCATTTACCATCTTAATGGTCACTTCTTTAAAAAAAATACTCTCGTCCAAATCACTTGGTGGCCTCTCTTGGTTTGGTCTGCAGAAAATATCATGCATTAACTCTACTTCCTTGTTCCTGCAGAGACAAACACAATAGGCACTGTAGATTGCATATTTTATACCTCAACAGTGGAGGGAGCTTAGGTACCCTTGTTATTACACATTGACGTATGTGGGCAGGAAAACAATGATCTTTAAATGCTATTACTTATCACTAAATCTTATTACTTCTGGCTTCCGGTCATATTTTGGAGAGGGCAATGCTTAATATCCAAATTTTAACTTCACATGCGTCTCATGCTGTAATGGGGCGGAAACCCCAATGATGAGCGTTAGCAATGTTGGGGAAAAAATTGTTACATAAATAAGTGTGTTAAGTGGGAGAAGGTATGGGTCCGTGGTGGAAATATAGGGGTCAGCACCACAAAACACAGTCTTAACTGGAAGATTGGATACTTGCTCTCCCCTCAAAGGTGCGATCAGGAAGTGTACAACTGTTAAATCCTGTAATGCCTTATTCCACTGTTACTATTGATCCACTGTGTGGCAAGGTACCCTCCAGATGTATTAAGGATACTATGTTATATTCAGATACCAGCTCTGTACTTTCAGATTCTGTACTACGTGATTAGCATGTTTAATAAAAATTAGTTAAAAAAATATATTATAATAATTGTGTTTAGAAGGAAAGACCATTATAGTGTTGAGGATATCTCCAACGGAGATTCACTTATTCCTCTGAGAGGGAGTATTGCCACAACTCTGCAGAGAAAGGCTTGGGTTTGCTCGCGCTGTCTCTTTGCGTGGCAGATAAATTGTGGGAGCGCCATGAATATTCTCTATAGTAGGACTGAGCGAGATATGACTACCTATAATGTTGTAGTGAGAACAGCGTAGGGCGGGTGATTAATGATGTCGATCTGGAATAGCAGGTTACAAGCAGGTGGGAGTTTTCAGTTGTCAGGGAACTTTAAGAGAATGTTGAAGTGTATATCCGCATGTATAGCAAGATACATCCTGAAATAGTAACCGAGGAGTATGCCTTGCTGCTGAAATCCCCGGAATACCTAATAGAGAGGCTACAGAGGATTCAAACAATAGCAGCTAAATTAGCCTTGGGGAGGTCAAGACGCTCCTCTACCTCTGTGGCTCTGTTGGAGCTGCACTGGCTCCCAATAATGCAAAGAGTTCAGTTAAAATCCCTCTGCATAGTCTTCAAGGCCCTGCATGGATCTGGACCAAAACTAATGCAGAAGAAATTTGCTTGGTATGTGCCTTCGGAGGAGCCTCCGCTCCTCCTTAGCCAGAATGGTGAAGGTGCTAAGATTTAAAAAAATAAAATCAGGAGGTAGAGATTTTAGTATCTCTGCTGCCTAATTATGGAACAAGCTTCCACTGGAGCTGAGACAACTGGAGGATCTCCTTCCATTTAGGAAGAGACTAAAAATGTGGCTTTTCCCTGGGGTATAATATGGTTATTCTGATGTTTCCCCGTAGCATTAGTCTTACTGTGCACACATTCTTTAGTGCCAGGATGCCTGCTAGGAGATAGAGTGCTTTATAAATGCTGAAATAAATAAATGTTGACCTTCAGATATTTTCAAATGTACACAATGGCAATGTCCAGTGGCAGCTCCTCCACTAAGGCGGAGGTGCATCGCCCCACGGCCAGGAAGCAGCAAAAGAAAGGAAATTATCATTTTATTTTGTCCTCCCGCTGTGGAAGCTTGCGTGAGGGAGCAGGGCTGCAGAGCAGGGGAGGAGTGGTAGAACACTCCTGTGCACAGTAACTGTTTGGTCGGCCCTCTCTGGATGCCCAAAACAGTCATGCACACTTCCCTGTTCTCCATGCAGGTGGAGCACATACCGACCCCTCCAGCCCCTGGATTAGCGCTGTATCACCGTGCTCAGACCAATCACAAAGCTGCATTGCAGCATCGTGATTTGCTGCGGAGAGTGTGTGAGCCCTGGTGCTTCCTGCTTCCTCACAGGAAGCCAGGAAGAGGACGGGACCGGACACAGGAGAGGCGGAGGCGGCAAGCCAGCCAGTAGGCCGGGACGTAAGTGATTTTATTTTCCCAATTTACCGATCCCCCTCAGCCCCCCCTCCCCACCCGCCTAATATTTTCTTCTTGGTAGCAGCCGCGACTGGCAATGTCATAATGCAATTTATCAGCCAGATCTTCTGAGTGTTTCTTTATGGTATAATCCAATATTTCATAAATTAAAAAAGGAGAAGAATGAATATAAATAACTGGTTAGCCCTTGTGCAAGCAGGCTTCTACAAAGAGAAAACTATGATGGTTTCTTGGCACTAGCCAAGAAGTATACAGCCTTTCAAAAAGAACATGTTGAGGTAAGACTAGGCCATGACCACATGGCAGTTCTCTGAAAAGCTCCAGATTCCAGACAGCTTCTTTTCATACTAATAGTCAAGTAGGCAGGATAGCTGATATCTTTTTTTTTCATCCGTTCTGTCTTTCCTAAGTTGTGGACCTGAAAATATAAAGCTAATGCACTGATGAGGCAGTCTGATGTGCAGCAGGCTGAATGAAGGATAGGGGCCTGTGAAAGTCGGAGATGCAGGAGATACCTCAAATCAGCAGAAGAGAGAAGATGGCTGATACCACTTTCTGATGCAGATAGGAAGACCGTCAAAACGCATGTGAAAGGTGCTAGTACTCTCAGGTGGATCATAGCAGGTGCTCTGCTGACTGGTCAGGCAGGGGCGAGGATAAAGGAAGGATGAGCATTCGTTCTTGTCGGATGGCAGAGCTCGCCAACAGAGTGCTTTGATGCCCGTGGTGTGTCAACATATTAAACACACCAAATCCGCCATCTTAAATTGGGCAAGTCCACTGTGCTGACGTTGCACGAAGCAAAGAAACCAACATTTTTCTCTCCTGATTTTTAACAACGGAGTGCAGGTGCCACCTAGGCACCATAAAGAACACTTTTCAGCACAACCTGCTCCCAGCTGTCGGCATCCACATATCGTTTTAATCACCAGGGGAGAATTTCTTGCCCCTTAATAAAAGCTGGAAGTACCAGAAAACTCAATCTCGATAACAAACTATAATTTTACCCAAAAGTAAACTTCCTCTGAAGCTATAGTTTTCAGAGGTGGTAACAGGCACCAGCAGACGAGAACGCTGGTCAACGGAGTTAGACAATATTGCAGGCGTCACATCAGAAGCCCCGACGGTGGCATTGAAGGGAATTAAGGTTTCCTTGGACACGGTTGAAGGCTCTACGGCCTCAAACTAATACATGATTGAAAGTTATACATCGAGAAATATGCAGACCTCAAAAAGCATACACAAAGTACAGATAAATGACTGGAGGATATGGAGCATAAAATCTGCAATGACTCTAACTAGGATGAGGAATTGTGGCATCTTAAAAGAAATGTTACTGATATAGAGGACAGGATCATACAAAAAAATTTAGTATTTGGTCTTCCTCACCTAGACACCATGCAAACGTAATATTGTTTTTGGCCAAACTACTTCCTGAAATATTAGGCCTTAACTTTTTCCCAGCGCTGGAATCCCTGCGAGCACACAAACGTAGACATAGAAAGCGGAAAAAAGAGCAGTATTGCACCGCAGTCATTGCATGCTTGTTGCTCCATCAACATGTGCAACAAATTCTCCAGGCCTTTAAGAAACATGGCCCCTTTGATTATAAAGACCACAAAGTATCCATTGTGGCAGATTACTTCCATGAAACAAATGCAACCAGGAAGGAATTCCTATTGCTCCTCCCAGGGCTGAAACGATTGGAAATATGGTATGGGCTCCTGGAACCAGCAACTATGATAGTCACCCTGGATTGTGTAAAATGGGAATTTTGTTACCTGGTAGAGCTGGAACAATTCCTGTCTAAATAAGAGGACTACATAATGAATATCAGCTAAACCACACAGGGAGAAGTTTGTACCTCTCAGAGTCGAGAACCAAACGCCGACCAGCCGTCTCAGGATCGACACGGCTCGCCATCCATGAGGCATAGAGATATCTCTTGTGACAAGCCAGACAGAAGAGATCCACATCACCACAGAGAGAAGTCACAATCACCTTTGAAATCATGAAAGCGGCAGATTTGGGCTTCTATAGTGAAGCTATCATATGGACATGGAACCCTTACTCCCTACCAGTACTCCTTACCAGTGGCCCGAACAACCTTTACATCCAGTGGCTGAATGCAAAGGCGAGAAATGTAATTTTCTGGGTAAAAGTGTTGGGTTCGAAGTGCAAAGTTTGACTAACTATATTTATAGGATACACACCCTGGATTACTCACTATTGGGATGGCTGATCACGTAAATAAGACACCATGGATACAGACGGCCAAGAGAAACCTGTCCATCCAGTTTCCATCAAGTTTCTCAAAGTAAACCGTTTCACTATTTTTACAAAATACAAAGATATTGGCATTCTTAGGCCCTTGAAGCTCAGATATTGTTCTTACTCAAGAGACACACCACTTAAAAAGGGACTGGGAGGGCCAGGTTATTTCCTCTTCTTATAAGCACAAGCCAGATCAGAAGGATGATGGGCCAGGGACAGCCTATAGGAGAAGAGGAGTCGCTTTCCTCCTCCATGAACAATTGAAATCCAGGATACCTCGGACATGAATAGGGCCAGACTGGAGATTTGTCTTTCAAAACACTTGATAAAAAAGCACATATACTGGTGATAGGATCAGTTCATGCACCCATTGCTCAGAAAATCATCTTTCTATCACAACTGGCCAGACTATGTACGCACAAATTCTTGTCAGAGGTAACTGCACTACAACTCTACATCCAATCCTTGTACATAATCCCGAAGGTAACAGGCTCAAAGATCTGATGGTCTGACCAACTCTTGGTGTCTTCAGCAGCTAGTGGACAGGGATTATACCTATTTTCATGCCCACGTGGCATGGAAATGAGCATAGATTTCTTTCTGGTTAAGAAAAAGTTACAGCCCAAGGTACAGCACAGTGGCATAGGAACTGACAGTTTATCAGACCATGCTCTGATCATAGTTTCTGTGGACATTGGTATTATTGTCCTGAAGATTATGACCTGGCGAATGATCTCACGCTTTAAAAAAATAAATCTATCCTCCTAGGTACAAGACTACTAAAATACGAACCTAGCTTGGTATAGACTGTTTGTCTTGCAAATAAAACAACAAGAAAATAGGTCTTTTATGCCAGCCCTACAAGATGCAAGAGGTACACTGATGATTAATCCTTTTAAGGGAAGGGGAAGAAACTGCTTTCCTTACTACTATGCCAATACCAAAACCCATGCTGGAGGACAGAGATATTGAGCAGAAGAATTCTCTGAAACAATAAAGTTGATGAAAACCGGTAAGGCATTAGGGAAAGACAGCTTTTCTTAAGATTTTTACAAAGTCACATTATGACTGTAGTCTTTCAGGAGGCCATTGAATTAGATACATTTAGACCAGAATGTATTGAAACCCACATAGCATTAATCCCTAAATCAAAGTGGGACACCTTGCTCTCGACAAACTATAGAACTCACTTCTGAATAGTGACATCAAGATTAAGGCTAAAAGTAATTTCTATTAGACTAAAAATAGTGGTCCCCTTTATACATGAAAATCAAATGGGATTTGCTCCATGACAATCTTCGAGAAACCATCTAAGGACTCTCATGCACCTTCTCGAGCAATTGTGCAATGATAAAGGACAGAGAGTGGCCATCTCTCTTGATACGGAGAAAGCCTTCAATCAGGTGGAGTGGGGCTACCTCTTCCGAGTCGTGACAAAATCATCTCAAAATGATAGGTGCCCTTTATTCTCTCCCGACTGCCCAGGGAAGCTGCAATGGGTTCCTTTCAGAACCAATTTCCTACTTCCAAGGTCAATGGAGACCCCAGACTGGGTTATCTTTGAGAGATCCCTGCAAGCTGTAGCTAAAGGCCCGCGGGTCATATAAAAACATACTAGTTGATCAGTACCCGTTCCCTAGAGGTAATAAAATATTTGCCACCATGAAGCATGTACATTGGTTCTCTATGTTGGATTTAAAATCAACACATCAACAAGTACCATACATGCTGACTGTTAAAGGTTATAAAGGGAATGATACATGAGGCCACCATGGAAGGTTGGATCTCGAATCAGGAGGCAGATTTCTTGAGGAATACGGACCCTCGAGTGCTGTATTTTTATACCCTTCCAAAGATTCACAGAGGAGTGAACCCCCCACCAGGACGCCCAATCGTCTCCGGCATCGATTCAATTTTGGAGCCTCTGAGTAAGTTCTGTGACTTCTATTTATGCCCGGTAGTTTGTGAAACCCCAACGTACCTGAGGGACACCACAGAGGTGCTCAACCTCATTGAGAACTTCCCTTGCCCTGAGACCATCGACTTCCTAACAACCATAGACGTAGAAACGTTATATACTAACATTCCTTAAGACGCTACCCTGGAGGTTTTGGAGGCGACTCTACGCAATATCGTACCATGGCCATACCAAGCACCGGTCTCCTTTATCTGCGAATGCGCATCAATAGCGCTAAAAGAGAACTTCTTTCAATTCAAAACTCAACTGTATCACCAAACGCAAGGGACCAGCATGGGAAGCACATTTGCTCCAAGCTTGGCGTGCCTCTATATGGCAGATTTTGAGGTGAAGTTCATTCTGAGAGAGTCCAACCCATTCAAAGAAAACGTACTCCTGTGGCGCCGTTTCATCGACAACGTCCTAATCTTCTGGACAGGAGAAGAAGAGTTATGTGAAAGGTTCTGTGAGTGGGTCAATACTCTTGACCCGTTCTTGAGGTTCACTAGCACCAGATCACGCAAGCAAGTGCCTTTTTTGGACCTCTTGATCTCCAAGGACAACAGCGCCCTACATACTACCATCTACAAGAAACCTACAGATCGGAATAGTCTCTTACTATACGAGAGCCATCACCCTAACGCACTAAGGGACAATCTGCCGGTGGGTCAATTCCTGTGCCTCCGCAGGAATTGTGATACCATGAGGGCATTCGAGCATCAAGCAGAGATTCTGACGTCCAACCTGAGGAAACGTCACTATCCACCAACATCATATGCCAAGCGCATAAGAGGGCCGGGAACAATCAACGCCAGGCCCTTCTAGAGGTGAATACAAAACCCACATCAGACATTATAACTTGTGTCACGACGTTTACACCCAGTTCTAAAGCGATACAGAAAATAGTGAGAAAACACTGGGCCATCAATAAGACTGGCACGTTCTCAGCAGGACCACCACCCCTTTTTGCGTTCAAACGCACACAGAACCTCAAAGATCACCTGATCCATACACGCCCCAAACAAACCACACTGAAGAGACCTACCTTATGGACATTTCCTCCAGTGGTGGGACATCACCCCTGCGGCACATGCGCTTCATGTCCTGAGACACAGGCAACGAAAGAAATAGATCTGGGGTGGACGACACCATGGCGTCTAACAAGACATACCAATTGCAACACCACAAATTGCATTTACATGATCCTATGCCCATGTGGGCTCAGATACATTGGAATGACGACACGCCAGGTCAAAGTACGGATAGGAGAGCACAAAAGCCGTATACGTACAGGAAAAACTAACACAAAGATGTTATCCCACTTTGCAGAGAAGAAACATCCAGCCACCAGTATCAAATGGACAGTGATTGATTCCAACCCTCTTTGATCCCTAAAAACCTTGTTCAGGTACGAACAAAGGTGGGTCTACCGTTTGAAGTGTGACAAGGAGGGTCTGAATGAGGAAATTCCTTGGGTGGAACTTCTGTGAAATAATCCAGAGAAACTGTCTGATTAATGAAGATGGGCCTTCCACAGATGGATACACATTAAGTGCAGGTCCACTGACAAGAAGAACAACTCCGCAGGCAGTAAGGGGTACCCATTCAGTAGGCCACCTTGTCCCCTTTCCCCAGGATAATTACCCTGAAACAATGCCTTAGGAACTAACAGGATTCACCATTAGGAACAAGGGGTTAACTTAAATTAGCAAGATAATTGAAACATAAGATCATTTTACCTCTTCAGCGATCATATCTCAAGTTCCCATACCATCTGGGCACTTAGAACAGGCATGCATAACAGTACTTGGCACCAAGTCAAAACGATAAAAAGTCCGAACAATCCCTTCTTAAGATGGCCACCACACCTGACACATAGATGTCGTCCCGCCCCATCGATATCCGGATGACCAATACAACCCTTTTTAACGAGAATGTCCTCACTTTAAAACCGTTTGGGAACTAATGAGGATTCAGTGATGCATAACAGAACTTTGCATTAAGGAATTCCACGATTAGTCATTCACAGAAACCCTCCTTAAGATGGCCGCCACATTTGGCACTCTTATGACGTCACGCCCTAGCAACATCCGGGTACTGTGACTGCCCGTTCCCCAGATAAGCTGACACGGGAAGATACCAACACTAACATTGAATAAATACACGGGAAGGAGAGAGACCTGCTCCTTTCCGACGCAGAGCTTGCCGTGGGTAGGAGTCAGAGACGCCCGCTGAGGGAGACAACTGTGAGTACCGATACGGGGACTTCTCGACCTCGTGCTCGCCAAAATCACTGTTCCCCCCCGCCCCTCCCTTGAGAATGCAATTTTCATGGGGCTCACTTAACTGCTGGAGGCACTAGGTGCCACGATGATTACCACTAGGAATAATACCACTACCATGTCGAATTCCTTTTTTTTAAAAGGGGCTAAGAGTCAATCTGACAATGGATCACCGTTTTGTGACACCTATCTTATTTCCGCAGTGCTCCCTCGCTTAACAGGCAAGCCGACGTCGATGGGGCCCAGACCTTAGACTGATTGGGTATGTTACCATTAGTTTAAATACGACCTGTACATCTTTATTATGCCTGCTCCACACCATTGCTAGGCTGCGTCATCCACTTTATTTACAGGCGTATTTCCAGCATGTGTGGTGCACTGTAAACGAGTTGAAGGTGCACATTGATATTAATACGCTGAGAGAGTGACCACACGCCTGAGCATGACTCATCATATTGAGGCACCTCGTACCACAATCGAACAGGGTCTATGTTATTTACTCCATCCCCATACACCCATGTTCTTTTGGGAATTAATCACGATTTAATTTATTTTACTTACATTTACCATGTTTGTAGGCACAATTGCAGCTTACCTAGTCCCTGTCTGCACGCACTTTGGTTTTACATGTGCGTATGCCAGACCAGACCAGGCATTATGTAGATCTTTTTTAATACGAGACTTACCAGATTAAGCTTAAAGTTGTTCCATGGATTGCATACACGCCAAATGCATGCTGCTAGATGTATACTCTGTGATCCACGCAACTCGGATAAAGGGCCAAGTAACTACAATGTTGTAGTACGGCAAGACATTGTTGTTTCATTACAGTTATGTATACTCTACAGCCGGTTTTGTTCTTTTGCTCACAAGACTTTCTCTGCACAGGTTGGGTTATGGTACCATTAGTGACTGTACCAGTCAGCGATAAGACGCTGTTCACCTTGACGACGAAGGTACAGCGGGTACACAGGCAATAGGCCTGGCACCTGCAACAACAAACCTAGATTGTTTTTTGTACATCATATGATCCTGAAGAAGCGCGATTGGATCCACTAGGGACCACTGGACGCGCGAAACATGTCGACCGAATAATTTGTTTATCCCCACTTGAGCACTTACCCTGAGAGCAGCGTTTAGTTGACAACCACCCCTTTTATTTGTTACATAGGGATACTCCAGGGTCCACCCCCTTTTAATTAACCTTCCAGACCCCTGAATTAAACTAGTTTGAGGGTACTGTACGGTTATTTTAACCTCCTCACAATCACTACTACTTTTTGCTAGGCCCCCACACCCCCTTGCACATCTGCGGCATCTCGAAAAAAAGTTCTCCGCCAAAGAGCCCCCTTGTGGGGCCCGTGAGGGACTGCAGCGCCGCCCACACGAGGAGCAACGCCCAATGATGATCTAGGGCGATCGTAAGGTTGTCTGAGGGCACTAGGTTACCAAGGAGAAGCACTCACTTCACTCCACGCATTTCTTACAACTCCACCTGGAAGTCCAGAACAAGAGCAAAACCATTCCCTTATACTTATCTCTATTTCTCTACTCTTTCTTTTGGAGCATCCTACATTTAGGTATACTCCCCTCGAGGAACTTTTGACCCTATTTGTGCTGACAGACTGTTAAAGGTTAGCAGCATTCATCACACCCCAGGGATATTTTCGATTTCTAGGAGTACCTTTTATACTGGCACCTGCCACAGCAATGTTTCAGAGATTCCTGAGTAATTTGTTTGATGACATGAACGGGGTAACTTTTTTCCAATGACAACATACTTATTATGGGAAAAACCAGAGAGGAGCATGATATGAGACTCTTACAGGACAAAGGTCTGACGGTTGAATGTGATAAATGTAAATTTACCAGGGAGGAAGTGACATATCTGGGACATATCATTAGTGCTAAAGGTATAAAACCCAAGCAAGAGTCAGTATTCAGAATGCTCCAGCTCCAAACAGCAAGGATGATGTAAGAACATTCCTGGTATTAGGAGAGTTATGTTAAAAAAAAACATTTAAAAAATATATATATTTCATTCGTAATTTACCCGAGAATAAAGTGAAATTCCTTCGGTCTAAGTGATTGTCAGACAGAATTTACTATTCTTAAAGCAGGAAGCAGTACAGTACCATTTTTGGAAGGGTTTGATCCTGCACGTACAATTTGTCTTACAGCCAATGCAAGTCAAAAAATAAAAAACAAAAGAGTTAGGAGCAGTATTATCTCAATGTGTTGAGAATAAAAATGAGTGGGAAGTAGCAGTTGCTTCATGCATGACTCTGGTGTGTGCATTTTTGCCAATATGTGTGGGGTTATCATGTAGTTCAGAGAACAGATAACAAACTGTTAACAAAAGTGCTCACTACTACTGGTTTGCAAAAGGCATCACTTAGGGTTAGAAAGAATGTCTATCATTCTGTTGGAGTGCTGTTGATTTCTTAAGTCAGATTCCTTTAACTGTAAAGAATATTAAAACATTGGAATGTTGGGAGCTCCTTTGAAAACAATGGAGTGCTCTGGGCTTATAATGGCTGGTATAAGCCTGGAGCTCCAACATTCCAATGTTTCTTTGTTCATAGCTCTGGCTGTGAACAAAGGCTTCAGGGAGCCTGAGGCGATCTAATCCCCTCACGCTTCCAAAAGGCTTTGTTTTTTTTGTTAGAAAATTCTGTCCTCTAGTGGCAGAATGTTCTAATAGCCTTATAGCCCTTCGTAGATGGGCTATACCGCTATTAAAGTCCCTCTCCCTTGTTAAAGGCCCTCGCCTTCGGCTCGGGGCCTTTAACGCTGGAGAGGGCCTCTAATAGGTGGTATAGCCCTCTACGGCGGGCTATAAGGCTATAATGATGAACAATATTTGGAAGAAGGGTATGTTGCTGGACTATTTCATGAAAGAATGGATGGGATTGATGTCAATGAGTGGAAAGAACACATGTCCCAGGACAAAAGTATGAACAAAACCTGTCCATGGAAGACAAGATTGGATAAGGATGAATCTATATTTTGGGAAGTGAGAAATGAACTGAGTGAAGAAAATGGGTTGTTCATAAGCTGTGGAAAATGTGTACCTCCAGTAATGTTAGGAGGAAAGTACTAGAATTTTGTCATGAAGGTTTCATGAAGACTAAGCAGAGGACCAAAAGTGTGGATTGGTGGTCAGGTTTGGAATGTGACATTGAAAGAATAATAAGACAATGTGTAGAATGTCAAATAGTCTGACAAGTGCCAGAAAACTTCCCACCCCCCTCTTTTGCTAATTTCGTAACAAAATACGCCCTAGGAAAAGATCGGCATAGATGTAATGGGTCCGGTAAATAATGAAGTCACTGAGAGAATATATGTCATTGTAGTTATGGAACATTTTTCAAAATGGCCAGAGATTAAAATTATGAGTAAGGCAGATAGTGAGAGCATTCTGCAATTTCTGGCCAAGGTATTAATGCAAGAGGTATTACCAAAATGTATCATTTCCGATAATGGACCGCAATTTGTTTCTGAGAAAGTTGGATTTTTTTGAAGAGGAATGGTATTATTCATAAAACGAAATCAGTATATCCTCCTGGAGGGAATGGTTTAGTGAAATGTTTTAACTGTGCGATTAAAGGTACCATACAACTAGCTGTCAGAAGTCAATTAAAATTGGAAATTGAGATTAAGAAGATCATGTAGGCATCTATGATAACGCCCATTTGTTCTCATGAGGGGGCATGAGCCCATTAGCAAGGATTTGGCTTGGTTTTCTGTAACCAGACAGGTGGAATGGCCTCCAGAGAATGTAAAAAAGAAATTGGCATTGGCTAAACAGGTCTATAAGGTTTGGTATGACAAAAAAACAAACAGTGAAGGTTGCCCACATTGGAATTGGTGATTTCGTGAAAGCGAAGGGAGAGAGGAAATCACAATAAGGGAGTAGTAAGTTCCCTGGGCCCTTAAAGATAACTCAGCTTTTTGAGTGATAGTAAGGTATGGCATCTGAGTAGATTTGCCAAGTGTAAATATCAACTAGATGAAAGGATGTTGGAACATTGGAATTATGATTAGATGAATGATGCGGATGATACCGAAGTTAGTAATGACTGTATAAATTAATCATTTGTGAGGTAGGATGGTTCAATGAATTGTGAAGAACTGGATGTTGGAAGGGCCAATCAACCTACATATCATCAGATTACGTCTGGGAGATATTGTAGAGTCATAAATAAACCACATATTTTTTTAAAGATTTTGAATGTAAATAATTGTTCACAAAAGTGATGTGCAATATTGTAGGGATGTACACAAACTAAATAAAGTAAAAGATTGGATATGTATATAGGTGCTCATAATAATATTTAAGATGGTATATGTAAATAGTTGATTATAAAATAAATATTTCCTGCAAGTTCGTGAAACTCATTTCTCACATCAATTTGAATAATTTGTAAACATGTAAGATGTGTGTGTAGTGGGCTGATATTTACTGTTTTATATTTCTTCTATCTTTATGCATTGTTTTGATCACATCATAGTATTGGAACACTATGATGTGGTGCTCATTCCATGTCTTGTAGAATGTTTACCTTTGGTTGCTAGGTGAGAGTCAATAGATAGTTGGCTACTCACCCAGGCAGGCTGAGTTGGCTGTGGTTCTCCCTTGCATTTTACTTGATTTTACTACATTTTCGGTAACAGGGGTAGAGTAATCCCTATTTTGTTGGTGCTTCCTTGAACCCCTGGCCAACACTAACCTGTGCTGGAATCTATTTCCAATTTCCCTGCTGTATGTATATTCCAGACTCCGCTGGCAAAGTCGACATTAAAGTGCATGCTGTTGCTGGATATGTTATTCTGGGCTCCAATCTTTGAAACTCGTCAAAAGAAAAGGAAAAATAAAGGTGCGTACTACAAGCATTTTGTAAGCGACGAGTTTTTGGAAGATTTACTTTCGTGAAGTGTAAAGTTTTTTAATTTTGACCTTTGTCCTTAAATGGATTTAGTGCAACGCTGAAAAGAATAAGAAAATTGCATGCTAACTGAAAGTTTTGGAACTTTATTTTGGTAGTGCGAGTCTTTTGACTCTTTTTTTGGTATCTTTATTTATTCAATTTTAAAACACATATTTTAGCAAATCTTTATACACACATTTGCATATAATAGCAGAATCCAGTGACACACCAATTATGAATATCTATCTACAACAGTATGGGTAAATGAGCACAAGTCTTACTAATAGATGTAGATGGGCCATACACCAAACAAAATTACAATACAATAAGAACTTTGCTTCACATTTTTCTATCATTATCAGAGGAATCATTCTGATCAGTTCCATTTCCCATTGGATTAAGAAGCTCCCTACTTAATTCCCTCACAGTTGTAATATCCTCTGCTAGTTCTTCGTCCTTTCTACATGCTTTCATATGCAGCGCTTCAGCAAGAGACCACTCACATACATCCTTCGTCCAGCTCTCCAATGTTGGTGCTTGTGTACTCATCCAACCTATAGCTATCCTCCATTTGGCCAAAACCATGGTTAATTGCAGTCATTTATAAGCCATTTTACATTTCTTGGGATTCAGGATCTGCCCCAAGAGATACTGAGCTCGATCATCCTCGACTTGGAAACCAACCCCCACACACTTTAGCTACAACACTAGCCCAATACTGCTGCACTTCTGTGTGAGTCTTTTGACGCTGAGTGGTTTTACAGCCACATGCTGTTGCCTCATGTTTAAAAACCTTCTCACGCTTCTCATCTGTTCTGTCACAGTGTCTGTGGGAACTCAAAGATTTTGCTCTTGTGCAGTGTCAATCTTGATTCAGCCCCCATGCATTACCAATCTTGCTTTTCCATAGTGTAGTTGCATTCGCTTACTTGTGTTCTGCTCTGCTATGCTTTCAGCTGCAGATAACTTTGTTGCTTTGTCTCTACCTGATCTTGTCACTGCAAGAAGGGTGAGGCTGCACCTGCGCTACACCTGTGGAATTTAGTGCGCATGTGTGGGAGACTGCTGCGGCCCGTGTTGTCATTGCAGCGGTATCCTGGCAATGCACAAGAATCATTCTATACTGCCTCTTTTAGCTTAGCGGCAAGGTGCAGGCACATGTTTCAACAGCGATTGGTATTTTCAGCAGCATCCTGACTACTCAACGGGTTCCGCAGCGACACGAGTGACTACTTTTATTATTTTATTTAGTTGTTTTGGGATTAGTGGGTGACGCCGGAGACTACCTTTGGTATTTTAATTTATTGTGTGAATTTTGTGTATATTAGTATTATATATATATATATATATTCACAGAAAAAACCATAGGTTTTAGGCCATATATAGTTAGGGATTTGCATTTACAAAACCTTATTTTACTCGCATAAAACCATTGAAATTCGCATATATAGTTAGATGCGCTAACTATATACCGCGCACCCGCAATCCACTGCTGATGATGTCACATATTACATCATTCATGACATGGTCAGTGACATCACTGATGACATCATCCAGTGGCTGTCTGTTTCTGTAAAGTTAAAATATGTCTTACATATTGAAGAATGAGTGGATGTATAAGTGTCTGGATGAAGGATTTAGTAGGTGCATGACTGACTGTATGAGAGAGTGATTAAATGTGTCTCACTGAGTGCATGGGTTAGTGACTAAACTATCTTAATTTGTGCATCATTATATCTGTTGTTCTATGAACTGCTGCATGTGTTGATCAGTAGCTATTTGAGTAACTGCATGGGTTATTGATTGGTTGTCCAAGTATTTGTATGGGAGAGTGAGTGTGTGTGGGGGGGTGGCTGGGAGGTGTGTGACTCTGTGCATACATGTGTGAACAGTTTATTCACTAGATCTATGGGTTCAAAACTGCATGTGGAAACAGCTGTATGGGTGGTTGACTGTGTACGAGTGTATTGGTGAGTGAATGGATATCTCAGTGCTACATGTCAAAGTAAGTACATATGTAAAACACAGTACATGTGAGAGTTCACATATATAAATTACTGTGCATAAGAGCCAGTGAATGTGTGAGTGGCTGTATGGATCATTGTGAACTTGTATCAGGGATTGTATAAAAGAGTAAATATGTGTTAGTATATGTTTGAATAAGTAAGGTGTGTATAACTGTATAGTTGAGGATATGGAGGTGTGATTGATTCAGTGCATGACTGACTAGGTGTGTGAGTAACTCCATGGATGAGTGACAGTCTGTGAGTGTCTGTTTACCCTGAGTGTATCTAAGGTTATATTAGAGTCTGAAGAGGTTCATCGTATTATCACATGAATGATGTCATCAGTGATGTCACTGACCATGTCATGAATGATGTAATATGTGACATCATCAGCAGTGGATTGCGGGTGCGCGATATATAGTTAGCGCATCTAACTATATATGCGAATTTCAATGGTTTTATGCGAGTAAAATAAGGTTTTGTAAATGCAAATCCCTAACTATATATGGCCTAAAACCTATGGTTTTTTCTGTGAATTTCAATGTTTTTTTAATACCAAATATCAAATGCTGTCAAATGTCAAGTACATGATAGGTAAAAACATTTTCGTGTTTATGCACGCTGATGTGCTTTGAACGCTGCCCCCCCCCTTCCCCCCCTCTTTTCTCTTACCAGTACTCTCTCTTTGCAGATAGTGAAGGGTAGTTAACGCAGGCCTTTGCCCCCGTTGTAATCCGTCGTGCCTGCTTCTCTCTCTATTTGATTGATTGCTATCCAAGCATTTACTGTTTTAGAATTGGTTCTCTTTGGTTCATTCTGTATTTACAAACAAGCACAGAGTCGCAATACTCTGTTTAGTCTTTGCAGATAGTGAAAAATAGTTTAAAAAAACAAAAGGAATCGAGCAAAATCAGTAGGCCACTAATGGGATCTGTTTTTGACCTCGCTAAAATAGAAACATTAAGAACAACCCCTCATGAGAAATACGAAACTAGTAAGATGAAATTAGCTCCACACCATGATGGCTGCAAGACAGCTCGACTCCGCCGCCCAACCCACCCCACCCAAAATAACGACAAACCCTATGCAAATATTATAAATATATACAACACACCAGCAAAGTAACAGGGTAAAACGTTTTATTAAATAACTATATACATGACAGCCTGCTGCAACATCGATCCAAATGCTTTTTGGTGACTCTTCCATTGTGAACATTGTCCCACAATCCGTTTGACCTGAAACGATTACACAAATAAAACATTTGTGAGTTTTAAATTTCCGGAGAAGTATAATTCACCAATAGTTTTCTCTGTAGATCTTTTTCCATTAACAATCCCAGTTCCATCACCCGCCCAGGATATCACTACTGTTAGTTGTCATTGTTGCTTCTGTTTTAATAAAAAATGTTTTAAGGTGTTTACTGTTTTTGTTGCGATGTATATATTTATAAGTTATTAAAGTGTTATAATCCTACTATTTTTTTTTATCGATTATTGCTGTTTGAGATATTCCCTGTCTACAAACAGAGAAGAATAGAAATATTCTGTCTCCCTTTGCAGATAGGGAAGGATAGGTAATGCGGACTTTTGTCCCCCGTTGTAATCCGTCATGCCTGATGCCTGATTGATTGATAGGCTGGAAATTTATTGTTCAAGGAATAGTTCTTTCGAGGAACTCTCTGTTTGCAAATAACGTGGAATAGAAATATTCTGTCTAGTCTTTGCAAGTAGTGAAGGGTGGGTAATGCGGACCTTTGTCCCCCGTTGTAATCTGTCACTCCCCACTGATTGAGAAACTACTTCCACCATTTATTAGAGGTACATCATCTGACTCAACCGGAGAGAACCCATAATAAAGAAGACATATGTAAAATACGAAGTAATCCCTGTATCCTGTTAAACAGAAACTTTAGCATGAAACACACTTGAAAAGGAAAGGAAAGAAATCGAACAAAATCAGTAGGCCTCTGATGAGTTTTTGACTTCGCTAGAAATAAGAAACATGAAAATGGTGAAAGAAGCCAAGCTTGACGTTACGGCAGCCACAAGGTAGCTAGGCTCCGCCACCCCCCCACTGCTCCAAGCATGTCTGTCCCACCGCCCGCCACGCCCAATAACGGTAACATGAAATAAATACAAATCAGCAGATACCTACCCCCATTCCGGAAACTCCCGAAGTGCAACAGGTTCGCGGCTACGCCCATCCGGAAGACGAGGCCTTCGGCACGTGTAGGGCGAGTCCTGCTGGCAGCCGTCGGCCGGGGAGGTCATCCCGTAAGGTGGGGCAGGAGAGGAGCCGAGGCCGACGGGATTCTTCTTCTTTCTTAGATAATGACTGCGACAACGGGGGGATGTCTTGCATATGCCACCGACCCCCCCCTCGTATCTCCTGGTCTGGCCCCGGCTTGATATGAGCTCCCCGTTCGGGCCTGAAGCGGCGCCCTGCAGGCCACGGGGGGGGATGTCTTGCCTCTGCCTCCGACCCCCCCCCCCTCTTATCGCCTGGTCCGGACATCACGGATATCAACGCCAGGTGTCGGCGTGGGGTGCGCTGGGAGGGAGAGGCGGCGCGAACGAGCCTCTCCCACCCCCCCAGGTGGGGGCCCCTCAGCTGCACCCCCAACGCTCCACTCACCCAACAAAAGGGTTCGTCCACTCTTGCGATACAGCGACGCTCCACTCACCCAACAAAAGGGTTCGTCCACTCTTGCAATGCAGCGACGCTACACTCACCCAACAAAAGGGTTCGTCCACTCTTGTGATGCAGCGACGCTGCACTCACCCAACAAAAGGGTTCCTCCACTCTTGCGATGCAGCGACGCTGCACTCACCCGACAAAAGGTCTCGTCTACTATTGCGAGGCAATGATGCTCCGCTCACCCAGCGGGGGTCTCGTCCACTGTTGCGGTGCAACGGCGCTTCTGAGTTCAACTACAAAATGAGTCCTGCATCCAGAAACGTTCTCCTCAACTTTGAAGATTCTATAAGAGCCACGGGGGCCCCCGACCCCCGATGGGGAATGACTGCCATGATCACCCACGGAACGACCACGACGTAGCCGCGGGACGTCGGCGCGCTCATGCCGGCGCCGGCCTCAGTCTTGAAATCACCAAAATCCTGCAAGACTACCAACTTGATCAGTTCCGGTGGGACACCAGTATGACCCGGTAGGAGAGATTTTTGCCTCCCACCCCTCTTTGACTGATGGTTCATGTCGCCAGTCCCCTCTACTACCCTTCAACGAAAACTTTTAGACTGCCGAAAGAGGTCCCGGTCCAACCACGAGTTGGTGGAGACATTTTGACTATACTTGGACCTTCCAGACCTCACCCAAAATGGCGCCGGTACAAATGAAACTATTGTGCCCCGATTGCTCAGCCTTGATATCATGAGATATGTATGCAGTTTTTAGCACATGAATTGATATGGGATAAGACTGATTATATGTTCGGACAATGAATTGATCCGGGATGGGTATTGATTATACGTTCGAACAATAAATTGACATGGGACTTGTACTGATTACACATTCGGACAATGAATTGATATTAAGTTCTAATGCATCGTTGATTACTGTATTTATTGAAGGTTAGAATTGTCAACACTTTTGGTACTTGCTCACAATGAATTATCGATATGATTTTGTCACACTTTTTACTGATTATATGTTCGGACAATGAATTGATCCGGGATGGGTATTGATTATACGTTCGAACAATGAATTGACATGGGACAGGTACTGATTACACGTTCGGAAAATGAATTGATATTAAGTTCTAATGCATCATTGATTACTGTATTTATTGAAGTAATACTGATCTCTCCGCATGAAATTAATTTTCCACATGCTACACAAGTCAATCTCATCTGCCCAAAGTTCTTTTGCAGATTTGGGACCGTTTCCCTTGCCTCTGACTCACTTATTGCTAAGTCATTGGTGGATGTTTTTGCCGGTCGGGGATTATCCCCCAAATCTCGAAGTTGTGCTTTAGAATAATTAAGAGGGTGCCACCTCTCCATGTGCCGATGCATGGTATGATTACCATAGCGCTATTTTTTTTCGGTCCCTCTCGAGAGTTTTTTTTTTTGCAGATGAGGCAGGTAACGAACCTGGCTTTAACTTTCTTTTCATGAGAAGGAAAAAAAAAAAATTGCCAGATAAGATTCACTTTCACATGGGACGTTCTTGGCATTTCTTTTAGTTTTTTAATGTACATGTTCATAAAACGATTACACAAATGAAACATTTGTGAGTTTAAAATTTCCGGAGAAGTATAATTTACCAATAGTTTTCTCTGTAGATGTTTTTCCATTAACAAACCCAGTTCCATCACCCGCCCAGGATATCACTACTGTTCCCCATGTCATAAACCATTGTTGCTTCTGTTTTAATAAAAAATGTTTTAAGGTGTTTACTGTTTTTGTTGCGATGTATATATTTATAAGTTATTAAAGTGTTATTTTCCTTCTACTTTGTTGGAGTGCTATATATTTTTAATGTGACACATAATTGTGAAGACTTTGATGTACAAAAAGGCATCCCTGGAATCTTCCGCTTCAGGCTCGGTCCCACACACCCTCACAGTGAGAATCCCCTCTCCAATCACAATACAGGATGGTTATCAGATTGCAGGAACGCGTGTAGTGTGACGGATCTCATCGGGTGGGGGCCTTGATCTACTGTAACTTCTTTGAAGAGGGGTGATTCTTTACAGTTGAGGCCATAAACTACATCTGCAGGGCTAGGTGATAGCCTGGGACGGGCCTGGACAATCGGACACAGAGGAAGAGGAGTGTCAGAGGGTGCGGTAGTGAATAGGGTGAAAGGCAGGTGTCGGGCGGGCACAGGGTGTGATTCTCAGAGAAGAACAGCGCAGATGGGAGGAGGTTTCTAGCCCATACATGAAAAAGAGAGCGGGAGTGACCAGTGCGTGGGGGAGATGCTTGCGAGGGTGCAGACAGTGGGTCTGGTCAAGGCATCTAAAATGGCTGCTGTGCTCGACAAAAGTGTGGCATTGCAAAAAGGCAAGATGGCGCTGACAATGTTTATCAATAATGATTTATTTATAACAAATAAAATATTTACTCGCAGTGACAAAATGGCGGTCAACACTTCCTGATTTCCATCGAATCGAACGTTAACAGACGTCACGCAGAAAAAAAAAATAAAACGCTCACGCACAACCGCTGGAAGACATGTATCAACATATATGAGCCTCCTCAGCCACCCTCAAAAAACATAAAGGATCAGGATACGTCTCCCGTACCCCCTTATACCCTGTAATTTAATTAAACCGAAACACAAAATGGCAAATTCCCGTTTCGCTACCAGTTTGCGGCCCGGTTCGCGATCCGGGAAGCGCTTCTACCGTGAAAAATCAAATTTTTTTTCTTTTCCCCACGGGACCCTTTAATAACCCCAACATCATTCCTAGGGGGTCAAGAGGGGTCTACCTTGCCCCCTTTCATTAAATTCCCCCTTTGTTTTTCACCTCTTCTTGTCTCTCGATCCTACCGAGAGACAAGATGGCGGCCGCACCGGACTGTTTAGAATGTTGACAGACACCGGAGAGCCAATCAGCATCGCTTCGCAAAGCTCCGTGACGCGAAAAGTACGCGATCTGGAGCGCTATCTGGGATGCTGTCACAGATATATAAATTTTTTAAAACGTTAATTTCTCAAAATCCACTGGAGCACATATATTGAGACCCAGCAAAGGCACATCGGGCTAACAGTCCCTACAATTTTGCCAAGTTTCGTGCAAATCCATTCAGCCGTTCGAGCTAAAAGTGAGGCCAAACGCCTTATGGCAATTAACATGGGAAAAACGCGTTTTGGGACCCCCCTTTTTTCTCGGCCCCCCCTTGACGAAACCCTCCCATATTTTCAAGGGCTGCTCAGAAACAAAATGTGCCATTTTCCTGAAACTTTCAGCCGATTCCGTCCACAAACGCCAAAGTTATTAGACATAGAATTTTCAAAAGTTCCATAGAGAATTAATCCTAACTATATATACCTACTGGCTATCGCCAGTAGGTAATATATATATATATATATATATATATATATATATATATATATATATATATATATATATATATATATATATATATATATATATATATAGCTAGATATATATGAGGTGTTATGCAACATTCTTTTGGGGGAATTTTAACTGAAGCAGTGATTCGAACACCTTTTACAGTATTATTGTCTCATTGTTTGTTATTATTTTACCATCATTCACTGCGGATATCCAGATTTGGGGTCGTATTTCATTTAAATTCATTGTTGTTATTTGCGTCCTATACTTATACTCATGGCCAATACACAAAACCGGGTCAATTTTTATAAACACTTGGTAAGCAGGAAATAAAGTGAAAACAATGACTATGTATCTTTGAGAACTATTTAGCTGCCACTGATGGTCTCACATATAATCCTCCCAGGAAACTTGCCTTTTTAATCATTTGGGGGTAGCTGGTCAAAATGTTTTTGATTACCCCCCTACGATACCAACTCCGGGTTGTGATGCTGTATGGTATGCTTATATGGAGGCTAAAGAAACACTTAAGAAATTATTTGCGGAGGAACGTAGCGTGATTTTGGAGAGGCACACTTTCTGTAAACGTAAGCAAGCTTGTGATGAATCGGTTGAAGAGAGATGTTGCAGTATTATGTGTTTTTGCTTGAACTTGTGAGTTTGAAAATTCAGTGGATATTTACATCAGGGACCAATTCGTTTTCAATGGATTTTTTTAAAATGCAGGAAAGGCTCCTTACTTGCAGGAAATTTCACTTTCAGAAGTTATTGATATTGCTAAAAGTATTGAAAGGCCGATTGTTACAACCCAAGAATTAGCCAATCAGGAAGGACACTCTCCTGTGTCTTTTGTATCTGAAGAGAATACCATAGACGCTATCAAGACTGGGAAAAATAATAGGTTGCAGACCAGTTGTTATAGATGGGGTTCCAGAACACATATTGGCAACGTCTCATTCTGTCCCACTATTACGAAAAGATGCATGAATTGCATGACAATTGGACATTTTCAGGCTGTATGTAGAGCTCATAATAGTGGTACTAATTTTATAACACATGATCCAGGTAGCCAGAGAAGTACCAATAATGTTAACATGGTTGAAGCTGATGTTCAGAATTTCTCTTGTAAATTTGATATCCAGGGAGGTGCAAGAAATGTTAACATGCATGAAACTGATGTTAGAGTTCAGGACTGTTCTAGTGAATTTTCCAATGTTAAGGTGGAAAGTCCTGTTTGTCAATGTGTGATAGGTGGAAATATCCTCCAAGTTATGGCAGACTCTGGTGCACCTGTCACCTTCCTGTCAGATACACTTTATTTTCTCTTTGGCCTGTTCCCTGTACATTAGAAGTTCCTGATATTTCGTTCACATTCTTACCTTCTTTTGTAGAATCCATTTCCACTAATTCTGTTATCTGTTTTCTTCAGGATGTTTTTAGTTTAGAAGGAACTCCCAAAGAAATACTGACAGACTTGAGCACTCATTTTGTTTCTAATCATATTATGACTGTTTTTTGGCAAAAATGACTTTACACACTCTCAAGTAGCTCTGTATAGTCACTCAGATGCTTTGGTAAAGAGGTCGGCCTGTTTTCTTAAGGAGGGCATTCACTCTGCTGTTTAGCTGCTGTAGATTTAAAAGAGTATTTGAAGGACAAAGTTTCCACTTCTCACTACACACCGTATTCTATGTCAGTTTTCACCCCTTTTGGTCTGTTAGGAGGGAAGAAAGGTAGATCAAATGTTTTTGTTAATGTTTGGAATTCCCAAATCAGAAATTTTGAATCATATTCTTTCTTTCAAAAGGAGGTACAACTGAAACATTTAAGACATGGGTACTCACAAACTTTCACTCGGGGACGAATTTACAGTGTGGTTTATGGCAGAGGGCCGCAGCAGTGGAGGCGGGGTCAGTGGGGGAGGGGGATAGGGGCTATAGAAAAAAAACTGTGTCCATGAGGTTGAACACAGGCCCCTGCAGCGGACGCCTTGGCTCTCTCTCTCGCTCTCTCTCTCTCCCTCTCTCTCTCTCTCTCTCTCTCTCTCTCACTCCCTGTCTCCCTCCCTCCCTCTCTGTCGCCCTCCCTCCCTCTCTGTCTCACTCTCTCGCTCCCTCCTTCCCTCTCTCTCTGTCCGCCTCTCTTTCTCTCTCTGTCTCCCTCCCTCTCTTTCCTTCCCTCTGTCTGTCCCCCTCCCTCTGTCTGTCTCCCTCTGTCTCTCCCTCCCTCTGTCTCTCCCTCCCTCTGTCTGTCTCTCTCCCTCTGTATGTCTCCCTCCCTCTGTCTATCTCCCTCCCTAGGTCTGTCTCCCTGTCTGTCTCTCTCCCTCCCCCTCCCTCCCTCTGTTTGTCTCCCTGTCTGTCTCTCTCCCACCGTCTCCCTCTGTCTCCCTTTTCCTCCCTCTCCCTCCATCTGTCTGCCTCCCTCTGTCTGTCTCCCTCTGTCTGTCTCCCTCTGTCTGTCACCCTCTGTCTGTCTCCCTCCCTCTGTCTGTCTCCCTCCCTTCCTCTGTCTGTCTCCCTCCCTCTGCCTGTCTCCCTTCCTCTGCCTGTCTCCCTCCCCCTGCCTGTCTCCCACCCTCTGTCTGTCTCCCTCCCTCTGTCTGTCTCCCTCCCTCTGTGTGTCACCCTCTGTGTGTCACCATCTGTTTGTCTCCCTCTGTTTGTCTCCCTCCCTCTGTCTGTCTCCCTCCCTCTCTCTGTCTCTCTCTGTCTCTCTCTCTCTATCTCCCTCCCTCCCTCCCTCCCTCTGTCTCCCACCCTCCCTCTGTCTCCCTCCCTCCCTCTGTCTCTCTGCCTCCCTCTGTCTCTCTGCCTCCATATGTCTCTCTGCCTCCCTCTGTCTCCCTGCCTCCCTCTGTCTCCCACCCTCCCACTGTCTTTCTCCCTCCCTCTGTCTCCCTACCTCCTGTCTCCCCCCCTCCCTTGTGTCCCTCCCTTTGTCTCCCTCCCTCTGTCTGTCCCCCTCTCCCTCACTCCATCTCCCCCTGACTCCCTCTGTCTCCCTCTCTCTGTCTGCCTCTCTGTCTCCCTCCCCCTTCCTCTATCTGTCCCTCTCTGACTCCCTTTCCCTCCCTCTGTCATCCCCTCTCTCCTCCCTCTCTGTCTCCCTCCCTCTGTCTCCCTCCCTCTGTCCCCCTCTCCCTCCCTCTGTCTCCCTCCCTCTGTCTGTCTCCCTCTGTCTGTCAACCTCTGTCTGTCTCCCTCCCTCTGTCTGTCTCCCTCCCTCTGTCTGTCTCCCTCCCTCTGTCTGTCTCCCTCCCTCTGTCTGTCTCCCTCCCTCTCTCTGTCTCCCTCCCTCTCTCTGTCTCCCTCTCTCTCTCTGTCTCCCTCTCTCCCTCTGTCTCCCACCCTCTGTCTCCCACCCTCCCTCTGCCCCCCCCTTTCTCTGTCTCTCTGCCTCCCTCTGTCTCTCTGCCTCCCTCTGTCTCTCTGCCTCCCTCTGTCTCCCTGCCTCCCTCTGTCTCCCTGCCTCCCTCTGTCTCCCACCCTCTGTCTCCCACCCTCTGTCTCCCACCCTCTGTCTCCCACCCTCCCTCTATCTTTCTCCCTCCCTCTGTCTCCCTGCCTCCTGTCTCCCTCCCTCCCTCTGCCTCCCTCCCTTTGTCTCCCTCCCTCTGTCTGTCCCCCTCTCCCTCACTCCGTCTCCCCCTCACTCCCTCTGTCTCCCTCTCTCTGTCCGCCTCTCGGTCTCCCTCCCTCTTCCTCCCTCTGTCACTCTATGACTCCCTTTCCCTCCCTCTGTCATCCTCTCTCTCCTCCCTCTCTGTCTCCCTCCCTCTGTCTGTCTCCCTCCCTCTGTCTGTCTCCCTCCCTCTGTCTGTCTCCCTCTGTCTCCCTCTGTCTCTCCCTGACTCGCTCCCTCTGCCTCCCTACCTCTGATTACCTCTCTCTGTCTCCCTCTCTCTTTGTCTCCCTCCCTCTCTCTGTCTCCCACAACTCTCTGACTCCCTCCCTCTGTCTCCCTCCCTCTGTCTCCTTCTCCCTCACTCCATCTCCCCCTGACTCCCTCCGTCTCCCTCTCTCTCTGTCTGCCTCTCTCTGCCTCCCTTTGTCTCCCTCTGTCTCCCTCTCTCTCCCTCTGCCTCCCTCCCTCCGTCTCCCTCCCTCCATACCCTCTCTGTCTCCCTCTCTGTCTCCCTCTCCGTCTCCCTCTCTGTCTCCATCTCTCTCTCCCTTTTTGTCTCCCTCTCCGTCTCTGTCTCCCTCTCTGGCTCTCTCTCTCTGTCTCTATCACTGTCTGTCTCTACCTCTATCAGTCTCTACTTCTATCTGTCTCTGCCTCTATCTGTCTCTGTCTGTCCCTGTCTCTGACCCTTTCTAGCTCTGTCTGCCCATGTCTCTATATGTCTTTATCTGCCTCTATATCTGTCTGACCTCACCCGGCTCTCATTCCCTACTGCCCTCTGTCACCTCACCGGGCTCTCACTCCCTGCTGCCCTCCCACCTTACCCAGGCTCTCACTCCCTGCTTCCCTCCCACCTCACCGGGCTCTCAATCCCTGCTGCCCTCCCACCTCACCCAGGCTCTCACTCCCTGCTGCCCTCCCACCTCACCTGGGCTCTCACTCCCTGCTGCCCTCCCACCTCACCAGGGCTCTCACTCATTGTTGCCCTCCCACCTCACCGGGCTCTCAGTCCCTACTGTCCTCTGTCAGCATACCTGCTGCACCCCCCATCCCCCCTACATGTGTGTGTGTCAGCCGGGGCTGACACAGCTTCCCGGGCACACACACAGCCGCACCCCAGTACTTCATAGGTCTTTAAAAGACCATTTACATGTTAATGAGGCTTTGTTCACCTCTTCTTAGCGCCCCTGCAGCTCCACTCTGGCTGTGGCTGGAATCGCCCGGCCCTCACAGAGCAGTACCGGCCGTGTTTGCTGACACTTACAACAAAAAAAAACGCAGGTAGGATATTTGTAAGGTCCGTGGGCCGCCAAGGAAGGCTTGCCGGGCTGCTGGCAGCCCGCGGGCCATACTTTGAGTACCCGTGATTTAAGACAAAAACTCATTTATTTTATTTTTGACCATATCTCCAAGGGAGATTTCGCCACTGGAAATTGGGTCTTCTATAGGAAGCCGTTTGAAGTGAAGAAAGGGAAATCTGTTTTTAAGATTGAGCATGTTGGTAAGAATGCTGTCTTATTACACAGTAGGGGTTGGTGGAATAAACAGATTTCTGATACACGGATACGACTATACAATATATCACAACCTGCGTTTGATTAAAAAAACTGATTTCTATGATTATCACACTCACATGGGTGATGACAGAGCTAAACATTGTTTATCTAAAAATAACTTATCCTCTGATACTTCCAATGTACAGGATACTGAAAGTACTGAAGGTGCTTAAGGGGTGTTGCAGCACATTGCGCCAGGGGCTCATGGGTAGGCCATGTTCTCCGTGCAGGCTGTATTGCAGCCTCCATGGAGATGGACAGACTGTGCAAGACTTGTGTGGGCAGTGTCATATGGCCGAGCAAACAGTCTTTGCGCACTCAGGAGTGGGCACACCACTCCTCCCCTTCCCTGCTTGCAGAGCAGCCCAGCCCACCCGCCCGCAACCAAACATAAAATGGTAATACCTGAAAGTTATTGCCATTTTATATTTCTGCTTCTCACACTGCGAGAAAGCAGTGGGGCAACGCTCCTCCTCCCTAATAGAGGAGCCACCCCTGTTGCAGGATATGGATTGTTGATTGTAACATTGCTGTTTCTTACTATGCTCCACCAGTGCAGCATAATAAATCCATTCAGGGTATGCTGCAAAATGATAAAGGAACTTTTATTCTTTCTAACACTGAAACTTTTGCCAGTGTTCCCAGAGTACGTGATACAGAATGTTCCCTAGGACTACAGCAGGATATTGGCTAGAAGCTCATTAGTTCCATTTTCCGTGCACCCATGTTTTCATGTTATTGCAAGGCGATTGTCCGTAGTACTTGTAAGGTTTAGAGATTTTCATTTAGCTCAATTTATTTTTCCTTTTATGGGGGGACGGTGATGTAGTGGGATGGTGTTAGACCTGGCTTTTTAGCAGGTTTATCCCCAGACTTTTTGCTTTTTGGCCTCCTGTTTCTGACCTGTTTTTGTTGGTTTTATAACTTTGAGCACTTTACCACTGCTGATCAGTGCTGAAGTGCATATGCTCTCCCTGTAAATTGTTATGATGGATTAGTGTTTCCATGATTGGTTTATTTGTTTTACTGTCAAGTCCCTAGTACAGTGCACTCTGTGTTCCCAGGGCCTGTAAACCAAATGCTGCTAGTGGGCTCGCAGCACTGATGGTGCCACCCACACAATCAACTTTGCAACTGAGTCTCAGGCCTGCAATCTCGGTGCCTGTGTGCAGTCTAGTACTGCCATGTTGACCTGGCAAGTGCACCCACTTGCCAGGCCCTAACCTTCCCTTTTCTTACATGTAGGTCACCCCTAAGGTAGGCCTGTGGGCAGGGTGCAGTGTATGTGACAGGTAGGACATGCCCTGGTGTGTGTGGCATGTTATGATAGTGAAGTACTGCCAATTTTGTTTTTCACTATTGAGTGGAAGAGTCTAAAAAAAACTACATACTTGCAGGACTTTTCTAATGGATTTTTTTTTTTTTTTTTTTTTAAAGGAAGATAAGTGTTTTATCTTGTGGGTACAGGGATGTTGCCGGACTTTGTGTATGTGGGCGCCATTCATTCTATTTTATGTACCATGTGTATCTGTGCATCTTCTGAGCGCCATTCCAAGTTTTATTTTCCTGCATGCTGACATACCATTGCCAGTTTGGCCAGTCAGTTGCAGCACAGAAGAATAGGAGGGACTCTATAGGATGGGCTCTTTGGATAAATCTAACAAGATATAAATGACACTCTGGATTACATACCTTTGGGCCTGCTCCATCTGCAAGTTGTACTTCATTTTAGTACATTATATTGTTAAAGATTAGACTGCAAAACGTCAACATTATCGGCGCCATCTTGCCCCTTTCCAAGCCCATTCGTGCGCGTAAGCGGCAGCCATTTTAAGCACCATGGCCTCCCTGCCCCTCGCTGATAGCCAGCGCGTCTCTCTCTCTCTTAACCTCGCAAGCATTCCCCCCGCACACTGACAACCCCCGCTCTCTCATGCCTTGGGCCATAAACCCCTCTTCAGCGCAGCTTCATCACGGAATCCCATCCTGTTCCCAGCGCGACACCTCCCTTCATTCCTTTCATGGCCTCAGATCCTTTTGATGCAAACCCCCTTTTTTCCTGTGTCCCCGTTTGTCTTCCTTGTTC
Organism: Lissotriton vulgaris; assembly: GCF_964263255.1. Taxonomy (NCBI): domain Eukaryota; kingdom Metazoa; phylum Chordata; class Amphibia; order Caudata; family Salamandridae; genus Lissotriton; species Lissotriton vulgaris. The sequence continues at coordinate 873,749,880 of NC_141694.1, forward strand.
CCAGGCCGCCACCTGGCCCTGCGGATACTGTTTATTACCCCGTACAGTAGGAAGCTTCCCCTCCCCATCAAAAGACCCTCGAACCGATCAAAGCCCCCACCCTATGAGATCCGATCAAACCCATGCATTCCGTGAATCGGCGGAATGCCCTGCTGTGCGACAACCATCACCTGTTGTGACCGGGGTGGGGAATCCAACTGTAAATGTATGTGGGAACGGGTCTGAAGGGGAGATTCCGAGGATGTTCTTTCAAGTGTCATAGTATTGCGAGAATGTGTTATGTGCAATAAAGATCATAAACTCTAGTATAAGAGGCCAGGCCTCAGAGATGTGGTTAGAGCACCTCGTGACGATACTTGCTGTCTGAATTGATGTGTTCTCCTCCGGAGAGAATAAAATCCTCGTTTCCTGCCTTCCAGTCTCCAGCGCCTGCTTCTTCATTGATTAACATTGGTGGGTCATAGAGGCGATACCGCCGGGCAACATAAAAGGGTCTTTGGTTACTGGTTGTCTTTGGAACCCTTTTTTACAATTGGCGTCCCAAACGTGGGGCCCATCAGCGACTCGTGGATCCAGTGGGAGAGGTCCTGACGACAGAGTGAACGACTGCAACGATCGGAAGGTACCCTGTCCGATAGACCCTCGTCTGACAGCCGATCATCCGAACTTCACTGGTTCCGAACAGACCTCTCTCGAGTGATCTGCGGTCCTGACTGGGAACCATCAGGAGTGCCACGAGAAGTACGAAGAGAAGAGGACGATCGGGCGCTGGATTCGGAAGACAAGAAACTGTCCATGCGGTTCGGGTAAGGTCGTGTAAACACGACAAATTGCGAAAGTGATTGATAATTGAAAGTGATTGATAATTGATGAGAAAATACTAGTATTACTTTTTGTTAATTTATTGGAGATTCACTGTCTACAAACGGAGAAACAACAGGCTCTCCCTTTATAAACAGCGAAGGATAGGTACGCACCCGTCGGACCTATCGTTCTCCCCCACTGAACAATTGCCCCTTCCCCCCATTGATTAACTGTTATAGATTGTTTTCTGGAGATTCTCTGTCTGCAAACAGGGAAAAATAGGTCCCCTCTTTACAGATAGTGAAAGGGTAGGTGACGCGAACCTTTGCGAGCCTACTTATTCTCCCCATTGACCATATTGATTTTTTATTTTTGACCTAACATTGATTGCTCAAGATTGGTTCATGAGGTATTCACTACGTGCAAACAACGTAGAATAGAAATATTCTGTCTAGTCTTTGCAAGCAGTGATAAGATAGGTAGTGCTGACTATTATCCCATTGTGATCCGTCATGCCTGTCTTCTCCCCACTGGTTAGTAGCCTGTTTAGCCCGGACCGCTTATTAGAGATGAACCATCCGGCTCCGCTGGAAGTCACCCCTAATAAGGACATGTTCACGAAGCATGGATTAGTCGCTATAGCCTATAGCCAGCTGTGGCATAAATATACGAAAAAGGATCGAGAAAGTCAGTGGCCACTGATAGGATCCTTCGAAAACGATAGAATAATCGCACTAGAAACAGCCCTTGGTAAAAACAAGACGACGTCCACTATGCTTGATAGCTTCGGCATGTGGCGGAAAGAAGCCGAACAACGCAAAAAGAGAACCGAGAGTAGGTTGGGAAAAGAGCTGCGGAAAGCAGCCCACCTAGCGGCCCAGAAACTAGAGAAAGAGATAAAAGAAAGAGAGGATACCAAACAGAAGCTAGAAATAGAAACATCAAGCCAGTGTCTGGTTAGAACTCCCTCCACGCTCTACCCTGAATTACACTCAAAACAGCGAACCAACGATGATCTGCTGCTAGGTCCTCCGATCATCCACATGCCCCCTCCATATGCCCCTTCCCAACCCTTAGCCCAGCACCCACTATCCCCAGGTACCAGCGAGAGTAGCACCACGGCTTCAGCCCCCATGGCCTCCGTGCCGGCTGAACTCCTTGTATTAGATACTACGCAAACGACAACGGTGGGCGACCCAGAAACCCGAAGGGGTGGTCCTGCTAGAGCATATAGACTAAGCAAACATGAACGAGCAGGGGTCGACAAGATAGCAAAGATACTGGTAGAGAAGAGGGAGGATGAAGAGTCCATCACGGATGTGTTTAATTCTTATACTGGGAGTCACAGACGACACTTTACTGTACAACTGTGTTACCATGTCTTAAATGCATACGAGGACCGATATCAAGAAAAAGGTCCACCAAGCCTAACGACTCTGTACCGGAGGGTTGATATCGGGGATGAGAGTGAGAGTGATGTGACGGACCTCCTTACGCGTACGCTTGAGGTTTTCCGCCACCTCACTGAACAAAAGCCGAAAATCGAATCCACTACCTCCGTAGCAACCAACCCACAAACTGAACGACCTAACACTATGATGCCGATACGAGAGGCTGCCCCTTACTGGGTTCCTCCACGAGGTGAAGGGACTCACGATGACGCAAACAACAAAGATGCAAAGGGAAGGGTAGTGTACAATTGGGTCTACCAACCATGGGACCGGCAAGAGATTCTGACCTTCCGGAAATCTCTGCCTGACCTACGTAAAAACCCCACTGCCTTCTATACTGAGTTAGGTACGGCCCTAGGATCGACGATTATGACTCTAGCTGACATCGACTTGTTTTTCGGGTTATGTCTACCGGCCGATGTGTGGAAGCAAATCCGGAAAGTCGACCACTCTGAGCTGTTTGGACATAACTGGTCACAACTTGATGGCATAGACAGACAACGAGAACCCGGACAAAAGCCTTTGAAAGCCATTTTAGACCTCCCGGATAAAATCGTGCAGAAATTAAAAACCCTGATCCCAGAAAAGAAAGTGGACTGGTCGATAGTAACGGCTTGTCGCCAGAAACCTCAGGAGGATGTATCGGAATACTTCTCCCGGTTTGAAACGGTGTTCTTCGATTACAGCGGCCAGGACCTGACCACTGCAACCGGACACCATCTGTTTGTCCAGAATTACGTTAAGGGCTTATCACCGGAGGTCTCGCAGAAACTGCAGGCCAGCGAAAGTAGTTGGGCAGCCTCCAAACCTACGGCTATCCTCCAGATGGCCCAATATTATGAACATCAGAAAAACGAAAACGATAGAACAACAGAGAGAAAGAAGAAAGAATTAAAGCAGAGGGTGATGATGGCTCAACTGCAAGGGGTGACTCTGGGACGAGACCAATACCGGGGAAACCATCAGATGAGCGTCCCTAAAACGGCACCTCCCAAAGACCGTGCTTCAACTCCCCACATTGGACGTACAGACATTAGAGAGGACCAGTGTGCCTTCTGTAAAGGATCGGGCCACTGGAAATCTCAGTGCCCGGTTCTTTTGGAACTCACCAGAAATAGAGATCCTAGAGATTCAGCAAACGAACCAAGAAATAGGGGACCACAGCGAGGGCCCCCAAACAACGCAACTAATGATAGATCAAGTAGGCCAAACACATTTGACCGACCCCGACAGAACCAATGCCAGCAATCTGACTACGATGATGTTCATGACTTTGCATAGGACTGCCTAGGGCAAGGGAGGGATCCAGTCGAGCTCCATGTTGACCAGCAAGGCCCTTATGTCACTGCTAAGGTCTTGGGTACAAAGTCACCATTCCTGGTAGACACTGGCGCAACACGTAGTGCATTATCTAAACGACTGATTCCAAGGGCACCCTTGTCTGGCTCACTAATAACATCGACAGGTTTCGATGGGACGCCCTCCACTAACCCTTTGTCCGCCCCAATCCTCTTTAACTTAGAAAACAACACCACTGACACTACGTTTTTGCTTTCCTCCAATAGCCCTGACGCAATCATGGGACTCGACTTATTGAAACACTTCCGAGCAACGATTAGATGTTCTCAAGATGGAGTCCGAGTTTTCCTTTACGACAATCCTGTTCTGCTTAGACATTGCCCCCCCAGACACATGTTTTCCATCGCCGACGCTGACACTTCCCTGCTTGACACTCTGCCTCCGTATCTGTGGGCCAAAACGGATTCGGATGTAGGGCGCATGATGATTGACCCAGTGCACATCACTGTTCGACCAGATGCAACACTCCCAAAACTTCCACAATATCGGATATCGCCCGAGGGCGAGAAGGCATTGGTGGAAATCATCCAATCACTGATAGACGCAGGAGTGGTAGAGGAAGTAGTTAGCAACGTTTGCAACAGCCCAATCTTGCCCATCATTAAGAGACAGGGAGAAGGAGATGAGAAAGCATACCGCTTCATCATTGACCTTCGAGAGATCAACAAAGTGGTGGTACCCCAGTACCCTGTGGTCTCGGACATTACCACCATCCTGACTTTGATTCCCTCCACTGCCACCACCTTCACTGTCATTGACCTCAAAAACGCATTCTTTTCCATCCCCATCCACCCAGACAGCCGATATCTCTTCGGTTTCACCCTAAAAGCCCGCTCATATAGGTTCTGCCGAGCACCCCAGGGCTACACAGAAAGCCCTAGCATCTACAGCCAGGCCCTCAAGAGACAACTGGATCAAGTCCAGTTACCCGATGGAGTGGTGTTAGTACAATATGTCGATGACATCCTCTTGGCAGCCGACACCACTCCACTAGCTGTCACAGCCACCATTCAACTCCTGCATTTCCTTGCAGAAAATGGCCACAAGGTCTCTAAGAAGAAGTTGCAATTCTGCCAACCCCAGGTCACTTACCTAGGCCACCTTTTGTCCAAAGACGGAAGGAAATTGACTCCTGACCGGATCCAAACCATTCTCGACACCCCTGTCCCTAAGACCCAGAAACAGGTCCGCTCCCTACTAGGCCTCACCTCCTTCTGCCGACAGTGGTTACCCAACTTTAGCCTTGTAGTAAAACCACTGCTTTCATTGTTAGCAAAGGACATCCCTCTCCCACTCCCTTGGACCCCTGAGTGTCAGGCTTCTTTCATGCAACTACGAGATGCCCTCTGCTCGGCCCCTGTGTTGGGCACCCCCGATTACACAAAGCCCTTCTCCCTTTACACCCATGAAAGGGAGGGGTGCGCTTTATCTGTCCTGACCCAGTCCATCGGCTCAAAGCAACGACCATGCGCTTACTTCTCAGCCACTCTTGACCCTGTAGCCAGAGCCCTGCCTGCTTGCCTTCGAGCCGTAGCTGCTGCTGCGATCTCTATCCGACAGAGTGAAGGGATCGTGCTCTCGAATTCCCTCACAGTACTGGTACCCCATGCAGTTGACACCCTCCTAAACCAAACCAAAACGCAACACCTGACGAGTGCACGACTGACAGGATACGAACTGACTCTGCTCGCACCCCACATCACTCTGAAGAGATGCACCACACTGAACCCAGCAACCCTGCTGCCCTTACCAGAAAACGATCCCAATGCGCACCCTGTACACGACTGTGTGACCCTCACAGACGAACAAACCAGAAGTAGGGTTGACCTCAGAGACACGGCCTTCCCCAACCCCGACGGAGAGCTGTGGGTGGACGGTTCTTGCATCAAACTCCCCGATGGCACCACTTCAGCTGCCTATGCAGTCACCACGGCTCGAACTGTAGTCGAGACAGCCCGCATAACGCAACGATCTGCCCAGGCAGCGGAACTGATTGCCCTGACACGAGCCTGTATTCTAGCAGCAGGAACCACAGCAAACATTTACACCGACAGCCAGTATGCCTTCGGGGTGGTTCACCATTTTGGGCTCCTGTGGAGGGAGAGGGGATTCTTGACCTCACACGGCACCCCCATTTTACACGGGGATCTAGTCTCCGCCTTGATCGAAGCCGTCCTTCTCCCCAAAAAGCTTGCAGTCATCAAATGCCAGGCACACAAAAGGGTGACAGACATTATTGGACAGGGAAATGCACTAGCCGACCTCACTGCCCGAACGACAGCTGAAAATAGGACGACAACGCGCATGTATGTGACCAGGTCACAAGCAGAAAAATGGTCTGACGCTAGGGACACTATCAGAGACATTCAAATGGCTAGCACACAACACGAACTGACTGAATGGACACGGGTGGGATTGAAAGATGACGAAGGCTGCTGGCGGACAAAAGACACAAACAAATGGTTGTTACCTGACTCATATCTGATTCCCATACTGACTATGGCACATTCCCCTGCCCACATAGGATCAGCCCCTATGATTGAACTTGTCTCCAGAGTTTGGCACAATGATAAGATCACAGAGTCCGCCAAACGCCTGGTCCAACAATGTTTGATATGCCTGCAACACAATCCCGGGAAAGGAACTGTAGTACCCCGGGGAGGGTTTGGGGTCCCGAATCACCCGTTTGAAGTCCTGCAGATGGACTACATCCAACTAGACAGATGTCAAGGCCTGAAATATGTACTTGTGGTGGTGTGCGCATTTAGCAAATGGGTGGAAGCATATCCAACCCGTGACAACACTGCTATGGCCACAGCAAAAGTACTGTTAAAGGAGTTTTTCCCCCGTTACGGCCTTTGTCGAATTTTGTGGAGCGACAATGGCCCCCACTTCGTAGCCGAAGTTATCCAACTCATTTTGAAGGGGTTGGGTGTAAAACAAAAGTTCCACGCAGTCTTCCACCCCCAATCTGCTGGGCTAGTTGAACGACATAACGCCACACTGAAACTAAAATTGGCCAAAATAGTAGCTACCACAGGACTGAAATGGCCAGACGCACTCCCCCTGGCATTGCTTTCAATGCGTTCCACCCCCACCAAACACCACTTGACGCCATACGAGGTTGTTTTCGGCCGGCCTATGAATGTCTGGTCTGCACCGAAACCAACTTCCATTCATGACGTCCCGGACGTCCTAATGTCTGATTACTTATGTCAGTTGACTAAAACGCTGTCTGTTATCCATCAACAGGTGCTGCATGCCATCCCTGACACTTCCAGGGGTCCCGGACACACCATTCAGCCTGGGGATTTCATCCTGATCCGGAACTTCCAGCGTGCCAAGAGTCTGGAACCCCGGTGGACGGGCCCCTGGCAAGTCCTCATCACCACCCGAACAGCACTACGGGTGGAGGGAAAACGCAACTGGCTGCATGCGCACCACTGTAAGAAGATCTCCTCGACCCTGACCTCGACCGAAAACATCGACAACCAAGAAGAGCTCCTGAACAAGGACCGACCATCACTAACCTGCTATCCTGATACCGACACACTCGAACTTTCAAAATTCTCTGATCCCACAGTGCCATCAAAAGAAGGGTATTTCCTGCGTCGAAAGGAGGGAGTCTCGGCTAAGTAGACCACGGACTGAGTTAAATCTCAGAACGGTGACCTAAACACTACCAAGGGTTACCCGGAGAGAAGCAAAACAAAGTCTGTGGTTCTGCCCGCTACCGAGCCCCTTGAAGATGATGGAAGCGCCAGATAAGAAGATGATGGAAGCGCCAAATAAGAAGATGATGAAGGCAACAGGAAATACCCCCCGCAGAAACCCAAAAGCAGACAGACTCCATAGCCCAAAGACTATTGCGCTCTTCATCACAATCCTCTTCTGCTTTCTCCTCATGACCACACTCTGGATTGTGGAAGAAAATGCACCTGCTCACGAAACATTCCTGACCACTGTCCAGCCTACCACCATGAAGGAACATCATCTGATCTCGCTCTCTCCCCAACTCAGAGAGAGGCGAAAGGAATTTTGGAATAACTCCTTCGTACAACTACTTCACCAGCACAACCTTGCCACCAATGCCACCAACTGTTGGATCTGTGGGTTGCTACCCCACGCCACTGGACACTCGATACCATTCATCCCTTCACCTTTCTCAGTTCACGGTTCCTGTCTTGCCTGGCTGATGCTTCTGCAAGAAAGCTTTAAGGACAATGCCACCTCCAGCAAAACGGTAACGCATTTCTACCACGGGGTCTGGCGGAACGGAACAAAGACACACTTCTGCCCGCAGACCAACAACAACACAATCCACTTGGACATCCCTGCTAAAGAACAAGTTGAAATGCAAGTGTTCAATAATCCAACCAGAACCACCTTCTCCTACCTGCGAAAACGAACGGCTGCCACTCTGACTGTGGCTCTGTCAGTCCTCAACGTCACCGGCCACATGTGCATGGAAGGGCTTGGGACTCAGCTGGTAGGCCACAGTGCCTGCCGGTTTTCCAGAACTCTGGACTCCGCCGACCCACCTTCCTTTGTGGCATCTCCAAACACGTATTTCGTCTGCGGCACGAAGGCTTACACCTGGCTCCCCAAAGGCTGGGGGGGCACTTGTTTCATTTCCTTCATCCTTCCTCCGACTTATGTGGCACCAGCAAATCATCACAGACAAAAACGAGCCAAGGACATCGAACAAGCCGACTCAACAGGAGCGCAATTCATCGATGCTATGAAAGGACTTGTCCCCCTCTGGGGCCCGATGGCAAACAGCCGTGCCATCCGACATCTGACTCAAGCAGTTGAGACAACAATGAACATCACGGCTGGTATCCTTGCTAACAACACCGCTGAACTTCAAGCGGTCCGCTTGGTGGCCCTCCAAAACCGCCTTGTCCTGGATGTGGTTCTTGCGGATCGTGGTGGGGCATGCCGCATTATTGGGTCCAGCTGCTGTACGTACATACCGGACAACTCACCCTCAGTGTACAAGGCCATCGAACATCTTCATAGACTCTCTTCAGAAGTCCACCAAGAACAAGAAGAATGGTCGCTGGGTGGGTGGTTCTGGAGCACCGTTAAGAACTGGGGCTGGAGACTATTCACCATTATCCTGATTCCTGTGGTTGTAATATGCGGTTTATGTTTAGGAATTCAATGTCTACCACCCCTGTGTACATTATGTGTAAATTGTATTTGCCCTAAGACTGTGGACTTTGGAAACGAACATATGAGAGCAATATATGATGCCGAGGTTAGGAATTTGATGAAGATTGACATTGAGTAAGCAAGTTGGCTAAGATATGTTGAAAAGGGAGGACTGTTAAAGATTAGACTGCAAAACGTCAACATTATCGGCGCCATCTTGCCCCTTTCCAAGCCCATTCGTGCGCGTAAGCGGCAGCCATTTTAAGCACCATGGCCTCCCTGCCCCTCGCTGATAGCCAGCGCGTCTCTCTCTCTCTTAACCTCGCAAGCATTCCCCCCGCACACTGACAACCCCCGCTCTCTCATGCCTTGGGCCATAAACCCCTCTTCAGCGCAGCTTCATCACGGAATCCCATCCTGTTCCCAGCGCGACACCTCCCTTCATTCCTTTCATGGCCTCAGATCCTTTTGATGCAAACCCCCTTTTTTCCTGTGTCCCCGTTTGTCTTCCTTGTTCCCAGGCCGCCACCTGGCCCTGCGGATACTGTTTATTACCCCGTACAGTAGGAAGCTTCCCCTCCCCATCAAAAGACCCTCGAACCGATCAAAGCCCCCACCCTATGAGATCCGATCAAACCCATGCATTCCGTGAATCGGCGGAATGCCCTGCTGTGCGACAACCATCACCTGTTGTGACCGGGGTGGGGAATCCAACTGTAAATGTATGTGGGAACGGGTCTGAAGGGGAGATTCCGAGGATGTTCTTTCAAGTGTCATAGTATTGCGAGAATGTGTTATGTGCAATAAAGATCATAAACTCTAGTATAAGAGGCCAGGCCTCAGAGATGTGGTTAGAGCACCTCGTGACAATACTTGCTGTCTGAATTGATGTGTTCTCCTCCGGAGAGAATAAAATCCTCGTTTCCTGCCTTCCAGTCTCCAGCGCCTGCTTCTTCATTGATTAACATTGGTGGGTCATAGAGGCGATACCGCCGGGCAACATAAAAGGGTCTTTGGTTACTGGTTGTCTTTGGAACCCTTTTTTACAATATCAAGAGCCAGCTTCCTACATGATTTGACCAGAATCACTAGATGTTTGGTCGAAGTGGTATTCAAACCTGTATCCAGGTACACAATCCACTGGGCCACATCTCCTCTCTGCGCATGAAACATGGTACACTGCTACTATTAACATTCACAAAGTGAGAGCACATACATTGTTTCCAATGTAATTGCATTTATATAGCGCTTACTACCCCTGACGAGGAGTCGAATCGATTTTTCGGTGAGTAGCACGCTACTCCGGGACCCATAGAGGATTAGTGTTGAATTATTATAGTGAAATATGAAAGTGATTTTAAGTGGTGGATAGGTTAGTCAGTTATTTGGATTAGGAAGGATAGCAGAAGGATAGAAGACAAAAAAAGGTTTGTATTTATATAGCGCTTTTTACCCCTGATGGGTGTTGAAGCGCTTTTCTGGTGAGTAGCATGCTACTCCGGAACCAGTATAGGATTAGTGTTGAAGATTAGTATAGTGAAATATGAAGTAATTTGAGTGGTGGATATGCTATTCAGTTATTTGGATAGAGAAGGATAGGCTGTGAGATAAAAGAGGGAAAGAGGTTTGTACTTATATAGCGCTTGCTACCCCTGATGGGGTTTTGAAGTGCTTTTTTGGCGAGTAGCACGCTACTCTGGAACCCATAAGGATAATTAGTATCGTGAAACATGAAAGTAATTTGAGTGGCGGATATTTTAGTCAGTTATTTGGATTGAGAGGGGTTGGCGAGGGGTAGAAAAGGGAAAAGGGTTTGCATTTATATAGCGCTTGTAACCCAGATCAGGTGTTGAAATGCTTTATTGGCGAGTAGCACACTACTCTGCAACCCATAAAGGATTAATGGTGAATTAGTATAGTGGAATATAGAATTGGAGAAGTGAACATGTTAGTCTGGTATTTTGAGTGGAGGGATAGAAGAGTGAAGGATTTGGATACTTTTTTTGGGAGGTCATAGCAGTAGGAGGAGGATTTTGGATGAGTAAAAAGGGGTTTTGGAGGGGAAGAGTGAGAGGGAAGAGTTTTGAAATGTAGGAGAGTAGGGTCTGCTATCCTATGGTCACCCCAATTTTTGCTTTTTGCTTCACTGGTCTTCGACGTAATGTGGCTGTGGGCCTGCTAATCAGACCCACAGCATGCTGTTCTCTCTCTAAATTCACAGACATGTACTATAGGTACATAACCAAATTGGTACTGGACACCTTATCAGCCCTTATACAGTGTACCATAGGTGCAAAGGGCATAGGTGCATCCAAGGCCTACCAGGGGCTGCAGCATAGCTTTTGCCACCCCTGGCTGGTTCTTAAATTGACACAACTGGCTGATCACTCAGCTGGGGCAAGTTGGTGTAATCACCCCTTGCTTAGATATAGTATACCTATATCTAAACCTATATCTGGACACATATAAACCTATAAGTCACTCCTATGGCAGGCCTTATCAATCCTGGAGGCAGAGTGCTTGGTTTTACGTGAGATGGTGCTCGAGCATGAGCTGAGCCTGTCTGCAGCTGTCGGGAACAACTCCCTTAGCTGTTCCAGGATAATGCCAAACCATATACTCTTAAGTGCATTATAATTCATTGCGGTTATGTGCTAACTTTGGTTTGGCTTTATCAAAACATGTCGTGTAAGGTGTAATACGATTTGGAATACTATCCCCTCGACAGTCCTGTCGACGGGGATAGCATTCCACCCTTCTAGAGGGAGAAGACATGTTACTTTACTAAAACGCGGTTAATCCTAACCAGAGCCTCAGCATCACAAAATGGATGCTGCTGCCACCGACACAAGTCTGACCTCCTGCTGCTGACCGAAACTTGGCAGAGGAGGCCTGGACAAAGGGTTTCCTGTCGCGGGGAGGTGCTACACCACCCCAGACAGGAGATAGTGTATTGGGGCAGAGAGGGCTGAAAGAAACTAGACAGTGCCTGGGGCGCACAAGGCTTCCCCTTGCATAATCCGGTCAAACCGGTTCTGGGGCACACCAGCCCCAGTCCCAGCACAACCCTGGACAGAGGGAAAGGGGTGTAACCACCCCCTTCCTGGGTCCCACACATAGGAGGGACCTAGCAGGTAATCCAGCCCCCAAGATTGGTATATGAATGGGAGCAGTGCCAACGCACTCAGATTATCCTGACTGAAACTTATGAAACGAAACTCTAGACCCTTCGACATCCTACTCGACGTAGAAGACTGAAGAATCTCCCTTGTGGTCAAGGAGTGACCACCCTGTGCAAACAGGCACCATCCAGCACCTCGACATTTGCTTTGTTGCAGTTCCCGCCAGAACTCAAGAAACAGAGATCAACAAGACCCAGCGTGCCTGCCTTCTAACAGCCCGATCCACAGTCCCTGCAGAGCTGAGACCAGTGGAGGCAACCTGAAGCGTGGGGCCCGCCATCTTGGAAAGACCACAAGGCGCTGACCGTGCAGCTCCCGAGGCACCCTCGAAGCTGTGCATTGGGGTTTGAGAAGCCCCAGCCTGAGCCTCTCTTGCACCAAAGCTCACCCCTCTACACTCACCGAGTGCTGCGTGGGGCCCTTTTGCATCTTTTGGCTCAACGCGTTGGTCTGGTCGCTTGCCTGTTGGCTAGCGGCCCCAGTACCGATGAACCTTTGAATTTGACTTGTGAGTCTGGTTGCTCTAGACTTGCCCTCGCTCCCCTGAAAAGGAGCACCTGCTCTAACCCTCCTGGTCCTAGTAAGAAGCGATCTTTGAATCCTGCGTGGGTTGCGCTTGCCAAGGTTTGTTTGCTCCAATCCGGAAGCCGACACCGCCAACAGCGAGAGCCTGCGTGGGACAGCTCGTGATCCACTCCTGGACATCCTCGGTGCCCCAGAGTCCACGTGGCAGCGGAGACAAGCTTCACAACATCGACCTGATTGCGCCCAACATTGCCTGGTTCCTTCCTGGTTCCACCCTGGTCACTGCTGAGTGACCCAGACTCTGTCCCCTCTGCTTTCAGATCATCTATATCTTTGATCCACCCTTGGATCACACCGGACACTTCTCTTCTCGACGTCTGCGGCATCTTCATCTTCAGGCACCATCAACCTGCGTGACGAAACCCGACACTACTTTGCACCCGTGCACCCGCTTCCTGTGGGTGAGGTAACTCAGCAACGCCGTTGCTCCTGTACTGGTACACACCTCTAGTGTACATGTCTAAAGTTTCGTCGTTCTAGGTTAAACGGAAGTCTCCTTTTACAATAACTTAGTAACTTTTACGCACCATTGACTTTAAATTGGTGCATGCCTGTGCTTTAAGCGCTGCACCCGAATCCCGCAGGCTTTTCCCGACTTCAGCATTGCTAGTCCCGATAGCTCCCAGCGATACCCCAGGCCCTAGGCCTGACCACTGTTCGATTAGTGATACTTATACCACTTTTTTGATATATGGTTTGAGTGGCCCCCGGGCCTCATCCTTAATTGTGCAACTTTTATATGTTTAACTGTGCTTTTGTTTAAACGCTTGTGCTTCTAGACTCATAAAGAGTATAGAGGATTATTCTAGTAATAAATACATATATTTTTATAATATATAACTTGTGTGGTGTCCTTTCATTTGATATTACAGGATTGTGATTGGTAAAACAGCTTGCTTAAAACGACCCCCTGAGTTAAGCCTTTAAGGCTGCTTAGTCCATGCTACCCTTAGGATAGCTTGTCTATAAGGTTGACTTACAACCATCACCATAAGGGATTGTTTGGACTGATACAAGGTGCCCCCAGAATTGGAGACATCATATATCAGGCCAACTTCTCACATTGGTGAGCAGCGGTGCGGATTTGAGCTTGCTGTTGTTTTACCATTGCAATCTTTTTATCAAATTGAAAGATAACATCAAGTACCTTAGGTACATATAAACAAAGCTTAGCATATTTAAGTTCTACTGAACTTAGTTGTTGTAGATCAAAGGGCTTAGCACACCCTGCCTACAACTCACTAGCAAGGTACAGTAGGAAAACACTTAGTGTAGGTAAGTGCACCACTTACACCTCACTAGCAGTCATGGCTGGCACAGAGGGAGCTTCAGGCTCTTCACCTGTGATGGTTGACCTTACCAAGGCACCTTCCAGCTATGACAACCTCAGCCACAAGGACTTTAGTGCCCTGTGCACTACAAGGGGGCTGAGAAAGGGTCACAACCCTACCATTCCCATCCTGATAGCCATCCTGGAGAAGGATGATCTTGAGAAAGCTAGTACAGCTCCCTTAGGGTCAGGAGATGGAGTGAACCCCCCAGAGAATGAGAACACCTCCCCAGACTTAGAAGATGTGGAGGTAGACCCTGAATCAGAAGAGAAAGAGTCAGATCAAGATCAAAGTGGTAACCAGGTACATGTGGGGAGGCTTAGCCAAACCAACTTGGACCTACTTGGAAATGGAGAGGGCCAGCACCTCCCCAGAGTACAAAGCAGAATTGTTCCAGGCAATAGAAGATTGAGATCTCCCTCCAGGGACTCTCACATTTCTAGTGCCTCAAGGGAATCTCAAAGGGGAATGACTTCCCCCCAGAGAAGAGAGCATAAGGCCAGGATGAGGGCTGTCCAACTCCAGATAGAGAGGGAAGAGGTAGCCTTGGCCCAAGCTAGACTTGCTTTGGCAAGGGAACAAAAGTTAAGTGGATTAGATTCCACTGGTGGCAGCATAATTCCTAGAGAGAAAGACAGGTCCTATGATAATAGAAACCTGACAAAGATTGTAGCCCCCTACAAGGAAGGGGATGACATCCACAAATGGATGACTGCTCTGGAAAGAGCCTGCATGGTACAGCAGGTTCCTCAAAAACAGTGGGCTGCAATTTTATGGTACTCCTTTTCTGAGAAAGGGAGGGATAGGCTCCTCACAGTTAGACCTGAGGATGCCAAAAACTACTCTGTCCTGAAGAGTGCTCTTATTGAGGGGGTTGGCCTAACTACTGAGCAATACAGGTTGTTGTTCAGAGATACCCAAAAAGCTCAGACTCAGGTCTGGACTGATTTTGTTGATTGTGCCACTAAGGCTCTGGAGATTTGGCTGCAGGGAAGTAAAGTCTCAGACTATACAGGATTGTACAATCTTATAATGAGAGAGCAGATCCTTAATAACTGTCAGAACCAGCTGTTGCATCAATACCTTATTGACTCAGATCTGACCTCTCCCCAAGAATTGGGAAAGAAGGCAGACAAATGGGGCAGAACAAGGATTAAGCAGAAACCCCAGAACCATGGTGGTGACCAGAAGAAAACAGACCAGAAGGGTGGGATAAGAAAGATAAAGAAAAAGACCAGAGGTCTTCTTCAGGCCCACAAAATTCTAATAAGGAGGGTGGTTCTCAAAATGGTAACAAGAAGAAGAGGAATGATGGCCCAAAGAAACCTTGGTGCAATACTTGTAAGTCCACTTCCCACTGGGGGAGTGAATGCACCAAGAAAAATCCAGTTCCAACCACTGCAGCTCCTAAGGCACTTGCACCCCCTAGTACAGTCAGCAGTGGTGGTACACAACCTAAGGGTATAGTAGGGTTGACCCTGGGTACTGAGAAGGAGTCTGGCCTACTCAGAATTTCTACTCAGGCAATTCTGCTCTATGATGTGGACATGGCCATGCCCACTACTGTGAGCCCCAGTAACTTGGGCAAGTATAGACAGACACCTTTAATTGATGAGAAACTGGCCCAGGCCTACAGGGACACTTGTGCCAGTGTCACTATGGTGACACCTAACTTTGTGGACCCTGGACAAATTGTACTAGGTGAGAATTACCTAGTGACCTATGCAAGCAATGCCACTACTACACATAGTGTGGCTGGTGTTAACTTCTCCTGGGGAGGGGTAACTGGCCTCAAGAAAGTTGTTGTAAGCGCAGACCTGCCAGTAGACTGCCTGTTGGGCAATGATCTAGAGAACTCAGTTTGGTCAGAGGTGGAGTACAGGACTCATGCAGAAATGCTAGGGATATCAGTACATGTCCTTGCTGTAACCAGAACTCAGGCAAAGAAGTGCCTACCTGAACCTGTGGTGGATATTGAAACTATAGACCAACCACAATCCAAGAGGAGAAGCAAGAGGGTTAAGGCTGTGCCTTCCCACTTGCCCCAGGTTGAGGATCAGCTCTCACGTGAGACTGATTCTGACATCCAAGAGGAGACTGTCTCTGAAGAACTTGAACCCGATCAGGTTGAGTTTCTGGGGACCGGGGGACCCTCAAGGGCAGACCTGGGGCAGGCTCAATTATCTTGCCCTTCCCTTGAACCCCTCAGACAGTAAGCTGCTGCTGAGGCTGCTGGGAATGCTCAAGGTACCCATAGAGTGTATTGGGATGATGGGCTCCTTTATTCAGAGGCTAGAGACCCCAAGCCTGGTGCCACCAGGAGGTTGGTCATACCTTTGCAATTTAGGGGCTTCCTTCTTACCTTGGCCCATGACATTCCCCTTGCAGGACACTTAGGCCAGAACAAGACTTGGGACAAGCTTGTCCCTCACTTTCACTGGCCTCATATGTCAGAAAATGTCAAGGAGTTTTGTCGCTCCTGTGTCACTTGCCAAGCCAGTGGTAAGTCAGGTCCCCCTGATACCACTACTTGTGGTGGGGGTACCCTTTGAAAGAGTTGGAATAGACATTGTGGGTCCCATGGATCCTCAAACAGCATCTGGGCACAGATGTATACTGGTGGTAGTGGATCATGCCACCAGGTACCCAGAGGCAATTCCCCTGAGGACCACAACAACTCCTGTTGTGGCAAGGGCCCTTCTTGCAGTTTTCCCAAGAGTGGGCTTTCCAAAGGAGGTTCTTTCAGACAGAGGTACCAACTTCATGTCTGGATACTTAAAAGCAATGTGGAAAGAGTGTGGTGTAAACTATACGTTTACCACACCCTATCATCCTCAGTGCAATGGGCCTGTTGAAAGGTTCAACAAGACCCTCAAGGGAATGATAAAAGGGTTACCTGAGAAGCTTTGGCGACGATGGGACATCCTTTTACCCTGCTTGCTCTTTGCTTACAGAGAGGTCCCACAGAAGGGGTTTGGCTACAGCCCTTTTGAACTTTTGTTTGGCCACCCTGTGAGGGGTCCATTATGTTTGGTGAAGGAAGGATGGGATTTACCTCTCAAAAAGCCTAAGCTAGATGTTGTGGACTATGTACTTGGTCTCCGCTCCAGGATGGCTGAGTACATGGAAAGAGCATCCAAAAACCTGGAGGCCAGTCAAGAATTACAGAAAGCTTGGCATGGCCAAAAGGCTGTTCTGGTTGAGTTCCAGCCAGGGCAGAAGGTGGCGGTGTTGGAGCCAGTGGCCCCAGCAGCTCTCCAGGACACCTGGTCTGGACCTCACACCATCATTGAAAAGAAGGGAAAGGTCACCTATTTGGTTGACCTTGGAACCCCTAGGAGCCCCCACAGGGTGCTCCATGTTAACAGATTGAAAGCATTTGTTGACAGGGAGGACATGAGCCTGCTCATGGCCACAGATGGGGAACAGGAGGAAGAGAGTGACCCTCTCCCAGACTTGTTGTCCCAGAACCCTGAAGATGGTTCAGTTGATGGAGTAGCCTTGGCAGGCAGCCTCACTGACCAGCAACAGATGGACTGCAGACAGGTGTTGCAGGCCCATAGACATATGTTTTCTCTCACACCCAGTCAAACTAACTGGTGCACCCATGAGGTGGACACTGGTGACAGTCTGCCTGTGAAGAATAAAATCTACAGGCAACCTGACCACGTCAGGGATTGTATAAAGGCTGAGGTGCAAAAGGTGCTTGAACTTGGAGTGATTGAGCCATCAGAGAGCCCATGGGCCAGCCCAGTAGTCCTTGTGCCAAAACCCCATACCAAAGATGGAAAGAGAGAAATGAGGTTTTGTGTGGACTACAGAGGTCTCAATGCTGTCACTAGGACAGATGCTCATCCCATTCCAAGGGCAGATGAGCTCATTGATAAGTTGTCTTCTGCCAAATTTCTGAGCACATTTGATTGGACAGCTGGCTATTGGCAAATCAGGTAAGCAGGAGTCTAAAGCCAAAACAGCATTTTCTACCCCTAGTGGACATTATCAGTTTGTGGTAATGCCCTTTGGTTTGAAGAATGCACCTGCCACTTTCCAAAGGTTGGCGAATCAAGTCCTTGCTGGGTTGGATGACTTTTGTGCAGCATATCTAGATGATATTGCTGTCTTCAGCTCCACCTGGGAGGATCACCTGATCCACCTGAAGAAGGTTCTGGAGGCCCTGCAAAAGGCAGGCCTGACTATCAAGGCTACCAAGTGCCAGATAGGGCAGAGCAAGGTTGTGTACCTGGACCACCTAGTAGGTGGGGGTCAGGTTCAACCACTGGAGAGCAAGATCCAGACCATAAAGGACTGGGCTCCTCCACAAGTCAGAGCCTTCATGGGCCTGACTGGGTATTACAGGAAGTTTGTAAAGAACTATTGGTCCATTGTGACACCATTAAATGACTTGACATCCAAGAAGATGCCAAAAAAGGTTCAGTGGACAGTTAGCTGTCAAAAGGCATTTGATGACCTGAAGAAGGCCATGTGCTCTGGACCTATCCTGAAGAGTCCTGACTACTCCAAACAGTTCATTGTTCAAACAGATGCTTCTGAGTTGGGGGTGGGAGCTGTGCTTTCATAACTTAATGTAGATGGTCAATACCAGCCCATTGCTTTTATTAGCAGAAGGCTGACCCCCAGGGAGAAATGTTGGTCAGCTATTGAGAGGGAGGCCTTTGCTGTGGTTTGGGCCCTGAAGAAGTTGAGGCCATACTTGTTTGGAACTCACTTCCTAATTCAGACAGACCATAAGCCCCTCTTGTGGCTAAATCAGATGAAGGGTGAAAATCCGAAACTGCTCAGGTGGTCCAATTCCCTACAGGGGATGGACTTTACAGTGGAGCACCGCCCAGGGACTGACCATGGTAATGCAGATGGCCTCTCCAGGTACTTCCACTTAGAACACGAAGACTTATCTGGTCAAGGTTAAGTTTAATGTCCCTGCGTTTGGGGGGGGGGGGTGTTGTGTAGGAGAGTAGGGTCTGCTATCCTATGGTCACCCCAATTTTTGCTTTTTGCTTCACTGGTTTTCAACTTAATGTGGCTGTGGGCCTGCTAATCAGACCCACAGCCTGCTGTTCTCTCTCTCAATTCACAAACATGTACTATAGGTACATAACCAAATTGGTACTGGACACCTTGTCAGCCCCTATACAGTGTACCATAGGTGCCAAGGGCATGGGTGCATCCAAGGCCTACCAGGGGCTGCAGCATAGCTTTTGCCACCCCTGGCTGGTTCTTAAATTGACAAAACTGGCTTATCACTCAGCTGGGGCAAGTTGGTGTAATCACCCCTTGCTTAGATATAGTATACCTATATCTAAACCTATATCTGGACACATATAAACCTATATATCACTCCTATGGCAGGCCTTATCAATCCTGGAGGCAGAGTGCTTGGTTTTACGTGAGATGGTGCTCGAGCATGAGCTGAGCCTGTCTGCAGCTGTCGGGAACAACTCCCTTAGCTGTTCCGGGATAATGCCATACCATATACTCTTAAGTGCATTATAATCCATTGCGGTTATGTGCTAACTTTTGTTTGGCTTTATCAAAACATGTCGTGTAAGGTGTCATACGATTTGGAATACTATCCCCTTGACAGTTCTGTCGACGGGGATAGCATTCCACCCTTCTAGAGGGAGAAGACATGTTACTTTACTGAAACGCGGTTAATCCTAACCAGAGCCTCAGCATCACAAAATGGATGCTGCTGCCACCGACACAAGTCTGACCTCCTGCTGCTGACCGAAACTTGGCAGAGGAGTCCTTGACAAAGGGTTTCCTGTCGCGGGGAGGTGCTACACCACCCCAGACAGGAGATAGTGTATTGGGGCAGGGAGGGCTGAAAGAAACTAGACATTGCCTGGGGCGCACAAGGCTTCCCCTTGTATAATCTGGTCAAACCGGTTCTGGGGCACACCAGCCCCAGTCCCAGCGCAACCCTGGACAAAGGGAAAGGGGTGTAACCACCCCCTTCCTGGGTCCCACCCATAGGAGGGACCTAGCAGGTAATCCAGCCCCCAAGATTGGTATAAGAATGGTAGCAGTGCCAACGCACTCAGATTATCCTGACTGAAACTTATGAAACGAAACTCTGGACCCTTCGACATCCTACTCGACGTAGAAGACTGAAGAATCTCCCTTGTGGTCAAGGAGTGACTACCCTGTGCAAACAGACACCATCCAGCACCTCGACGTTTGCTTTGTTGCAGTTCCCGCCGGAACTCGAGCAACAGAGATTGACAAGACCCAGCGTGCCCGCCTTCTAACAGCCCGATCCACAGTCCCTGCAGAGCTGAGACCCGTGGAGGCGACCTGAAGCGTGGGGCACGCCATCTTGGAAAGACCACGAGGCGCTGACCGTGCAGCTCCCGAGGCACCCTCGAAGCTGTGCATTGGGGTTTGAGAAGCCCCAGTCCTGAGCCTCTCTTGCACTGAAGCTCACCCCTCTACACTCACCGAGTGCTGCGTCGGGCCCTTCTGCATCTTTTGGCTCAACGCGTTGGTCCGGTCGCTTGCCCGTTGGCTAGCGGCCCCAGTACCAATGAACCTTTGAATTTGACTTGTGAGTCTAGTTGCTCCAAACCTGCCCTCGCTCCCCTGAAAAGGAGCACCCGCTCTGACCCTCCTGGTCCGAGTAAAAAGCAATCTTCGAATCCTGCATGGGTTGCACTTGCCAAGGTTTGTTTGCTCCAATCCGGAATCCGACACCGCCGACAGCGAGAGCCTGCGTGGGACAGCTCGTGATCCACTCCTGGACATCCTCGGTGCCCCAGAGTCCACGTGGCAGCGCAGACAAGCTTCACGACATCGACCTGATTGCGCCCGACATTGCCTGGTTCCTTCCTGGTTCCACCCTGGTCACTGCTGAGTGACCCAGACTCTGTCCCCTCTGCTTTCAGATCATCTATATCTTCGATCCACCCTTGGATCACACCGGACACTTCTCTTCTCGACGTCTGCAGCATCTTCATCTTCAGGCACCATCAACCTGCGTGACGAAACCCGACACTACTTTGCACCCGTGCACCCGCTTCCTGTGGGTGAGGTAACTCAGCAACGCCGGTGCTCCTGCACTGGTACACACCTCTAGTGTATATGTCTAAAGTTTCGTCCTTCTAGGTTAAACGGAAGTCTCCTTTTACAGTAACTTTGTAACTTTTACGCACCATTGACTTTACATTGGTGCATGCCTGTGCTTTAAGAGCTGCACCCGAATCCCGCGGGCTTTTCCCGTCTTCAGCATTGCTAGCCCCGATAGCTCCCAGCGATTCCCCAGGCCCTAAGCCTGACCACTGTTCGATTAGTGATACTTATACCACTTTTTTGATATATGGTTTGAGTGGCCCCCGGGTCTCATGCATAATTGTCCAACTTTTATATGTTTAACTGTGCTTTTGTTTAAACGCTTGTGCTTCTAGACTCATAAAGAGTATAGAGGATTATTCTAGTAATAAATACATATATTTTTATAATATATAACTTGTGTGGAGTCCTTTCATTTGATATTACAGGATTGTGATTGGTAAAACAGCTCGCTTAACACGACCTCTTGAGTTAAGCCTTTAAGGCTGCTTAGTCCATGCTACCCTTAGGATAGCTTGTCTATAAGGTTGACTTACAACCATCACCATAAGGGATTGTTTGGACTGATACAAGGTGCCCCCAGAATTGGAGACATCATATATCAGGCCAACTTCTCACATGAAAGGTTTGTTTTGGGGGTTCAGTATAGTAAAAGAGGTGTTAGATGATGCAAGGAGGGATGGAGTAGGGGACAGTGTAGAAAGGGTTATTTAGGGGATCATAGTAGTGGTATGGGGTTTGGGATGAATGAGAGAGTGGATGTAGAGGATATATTGATAGATGTATAGGGTGAGAAATAGGGTAGTACATTGGAAAGAGTAGTAAAAAGAAGTTTAAGATGAGTCAGAAAGTTGGGCTAGAAGATATATTGAGAGAAGTATAGGCTGAGAAATAGGGTAGTGCATTGGAAATGCTAAATTATAAAAAAAAAGTGATAAATGTATAGATCCATAAGTACATTGAAAGTATATAAATGCATAAAGGATGTAAGTATATGAAGATTAAAAATATTGTTAGAGGTACAGAATGAGAAATAGGGTAGTGCATTGGATATGCTTTTTGAGGAGAAAAGTAACAAACCCACAGATCCAAGTACGTGGAAGGTACATAGATGCACAATGGAATCAAGTACATGTAGAGCAAAGATGCACCTGATAACCTCCGACTTTCAAGTGTTATTGTACTTTATTTTTTTTTAATTTTTAACAACATAATTATTCTACATGTTTATACCAAGCAATACACAAGATAGGTACATATCTATATAGTGGAAATAAATGCTTATATACAGAGGGATATACTGTAAATTTCTGTTTGCGTATATGATGCTTATGTTGGGAAGAGACAATTCTTGAGTAGTTTTCTGAAGATAAGGTGGTTGTCGATGGATCTTATGTTGGGGGGTAAAGAGTACTATAGTTTGGCTGCTTGAACAGAGAAGGGTGATACCTTTAGCTAGTATTCATCCACATTTTGATACAGGAAATAACAATTACATTCTAACTAATATAATATTATTAGGATATTTGGGGTGAAAACCACACATAATAGCCACTGAAAATGGTATTTGCATGGGTGTGTGTATTTGTACGAATTATTACTGCAAGGTTCTGAATTATCTCTTGAGAACTGAAATTTTTAGCAACTCTAGTGTTTAATATGACTCCACGGACAAGGACATAAGAGGACAACCTTTATGGCAAACTGTAAGGAATTTAACTGTCATGTAAAGGAAAGAACAGCAAGGGCCTTCTGGTGTAATAAAAATAACATCAACCATGCCCTCCCTCTCTGTAGCTTAAATGCATTCCTTAAACAGAATCCAAGAATTTTGCCCCCTATCTATGGTTCATAACGCCTTCCGCATCACGAGTTGTACTATCACCACTAGTGGATGGACCCTCAAAACTATGTATGCGTTGTATCTGTTGATTGGTTGAGTTGCCCCAATCACTCTGTGGCGGACCTCTTAATTCATATATATTATGGCTGATAGTATACCTTTCGATGGATATCCAATAGATAAAATGCTTGCTGTATAATGCCCAGTACCAAAGGCCTTTCCTAACACTTCTGGGATGGACACATGCTTTTATCTAACAAGTTGACTAACGATTAAGGATGTGACTTTGTTGGGTGTTTATCTCTAGCTTTTTATCAATGTTTATCCAATTTAACATGTACACCGGTGGTTTGTCCCACCCTTTTATAAATTTGTACGAAATCAAATAAAAGTATTATTGAGTGAGTGCACATGCAAGCATATACTATGGCTGCCTGTTAGATGTACATCCCTATGGGTTACTCCATGCCTCTCCTGGACAGACTACTCAGAGCCAGTGCCATTGCTTAGTGGGATAATGCCCATTGCATGGGTTGCTCTCTGCCACAATCTGGTGTACTCCGCTGGCATATATCTATGGCTGGTTATGTAACGTTTTCCCTCATTCTTACAACAGTACACCCTTCACAGTATACATTACGGCTAGTTTTTTAACACCTTAACCGCAGCGGTAATTCCGCCGCGGTGCAGGCGTTTCCGTGCACGGGCGGGGCCACGTCGGCCATTGGCCGACGGCAACAAGGAAAGGGTTAATGCTCATCCCTATGGGTTGCTCCTTGCCAATCTAGGTTGAACTCCTCTGAGCATATAGCACGGCTGTTCGTACAAAGCGAATTCATATGAATAGATCATCAACCAGTCCACAGTGAATATATCACTGCATTTACAATGGGTGGTAGTATGGTTTCTCCATGCTGCGGGCCTGAACTTA
Source organism: Lissotriton vulgaris (assembly GCF_964263255.1). Taxonomy (NCBI): domain Eukaryota; kingdom Metazoa; phylum Chordata; class Amphibia; order Caudata; family Salamandridae; genus Lissotriton; species Lissotriton vulgaris. The sequence goes on from NC_141694.1 coordinate 873,773,609, forward strand.
ATATAAAAAGAAGCCATGCAGTTCAAAAAGCAAGTACGTACAATAGATACAATATGAAACCTATTGCTCTGTGAGCTCCCAGCAGACTGTGAGGTGAATATTTACATAACAGCTGTTGCTGCTGTAAATGTTCCCAAAAACACACAAAAAGTGATGGGAGGGATACTTGCAAAAAGTCTAACCCATGGCAATAGCTCGCAGTAGCATTCCAACACATTGTACTTTTGCACACCATCTCCTCAGTTTGTACCCAGCCATATGCAAATCAGTCTGGACCCTGCTCCAATAGGAACTGCCCAGCCCGAACCACCAGGTCAGGTCTTCCCTAACCAGAACACAAGCAACCTAAGACCTATTTTGCCCTGACTGGGGCTCTTCAATAGGGTGTAGTTTGGTTCCATGGGCACAAGTACCATCAGAATGGAAACAGGATAAATTGCTCCAAATACATTCTGTGGACCCCAGCGTGCTGTCAAATTTTAGTCCTGTATCGCTCCTTCGAGCCATATCAAAAACTTCTGGGATTGTGAAAATAAACAGTTTTTCAGATTATCTATTAAGTAATAAAATACTTCATTTAAGCCAATGTGGATTTTGGGTTAAGTATAGCATGGGGAAAGTACTACTTGAAGTGTCTGAATATATCACATTGACTGTGGATCAGAGTGTTGATTTTACTTGATCTCTCTGCGGCATTCAATACCATGTCTCATGTGATCTTATTACAGTGCCTTGCTGATTTGGGGCTTGGGGGCTGAGCCCTAGATTGGATTACTTCTTCTCTGCATAATAGAGGTTAGTTATTGTGGTTGGCCCCCTTATGCTGGGAGACAAAGTTCATTTCAGTTGGGGTGCCTCCGGGCACTTCTCTAAATCTAACACCGTTTATCTCACCCGCTGGCATCAGTGGTTGAATAATTTGGATTCCAGATGGTGTCTTATGCCAATTATACACAGTTACTCCTCTCTTTTGAGAAGGGGGCTGAAGCTGTGTGTGGACATCTTAAGTCTTCAGTACGTTTTTGAATGGCTCATGCTAGTCAGCTAATGTGTAATATGGATAAAACTGAGATGTTATTGTTCGGCTTTTTCCAGTATAACAGGTGGCAGATTTCTTAGCTTGAAATGGCACCTGCACCACCTATAAATTACACGACTGTGGAGAACCTAGGGGTGAGGTTCGCCTACTTATTGTCCTTCCAACCGCAGGTTTCCTCGGTGGTAAGTACAACATGCTTTGGATTGTGCCGAGCCTTAAAAAGGTTAATTTCTTTCTTCTATGTTAGATTATGCTAGGTTAGACATTGCATGTTCCTTGGTCTTCCATATTAATTAGTAGTCTACAGGTTTTTCACAATGGCGCCGTAAGTCTTATCTTCAAACTTCCTCGCTGGACATCTATGACACTTTACATGTTATTGCCGCATTGGCTGCCAATAAAGAAGAGAAAGGTGTGTCTAAAGCCATACATAGTGTAAAACAACTGAATGTCTGTGCGGAAATTAGATGGTCTGGTTATATAGAGTATAGTAAACCAACGCATGGAACCACCAGCAACTATAGGTGAAATCCAAAATCCAGAGATGGATTACCATCAAAATCTTGTTGGTGATGTAGTTTTCTCATGTGGTCATCCACAGGACTAGGCTGGTGTGTCCCTAGATCAATTGAGACTACAACCAAGACCGCCTGTCAGGACTGGGGTCACGCCCACAGTCACTAGCCGACCATGCGTGGGATCACCAATTGGAAAAAGGTGCAGTGCAAAGGGTGAAGATGTGAAGAGAAAGTGACATTAAAAAGGAATAGAGGACTCACAGTTAACTTTAATGAGTGAAGAACCTCTTTCAATTTAAAAACCAGAACAGCGCAAAAACAGCAGTATAAACAAATGACTGCTTCAGGGCCGACATGTTTCTACCAGTAGGGGATACACTCCCTTGGTTTTCCTCAGGGCCTCTGTTCTTAAAAACTTTTGCTACTGCAAGTGTTCAAAACAAATCAACTCAATTCATAAATCATAAACAGTGACATATTTAAAAGGATATATTTCTATTCCTCCATGTCAGCTGGTGTGTGAATCACCTATAACACAAAATGCAAAGTGGTATGAATGCGCTGGTTATATAACACTATAGTACCGTTAACAAAGAGGAACATCAAGTTCCTTACTCACCCTTCTTGACAGGGGAAATTACCTCACCTCACCTGGACCAGGCTCAGAGTAAGGGAGGCCATGCTCTAAGGATAAGGAAAAGTAATCCAAATCAGGGAGAGGTAAAGCAAGGTTTAGCCTAACTTATTGTTTGGAGTTACTAGAAAGTCCTCATCCATAGCTTAAAAACTCACAACCAATCTCTGAAAAAGGGTAACCCCAGCTATTCACACTACAGGTACGATAAATAAAAGTAAACAAAGAGGTATAAACTTACCACATGTTAGGAAGTCTTAACATGGTCCCAGCACTCACCTATCCGTCGTTGCCCCAAGCTGTGTCTGAGGCTGGGGGAGGCAACGCTGAGTAAATGGAGTCCAGCTTATATGGGTGTGTTCTCCATTGAGGTGCCCCTATCAGCGCGAGTGTTGTTGCCGCGCTGTTTCTCTAGAGTTGGAATTGCACTAAAAGTTGGTGCTTCTAGAAAGGGCTCGCTATTGTATTTAGCTTAGCAAATGCATAAAGGATGTCATTCTGTTGCTCAATACTCGATCGCCAGGTTAGTTAAAGGTTGCTGAATGAGACGCGTGATATCGCGAGGTCTCGGCAGAACTACAACCATAGAGATTGTAGTTCGCGCTACGATCGCTATCGGAACTACCAGACACGGGAAATGTAGTTCTATGTCCAATTCCCAATATTAGACCAGTTATATTCCTAGGATATAATTCAGATCGCCGTGGACTTTGGAAGTGCAAATACATATCTGCTATCAGCTACATAGAGGATAGTTACCCTTGTGCTAATTAGTTGCGCATTACCCAAAAATTTACGAGGTCGGGTTTAGCCTCGCACAGGGAATATATGTTATTTGATCGTTAATCTTGTGCCAGTTTCTTAAGCTCCGATCTTTCGCATGGGTACATTAAGCTGTATCACAGTGATCGGTCTCAAAAGGTGGTTCCTGGTTGCCGATTTAGACGCGAGTTCTCGCGAGATCTCGCCATGACTACAATGATAGAGATTGTAGTTCGTAAGCGTATGGCTGGGATTGCTGATCATTAAGCCAATGCAGCTTTAAACATTACGCAAGTGGTCTAGCCAGGCCCTATCCTAATTGTGTGTGACCTTATCTCATGCTAGTCATAATTTTCTGGAAAAGGTACTTTGAAAAGACAGATATAGCTATACACATAGTACAATGACTAAGGAAGATGTAGTGTATAAAGCTCGTTTATGTATATTCAGCAGGACTACTAGACAAGTGTGTAATGACCATATAGTAAAAATAATAAAAATAGCCAATCATAAGGTAGTCCATGGGATTTCATCGTTCAAGCCCCTGGAATCAGTAGATAGTCTGAATATCCATTGTTGTTCCTTTACAAACAGAAATCTGGCTATGTCTCCAATATGAGAGGGTATAAATGGCTTCTCTAAGACCGTCCATGTGAAGTCAGTTTCTTTATGATTTAGCTCAATGAAATGTTTCGTAAGTCTGGAAACACTTTTTTTACAGCGAAAAGCACTTTTGTGCTCCAACATCCTTGTTCGCACCTTTCTGGTGGTCATCCCCACATATTTCTCTTGACAAGGACATGTCAGTAAATAGATCAACTCAGAACTATTACAATTAGTAAAGTTTTTAAGGATCCACGGACGGTCTGTGCCTATATCAATTTGAGTGATTTTTTCAGTTTGGGGACACATAGTGCAGTTCCCGCAAGGGTGGTGTCCGGTAACTGCTGGAGTGTTCCAAAGGGTCCCTACTGCCCTCATCGGAGGATCTCTCGGGCGAGTATGTACCAGTCGGTCCCTTAAGTTGGTCGACCTTTTGAAGGCAAAGAGAGGGGATTCGATTCTTTCATCACCAAAGTTCAGAATCTTCCAGTTGTTCCTTACAATGCGTTGAAACTGGTTGGACTTGGTGTTGTATGTAGTCACCAGGGTTAGACGGTCTAGAGGTGGTTTTTCAGCTTGGACCTCCAGTAATGCGTCTTGATGGTTGTTAGCTGCTCGTTTCCATGAGCGAGTGATCAGTTTTTTAGGGTAGTGTTGTGCTTTAAGTTGTAAGGACAAGCCTTCAGCGTGTTTCTGAAAGGTGGTGGATGTCGAACAATTACGTCGAACCCGTAAAAATTGCCCATAGGGCAAATTATCCCTCAGGGATTTAGGATGTTGGCTTTCATACAAGAGCAACGAATTCCTGGCAAGAGGTTTTTTATAGAGTTCTTTTTCCAGACCAGTAGGGGTTGAAAAAATAGACAGATCAAGGAAGGAAATCCTGTCTTTACTTTTCTCCACTGTGAATTTCAGAAATCGATTCTGAGTATTCAGCCACTGATGGAACGATATGATTGACGCCTCATCTCCTCGCCAAATGACGAGGATGTCATCTATGTATCGTTTCCACCAGTGGATGTGGGGCCTGAAAGGGTTGTTAGGGGTCAAAACACATTCCTGCTCAAATGCATGGACATATAAGTTCGCCAAGCTGGGAGCAAAAATGCTCCCCATGCTTGTACCAGACACCTGTAGGTATATGGACTTTTCATACCTAAAAAAGTTCTCTTTCATGGCGATTTTTGCTAAGGCCATAATGAAAGGAACTGGTGTTATAGATTCCAGATTGGCCTCTTCAAGGATACGCATGATGGTATCTAGGGTCTCATCCTGGGGGATGGAAGTGTAGAGAGACTCTACGTCGAGCGAGACAAGGAAATCAGTTTGTGTGTTGAAAGTAATATCTGGAATCACTCGTAACACATCTTTGGTGTCCTTCAGGTAGGTAGGCATGGTTTGCACCAGAGGCCTCAGAAAAAAGTCCACAAAAGATGACAGGGGCTCTAGGAGGGACCCCTGACCAGATATTATAGGTCTGCCCGGAGGTGGTCTTTGAGTTTTGTGGACTTTTGGCAAAGTATAGAAATAGGGCATCGTTGGACTACTGGTTTGTAAGAACTGTGCTTCATGTGCCGTAATCCAGCCCTCATTGAGAGCTTCCTCAACTAAGATCTTAATTTCATTTGTGAGTCGCTCAGTAGGATCTTCATTCAGGAGAACATATGAAAGTGTGTTACTCAGTTGGCGGATACATTCTGCTCTGTAAGTGGAAGTATCCTGCACTACTATTGATCCCCCCTTATCTGCTGGCTTTATAGTGATAAGGGGGTCAAGTGCCAGAGATTGTAAAGCACGTTCTTCATTGTTCGATAAATTTTTGAAGGTCCTAGATTCGGTATGCCACAGTTTCTGCACATCTTCTCTTACCGCCCTCTCAAAGGTGGCTACTTGAGGGGGTATGGAATGTATTGGGGGTAAGAAACTGGACTTAGGCCTAAGCCCAGTATTTTTATCTCTTGTTTCAGAATCGGTGGTTTCTTTGTCCCTGAAGAAGTAGTGCAGGCGCAGTTTCCGAAAGAAATTGGCTAACTCTACCTGAAGTTTGAACGGATCACCTTTGTCAGTGATAACATACCCCAAACCTTTATTTAAAACTGCCTCTTCTAAAGCAGAGAGGGTTTTGGAACTGAGGTTGATCACTAGACTAGGTTGGTTACACTCGGTCACGGGCGAGAGGTCCCTCTCGTTTGACTCCGTGTTCCTGTGTGAGGACCTGTTTGATCTTCCCATTGCACCTGGGTTTGTGTATTGTTTCTCCTTTTGCCTCTCGTACGGCGCTGGCCAAACCCTAAAAAAGGAGGGCTGTTGAAATTATGATAGCCTGGGAATGGTCCAACTGGGGGCTGCATAGGATATTGGAAAGCCCCAGGAGGGCCACATGGATTAGGTGGCCACCAGGGTTGTTGATGTTGTTGTCGTCTATGATACTGGAACCGTGTGGGACGACCTTGTCCTCGGCCAGGCTGGAAAGAAGGACCGGCTGTATCTGAGTCACTACCAGAATCATTGCTGGACCCTGAATAGTTAGAACCATAATATCTTCCATTCTTCCTGAATTCTGGTGCTTTATAGGAGTCACTAGTGTAAGGATACACCACTTCCATTTAAAATTTTTCAAGATCTTTCTTGAACTTGTCCACTTTTGTCTGTAGGATAGAGTCATTAAATTCTTTATTGTTCTTATTGCATTCCTCTGATTGTTTTTTAAAGAGGGCTGGTGCAATGGTGGTTTTTATCTGTCCTTCAAGGACCTGGATTTCAATTAAAATGGCATCTGCTACTCTTTTGGCGGTGCTAATGATCAATATTAACCAATCTCTGGTGCACCGCCAAGCAATTAAACTCCAGTCCTTGAGGAAAGCCTTATCAGTCAAAAAGAGTCTAGGGGCATTCCTGACAATTAGACCGGGTGGGGCGCAACTAGCTCTAAGATATTCCGCCATAATGATCCCATGTACTGCTGTGCGTGAATATGATTTTTTGAGTGTTAGAGCTTTAGCCCAATCATCTGTCGGAACCGATGATGGACCAGGTAGTGACTCTAGTATGCTCGGCATATTATCCAGAATCGACTGGTACATTGTATCATCAAAAGTCAGTCCTTGGCGTTCAGCCATATTGGCTAAAATAGAAACCTGTAGCTAAAGAATCTGTAAGGGGAACCCAAAAAAAGAAAAAGATTGAAAGAAAAACAGAACCTGTTCGCTTAGCGTAATTCAGGAAAACTACCTGTAAAGTGTAGTTTGTTCGCGAAAGACCCGCAGCCGAAAGCTGCTCATGCTACAAAAAACAAAAACGAGGGTTGGAGGGTCTAAGGGAATTTAAAGACCGGCCCAGGTAATTTCCCCTATTACAATATCTAAATACAAGAAACCTGGGGGTCTATCATCAAGACAAAGGTGTGTCTAAAGCCATACATAGTGTAAAACAACTGAATGTCTGTGCGGAAATTAGATGGTCTGGTTATATAGAGTATAGTAAACCAACGCATGGAACCACCAGCAACTATAGGTGAAATCCAAAATCCAGAGATGGATTACCATCAAAATCTTGTTGGTGATGTAGTTTTCTCATGTGGTCATCCACAGGACTAGGCTGGTGTGTCCCTAGATCAATTGAGACTACAACCAAGACCGCCTGTCAGGACTGGGGTCACGCCCACAGTCACTAGCCGACCATGCGTGGGATCACCAATTGGAAAAAGGTGCAGTGCAAAGGGTGAAGATGTGAAGAGAAAGTGACATTAAAAAGGAATAGAGGACTCACAGTTAACTTTAATGAGTGAAGAACCTCTTTCAATTTAAAAACCAGAACAGCGCAAAAACAGCAGTATAAACAAATGACTGCTTCAGGGCCGACATGTTTCTACCAGTAGGGGATACACTCCCTTGGTTTTCCTCAGGGCCTCTGTTCTTAAAAACTTTTGCTACTGCAAGTGTTCAAAACAAATCAACTCAATTCATAAATCATAAACAGTGACATATTTAAAAGGATATATTTCTATTCCTCCATGTCAGCTGGTGTGTGAATCACCTATAACACAAAATGCAAAGTGGTATGAATGCGCTGGTTATATAACACTATAATACCGTTAACAAAGAGGAACATCAAGTTCCTTACTCACCCTTCTTGACAGGGGAAATTACCTCACCTCACCTGGACCAGGCTCAGAGTAAGGGAGGCCACGCTCTAAGGATAAGGAAAAGTAATCCAAATCAGGGAGAGGTAAAGCAAGGTTTAGCCTAACTTATTGTTTGGAGTTACTAGAAAGTCCTCATCCATAGCTTAAAAACTCACAACCAATCTCTGAAAAAGGGTAACCCCAGCTATTCACACTACAGGTACGATAAATAAAAGTAAACAAAGAGGTATAAAATTACCACATGTTAGGAAGTCTTAACATGGTCCCAGCACTCACCTATCCGTCGTTGCCCCAAGCTGTGTCTGAGGCTGGGGGAGGCAACGCTGAGTAAATGGAGTCCAGCTTATATGGGTGTGTTCTCCATTGAGGTGCCCCTATCAGCGCGAGTGTTGTTGCCGCGCTGTTTCTCTAGAGTTGGAATTGCACTAAAAGTTGGTGCTTCTAGAAAGGGCTCGCTATTGTATTTAGCTTAGCAAATGCATAAAGGATGTCATTCTGTTGCTCAATACTCGATCGCCAGGTTAGTTAAAGGTTGCTGAATGAGACGCGTGATATCGCGAGGTCTCGGCAGAACTACAACCATAGAGATTGTAGTTCGCGCTACGATCGCTATCGGAACTACCAGACACGGGAAATGTAGTTCTATGTCCAATTCCCAATATTAGACCAGTTATATTCCTAGGATATAATTCAGATCGCCGTGGACTTTGGAAGTGCAAATACATATCTGCTATCAGCTACATAGAGGATAGTTACCCTTGTGCTAATTAGTTGCGCATTACCCAAAAATTTACGAGGTCGGGTTTAGCCTCGCACAGGGAATATATGTTATTTGATCGTTAATCTTGTGCCAGTTTCTTAAGCTCCGATCTTTCGCATGGGTACATTAAGCTGTATCACAGTGATCGGTCTCAAAAGGTGGTTCCTGGTTGCCGATTTAGACGCGAGTTCTCGCGAGATCTCGCCATGACTACAATGATAGAGATTGTAGTTCGTAAGCGGATGGCTGGGATTGCTGATCATTAAGCCAATGCAGCTTTAAACATTACGCAAGTGGTCTAGCCAGGCCCTATCCTAATTGTGTGTGACCTTATCTCATGCTAGTCATAATTTTCTGGAAAAGGTACTTTGAAAAGACAGATATAGCTATACACATAGTACAATGACTAAGGAAGATGTAGTGTATAAAGCTCGTTTATGTATATTCAGCAGGACTACTAGACAAGTGTGTAATGACCATATAGTAAAAATAATAAAAATAGCCAATCATAAGGTAGTCCATGGGATTTCATCGTTCAAGCCCCTGGAATCAGTAGATAGTCTGAATATCCATTGTTGTTCCTTTACAAACAGAAATCTGGCTATGTCTCCAATATGAGAGGGTATAAATGGCTTCTCTAAGACCGTCCATGTGAAGTCAGTTTCTTTATGATTTAGCTCAATGAAATGTTTCGTAAGTCTGGAAACACTTTTTTTACAGCGAAAAGCACTTTTGTGCTCCAACATCCTTGTTCGCACCTTTCTGGTGGTCATCCCCACATATTTCTCTTGACAAGGACATGTCAGTAAATAGATCAACTCAGAACTATTACAATTAGTAAAGTTTTTAAGGATCCACGGACAGTCTGTGCCTATATCAATTTGAGTGATTTTTTCAGTTTGGGGACACATAGTGCAGTTCCCGCAAGGGTGGTGTCCGGTAACTGCTGGAGTGTTCCAAAGGGTCCCTACTGCCCTCATCGGAGGATCTCTCGGGCGAGTATGTACCAGTCGGTCCCTTAAGTTGGTCGACCTTTTGAAGGCAAAGAGAGGGGATTCGATTCTTTCATCACCAAAGTTCAGAATCTTCCAGTTGTTCCTTACAATGCGTTGAAACTGGTTGGACTTGGTGTTGTATGTAGTCACCAGGGTTAGACGGTCTAGAGGTGGTTTTTCAGCTTGGACCTCCAGTAATGCGTCCCGATGGTTGTTAGCTGCTCGTTTCCATGAGCGAGTGATCAGTTTTTTAGGGTAGTGTTGTGCTTTAAGTTGTAAGGACAAGCCTTCAGCGTGTTTCTGAAAGGTGGTGGATGTCGAACAATTACGTCGAACCCGTAAAAATTGCCCATAGGGCAAATTATCCCTCAGGGATTTAGGATGTTGGCTTTCATACAAGAGCAACGAATTCCTGGCAAGAGGTGAGTGCTGGGACCATGTTAAGACTTCCTAACATGTGGTAATTTTATACCTCTTTGTTTACTTTTATTTATCGTACCTGTAGTGTGAATAGCTGGGGTTACCCTTTTTCAGAGATTGGTTGTGAGTTTTTAAGCTATGGATGAGGACTTTCTAGTAACTCCAAACAATAAGTTAGGCTAAACCTTGCTTTACCTCTCCCTGATTTGGATTACTTTTCCTTATCCTTAGAGCGTGGCCTCCCTTACTCTGAGCCTGGTCCAGGTGAGGTGAGGTAATTTCCTCTGTCAAGAAGGGTAAGTAAGGAACTTGATGTTCCTCTTTGTTAACGGTATTATAGTGTTATATAACCAGCGCATTCATACCACTTTGCATTTTGTGTTATAGGTGACTCACACACCAGCTGACATGGAGGAATAGAAATATATCCTTTTAAATATATCACTGTTTATGATTTATGAATTGAGTTGATTTGTTTTGAACACTTGCAGTAGCAAACGTTTTTAAGAACAGAGGCCCTGAGGAAAACCAAGGGAGTGTATCCCCTACTGGTAGAAACATGTCGGCCCTGAAGCAGTCATTTGTTTATACTGCTGTTTTTGCGCTGTTCTGGTTTTTAAATTGAAAGAGGTTCTTCACTCATTAAAGTTAACTGTGAGTCCTCTATTCCTTTTTAATGTCACTTTCTCTTCACATCTTCACCCTTTGCACTGCACCTTTTTCCAATTGGTGATCCCACGCATGGTCGGCTAGTGACTGTGGGCGTGACCCCAGTCCTGACAGGCGGTCTTGGTTGTAGTCTCAATTGATCTAGGGACACACCAGCCTAGTCCTGTGGATGACCACATGAGAAAACTACATCACCAACAAGATTTTGATGGTAATCCATCTCTGGATTTTGGATTTCACCTATAGTTGCTGGTGGTTCCATGCGTTGGTTTACTATACTCTATATAACCAGACCATCTAATTTCCGCACAGACATTCAGTTGTTTTACACTATGTATGGCTTTAGACACACCTTTGTCTTGATGATAGACCCCCAGGTTTCTTGTATTTAGATATTGTAATAGGGGAAATTACCTGGGCCGGTCTTTAAATTCCCTTAGACCCTCCAACCCTCGTTTTTGTTTTTTGTAGCATGAGCAGCTTTCGGCTGCGGGTCTTTCGCGAACAAACTACACTTTACAGGTAGTTTTCCTGAATTACGCTAAGCGAACAGGTTCTGTTTTTCTTTCAATCTTTTTCTTTTTTTGGGTTCCCCTTACAGATTCTTTAGCTACAGGTTTCTATTTTAGCCAATATGGCTGAACGCCAAGGACTGACTTTTGATGATACAATGTACCAGTCGATTCTGGATAATATACCGAGCATACTAGAGTCACTACCTGGTCCATCATCGGTTCCGACAGATGATTGGGCTAAAGCTCTAACATTCAAAAAATCATATTCACGCACAGCAGTACATGGGATCATTATGGCGGAATATCTTAGAGCTAGTTGCGCCCCACCCGGTCTAATTGTCAGGAATGCCCCTAGACTCTTTTTGACTGATAAGGCTTTCCTCAAGGACTGGAGTTTAATTGCTTGGCGGTGCACCAGAGATTGGTTAATATTGATCATTAGCACCGCCAAAAGAGTAGCAGATGCCATTTTAATTGAAATCCAGGTCCTTGAAGGACAGATAAAAACCACCATTGCACCAGCCCTCTTTAAAAAACAATCAGAGGAATGCAATAAGAACAATAAAGAATTTAATGACTCTATCCTACAGACAAAAGTGGACAAGTTCAAGAAAGATCTTGAAAAATTTTAAATGGAAGTGGTGTATCCTTACACTAGTGACTCCTATAAAGCACCAGAATTCAGGTTGAATGGAAGATATTATGGTTCTAACTATTCAGGGTCCAGCAATGATTCTGGTAGTGACTCAGATACAGCCGGTCCTTCTTTCCAGCCTGGCCGAGGACAAGGTCGTCCCACACGGTTCCAGTATCATAGACGACAACAACATCAACAACCCTGGTGGCCACCTAATCCATGGGGCCCTCCTGGGGCTTTCCAATATCCTATGCAGCCCCCAGTTGGACCATTCCCAGGCTATCATAATTTCAACAGCCCTCCTTTTTTAGGGTTTGGCCAGCGCCGTACGAGAGGCAAAAGGAGAAACAATACACAAACCCAGGTGCAATGGGAAGATCAAACAGGTCCTCACACAGGAACACGGAGTCAAACGAGAGGGACCTCTCGCCCGTGACCGAGTGTAACCAACCTAGTCTAGTGATCAACCTCAGTTCCAAAACCCTCTCTGCTTTAGAAGAGGCAGTTTTAAATAAAGGTTTGGGGTATGTTATCACTGACAAAGGTGATCCGTTCAAACTTCAGGTAGAGTTAGCCAATTTCTTTCGGAAACTGCGCCTGCACTACTTCTTCAGGGACAAAGAAACCACCGATTCTGAAACAAGAGATAAAAATACTGGGCTTAGGCCTAAGTCCAGTTTCTTACCCCCAATACATTCCATACCCCCTCAAGTAGCCACCTTTGAGAGGGCGGTAAGAGAAGATGTGCAGAAACTGTGGCATACCGAATCTAGGACCTTCAAAAATGTATCGAACAATGAAGAACGTGCTTTACAATCTCTGGCACTTGACCCCCTTATCACTATAAAGCCAGCAGATAAGGGGGGATCAATAGTAGTGCAGGATACTTCCACTTACAGAGCAGAATGTATCCGCCAACTGAGTAACACACTTTCATATGTTCTCCTAAATGAAGATCCTACTGAGCGACTCACAAATGAAATTAAGATCTTAGTTGAGGAAGCTCTCAATGAGGGCTGGATTACGGCACATGAAGCACAGTTCTTACAAACCAGTAGTCCAACGATGCCCTATTTCTATACTTTGCCAAAAGTCCACAAAACTCAAAGACCACCTCCGGGCAGACCTATAATATCTGGTCAGGGGTCCCTCCTAGAGCCCCTGTCATCTTTTGTGGACTTTTTTCTGAGGCCTCTGGTGCAAACCATGCCTACCTACCTGAAGGACACCAAAGATGTGTTACGAGTGATTCCAGATATTACTTTCAACACACAAACTGATTTCCTTGTCTCGCTCGATGTAGAGTCTCTCTACACTTCCATCCCCCAGGATGAGACCCTAGATACCATCATGCGTATCCTTGAAGAGGCCAATCTGGAATCTATAACACCAGTTCCTTTCATTATGGCCTTAGCAAAAATCGCCATGAAAGAGAACTTTTTTAGGTATGAAAAGTCCATATACCTACAGGTGTCTGGTACAAGCATGGGGAGCATTTTTGCTCCCAGCTTGGCGAACTTATATGTCCATGCATTTGAGCAGGAATGTGTTTTGACCCCTAACAACCCTTTCAGGCCCCACATCCACTGGTGGAAACGATACATAGATGACATCCTCGTCATTTGGCGAGGAGATGAGGCGTCAATCATATCGTTCCATCAGTGGCTGAATACTCAGAATCGTTTTCTGAAATTCACAGTGGAGAAAAGTAAAGACAGGATTTCCTTCCTTGATCTGTCTATTTTTTCAACCCCTACTGGTCTGGAAACAGAACTCTATAAAAAACCTCTTGCCAGGAATTCGTTGCTCTTGTATGAAAGCCAACATCCTAAATCCCTGAGGGATAATTTGCCCTATGGGCAATTTTTACGGGTTCGACGTAATTGTTCGACATCCACCACCTTTCAGAAACACGCTGAAGGCTTGTCCTTACAACTTAAAGCACGACACTACCCTAAAAAACTGATCACTCGCTCATGGAAACGAGCAGCTAACAACCATCGGGACGCATTACTGGAGGTCCAAGCTGAAAAACCACCTCTAGACCGTCTAACCCTGGTGACTACATACAACACCAAGTCCAACCAGTTTCAACGCATTGTAAGGAACAACTGGAAGATTCTGAACTTTGGTGATGAAAGAATCGAATCCCCTCTCTTTGCCTTCAAAAGGTCGACCAACTTAAGGGACCGACTGGTACATACTCGCCCGAGAGATCCTCCGATGAGGGCAGTAGGGACCCTTTGGAACACTCCAGCAGTTACCGGACACCACCCTTGCGGGAACTGCACTATGTGTCCCCAAACTGAAAAAATCACTCAAATTGATATAGGCACAGACCGTCCGTGGATCCTTAAAAACTTTACTAATTGTAATAGTTCTGAGTTTATCTATTTACTGACATGTCCTTGTCAAGAGAAATATGTGGGGATGACCACCAGAAAGGTGCGAACAAGGATGTTGGAGCACAAAAGTGCTTTTCGCTGTAAAAAAAAGTGTTTCCAGACTTACGAAACATTTCATTGAGCTAAATCATAAAGAAACTGACTTCACATGGACGGTCTTAGAGAAGCCATTTATACCCTCTCATATTGGAGACATAGCCAGATTTCTGTTTGTAAAGGAACAACAATGGATATTCAGACTATCTACTGATTCCAGGGGCTTGAACGATGAAATCCCATGGACTACCTTATGATTGGCTATTTTTATTATTTTTACTATATGGTCATTACACACTTGTCTAGTAGTCCTGCTGAATATACATAAACGAGCTTTATACACTACATCTTCCTTAGTCATTGTACTATGTGTATAGCTATATCTGTCTTTTCAAAGTACCTTTTCCAGAAAATTATGACTAGCATGAGATAAGGTCACACACAATTAGGATAGGGTCTGGCTAGACCACTTGCGTAATGTTTAAAGCTGCATTGGCTTAATGATCAGCAATCCCAGCCATACGCTTACGAACTACAATCTCTATCATTGTAGTCATGGCGAGATCTCGCGAGAACTCGCGTCTAAATCGGCAACCAGGAACCACCTTTTGAGACCGATCACTGTGATACAGCTTAATGTACCCATGCGAAAGATCGGAGCTTAAGAAACTGGCACAAGATTAACGATCAAATAACATATATTCCCTGTGCGAGGCTAAACCCGACCTCGTAAATTTTTGGGTAATGCGCAACTAATTAGCACAAGGGTAACTATCCTCTATGTAGCTGATAGCAGATATGTATTTGCACTTCCAAAGTCCACGGCGATCTGAATTATATCCTAGGAATATAACTGGTCTAATATTGGGAATTGGACATAGAACTACATTTCCCGTGTCTGGTAGTTCCGATAGCGATCGTAGCGCGAACTACAATCTCTATGGTTGTAGTTCTGCCGAGACCTCGCGATATCACGCGTCTCATTCAGCAACCTTTAACTAACCTGGCGATCGAGTATTGAGCAACAGAATGACATCCTTTATGCATTTGCTAAGCTAAATACAATAGCGAGCCCTTTCTAGAAGCACCAACTTTTAGTGCAATTCCAACTCTAGAGAAACAGCGCGGCAACAACACTCGCGCTGATAGGGGCACCTCAATGGAGAACACACCCATATAAGCTGGACTCCATTTACTCAGCGTTGCCTCCCCCAGCCTCAGACACAGCTTGGGGCAACGACGGATAGGTGAGTGCTGGGACCATGTTAAGACTTCCTAACATGTGGTAATTTTATACCTCTTTGTTTACTTTTATTTATCGTACCTGTAGTGTGAATAGCTGGGGTTACCCTTTTTCAGAGATTGGTTGTGAGTTTTTAAGCTATGGATGAGGACTTTCTAGTAACTTTCTAGTAACTCCAAACAATAAGTTAGGCTAAACCTTGCTTTACCTCTACCTGATTTGGATTACTTTTCCTTATCCTTAGAGCGTGGCCTCCCTTACTCTGAGCCTGGTCCAGGTGAGGTGAGGTAATTTCCCCTGTCAAGAAGGGTGAGTAAGGAACTTGATGTTCCTCTTTGTTAACGGTATTATAGTGTTATATAACCAGCGCATTCATACCACTTTGCATTTTGTGTTATAGGTGATTCACACACCAGCTGACATGGAGGAATAGAAATATATCCTTTTAAATATGTCACTGTTTATGATTTATGAATTGAGTTGATTTGTTTTGAACACTTGCAGTAGCAAAAGTTTTTAAGAACAGAGGCCCTGAGGAAAACCAAGGGAGTGTATCCCCTACTGGTAGAAACATGTCGGCCCTGAAGCAGTCATTTGTTTATACTGCTGTTTTTGCGCTGTTCTGGTTTTTAAATTGAAAGAGGTTCTTCACTCATTAAAGTTAACTGTGAGTCCTCTATTCCTTTTTAATGTCACTTTCTCTTCACATCTTCACCCTTTGCACTGCACCTTTTTCCAATTGGTGATCCCACGCATGGTCGGCTAGTGACTGTGGGCGTGACCCCAGTCCTGACAGGCGGTCTTGGTTGTAGTCTCAATTGATCTAGGGACACACCAGCCTAGTCCTGTGGATGACCACATGAGAAAACTACATCACCAACAAGATTTTGATGGTAATCCATCTCTGGATTTTGGATTTCACCTATAGTTGCTGGTGGTTCCATGCGTTGGTTTACTATACTCTATATAACCAGACAATCTAATTTCCGCACAGACATTCAGTTGTTTTACACTATGTATGGCTTTAGACACACCTTTGTCTTGATGATAGACCCCCAGGTTTCTTGTATTTAGATATTGTAATAGGGGAAATTACCTGGGCCGGTCTTTAAATTCCCTTAGACCCTCCAACCCTCGTTTTTGTTTTTTTGCCAATAAAGAAGAGCATTCTGTTCAACACTATACTTTTGGCCCATAGCAACATTATACCCCTTCAATAGTTTTGTGCTCTTCATTATCTTCTCTTGTAGTGATATCTAGGGTCAGGCAGGTTAGAAAGGAAAGTTGTTCTTTCTCTTATTTGGTTGCGTAAGCTCCAAAGCGCATTATGGTGAGCTTTGAGTCAAAATTCAAAATAAGCTTTATTGGATTTTAGTCGTTTAAAATCACAAAAAAGGCTCTGTGTTAATTTTTAGAAAGAATCGTAAAACCTGGCTGTTTACTTTGGCTTGAGTGGTGTTTTTTTAGTACTGTTGGTCCATAGTGCCAGGACACTTCTTGTAGAAGTGTGGCTCAATGGTTAGAGGAGGCAGACCTGGAAGCAGAGATCAGCCCGGGATCAGGGTTCAATTCCCGGCTCGGCGGGGTCTTGAGTCCTAAAATGTCCATGGACTCGACAATTCTCGCTCCGGTGCCTACTCGATTCACGGGTTCACGCTCTGCGACTCTGGGCAATAGCTTGCTTAATCTCCACAACGGCCCCTCGCGGCGGGATGCCTGGCTTTCACCTTGCGGATACCGTCCCGGGGATATCTCACAGGGGAATACCAGGACAGGTTCCCTAAGCAAGCGCTCAGAAACCGCTCGGTGATTTGCGCTATATACATTCCTGTACATTTACATTTACTTCTTGGAGTATCTGCATACTTTACAAATTCATTCATTCACTACAGAATTCTCTGCCTAACTGCCACACCCTCTCTGCTGCTGTGATTGGCTTCCTCCTGTTAAGTAACTGCTCTTCTACAGGCAACTGGTGTGCACACTTCCAACACACCAGAGCCTACATAGGACACCATCCATGGAGGAGTGCAGTCAAGATTTCCGAGTGATGATGTAAACTGGTCCAACACTCAAGATTTCTGAGTGATGGTGTGAATCTCAGCATGCACTGAGTAATAGTGCAAACGGGTGTGCAGTAAGGATCAGTGAATGGTTGGCCATATAGGAACATACATTAAATATTCCTGACTTGACATGCAAATCCAAACATGGGTTTAGGATTAATTACTGACTGTGCAAATCTGAACATGTATTCACGGGTTAATTTTGAGCAACCCCTAAGGACTAATGAATGTTGGTGCAAAACTGAACATGCAGCTAAGTTTTGTGAATAATGGCGTACAACATGGGTATGCATTCAAGATTCTTGAGTGGTGGTGCAAATATCAGTATGCGCTGATTATTAAGGATTGTACACATCTGGGTGTAGCCTAATGATTGGCAAGTGGTAAACAAATCTAAAAATGCACTAGTAACATGAAATAGGCCAAATGTAAACACACAATAGGGTTGCTGACTTATGGCGCACATCCTCTCATACATAAAGGATCAATGAGTGATAGTGCAAAGGTGACCGTACAGCTGTGTCTTACAAGTGCTTGGCAAATCTAGGACAGCACGCAAAATGTCTGAGGTCAAACCTGACCAGGTATAAAACAGTAATAGTTGATGGTGCAAATCTGGGCTTCTAAGGTTTAATTATCTACAGGGCACGTGTGGTCAGGCAGCCATGACTTCCAGTGGCTGGGGTTCATCAAGGACAGCAAAGATGTATTAGGGCAAACCTAAACAAGTATTAAACATTAATGAGTGATGGTGCAAATCTGAACAAGCACAAATGATTATTCGTGATGGGAAAAATCTGACCATGCATGCCGGTACTAACACTTAGCACATTATCCACAAACCCCATACAACAGGACTCACTCATGGGGCAATGTTTGCACTGGTAGAACGTTGGTTATTCCTGGCATATTGTAGACTCTCTTGGCACAGGGGTGCCACTTACGGTGTAATGCTTGCATGTACAAAATATTTGCAATGCTACGCATATTGTGGCAATTTTTGTCACAATGGCAACCATGTGTAATGTTTGCACTAACATCTTTGTGGTATTTTTGTAGTAGATATCCTGTGGCTTTTCTTGCCACAATTATGCCTAGCACTAGCGGAACACTTGCAGTGGTACTGCCACTACTGATGCGAGAGGCCTCAGCATGTAAGATTGGGGTAACTGGTTTGCATCCATCCATCCACACACTCACCGAATCCTTCACGCATTTCCCATTAAGGAATGATGTGCCCAGGGCCGGGCTGGGAACGCAACCCTGCCTTGGCAATTGAGTCTGGCCAGCCATGGGGGAGCAGGGGAGGATGCTGGTGGAAAACACTGCTGCTGCTTTTGGTACAGGGGGCCGATATTGCAGCACATCTGCAAAACCATCCCCCTGTTCCAAAAACGTCCATAACCAGTCTAAAACTGGCCCCCACCCTCCCGCCTACCGGGAAAACGCCTGGTGCCCGCTAAGGCCAGTCCGGCCCTGGATGTGCCCAATCATTCTCTTGTCCAGCACACTGTTGACTTATTTTCACATGCACTTTAATACACAAGCACAACATGTTTTATAGCATTTAAATATTGAACATATGTATTTATGATGAAATTCACTTTTCGTCTTTGTTTTTATGCAGGTGATGTTCTTTTGTGGTTTTTATTTAACCGAATAAATTATATATTGATTGATTGATTGACTCATTCTCACATACACTTTAATACACAATCACAAACAGCCGCAAAAGAGAAGAAGCACTTTTACTTATTTAAAAAAAGCCAGACCTATTGCTTTTACCAATGTCAATTGGTGTATAGTTTCCAGGGTAGTTTGTTGGGCTAGTGGGTCCTGCGCAAAAAATAGTATATCTTATTACCCTGGGAAGAGTATATGCGGTGTAGCACTCCGCGGAGTTCCACTGAGGTAAAAAAACAAATCTGTGGAACTCCGCTATGCTCCACACCAGTCCCACAATTTTTATTTTTAAAGGGTCAAAAACCCACTTACCTTCTCTCTGGCATCTGTGGGCCACCCTCCTCCTCGCCGTGGTGTCTCCTCTTTGCCGCCGTCCTCCTCCTCGCGTTGGCAGTCGCAACCTCCTACGTTTTACGTCTTGCATGGACTTTGCTCAAGATGTACAAGGTAGGGGGTTGCGAATGGCAACGCAAGGAGGACGGCGGCAAGGAGGAGGGAGACCCGCAGACGCCAGAGAGAAGGTAAGTGGGGGTTTTTGGGGCCGTGGCACAGGGGCTGATGGGCGCACTCTGCTCCGTCACGGAGTCGGAGTTTTGCCTCAATGTTGCGTTCCCAGCGGAGAGCGGAGTTGGTAAAACTCTGCTGACGGAGCGGAGTACGCCGCCCGGGCTTAATGTCTTATTAAATAACGTTATACCATCGGACTGAACATTTTTAATCACTTTTCAGATATGCACGGTTGGTGTATGGCCGCCGTTCTTTAAAGAGTTAAACTTTAAACACATCTAGTTTCAGCTGGATGTTGTAGAGAGCCACTCGGGCTCTCCACTACATTGTATCTTTCCCCCACACACGCACGCACAACCCCGGGGCGGGCTCGCGCCGGGGTATAAATAAAGATGCGGAAGACCGCTCTGGGTCTTTCCGGCTAACTGGCATGAGAGTCTGTGTCCATTCCTTTTGTACAATATTGCCACGTGCTAAGGCCTTACCCCAAAGTCTACACTGGCGACGAGGCCGGTAGTTCCTCACGCGTGCCTGCTGCCTCCGGCACGCTGTCCTGCCGGTGTCCTGCAGCGGTGCCCACCCGCTTCATCGAGCCGCGTCCTCCGTTGCTCGAGACCCGCCCACGCGTCTCCCGTGAGGGAGCGCCTTCAGCTGGCGGGACTCGCGGAGCCACGGTGCAGCCTCATCTTCCTGCGGGTGAGTGTGCCTTCTGCCCCGCCTGCGCGATCACCGCGCTCTCCTTGATTCGCCGGCCGGCGCGGAGAAGGTGTGCCTGCGGCCTCCGAGGCCTGGCTGCAGAACCACGTGACAGCGGTCCGCAGCGGTCCCGCCCCTCGTAGACGGCGTTTGAGCGGCTCCTCTGCCGCGTGTACTCGCGAGGCCCCACACCCAGCCCTGCTCGCGCTCAAGCGCGCCTGCAAAGACATTTCTTGAAGGAACACGAGCTTTCAATAAGCATTGGCAAAGGCAAAACCTCAAAGAGTATCCTTTCAATGAACACTGGCAAAGGCAATCCTCAAAGGATAGAAAAATAATATAGAAAAGGCCATTTCCAAGTGGAAATAAGCACACATCACAGTGAGGGGTGGCAGCGGAGAACAAAACCCACCACAAGGGCCCCTGCATCAGCTAACTATCCCAAGCCCTGCCGTTCCCCGGAGCCCTAAGCGCCCTGCTTTGCGCGCAAATCACGACCCGGAAAGCACCAGAACACCTCGGATAGTGCCCCACCATGAATCAAAATGCGACAGGGGCGGCCCAGGATGGGGCTGTTAGGCCTCCACCACCAGCGGTCCAGCCACCGCCACCGGCGCCTGCAGTCCTCCCACAGGCCCAAGCACAAGCGGGAGCCCAGACACCTCCTGCACTTGCACCTCCTGCCCACCTACATGCCGGCGCAGCGCCCATCCCGCCTTTCAGCGAAACGTCAGATCCAGCCACGGCCACACTCCGCTGGAGAGTGTGGGTCGGACGCCTCAATCTCTATTTCAAAGGCACCAGGGAGACGGATGGGACAGTGAAGAGGTCACTCCTCATCTTATATGGAGGTCAAGAAATCTACGATCTGTTCGAGTCGCTCCCCAATACCGGGCCCGAGCATGACTACGACGCCGCTGTTGCGGCCCTCAACGCACATTTCGACCCACAGCTCAACAATGACTTTGAAAAGTTCAAGTTCAAGCAGGCCTGGCAAACTGAGTCCGAATCTGTCGACATGTACTACGCTCGACTCCGTCGCCTTGCAAGCACGTGCCCGTTCAACGACCCTCGAGAGGAAATCAGGGATCAAATCATTGTCGGATGCAAATCAAAGCTGCTGAGAAAGCTGATCCTCAGGCAACCAGGGATATCGCTTGACGAGATACTCATTCTGGCCAGATCACATGAACTGTCCGATGCTAGGGCCGAAGAGATGGAGGTGGCGTTGCGCACCCCGGTCATCGCCCCGACAGCGGCGAGAACCCCGACCATCAAAGAGGAGCGAGTAGACGCAATTCACAGACGATTCCCGCCAGTAAGACAGAGGCAAGGCCCACCTCGAAACAGCCGATGCGGGTACTGCGGCGAAGATCACCCTGCTACCGCCACGTGTGGCGCCAAAGGCAAGACATGCCTCAAGTGCGGGCGTCTAAATCATTTTGCCGCCGTCTGCAGAGGAGGAAAGTTCAGATCGGCAGGCCCACGTGCCCGAGCGGTGACACAGCGAATCCAACAGCTATCGCTTGATCAGGAGCGACCTCCACCTGACACCGAGGCCCAAGACAGACGGCCCAGGTATGAGGACGACGAAGATGACGAGGTATACGTCGTCTCCTATGTCAGCCGAGCATCTACGAAAAGGAGGCCGCCACCCATGTGCTCCATAACGGTTGACGGGACGAGCGTCAACGCGCTGATAGATACCGGAGCGTCCGTCAACGTCATGGACTCGGACCAATATGAAAGGATGTCCCCGAAACCGACACTGACACCATCTGTGGCGAGAATCTACACCTATGGAGGGACCGAGCCTTTACCTCTTCGAGGGGTGATCCAAACGACCGTAATCAATGGGGAATACTCCACAGAGACCAAATTCCACATCACGGAGGGCAAAAAGGGCACCCTCCTGAGCTGCCACACGGCGGAAGATCTCGGCCTGGTATTCTTTGCCAACCAGGTGCACCAGGCACACGCGGACTTCATGCTAAAGGACTTCCCCGAGCTATTCAAGGGCCTAGGCAAACTCAAGGGACGGAGGTTCAAACTACACATAGATACGACGGTTAAACCCGTCGCACTCAGGCACAGGCGAGTGCCTTTCAATCTCCGGCCACAAGTAGAAGAGGAGCTGCGGAAGCTCGAAGATCTGGGGGTAATTGAGAAAGTGTCGGGACCGATACCATGGGTCTCCCCATTGGTCGTCGCCCCCAAACCAAAGCAGCCAGGAGCCATTCGCTTATGCGTGGACATGAGACTTCCGAACACAGCTGTCAAGCGCGAGAGGCATATCACCCCCACCATGGATGATATCATAGTGGACCTCAACGGGGCAAAGTGGTTTTCGAAGCTGGACCTCAACTCAGGCTACCACCAGCTGGAGTTGGAGCCGGCCAGCAGGTACATCACCACCTTTTCGACGCATGTAGGGCTGCGTCGCTACACCAGGCTCAGCTTCGGCGTTTCCTCTGCAGCCAAGGTTTTTCAAAAAGCCATTCGCGAGGTGCTGTCAGGCCTGACAGGAGTAATTAACCTCAGCGATGACATTCTCGTGTATTCCACAACCCTCGAAGAACACCACGCTAACCTGAGAGCGACCCTACAGAGGCTTGCTGACAGCGGGCTGACCTTGCACCGAGCCAAATGTGCCTTCTACCAGGAATCGGTGGATTTCTTCGGATACACATTCACCAGGGAAGGCCTCAAAGTGGACCCTAAGAAAGCAGAGGCGATCAAAGCTGCCAGCACACCTCGGAACCCAACTGAAGCGCGCAGTTTCCTGGGCATGGCCACGTATTGCGGCCGGTTCATACCGAACCTGGCTGCCATCGCGGAACCCCTCCGGGCCCTCACCCGAGCCGATCAGAAATGGGACTGGACGGCGGCCGCAAACAAAGCGTTCCAGAATGTCAAGGCTGGTCTTCTGGACAACACCACCATGGCCTACTTCCAGCCAAGGAGAAAGACCGAGCTGATTGTGGACGCCAGTCCCGTGGGACTAGGAGCCGTTCTCTTGCAAGAGTATGGGCCGGAAGAGTGGAGACCAGTCGCCTATGCCAGCAAGGCACTGACGGACACGGAGACCCGGTACGCGCAGATAGAGAGGGAGGCCCTGGCCATCAAGTGGGCATGCCAGCATTTCCATCTCTACCTCTGTGGACAGGAATTCACGGTGGTCACGGACCACAAGCCTCTCCTGCCCCTCTTTGCCGGGACCTCACGGTTGGCTCCCCCACGGATCGAACGGTGGGCCGTCCAGCTGCAGGGCTACCGCTTCAAGGTTGTGTTCCGGCCTGGGGCTCACAACCCCGCTGACTACCTGTTGCGGCACCCGGACGTCACCTCACAGCAGCTTCCCACCGAGGACGGGGAGGAAGTGGAAGAGATTGTACACATGATCACGCATGCCGCGTGTCCAGAGAACATGTCGCTCCAAGAGATCGGAGACGCCACTGCGAAGGATGAGACTCTCACAAAAGTCCGCCGAGCCCTCGAGGAAAATCGCTGGGCCCACTTCCTGGATGGCGCCGCTAGCCTCCGACCAGAAGTAAGCCATGCTAGACAGCAGCTATGGCACATACGCAGCGAACTCAGTGTGGGAGAAGAAGGGGTGATCCTGCGAGGGCACCTCATAGTCATGCCAGAAAGCCTCCAGCAACGAGCGTTAAGCCTAGCCCACGTGGGACACCAAGGCATGGCTAAAACGAAAGCGCGCCTAAGGAGCAAGGTGTGGTTTCCAGCGATGGACAGCCAAGTGGAAGCGATGATACGATCCTGCCACGCCTGCACGATCACCGGGGGCGAACCCATTCCAGCACCCGTAATCACAGAGGAAGCGCCTCGGGCTCCCTGGACTCAACTCAGTATCGACTTCGGCAGCTTCCCGGACGGAAGGCACATGCTGGTGCTGGTGGATTCCTTCTCGAAGTTCCCAATAGTAGAAGTCATCGCATCCACAGCATTCCCCCAGGTCAAGAAGGTATTAAACCGCGTGTTCGCCACGATGGGTCTCCCTGAGGAAATCAAGTCCGACAACGGACCCCCCTTTCAAGGGAGAGAGTTTCAATCGTATCTGGAGGCCCTCCGAATCAAACACAGAAAGATCACCCCGCTGTGGCCTCAAGCCAACGGAGAAGTGGAGAGACTGATGCGAACAATAAATAGAGCCCTTCGGATAGCGGTGGACAATGGTGAAGATCTGGAGATGGCCCTGGACCAGTTTCTAGGGGCATACCGACAGACACCACACTCGACGACCAAGTGTGCCCCAGCCCACGTGCTGTTCAAGCGGGCCCCTAGAGACAGCATACCCACGGCGAGCACGTGGATGCCGGAAGAGAGAGACGCCGAGGCTACCCAAGCACGGAGGCAGGCCACCAACGCCAAAGCAAGCCTGCATCGCCGTGCCAAAGAACCAGATATCAGAGAAGGAGATGCAGTGGTCGTCAAGGATCGCCATCCCGGATGGAAGTTTCGAACGCCATTTGAACCCGAAGTGTGGAGAGTGGATAAGATCCACGGGACAATGGTCACTGCAAAGAGAAACGGACAGACCGTGACACGAAATATCTCATGCTTCAGGAAGACAACGGAAGCAGTCGCTGGACACCAGCGGAGGGAAGAAACGGAAGCGGAGGAGCTGGTCCTGGGAGACTCCAACTATCCCAGTTCCCCGAGTTCTCTGCCAGGACCGTCACGAGGGGAGATTCAATCGAGGCCAATGTCACCCGGCCTCGGCATCGAGCCGAGTCAACCAAGGGCAGTAGAGGTGAGCGCAGATCCAAGGACAACCCCGGCCGGGGTTGTCGAACCATCAGGGACCCGGAATCATCGCTACAGCCTGAGGCCCAATCCGATGCCCAGCCAACGGCTAAGAGACTTTGCATGGACATCTCCTTGAACTGTGGTCCGAGCGTCTGGGGGCAGAACGAACTAAAACAAAGGAGGGATGTAGAGAGCCACTCGGGCTCTCCACTACATTGTATCTTTCCCCCACGCACAACCCCGGGGCGGGCTCGCGCCGGGGTATAAATAAAGATGCGGAAGACCGCTCGGGGTCTTTCCGGCTAACTGGCATGAGAGTCTGTGTCCATTCCTTTTGTACAATATTGCCTTACCCCACAGTCTACAGATGTGTAGAACTAAACATGAACGTGTCCTTCTGTAATGTAACTGGTGCTCGTTTAAAGCGCTCCAATACCTTCGGGTCGAGTTCGTGCTAAATAAAACTGCGAGCGAAAAAAAAACATGCAGCTCTAAGGATGTGTGTGCTCAAGAGGAAGGAGGTGTAGCCTAACGCCAGCGCTTCCGTTTTTGGAACCGGGGAATGCGGTTGCAGCCAGGAGTCAGCTCAACATCCTGTAATTCGGATCCTGTAATTCGGGGCGAATTACTTAATTCTCACAGTGCCTTAAAATAGTTTATCTAACTGCGTGTAATGTGATCTGGTGCTCATACAAAGCGCTCTCATGCCCTTAGGCAAAGCTCGCGCCATATAAAACTGCACAAAATTAGCCACAAAAATACAGCCACATCACAACATAATGCCGTTCAGACTAATCGTGTTTTGAGCACAAAAATTACAAATAACGCGCTCCTTTAGAGAGAGAGAGAACCCCAGCAGAGAAGAGTCTCTGGTTATGAATGGTTTGAGAGTAGAAGCCCCAAAGTTCAAACTGGGGCTGTGGTCTGTCTGGGCCTCAATACACAACCCAGCTGTTTGAATAGATCCTTGTCTTTGAGTTTGAATATGAATGGCGACCTGTGACCTTTCTTTTCCTGTTCTCATAGCAGGCCTCGACACCACCGCGTCTCTAGTCTCTTCACCCACTCCCAGTCCCACTGCTCGAGACCCTTTGCCACTCCCCTCCAGATTCTGGGGCAAGACAATGAATTGAAATACAACATAATGCGGAATATTTAAGGCGCAAATGTTTATCGCTGTTTAAGGTGTGTTGTCTTTTTACCATGCATCCATTTTATTTGGCACAGCTGTGCAGGTTTAAGATGTGTTGTCTTTTTACTCTGTATCCATGTTATTGGGCACAGCTGTGCAGGTTTAAGATGTGTTGTGTTTTTACCCTGTATCTATTTTATTGGGCACAGCTGTGCACTTTGAATTGAGTCAACGTTTCCTTTATTTCTGTATCTTTTGCGCTTTGAAATAAATAAGGGTCTGTCAGTGTTCCTCCCTTCCTAATAGCGCTTTCTGCTTCTCCCCACAGTTGCATTATTCTCAGCTCATGGACACGCAGGTGATGCCGACTCAGTCGTACAAACCCAAGGACGCGGTAAGTCCCCCCAAACAGAGCCTTTTCCTAGGTGGGGGGATAGGAAGGGAAAGTTTATTTGAGGCCCCGGCCCGGCAATGAATCCGTCTGGGAGAGGAGCAAGGTGACGGGGAATCAAAGTGAAATTCAAGACGGAGGCAGGCTGGGGTTTGGGGGGTGGGGGAGGGGGGGTGAGTGGCGAGAGGAAGCGGGGAACGCCACGCCTCTTTCTCATGGTAATAGTAATGAAGTTGGGCAGAGGAGCCCGGACAATGGGGCGTGTTACTGTACTATAAATATAAAACGGCTTCCTGCCGCCAGGAGTCGGGGCGAACTTTTACAAGGCCTGATTAGCGAACTACAAAGCCAAGTTGGCGCTGGCCTTTATTGAGGCGTTTACAGTAACGCTGCGTCATTGCTTGGCACGATCGGCCGTGATCGTCTGCAGGGCAAGGCGAGTCACCCTTTTTAAGTAACTAGAAGGTTTTAGAATTTTTCTATACGCCAGGTCAGAGATGCGGGGAAAAAGATGGAAGGCTCACAATTTTCTCTCTAATCACAATGTCTTGAAATGACCCTTTTTTTTTTCTAATAAGCGCCATCATTCCTTTGTAAGGCGGTAGGATGGTCAGGTTTTGAAAACAGAAGGAAGACTACGGGGCATATTACCAAGCAATAGCGATAATTATCGCTATTGCTTGGTTAGCGTGAAACATTTACCGCTGAGCTGCAGCGATTTTGACCGCAAATAACCTTGGTATTACCAAGGTTTATCGCAAATGCGATAAAAATCGCCGCAATGCATGAATATCGCTGAAAAGTCAGCGATATTCATGCATTACCGAGCTAATGCTCTTAGCCATGTTATCCACCTACCATTGGATAACATGGCTAAGAACTGCTCAGAGCAGGTGTTAGCTTTTGAAGATATTCGCGCTTAGCGCGAATATCTCCAAAAGTTGGTAATAGGAGATAGCGATGTTAGCAACAGTTTTCAGTCGCTAACATCTTGGCACGCCCACTTTGCTGCCATTAGTGATAAATATCACTGACATGCAAAGTGGGGCCCAAGATGGTCGCTATCTCCTACCAGCTGTCGCTAACTGGTGTTAGCGACAGCTAGGTAATAGGGAGATAATTTTATCTCCGCTTTCTTGGCTTTTAAAGCCAAAAAAGTGGAGATAAACCCCCTTGATAATATGCCCCTACAATTTTATATCAGCCAAGGGGCACTGAAGGAATTAATTGATAGGGTTCATCCACATAGAAACAGACAACGAGGCACTATGGGATTTAATTAAATGCAATGGGTACACCTGGCTTCAGTGCATGTGAATTATATTGCTCTCTGACAAGGGTTTAAGTGAAATGAAAAAACTGGAGGTTGTCTCAAGGGAGCGTGATCGATGTAATTAAGGGTGTGGCTTAAAAACATTTAAGCTAAAATTCTGTGCTTGGCATAGTGCGCAGCCCAACTAGTATTGTGCTGCTTCAGCCATTGCTTCAAACCAGGATTATTGGCTTTGTCAGTGATTGTTAGTTGCATAAAATAAATGTGCAACAACTATGGCCTCATTATATATTATATATATATTGAAATATTGAAAATGCTCCAGTTCTGAAATGATGAGTGTGTGAAAGTTCTGTAACGTGTCCCTTCGAAGTTACATCAAAGGCAGTGCAGTGAAGTGTGGTACTGCTGCAGAGCTAAGATTTTTTTTTCACCCTGAGGGTGAGGACAAAAATGGAGAGCGCGATGGGGACCCCTCTCAGCACCGGCGTTTTAGAACTGAAGGTGCTGAGCACCGGCAGGACCCGGCCCACTTAAAGCCATGCCTTTTGATTGGAGCTGCTAACTTGTCATGCCTTGGACCACATACAAACCTGCCTCCGTCTCTTTTCAGCCAAGCCTCTCTGAAAACTAGGATATGTGCGAAGTTGGCGGAAATCTACCAGGGTACCTGGTGAAAAACCAGGATTGTCCAGCAAATCCAGGACGCTTGGTCACCCTGTAAGGCGGCTTCTTCTTAGTTACTACTTGTTGAGTACATCTTTGCCTGACAGTGACTGGAGTAATTGCTTTATTTCTCTTTCTCTTGAAAACTGATATTGTTACAGGCGCTGTCAATGTTGTCTCATTAGCGAGCTACATCTTCACCCACAACATAATCACACAACCAAGATACATAATACAAAGTGCACAAAAATATGATAAACATTTTTGAAGGAATAACTAAGACAGTTAAGCACACATTTATCTTTAAGTCCAAACTGACATGTCCCAGATGATGTCAGAACCCCTAAATCTCACCTTTTGCATTTCTCTGGCTGTATATCCATGTATCCTCTTAAAATAATAAAAGTGGCATAGAAAATACACCAAAGCATAAAAAGACGGATTCATTCAGTCTCCAAAGTCAAGTCCCCTTGCAGGATGAATTTTTGCGAGGGCTTGTTCTTTGGCAAGTGCAGAGAGTGAGAACAGAAGCATGTCAGGGTGCATGCTTGTAGTGCATTAGCATGTGCACCAGAGGCTGTGGAGCATTGACGGATTGGAACTTTTCAACATACGCAACACAAGAGGGAGAGCATTTCACAGCCCAAAGTCTCTTTGTTTTGTGACTTTCTTCCAGAAACTCATAGGAGAAGGTCCAAACATCTGAAACTCCAAAGAGTTACAGTGCTTAATTTGTAATAGCTGGTGCCCAAAGCCCTTCTCAGAAACTCTCGGCTGGTGCTTTTAAACTTTGGGGCACAGAATGGCAGCAAAGTCTTGAATCAAACTCATGCCTCTTCCATTCAGTGCTTAATTTGTAAAAGAAAAAGTGCTGGTGCCCTAAACTCTTCTCAGCAGCCCACGGCCAATGTAATTAAATGTTGTGAGTCGAATACCGAGGCTCTGTGGTCTTAAATCCACCTCTTGCCGCTTTAACCTACTATTAGACGCTCCCTGTCCCTTTATCTCACTCTTGCATGTTCCTGCTTTCTGCCCACATCACGCTTGCAGGTTCCTGCTTTCTCCCCACATCTCCACCTTTCTCTTCCTCCATCCTTCAGTTTGTTTTTCCCTCTTTCTTATTCACAGGATATGTCTAATGCAGTAAAAATAAGTTAAGGTACCCAAAAATAAGTGCCGGTGGCTCCCACATCCACTACCCGAAAACACCCAGAGGAACCTCTGTTAAAGAGATGAACTCAATAAATACCCTGGATAAAATAAAACACCTTTACACCAGCTTTTTATAGTGTGCACATGATCCAAAGTCATTTGAGCACTTTACAACACAACCCATCTCTCCAGTATTGAAAGAACGCCTTAGAATAGCACTAGAAGCAAGAGCCAAGTTCACAATATGCTGTCTAGCCTACAAAGGGCTATACCATGGTGCAACCAGCTTCCTAGAGACCACCCGACCATCTCAGAAGGCTCATGGCAATGAAGGAATAAGAGGTTTCATCTTGAAAATGCCGACATTTAAATCTCTCTTGCTCTGGAACGATCCTTTTCGGGTTCCGCCGCTAGCTTCTGGAATGCTTTACCCCTTCAGCTAATAACACGCGTGACTTTCAGAAAAATCTAAAGACTCACCTATTTTGATTATTCCTTCAAGATTCAAGCCCCATGATCCCCAAATACCTCTAGCTTGGCTACTCTGTATTATAAGAACTATTCATAATCCCTAATTTGACCAGAGAAATGTTCTAAAGGTGATTGATTCACAGATATAAGCCAATATACAAGCTCCACTGATGTTTATGGTATTTAATAGTATATTTCACATGCTTCCCATTCCCTCTTCCTCCTCCGCCCCCCAATTTCTCCTTTAACCTATGCTTTCCCTCCACACAGCCCAGTTCCATCACTAGTGACTGTTATATGTTTTTTAATCCGCATAGTGCCTGATAAATCAACATCTGACCTGTAGCTCAATTATACTTATATGTAGTGTATTGTATTGTATCTATGCTTGTATAGCGCTACTGCCACCCTACGGGTATCCTGGCGCTTCAGATATCAAAACACTTGGTCAGCTTGGTGGTGAACAGAAGGATGGAGCGTGTGGATCAGAGTTTCGGAAATAGCCAAGTTTTCAGGCTTTTCCTGAATTCAGTTAGTGAAACACTCTGTCTGATCCTTTGTGGCAGCTTGTTCCATAACTGTGCCCCTACCACGCTGAAAGCCCTCCCCCCCCATCTGAGAGCGTTTACATTTTGTAACTGCCAGCAAACCGGTACCCGAGGACCGGAGCTGTCTCTGAGGAAGGTACCAGGAAAATCTTTCCTGTAATGGAATTGGGGCCATCTCGTGTGAGGCTCTGAACACCTGGCAAAGTGACTTGAAAAGAACCCTTTCCCTGATTGGTAGCCAGTGAAGCTGTCTCAATGCGGAGGTAGAGGACGAATGGCGTGGCAAACTCAGCACCAGTTTTGCCGCTGGAGACTGGACTCTTTGCAGCCCCTGAAAGATGTACTGAGGGGCTCCTAAATATAGGGAGTTACAGTAGTCCAGTCTCTTCAACACTGTGCAGCTTACTACCAAAGGGCGTAAGTCTCTTGGTAGGATGGGAAGTATTCGACGTAGCAGGCGTAACAAGCCAAAGCAGACCTTAGCTGTCTTAGTTGCCTGCGACTCCATCTGGAGGTTCTTGTCTATTAGGACCTCCAGATTCTGCACCGTATTGGCCGGAGTCAGTGGATCCTCCTTCCGGAGTGAGTCTAAACTCCAACGGGGAGTATGAGGATGGCCTTGCAGGAGAGCAGTAGAGCACCTCGGTTTTTCCACTATTGAACTGCAAAGAGTTCTTCGGCAGCCAATCTGCAGTCTGGCACATGCACTCCTCGAAGTGCTCCAAGGAGACTGCCTGTTCTCCTTCCAAGGAGAATGCCAGCTGCGTATCGTCCGCATAGTTGACCAAGTCAACCCCGAACGATTTGATAGTAGGAAATAGCGGCTGCAGGTAAGCGTTAAAAAGAATAGGGCTGATGGCAGATCCCTGGAGCACCCGATGAGTGACTGATGACTTGCAGGAGGTAAATGGTGCCATGGAGACTGTCTGTTCTCTTCCTGTCAGGTAAGAGCATAGCCATTGCAAGGCCCTTCCCCTAACCCCCATCCTTTCCAGTCTCTTTAAGAGGATTGGGTGGCTTACGGTATTGAACGCATCCGACATATCGAGAAGTACCAACACTGCGCTATTCCCATTGTCGGCCCGCATTCGTAAATTGTCCATCATAGTCGAGAGAGCAGACTCTGTCCCATGCCCCGGCCGAAACCCAAACTGATCCTTATCCAGCAGCTGATGTTCCTCCAAAAATTCGGACAAGGACCTGCTAACAGCCCTTTCCAAGATTTTAATAGGAAAAGGGACCAGAGAGATTGGGCGAAAATTGACCGGGTTTGTGGGGTCCAAGGAGGGTTTTTTAATCAGTGGTGTCACCACCACCTGCTTCCATTCCCCCGGGACGGTGCCTTCTTCCAGAGACTGGTTGCATATCTGTCTAAGCCAGGGGAGAGTCACGTGGCCATAGGTTTTCCATATGTTCTGTGGCAGAGGGTCAGAAGGAGACCCTGAAGATATACTTTGTGCCACATCGTTAAAGGCGAGGTCAGAGAGAGCCTGAAAACTATCAAGGGTGTGTGACTGACTCGGGGCTCCCTCCATCTTCTGTGAGATAGGGATCTGGGTGTCGGTGATATGCACCCCGAGTGAGCTTACAATCTTCCCCACTTTATCCAGGAAATGCGAGGCAATATCATCGCATAGTTCCTGGGAGGCCACCACTTTATTGCTCAGATGTGATGGAACTGATAGGTCTCTGACTATCCTAAAAAGTTCTCTCGTTCCATTAGAGGCATGTGAGATAGAGTTGGCATAGAAATGGGCCTTACAATCTAGAATCCGTTGCTTATACACAATCTGTGCTGCCCTCAGCTCTAGCCTGTCCCCCTCTGAATATCCCGTCCTCCATTTCCTTTCCGCCTTTTTACACAGCAGGCGTAGGTGTCTCAATTCGTCATTATACCATGGTGCTGAAATTTTATTTCTTATTCTGATGGTTTTTTTAAAATCGGGATTACCTGATCCAAAGCATCCACAATATAGTTCTGATAGGTGTTATAGTTCGCCTCGACTGAGGCGGAGGCACAGAAGAGGTTGTCTGTAGGTGGGGTTAATGTGACACCTAACCTACCCAGCTTCGCCCATTCTCTTCCTACCCGATGGGCCACAGGTATCTTAGCTTGTCCCATCTGTTCTGGAAGTAAGATTTGAAAAAAGACTAGATGATGGTCTGTCCAGTTTTGAGGTACAATACTCAGTACCTCCGTGTCCATGCCATTAGCGAAAAGAAGGTCAAGTATGTGACCTCCTCGATGGGTCAGGAGTTTGACTAGCTGTTGAAGGCTCAAATTAGCACGGTTATGTGTCAATTCTCTCAGATGGATACACAGAGAAGCATTCTCCCACAAGTTAAAGTCACCAAGGATGATCATTCTGGAATGCGCAATGGAGAGATTAGTGATGGTATCTAGAGCATCTTGATACTGAGTGGCGCTCCCTGGGGGTCTAAAGCAAATCAGGCCCGTGAGTTGGCTACCTTTTGGTTCCTGCAACGAGAATCCCATGAGCTCTAACCCAGTAATCTCATCCACCTTTATCGGGGTGAAATTCAGTTATTCTGTATAAATCACTCCAACCCCTCCTCCTCTGCCCTTTAGCCTTGGGTTATGTAGGATATTAAACCCCTTTGGGCAGGCAAGTCCTATTTCCAGCACAGACTCTGCTCGAATCTGGGTTTCAGTTTAGAATAGTATATCCAGAGTCATGTCTTCAATCAGTATAGAGATTTCCGTGTGGTGCTTAACCAGTGACCGGCAATTAATCAGCCCACAGCTCAGCCTAGTATTCCTAACCTTGCTTGCTTCTTTCTTGATGGAGTCCTGATTGGCAGTGTCAGGATCTGCCCTCTTACCTATTTCCATTAACTGATTCCTCGTGTACACATAACGATGTCCCTCGCTACCCAAGCGGGCAGCATGGCTGGCACTAGGCACGCCCGAGGCGCGGATTGGCGCAGACGGATATTCATCTGGCGTGCCTCCGGCGCGCCATCGGCGCGCCCGCTGCGCTCTTGCATTGCCCAAGATAATATAGGCAGCAAGTGTGTCGCCCCAAGCCACTAGTGCGCTTCCCAAGATGGCGCCCTCGAGTGTTAACTCCTCACCCAAGATGGCGCTGGAAGAAGCAAACAGGCGACAGATTCCGCTCTAGACAGCAGGTGTGTATTATTCTTTTACGTGCGGGTATGCCGAGATTTAAAAAGCAATGGTTATTTTTAATGAGCAAAAACGATTCAAAACAGGCTACGAAAATAAAATATCGTGCTGTAACATTCCAGAAATGTCCCCTTAGTTCAGCAGCAGATCGACCAAAGCGCAAGCGTATCTATCAGCTATGTGCTTGCAATACCCAAGATTATATAGGCAGCAAGCGTGTCGCCCCCAGCCACTAGTGGGCTCCCCAAGATGGCGCCCTCGAGTGGCAACTCCTCACCCAAGATGGCGCTGGAAGAAGCAAACAGACGACAGATCCCGCTCTAGACAGCAGGTGTGTATTATTCTTTTACGTGCGGGTATGCGGAGATGTAAAAGGCAATGGTTATTTTTAATGAGCAAAAACGATTTAAAACAGGCTATGAAAATAAAATATCGTGCTGTAACATTCCAGAAATGTCCCCTTAGTTCAGCAGCAGATCGACCGAAGCTCTAGCGTATCTCTCATAGTTCTCTGGAAAGTGCCATAATGTCAATCTGTTGGAAAGAGTGCTATATAAAACCTTTAAATAAATTAACCAGACTATGTTACACACATTACGTTTTTTAACACGGGAAGATTAAGTCATTTGCTCAGAGTCATAGGATGTTGAACCAAGGCCAGGATTCAAACCTGGTTCCCCATAGTCTAAGGTCTGCCTTTGTAGCCACTAAGCACAACTAAGTAACCGAAAGCAAATACAAACGCATCCCTGATGAAATTTAAAAACGTAATCTTCACTATATATAACTGCAATATTTAGCAAGATTACCTCTTCTTCCAATGCAACTAGATAGGCATAAATTTGAGGACTCCTTTATGGAAACCCGACTTCATCAGCTAGTTCTAATACAAAGCAATTACTCACTAAAATCCCATGTGTCACTGGACATTTACAGTACAAAAGGGGGTGGTGATGGACAGAGCATCTGAATCAATCAAACGCTCACACCCAGTCAAAAGATCTGGGTTTAATCCATAACCATTCTTTAGCCCACTCTGCCACCCCAGTTCAGACATGGCTATATGCAAATCAGTCTGCCCCTGTGCCTCATGGGAACAGTCCAGCCCGAACTGCCAAGCCATGTCTTTCCTGGACCGGAAACAAGCTTCCGAGGACCGGTTTCTGGCATTCCAGCCGTCTTCAGCCCGGCTTTCTTGAATCCAGTGGCAAAGTAAGCAAGGGACTTACGTCTGAGCATACCCTGCCACACTTATGGCGGCCAAAAGCGGTACAAAAGGGGGTGGTGATGGACGGAGCATGTGAATCAATCAAACACTCACACCCAGTCAAAAGATCTGGGTTTATCACCGTTCTTTAGCCCACTCTGCCACCCCAGTTCAGACATGGCTATATGCAAATCAGTCTGACCCTGTGCCTCATGGGAACAGTCCAGCCCGAACTGCCAAGCCATTCTTCCCTGGACCGGAAACAAGCCTCCGAGGACCGGTTTCTGGCATTCCAGCCGTCTTCAGCCCGGCTTGCTTGAATCCAGTGGCAAAGTGAGCAAGGGACTCACGTCTGAGCATACCCTGCCACACTTATGGCGGCCAAAAGCGGTACAAAAGGGGTTGGTGATGGATGGAGCATCTGAATCAATCAAACACTCACACCCAGTCAAAAGATCTGGGTTTAATCCATCACTGTTCTATAGCCCACTCTGCCACCCCAGTTTAGACATGGCTATATGCAAATCAGTCTGACCCTGTGCCTCATGGGAACAGTCCAGCCCGAACTGCCAAGCCATGTCTTCCCTGGACCAGAAACAAGCTTCCGAGGACCGGTTTCTGGCATTCCAGCTGTCTCAGCCCGGCTTGCTTGAATCCAGTGGCAAAGTGAGCAAGGGACTCACGTCTGAGCATACCCTGCCACACTTATGGCGGCCAAAAGCGGTACAAAAGGGGGTGGTGATGGACGGAGCATCTGAATCAATCAAACACTCACACCCAGTCAAAAGATCTGGGTTTAATCCATCACCGTTCCATAGCCCACTCTGCCACCCCAGTTCAGACATGGCTATATGCAAATCAGTCTGACCCTGTGCCTCATGGGAACAGTCCAGCCCGAACTGCCAAGCCATGTCTTCCCTGGACCTGAAACAAGCTTCCGAGGACCGGTTTCTGGCATTCCAGCCGTCTTCAGCCCGGCTTGCTTGAATCCAGTGGCAAAGTGAGCAAGGGACTCACGTCTGAGCATACCCTGCCACATTTATGGCGACCAAAAGCGGTACAAAAGGGGGTGGTGATGGACGGAGCGTCACTGGACATTTGTAGACAGACATCCTAAGGAAAGCAAGGTCTGGAAAGAGGTATAGCAGACAAACAGGGAAGAAAAGATGTATAACAATGAATCCATTTCGAGTTCCCTAGGCATTTACCACCTGGTCAGTCTATTCTTGAGAACGATTTGATCAAAGCAGTGTCAGCAAACAGTAGTAGTACGTGATTGGTCACATTTATCAAATAGTTTTCAGCGTTGTGTTTTTAAAAAAGTAGCACAATTTCAGTAAGCAAAGCATAGTGACTGATTCATGAAAAAATAGTGTTCAAAGTGATAGCAACTCTTGTCGTCATGTCACTGATTATGTTATGTTATACTTTACTTGTAGAGTGTACATACACAGATGCTTTGTGGCACTTTGGAAAAAACAACCTTAAAACCTAATAGCAACCAGCAAAAAGACAAAAGGATTTTTAATTAATAAAAAGCCAGGTTTAATTTGGCATCTAAAAGAGAGTAGATTTGTTTATGCTTGCAAACCCAATGAGCGAGTATCTCACAGTTTGACCACACCTATAGAAAAAGCATGGTCTCCAACTCCAAAAGAGACCATTTTGGGTCTTGCGGTGGCAAGCAAGAATTGGTTTCCCAATCAGAGGGAGTGTGACAGTCAATAGAAAATGTATTGGCCACAAAGGAGGCAGTAGCGGTTGGTACGGATCGAGGGTGGTGGGGCAGAAATGCATTGGCCACGAAGGAGTAAGTGGCGGCTGGCACGGATCGAGGGTGGCGAGGCAGGGAGGAAGGGGGTAAATAAAAAATTAAATTAAACTTACCACCTCGCCGCGTCCTCCTCTTCGCGTCTCTCCTCCTCGTCCCTCCGGCTATAACATGGAACAGGAAGTAGCCAGGCTCCCCTGACCCAATCACAACGTTGGTCTGAGCAATGAATGAGCACCATGCTCAGACAGGACTGGGAGCCTGGGCATGTTCTCCACCCAGGCTGTAAAGAAGCCTGGGTGGAGAACATGCTAAGCGTGCATGAATGTTTGGCCAGCCCGAGATGGCCGGCCAAGCATTCAGGCACACTTAGGTAGTGAAAACCACTCCTCCCCTGCTCTGTCAGCAGAGCAGCCCTGCCTGGCAAAGCTGCCACGCCTGCAACAGGAAAAAATAAAATGATAACAACATTGGGTTGTTATCATTTTATTTTTCTTTACACTGCTGAAAAGCAGTGGGTTGGTGCTCCTCCGTCTTAGTAGGAGGAGCCGCCACTGGAAGAAGGGTGATCTTAAGTGTAGGACTTCATGGAAAATTGCTGGGGCCTATGCTACTCAAGATTTAATGGAACGCCAGTGTGGAGATTGCAGTACTGGGGACATATGCAGTCCTTCAGTAGTTTCTGTAAACTCTTGTACTACAACATTCTGAGGTAGTTGATGTTAGTGTAAGATTTTGTCTGGAGATTCAAGTTAGATTGAATTAGTGTTGTCAAGAGGATTTACTACTGGTGAATGGAAAGAGGAATTAATCCAGAGGGGAATCTTTTTTTAGAATGTAAACAGGTATGCCCACATTGATGGTTGTTTTTCCAGGGACAGGCTGTGTGTCCTATGAGTGGGCAAGAATTTTCCTGATCTCTCAAGGGTCAGAATTATGAGTTGTGCAGAGCTTACCACACCCTTTAATTACCAGGTGTAATAACGTGTGCACCCTTCATTATTGCTGGTGAAATTGGCCAGAATTTAATAGAGGAAAAGGGGAAATCACATCAAGTCTTTCAGTGATTGGGTACTCTGTGTATGTGCCTGTACCTATCTTCAGTGGTGGTGGTATGTGCTTTGGCGGTGGAGGCAGGTCTGTGATCATGTGACCTTTGTCAAGTGCAATTAACACCTGAGACTATACAAGAAATGTTGAGATCTTTCCAATTTCTAAAATTCCCACAACTTTCTCAGTGGTATATGTTATTTTAAATAAACATACAAAACTGCATCATAGAGCAGGGATACTTCTTCTTCCGGCGGGGATACAGAAGCATGTTTTACAGGGCTTCTTGATGGAATACCCACTTTATTAGATATTTCTATTGCAAAGCAGTTGGTTGTTAAAAGCCAATATGTCACTGGACATTTGTAGGCAGTCATCTGTGTTTTAACTATACATTCTTCTGACCTTACCTTGAAAAATAGAGCATGTGATTATTTGAAGGGAATTACACATTAGTTGGCGTTTTGCTTGAATGTCAAAAGTGCTCGCAATACAGACTAGTAATCGGTTTAAATTTCTTTATATTTTTTATTCACACAGTATATTTTTTCCTTGTAGATTTAGATGCTTGAGTTTTTTTATTTCTGAAATGCTCAGTTTTGTACTTTGAAATTACAAGACGTGTTTGGAGAGGAGACCCTTTAAACGAAAACGAGAACAATATTAAAAAAGTGGAATATTGGTGACTGAAGTATGGTTACCTCCGTGAACCGAGCTATAGTTGGCAGACTTATGTGAGGGTGGTGTGCAAGCTGTGCATGGCCTTAACACTGTGTTTTTTATAAACAGGAGACGCTTCAGCGTGAAGAAAGGAGCCTCCTACATGATAGGTATCTACGCAAGCTACGCACCATGTACCATGTTTCTCTCAGCAACATGGCGTCTGCCAGAAGGTTTGTGGAAGATCTTTTGCAAATATTCATGCACATTTATCACCACCTGACCCTATCAGAGCAGCATTTACTTAACAAAATGTCGAATACTTAGACGCCCTACCTGCTATCCAAGGCAGATCTTGGTTTCCAGTGGCCAATCTTGGTACAAAGTGTTCTAAACATTATCATAAAACAGGTACAGCATTTCACTGAAAGCTATAGGGCATAGGTGCCTAAGGAATGAAAGAACCAACTGAGGTAAGAGCTTCATCCTATAAATTAGCCATTGCTGCAATCACTGTTGGCCTCGGTGCATCTTACTTCCATATGTATTTGACACAGGTATAGCCCCTGTTTGATGTCATGCATAACTCATACTATTCAATGTTGATCATCTGTCTGGTATGGAATACTTCACCACGACCAGGTTTCCCTCCGAAAACGGAAAGATGTGGTTTGACAAAGCCCACTTAGCGGAGTTTCTTCTCTTTTACCCATATCACATCGATTTTGTTGTTATTGTTTTCTGTTGTGGTAAATAAACTCTTTGAACTTAGAGCATGGTTGTCTATTGTCTCTCCTGACCTTGCGTGACTAAATGATTTTTATCATACTGCTTATTGTTACATTGTTGGCTTTCTGTATGCTTGTGGGGGCCGTGAAGGACTCCCCTATGCCTGTTGGCTTCTGCTCTCAAACTAAGAGCCTACTCTGCTGCTCACTCGGCCTCCCCATATAGTAACAGGGAGACACCGCGAGTGGAAAAGGCTCAGAGTAAAGGCACGTAATGAAGACAGTTCAAGACAAAGAGAGGTACCCCTTACATGATCAAGGGAAATAAGGTAAACTACCAAGGATGAAAACATGTATTCCCTAGACCTTCAATTTACAATTATTCAGCACATAAAATTGAACTTCTCAAAAAACATTTCATTTATTAAAATGTCATAATTCAACAATAAAAAACATCATAATTACACAATAATCAAATATAAAATTGTAAAATCAAACAATACAAAAAATGACAATATCCAAAGAATTTACAATAACTCATAAGACATCAATATGACCAGCATAATCGGGACAGACAAAAACAAACTGTATGACATAGGATTTATCAATTACTATTTGTACATCCAAACTCCTCTCTAAGACACTGTTTCTTATACATTCAAGTAATTTGTATTGGGAAACAATATAATTGTTCGTAGGATTGTACTATACGTTGCGTCGACGTGTTTCGATGGTTCTTTCCTGATTACACCATCTTTTTCAAGACAATCACTTTATTCTGCCTCCAAGGGAAGTTATACTTTCATTCCCTGTATTATATGCAATTGGAGCTTCTCTGATTTGTATCCCTGGGAATATACAGATACTTCGGAAGTCCTTTAGGTCTCTATAACTTTCCACCTTTTTTAATGTTCGTATAATTTGAGGCATGAAAGAAACTTTTCCTAATCTGCTTGTTTGTCCACATGGGTTTCTCAATAAATTTGACTGTCCGCTCTCTTGCGTGCCGTGAGAGTGGTCCGATGATGTAGTCACATGTTGTTTCAATCCTAACGTATGGTATGGGCCAATATAAAATTATGGATATGTTGTTGCCGTGCGAAATTGGTGTAACGTCAGCCTCCGTTCTGATCCGATGTTTCAATAGTCAGACTACCAAAGGGCCCCATCAAAACTCACGAAACACTGAATTACCACTGCCAGAAATTGAAAGTTTCTTGGACTCAGAGGGGCTTGACCCCCCCTTACTGTCACAGCTGAAGTAATGTTAGCATCCAATTTTCCTTGGATGAATGCAGAAATTTGTTTCGCTGTTTCTCCATATTAGACTGTCATTATTGTAACATATTTCTTGTTTGTGGCGTGTAATAACTTTCTGCTTCCTTTACTTAGTGAACATAAAAAAACGTAGCTGTGTTTGGCAGGAATGCGTACTGCTCCTAAGAATGTGTTCCCTCCTCTCGTCCTTGCACATGCAATGCTTGCAATTCCTCTCCTCATAGAGGGGAAACAGAGCAGCAGCACATCCATAATGTAACTAGTGTACATTATGTTATGGGTTTGTAATGTCTTACAAGTAGCACTTTGCATGTTTGGATTTCCCCTTTTTTCTTATTAGTAAACTAAAACTGAAGAGAGACTGGATGT
This sequence comes from Lissotriton vulgaris, assembly GCF_964263255.1. NCBI lineage: Eukaryota > Metazoa > Chordata > Amphibia > Caudata > Salamandridae > Lissotriton > Lissotriton vulgaris. The sequence goes on from NC_141694.1 coordinate 873,814,552, forward strand.
GTAGACTAAAATATATACCACCACATTGACACTGCCTACATATCGCCGTCAAGACCATTACTTGGCTCTGTCAGGACTGTAACCAACCAGATATACTATTCACCTGCAGTCTGTTATGCGGCTACTGGAGGAATATTGAGGATATGGGTAGTCAAGGTAAAACCCAAGTCAATATAATGGCTTTCTTTCGATTTTAAGGTTTGTTCCTGTAAAAGGTGTCAATGTGATAGAGTGGACAATACAGCCACTTATAGAGTCCTGCCCCTTGGCGCTTGCAGGAGGTGCAAACAGCGCCATTGGTATGTTTCAAGGAGCTTATTTCTGTGAACAGCTCATGTTAGAAGGACTTTTTTGATGGAAGTTATATGTGGATTAATTCACCCGCAAACTGAACGAGCATTAATGGAAGAGAAATTTGGCTCAGGTGGTGGGGAGCTGTGCCGTGGGAGGGGGGGGGGCACTTACCAGATATCTGTAAAGAAGTGGTAGAACTGTCCAATTTCTATTATTCGTTAGGCATATTCTCTGAAAAAGTACTAGTTCTGTCCCATTAAAAGTACAACAGCTCGGGGGAAAGTGTTACTCTGTCCGTTACCAGTATTGAAGCCCTACTGAGAAGTAGGGCTTCGTTTTGTCCACCATAAGCGTGGAAGGGTATGCTCAGACATGAGTCCCTTGCTTACTGCACCATCAGGATTCAAGCAAGCCGGGCCGAAGACGGCTGTAATGCCAGAAACCAGTCCCCGGAAGCTTGTTTCCTTTCCAGTAAAAGAATTGGCTTGGTAGTTTGGTCTGCCCTGTTCCCATGATGCATTGGGCCAGGGACAGACTAATTTGCATGTAGCCAGGTTCTGAGCTGGGATGGTGCAGTGAGCTAAAAAACGGTGATGGAGCAAGCCCTGATCTGTTGACTGGGTACGAGTGTTCTGCTTAATTCAGATACTCTGTCCATCACCACCCCCTTTTCTGAATCGTTTTGTCCACCATAAGCGTGGAAGGGTATGTTCAGACATGAGTCCCTTGCTCACTGCACCATCAGGATTCAAGGAAGCCGGGCCGAAGACGGCTGTAATGCCAGAAACCGGTCCCCGGAAGCTTGTTTCCTTTCCAGTAAAAGAATTGGCTTGGTAGTTTGGTCTGCCCTGTTCCCATGATGCACTGGGCCAGGGACAGACTATTTTGCAAGTAGCCAGGTTCTGAGCTGGGATGGTGCAGTGAGCTAAAAAACGGTGATGGATCAAGCCCTGATCTGTTGACTGAGTATGAGTGTTCTGCTTAATTCAGATACTCTGTCCATCACCACCCCCTTTTCTGAATCGTTTTGTCCACCATAAGCGTGGAAGGGTATGCTCAGACATGAGTCCCTTGCTCACTGCACCATCAGGATTCAAGCAAGCCGGGCCGAAGACGGCTGTAATGCCAGAAACCGGTCCCCGGAAGCTTGTTTCCTTTCCAGTAAAAGAATTGGCTTGGTAGTTTGGTCTGCCCTGTTCCCATGATGCACTGGGCCAGGGACAGACTAATTTGCATGTAGCCAGGTTCTGAGCTGGGATGGTGCAGTGAGCTAAAAAACGGTGATGGATCAAGCCCTGATCTGTTGACTGGGTACGAGTGTTCTGCTTAATTCAGATACTCTGTCCATCACCACCCCCTTTTCTGAATCGTTTTGTCCACCATAAGTGTGGAAGGGTATGCTCAGACATGAGTCCCTTGCTCACTGCACCATCAGGATTCAAGCAAGCCGGGCCGAAGACGGCTGTAATGCCAGAAACCGGTCCCCGGAAGCTTGTTTCCTTTCCAGTAAAAGAATTGGCTTGGTAGTTTGGTCTGCCCTGTTCCCATGATGCACTGGGCCAGGGACAGACTAATTTGCATGTAGCCAGGTTCTAGCTGGGATGGTGCAGTGAGCTAAAAAACGGTGATGGATCAAGCCCTGATCTGTTGCCTGGGTACGAGTGTTCTGCTTAATTCAGATACTCTGTCCATCACCACCCCCTTTTCTGAATCTTTTTGTCCACCATAAGCGTGGAAGGGTATGCTCAGACATGAGTCCCTTGCTCACTGCACCATCAGGATTCAAGCAATCCGGGCCGAAGACGGCTGTAATGCCAGAAACCGTTCCCCGTAAGCTTGTTTCCTTTCCAGTAAAAGAATTGGCTTGGTAGTTTGGTCTGCTCTGTTCCCATGATGCACTGGGCCAGGGACAGACTAATTTGCATGTAGCCAGGTTCTGAGCTGGGATGGTGCAGTGAGCTAAAAAACGGTGATGGATCAAGCCCTGATCTGTTGACTGGGTACGAGTGTTCTGCTTAATTCAGATACTCTGTCCATCACCACCCCCTTTTCTGAATCTACTGAGAAGTGTGGCGGCCCTGTGCTTGTGGATGTGATGGCTCAGTGGCCTAATGCCTCCACTGCAAGAATCATTGCTTAACCCATGGGCCCAATCATCCTTTCAACCCTCCGAAGTAAAAACTGTTAAGTTGGGTAACATTAAACATCGGTCATCTTCAAGAGCCTCCTTGGCGTGACGAGCCCTCTACAAATCGGGCAGTTCCATTAACAGTACATGAAAGCAGTGCTGCTCAGATTTGTTCAGAATGTATCCTTTAGTGTGCACAGCTGAGTTGATATGCGGCTAGTCTTTGGCAATGGTGGCGTGATTGGTTCCCGAAGTACGTTTTACCATGGCCGCCTCTTTGGTGTCTGTCACTATGACCTAAGAGCATGCATCAATGGTTCTGGATTGTAACTTTCCCTCAGTCTTCCTCTATAAGACAAGAAGCAGTGGGATACTGTGTGTGGTTGCAGCATCAAATTAAGCAGGGATGGAAATCAAGGTAGTATTGTAGATAGGAAAGTTCATGCTGTTGTTCAAATATGATAAAGTGAGAGAACGAATGTATCTCATGGAGAACAGTGAACTATAGTACACTCATTGAAGACCAGCTATTGAAGGGTTTAAAGGCTGGCGCTGCAAATGAGGCCAACACTTCGGTATTTAGGGCTAAACTGCACCTGCAGAAGCTGCAAGTACATTCTTGGCACTGGACAATGGAAGCTTGGCTCCCAAATTACATACAATTGCCTTCAACATTTTCTACAGAAGACAACAGTACTTCACAGGATTCTGAAAAAATTATTTAGGTTTAATTGAAATATGAATTCTATTCAGCAGTGGGGTTATCCTTGATTTATTCAAAGGGCATAGATTAGAATTATCGTAAGACATGATTAACATTTTCATATGGTGTATATGCAATAAATTGCATGATTTGCGGCAAAATTGTGGCATGAACAGATCAGCTATGTTGCTGGATGCCTGATCTGTAGTACATGTGCCTGGGCATTTTAAGCCGTTGTTGCCTTTGTAGGTTACGCCTGCACAGCGTTTGCGCTGTGCTTGAGGAATCTATTGTTTTTAATATTAATTTAAAAGGGATTTGCATCCCACCTCCTTTCTTTCCTGGTTTCTCATTGGTTCCTGTGCTTGCCACTTACCTTTCCTCCATTTCTATTGTCTGTAGCATATTTTCCTGAATTGTTCCTCATCTGCTTCCCTTATCAGTTTCCCACCGCCGAAATACTGTTAATATCTGCTTTGGTGGAACTATATTTTGATATAGTTTTGCCTTTCACTGTTGCAGCATATCTATATAACAATGTATCACCTGGAGACATTAAGTGCCCAGAGTCGCACCGATATCCCCATCTCTTGAGTCAGCAGCTCTGACCACTGCATCACATCCTCTCCACTCCTGTGTTATCTGTCAGGGAGCTCTTTCCTTCTCCCAGACGATGTTTGATGAAAACAGCTTTTTATTCATTCCATAGGCGAAACAGATGCATTGCCAATGCTTGTTTTGCATAGGCTAGCTTGACCTTTGGAGGCAGTGTCTGTGCCTGTAGCATATCTTGCCAGCATCCTAGGTAACATATTGCTTGGTACTAAAATAGACGTTTACCTTGTTCAGTAAATGTTGGCTTCTTGGACAGATCTCAACTTCAGTGATATCGATTTATGCAGTGTCATCATGGTCAAAGGTAATATGACATGCCTATGTGGGAAGACATTAGGGCCAAAAGTCATTGGATGTCACTACATGTGAGGTTTCTGGGTCAAAGTGTGTGTGATGTCACTTGCGGTCATCCTGGAGTTTTGTTAATTTGATGACCACGAGACCAAAGTTTGTGAATAGTGAGGCTAGCTCTATCTGGGTAGGTAATGTCTCTGCCTGTGCCATATCTTGACAGTACTGTGGTTAGAATAAAGTCAGTTACAAATACAGACATGAATCTCCTTTACTGACTTTTGTAATTTTTTATTACTCATATATATTTCGCGGTTATTAACTTCAGTGTGTCACTTCCTGAGATGTCTTCAGGGTCAAACATAATGACATTCTTTTCTGGAAAGACATGGCCAGAAGTCATTTGTTCTCACTTACTGTAATGTTGCTAGATCGCAGGAAGTTTGACATCACTTCCAGCAACCCTGGACTTTTGTTGAATTGAGGTCCATGGGGCCAAAGCTCGTGAATAGTGAGACTAGGAGTAAGAGGCATAGCCCCTCACATCACTGAGAAGTAAAATGAATAATGGCCATTAGTTCTCTCCATCCCTGTGCCTCAGCACCAGTGGTCGGGCACCCATTCTAGGCAATGACATACGCTTTCCTTGCAAGTCTGTTGGGTTGACATTTTACCTTCTTTCTGGATACTGGGGGGTATAATTACAAGCCCAGTGCTCCACCGGAATGTCACTTTTTGTGGTGGCGCACATGGCTTAGCCATATCTACAAGGCCATGTGAAGCCACATTCCATGGCTTTTCAAGTCCTTGTAGATATGGAGTATGGCAAAGCAGCGCAATGCGGAGCCTTGCCTTACTCTGCGTGAAAGGGGCATTCCATGGGTGTTTCTCTGAGGGTTCCCACGTAACACCCATGGACTTTGACGCTGCCCCAGATTTACAATATCTTGTAAACATGAGGAAGCGTTAAAACTTTGCGCCTCCCTGGAGCAGGCGAATGAGGAGAAATGTTTACATTTCTCCTCATTTTTTTTCCTTTTTCCACGTGTACTGCATTCTGCAGCATACATTGAATGAGGAAAACACCTCTCGCAATTATTTTTGTGCAGGAAGTTGTTCCTTCGTGCACAAAAACGATCCTGCCAACAACACAGACACCCTTGCATCAGCGAGCAAGGGTGCCTGCTTTGGCGCTTGGCTGCAGATTCTGCGCCGGCGCAGACAGAAAGGACCGGAATGCAACGTATCTTGTAAATACGGTTCATTCCTGCCCTTTCGAATTCGCGTAGGGCACCACAGCAAAATGACTTGCGCCCCTGCCCTACGCCAGTTCTTTGTTCGGATGCCCCTCAGTTTATTTCAGCCTTTTGTGCACGTTCATGCCAAGATCCCAGAAAGTCTTTTTCTTACAGTCTCTATGGGGCATATTATCAAGAAACAGAGTTAACCTTATCGCCGCTTTAGCGGCAGAAAACTGCCACTAAAGTGGCGATAATGGTCCTGATAATACGCCCTTGTGAATTCCCAAAGAAGCCCATGTTCTGGTGTCAACATGGGCTTCTAAGGGAATTCTTGCGGCGATAATGTTAACGCCGTGCTTGATAATATGCCCCCAAATTATCCAGGTCTCCCATTCTAGCGAATCGAGTTATATTTGTTTGATTTCTGTGCGTTATTACCTATGTCGCATTACTATGGTTCAGAAAGCTTCCTTTAAAATGCTCGATTTGACTTGTTAACTTTCTCCGTCAGTGTTGCAAGGATTGGATTTAATATATTATTTCTGTTCTAAAAGCTTACACTTCAAAGAACACAATAGAACAGAGCAGAAGGCCGTCATATCCACAGTATTACGTAATCAGAGCTCTGCAAGTTACTTTTCGACAGGGAGCGCGCCAGGTGAGGGCGTCTTGGCGTTTAGCAGAAGTAGCCGCGAGTTCTGCCTAAGCAGTGCCGCCGTCAAACCTGACAAGCACTAGCTCAGCTGCTACTGTTCCGAATTAGTTTATAGCGCCTATCTACCACCACTTAACAGAGCTAAATATAGTTGTCCAAGCAGGGAACACAGGAGGGGTCCGGAGCCTGTATGGTAATTTGGGGTAGTCGAGAGATTGAGGGGGGCGGTTGAAATCTTACCTTGGGAAACCCCTAATACATTTATAATGACTTTCATCAAAGCCCCAGTAAACAGAACCGTAGCCTCCCAGGTGGACTCTGTCATTTCCAATTAAGTGAACCAAAAGTTGTAAAATGTAATCCCTGTCTCATCGGGTGGATGCAGCATTTATTTCTTAAGCGTATGGGCGTTTATACAAACACGGGAAAGTACTGTGTAAGCATTTCTTTCGTGTTTTTCTTTATAAACATGGGACATCCGATCTTTTGATTTTATCATTTTGCCTGCACTATTTACAAGGAGAGAGCTGTGGGGCAATGCTCTGACTTCTGAGGAGAACAAGCATTGGCAAGGCCAATAGGTCTCGCTCAAGTGAAAATTATTGGCTTTGCCAATATCTTTCACCCATGTTGTACAACAGCATGGCTGCTGTTCAGCATGGCTAAAAGTTAGTGGTGTGGCACAGAACAGAGTGGTGAAGAGGAGAGCGGAGTGGTGTACCGTGGAGTGGAGTGGCGTAGACCATAGTACAGTGGCATAGAGTGGAGTGGCATAGGGTACAGTGGCGTAGAAGTGGCATAGGGTTGGAGTGGCGTACAGTAGAGTTGTATACAAAAGAGTAGCGTAGAGTAGAGTGGCATAAAGTAGAGTGGTATAGAGTGGAGTGACAAAGTGGAGTGATGTACAGTAGAATTGTATGGAGGGGCGAGTAGAATGGAGTGGCATGGAATAGAGTACAGTGGAGTAAGGTAGAGTAGAGTGGAGTGACGTTGAGTAGAGTGGCATAGAGTAGAGTGGAGGAGAGTAGAGTATGGTGGAGTAAAGTGGCATGGAGTAGTGTGGAATGGCACTTGGTGGAGTAAAATGGAGTCAAGTGGAGTGGCATAACTTGGTGTAAAGTGGAGAAGCAAGCTCAAAATGAGCACAAGACAGCACATCATTAAAGTGAAAAAAAAAAAGAAAATGCTACTCAAAGGGATTCACCGGTAGCAAACTGTAAGCAGACTAGGGGCGAGGTTCAGTAAGATTTTACTAAGATTTCACAAAAGTGACGCAAATTGGTGCAAAATCTTTTTGTCTGATTATTTTTTTGTGACGATAAACTTGTTTAGCTCTGGAAAGAATGTGAGAGTAGTGCATAGCACTGCTTTGCATTACTTAGCGCCGATGGGGCATACCATGGGTCGTCCATGGGCATTCCCATGCAACCATCCAAAGTTTCTGATGCTAAAACCATTTTACTAAATAAAGTAGGCAAGGTTTAACATCTGAAAATAGTGCAACCAGGCTCTATGATGGAGAACTGCTTTGTTAACCGTTATTTTCCCACTTTGCATGTGTGCTGCACTGTACGGCGCACATACAAAGTGGGAAATGTGTAAAAGTAGTCTAAGCATACTATTTTGTACTGGAAGGGTGTTTTTCCAGTACAAAACCTATGCTTGACTGACAGTGACACCCTTGCACTATGGCGCAAAGGTGTCTTTGTGGCGCATGGCAACTGATTCCAATCCTGGCACTAGGAAGAGAGTAGGAGAGTGCCATATTTCAGTAAATGTCGCGCTCACCTGCTCTCTCCTTCTCACACAGTGCAGCTCAGCATTTGCGGCTGCTCCACTGCGCTGCATGAGAAATTGGTAAATGTAACCCTTAATGTCTCCCTTTGCCAAGAATGCACCAGGCCCGCTTCCTCAATTCACTTGGAGCCTGGTCAGTTGAGGCATATTTCACAATGCAAATGTCATGATCAATGGCATCGTTGACTGAAAATCCTTTGGGGGCTGATAAATTGTGAATTAGCCTAAACTGACAAGCTGCTATTTCGGCACAATTTCCAAGGATGAACACTCCACAAAATCTTGGAGTGGTGGGACGCAAAAGGGCCTGCAGTCCTCCCCGAGTTCCCTTCTTCATGCAATTTTTAACTACCACTCCTGTGTGATGGTGAACTGATAACTGGTGTCTACCAGTGCATTAAATGGGTGGGTACTGTTCGGTGCTGAGTAGCTGCAGTTCTTTAAATTGAAAAGGAGAGTACTTGACTTCCCGGACCCCGGCACTATATTTTTTGGGAGAGTATCAACACTTCTCAGGAGCACACAGGTACTCTAAATAGTGATTAGGAGCAAACAGGCACTCTAAATAGTCATTACATGCACATTAATATTTGCATTTAAAGCACTGGTTCCTACAGTCAGGATTGGGGGGGACAGTTGAGGCAGGTATCCTGAAACCCTAGGTCCTGAGCCTATTATTAGCTGGCATACAAATTGAGCCAATGTAAAAGCCTGTCTAACCATACCTGGGTAGGAAGTGGTGATTTAGCTGGCAGATTTTGGTAATATCCTTTCCTCTCTCTTTTGCCTTTCTGTCACATTTGAACTCAGGGTGGGAATGTACACAGAAAGAACAGACTTGTTTAAATGTATAGGACCGTGTGGGCTTTGAGCACACCTTCCTGTTGCAAGCACCACACAGACCCTATTGGTCTCTTCATGTTTGGTGTTGGTGAAAGGAATGCTGCCTGAGCATACTTTTACATTGCACATTCAAGTCAAACATTCAACGTTTGGTCACACCCAATGTCAGGATTGTCTACACTTTCCCACCTGAAATCAATCATGGCCATTGGCTAACCATGCACTCCCACCAAAATCATGTTGAGCTTACAGAATTTTATTAGCGTTAATACATCACTGGCCCAGTCGGTTTGTGTTACTTCACCAGCATTCTGTTATATAAACACTGAACTCCAAGAGCCAGTTTATGATGGTCTTGTCAACCTTTTGTTTTTTTTATCCATAGCAGCATTTTGATCCTCTTTTTCTTTTGTCTCAAGCTCTGTCCTCCTTGCCTAAATCAAAGAAAAAACCTCCACAATCCCCTCTTCAAAACAAGTAGATGCCCTGTCTGAGCCTTTCCGGGCCCTAAGGGCACTGGAGCAAACAGGGTGCACCAAAGATGACACTGCCATAACATGCCTTGATACCGCAACAAGTATTGCAGATGACATGCACATCGCATCACTCACTTCCTCGTCCACTGGTCTTTTGTGGCGCGAGACCGGCTGTCCAAAACACTGCAATACTCCCTGTGGGACTCCCTCCTGGTTCTTGCTCTAGGCCAAAGAGTCACGAGGGGAGTAATAGGGTCTGACTGGGGTGGTACTTTGTTCAAACTCAAGTCACTGGTAATTATTAGGGCCTTGTTCTAGTCCATCTTTTTTTGCTCAATAAAAACAGCTCGGCCTAAACTACTTGGGGAAGTCATTTCACTCTAAATAAATCAAGCAGTGCTTATACAGCGTGGCTTATCACCCAATAGGGTATCCAGGCGCTGTGCTGTGTGTGCATCAGTCAAAGAGCTAATTCTTAAGTCCCTTCCTGAAGTGGGTCAGTGAGGGTGAAGTGCAGAGGTCAAGACGAAGGGTGTCCCAGAACTTGGTGGCAAGGTGGAAGAAGGAGCTTCTTCCGAAGCGGCAGCAGCGGAGGCGTGGTACATGTGCCAGGACAAGGTGAGCAGAGTGGAGGTTCCTAGGCAGGTCGTGGAAATTCAGGCCTTGGTTCATGTAAGCAAGTTCTTGGTCATGGAGAGCTTTGTAGGCGTGGGTCATAAGCTTGAATTGACGTCTCTTCTGAATGGAGTGACAGTGGAGAACCTTCAGGTGCTGGGGAATATAGGTCCTCTTGGGCAGGCTGAGGATCAATCTGGCTGTTGCATTCTGGATCGCCTGGAGTCTTTTCATGAGTTCAGTGGTGGTGCCTGCATAGAGTGCTTTGCCATAGTCCAGCTGCCTGGTGATGAGGGCTTGCATCACCATTTTCCTGGTACTGATGGGGAGCCATTTGAAGACTTTGTGGAGCATGTGGAGAGTGTGGAAGCAGGTTGAGGAGATGGTGTTGACCTGACGTTTCATAGAGAGTTCCCTGTCCAGGATTGTGCCAAGGTTACGGGCATGGTCTTTCAGAGCAAGGGTAGGTCCGAGTTACAATGGCCACGAGGAGTTATTCCAGAGGGCTGTGTGTCTGCCAAAGATCAGAAATTCCATCTTGTCTGTGTTGAGCTTCAAGCAGCTGTTCTTCATCCAGGCTGCAACGTTCTTCATACAGTTTTGGAAGTTGGTCTTCATCAAGGTAGGGTCCGCTGAGAGCGAGAGGACGAGCTGGGTAATGTCAGCATAGGAAATGATTTTGATGTGGGTTTTGACGATGTCTGCGAGTGGTGTCATGTAGATGTTGAAGATGGTTGGACTGAGTAATGAGTCTTGAAGGAAGCCGCAGATGGTGTGCTTTGGTTGGGAGGTGAAGGGAGGGAGATGGGTTCTCTGGATGCGCCCCATGAGAAAGGATGCCATCTATCTGAGCGCGTTGTCTGTGATTCCTATCTGGCACAATCTATTGACGAGTGTGTGGTGGGAGACGGTATAGAAGGCTGCAGAGAGTTAGAGCAGGATCAGGGTTGCTGATTTTCCTCTGTTAAGTAGGATGTGGATGACGTCTGTTGAAGAGATTAGGGCTGTCTCAGTACTGTGATTGGCTCTGAAACCTGATTGGGAAGGTTCCAACAGGTTGTTTCTTTCCAGGTGTTCGGGGAGTTGCGGATTGATGTTCTTCTCTAGGACTTTGGTGAGAAACAGGAGCAAATGGGGTGGTAGTTCTGAACGCTGTTCAGGCGAAATCTAAATAAGAGCCATGATGTCCATCTAGCTATTCGGCTGGCCTAGCATTTGGCAAAACAGACAATGGGCTCTTTAAAAACTTTGGACATCTGCTTTTTATTTTTAGAAATAAGTGCTTCTTCTCGCCTATGGTAGGAAGAGTGATGCTAGAAGTTTGTGTGTTTTTTGCTGAAAACCAAGAGTTGACTAAAAGTGCCCTTTAATACATGGAGTAAGTTGACACCTTAGTGGAAATCTATGCAATTGGTTGAATTTTGAATACTCTACAAGGCTTAAATGCTTATGTCAATTATCTACTTGGAGGTACACATCTGGCCCTTCCACAGAACACACAGCTCTCTCTATTTATGATCCTTTCTACCATTCATACCTGGTCCTGCCTGCAACCCACTAGACAAGATAACAGCACTGCAAGTCCTCACTAGTGGCAATCATGTAGAAATACCACCCACAATGTGCAGCCACATCTGCCCTTTGCTGTTTGCCCCTGCCCTCTATTGCCTGATTATGTGGTCCCTGGGGTCAGACCTGTTATGTCCACCCCATAATTACTGACACCAGGGGTACAGGTAACCCCAGAAAGACAGAGTTAGAGAGGATTACATCTAGAACACTGTGGTGCCCAGAGACATGAGGAATAATCAGGAAACAGGCAATTTCGGGTCTGAATCCATTGCAGTTTATCTTTTCCCCCAGCAGTTTTACCGGAAACCTTTGGCTTCTTCCAGCAGCCAGAGCCCCAGGTGAAATGTACCAGGTCTACAGATTTCCAGTATACACCTTGTAGTTCTTGATGCAACCAATTACTCTGTTACCAGCCCCATCTATAATTCCATGAACCATTAACCTTCCTAGCCATATATTTAGATTCCTATAAGCATTTTAGTAAATGTTTTATCTTTGTTAAGAATTGGTGTCTTATTGAAATATGCCTCTTCAATGTCCTTGCATGACACTGCCATAGCCAAGCAGCAAACAGGAGGCGACCAGCGCCACCAAATTCCTATGAAACACAGATTAAACACATCATGAGTTCCACTGAATTACACTAACACCAAAGAAGGAATTTGTGCATTCGTGAGAAAACAGTGCATTATACATGGATTGAACAAAGTAGGAATCTGCAAACGTGGCTTTGGTGCCCTTCAAAAGCAAAGAGCTCCAACTGTTCATTGCACAAGATAAGAGACGGTGTCCATTTCTTCTGGCATGGGCTCTACCCCTGTCCATTGGCATTCTTCTTGATGTTTGGCCAAAAGAAGCGTGGGAGTTGCAAACCTCACAGAATTGGGGAATCGGTCCAGCTGCACTTCTATTTCAATCGCCTTAGATATAGAGTCCAGTTCTTCCATACAGTAGGCCTGGACTACTCCTCCAGCCTCTGGCAAAGTGCAGAAAGTCGGATTCTGGCATTTCAAGATTGATTACAATTGGAATCACTTCTGGCTTTGGTGGTGGGGTATAATACACCCAATGTAGGACTATGTAGGAATTTAAAGTAAATAATGCAAAGCATGCTACTAGGGGCCATCGTACCATTTTGTGTGCAACAGTATTTCCATTATGTTACCGTGATTTCCTCACTCTGTTTGGTAGACCGCTTATTTCTAGCTGAAGGGGATGTAATAGGGGCCTCCTCCTGTAGAGATCTACAGATTAATGATACGAAACACTTTGCCAATTTGGCATGAGTTAACTCATTCAGTTTCATTACATATTGGATACCCTCCTGCTGTAGATTCTGTTTGGGTGGCAAAATGTCCTCCTTGCCTGTTGCATTGCCACTGGGAGGCCTGGGAAGCGTGTGATGGAATTGTTATCTGAGATCAGGCTGTGCTTTTTACAAGCCAGGTGCAAGACTGCATCCTTGTCTCTAGAGTTGAGAATCTGAGCGGTTATAGGATGGGCGAGTGCCCCATGCGATGATCTGGGGCCCAGCGTCCTATTAATATTCCACTATTAACAGCTTGGAGAATAATTCCAACCCGATCAGGAACACCAGCATTGTTGTCGATGTAGTCTCTGGAGCTACATGTATCTGTAGCTTGTTGGATCCAGATCTAACTTTCAGGATTTCACTCTTGATGCTATGATGTGCAGGACTTTTTTTTATGTTGAGCAGTTTTTTGTGTTCACTTGACAAACCCGTCCTCTGCCTCCAGGACGCGATGTTCTGCCATTGCTAGAACTTCTGTTGTGCTTTTCCATCTTCAATAAGTAGGTTTCACTTCTACAGTTTAATGCATTCATCTTGTCATCAATTGAAGTGTGGCTCTGCTGCCTGTTCCACAGTGGGGATCAGACATCGTCAGTGCCTGAACCACTAGCCGCAGCAACAGTCCCTGAAGCACCACCCATCCATGCTAACCTGGTGCTGTATTGAGCTTCTAACTTCAGTTTGGCATCCGCCTCGCCCATGGCTGTGTGCAGCGAGGTATCCCCAAGATAAGAATACTCTTATTCAGTAGCACTTCTAGCTTGAGCCCCATTGGATGCGGGAGGGGGGGGGGGCTCCTCCCAATGACAAGTACTCCTTTTCCTACGGGATCCTCCTCAAGTCTCCATCACTGTCCAGCCGCCACCTCCCAGCTTATTCAGATGTGTAACTATGAAGGCAGTCAGAGGCTGCTTAAGTCCAACCCAATGTGCCAGCAACATAATCTCCCCAGTTAGGCTGCCATGTCGATTTGTTATGCCCATGCAGGGCCAACCTTCCTATTGTACCATTCCCCCAGGGACCCACCCACTATTCTGTCAAGGGACCTGCCCTCCTTTGATTCCGATGCAAATTGATAGGGAGGGCACAACCAGGCCCTAACACATCATGATCCATTCAGAAAGACAGGGGTACCTTTTTTGGGGATTCTTCTTGCTGCTCAGACCTGATGTTGATGTTCGCTCTATGGTGCACTCAAAACATTGATCAGTCTGCCCCCAGCCCTCGGAAAACACAGCTGACAGGGCTCCCACCTAGAGATGCCCACACCAGGCCCAGTCGAGAAACTCCGGTGCACTATGGGGGTGCTGTAGTCCTCTGTCGTTTGCCTGTTTGGATGAGGTGACGGTTCCCAGGAGTACAATGCAAACGCTTGCGGTTGCTTCAGGCACAACTCTCTATGGCTGCTCCCGACACCAGGCTCCATGTGGTCACTTCTCCAGCTCAGGGGCCTTAAGCAAGTGCTGAGCAAGTCTTCATTTCCACAGGAGAGTTCCCTGTCCTTAGGGGGTCTTCAATGTCTTTACTGCTGTCATTGCCGCTAGAGCCAGCCCCTAGTGGCACTGCAGATCAGTAGCAAGTCACTTAAGTTCAGCTGCTATTTTGTCCCATTATATGAAACAGGACTTAAACACAGTTTCCATGCTTCAATTTCCCGTTTGATGGGCATATGTTAAAGGATTCTGTGGGATTGTGGCTGTAGGCTGCCGGAGCCACACTATAGTGTGGCCATCTTGCTGGGTGACACTCTGATTCTCCCCTCGCCCAACCACCTACTACATTGAGGTCTGAAGGTAGCAACATCTATGACTGGTCTCGATTTGGGCTATTAGTCACTTGCAATCGAGTCCTTAAAGCGTAAAATTGCCATCACTTCAGAGTCCATTATTTTTAGGCCAAATGCTTCAAATTGTTTTAATGGCATGCAGTGAAATATTGAGCATAAAACTGAAGTGCTTTCACTCCAAAAAAGCATATCACTATTTTTCAGTAAATTCCACTTCTGGAACTTGTATTATAAATCAGATATACAAAACTCCAGATCTCTAAAAAGAAAATTCAAAGTGTAAGACACACTATAATTTAACGTCAGCGTGGTGCCTTTTTCCATCTTTTGTTTTACTTTTGCCCCATCTCTATTACACCTCCCATTCACCTGACTGCTAGCCTCTATGGGTCTTATTCACAAAGGCATCCTGGAGTACATAAAGTAGTACTCCTGTAAGGACTCTTTCTTGTCTTCGTGAATTGGCACCAAAACACCTAAAAGAGAATAATATGAGAAAGAGCACTATGCCCTCTGTGCACTTTTGGTAGTAGTGAAAAAAATATTTTTTGGACCAATTCACATAGGCATGCAAGAGCAGTGGCGGCCGGCATGGCTCGCGGGTGGGGGTGGTTGCGTGGGCCCTAGGGGTGTTGCTCAAGAAACTGGGGGGTCGCGATTGCGGGAGGGAGCTTCACAAAAAAAACAAAAATTACCTTCTGGCCGGTTCCCTCGTCTCGGGTCCTGCTCCTGCTTCCAACTTCAGGAACAGGAAGTAAGCAGCCAGGCTCCATCCCCTAAGCCAATCACAATGCTGCAATTCCGCGCTGTGATTAGTCTGAGCGCCGTGCGCTCAGCAATGGGCTGTAGGGGTGGGCATGTTCTCCATGCAGGCTGTAATGCAGCCTGCATGGAGAAGGGGAAAGTGCGCATGACTGGTTTGGGCTCCAAATATGGCAGACCAGTCATTGCGCACTTAGGAGTGGGCTCCTTGAGCAAAGCAAGCCGCCTACCAGCAAAGGAAACATAAAATGATAATAACTTAGAGTTATTATCATTTTATATTCCCTTTCCTTTTCATTACTCGAGTGAGGCTACGCTCCTCCGCCATAGCGGGGGAGCCGCCGCTGTGCAAGAGTACGTTAAAGAATATGCCTGTAATACTACTTCCTGTACTCAATGTTTAATTTGTAAAAGAAAGAGTGCCAATGCCAAAGCTCCTCTCAGAAGCCCCAGGCCCATGCAATTAAACGTCATGCACCAAATATCAAGGCTGGTAATCTTAACTTGACCTCGTGCCCTTTTAATGCACTACCAGACACTCCCAGCACCATCATCTCACTCTTGCAGGATCCTGTTTGCTCCCTTTGTAACGGTTTCGCCGTCTTTCTCTTCCTCCATCTTTCTGAACTGCGTTTTCCCCCTCTTGCGCTTGGTAAATATCTGATTCAGAAAAAATAAGTGCTGGTGGCCCCACCTGCTCAAATTAAGCACTGCCTGGATTCGTAAATGCCTATGATAATCTGACCCTATATATGCTATATCGAAATTGAGTTGTATCGTTCATCCATATGTTTAAACCGCTGCTTCCAAGTACTACAGGACAGAACCCCATATCTAAGCTTTTGAGTGCACTGATGAAGTCGGTTGTGAACTCTCAAAGCGGTGCAACACCTTCATTTACGTTAATCCAAAATGTGACCGTCACATGCTCCACACAAGTAGTTTTTTTATAATTCACATGCTCCACACAAGTAGGTGTTTTTTTTTATTTCTCTTGATTTTGGCAATTTCCACTGGCATGCCTCCAGATATATTGTTAAAAAGTGACATCGATTGAGGTTGACATTGTTATGTTCTTATTAAGACTCTTGGGTGCATTACTTATTTAAGCGAACGCTATTTTTAACTTTTGATTTTTTATGTGTCTTGCCTCAGGGTCCCCTGATGACATTTGCATTTTATTTTATTTTTTGCATTTTTCTATAGCGCGAGCTCGACCCGAAGGCATTGGAGCTCTTTACATAGGCCTTTAAATATAGGCTTTTAAAAAGAAACCAAGTTATTTCGTGCCTGCCCCGTTAATAAAGTCGTGCAGCGCCACGCGAGGGGATGTCTGTCAAAGCGTTGAGCGCTTGAGGTATACTGCAGCACTAGACTGTGTTTGGGAACAGGCTGCTGGGGGTTTCTTTCCAAAGGGGGAGGAGAGGAAGTCAGCAGACACATGGAGAAGAAAGACTCGAGGCCAGACTTTAATGGCCAATTCACATCCCCCTCCATTAGCATCTCAAGTAAAACCCACTTGTTGTTTTGCCTGAAAGGAGGAACTTCGCTTTTGCTGCCGAAGAAGCTTACAAGTCATTTTCAAGTGCCCATTTCATCAGATAAAAGAGAACAGAAAGTAACATGCAGGAGTAAAGTGTGTCCCTGCCATAGTCATGCAAATGTCGCTTGCTGCTGAGCATCACACAGCTTGGGCCAAGCGAATCCTTCAGTTTCACTCCCACAGAAGCTGCTTTCATCCTGTGCACCGGGAGAACGGACGTGGGCCTCACTTCCTGCCTGCCATCTTTCTACCAAGCAGCGTTTAGTGGTCGAATCGTGCACAGGCACAAAACAGCCTTGCAAAAATCATCGAGGTAACACAACATGATTCACAATAAAGGGTCTGGGGCCACATTTTTGGACCCTTGGACATCATGGAGTAAATTAACTGTAACTTTTCTCAGTAAAGATCCTTTCTGCCAAATTTGGTGTAATTCCGTTCAGGTGTTTTGGTTGTAGCACTGTTCAAAAATCCGTGGAGAAATAGTATTTTGAGACTTCCTTTTTTCTCTGCCCCTGCTTGACGGATCACCCTGAAAATTTCTAAGGAGTTTAGGTAGATACGTTTTTTTTTATAAAGTTTTGTTAAGATTCCGCAAACAGCACCAAAGTTATTGGCAAAACAAAAAAAAATTCTATGCTAACACCACTGTGTTGAGAAATTTAAGGAAATCTAAATTTATATATCTACGATCGTGGCTAATTCACAAATAATAACAAGCTCCTACAGAGATCTGCATAGCTCTGATTGGCTGCCAACACTTCAACCAGGAAGTGTTGGTATTCAACTTGGGATTCGGCTTGAGCCAGGTCCCCCAAAAAACATGAAAATAAAGAAAAGGGGACAGAGTAGGAATACCCTGACTCCTAAACCTTGGTCTTTGGAATGAAGAGCATTTTAGAAAAAAAGTTTGCCACAAATTTGCAAAATCCGTGAATTTGTGGCAAGAATAAAAAAAAGTGCAACCTGCTCTTCTTTTTAATTAAGCCCCAGAGTTGGACAGATCCCTGGGGCACGCCTCCTTTGGTAAATGAAAGGAGAGGGTGGACGTGGCCTTCGCCATGGGCATTTTTATGCCCCGGAGACCATTACCTCTCATGGGCGTATGTTAATGTGAAAGTGGGGTGACTCGCAAAGCCCCAGTACACGGGGCCCACCACTTCCCCAGGGCACAAAACAATAAATAATATAGGGGGGTGCCTGGACGCACATGACCCTAAGACCACCACTTCCCTGTGGCTAATTTGAGTATAGTGTGGGGGCCCCAAGGACCCCCCCCCCCCACACCCTTGGACCACCATCTCCCCAGGGCAAAAAAACTGGTAGTGAGCAGACTGGGACCGCAGGGGCCTTGAGGTCCCCCTCTTGGGCCCCATCATGGACACTGGGTGCCCTGGCTAGGACCAGGGTACCCAGAGACATATAGCTTGGGTATGCGGTCCCTGAAACCAACATTGATCCAGGGAGGGGGGGGGGGAACAAAGTTCCCCATCACTTTTTGCCTAGGCTCCAGTGGATGGGGTCCCCGGGGCCTAAACCAGCCCTGGGAGAGGGGGCGCATGGACCCTCTCCTTTGGAATACAATCAATCAATCAATCAATCACAGGCATTTATATAGCGCACTACTTACCCGGAGGGTCTCAAGGCACTAGGGGGGGGGGGGGGGTGCTGCTACTGCTCGAATAGCCAGGTCTTGAGCACCTGGATACATAGATATTAAGGCCAGACCCAGGATATTAAGGCCAGACCCCGGGAGATGGGGGCCCTGAAGGATATTCAATTAAGGTTGGCCCCAGGGGATGGGATCCCTGGGGCCGAAATTGGCTCAGGTGGGCTGCCATGAGTCCCCTTTCCTCTGTGAATTATGGCATGCCCCGGAGGATGGGGTCCCTGGGACCAAACATCTGCCCAGGGAGGTTGCTGTGTGGCCCCCACCCTATTCAAATGTGGCCGGCCACTCATAGACCCACACAGACCTGACCCTGGCCCGCCATCTTGTTCCTTCCCTCTGCCTTTACCCTTCTCCCTAGTTTCCCCCTTGAAGATCCTCAAATGTTGCTGATTTGCCTTTTCTCCATAACCCTGTATCCCTCCCACCCTCCCTGCTCCCACCCAAATCTACTATTTGTATATATCTGTATATAGAGATAATTCTAATCACTAGTAGATGCTCTAGACCATTGTACTCTCTACCATTCCTATGTGATGCTTAGAGTTTATCCATTTGTATCGCTTCCTTGAGTGACTCTCTTCCTTGTGTGACTTTACAACTTGTACATTTGCAATTTTTTTCTGCTTGTATCTTTTATGTAACGCACGTAATCCTAAGTCCTTATGTATTGAAACTGGTTCTTATTTAAAGCGCTCTGACACCTTCGGGTAAAGTTTGCGCTATATTAAATCGCATTAAATAAATAAAAAAAATTAAAAACTCAGACTCGCACTCACAAACCACTGAGAAACGCATGCACTCACATACCCACTCAGAGACTCTTGCACCCACTCACAGACTGACACACTCATGGATGCACTCGCAAACCCAAAGAGACAATCTCACACCTACTCACAGACCCACTGAGACAATCAGTCAGACACTCACTCAGAGAGTCACATACCCACTCAAAGACCCACTCAGACTTTCATGGACACACACACAGACACAGACTGACACACACACATGAAGGTACTTGCAAACCCACTCAGGCACTCTCACACACACTCACAGACCCACGCAGACACTCATGCACCCACTCACACACCCAGTAAAACACTTATGCAGCCACTCCCAGGCCCACTCAGACACTCACACACCTATTGAGACACTCATGCAGTCACTCACACACTACCTCTCAAAGGTTACAGTTTACAGTTAGGAAAACAAATTAAAAAAACCTTAGAAAGTCACAGAAAAAAACAAAGGTTACAGGGACATTATAGTTAGTCTAGGAATCTGGCTCTGTATATACTATACCAAAGTGAGGTATAGTGTGCACAGAGTCCTTTCAGACCCTCCCGGATTCCGCGGTTTTCCGCAAAATCGGCACTTTTGTAAAAATGCAGCGATTTTTACAAAAGTGCCCGCAAAATCGGCACTTTTGGAAAAATGGCGCAATTTTTACAAAGGTGCCAGCGAAATTACTCGTTATTATCGTTATAATGAAGAAGGGGCAGAAAAGAAGGAGGGAGAATCCCCAAAGCTCATAATGAAGAGTTGCCCCTGGGTTCAAGGGAAGATTGCTATTCCTCTAACCAGGCTATGAAAAGGCAGATCATCTGTGGCAGTCAATGGAGTTGTAGGTGTAGGGGCCCTTTTTATCTGGGATCACTGGTGACAAAAAACTACTGTTTCTTTGTAGCAAATTATCTCTATGCCTTGTTACTGGGTCCCTCACTCTCCATGAGCTATGCGTGAATGTTGGTGTTTCTGTGTGCATGAGAAAATGCGGTACCTTTTCTGGGTATACTGTGTTTTTTTCACTATCAGTTGTTCCATCTCCACCTGCAAGTATTTTTCTTGACCTCTTCCTATTCACTTCCATGACCAAGAGTATCAAGATTACATACAGTAACAATGGGATAAGAAGTAAGCCTTTGTGACTCTCTATACCAGTTTTAACATGGGATGCCTCGCGTGGCGATATTTTATAACATAGTGGGTTTTGCTATCTCCCTACAGCAGTCCAAAAGGTAGCGATGTTTTGCTACTTGCGCATCTGAATACTATCACTCTAGTCGTTTTCTGTCAATTCATGATCACTTCTGTGCAAAAAGGGACCAAACTTTGGGATCCTAATCCTAAATAAAATATGCCTCAGAGGTCGCAAAGGCATTGCAAGAAGTCGCAAGACGCAAGGCAGGCGTCACAATTATGACCCCTGGCAACCACTAAGTAACATCCATGACAACATAGACCTGCAGCGAAAACATATTTTAATTTTGCATAATTATTATTTCCATAAACAAGTTAATAAATAAAAAGTGATTCTTGAGTGGAGGTACTAATCGAAACACAAACGGTTCCCAAGACACTTCCTCATTAACTCATGCCTCAGAAGCAAAATATACTATTTGAGCTCAGATGTGCAGCAAACATCGTTATCACTGCTGCTGTAAGCACTTTGTATACAAATATGAATAAATAAATAGTGGAAACCTTCCCATTCACATCGTCTTCAAAAGAGAGAGAATCCTGGATCAGGATGTAATTGCACCTTATAAGTCCAAGCAGGGTTGAACTTTGTATGGTATCCAAAAGTGCACCATCAACAAGATGTGCACTTTAACCTTATCTCCAAAATTATGACTCAGATCGGCGTTTTAGGGTATGTATAAAACCCTTCCTCATTCCACGGCCGACTCGCGGGAGGACGGCTGAAAATGACTTGATCTGTCTCCTGTGAAGCCTAGCTGCACTCCCCCAGTCCGAATAGCATCTGGTGGTTACAGCAGCAGTGATAACGACGTTTGCTCAACACTACATGACCTGCCTAACCTCCCATGAGGTTCTATTTCCATCTCGCCCTGAAGAAGTCCCATCTGGGACGAAACGCGTTGGTTGTTCTTTCTTGCAATTGGAACAATAAAAAGGATTTTTCTTAAAACTTGGACATTATTTCCAGTGTCTTTATAACAAGCTTGTGATGTAGTTTTCACATTTCTTACTTATGGTGCACCTGTGCTTATGAATCAAATCAATGTTAAGTTCTGCTAGGAACTATCACTGTGATGGTGGGTGGTTATCGGTGTGCACATAAACCCCAGTGTAGTATCTAAATGGGAAATTACTGTTGTGGTCATTTTGGTTAGGTGCATTTGTAATTAAGGTTCCACCATCTGCCTTGTTCTAGCTTCCACTTAAAACCCTGGTGACACCACAATTTTGCTGCTATTGCATTTGAAGAAGAGAAGGGAAATCCAGAAAGAAAATGACTCTTGAAAGGGTTTCCCTCCCCCACAACGCTCACCTGGCATGATGTCAGTAACATCTCCACTAGTCGGGATGCAGCTAAATCGGCACTTTTGTAAAAATGCTGCGATTTTTACAAAAGTGCCCACTAAGATATTTGTGTTTGTTGTAGGAAAAACTGCCAAATAAAATGCCGCAAAATTGCTGCTACATTTTCATATTTGTGCCGCTAAATTTCCATTTTTGTGCCGCTAAATTTGCTAATCCATGCCGCTATATCCTGGGGGGTCTGTCCTTTGGAACCCATAAGGTAGGCAGAGGTAAAGTAATAGCACCTCACTCTCTATTTATGGTAGTGCGGTCGAGCAGTAAGGCTTTATCAGAGGACAGTGTTAAGCATTTGTTGTACACATTCTGTCAGCAAATTAATTCACGCACTCAAAGACTAAACTTCAGACCAATTGCTTTTGAATAAAAATATTCTTTTAGTTATTCCATTTCCTAGAACAATGCAAGCCTGGCGCAGGTAAGTGATCAATTATTTGCCGTAAATAAACAGTTGTAATACAGTTTGGATTGTAATTGTATATGCACTTTGTTTTGACTTACAGTATTGTTACTGAGAAATGCATTGCTTTGGGCTTTTTAGTAAAATGACCAGTACATTACTTTCAGATTACTTTTCCTACACAGTGTACACTGGGACATTTCCTGTAAACAGGTAAGTAAAATGTTTTTTGTTAGTTAGTACAATTTTAAAGAATTTCTTTAGGTTTTCCACTTCCACACTTATAAACTTTTCATAGAAAACCAGTCAATGTTATCCTATTGAGGAAAATAGTGTTATCGGTTTAAAGGTAAGTACTTTGTTGTGGGAGTTGGTTTTCTGGGGTTAGACTCAGGGGCCCCCCTGGGTCAAGGATGCACTCTTGTTACACCCTCAGCGGCTGAGGCCCAATGTTACACTGAGGGGTTAGGGGGCCTCTGGTTGGTGGCTGCTGACGAGCAGGCCACTGGGTTGCTCCTGGACTTAATTTCAGGGCAAATGGAGGTTTAGGCCAGCACAAAACTTGCACTCTCAGCAGCACTGGGGCGACCGGGTGCAGATCTGTTTTGGCATCGGAATCCCTGTAGCTTTCAATAGGAAGTCTCCAGACAGGGCGGGAGCACGGCTCCCGCCCTGTCATAGCAAACTCTGCTTTGCTTTGTTGAAGCGGGAGCAAGAAACCTGCTCTTGCTTCAACAAAGCAAAGCAGGATTGCTTCTGAGCAAGGGAGGCTGCATGTTAGCAGTTCCCCTTGCTCAAAAGCAATGCCGGCTCCCGCAGGAGGCGGGGGCTGGCTGGGACCACGGGGGCATTGGGGCTCCCCACACGGTCCCCAACGCTAAGGGCTAGCCACGGGGGATGGGGGCCCCAAGGCCAGAAGTGGCTCCCCTCCCTTTACTTAGAAGAAAAAGAATGACCCGGCCCAAGGGGATGGGGTGCCCGAGGCCGAAATCGGCCTTGGGATTGGGGTCGCACCCCCCCTCCACAAATAAAAATATTTTAAATAATGGCCAATCCCCGGCGGATGGGGTCCCCAGGGCCAATAGTGGCCCAGGGAAGGGGGGCACGTGCCCCCCTTCCCTGTGAATATTTAAAAAAGAAGAGGCCTTGCCCCGGGGGATGGGGTCCCCGGGGCCGAAATCGGCCTCTGGAGGGGGGCTGCGCGGCTCCATTCCCGTAAAAAAAAAAAGAGTCAAGGACCTGGGGCATGGGGTCCCCAGGGCACCAAAAATACCAAAAGAAGGGGGGCCACACAGGTCCCGTTCTAAAAATATATTTTAAAAAAGCCAGCATCTCGCCGGACGCCCAGCCCTTCTCCCTGCAACACTCTGCAAACGCGCCCCCTTGGCGCGTTTTAACTTGGGGAATTAAGTCTCCTTAAATACTGAGGGTCTTTGGGGGCCAACTAGCCCACCAGGTACCTCCAGTAAGCGCCATTCTGCTGGATTGCAGAGAGGTGGTCCGAGGCTACGTCCCTTCTTACACCACTCTGCAAACGCGTCTCTTGGCGCACTGCTGGTGGGGCGATGTGGTCCTCTTGTGTCCTGAGGACGTCAGGACACAATTGGACTTAATCCGCCTAGCAGCAGTGCGCCAGGAGCCGCATTTGCTGAGTGATATAAAGAGGGTGCGTGGCCTTTGAGCACACTCAGTATTCCAGCAGTGTGGAGCCTACTAGAGGTAACAGGAGGGCTAGTTGGCCCCCAGGTACCCTCAGGAGGAAAAGGGACTTCATCCCCAGCCAAGAGTGTGCCAGGAGGCCGTTTGCAGAGTGTTGGAGAAAGGGGACATTCCCTGTGTCCACCTGTCAGCAATCCCACTGTGTGGGGCTTAATGGAGGTAAGAGGTAGACTAGTTGGCCCCTAAAGGACCCCCAGCAGCAAAGGGAACTTCAATCCCCATCCAAGAGCGCACCAGGGAGAGTGTTTGCAGAGTGGTGGGAAAAGGGGGCGTGGCCTGCTATGAGAATTTAGCAATCCTGCTGTGTGGGACTTACTGGAGGTAACAGGAGGGGTAGTTGGTCCCCAGGGATGTCCATGGGGGCCAACTACCCCTCTTGTTACCTCCAGTAAGTCAAACACAGTGGGATTGCTAAAATGTCTTCGGAGGCCATGCCTCCCTTTCTCCACCACTCTGCAAACGTGACTAACAGTTGAAGAAGTGTTTGCAATGTAATAGGTTGCACATTTGCGAACACTAGAGGTATTGGCGTTGTAAGTTTTTCACTAATGTTTTTTGGAGTAGAGTGGATGTACGTTGTGTGTAGTGGTATTATGAGGTATGTTGTGCGGTTAAATTATGTGGATAGAAAGGTTGTGGTATTTAGTGTATAGGAATTATGTAGAGTGGGATATTGTGTTATGGAGAGTAATTATGTTGTATGGTAGTCTGTGTTGTGGAGTGGTAACCTCATTTCCATAGAAGCTCAACTATGAACTCAGTGAGACAAAAAAAGAAGGAATCACTGAGGAGCACTTGTGGACCTAGTCAGAGGTATGTGCAGGGACACTGGAATTATGCGACTGTTTGGCTGCACCGACTTTTGCACGATTATACATTTTCTGCATTAGCCATATAATTCATCATCTGCTCCCTAATCTGCAGATTTGAACAAAAAAAGCCTTGTTTCTAGCTGAAACATAATCAAAAATCCAGAGACAAGTGTTACAGCGTGGCTGAAGGACCTTTGCAAACCTAGAATGGTCACCTGTTACTTATTGCTTAATGTGGGTGTTAAATTGATACTAGTTGTGTGCAAGCCACTCTTGCTTCCTTCTGCACCTCTCTTGCCTCTTTCTGCATTTCTGTTGCTTCTTTCCGCAAATTTCTTTCTTTTTCTGCACTTCTCTTGCCTCTTTCTTCAAATCTCTTCTACTTTCTGCATCTCTCTTCCCTCTTTCTGCATGTCTGTTGCCTCTTTATGTATCTCATTTGCTTCTCTCTGTACTCCTCTTGCCTCTTTCTGTACCCTTCTTCCCTCTTTCTGCACCTCTCTTGCCTTTTTCTGTACCCCTCCTACATCTTTCTGCACCACTTTTGCCTCTTTCTGCACCTCTGTTGCTTCTTTCTGCACCTCCCATGCCTCTTTCAGCACCTCTGTTTCTTTCTGCAGATTTATGCCCCTTTCTGCACCTCTGTTGCTTTTTTTCTGTAGATCTTCTGCCTCTTTCTGCACCCCTCTTTTCTCTTTCCGTACCTCTTGCCTCTTTCTACACCTTTCCCGCCGGTTTCTGCACCTCTCTTGCTTCTTTCTGTACCACTGTTGCCTCTTTCTGTACTTCTCTGCCTCTTTCAGAACCCCTTCACTTCTTTCTGCACTTCTCGTCCTTCTGTCCGCACTCTTCCTGCCTCTTTCTGTACCTCTCTTGCCTCTTTGTGTACCCCTCCTACTTTTTCTGCACCCCTCCTGCCTCTTTTTGCACCTCTGTTGCTTCTTTCTGCACTTCTCATGCCTCTTTCTGCACCCTTTGTGCCTCTTTCAGCACCTCTGTGGATTCTTTCTAAACTTTTTTCTTCTTTCTGCACCCCTCTGTTGCCTCTTTCTGCACTTCACTTGCTTCTTTCTGCACCTCTTTTGGCACCTCTGTTAATTCTTTCTGTACCCCTCCTGCCCTTCTGCTTTCCTCTTCCCTATTTGTGCAACTCTCTTACCTCTTTCTACATATCTCTTCCCTCTTTCTGCACATCTCTTGCCTCTTTCTGCACATCTCTTGCCTCTTTCTGTACCTCTGTTGCCTCTTTCTGCACTTCTCTTGTTCTTTATGCACCCTTCGTACCTCTTTCAGCACCTCTGTTGGTTCTTTGTACACTGCTCTTGCTTCTTTCTGCACCTCACTTGCCTCTTTCTGAACTTCTCTTGCTTCTTTTTACACACCTGTTGCTTCTTTCAGAAATTCTCTTGCTTCTTTCTGCATGCCCCTTTCCTCTTTCTGTACCCCTCTTCTCCTCTTTCTGCGTCTCTCTTGCCTCCGTCTGTATACCTGTTCCTTCTTTCTGCACCCCATTGCCTGTTTCTGCAACTCTCTTTCCTCTTTCTTGAGTTCTCTTGCCTCCTTCTGCACATCAGTAGCCCCCACCATTGCTGCACTTATCAACTCGTCATTGGAAGTTGGGAAGGTACCTGCTCAGTGGAAAAAAAGTCATGGTAAAAGCCCTGCTAAAAAAGGCAAAATCTGATCCTGAGGTATGGGCAAATTATCACCCTATCTCATTACTACCCGGAATAGCAAAAATGGCTGAGAAATATGTAAACTCCATTCTGTCCTCATATCTTGAGGACAACGATCGCCTTCATCCAACACAGACGGGTTTCAGATCCCACCAAGGCACTGAAACCGCTCTGGAGGTCGTAGCTGAGGAAGCTAGAAATTATTATGGATGTAGGAGGATCAGCAGCAATAATCCTCCTAGACCTCAGTGCAGCCTTTGATACCGTCAACCACCAAGTTCTTATTTCCAGATGCCAAGAATTGGGGGTGACGGGAACCGCACTGAGGTGGTTAACGTCCTTCCTGGAAGGTCGGTCATTTCAGGTGTTCGAAGATGACACAACTTCCAAGATCATGCTATTGAAATGCGGAGTGCCACAGGGCTCCTCACTAAGTCCTACTCTTTTTAACGTTTATATGCACCCCTTGGCAACAATTGTGGAATCATTTGGCATACAAAGTGACGTACGCCGATGACACACAATTAATTGTATCCCTTAATCAATCGGGAGAAGGCGTGCATAATCTCCCTAGTTGCCTTGAGGAAGTTTCAGCCTGGATGAAATGCTCCTTCTTACAACTGAACGGAGAAAAAACTGACCTCATGATATTGGGCAAAACTTTGCAATCAAGCCCAAGAATCAGATGGCCCAACTGTATGGGGAATCTGCCCACAATTAAAGACCATATAAAGAGTCTAGGTGTTTGGCTTGATAACAAACTTAACATGAGGATCCAGGCAAAGAAAGTTGCAGGGTGCTGCTTTGGAATGCTGAGAATGGTGAGAAAAATTCTTCCTCTTTTACCCTTCCATGCAAAGAACCTGCTTCTCCAGGCCCTGATAATGTCACGCCTGGACTATGCAAATACGCTTTATCTTGGAGCACCTCAGTCCACGATAAACCTTCTCCAGAAGGTACAGAATTGTGCCGCAAGAATGCTTCTGCATATTCCTCGGAGATAATCAGCGAGAATTGCGTTAAACTATCTTCATTGGCTACCAATTGCTGAGAGAATTCAGTTTAAATCTCTCTGCATCACTCACGAAATCCTGACTTTCAATGGTCCACCAATACTTCAGTTGATGGTTTCCCCATACCATCCTAAAAGAGCTCTCCGCTCTGAAAGTAAACGCATGTCCATAGTACCAAAAATTCAGAGGGCCAGAAGTGGAGGTCGACGTTTTTCTTATGTTGCCTCCAAAAAATGGAATGAGCTTCCGGAACATATTCATTTGGAAGAAGATCATCTCTCCTTTCAGAAAATGTTGAAGACTCATTTATTCCCAGCCAGATAATCAGGTCATATCTGTCCGCTCTTTTCTTAGCGCTGGGAGGCCTACGGGTAGCCATGCGCTTTACAAATGTCTTTTTCATTTCATTTCATTTCTTTCTGCACTTCTATTGCCTCCTTCCTCACCTCTCTTGTTTCTTTCTGCACCTCTCTTGCTTCTTTCTACACCCCTGTTGTCTCTTTCTGCACTTGTCTTCCCTCTTTCTACACCTCTCTAGCTTCTTTCTGCACTTCTCTTGCTTCTTTGTGTACCTCTCTTACTTCTTTCTGCACCCTTCTTCTCTTTATTGCATCCCTCTTGCCTTTTTCTGCTGTTCTCTTGCTATTTTCTATACTTCTCTTGCCTCTTTGTGTACCTCTCCTATCTCTTTCTGCACCACTCTTGCCTCTTTTTACACCTCTGTTGCTTCTTTCAGCAATTCTCTTGCCTCTTTCTGCATTTCTCTTGCTTGTTTCTGCACCTCTGTTGCTTCTTTCTGCACTCTTCTTCTTTCTTTCTGCACCCCTCGTGCCTCCTTCTGCACCTGTTGCTTCTTCCTGCACTTCTCATCCTTCTTTCTTCACCCCTCCTGCCTCTTCTGTACCTCTCTTGCGTCTTTGTGCATCCCTCCTACCTTTTTCTGCACCCCTCTTGCCTCTTTTTGCACCTCTGTTGGTTCTTTCAGCTCTGCTCTTTCTTCTTTCTGTACCTCACTTGCCTCTTTCTACATCCATGTTCCCTATTTCTGCATCTTTCCTGTCTGTTTATGCACCTCTCTTGCCTCTTTCTGCACCTCTGAGTTAGAGCTAGTTTTAACCCCGCTGCCCTATTACGTACTAGGGCCTTACAGGTGAGGTCATGCCAATGACAGGGGTACCCCAACCCATAGTGTACCCTAGTGTATGTAGGTGTTTTCACTGTATCCTAAGTGTCTTTCAGCATTGCACTGGCTCCGGGCCTGGTTAGTCAGAGTCAGTTATCACCAGTACCAGTCAGGAAAACGTTGGGGGTACAGGATGACCTTGCAACAAGGCCTCTTTCTGCACCTCTGTTGGTTCTTTCTGCACATCTCTTGCTTCTTTCTGCACTTTTCTTCGTCTTTCTGGACTTCTGTTCCCACTTTCTGCATTTCTCTTGCTTCTTTCTGCTGCTTTCTTCCTCTTTCTTCACATGTCCTACCTCTATAGGCACAGTTAGAAATTGGCATTTAAAAAACATTTGAAAATCACTGAAAATCCATAGGTTTTAGGGACTTTATAGTTAGAAATTAGCATTTAAAAAAACCTTAGAAATTCACTGAAAAACCCATAGGTTTCAGGGACGTTATAGTTAGAAATTAGCATTTTAAAATCTATAGAAATTCACTGAACAAACCATAGGTTTCAGGGATGTTATAGTTAGAAATTAGCATTTAAAAAACCATAGAAATTCATTGAAAAAAACATAGGTTTCAGGGACGTCATAGTTAGTTGGACATTTCACTTGTACAAAACCAGAGAAATTCATCCGGTAAAGTTAGTTGAGCTAAATATAACTCGCTCCCCCGCATTGCACTGCTGATGACGTCACAAATTACATCATTTATGACATGGTCAGTGACATCTCAAATGACATCAGTGATGACTTCACTGATGACATCATCCACGTGATAATCTGATGCACCTCCTCACACCCTAATATAACCTTTCATACATCCACTATAAAATACAGACAACCATTTTTGAAACCATGGACACACCAATACCAGTTAGTACATACCCACTCACTGATTCCTAGGTGTACACACGTCCACTCATTTACCCATACATTCACTCATACATGCAGACACTGATCAACACAGCACTATCATTTGCACTCATACACCTATACAGACACTCACACATCGCCACTCAACCATAAAGTTACTCTCACAGCTAGTCATTCATGCAAAACATCATTCAGACTCCTATGTATATAGTTATTCACACATGTACCACTGAGACATCCATTCACTCACCAACACACTACATACATGCACTCACCCATACATACAGCCCTTCACAGATACACTCTTGAACCCATATATCCAGTGCATTAACCACTCACACATCTATATACAGAGTCACACCCCCCTACCCACCCACACAGACACTCAGGCACCCACACAGATACTCAGACAAACAATCAATAACCCATATAGACACTCATGTAGCTGCTCACAACCAATGCAGCCATTTACACACCCACTGACAGACTGTTACAGACATTTACACAGTTTACTCACTAACCCATGAATTCAGTAATACATGTGTAATCACTCCCTTATACAGTCATTCACGCAACTACTAAATCATCTATTCAGACACTCATACACCCACTCATACTTGAATATACCTTGGTGTATATATATATATATATATTCACTAAAAAACCATAGGTTTCACATCAGTTATAGTTAGCTGGAAATTTTACTGACATAAAACCATTGAAATTCCACGTTATAGTTAGTTGGACTCACTATAACTTGCGCGTGTAATGCACTGCTGATGACGTCACATATTACATCACTCATGACATGGTCAGTGACATCACTCATGACATCACTCATGACATCATCCTTGTGACAGACCTCCTTTCACTGTAATGTAACCCATGAAACACATATTGAAAAATATAACCTGAAAATAACACTTTTCATTGGTTCATAACAGTTTTGGTTTCATAATGATGAAGCCCCTAGTCTTGTGACCTGAAAATAACACTTCTCATTGGTTCAGGACAGTTTTTTTTTCCAAATGATGAAAGACCCCACCTTTTTTCCTTATTCTGACTTTGTCCTTTGACTGAGGAAGACCTGTTTGTACCTCTCTGTACCTTTTTGATCTTTATAATGGCTTCAGTAGCAGCAGCAGCTGGTGCATCTGCCCCACCACCACCACAACAACCAAGAGGACCAGCTCAAGATTACATTGGTGGTCAACAAGAGGAGGAAGAGGAAGAGGAGGATGATGAAAGATGGCTGCCTGAACAAAATACCCCATACAAGCCCAAGTCACACATTGTATGGGAGTTTTTTTCACTCCCAGAGGGCAAGAAAAAAGTGAATGCGGCCACGGTAACTTGCCTAATCTGTAAGGAAGAACTCTCAAGGGGCAACCCAAACAAAAAATATTCCTTTGGTAACTATACCATGATTCGACATATGACCCGTAAGCACCCTAACAACTATTCTCGTGCAGAGCTCAGGGAACTGGCCAGTAACCTCCCCTAGTCTTCAAGGACCACATCCCAAAGAAACGAACCCACTTCATCGGGACCAGAAACATCAGAGATGATGCCTTGTATTCAGCCACGATTTGCTGATTTTAAAATCACTTGTTCTGCATGTGGCAAGCTTATTGCCTATGGTGAAAAAAGCGTAAAGCTCATCGTCCTTGCAGGTGATAATCACAAGTGCCCCAAAAAGAAGTAATTTTTTGGGTTTTTTGTTTTTTTTGCTCCAGTTGAGCCAGTTTCAATTCCTTTTTTTTTGTTTCTCCCCTAAAAAAATATATAAAACTGTTTTGAAAAGCTAAAAAAAGAACAAAATGTTCAAAAAACACAAAAAAATATAAAACAACAAAAAGAAGAAAAAAAAAGTTCTTTTTAGAACTACCTCCAATTTCTAAAAAAAGGGCTTCATTTTTTAAAACCATTAAATCAATGGGGTTCTCCCACAGAATCAAAGGACCTGGGTATGAATAGTATAAAGAAAGGTGGTCCTTGACTATGATTTAGATAAGCACTTAAATGGATTTCATTTATTTTTCACTTATGCAGTTAAGTTTGCATACATTGATTCAATCAAAACAATGGGAGAGATATATTCAGTAGTAAACAAAACCCAAAAAGGTTTGACAAATGATTTAGAAAAACCCAGGAATTGCAAATGCAATCAAACTATAACCACACAGAGTCCCTCCCCCCATATCCCCCAATTGACAACTATAGGGGACAGGCATATAAGACAGCAGAGGCTATCCCGCTTTGTTCTGTGTAAATAATACAACTGTACATTAGCTTTGTCTCTTTTTCTCCAATTTCCTTTTCACTTGAGCACCCCCTTTCCTTCTTCACTGACTATACTCTTGATAGTCTATTGCGCCGTTTAGACAACTGTTTTATTTAACTGTAAATAAATAATTGATTTTTTGATATAACAAATACAGTGTGTGGTTATAGTTTGATTGCATTTGCAATTCCTGGGTTTTTCTAAATCATTTATGTCAAACCTTTTTGGGTTTTGTTTACTACTGAATATATCTCTCCCATTGTTTTGATTGAATCAATGTATGCAACTTAACTGCATAAGTGAAAAACAAATGAAATCCATTTAAGTGCTTATCTAAATCTTCATTTTTTAAAAACTGTCATCTTTTTTCCTCATAGTACGCTCCCCGGTCCGCTCCCCGGTACCGGGCGCTCCCCCCGCGCAAAACGAAAAAAAAAAATATTTTAAATGCCCCGCAGGGCCCTTTTATAGCCCCCACATCAAACCTAGGGGGTCAAAGGGGGTCTATCCCTGACGCCTTATGGTCATTTCTCCCTATGTTTTAGCCACCTCTTGTGTCTCGATTTTACCGAGACACAAGATGGCGGCCGCTCCGGACTGTTTCGAATGTTTACAGACACCCGAGAGCCAATCAGCTTTCCGTGCGCACCTCGCGTGGCGCGCCCGGAGCGCTCCCCGGGGCGCGTACCGGGGCGCTGCTATAGATATATATATATTTTTTAACCTAAATTACTCAAAAACCACTGGAGCACATATCTTAAGACATAGCAAAGGCACATCGGGCTACCAGTCCCTACAATTTTGCCAAATTTGGTGGAAATCCATTCAGCCGTTCGGGCTAAAAGTGAAATCGACCGCCCTATGGAAATTAACATGGGAAAACGCGTTTTGGGACCCCCCTTTTATCTCGGCCCCCGCTTGACGAATCCCCCCCAAACTTTCAGGGAAGGACCGGAATGCGGCGAGGCCATTTTGAGGAAATTTTCAGTCAGATTCGTCAACCGGCGCCAAAGTTATTCCAAATAGAATTTTGAGATTTAACATTGAAAATAATCCTAACTATAACTACCTACTGGCGACCGCCAGTAGGTAATATATATATATATTATATATATATATATATATATATATATATATATATATATATATATATATATATATATATTACCTACTGGCGTGTCGCCAGTAGGTATATATAGTTAGGATTATTTGTCTATGGAACTTTTGAAAATTCTATGTCTAATAACTTTGGCGTTTGTGGACGGAATCGGCTGATATTTTCAGGAAAATGGCACATTCTGTTTCTGAGCAGCCCCTGAAAATTCGGGGGGGTTTCATCAAGGGGGGGCCGAGAAAAAAGGGGGGTCCCAAAACACGTTTTTCCCATTCATTTTTCCATAGGGCCTTTGGCCTCACTTTTAGCTCGAACGGCTGAATGGATTTGCACGAAACTTGGCAAAATTGTAGGGACTGTTAGCCCGATGTGCCTTTGCTAGGTCTCAATATATGTGCTCCAGTGGTTTTTGAGAAATTAACGTTCAAAACAAGATATATATCTGTAACAGCGCTCCGGGCTGCGCTCCGGTCCGCTTACGTTTCGCGAAACGGAACTTTGCGCGCAGAAAGCTGATTGGCTCTCCGGTGTCTGTCAACATTCTAAACAGTCCGGAGCGGCCGCCATCTTATCTCTCGGTAGGATCGAGAGAGAAGAAGAGGTGAAAAACGAAGGGGGAATTTAATGAAAGGGGGCAAGGTATACCTCTCTTGACCCCCTAGGAATGATGTTGGGGTTATTAAAGGGTCCCGTGGGGAAAATAAATAAAAAAATATTTTTCACGGTAGAAGCGCTTCCCGGGCCGCGAACTGGGCCGCAAACTGGTAGCGAAACGGGAATTCGCCATTTTGTGTTTCGTTTTAATTAAATTACTAGGTATAAGGGGGTGCGGGAGACGTATCCTGACCCCTTATGTTTTCTGAGGGTGGCTGAGGAGGCTCATATATGTTGATACATGTCTTCCAGCGGCTGTGCGTGAGCTTTTTTTTTTTTTTTTTGCTGCGTGACGTCTGTTAACGTTCGATTCGATGGAAATCAGGAAGTGTTGACCACCATTTTGTCACTGCGAGTAAATATTTTGTTATAAATGAATCCTTATTGATAAACATTGTCTGCGCCATCTTGCCTTTTTGTCCAATGCCACAATTTTGTCGTGCACGGCAGCCATTTTAGATGCCTTGACCAGACCCACTCTCTGCACGCTGTCGATTCTCAGCACGGCTCCCCACCCTCGCAAGCATCTCCCCCACGCACTGGTCACCCCCGCTCTCTCTCTCATGCATGGCCCATATACTTCCACCCATCTGCGCTGCTCTTCCCTGAGAATCACACCCTGTGCCCGCCCGACACCTCTCTTTCACCCTATTCACTACCGCACCCTCTGACACTCCTCTTCCTCTGTGTCCGATTGTCCAGGCCGGACCCAGGCTATCACCTAGCCCTGCGGATGTAGTTTATGGCCCCAGCTGTAGAGAATCCAGACATACCAATCCTCCCGATTCAGGCGTGAGACTACTGATTTCAGTGCTAGTCTTCCGCCTCCCGATTCCTGCAAGGAAAAACCCGGGGGCATATTACCAACAACTAGCGATAATTTTTGTCTCTAACTTGTTTAGAGACAAAAATTATCGCCGCACATCGGCGAATTTTATCGCAGATAAACCTTGCTAGTAGCAAGGTTTATCGCAAATGCGATAAAAAACGGCCGCAATGCATGAATATCGCTGAAAAGTCAGCGATATTCATGCATTATCCAGCAAATGCTCTTAGCCATGTTATCCACCTTCCATTGGATAACATGGCTAAAAACTGCTCAGGGCAGGTGTTAGCTTTTGGAGATATTCGCGCTTAGCGCGAATATCTCCAAAAGTTGGTAATAGGAGATAGCGATGGTTAGGGACTGTTTCCAGTCGCTAACATCTTGGCACGCCCACTTTGCATGTCATTAGTGATAAATATCACTGACATGCAAAGCGGGGCCCAAGATGGTCGCTATCTCCTTTTAGCTGTCACTAACTGGTGTTAGCGACAGCTTGGTAATAGGGAGATAATTTTATCTCCTTTTTTTTGGCTTTTAAAGCCAAAAAAGCGGAAATAAACCCCCTTGATAATATGCCCCACGATTCCTCGGGGGTTTCAGCTGACAGGGCTTGGTATTGTGTTACGTGGTAATTCTTCCAGGAAACGTCAGAGGGTCGATGCAGGGGTTCTAGAAGGGGTGATAAACCATTTAAGCCTCATGAACAAGCGCATGGTCTTTTAAAGATTTTTGAAGTACTCGGGGCGGCGGTGTGTGTGTGCCCTCTTTCAGGAGCGGGCGGGGGGGCACTGCCAGCAACTTGCCAGGCCAGGCAGTGTTCAACACGTGCATCACCCTTTCTCTGCCTGCTATTGCGCTCCATGCTTCGGAAAGGTAAGAAAAAGAACGTGCATTTGAGTTTGAAATGTCCGATCCTGTAGCAGTACACTTGCAAAGCCCACACATGACAATAACCCGATTTAAGGCCTCATTCACCCGATTTTTAAAAAAAATATAGTACTCCAAGAAAGTTGGATTATAAAACTTTATTAACTTTTAAATATAACGAACGCAACAAAAACTGTAAATATATTTAAACATTTTTTGATTAAAAAAAACAACAATGGTCAGAAGCTGTCTTTTGTGCGAATAGTCCCAAGGCAGCACAACGTGCTGAGTTGTGGAAGGCACCCAGGTGAAGAACCATCCCTTCTTTAAACCCCATGGTGACCAACTATAGTTTCAATGAGTGCTATGTCCCAGGTTTTACATAAAGTAGTGTTTACCTAGAGTGGTGCTGTGTAGGACACTCTGAATGGAAATTAACCAGAACTATAACGATAACAACAACAACAACAATAATATAACTTTTATGCCCAAATTACGCAAACATTTAGCTAATCTTCTAAAGGGGGGAGTCGCCATTTCTTTTGATAATTTATTCACCCATCCGTAGCCTCTCTAATCTCCATTACAATGTGTTTCTTGCTAAAATTAACCAGAAGTATAACCATAACAACAACAACAACAATAATATAACTTTAATGTCCAAATTACGCAAAGATTTAGCTAATCTGGTAAAGGGGGGGAGTCGCCATTTCTTTGGATAATTTATTCATCCATCCGTAGCCTCTCTAATCTCCATTACAATATGTTTCTTGCTGTCGCTAGCTGATGAAAAAACTAAAGTGATAACTTCCTCATCCTTATTTTGTCTTTCTTTGTTCCTTAAGATGTTATCTGTGTCAACCTCTTCCGAGAATGCTGATGCGTTAGGGATTTCCTTGTGTTTCTTAATAGCATTGGTGTCTGCACACTTCTTTGTCAATTCTGTGAACATGATAACTGCTTCATAAACAGACGATATCTTTGTTAAGTCATTAGTGTTAAGTGTGTCTGAAACTACAGTGCCCTTCTGTTTTTCTTTCTTCAGGCTCTACAGAGTTTTGTGTGTTGTTCTTTTGAGCGACAATTATTCCAGAGGTTTCAGGTTCACTTGTTTTGTCCTGCAGTGAGTTAACAGCTTTAGAGACTTCATGTTTATTTGCTATGTCCTGCTGTGCGTCAACTGCTTCAGAGACGTCAGCCTCATTTGTTATGTTTGACTAGATCCTGGACCTGCCCGGCCGCGCCCAAATGGCGCCGGTGTAAATGGGACTCGTAACTGCTTGTTGTGTACTGGTTGCCCAACCTTGATATCACGAGATACGTATGCAGTTTTGAAGCACATGGCGGAGGCTCGTCTGCTGTAGTGGGGCGCCCCTTTATCGTTTCAGTCGCCATTCCGCCCGCTTTTGCCTAACTGTGCCTTTTCAGCCATTCAGCTGTTTACCGCCCGCTCTTACGGCTACAGCGTCTCGCTCACCATGTAGTTGAGTTGCTCCCACTCTTGCGGTGCAGCGATAGGCGGCTGCCACAGGACTCTTAAAATGGCGGCCGGCTCTTCGGATTTGGGCCTGGTCCAGTAAAATGGCCCTGGGACACCTTGGAACTCGGACGCTTGTCTGCCAGGGCTTGGGTCCCATTCTCGAAAGCGTCCCCTCAGCCTTGAAGATTCTACAAAAGTCTTGGGGGCCCTCGACTCCCGCAGGCTTCCGGTGGGGAGCGGCTGCCATGATTGCTTGCGGAATGGCCACGACGGAGCTACGAGATGGTGGTGCTCTCATGGTGACGCCAGCTTCAGTCTGAAACATCCAGAAACAAGGTGGGGCTTTCATCGTTTGGGAAAAAAAATGTTTTAATCCAATGAAAAGTGTTATTTTTAGGTCACATGACCTAGTCTTACATCATCAGGAAAACAAAAGTAAAATGAACCAATGAAAAGTTTTATTAACAAGTCACATGACCTGTTATGCTTACGTTACGCGCTGCGCGGCGCGCTCTGGATCGTTTCCGGGAAGCTGCGCCTTGCGCACCGGAGCACTTCCGGGTGCGCTAACGCGGCGCGTCATATGACGCATTACGCGACAACGCAGGTCCAGAATATAGTCAAAATGTCTCCACCAACCAGCGGTCGGAATACAACCGCTTTCAGCAGTCCAAAAAGTTCTGTTAAATCTTAAGAGCGGGAGCAACTCAACTACATGGTGAGCGAGACGCTGTAGTCGCAAGAGCGGGCGGTAAACAGCTGAATGGCGGAAGAGGCACAGAGTACCAAAAGCGGGCGGAATGGCAACTAAAACGGTAAAGGGGCGCCCCACTACAGCGTGTCTTCAGGTCAAACGGATTGTGGGACAAGGTCCAGAATGGAAGAGTCATCAAAAGGCAAAAAATTCCGCCGGACCCCGGGAGCCGGCCGCCTATGTTGGGGGCGATCTCAGGCCACACCAGGGCAACACGACTTGGGGAGGGGGCAGGAGCCAAGCGCCCCCTCCCAGTCCGCGCCATCTCACCGCCCCTCGGGGGCCTCCGTCAAGCGGTTTAGGGAGGCACCGTATCACATTGTTTTCCAATGCAGTCAGGTCCACAAACGGACCCCACTTACTTTGAATAGTGAAGCTGCAGCAGGTGCAAATAAGGTTTAGACAGTGTTACAAGCGCTGCTTAGAACTCTGAAGTATGGCACTCAACATCCAGGACTTATGCCATTTGTGTAAGGCAGTGACATCGAAGCAACTCAGGGACCAAAAGCATGAACGAACACTCACGTATGAAAATCTTATTTGGGGAAGGGGCAGGATCCAAACGCCCCCTCCCAGTTCGCGCCACTACACCGTATGTAGAAAATCTGAAGCCATCGTTCTACAAACTCTCAACGCTTGCTATCAGTGCATGAGTTTCATGCTCGATCGATTGAGCTAGCCGGATCGGGCAACAAAAAGTATAAAATAGTTATGTAAATAGTTATTTAATAAAATGTTTTACCCTGTTTCTTTGCTGGTGTGTTGTCTATATTTATAATATTTGCATAGGGTTTGTCGTTATTTTGGGCGGGGTGGGTGGCGGAGTCGAGCTGTCTTGCAGCCCTCATGGTGTGGAGCTCAGTTCATTTCACTATTTTCGTGTTTCTCATGAAGGGTTGTTCCTAATGTTTGTATTTTAGCGAGGTCAAAAAGAGATCCAATTAGTGGTCAACTGATTTTGCTCGATTACTTTTATTTTTTTACACGATTTTTCACTATCTGCAAAGACTAAACAGAGTATTGCGACTTTGTGCTTGTTTGTAAATAGAGAATGATCCAAAGAGAACCAATTCTAAAACAGTAAATGCTTGGATAACAATCAATCAAATGGAGAGACAAGCAGGTACGACGGATTACAACGGGGGTAAAGGTCTGCGTTAACTACCCTTCACTATCTGCAAAGAGAGAGTACTACTAAGAGAAAAGAGGGGAGGGGGGGCAGCGTTCAAAGCACATCAGCGTGCATAAACACGAAAACGTTTTTACCTATCACGTACTTGACATTTGACAGCTTTTGATATTTGCTATTAAAAAACCATTGAAATTCACAGAAAAAACCATAGGTTATAGTCCATATATAGTTAGGAATTTGCATTTACAAAACCTTGAAAATTCAATGAAAAAACCATTGGTTATAGAACATATATAGTTAGGAATTTGCATTTACAAAACCTTATTTTACTCGCATAAAACCATTGAAATTCCATATATAGTTAGATGCGCTAACTATATATCGCGCACCCGCAATCCACTGCTGATGATGTCACATATTACATCATTCATGACATGGTTAGTGACATCACTGATGACATCACTGATGCCATCTCAAATGACATCACTGATAAAATCACTGATAACATCTCATTTGACATTACTGATCACATCACTGATGATATCATTCATGTGATAATACCATGAACCTCTTCAGACTCTAATATAACCTTAGATACAATCAGTGTAAACAGACAGTCACAGACTGTCACTCATCCATGGAGTTACTTACACACCTAGTCAGTCATGCAAACAATCAATCACACTTCCATTTCCTCAACTATACAGTTATACACACCTTACTTATTCAAACATATACTAACACATATTTACTCTGTTATACAATCCCTGATACAAGTTCACAATGATCCATACAGCCACTCACACATTCACTGGCTCTTCTGCACAGTTATTTATATATGTCAACTCTCACATGTACTGTGTTTTACATATGTACTTACTTTGACATGTAGCACTGAGATATCCATTCACTCACTAATACACTAATGCACACAGTCATCCGCCCATACAGCTGTTTCCACATGCAGTTTTGAACCCATACATATAGTGAATCAACTACTCACACATCTATGTACAGAGTCACACACCTCCCAGCTACCCATACACACACACTCAGTGTCCCATACAAATACTTGGACAACCAATCAATAACCCATACAGTTATTCATATAGCTACTGATCAACACATGCAGCAGTTTGTAGAACAACAGATATAATGATGCACAAATTAAGATAGTTTAGTCACTAACCCATGCACTCATTAAGACACATTTAATCATTCTCTCATACAGTCAGTCATGCACCTACTAAATCCTTCTTCCAGACACTTATACATCCACTCATTCTTCAATATGTAAGACACATTTTAACTTTACAGAAACATACAGTCACTGGATGTTGTCATCAGTGATGTCATTTGAGATGTCATCAGTGATGTCATCAGTGATGTCACTAACCATGTCATGAATGATGTAATATGTGACATCATCAGCAGTGGATTGCGGGTGCGCGATATATAGTCAGCGCATCTAACTATATATGGAATTTCAATGGTTTTATGCGAGTAAAATAAGGTTTTGTAAATGCAAATTCCTAACTATATATGTTCTATAACCAATGGTTTTTTCATTGAATATATATATATAAATCATATTTAAATTTTACAGAAACATACAGTCACTGGGTGATGTAATCAGTTATGTCATCAGTGATGTTATTTGAGATGTCCTCAGTAATGTCATCAGTAATATCACTGATGATGTCATGAATGATGTCATATGTGATGTTTATCTAAATGCTAATGTCTAACTGTACCGTCCCTGAAACCTACGGATTTTTCAGTGAATTTCTATGCTTTTTTTAAAAGCTAATTTCTAATTATAACATCCCTGAAACCTATGTTTTTTTTCAGTGAATTTCAAAGGTATTAAAATGCTAATTTCTAACTACAACGTCCCTGAAACCTATGTTTTTTTAGTGAATATATATATATATATGTATATATATATATATATATATATATATATATATATATTACCTACTGGCGGTCGCCAGTAGGTAAATATAGTTAGGATTTTTTTCCCATGGGATTTCTGAAAATTCTATGTCGAATAACTTTGGCGTTTGTGGACGGAATTGGCTGAAATTTTCAGGAAAATGGCACATTTTGTTTCTGAGCAGCCCCTGAAAATTTGGGGGGGTTTCGTCAGGGGGGACCGAGAAAAAAGGGGGGTCCCAAAACGCGTTATTCCCATTCATTTTTCCATAGGGCGGTTGGAATCACTTTTAGCTCGAACGGCTGAATGGATTTACACGAAACTTGGCAAAATTGTAGATATGGTTTGCCCGACGTGCCTTTGCTATGTCTTAATATATGTGCTCCAGTGGATTTTGAGAAATTAACGTTTTAAAAAACAGATATATCTGTGACAGCGCTCCGGTTGGCGCCCCGGTTCGCGTACCTGACGCGTAACGGAACTTCACGAAGTGAAGCTGATTGGCTCTCCGGTGTCTGTCAACATTCTAAACAGTCCGGAACGGCCGCCATCTTGTGTCTCGGTAGGATCGAGACACAAGAGGTGGCAAAAACAAAGGGGGAAATGAGCATAAGGGGGCAGAGTGCATCCTCCCTGACCCCCTAGGTTTGATGAGGGGGCTTTAAAAGGGCCCCGCGGGGCAAAAATAAATAAATGTTATTATCATTTTTTTTGCGGGGGGAGCACCCGGTACGCGCACCGGGAAGCGGTCCGGGGAGCGTAATATATGGAAAAAAGAATGAAAGAATGTTCCAATATTGTATGTTTATTGATTGTTCTTTTTGTTGTATTTTTTTTTTTTATGTAAGTACCAACATGTAGGTACCAATGCACAGTCTAAAAATAAATATACACCGTTTCCTTTGTAGATATCTTGCATGTTGTTTCAGAAGTTATTGTGGTATATGGAATTCATAGCATAGTCTGTGAGGAAAGCAGAAAGAACATGGAGGCAGGAGATGATAAAGAGATGTTAAATACACATTGGAGATAATATAGTGGGAGAAAGGAAGTAACTATGAGCAAACTTACTATGTAACACAAAAAAGTTGCACAGTATATTTTAAGTCTCAGTTTATATTTTATCTTTTTGGGTACTATTTCATAATTTTCATATTAAAAAGAATAATGTCTCAAACAATTTTAACTTTTAAAATTTAAATTTATTGTTCTGATTTTTCAAAATATAAGAGAATTTGTAACATTAAATCATCAGGAATGTCCTCCTTTTCATTCCAAGAATCACATTCACATTCTTCAGCACATTTTAATAATTCTTGGTCTTCTGATTCATCCATAAAGTCTAGTTCTTCTTTTTCTTGGTTTGGTCGGATTGCTTTCAATCTTAATTTCAAATGAAATTGTATTTTCTTTTTTCTGTGCTTCCATTTTCTTGCTGTAAATTGCATTAAAAAAAATATATCAGTGGAGATAGGGCACTGTTGGGTTTAAGTTCAGACAGGTGCTTGTGAGTTTTTAACAGTGAAGTAATCTTTGGGCAGTGCATGGTTTCAGGCAGGAAGTAGAACTATTAAAAAGTGCCTGTGATGAAGCCTAAGTAAATTCATAATTATATCACAGAAGCGTAACTCAAACAATAATTTAAATAATTAAGTCTTTCTCAATGACTAACTCTTATAGAGGGACAGTATGTAACTATCTGAAAACGTTTTTCTTATTTAATTTAAAGTGCATAACATAGTTCTCCTTTCAAATTTTTTAAATTATATCTTACCTTTGAAAAAGAAGTTAAAGTTGACAGTGAAAATGCTCTTGAAATGTACTTCAGGAAGTAGTAGTCAAAATGGCTGTGTTTCTCTCTCTTTCTTTATATATATTCAGGTACATAACCAATCAAATGTCTTGAAATAATAGTAGAAAATGAAAGTAACATTTTCATTTTTTGTCAATTCTAACACTTCATATGTGTTTCTGTCATGTAATTTACCTCAGGATATTTAGTCAGGCCTACAGCATAATTTTCTCAATGGAATTCCATCAAATTTGGGTAAATGGTAGGGACTGCTATGTAGTAGGGCCTATTCTATATTTGATGAAAGTGTCTCCAGTGGTTTTTCTGTAAATTACTTTCCCACCTTTTTTTTAGCA
The DNA here is from genome assembly GCF_964263255.1 of Lissotriton vulgaris. Classification (NCBI taxonomy): domain Eukaryota; kingdom Metazoa; phylum Chordata; class Amphibia; order Caudata; family Salamandridae; genus Lissotriton; species Lissotriton vulgaris. Next base: position 873,857,060 of record NC_141694.1, read on the forward strand.
CCGGCAGCGTTACGGGAGTCCTCCATTTTGTGTGTCGGTAGAATTGAGACACAGGATGGAGGGGAAACAATGTTCGGAATGGGTAGAAGGGGGCACGGTAGACACTTTCTGACCCTCTAGGTTTTCTGAGGGGGGCTTAAGGCGCTCATATAGGCCAAAAAAATGTTTTAAAAATCGCGCGGGGAGCGCCCGGTACGCGCACCGGTAAGCGAACCGGGGAGCGTACTTGAGTGAAAAATAGTGAAAAAAGTTAGAAAAAGATAAACGTTTTGAATGATCAGAGGTAGGGTAGCTCAGAAAAGAGCTATTGGGTTCTGTGGCTGATTTAGGTACCTACAAGTAGGTTTCAATGCACCGTTTAAAATTCAGGAGGAATATTCTATTCCCCTCATCTGAGAAGTGCACACCATCTCCTCTGTAGATGTCTTGCATGTTGTAACGCAAGTTATTGTTGTATATTGAACCCATTCTAAAGTCTCTCATGTAAGCAGAAACAGATTTATTCACTTGTTTCCGTGCTTTCTCAAATTGTGGACAAAATTGGTTGGATCAGTTCCATTTCTGTCTTTGGCATATATTGGAATATACTAAGGCAGTTTGGGGAAAAAGTGTCATCATTTGATGAAAGGTGTCCTTTAAAAGCATTTCCAGACCAACCCCAGTCATAGTCCCAAAATCATTTCCACCACAGTGCACTATTAAGAGGTCAGGGTTTGGCAGATGCATAAAAAAATATAATAAAAACATATAAAATATATTTTTCATTTAAAAGAAGAATACATTTTACAGCTTTTGATATTTGCCATTAAAAAACCATTGAAATTCACTGAAAAAACCATAGGTTATTGACCATATATAGTTAGGAATTAGCATTTACAAAACCTTGAAAATTCACTGAAAAACCATAGGTTATAGACCATATATAGTTAGGGATTAGCATTTACAAAACCTTGAAAATTCACTGAAAAAACCATAGGTTATAGACCATATATAGTTAGGGATTAGCATTTACAAAACCTTATTTTACTCACACAAAACCATTGAAATTCGCATATATAGTTAGTTGCACTAACTATATATCGCGCACCCGCAATCCACTGCTGATGATGTCACATATTACATCATTCATGACATGGTCAGTGACATCACTGATGACATCACTGATGACAACTCAAATGACATCACTGACAACATCACAGATGACATCATTCATGTGTTAATACGATGAACCTCTACAGACTCTGATATAACCTTAGATACACTCAGTGAAAACAGACACTCACAGATTGTCACTCATCCATGGGGTTACTCATACACATATACAGTCATGCAAAGAATCAATCACACCTCCATTTCCTCAACTATAAGTTATACACACCTTACTTATTCAAACATATTTTAACACATATTTACTCTCTTATACAATCACTGATACAAGTTTTCAATGATCCATGCAGCCACTCACACATTCACTAGCTCTTATATACAGTAATTTATATATGTCAACTCTCGCATGTACTGTGTTTTACATATGTACTTACTTTGACATGTAGCACTGAGAAACCAATCACTCACCAATACACTCATGCACACAGTCAACTACCAACAGAGCTGTTTCCACATGCAGTTTTGAACCCATACATCTAGTGAATCAACTGCTCACACATCTTTGCACATAGTCACACACCTCCCAGCCACCCACACACACACTCACTCTCCCATACAAATTCTTGGGCAACCAATCAATAACCCATATAGTTAATCATATAGCTACTGATCAACACATGCAGCAGTTTACAGAACAACAGATATAATGATGCACAAATTAAGACAGTTTAGTCACTAACCCATGCACTCAGTGAGACACATTTAATCACTCTCTCATACAGTCAGTCATGCACCTACTAAATCCTTCATCCAGACACTTATACATCCACTCATTCTTCAATATGTAAGACATATTTTAACTTTACAGAAACATACAGTCACTGGATGTGGTCTATAACCTATGGTTTTTTCAGTGAATATATAGATTTGGTTGTTGTAACTGGTATGGGTATCTGCATTGTTTTGAACATTTTAGTTTTGTCTTTTTGAATATGTGTTTCAAGGGTTACATTACAGTGAAAGGAGGTCTGTCACTCTGTCACAAGGATGGTATCATCAGTGATGTCATGAGTGATGTCACTGACCATGTCATGAGTGATGTAATATGTGACGTCATCAGCAGTGCATTGCACGCGCAAGTTATAGTGAGTCCAACTAACTATAACGTGGGAATTTCAATGGTTTTATGTCAGTAAAATTTCCAGGTAACTATAACTGGTGTGAAACCTATGGTTTTTTCAGTGAATTTAATAGGTTTTTTAAATGCTAATTCCTAACTATAACTGGTGTGAAACCTATGGTTTTTTCAGTGAATATATATATTCAGCGCTTATTTGACATTGTGGGCAACAATGTGGAAGTGCACCAGTCCTTCTCCCCGCCTGGCCATACTTACCAGATACCATCATAATGGTGAGGGAACGTACAAGGAGTACACATGAATGATGCTGTCTCACATGGTGCATTATGGGACTTTGAGTGTGGCCATGTGACGGGTGTGTGTTCAGGAACTACTGGGACACTGCACTTTAAGAGGACACACCTTTGAGAAAAGCATAAAGCTGAAACGCGTCAGGTGCCTCTAGCATGTGACCGCCTGAGCCAATTGCAATAAAAGCATCTTTTTCCAGGAACCGGGTCTTGGCGCACTTTTTCTTTGGATATATATATATATATATATATATATATATATATATATATATATATATATATATAACTCTGGGTAGATCTCCAGTTTAGGTGGAAAGGAGCTCCTTTACAGAGCACCACAAAACCAGAGAAATTTGCTAACCTCAAATGCCTGTTTTTCTATCAAAGTCTTTAAGCATAGTATTAGCACAGTGCCATTCACACTGAGATTGAAAGCAGTGCTGTAGGAATGGCAAGATGCTTTGTCCCTTTCTATCTCTGCGGGGATGGCACTGTGCTAATCCCGAAAGTTGTAACTAAGAGGTTATGAGGTTATTAATTCTAGGGGAATTGGCTGAAATTGATGGAAAGATGGTGCTTTTCACTGATGCTTCCAGCCTAAACAAGAGGAATCAATTAATAAGACTTTATATTCAGAAACAATTGTTGGTGAAAATTAAATCTGTGGAATTAGAAAGTTTAAACTAGATTAAACAACCACCTCAACTAGAAAACCTAGAGTGACCTATAATGCGAGGAATCAACTCCCCTTCTTTGAAAGTCACGAAACACCATTGTCAAATGGGTTTATTAGAAGACTGAATAACTTATTTCTATTTCTTTGTGCATTGGCTTTACAATGCATTTCATATAGCTAAGCTTTGATTTGTAGTGCATTAAACCCGTTTCTGAAAATAACCATAAAACATAATAAAACAGAAAAACAAATATTAATGAGTGGCTAGATATGGGACTGTATTACACTAAGTGGTCCAGGGGTGCAATGGGTGTTTGTGCACACTTTGCGCGTCCCCAGTGCACTTTGATATTACATAATGGCGCTATGGCGCTTGTGCATCCCCTTTAGTAATACCGAGAGCGCTGTCGCTCTTAAAGGCCAGGGCTGCCTTCAGAGGCGTTCCCTCATTTGCATAGGTGCGTGTCCTATGCAAATGAGGGAATTCCTTTGACTGTGTGTATGCGCCATATTACAGAAGTGGCAAAAGGAAGGAGTCAGGTCCTGATCGGGACTGAGGGGGGCTGGACCATACTATATTGAAGGGAAGATAGGAAGTGCCCACACCTCATGAAATAAACAGTTATTCAAAGAAGCACGTGTAACTAAATGACACATGTGAAGGTACATTTATTTATACCAACGACTGATATTTTTTTGATTTTTCAACAAAATATTTTTTGAAAAGCAGAAAAAGGGGTAAACCCACACAATCAACACAGTGATTATATACAAATACATACAGTTATTGACAATAATAGAAAACAACAATTAATGAAAAACATAAGAACACAGAACAAGAATATTAGCACATTTGATGATTCATGGTTACATATGAATGCCTATTTTATAACCACCAAAGCGAAGTGAAAAAAGGGGGGGGCAAGAGCTTGCACAATGTTCATTAGCACAAATACATTTAATGTATTACTACGCTCTTGCACAATGCCGACGCGTTTCAGGTTCGAGCAGAGCGTAATCGAACCCTCATCAGGGCTTTGTAAATTGACTGTGGTTATCAGGCTCCTGAGAACTGATCGATGGACAGGGGGCGGTACCTCAAAGGTTTTAATTCTCTATGTGCACCGTCCGGCGCCCCTTAGAGGGAGGAGATCGAGGTAAAAAATCTTTGTGTCCTTGCGTTATTGGATGTAGAAAAGCAGTTTCCCTCTAAGATGAAATCGACATGGTGATTCTACCTGGGTTCGCAGCGGCAGTCATGGCGGCCCAGGGATCAAAAGACGGAGTGTTTCAATTAGCCTCCGTAAACACGGCGCGCTGTCCTCAGACAGTAAATCTCCAAATGCGAGGCCTCTCAAAGAATGCCCGGCAAGGACAGCGCGCCGTGTTTACGGAGGCTAATTGAAACACTCCGTCTCCGCAAGGACACAAAGATTTTTTACCTCGATCTCCTCCCTCTAAGGGGCGCCGGACGGTGCACATAGAGAATTAAAACCTTTGAGGTACCGCCCCCTGTCCATCGATCAGTTCTCAGGAGCCTGATAACCACAGTCAATTTACAAAGCCCTGATGAGGGTTCGATTACGCTCTGCTCGAACCTGAAACGCGTCGGTATTGTGCAAGAGCGTAGTAATACATTAAATGTATTTGTGCTAATGAACATTGTGCAAGCTCTTGCCCCCCCCTTTTTTCACTTCGCTTTGGTGGTTATAAAATAGGCATTCATATGTAACCATGAATCATCAAATGTGCTAATATTCTTGTTCTGTGTTCTTATGTTTTTCATTAATTGTTGTTTTCTATTATTGTCAATAACTGTATGTATTTGTATATAATCACTGTGTTGATTGTGTGGGTTTACCCCTTTTTCTGCTTTTCAAAAAATATTTTGTTGAAAAATCCAAAAAATATCAGTCGTTGGTATAAATAAATGTACCTTCACATGTGTCATTTAGTTACACGTGCTTCTTTGAATAACTGTTTATTTCATGAGGTGTGGGCACTTCCTATCTTCCCTTCAATATTACAGAAGTGGGCACAGAGATAGAGAAGCTCTCAGGGGGCGCACTCAGAGGGGGAGATTTACCATTTTTTCACTTAGCGCACTACAGCATCTGCAAATGCAGTGCTGCGCTACGTGAAAAGAAGAGAGGAGGAGAGCGCCCATTTTACTAAAATAAGACACTCTCCTCCCCTCGCTCCGGCGCTGAATTCAGCTGCCATGCGCTACACAGACACCTTTGCGCCATGGTGCAAGGGTGTCTCTGTGAGTCGAGCATAGGTTTTGTACTGGAAGGGAACACTTCCAGTACCAAATACTATGCTTAGACTAACTTGAAGCCTTTTCCCACTTTGTATGTGTGCTGTACAGTGCATCACACATGCAAACTCAGAAAAGGAAGGAGATATTAAAACATTTCTTCTTCCTTGTTCCTACTTTAGAAGAGCGCAGTCTTCTCATGCTAAACCCTAATTACTTTGTTTAGTAAATTGGGTTTTGCATGAGAAACCTAGTGTGGTTGCATGGAAATGCCCATGCTCCACCCATGGGGCGCCCCCTTAGCTCTAAGTAATGCAAAGCAGCACTATGCGCTGCTTTGCATTACTTTCCAATTTAGCGCTGGAAAGAAAAGCGGGAAAAAAAATGCCCTGGTTCGCATCACGTTTGTGACACAAAAATGGCGTAAAAACTTAGTAAATCTCCCCCACAGTGCGCCACCTTCTAGGTGGCGCATTGTGAGTGTGCCTCCTGATAGCAGCCCTCTGGAGGGCAGGAAGGGGGTCCTATGGACTAACTGACTGCACCCGCCTCCAAAGGGATCTCTATTCCCCTTTAAAAGTGTTGGTGGTTTTCTGCCTGCACTTTGATACACAGAGTAGCTACCAGCAGTTGATCCATGTTTTCCCATGAATGCACTGCCCCAGGGCAGCGCGAGTTAGCGGATGCCTTGGGGGCAGTGCATATATTATTATAGGATGCATTGTTATTGTTTGCCTTCGGTGCACCAGTGCAAACAATGACAATGCATAATACGGCCTACGGTGTGTTGCACGAGCTGGTGATACTGTGTTATATAATACGGCCACATCCTTTCGTACTCCTCCAGCTTTGCTTTAGTCCAGTCTCAGAATAGTCATCAAAAGTCTCCCACTTAGGGTTCAAGGCTGCTTTCAATGCTATAAGTAACAGAGAAAGGAGATGTATTTACCCAACGGATAGTTCTTGTCTGGCGCTCTTGAGTCCTTGTGTCAGTTTGCCATCACTTTCCTTGAACTACAGTCAGAGAAGTTTGAGGTTTAGATCAAACGGATCTCCTATCCTTCTAAAAGCAATGGTCCCAATTCACAAAGTCATTTCCGACCATAAACCCATGTTTGCAGCCAAAAATAGTTAATTTACGCCATTGGGTAGGCACACAAGGATATCTATGAGGCATGAAAGCATTTTTTCTACAACATGAGTGTGTGTAACGTTTGTTTACAATTACATAGATGTATACACCACATATGGGATGGAGAGAGGGTGGATCAAGGCCCGTAATGAGCTGGTTGACATTCACAAAGATCTCTCCAATCCTTCCACATGCTGGAAAGGATTGAATACCTGCTCCTGGAAGAGTGCTGTAGTAAAACTCCACACAGAGTGAGGAGAATAGAACATCCTGGCACTTGGTGGGGATGTAAAGGAAACGTTTTCACTAAGGAGAAAATATTTTTCCCTCAAGGAAAAATCTAAATAAAATCTGTGATTGCACAGCTGAGATAGTTCCTTAAGCCCCATTAAATATTAGGGGAAAAGCAACTCATAAAAAATTCAGGTGGAAAAGTACCTGGAAAACTGTGACTTATACAGCTCCCCACAAGACTGTTATTTTTTATGAAATTTGAAAGGAAATAGCTCATCACCTCGTTGTAGGAGTACTTTTATGGCTGCTAATTTACTCTTTTTCTCCGAGTAAGGCCCATAGTTTGGAAGCATACAATGGGGTGAAGAGTTGGCCAGAACTATGCATATGGCTGTCATGCTCCACAAAAGGGAAGGGATTTTCATGCTCACAGGCGTTGTCCTATTATGGTGCCGTGATCCACCCCTGGTCACCCACCCAGTTTGTGAATTGGGCCAACCTCTAAGCAGTTAATGATCGGAACAACCATTGCTTTACAGAGTTTTGTAACAGAAAGTACTAGGGGAAAGTGCATTGTGCCATGTAAACAGCAACACCATAAATCAGTTTAAGGTAGAAAAGAAATTAAATGTTCAAAATAAGGAAATCCAAATAATAACTCTTGTAGTCTATGTTTTGGAAAACCCTTTGTTCAAATTATATTTACAATTAAAAATTCTGACTGCTTCTTACCTTTCCCTAAAAACATGAATCACTATTTGTTAATATTTTAAAATAAGGAAAAATAACGTGCTAAATAACAGGATTTTGAGGCCTATGTTTTCAAAATGACGGTCACAGAGAACAGTGGAGGGGAGTTGTTCCCACCAATTGGTGATGAAAAAAATAAGGGCATTCATTCGCCCATTTTTAGATGAGAAGAAAAGGCAATGCTTTTGCTGAGCATAAAAACAGGACCTTTCATGCTCAAAAGAAAAATACATTTGTGCATTATTTCTTAACAATTAATTTCGAACCATGTGCACTGCAACCCTAAATATTAAAATACAGAAACCCACACCGCCATGAGATTCCACTACAATGCACTGATTTGCTTTGGCTGCTATGTTTGGTTGTTGACAGGACACTTTAATCTTTAATGTGTTTCAAATAGTAAAATTGCCCTTTCCTGACTTTGTGCTAATTCCAAAATGATTCAGCCACCTAATTGTGCTTTAAAGAATTTGAAAGAATATCAGTTTCCTGTAGGGACACAACTAAGAACTACACCTACCTAGTGTGTGCCCTATGATGGTTTAACATATTTTGAATCCCTACTAACAATTCATGTTTTCTTTGTGATCTTAATGGAAAAATTGTGTTGCACGTTAGTTTTAAAGGAAGAGTATAGATGTCCTACAATCTGGCCTGTAATAATACCCAGTAGGTGAGACTAATGCAATCTTTCAACACATCACTTTTTTGTATTTCGGACTGCCTTGACAGCACATTTGACCGCATGACCTAATGTTACCAATTCTTTAAAATGCACATTGAGTTGGCTTTGCCTCTGCACAGAGGAGAATCACTCTTTCACTTTATACTATTGGCTGTTTAGTGTATTGTTCTACCTCCAATGGAATACTTGCATTGCATCACACGAGGGACTACTTTACATCTTAAAAATAAAATGAATATTTCACTTTGTATTCAACAAAAAACAATTGTTTTTTGTTTACCCACAGCAACAGGCTTTTTTAATGCTTTAGTCAAGATTCAAAATAAACATCATACCTATTGGCTTTGCCAGTGCTTGTTCCACAGCTGTTATAGCATGGTTACCATTGCTTTAAACTATTTCACCTCTCTATAAATGCTGTGCTATCCATGTACATGTTCAGCCTAACTTCCATGAAAGAGCTGCAGGTTCTGTTCCAATGCATTGAAATGAAGCTAGACCAGGGTTCTCAAGCCTCACATAGTTTCATGTTTCTGTCCTGATTATACAAGAGGATAGACAGTACTTAAAAGCCAGGACACAAATAATAACCCGGGACGAGCTACTTACGCATGGACACAGAGCTCGCCTTTGTGCAGATAGTGATCTGGGCAAAAATACATTTGGTTCTCCCTCTCGCAGGCCATCTTTAATTGTTGAGAAAAATTGGAAGTGTGGGGGGAACATGAGGAGAACAAGAGTTGGGAAGGCAAGCAAAAGAAGAACACACAAAATGGAGGCACAGGTTACAGTACCCTTCAGAATCTGTGTTTAACTTTTTTCTTGTAGCCAGTCAAGAGACCAAGGGAAGTTTGAGAGCTCAGATTGACCACTCCTTTACTCTTTCAAATCTCGCCTCCAAGATGACCTGTTGCTAACCCAGCTGTACAGGGTAAACAGCCTTTACAATGCAGGTATTACCATGCAATGCCTTTTGCATGAATCATTTACCACGCAATGCCTTTACCATGCATGGCTTTGCCACAAAAGCTAAGTATATATAAGATAAGTGTGTGTGTATGTATGTATGTATGTATCCATATGTAAACATACAAATATGTATAAATTAGGGTTTGGGGTGGGTAAGCGTTTTGGGTGGTAAGGATATTTTTAGGGTTATGGGGTGGGTAATGTTATAGGGTATTATGAGTGTATTTAGGATATGGGATATGGGGGTGGGTTTAGGATGGTAAGGGCATTTGTATGATTTATGGATGGGCAAGTGTATAGGGTGGTAAAGGTATTTTTAGGGTTTTGGGATAGGTAAAGTTGTAGGGTATTTTTAGGGTTTAGGTGTGGGTATGGGGTATAGGGTGGTAAGATTACTTTTAGGGTTTATGGGTGGTTAAGGATGGAGGATTACAAGATTAAAAAAAGGGGGTCACCCTCCAATAAAGAAAACATGTACATGTATACTAATGTAAAACAAATTCAAGTTACAGGGACGTTATAGTTAGCAAATAGAATTTAAAAAACCTTCGAAATTCACAAATAAAAAAACAAAGCTTACAGGGATGTTATAGTTAGCAAATAGAATACATACAAAAAATGTAGAAATTCACTAAAAAAAAACAAAGGTTACAGAAGTGTTATAGTTAGCGCCAGATATTACTCATACAAAACCATAGAAATTCAGCTGATATAGTTAGCTGACTTAACTTTAACTTGCGCACCGCAATGCACTGCTTATGGCCTCACATATTACATCACTCATGACATGGTCAGTGATATCACTGATGACATCTCAAATTACATCATCCACATAGCCATATATACACCCACTCATACCCCATACAACCTCTTGTATGCCCACTCACATACCCACAGAACCACTCACATACCTATTCACAGACCCATACCAGTACTTGAATACCCACTCACTCCTCCATAGAGGCACTCACACACCCACTCACTCATACAGCCACTCAAACAACCATTCACTCACCCATATAGCCACTCATACAACGAGTCACTAACCCACACATCCACTCACATACCCACCCAAAGCTACTCACACAGCCACCTATTTACCTACACAGTCACTCACACACCCACCCACTCACCCATACAGGCTCTCAACAAAGCAAATCACTCACCCATAAAAGCACTCACACAGCCACACAACCACTTACATACCCATTCACACACCCATATAAGCACTCACACATCCGTTCACTCACCCCTACAGCCATCACACAGACACTTACTCTCCAATACAGCCACTCACACACCAACTCACTTAACTAAACAACCACTCAAACAGCCACTCACTCACCCGTACAGACTCTTACATACCGAGTCAATCACTCATACAGCCATTCAGATACTCACTCATCCATAAATTCACTACACACCCACTTACCCACCCATAGACCCACTCATTCTGCCACTCACTCACCCATACAGCCACTGACACACCCACTCACTCATCCACACAGCTACTCACACACCCGCTTATACAACCATACAGCCACTTACACACCCATGCACACAAGGATACAGTTACACAGTCACTCACATAATATATGTTGGAAGTAGTACCACTCAATAGTAGTGCACCTAGTACACTAATTTAACGTTTGTTGTAGGTTAGTATTTATGTTTAACACCCATAAACTCTTAAAAATGCTTGCACTTACTTGAGGATGCCATCAGTCCAGTCATGTCATTTGAGATGTCATCAGTGGTGTTACTGAGGATGTCATGAGTGATGTAATATGTGAGGTCATAAGCAGTGCTGCAAAATTTCACTGGTTTTGTACGAGTGAAATCTGAGCCTAACTGTAACGTCCATGTAACCTTTGTTTTTTTCACACACACAATTTTATATATATATATATATATCCCAGTCGCGGGAGATGCACCACCCGGAAATTTGGGGCCACGGAGCTCCGAATCACGGAGTCTCAATGTGGAGGCATCCATGGAGGATTGACAAGCCGGATGTGCGAGTGGAGGCCTATTGGTGGGCTTGAAACATTTCAGACAGCGGCACATAACGGAAACACACACTACAAGACCCACAAACCAACGCAGACTCATTTGAGTCGCCCATTGGAGGGCTCATATTTTTAAGTGGGAGGTGTGGCCTCTATGCCAAAATGACTGTCGCGCCGCTGAAGAGTGCAATAAGCACGAAACGCGTCCGGTGTGAATCGACAGGCATGCTGTAAACTGGATCCGCTCGCCGATCCGGCTTTTACCTCATGAAGGTTGCTGCAGTGGATGTCAGAGTGCGTCTCCAACAGGTGGGAACCTTGGAGCTTTGTTTTATACGCGTCCTCCCAGCCGCGGAAGGTGCACCACCCGGAAAATTGGGGCCACGGAGCTCCGAATCACTGAGTCTCAATGTGGAGGCATCCATGGAGAATTGACAAGCCGGATGTGCGAGTGGAGGCCCATTCGTGGGCTTGAAACATTTCAGACAGCGACACATAACTGAAGCACACACTACAAGACACACAAATCAACGCAGACTCATTTGAGTCGCCCATTGGAGGGCTCATATTTTTAAGTGGGAGATGTGGCCTCTATGTCAAAATGACTGTCGCACCGCTGAAGAGTGCAATGAGCACGAAATGCATCCAGTGTGAATCGACAAGCATGCTGTAAACTGGATCCGCTCACCGATCCGACTTTTACCTCATAAAGGTTGCTGCAGTGGATGTCAGAGTGCGTCTCCAACAGGTGGGAACCTTGGAGCTTTGATTTATACGCGGCCTCCCAGCCGCGGGAGATGCACCACCCGGAAATTTGGGGCCACGGAGCTCCGAATCACGGAGTCTCAATTAACCCTGGGCGAAGCACTACGCTACGCTCGCGGAGTTTGCGAAGTTTGCGCAACTTCCCACTATGCGAGCTGCACGTAGCACAGTGCGAACATGCGTAGTGCAGCGTAGCGTAGTGCAGCGGTCATTTTTTGCTTGTTCGCGGTCCTCAACGTCATGTTCGCAACCGTGAGCAAGCAAAATTACATCCCGGCGAGATTCTCAACGCGGGGAGGTCAGGTTTCTCATTGTGAGTGGTTGCGCATGCTCGCGACCGCTCTCAATGAGAAACTACCAGTTCGCGTTGAGAAAGCTGCTGCTCGAGTAATAATCTACTCGAGCAGCAGAAAATTACAGCTCGCACTGTGCAAGATGCTGTTTTCAATGATTGCACCGTGCCGGATGCTTGTCCGCACTGTGCAATCATTGGAAACGCATCTTGCACAGTGCGAACATGCTACTACGCAGCTCGCGTAGTGCTACGTGAAGTTTGCGTAGTGCGAAGTGCACTACGCGTAGCTTCGCGTAGCGCTACTTCGCGAACTACGCCCACCCCTACTCAATGTGGAGGCATCCATGGAGGATTGATAAGCCGGATGTGCGAGTGGAGGCCCATTGGTGGGCTTGAAACATTTCATACAGCGGCACTTAACTAAAGCACACACTACAAGACCCACAAACCAGCGCAGACTCATTTGAGTCGCCCATTGGAGGTCTCATATCTTTAAGTGGGAGGTGTGGCCTCTATGCCAAAATGACTGTCGCACCGCTGAAGAGTGCCATGAGCACCAAATGCTTCCGGTGTGAATCGACAGGCATGCTGTAAACTGGATCCGCTCGTCGATCCAGCTTTTACCTCATGAAGGTTGCTTCAGTGGATGTCAGAGTGCGTCTCCAACAGGTGGGAACCTTGGAGCTTCGATTCATACACGGCCTCCCAGCCACGGGAGATGCACCACCCAGAAATTTGGGGCCACGGAGCTCCGAATCACGGAGTCTCAATGTGGAGGCATCCATGGAGGATTGACGAGCCGGATGTGCGAGTGGAGGCCCATTGGTGGGCTTGAAACATTTCAGACAGCGGCACATAACTGAAGCACACACTACAAGACCCACAAACCAACGCAGACTCATTTGAGTCGCCCATTGGCGGGCTCATATTTTTAAGTGAGAGGTGGGGCCTCTATGCCAAAATGACTGTTGCGCCGCTGAGGAGTACAATGAGCACGGAACGCGTCCGGTGTGAATCGACAGGCATGCTGTAAACTGGATCCGCTCGCCGATCCGGCTTTTACCTCATGAAGGTTGCTGAAGTGGATGTCAGAGTGCGTCTACAACAGGTAGGGCCCTTGGAGCTTTGATATATGCTCCAAGAACCGGGTGTATAATCCTGTTTAGGATTTATTGGCACAAAAATAGGCAAAACAAACGTGTTTCAGCGGTACGCCTTCCTCAGTGTTGGTGGCCGCCGCATTTACACTTCATTTTATATGCATCGTCAAACAAATAAAAGTCAGGCATGGCAGGTCAGGTGAGAAAACACTTTCTCCCACCATATTAGAGTGGTGTGTGATGTAATCACAAACGAAATTCCCAGCAAGTCCCTTTTCTACTTAGCGCAATAACTGCTTGCACTGACATTTAGAATTTTATATCAGCAATATGGCACGCTCCTCCATGCCTGCATTCTCATTAACAGTTCCTACGGGATTCAAAAGAAATCAACACAAATACCAAACTTAGCATGCCGCGATGATACGGTAAGATAAAATAAACAGGTGATTACAAGATTCTGCCCTGCATAGGCTGCCGCTCCCATAGGAATCCCCACCGCGCACAAATCAGCAAGATGCCATTCTTATATTGCTTGAATAATGCACAGGATGAGCCTGTATTCTTAGCGCTCCCGCTCCAGATAATCATACAGGCCAGGCACGAGAAAACTTGTATCTCACCATACTGGAGAGGAGCACTGGGCATGTACTCCCACCATCCTGCCCTGTATGGGTTCTTGCTCCCTTCGGGACCCCCACCTCGCTACTGAAAAAACCATAGGTTTTACAGACGTTATAGTTAGGAATTAGCATTAAAAAAACTTAGAAATTCACTGAAGAACCATAGGTTTCAGGGACGTTATAGTTATTTGGACATTTGACTCATATAAGACCAGAGAAATTTGCCAATTATAGTTAGTTGAGCTAACTATAACTCGTGCGCCCGCAATGCCCTGCTGATGACGTCACATATTATATCACTCATGACATGGTCAGTGACATCACTGATGACATCTCAAATTACATCACTGATGACATCATCCAGTGAATGTGTGTTTCTGTAAAGTTTAAATATTTTTCATATATATCTATGCCAAGGTGTATTGAAGAATGAGTGGATTTACAAGTGCCTGAATGGATTATTTAGTAGGTTTGTGACTGACTGTATAAGTGAGTGAATAAATGTGTCTTACTGAATGCATGGGTTAGTGACTAAACAGTGTGAAAGTCTGTATTAGTCTCTCATTGGTGTGTAAGTGGCTGCATGAGTTGGTGAGTAGCTACATGAGTGTTTATATAGGTTATTGATTTGTTGTCTGTGTGTCTGTATGGGTGCCTGAGTGTCTGTGTGGGTGGGTGGGGGTGTGTGTGACTGTGCATAGATGTCTGAGTTGGTGATTCACTAGTTGTTTGGATTCAAAAGTGCATCCATAAAGGGCTGTATGGCTGACTTAGTGTGTGTATAGGTGTGTTGGTGAATGAATGAATGTCTCAGTGGAATATGTGTAAATAACTACGTATGTTTTAAGGCAGTATATGTCAGTGTTGGAGTATATAAATGAGTTTACATGAGAGTAAGCTATTTGAAGAGTGGGTGTATAAATCACTGTCTGTTTGTATCAGTGATTGTATAAGACACTAAGTATGTCTCAGCATCTGCATAAATAAGTGATGTGGTGTGTGTGTATAAATAACTCAGTTGGTGTATATAACTGTATACATGAGTAAATTAGTATGTAAATCATTCTTTGCATGACTGACTAGGTGTGTGACTAACTCTATGGATGAGTGGTGAAGTGTGACTGTATGTATAGCTGTATCAGTACATATTATAGTACTGTATTGATGAGTAACTGTACGTATAAGACACTGGATGTGTGTATAAACCTAGGAAATAGTCGGTGGTATATAGTATCTGGCATTCTTATGTGTATGGTTTCAAAAATAGTAGTCTGTATTTTAGAGTGTGTGTATCATAGTTTATATTAGGGCATCAGATTATCACGTGGATGATGTCATCAGTGATGTCCTCAGTGATGTCACTGACCATTTCATGAGTGATGTAATATGTGACGTCATCAGCATTGCGGGCGCACGAGTTATAGTTAGCTCAACTAACTATAACTGGTGAATTTCTCTGGTTTTATATGAGTCAAATGTCCAACTAACTATAACGTCCCTGAAACCTATGCTTTTTTCAGTGAATTTCTTAGGTTTTTTAAATGTTAATTCCTAACTATCACGTCCGTAAAACCTATGGTTTTTTCAGTAAATTTCAAAGGTTTTTTTAAATGTTAATTTCATATTTTAATATTTATAAAACATATTTTTTCTAATTGTTTTTTAAATATTTTGCAACTCTATTATCCTTTTTTAACTTTAAACATAATGTAATGTTTTATATCTTCCCCAAAAAATATGCATATCAAACTTTTTTGGGGGAGAAAACTACAGTCCCGTACCAGTAGTGTACCAACCTCGATCAGCACTCGAATCCTATCCACCACATTTAAATGATGCGCATTTCGTATCCGACGGGTTTGTGACACCGCATCCCGCGTAACAACATGTACGTATGAGGTCGTGCCAGCTGCTACTGTGGTATGCGACCGGTACGCACTACCGAGTGGCGCGTTACGTCATGTACATATGGGGTGGCACCCGCTGCGTGTTCCAAATGCGAAGAATGCACGCTGCCACACTCTGTATTACACCATAGATGTACGATATCGCGCCGCATATGCATTCCCTCATTTTTTTTGTCTAGATAACTTTAAAGTGTATATGAGAGCAAGCGATAATTAAAATATTTTAAACAGTTATATATTTGTAACTGTAATAAACTTATATTATAGTAAATATATTTTCTCAAAATCACATCGGGTGCGATTTCATTGCGACCATAAAAAAGAACATTTCATTAGTTCATAACATTTCCCATTGTAACAGTTTGAAAACGCCACCCATTGTAGGCAATATCTGTACTGCATTTCATGAGACATACCTCTTCTACTTAGAGAACTTTGTTCTAAACTTTTTGCAATATTCACATATCTTACACTACACACAACATGCGACCATCATTTTCATCAATTGTCATGCTCTGTAAAGTAGCCTTCCACGTGTGATAGCCATACACCTAAAAGGTACATTACAGAAATTTTCCCTAATACCAGAGGTAACATGGTTGCATACGCTATTCACAGCACAGCGTAATATAGTACAGCCCAGAGACAGTATCATGCATAGATAATGAACACACGGACACAGATAGATAGTGGAAGTGGGTACAGGCATGTGCGCTTGACTCCTTTTTATTACCGGGGTGACATATCCAGTGACATCTGTGCTGAGTGCATGTAGGCTGATTGTAAACCAGCCTTCAGGGAATGGTTGCTGCTAGCATCCACTACAACAGTAATCATTGGATCACACACAGAGATTCAATATTAAAAGAACCGATAATTTGTGCTGCAGTAAGGTAGGGACAGTAGATGTGAAATAATACAGAAATAATTCTATTGTAAAAGAACCCCATTTTGTGGTATACTGACACACAATCAATAGATCTGACATAATACACAAAAATATTATATCATAAACGCTCCACCAGTTCTAGTGCACTCACATAGCCACATCAAAAGCATTTAGCATGTGCACAGTCAGCGATAATGTGTGCTGTAGACAGGCCGTACTAGGAGCAATATCTGTTGCCACCAACACTGCATCATCTGCAATAGCGACTCAATCTGAATTGTGAACACTGCTGTCTGCAGTGTTGGCCACACACAGCGGTCAGCAATGACTCACAGCTACATAAGGTGACTTGAGCTGCCCAGTGTGTCGTATGGGAAGCAACAAAAACGCGTCTGCGGAGCCTGCAATGATACGTATGCATGGTGCAGACAGTACGCACTTGGGCAATGTCTTTTCCTACAGGACTACCTCATCTACAATAGCGACTCGATCTCAATTGTGAACACTGCTGTCTGCAGTGTAGGCCAGAGTGAGCGGCCAGCAAGGGCCCACAGCCATGTGGCATTGACTTGAGCTCTACAGTTTGCAATACGCGTAGCAAACAAATGCACGCAGAGCCTGCAATGATGCGTATGAGTGGTGCAGACAGAGCACACTGGAGCAATGTCTTTTCCTACAGGACAGCATCATCTACAATACCGACTCAATGTCAAATGTGAACACTGAAGTCTGCAGTATAGGCCAGAGAGAGCGTTCAGCAGGGGCCCACAGCCATGTGGTATTGACTTGAGCTCTACAGTTTGCAATATGCGAAGCCAAAAAAAAAAACGTGTGCAGAGCCTGCAATGATGCATATGAGTGGTGCAGACAGTACGCACTGGAGCAATGTCTTTTCCTACAGGACTACCTCATCTACAATATCGACTCGATCTTAATTGTGAACAATGCTATCTGCAGTGTGGGCCAGAGAGAGCAGTCAGCAAGGGCCCACAGCCACAGGGTATTGACTTGAGCTCTACAGTTTGCAATACGCGAAGCAAAAAAAACATGTGCAGAGCCTGCAATGATGCATATGAGTGGTGCAGACAGAGCGCACTGGAGCAAAGTCTTTTCCTACAAGATTGCATCATCTACAATACTGACTCAATGTCAAATGTGAACACTGAAATCTGCAGTATAGGCCAGTGAGAGCATTCAGCAAGGGCCCACAGCCACGTGGCATTGACTTGAGCTCTACAGTTTGCAATACGCAAAGCAAAAAAACATGTGCAGAGCCTACAATGATGCGTATGAGTGGTGCACACAGTACGCACTGGAGCAATGTCTTTTCCTACAGGACTACCTCATCTACAATAGCAACTCGATCTCAATTATGAACACTGCTATCTGCAGTGTAGGCCAGAGAGAGCAGTCAGCAAGGGCCCAAAGTCACATGCAATTGACTTGAGCTCTACAGTTTGCAATACACAAAGCAAAAGAAACGTGTTCAAAGCCTGCAATGATGCGTATGAGTGGTGCAGACAGAGCGCACTGGAGCAATGTTTTTTACTACAGAATTGTATCATCTAGGGTACCGACTCAATGTCAAATGTGAATACGGAAGTCTGCAATACAGGCCAGAGAGAGCGTTCAGCAAGGGCCCACAGCCACGTGGCATTGACTTGAGCTCTACAGTTTGCAATATGCGAAGCACAGAAAACATGAAAACATGTGCGGAGCCTGCAATGATGCATATAAGTGGTGCAGACAGAGCACACTACAGCAATTTCTTCTCTTACAGGACTGCATCATCTACAATAGCGACTCAATCTGAATTGTGAACACTACTGTCTGCATTGTTAATTGAAGGCAGTACTCACACACACAACCATCAATACTTTTTCTCACTCCCTCTTTACAAAATACAACAACATAAATTACATGAAACTCTACAATAAATAAATCAAAACAATTCGAATTGGGATTTCATCTGTCCACAGTCTACACTATTCACTGTTACTTTCGACTTGCAAGATGAATTTGGTCATTTTACTAAACCTATAACTCACCTAAAAAACTTCTTCAAGCAAGTATACTATAGACTTATACCCCCCATAGCAGGCTGAACTGGCTATTAAAGGCCCACCCCAGCATTAAAGGCCCAAGCCGAAGGCAAGGGCCTTTAAGAAGGGAGAGGGAGTTTAATAGCCACTATAGCCCAGCTACAAAGGGCTATAAGGCTATTTGTATTATAAATAGAAAAAACAAAACCCTGCCAAGGAAAATCACAAAAGGTCCTCTAAGAGATCCAAGACTGTTATACACGGAGCAACATTAATTAAGCATCAAAGCCAATGACATCAGAGATATTTAAATCAATCCATGTTTTTTTTGGAAAAAAAAATATTTTTTATTTTTATAGAATCTGACATTTCTAAAATACATTCAATATATAAATACACAGGATTCAATAGATAAGATAGACAACAATATTTCATATCATTTTATGAGAGAAAAGTATATCAGTACTTTGTCAATGTTCCACTCACTCCTGGACAATTCTGGGGACTTATCAAGCATTCATATCTTCAGGGAATCATTCATGCTCACCAACATTCATACAATTCAATCATATAGGTACAGCATGGCCTGCAACAAAGAGATAGAATTAAGGTTGCATGGACGTGGGTGCAAGACGGCAGATTAGATGGAAAACCGTTGTCCTCAAGGACTAAGGTACTGCCGTTCTTATAAATGACGCCGACGCACGTTTCGGTGTTGAGCACCTTCGTCAGGGCAAGCAGGTACAGCCAGGGAGGGGAACATACAAGCTGGGTGGGAAAAAGAAAAAATTCAACCGGATTGAAAGTTCGAATGGTCCACACTTTTCATGTCTGTCAAAGAGAGTCTTTAGTCGGCCGAGAAGAGAGTCCTATTTTCTTTCCTTTATAAAGCTGAGGCGAGATCCACGAGTCAAGTTGTAATTCGTTTTAGGCCCGTATACCAGAGAATCAACAACTGATGTATAACGTGCAGATCCAAACGCGCCTTCGCACATACTTTGCTCCCATCTCCCATTGCATTCTGCATTGTGAGGCAGAGGTGCCATGCCATGTTTAGTTTATGTACATGTCTAGCCAGGTTTCCCACAGTATGTAGTGTTGTTGTGTCTGCTAGGTGCACAAGTTGTTTTTCATGGTGTATGTCATTATATAAGGTAGCGCGTTTATTCACGAGCAGTGGTTTCTCCCATTTACATATCGCTGTCTTAAAGAGCATACAGAAGTTTTTCTCACAGGTGAAAAGTGCGACCACAAGGACAGTCATTCATTACTATCCAAGAATGTCCAACTACACAGCGCTTCTAAGCTTACAGCCCCCAACCTTGCGTCCTTTCTTAAAAGAACGCCAACTCGCACAATCAGACTAACATTCACACAGCTTTCTAATGGCAGTTATCTGCTTCTCAATAATATGCACTCCTATGGAATGTGAGCTGGTACACCGCATGTTCTTACTGTTTCAAAAACAGTAACTTCCTGTGGCAATGTCTATTCCCACCCACACTAACTACCTCCCAAACTTCAACTTGGCCTTCAATTCTTAGTTTGAAAAACGATTTCAAGAAACAAACCAAACTAAAAGCGCTTTTGTTCAGAACAGAAGTCTCCCTCACTTTTGCAAAAGAAATGTATGGACTGCAGATACCACGAACTTCAAGTAAAAGACACTCCCTTTTAAATACGAACTGCCAATTACACTTTGTGAATTGTTACACAATTTTCAACATATGTCACACTCAAGGTCTGGCACACTTTATTAACACAGTCTCCTACAGGCTTCTAACACGCTTTCAAACTGTTCTTCTTTTAATACCAGACTACATTCATTCGATCATCTCTGGAATAACAGGAACAGTGCCCATAATTCTCGCTCTCTTTGCGGCCATCCTACTACTAATTCAACTTCTAGAAATGGCTACACTGTCTGTGGTAACAATTATGTCCGACAGAATACGCCTCTACGCCAAGCTACATCAATACTGTAAAAAATTGGAAAAACCTTTCGGCTACCTGCCTCTATTATCGGAGCTAGCTACAACATAACATTTATCTACACTTATTGTTTCTGATATATATTAATTGTTTTTACCATACTTAATTTATTTATCTGATTCTGGCGGGCTACCTTTATTACAGATGTCTCTTTTACAACGCATGCTTGCCTACTATATTTTGATTGTTTTCTCCTATATCAATTGTATCACTGACACTTGTATTGTGTATCTTCATTTGCTTTTTCATAATAATAAAATTGTTTGAAATGAAAAAAAAACATTTATCTACACTTATGCGTACAACCATCATTTGATTGCAAAGCTTGCTCATTTGATTGGCGAATGGATGTATGCCTTGCTAACATCCCAACAATCGCTCCGGATATCCAGCAGGTAAGGCATTATCTTGAAAACCATGAACGTGATTGTTCTGGCAGTGGAGCAATGGTGAATGCAATGCAAAAAGGAATCGCAGCTGAATGGGATTTCTGCACAGCCACGAAAGATCTCCTGCAACGTGCGACTTTTCACAACATCGCAGATTGCCTGACAATTCAAATTGCCGCTCCAACATTTGAGGAACATTACTCTCCCTTCGAGGATATGAATTGGATCGCTTCACTTTTCTCAGACGATGACAACAATAGCCTCTTGGAACATTAAGCATCTCAAGCTGCTGAAGAACTTCTGGACTGGAATCTCCAAGACTTGTAAGAAACTCATGTTATTCTTGAATGGATTTTGTTCCATCTTTTTTTACTTTTTCCTTTAAATGTTTTATAATACACTTCTATCCTACTACTTTCATATAACAACTTTCTAAGTATACTCAGACATTTGAACTCTATCTTCATTATTGCCCCTTACATGTCCACTTTAACCAGGGATTGGTGATGTATGGCCTATCGAAATACGCTATTTACTTCCAAAATTAGCCTAAACCCGACACCCATTTAGAAACCACGTCTATTCTTTGTGCATATGCCTCTGCCTCCCTGTTATTCACAAAGCCCTTTCACACAAATATACTCAAAGTCACCCTCTGCTCAGAACCTCACAATAACAAGCATTTACAATGCAATGGTCTCGTCCTTGTTAAAGTTAGAGCTATTGGCATTGCTCATGACATTATTTTTGTTTTTAAAACATATAAATAAATGGCATTGTTATTTACAATGCCAATAGCTTAATCTCTTGCAAATGCGAGACCTATTGCATTTGCACCCACACACACACACACACACACACAGAGCCACACACAGAGCCACACGCACCCACACACACACAAAGCCACACGTACCCACACACACACACAGAACAATATGCACCCACACACACAGAGCCACACACACAGAGCCACACACACACAGAGCCACACACACACAGACAGAGCCATACACACACACACAGAGCCACATACACACAGACAGAGCCACACACACACAGAGCCACACACAGACAGACAGAACCACACACACACAGAACCACACACACACAGAGCCACACACACAGAGCCACACACACACAGACAGAGCCACACACACAGCCAGAGCCACACACACACAGACAGATCCACACACACACACACACACAGAGCCACACACACACAGACAGAGCCACACACACACAAACACACAGAGCCACACACACAGACAGAGCCACACACACAGACAGAGCCACAGACAAAGCTCTCTGCACAGTAACGCCCTAGGGAACAGAGGCACGAAAAACCGGATCACAAGAAGGGAACAGAGGCACAAGCAGGGAACAGAGGCACAAGCAGGGAACAGAGGCACAAGCAGGGAACAGAGGCACAAAAACCGGATCACAAGCAGGGCAGGGAACAGAGACACAAGCAGGGCACAGAGGCACAAGCAGGGCACAGAGGCAGTAAAAACGGATCACAAGGAGGGCACAGAGGCACAAAAACTGGATCACAAGCAGGGCACAGAGGCACAACAAGCAACGAGGGGGCAGGAGAGCAAGCACAAGCAACAAGGGGGCAGGGGGTCACAGAGGCACAAAAACCGGATCACAAGCAGGGCACAGAGGCACAAAAACCGGATCACAAGCAGGGCAGGGCACGAAAACCGGATCACAAGCAGGGCACAGAGGCACAACAAGCAACGAGGGGGCAGGGGCCGGAGAGCAAGCACAAGCAACGAGGGGGCAGCAAGCACAAGCAACG
Organism: Lissotriton vulgaris; assembly: GCF_964263255.1. Lineage (NCBI taxonomy): Eukaryota > Metazoa > Chordata > Amphibia > Caudata > Salamandridae > Lissotriton > Lissotriton vulgaris. The sequence goes on from NC_141694.1 coordinate 873,880,119, forward strand.
AGGGGGCAGGGGGGCACAGAGGCACAAAAACCGGATCACAAGCAGGGCACAGAGGCACAAAAAACGGATCACAAGCAGGGCAGGGCAGGGCACAGAAGCACGAAAACCGGTTCACAAGCAGGGCACAGAGGCACAACGAGCAACGAGGGGGCAGGGGCAGGAGAGCAAGCACAAGCAATGAGGGGGCAGCAAGCACAAGCAATGAGGGGGCAGGGTGGCACTGAGGCACAAAAACCGGATCACAAGCAGGGCACAGAGGCACAAAAACCGGATCACAAGCAGGGCACAGAGGCACAACAAGCAACGAGAGGGCAGGGGCAGGAGAGCAAGCACAAGCAACGAGGGGGCAGCAAGCACAAGCAACGAGGGGGCAGGGGGGCACAGAGGCACAAAAACCAGATCACAAGCAGGGCACAGAGGCACAAAAACCGGATCACAAGCAGGGCACAGAGGCACAACAAGCAACGAGGGGGCAGGAGAGCAAGCACAAGCAACGAGGGGACAGGGGGGCACAGAGGCACAAAAACCAGATCACAAGCAGGGCACAGAGGCACAGAAACCGGATCACAAGCAGGGCACAGAGGCACAACAAGCAACAAGGGGGCAGCAAGCACAAGCAACGAGGGGGCAGGGGTCACAGAGGCACAAAAACTGGATCACAAGCAGGGCACAGAGGCACAAAAACCGGATCACAAGCAGGGCACAGAGGCACGAACAGGAAACAGAGGCACAAGCAGGGAACAGAGGCACGAACAGGGCACAGAGGCACAAAAAACGGATCACAAGCAGGGCACAAAGGCACAAAAACCGGATCACAAGCAGGGTACAAAGGCACAACAAGCAACGAGGGGGCAGGGGCAGGAGAGCAAGCACAAGCAACGAGGGGGCAGCAAGCACAAGCAACGAGGGGGCAGGGGAGCACAGAGGAACAAAAACCGGAGCACAGGCAGGGCACAAAGGCACAAAAACCGGATCACAAGCAGGGCAGGGCACAGAGGCACGAAAACCGGATCACAAGCAGGGCACAGAGGCACAACAAGCAACGACGGGGCAGGAGAGCAAGCACAAGCAACGACGAGGCAGCAAGCACAAGCAACGAGGGGGCAGGGGGGCACAGAGGCACAAAAACGGATCACAAGCAGGGCACATAGGCACAAAAACCGGATCACAAGCAGGGCAGGGCACAGAGGCACGAAAACCAGATCACAAGCAGGGCACAGAGGCACAACAATGAACGAGGGGACAGGGGCAAGAGAGCAAGCACAAGCAACAAGGGGGCAGCAAGCACAAGCAACGAGGGGGCAGGGGGGCACAGAGGCACAAAAACCAGATCACAAGCAGGGCACAGAGGCACAAAAACCAGATCACAAGCAGGGCACAGAGGCACAACAAGCAACGAGGGGGAAGGAGAGCAAGCACAAGCAACGAGGGGGCAGCAAGCACAAGCAACGAGGGGGCAGGGGGGCACAGAGGCACAAAAAAGGGATCACAAGCAGGGCACAGAGGCACAACAACTGGATCACAAGCAGGGCACAGAGGCACAAGCAGGGAACAGAGGCACAAACAGGGCACAAAGGCACAAAAAACGGATCACAAGCAGGGCACAGAGGCACAAAAACCGAATCACAAGCAGGGCACAGATGCACAACAAGCAACGAGGGGGCAGGAGAGCAAGCACAAGCAATGAGGGGGCAGCAAGCACAAGCAACGAGGGGGCAGGGGGGGCACAGAGGCACAAAAACCGGATCACAAGCAGGGCACAGAGGCACAAAAACTGGATCACAAGCAGGGCACAGAGGCACAACAAGCAACGAGGGGGCAGGGGCATAAGAGCAAGCACAAGCAACGAGGGGGCAGGGGAGCAAGCACAGTGAGGGGGGCGGAAAGCAAGCACAATGAGTGGGCAGATGCACAACAGAGGGGACAGAGGCAATAACACGGGCACAATCAGGGAAGAGAGGCAAGAAAAGCGAGCACTCACCGGAGGACTCAGCAGTTTCTCGACTTCTTCCGGCGGCAGTCGGGCAGAAATGGTGTCAGAAAAGCGCCGCGATTTTCGCATTCGGGCGTGGTTTTTGCTGTTGAGTTTTGGATGACGTCACAGAGTTAAAAACTGCAAAGGTACTGTTGGACTTGGCCCTTCTGGCAGGTTCACCCCTGAACTTTTTGCCTTGTAAGGTTACCTCGTTATAGTGATTTCTGGTCTTTGCGCACTTTAGCACTGTGGCGCAGTGTAACGTGCGCGCGCTCTCTGAGTGCGTGTGTGAGATTGGCCTGCCCTCCCATAGAAACGCTTGGGGAATATGTGTGTCCCTGGTAGTTCCTGATGCGTGGGGAGTCCAAGGTTGAGTTTGGTATGTGCGAACTCGTGAGATTAAATGCTGCGCGATGATGCGTGCGGCATTCATGTCTCTAGTGTGGAAGTGCCACTTCTAGAAGTTGGCCTGTCTGTGCAGTGACTGTCTGGCTCGTGATTGGCTGGAGCTGGCTGGTGTGCCTGGCTCCAGAAGTCAGGATGGGTCTGCCCCGGTGGTGAATGGGAGATCTGCATGTTGATGTGAGGGAGGGGCTGCACCTGGGACCTGAATAGGGCTGGGCTTTCCCTACACGATGCTGGCTCAGCCCCCTGTGGTGCGACTATTGACCCTAGCCTGGCCAGTGAATGAGAAGAGGGGCTGAGCAAAACAAAGTGCTCCAAAACCAGCTGCGTCTGGTTTTTCCCCCACCCTGCACCCTACAACCAAAGGGATTTAGTGTATAAAAAGAGGCTGTGACCTCTTGTAAAATGTTCTTGTTTCTGACTGGAATCTACCAGGGGTGTGCTGCTGCTGGGGCCCAGGGGAAGGCTTGCCTCCCTGGACCCTGCCCAGCACCTGGATATCCTGGATGCCTGGAAAGATCTCTCCCTGTGGGGCCCTTCTGCCTTGCCTGGGGGGACTGGAGGACTTTTTCTTTACTAGGAGCTGCCTGCTCTATTTCCCTGCCCCAGGACCCCTTGGACTCCCCAGCACATTAGGAGCGCTTTATTTGAACTTTGCAGCATGGAGCTGCTCTATGACCTGCTCGTGTTCAGGCAGGAGCCTACCCTGCATATTGCCAGCATTTTAATTATTTGTATTTACGGGTGCCACCCCATTTATATGCACCTTAGCTGGTGCCCACCCCGCTTCTACGTTTATTTATAAAACCGAGGGTGGCCACCCCTCATTTCGCCCCCATTAGATCACCCCCGCGGCCCTCGCGCCGCAAAATAGGAAGTCAGGCACTATAGTGCCTGACTCGGGGTGGGACTTCCGGTTCTGCGAGGAAGTCCCGCCCGCTGCCGTGCTCCGATTGGGTGAGCCGCGCCGACCGAAAACTGAAGAGAGGCTGGCCCGGGGCTCCCATGAGCTGAAGAGACCCCCGGGGACGTCAAGAGACCACTGCCGAATGCTGCAGGGTTCCCATTACCAGGATGGAGGGAATTGACCCGGAGCCTTGTGGCTCCACACTGAGTCCCTGTCCGGAGATGGGGGACTGGGTGAAGATGGGCGCCAGCCAGCAGCGTGGGGGGGGGGGGGGGCGCGAGGCACATTGCCGGTGCATGCCCCCACCGCGAGCGCCAGAGTCGTCCCATTGCCGCCGGAGGAGCCCCCGCCAGCAGCAGCAGCCCTTTGAGTGAAACGGGCAGGGGGGGCTCTGTGGGAGCTCCGGTTGGTGCCTGGGAAGGGCACCACGTCAGGGGAGCATTTAGGGCGGCCCCGGATGAGAGTGGGCCGCCCCCACGTTGCATTTATGACTCCCCAGAGCCAGATCGCTCCGCCGCACCACATCCCTTATCCCAGACCCCCGTGGGCCCCACAGTGGTTGGGGCATTCTTTGTTTAGAGCCTACGTGGCTCTCACGTGATTTGGGGCACAGCTGTGTCCAGAGCCTAGATGGCTCTAACCTGTGCCACCCTATGTTTGTTCTAGAGCCTGGAGGGATCCCAAAGTTTGGCACAGTTTTGTTTCCAAGGGACAGTGAGGGCCCCTGTCGCAGATTTGCTTCACAGCTGCCCAGCAAGTAGTGGGCAGCTGCACCGTTTAGGTTTTCCTTCCTAGGGACATGTACTTTGGACTCAGGAGTGAGTCGCACTCCTTCATCCCTACCCTGGCCTTCCCCAGCTGCGCAGCACTTAGTGCCAGCTGCAGCGTTTAGGCCCTGTTCTTGTCTCCCAGCTGCCCAGCAAGTAGTGGGCAGCTGCTATGTTTAGGTTTTGGCGCAGTGGTGCAACCTGGACCCTAATGTGATTTATGTGCCTAATGTGATTTATGTGCTTAATGTGATTTATGCGCTAATGCTTTGGGTGTTAGGAAATGTACTGTGTGTAGTATGTTTTGCGCACCCTGTTTTCTGACCCCGCTGAATGTGTTTTTATGCATCATGTGTCTTCCCTACACCGCTGAATGTGTTCTTATGCATCATGTTTTACCTACACCGCTGAATGTGTTTTTATGCGTCATGTGTCTTACCTACACCGCTGAATGTGTTCTTATGCATCATGGGTTTTAACCTACACCGCTGAATGTGTTTTTATGCGTCATGTGTCCTACCTACACCGCTGAATGTGTTCTTATGCATCATGTATTTTACCTACACCGCTGGATGTGTTTTTATGCGTCATGTGTTTTACCTACACGCTGAATGTGTTTTTATGCATCATGTGTCTTACCTACACCGCTGAATGTGTTCTTATGCATCATGTGTTTTACCTACACCGCTGAATGTGTTTTTATGCGTCATGTGTCCTACCTACACCGCTGAATGTGTTCTTATGCATCATGTGTTTTACCTATACTGCTGAATGCGTTTTTTTGCGTCATGTGTCTTACCTACACCGCTGAATGTGTTCTTATGCATCATGTGTTTTACCTACTCTGCTGAATGTGTTTTTATGCATCATGTGTCCTACCTACACCGCTGAATGTGTTCTTATGCATCATGTGTCTTACCTACACCGCTGAATGTGTTTTTATGCATCATGTGTTTTACCTACACGCTGAATGTGTTTTTATGCATCATGTGTCTTACCTACACTGCTGAATGTGTTCTTATGCATCATGTGTTTTACCTACACCGCTGAATGTGTTTTTATGCGTCATGTGTTTTACCTACACCGCTGAATGTGTGAAGCTTTTGTGCCTAAAACTATCTCCAAGGGCTTGATACTGGGCTCGCCCCTGAACAGAGTCCCAGCACCAGTGGACTCTATTGTGCCTTCCCTGCCAAGTTGCTGGGACTTGTCTGATCCCCTTGGGCCGCTGGGGCCCCGCCGGAAGTGTGTCTCGCTCACCCCCTTTCGCAGCCCGTGCCTGGCCGCCCTCCTGCCTCGAGCCGCGATGCTCTCCTCTGAGCTGCGTCCGCTTCGCTGGGCCACGCTTTCATCACCGAGTTCACCGGCCCCTCACTTCTGCACCATCTCACAGTGGGCAAAACAGCACTTTCACACCGGTAGGGGTAAATACTTTGCTTTGGCCAGTATTCTACAGCGCCCGGAGCACATCAGTTTACAGCACTCAGTCCACGGTTTACACGCATGCTTTCATCCCGAAGTGTACCGGCACCTCACCTCAGCACCATCGCACAGTGGGCAAAACAGCACTTTCACACCGGTAGGGGTAACTACTTCGCTTCACACTCCCTCTTTAGCACACCCTAACCACCCTACAGACCTCACAGTGCTCCTAACCTCCTCTTTCCCACTTTTTTATCCCCTTTTTCCCCTTACTCGCTTCAACGGAATCACAAAATGGCGGACAACACTTTCTAATTGCAACCGCTTGCACCGCTCGCAGGCAATCAGCAGCAAGCTTGTGCTTGTAACGCCTCAGCCAATCAGATGGCAGAATCCCAAATATCAGTATCTGTAAATTTCGATATTTCTCAAAAACTACTGAACGGATTTACACAAAATAAACAAAAGTGTGCTTCCATCTTTAGCAGTGCCATAAGACCCCCTTCAACAGCGCGTTTCACCCTGCTGGGCTTGATCACGGTACAAAGTATTATTAGTCCCTTCACTATTTCTGTGTTATACACCTATATCACCAATGTGCACATTATGATGCATTCTGGGTCAGGTAGTTCATGAGACACAAAACCCAATTGTGATTACCAAAAAAAGGAAAAATTGTGTTTTCTTTAAAAAAGTAACATTAAAAAAAACATTTTTATATTCTTGATATTGTCCTTTGTTCATTGGACATTTTTTGTTATTTTTTGTGTGCCGCTCCATCAAATTATTTTGTATTTACAACATCTTCCATTGCCAGTGATCAAGGGCGTCATAACGCCCGAAACGCGTTTGGCTCATTTGTGTGTGGTATCTGGCTGAATACACCCAAGGAGTTATGGATTAACACGGTGTGTTGTGGCTTTATCTTTGGGGGCAACTCTGTGTTTGGGGATATATATATATATATATATATTCACTGAAAAAACCAAAGGTTATACACTATATATAGTTAGGAATTAGCCTTTAAAAAACCAATGAAATTCACTAAAAAAAACATAGATTTTAGGCCTTATATAGTTAGGAATTAACATATAAAAAACCATTGAAATTCCTCCTATATATTTAGCTGGACATTTTATTGACATAAAACCCAATGAAATTCCATATATAGTTAGTTGCAATAACTATATATCGCGCACCCGCAATCCACTGCTGATGATGTCACATATTACATCATTCATGACATGGTCAGTGACATCACTGATGACATCACTGATGACATCATCCAGTGACTGTGTGTTTCTGTAAAGTTTAAATATGTTTTACATATTGAAGAATGAGTGGATGTATAAGTGTGTGGATGAAGGATTTAGTAGGTGCGTGACTGACTGAGCGAGTGAATGAATGTGTCTTACTGAATGCATGGGTTAATGACTAAACTGTCTGAAAGTGTTCATCAATATGTCTGTTGTTGTGCAAGCTGCTGCATGTGTTGATCAGTAGCTATATGAGTGGCTATATAGCTTATTGATTGGTTGCCCAAGTATTTGTATGGAAGACTGAGTGTGTGTGTAACTGGCTGGGAGGCGGGTGACTATGTGCAGATCAATGTGTACTTGTATCAGTAATTGTATAAGAGAGTAAGTATGTGTTAGTATATGTTTGGAAAAGTAAGGTGTTCTGTGTTTAACTGTATAGATGAGGAAATCGAAGTGTGATTGATTCTTTACAGGACTGACTAGGTGTGTGAGTAACTCCATGGATGAGTGGCAGTGTGTGAGTGTCTGCATAGGTGTATGAGTGCATATGACAGTGTTGTAAAAATTAGTGACTGTATGTACGAGTGATTGTATGGGTGAATGAGTGAATGTGTGCGTAGACGTAGGAATCAGTGAGTGCATATGTAGTAACTGGTATTGGTGTGTCATGATGTCATCAGTGATGTCATTTGAGATGTCATCAGTTATGTCATCAGTGATGTCATTTCAGATGTCATCAGTGATGTCATCAGTGATGTCACTGACCATGTCATGAATCATGAATGATGTAATATGTGACATCATCAGCAGTGGATTGCAGGTGCGCGATATATAGTTATTGCAACTAACTATATATGGAATTTCATTGGGTTTTATGTCAATAAAATGTCCAGCTAAATATATAGGAGGAATTTCAATGGTTTTTTATATGTTAATTCCTAACTATATAAGGCCTAAAACCTATGGTTTTTTTTAGTGAATTTCATTGGTTTTTTAAAGGCTAATTCCTAACTATATATAGTGTATAACCTTTGGTTTTTTCAGTGAATTTCATTGGTTTTTTAAATGCTAATATATATATATATATAGGAGGAATTTCAATGGTTTTTTATATGTCAATTCTTAACTATATAAGGCCTAAAACCTATGGTTTTTTTAGTGAATATATATATATATATATATATATATATATATATATATATATATATATATATATATATATGCTCTTTTTAAAAGTGAAATATTTTTCAGACCGCTATATGGGTGTATTTTAGAGTTGCATCAAATAATTTATTGTTTTAAAGGATATAGTCACAATTCTGTGTGTCGAGATAGTGCAATGATTATTGAATAATTTAGTCCCTGTGTTTGTACTGTGATGACTTTTGTGATTTTTTTTTAAATCGAAATAAAGTTTATAAAGTGTAAAGTTTAAAAAAAAAATATATATATATATATATATATATGTATATATATATATATATATATATATATATATATATATATATATTACCTACTGGCGATAGCCAGTAGGTATATATAGTTAGGATTTTTTTCCTATGGGATTTTTGAAAATTCTATGTCGAATAACTTTGGCTTATGAGGACAGAATTGGCTGAAATTTTCAGGAAAATGGAACATTTTGTTTCTGAGCAGCCCCTGAAAATTTGGGGGGTTTTCGTCAAGGGGGGGCCGAGAAAAAAGGGGGGTCCCAAAACGTGTTTTTCCCATGCAATTTTCCATAGGGCGGTTGGCCTCACTTTTAGCCTGAACGGCTGAATGGATTTACACCAAACTTGGCAAAATTGTAGGGACTGGTAGCCCGATGTGCCTTTGCTATGTCTCAAGATATAGGCTCCAGTGGTTTTTACGAAAATTAACTTTGAAAAATATAAATTGGGCTACATTGGGCTATATATATGTTGGAGCCCAAATGTAGCCCAATGTAGCCCAATGTAGCCCAATGTAGCCCAAAGATGGCCACCAGAGACAAAAAACCAAATGTAGCCCAAATATCAGCCAGATGTAGCCCAACTATAGCCCAATGACAGATTGTCCCAGAGTGTTCTAAAGAACAACTAGAGTGCTAACAGTCCTACTTATTACAAAGGTATGGCACACCTGAAGCCATCTTGATTGGAATAAAGTGGTAACTCTTAAAACATTTAATTTAAAAAGGAACAAAATGAGGGGGTTCATTTTGCCATAGAAAGTATGATTAGCGAATATATGACGAAATCCCGCATACCATCAGTCCGCAAAAAAAATCCCGCATGTACTATTAGGCCGCAAATTAAAATAACGAAAACTTTTAGAACGAATATGCCTTTAGCATACACTAAACAACTAAACTACCCTAAACCCTAAAACACTACCCCCAGCATGACCCTACACTACACAAACAGTACAACACTACCCTAAACCCTAAAACACTACCCCCAGCATGACCCTACATTACACAAACACTACAACACTACCCTAAACCCTAAAACACTACCCCCAGCATGACCCTACACTACACAAACACTACAACACTACCCTAAACCCTAAAACACTACCCCCAGCATGACCCTACACTACACAAACACTACAACACTACCCTAAACCCTAAAACACTACCCCCAGCATGACCCTACACTACGCAAACACTACAACACTACCCAAAACCCTAAAACACTACACCCCAGCATGACCCTACACTACGCAAACACTACAACACTACCCTAAACCCTAAAACACTACCCCCAGCATGACCCTACACTACACAAACACTACAACACAACCCTAAACCCTAAAACACTACCCCCAGCATGACCCTACACTACGCAAACACTACAACACAACCCTAAACCCTAAAACACTACCCCCAGCATGACCCTACACTACGCAAACACTACAACACTAACCTAAATCCTAAAACACTACCCCCAGCATGACCCTACACTACGCAAACACTACAACACTACCCAAAACCCTACAACACTACACCCCAGCATGACCCTACACTACGCAAACACTACAACACTACCCTAAACCCTAAAACACTACCCCCAGCATGACCCTACACTACGCAAACACTACAACACTACCCAAAACCCTAAAACACTACACCCCAGCATGACCCTACACTACGCAAACACTACAACACTACCCTAAACCCTAAAACACTACCCCCAGCATGATCCTACACTACGCAAACACTACAACACTACCCTAAACCCTAAAACACTACCCCCAGCATGACCCTACACTACGCAAACACTACAACACTACCCTAAACCCTAAAACACTACCCCCAGCATGACCCTACACTACGCAAACACTACAACACTACCCTAAACCCTAAAACACTACCCCCAGCATGACCCTACACTACGCAAACACTACAACACTACCCTAAACCCTAAAACACTACCCTCAGCATGACCCTACACTACGCAAACACTACAACACTACCCAAAACCCTAAAACACTACCCCCCAGCATGACCCTACACTACGCAAACACTACAACACTACCCAAAACCCTAAAACACTACCCCCAGCATGACCCTACACTACGCAAACACTACAACACTACCCTAAATCCTAAAACACTACCCCCAGCATGACCCTACACTACGCAAACACTACAACACTACCCAAAACCCTAAAACACTACACCCCAGCATGACCCTACACTACGCAAACACTACAACACTACCCTAAACCCTAAAACACTACCCCCAGCATGACCCTACACTACGCAAACACTACCCAAAACCCTAAAACACTACACCCCATCATGACCCTACACTACGCAAACACTACAACACTACCCTAAACCCTAAAACACTACCCCCAGCATGACCCTACACTACGCAAACACTACAACACTACCCTAAACCCTAAAACACTACCCCCAGCATGACCCTACACTACGCAAACACTACAACACTACCCTAAACCCTAAAACACTACCCCCAGCATGACCCCACACTACACAAACACTACAACACTACCCTAAACCCTAAAACACTACCCTCAGCATGACCCTACACTACGCAAACACTACAACACTACCCAAAACCCTAAAACACTACCCCCAGCATGACCCTACACTACGCAAACACTACAACACTACCCAAAACCCTAAAACACTACCCCCAGCATGACCCTACACTACGCAAACACTACAACACTACCCAAAACCCTAAAACACTACCCCCAGCATGACCCTACACTACGCAAACACTACAACACTACCCAAAACCCTAAAACACTACACCCCAGCATGACCCTACACTACGCAAACACTACAACACTACCCAAAACCCTAAAACACTACACCCCAGCATGACCCTACACTACGCAAACACTACAACACTACCCAAAACCCTAAAACACTACCCCCAGCATGACCCTACACTACGCAAACACTACAACACTACCCAAAACCCTAAAACACTACACCCAGCATGACCCTACACTACGCAAACACTACAACACTACCCTAAACCCTAAAATACTACACCCCAGCATGACCCTACACTACGCAAACACTACAACACTATCCTAAACCCTAAAACACTACGCCCAGCATGACCCTACACTACGCAAACACTACAACACTACCCTAAACCCTAAAACACTAGCCCCAGCATGACCCTACACTACGCAAACACTACAACACAACCCTAAACCCTAAAACACTACCCCCAGCATGACCCTACACTACGCAAACACTACAACACTACCCTGAACCCTAAAACACTACCCCCAGCATGACCCTACACTACGCAAACACTACAACACAACCCTAAACCCTAAAACACTACCCCCAGCATGACCCTACACTAAACAACCACCACAACTCTACACTACACTAACACAACACTACACTACACAACACTACACTACACTACACAATCACTAACCCACGAAAAAATTAACACAAACCCACTTACCTCTCTCGTCATCGTGGTTTTCACAACGCAAATGCATTTACCATACATGCCTTTAAAACGTAATTCTTTGTAAAGGCATGCGCGATAAATGCACATGCGTTTTGAAAAAATGCGGGATAATGGTATGCGAGCTCAATGACCTTGCGGGATAATGGTATGCGGACTGAAAGTCTGCGGGATAAAAAATGCGGGAAAATGGCTGCAAACCATGATTAGCAGCAGACTTCCCTGGTGAGCACTAGCTTTACTACAGTGATCTAATGAGCAACTAGAGTGCTAACATTCAGAATTTATGGAAAATGTGTGACACATCTGAATGCCTTCTTGATAGAACCAAAGTAAACAAGCATTGAAAATGCAATAGATCTCGCCCTCGTTTAAGTTAAAGCCATTCTGTTTGTAATGAGGTGGCTTTTTAGCTTTGCTTTTATTAGTGTTTTTAAAACTTTCATGTAAATAACATGCATATGTATGCATATATGTATATGTATGCATGCATTTATATTTATATAGATATGCAGATTACATATGTTTATATATGTATATTACCTACTGGCGATAGCCAGTGGGTATATATAGTTAGGATTTTTTCTCTATGGGATTTCTGAAAATTCTATGTCTAATAACTTTGGCGTTTGTGGACGGAATTGGCTGAAATTTTCAGGAAAATGGCACATTTTTTTTCTGAGCAGCCCCTGAAAATTTGGTGGGGTTTCGTCAAGGGGGGGCCGAGAACAAAGGGGGGTCCCAAAACGCGTTTTTCCCATTCATTTTTCCATAGGGCGGTTGGACTCACTTTTAGCTCGAACGGCTGAATAGATTTACATGAAACTTGGCAAAATTGTAGATATGGTTTGCCCGACGTGCCTTTGCTATGTCTCAATATATGTGCTCCAGTGGATTTTGAGAAATTAACGTTTAAAAAAATATATATATCTGTGACAGCGCTCCGGTTAGCGCCCCGGTTCGCGTACCTGACGCGTAACGGAACTTCGCGAAGCGAATCTGATTGGCTCTCCGGTGTCTGTCAACATTCTAAACAAACCGGAGCGGCCGCCATCTTGTCTCTCGGTACGATCGAGAGACAAGATGTGGTGAAAAACGAAGGGGGAAATGAAGGAAAGGGGGCAAGGTAGACCACTCCTGACCCCCTAGGATTGATGAGGGGGATATTAAAGTGCCCCGCGGGGCAAAAAATTTTGCGATTTTACGCCGTAGAGGCGCGTCCCGGTACGCGAACCGGGCAGCTCACCGGGCAGCTAACCGGGCAGCTAACCGGCAGCGTAGCTGTCAACATTGTAAACAGTCCGGAGCGGCCGCCATCTTGTCTCTCGGTAGGTTCGAGAGACAAGATGTGGTGAAAAAAGAAGGGGGAAATGAAGGAAAGGGGGCAAGGTAAACCCCTCCTGACCCCCTAGGATTTATGAGGGGGATATTAAAGTCCCCGCGATTTTTCGCGGTAGAGGCGCTTCCCGGTACGCGAACCGGGCAGCTAACCGGCAGCGTAACGGGAGTCCGCCATCTTGTGTTTTTGGAGCGTCCGGTTCGCGTACCGGGTAGCGTCCCGGTAAGCGTAACAAGGGGAAAACCAAGAGAAACAGTAAAAAAAAAATTAAGGGAATAGATTTCCAGCAAACTTGGCAAAATTGTAGGGACTGTTTGTTTGATGTGCCTTTGCAAGGCCTCAAGATATGTGCACGGGTGGATTTTGTCTAATTAAGGTTAAAAAAAATATATATATCTGTAAGCGTGCTCCGGCATGCTTACGTTACGGGTTTTGTTTGCGCTGCAGAACCGATACGTCACGGTTATGCGACGCGTCATGAGGCGTCTCACGTGGCTACGTGATACGTCACGTAATAAAGAATATATTTTACAGCTATAGATATTAGCTTTTAAAAAACCAATGAAATTCACTGAAAAAACCATAGGTTATAGACCATATATAGTTAGGAATTTGCATTTACAAAACCTTGAAAATTCACTGAAAAAACCATAGGTTAGAGACCATATATAGTTAGCTGGACATTTTATTGACAAAAAAACAATGAAATTCCATATATAGTTAGTTGCACTAACTATATATTGCGCACCCGCAATCCACTGCTGATGATGTCACATATTACATCATTCATGACATGGTCAGTGACATCACTGATGACATCACTGATGACATCTCAAATGACATCACTGATGACATCACTGATGACATCTCAAATGACATCAGTGATGACATCATGACACACCAATACCAGTTACTACATACGCACTCACTGATTCCTACGTCTACACACACATTCACTCATTCACCCATACAATCACTCATACATACAGTCACTCATTATTACACTATCATATGCACTCATACACCTATGCAGACACTCACACACTGCCACTCATCCATGGAGTTACTCACACACCTAGTCAGTCCTGTAAAGAATCAATCACACTTCCATTTCCTCATCTATACAGTTAAACACAGAACACCATACTTCAGTGACATCACTGATGACATCACTGATGACATCTCAAATGACATCACTGATGACATCTCAAATGACATCACTGATGACATCATGACACACCAATACCAGTTACTACATACGCACTCACTGATTCCTACGTCTACACACACATTCACTCATTCACCCATACAATCACTCATACATACAGTCACTCATTATTACAACACTATCATATGCACTCATACACCTAGTCAGTCCTGTGAAGAATCAATCACACTTCGATTTCCTCATCTATACAGTTAAACACAGAACACCATACTTTTCACACATATACTAACACATACTTACTCTCTTATACAATCACTGATACAAGTACACATTGATATGCACAGAGTCACACACCTCCCAGCCAGCCACACACACACTCAGTCTTCCATACATCCACTCATTCTTCAATATGTAAAACATATTTAAACTTTACAAAAACACACAGACACTAGATGATGTCATCAGTGATGTCATTTGAGATGTCATCAGTGATGTCATCAGTGATGTCATTTGAGATGTCATCAGTGATGTCATCAGTGATGTCACTGACCATGTCATGAATGATGTAATATGTGACATCATCAGCAGTGGATTGCGGGTGCGCGATATATAGTTAGTGCAACTAACTATATATGGAATTTCATTGTTTTTTTGTCAATAAAATGTCCAGCTAACTATATATGGTCTCTAACCTATGGTTTTTTCAGTGAATTTTCAAGGTTTTGTAAATGCAAATTCCTAACTATATATGGTCTATAACCTATGGTTTTTTCAGTGAATATATATATATATATATATATATATATATATATATATATATATATATATATATATATATATATATATTTTACGGATTCCTTTCAATCAACTAAAAAACTCAAGGCAATAGCAAACATTGTTTGTATTGAGGTTCAAAAAGTTTGCAAGAAGCGTTTAACATGGAATAGCGATGCACATGGAAATGTGTACCCCACCTGCCCTGCACCATCTGGACACGTGTGAAGCTAGTCAGAAGTATGCCCACTGGTTGCAGGCATTTTACTTCACAGCGGACTGACTGCAGTATAGGCAGTAGAATGAGCTAACAAATATATATCCCCCCCCCCCCAGCCCACCATCACCAACTTCAGATGCTGTTACTAAGCCAAGCTACTCCCCAAGCTCCTGTCCCGGCTGCCAGTGCACTCTCTCTGTAAATGCTTCCCGTCACCGCTGAAGCAGTTTTCCTTCTTTGCTTTGCTTCGCTGTTCCTGGGTTATTAGCTGCTCATTAACTCATAGATTCAATCAGATGCCCTCTGGAGGCCATTTCCTCGTCATTATGACTTCTAATTAACCAATTACCCAGAGGTTGGCTTTGAGAAAAGAGATCCCCGAATGCAGTCACACATAGGAATGTCACATACAGTGAACGCAGCTGACGAGTTTAGAGTGTGCTTATTTGTTTATTCGCAGGTTCTAGTGCTGTCAAAGATTTGCAGATATGTAAGTGTTTATCTAGATCCCAACAATCAATCTGACGTTTTCGAGCACCTTTTAAGGTGCCATAAGCTGAGAACCACTTGGCTCCCTGACACCTAAACAATCACAGTTCCACCCATCGCTCGAAGTCAGGCAACCACGAGGAACCCGAGGCTCTCGCAGCCTCTGACAGCTAAGCTCCGTGACCCTGCTCTTGGGCTTACCTAAAGATGCCTTGGCTATTTAACTTGCGGTATAGCGCAGGCAAATTGTTGTGTGTGTAGCTCTCTGTACACTGCCCCCGCTAGATAAAAGGGAGAGTGCGCCCTTATGAAGGAAGAAAGTGCTTTACAATGGTTTGTGGTTCCAAAAACCACAAAAGGAAGCTCTGGGCGCTGAGTGAGCAGTCGAGTAGTGAGACACTCTCGCAGGCGCGATTGTCTATCGAACGAGCACTTCTGCTCCAGTGGCATTTTAACTTTTCGTCTTGATTTGCCTATCCTTGACTATGTGCAGCCCTGAGTACACGCCGCAAACTGGATGTGCGCACTGGAGAAAGGGAGCGAGGCACACTCACAACAAGGCGAGCGCGCAGCCCTGAGTATCTGCAATGACACACTAATCTTAATTAAAATACCCTACCGAAATAGATCTGAACTGCACAAAGCCATAAGCGAGGATCAAACACGTCACCTACTTGGGAGGTCCACCCGAGGGGACAGAAGAGCTGCATCCCAAATAATGAAGCTGCAAAGCGAGTTTAAACTGCAAGCACAGGTTTATTCTGAACTCTGCCGCCGATACAGGAGCCGCCCGACTGCTGGGTGGACTCGAAGCAAGACAATATCCGTCAAGACCCGAAAATGAAAGACTATCCCTTCAACCAGACGGATAAGCAGACAAACAAGCAAATCAAGTCCATAAACTCACAGCTACACCATTACTACCAGCATCACCCGGTCTCCCCCTCGGCATGGGAGACCGGACATCCAAGGCTTCCCCCAGGCAGGGGGAAAGCGGAAACCACGTCCTCCCGGCCGGCCCACAACCAGGCGGTGGCCATCTTAAGGCAGCTCGGGCGGCGGCGGTGATCTCGGGGGCCAAAACGAGGGGAGAACACCCTCGAAATTAAATAAAAAAACATTAAAATGAAAGAGAGAAGCCCCCCAAGCCCCCCCCCCCAAAAAAAAATTGTGAAAAATCGCGGGGTGCGCGCTTATAGATATATAATTGATTTCTCTTCTAATTTTCTCAGGAACTACTGGAGGGATTTACACTATTTAACAAAAAGCGTGATCTGCGTACCAGACACTACCATTTTGACAAGTTTGGTGTAATTCCCTTCAGTGGTTCAAGCTGTAGCTGAGTCTAAAGGTCCTATGGAAATTAACATGGGGAAAACACATTTTGGGACCCCCCTTTTTTCTCAGCCCCCACTTGACGAATCCCCCCCAAATTTTCAGGGAAGGAGCGGAGCGGAGCGAGCCATCTTCTTTGAGAAATTTGCGAAGATTCATCAACCAGGGCCAAAGTTATTCCCAATAGAATGTTGGGGATTTCCTATGGTAGCCAATCCTAACTATATATACCTACTGGCTATCGCCAGTAGGTAATAACCTACTGGCGGTCGCCAGTAGGTAGTTATAGTTAGGATTGTTTTCTATAGGAAATCCGCAACATTCTATTGGGAATAACTTTGGCGCCGGTTGAGGAATCTGCCTGTAATTTCCCTTAAATTTGCCTCGCTGCGCTCCGCTCCTTCCCTGAAAGTTTGGGGGGGATTAGGGGGGTCCCAAAATGTGTTTTCCCCATGTTAATTTCCATAGGGCGGTTGGACTCACTTTTAACCCGAACGGCTGAATGGATTTCCACAAAACTTGGCAAAATTGTAGGGACTGGTAGCCCGATGAGCCTTTGCTATGCCTCAAGATATGTGCTCCAGTGGATTTTGAGTAATTTAGGTTCAAAAAAATATATATATCTGGGCGGAGCCTAACCACACATCTGATCTGATTGGCTGTCAGCACTTCATCCAAGAAGTGTTGGCAGCCATCTTGGGACCAATATACATGATAGCACCTCATTAAAAAGCATTGTAGTTAATAGAGGGTTTTCGGACTTTAGTTACATTATAAATCATTTGTTGATGGTACCATACTCATTTTAGGAATTGTGGTGTGTTCTAAAGTGATTTTACCATGTGAAAAAGCCTTCTGCTGTGATATCATGAATCATGTTTGAAAGAAAACTAATATCTCATGATTTTCCCACAGTGGTTTGGAAGGGGATCTATAAGCTAAACTGAAAGCATATTTTCTGTAAATTCACATTATCTTTCTCAGTCATGTGAGAATGAAGTCTGACATTCTCAGTAAAACATGCACATCCAACAAGGACAGAGACTGTCAGTTGATTCCTTTGTGTTCTTCTGCAGCCTCCTAGAGTGTTCTAAAGAACAACTAGAGCGCTAACAGTCCTACTTATTACAAAGGTATAGCACACCTGAAGCCATTGTGATGGGAATAAAGTGGTAACTCTTAAAACATTTAATTTAAAAAGGAACAAAATGAGGGGGTATATTATGCCATAGAAAGTATTATTAGTGCTGCAGACAGAAAAATTAGGGCACATTTTGAGTGACTTCTCAAATCCTCTTCTATTTCATTAAAAAATTCTGACATGCAGTCTCCCAAGATGGCCACCAGAGACAAAAGAGCCCAAATGTAGCCCAAATATCACCCAGATGTAGCCCAAGTATAGCCCAATGACAGAATGTCCCAGAGTGTTCTAAAGAACAACTAGAGCGCTAACAGTCCTACTTATTACAAAGGTATGGCACACCTGAAGCCATCTTGATTGCAATAAAGTGGTAACTTTTAAAACATGTAATTTAAAAAGGAACAAAATGAGGGGGTATATTTTCCCATAGAAAGTATGATTAGTGCTGCAGAAAGAAAAATTAGGGCACATTTTGAGTGACTTCTCAAATCCTCTTCAATTTCATAAAAAAATTCTGACATGCAGACTGAAACATGCACTTTGAAAACCAGCAGCAGACTTCCCTGGTGAGCAGTAGCTTTACTACTGTGATCTAATGAGCAACTAGAGTGCTAACATTCAGAATTTATGGCAAATGTGTGACACATCTGAATGCCTTCTTGATGGAACCAAAGTAAACAAGCATTGAAAATGCAATAGATCTCGCCCTCGTTTAAGTTAAAGCCATTCTGTTTGTAATGAGGTGGCTTTTTAGCTTTGCTTTTATTAGTGTTTTTAAAACTTTCATGTAAATAACATGCATCTGTATGCATATATGTATATGTATGCATGCATTTATATTTGTATTTATATAGATATACAGATTATATATGTTTATATATGTATGTATATATATATTCACTGAAAAAAACATAGGTTATAGACCATATATAGTTAGGAATTAGCATTTACAAAACCTTGAAAATTCACTGAAAAAACCATAGGTTATAGACCATATATAGTTAGGGATTAGCATTTACAAAACCTTATTTTACTCGCACAAAACCATTGAAATTCCCATATATAGTTAGTTGCACTAACTATATATCGCGCACCCGCAATCCACTGCTGATGATGTCACATATTACATCATTCATGACATGGTCAGTGACATCACTGATGACATCACTGATGACATCATCCAGTGACTGTATGTTTCTGTAAAGTTCAAATATGTCTTACATATTGAAGAATGAGTGGATGTATAAGTGTCTGGATGAAGGATTTAGTAGGTGCATGACTGACTGTATGAGTGAGTGATTAAATGTGTCTCACTGAGTGCATGGGTTAGTGACTAAACTGTCTTAATTTGTGCATCATTATGTCTGTTGTTCTGTAAACTGCTGCATGTGTTGATCAGTAGCTATATGAGTAACTATATGGGTTATTGATTGGTTGCCCAAGTATTTGTATGGGAGACTGAGTGTGTGTGTGTGGGTGGCTGGGAGGTGTGTGACTCTGTGCATAGATGTGTGAACAGTTGATTCACTAGATGTATGGGTTCAAAAGTGCATGTGGAATCAGCTGTATGGGCGGTTGACTGTGTGCATGAGTGTATTGGTGAGTGAAGGATATCTCAGTGCTACATGTCAAAGTAAGTACATATGTAAAACACAGTACATGTGAGAGTTGACATATATAAATAACTGTGCATAAGAGCCAGTGAATGTGTGAGTGGCTGTATGGATCATTGTAAACTTGTATCAGGGATTGTATAAGAGAGTAAATATGTGTTAGTATATGTTTGAATAAGTAAGGTGTGTATAACTGTATAGTTGAGGAAATGGAGGTGTGATTGATTTTTTGCATGACTGACTAGGTGTGTGAGTAACTCCATGGATGAGTGACTTTCTGTGAGTGTCTGTTTACACTGATTGTATCTAAGGTTATATTAGAATCTGAAGAGGTTCATCGTATTATCACATGAATGATATCATCAGTGATGTGATGAGTAATGTCAAATGAGATGTCATCAGTGATGCCATTTGAGATGTCATCAGTGATGTCATCAGTGATGTCATTTGAGATGTCATCAGTGATGTCACTGACCATGTCATGAATGATGTAATATGTGACATCATCAGCAGTGGATTGCGGGTGCGCGATATATAGTTAGTGCAACTAACTATATATGGGAATTTCAATGGTTTTGTGCGAGTAAAATAAGGTTTTGTAAATGCTAATCCCTAACTATATATGGTCTATAACCTATGTTTTTTTCAGTGAATTTTCAAGGTTTTGTAAATGCTAATTCCTAACTATATATGGTCTATAACCTATGGTTTTTTCAGTGAATTTCAATGGTTTTTTAATAGCAAATAATAAAAGCTTTAAAATGTCAAGTATGTGGTAGGTAAAAACATTTTCGTGTTTATGCACGCTGATGTGCTTTGAACGCTGCCCCCCTCCTCTTTTCTTTTAGGAGTATTCTCTCTTTGCAGATAGTGAAGGGTAGGTAACACAGGCCTTTGCCCCCGTTGTAATCCGTCGTGCCTGCTTCCCTCTCCATTTGATTGATTGTTATCCTAGCATTTATTGTTTTGGAATTGGTTCTCTTTGGTTCATTCTCTATTTACAAACAAGCACAGAGTCGCAATACTCTGTTTAGTCTTTGCAGATAGTGAAAAATCGTTAAAAAAACAAAAGGAATCAAGCAAAATCAGTAGGCCACTAATGGGATCTCTTTTTGACCTCGCTAAAATAGAAACATTATGAACAACTCCTCATGACAAATACGAAACTAGTGAGAGGAACTGAGCTCGACACCATGATGGCTGCAAGACAGCTCGGCTCCGCCGCCCACCCCACCCAAAATAACGACAAACCCTATGCAAATGTTATAAATATATACAACACACCAGCAAAGTAACAGGGTAAAACGTTTTATTAAATAATTATTTACATGGCAGCCTGCTGCAACATCGATCCAAACAAGCTTTTTTATTTGGGACTCAAAATCAACAAGTAACAAGGTAAAACGTTTTATTAAATATCTATTTACATGGCAGCCTGCTGCAACATCGATCCAAACAAGCCTTTGTATTTGGAGCTCAAAATCAACCATCAATAGTAAGATTTTCATAGGTGAATGTAGGTTCATGGTTTTCCATCCACAGACTAAAAGCCTGGAGTGGGAGTGAAAGAACAATAACTAGGTAAGAAGGAAGGCAGAGGTTGTGGGAAGGACTCTGGATATGGTATGTTGCTTGGTCCCTGAGATGCTTCGATGTCACTGCCTTGCATAAATGGCATAAGTCCTGGATGTTGGGTGCCATAGTTGAGGGTTCCGAGCAGCGCTTGTAACACTCTCTGAAGCTTATTTGCACCTGCTGCAGCTTCACTATTCTCAAAGTAAATGGGGGCTGTTTGTGGACCTGACTGCATTGGAAAACAATGTGATGCGGTGCCTCCCTGAACCACTTGACGGAGGCCCCCGAGATAATTGCGCATGCTCCACACCTTGTCCCACAATCCGTTTGACCTGAAGACACGTCCTGCGGTGCCCTGGTCCGACCATCACATATACCTGCGCCAGGAGACGGCGTGGGGTGCAGTAGAAGGGAGAGGCGGCGCGAACGAGCCTCCCCCACCTCCCCAGGTGGAGGTTTCTCAGCTACACCCCAGCGCTTCACTCGACCAGCTGACTTGCGCCCGCTCTTGCGACACAGTGCCTCGCTCGGCCAGCTGAATTGCGCCTGCTCTTGCTATTACAACGTCTCACCCGCCATCCAACGGAATTGCACCCAATCTTGCGGTACAGTGACAGGCGGCTGCTACGGAGCTCACAAAATGGCGGTCGGCTCCACAGACTTGGGCCTGGCCTGCAAAGATGGCTCTGGGCAACCGTGGAACTCGGACGCTTGACTGCTAGGGCATGGGCCCCATTCCCAAAAGAGTCCCCTCAGCCTTGAAGATTCTACAACAGTCACCGGGACCCCCGACTCCCGTAGACTTCCGGTGGGGAGCGACTGCCATGATTGCTCACGGAATGGCCACGACGTAGCCACGAGATGGTGGTGCTCTCATGCTGACGCCAGCTTCAGTCTGAAACATCCAGAAACACTGCAGACTACCAATTCGATCAGTTCCGGTGGAGCCCCAGCGTGACCCGGTAGAAAAGAACTTGCCCTCCCCTCTTTGACTGATGGTTCTTGTTGCCTATCCCTTCTCTTGTCATTTAACAGAAATTTTTGGACTGCTGAAAGGGGTTGTGTTCCGACCGCTGGTTGGTGGAGACATTTTGACTATATTCTGGACCTGTGTTGTCGCGTAATGCGTCATATGACGCGCCGCGTTAGCGCATCCGGAAGTGCTCTGGTGCGCGAGGCACAGCTTCCCGGAAACGATCCAGAGCGCGGCGCGCAGCGCGTAACGTAAGCATAACAGGTCATGTGACTTGTTAATAAAACTTTTCATTGGTTCATTTTACTTTTGTTATTCTAATGATGAAAGGCTTGGTCATATGACCTAAAAATAACACTTTTCATTGCTTTCGAACATTTTTTTTTCCCAAATGATGAAAGCCCCACCTTTTTTTTTCTCACTCTGACTTGTAAAGCAAAGGACCCAGATGCATTTACAGTTTATCACTAACAAAGTTCCAGGCTAATGTATGTTCCCGGGAAATTTACAACTGTCCTGCAAGTAAAATATTCCTATTTCGAGAAAAAGGGCGTTTCTTCGTCCCATGAGGGAGCCGTTGAACAAAAGAGGCTCGGCCTGCTGTCTTAGTCGCTGATAGGCATGAATATCGGATTCTTATCGATCACTTTATGTTGCAGGAGTGGAAAACACAACAGCCCTTGACCATTTATCTTTACTGCTTACCTGCGTATTATACCTTTTAACCGTCATGTAATCGGGCTGCTTTATTTCACTTGCCTTTTACTGATTCGAAAACAGTGGCTATTATTCAAAACTTTACCAATCTAGGTACTACTACCATGTTTTGTTTTAAAAACCTTTATTGTGAAAATGTCAGTATACAAATACGGGCCTATAACCACGTGGGCCGGCCACGGAGCAAACTGGAATCGTATATGATGAGGGGACATTTACACTGTAGAAGAACGTAACGGGCGACCCATTAGGTTGCAAGAACTAAGGTGTCTAACAGTTGCGGAATCGGTGGACGTACATTTTATAATTAAAGTACCACAGGGCCAGTTACAATAAAATTATCTAGATATACATTTGCGGGCAAGTACCATGGGTGACGTTAATTCGAACTTTCAATAGTACAGTAATCAATAACACAGCAGAACTTAATATCAATAGGGATGTCCAAATGTTCAATCAGTACTCGTCCCCGCCCGCCATGTGCTTCAAAACTGCATACGTATCTCGTGATATCAAGGTTGGGCAACCAGTACACAACAAGGAGTTACGAGTCCCATTTATACCGGCGCCATTTTGGGCAAGGCCGGGCAGGTCCAGGATATAGTCAAAATGTCTCCACCAACCAGCGGTCGGACCAGAACCCCTTTTGGCAGTCCAAAAAGGTTCCGTTAAATGACAACAGAAGAGATAGGTAACAAGAACAATCAGTCAAAAGAGGGGACGCTTTCGTGAATGGGGCCCATGCCCTAGCAGGCAAGCGTCCGAGTTCCAAGGTGTCCCAGGGCCATTTTAGTGGACCAGGCCCAAATCCAAAGAGCCGGCCACCATTTTGAGAGTCCTGTTGCAGCCGGCTATCGCTGCACCGCAAGAGTGGGCGCAATTCAGCTGGATGGCGGGTGAGTCACTGTACCGCAAGAGCGGGCGGAACTCAGCTGGATGGCGGGCGAGACGCTGTACCGCAAGAGCGAATGCAACTCAGCTGGATGGCGGGTGAGGCACTGTGCCGCAAGAGCGGGCGGAACTCAGCTGGACGGCGAGGGAAACGCTAAGAGGCACCCCACTGCAGATGAGGTACCTCCACCTGGGGAGGCGGGAGAGGCCCGTTTGCGCCGCCCCCCCCCCCCGGGCACCCCACGCCGTCTTTCGGCGCAGCATTGTAGGATGGCCACACCAGTGAAACTTGCTGGACACCACCTCGGTGCCATCCGGATCTCGGCGCGTTGTGCTGCCTTCGGCCTACTGTAGCAGCAAGTGCGGGCGCAACTCTGCTGGACGGCGAGTGAAACGGTAAGGGGCGCCGCACTGCAGATGAGGTGCCTCCACCTGGGGAGGCGGGAGAGGCCAGTTCATGCCGCCTCCCCCCCCCCCCCCCATGCACCCCACGCCGTCTTTCGGCGCAGCATTGTAGGATGGCCACACCAGTGCGGCAACTTGCTGGACACCACCTCGGTGCCATCCGGATCTCGGCGCGTTGTGCTACCTTCGGCCTATTCGCACATCGGTCCGCTACTGACGCCGCCTCACAGGCCAACGGATTTTGTAGGCTTTTTATAGCCCAAAGCCGCATTACAGGTCATGTGACTTGTTTATAAAACTTTTCATTGGTTCATTTTACTTTTGGTTTCCTAATGATGAAATGCTTGATCATATGACCTAAAAATAACACTTTTCATTGGATTGAAACATTTTTTTTTCCCAAACGATGAAAGCCCCACCTTTTTTTTCTCACTCGGCAATCCAAAAAGGTTCTGTTAGATGACAACAGAGGGGACAGGCAACAAGAACCATCAGTCAAAGAGGGGAGGGCAAGTTCTTCCCTACCGGGTCACGTTGGGGCTCCACCGGAAGTCATTGAATTGATAGTCTACAGTGTTTCTGGATGTTTCAGACTGAAGCTGGCGTCAGCATGAGAGCACCACCATCGCGTAGCTCCGTCGTGGCCATTCCGCAAGCAATCATGGCAGCCGCTCCCCACCGGAAGCCTGCGGGAGTCGTGGACCCCGATGACTTTTGTAGAATCTTCAAGGCTGAGGGGACGCTTTCGAGAATGGGGCCCAAGCCCTAGCAGGCAAATGTCCGAGTTCAAATGTGTCCCAAGGCCATTTTAGTGGACCAGGCCCAAATCCGAAGAGCCGGCCGCCATTTTAAGAGTCCTGTGGCAGCCGCCTATCGCTGCACCGCAAGAGTGGGCGCAAATCAACTGGATGGTGGGCGAGACGCTGTAGCCGCAAGAGCGGGCGCAACTCAACTGGATGGTGGGCGAGACGCTGTAGCCGCAAGAGCGGGCGGTAAACAGCTGAATGGCGGATGAGGCACAGTGCAGCAAAAGCGGGCGGAAAACCGCTGAATGGCAACTGAAACGGTAAAGGGGCGCCCCACTGCAGCAGAGGAGCCTCCACCTGGGGAGGCCCATTCGCGCCGCCTCCCCCCCCCCTCCCCGGGGCGCCCCACGCCGTCTTTCGGCGCAGCATTGTAGGATGCCAAGACCAGTGCGGCAACTTACTGGACATCACCTGGGTGCCGTCCGGATCTCAGCGCGTTGTGCTGCCTTCGGACTATTCGCACAACAGACCGCTACTGACGCCACCTCACAGCAGCCCATTGTTGCTTTGTTTAAAAAATTTTTTTTTAACGTGTTTACTTTGTTGGAGCGTTGTATATATTTATAAGTTATTAAAGTGTTATAATCCTACTACTTTGTTGGAGTGCTATATATTTTTAATGTGACACATAATTGTGAAGACTTTGATGTACAAAAAGGCATCCCTGGAATCTTCCGCTTCAGGCTCGGTCCCACACACCCTCACAGTGAGAATCCCCTCCCCAATCACAATACAGGATCGTTATCAGATAGTAGGAACGCGTGTGGTGTGACGGATCTCATGGAGTGGGGGCCTTGATCTACTGTAACTCCTTTGAAGAGGGGTGATTCTTTACAGTTGGGGCCATAAACTACATCCGCAGGGCTAGGTGATAGCCTGGGACCGGCCTGGACAATCAGACACAGAGGAAGAGGAGTGTCAGAGGGTGCGGTAGTGAATAGGGTGAAAGGGAGGTGTCGGGCGGGCACAGGGTGTGATTCTCAGGGAAGAGCAGCGCAGATGGGGGGAGGTTTATGGCACATGCATGAGAGAGAGAGCGGGGGTGACCAGTGCGTGGGGGAGATGCTTGCGAGGGTGGGGAGCCATGCTGAGGATCGGCGGCGTGCAGAGAGTGGGTCTGGTCAAAGCATCTAAAATGGCTGCCGTGCACGACAAAAGTGTGGCATTGGAAAAAAGGCAAGATGGCACAGACAATGTTGATCAATACGGATTAATTTATAACAACTATTTTTAACAATATATTTACTCGCAGTGTCAAAATGGCGGTCAACACTTCCTGATTTCCTTCGAATCGAACGTTAACAGACGTCACGCAGCAAAAAAAAAAAAAAAAAAGCTCACGCGCAGCCGCTGGAAGACATGTATCAACATATATGAGCATCCTCAGCCACCCTCAGAAAACATAGGGGGTCAGGATACGTCTCCTGTACCCCCTTATACCCATTTCTCACATTGTTTTTCCTCCATCTTGTAATTTAATTAAAACGAAACACAAAATGGCGAATTCCCGTTTCGCGACCTGGTTCGCGAACCGGAAAGCGCTCCTACCGCAAAAAATCACATTTTTTTTATTTGCCCCACGGGACCCTTTAATAACCCCAACATCATTCCTAGGGGGTCAAGAAGGGTCTACCTTGCCCCCTTTCATTAAATTCCCCCTTCGTTTTTCTCCTCCTCTTGTCTCTCGATCCTACCGAGAGACAAGATGGCGGCCGCTCCAGACTGTTTAGAATGTTGACAGACACCGGAGAGCCAATCAGCTTCGCTTCGCAAAGTTCCGTTACGCGAAAAGTTCGCGAACCGGAGCGCTACCCGGGACGCTGTCACAGATATATCTGTTTTTTAAAACGTTCATTTCTCAAAATCCACTGGAGCACATATATTGAGACCCAGCAAAGGCACATCGGGCTAACAGTCCCTACAATTTTGCCAAGTTTCGTGCAAATCCATTCAGCCGTTCGAGCTAAAAGTGAGACCAAACGCCCTATGGAAAAATGAATGGGAAAAACGCGTTTTGGGACCCCCCTTTTTTCTTGGCCCCCCCTTGACGAAACCCCCCCAAATTTCAGGGGCTGCTCAGAAACACAATGTGCCATTTCCTGAAAATTTCAGCCGATTCCGTCGACAAACGCCAAAGTTATTAGACATAGAATTTTCAAAAGTCCCATAGAGAAAAAATCCTAACTATATATATATATATATATATATATATATATATTACCTACTGGCGGTCGCCAGTAGGTAGTTATAGTTAGGATTTTTTTCAATGCAAAATCTCAAAATTCTATTGTGAATAACTTTGGCGCCGGTTGACGAATCTGCCTGAAAATTCCCTCAAATTTGCCTCGCAGAGCTCCGGTCCTTCCTTGAAAGTTTGGGGGGGATTCGTCAAGCGGTGGCCGAGATGAAAGGGGGGTCCCAAAACGTGTTTTCTCCATGTTAATTTCCATAGGGCGGTCGAACTCACTTTTAGCCCGAACGGCTGAATGGATTTCCACCAAACTTGGCAAAATTGTAGGGACTGGTAGCCCGATGTGCCTTTGCTATGTCTCAAGATATGTGCTCCAGTGGATTTTGAGTAATTTAGGTTAAAAAAAATATATATATCTATGGCCGTGCCCCGGTACGCGATCGAGGAGCGCAGCGGGCGCGACACGCGAGGTGCGCACGGAAAGCTGATTGGCTCTCGGGTGTCCGTAAACATTCGAAACAGTCCGGACCGGCCGCCATCTTGTGTCTCGGTAGGATAGAGACACAAGAGGTGGGAAAAAAAGGGGGGAAATGACCATAAGGGGGCAGGGTAGACCCCCCCTGACCCCCTAGGTTTGATGTGGGGGCTATAAAAGGGCCCAGCGGTGCAAAATATATATATATTTTTTTTGATTTGCGCGGGGGGAGCGCCCGGTACGCGCACCGGGGAGCGGCCCATGGGGAAAGAAGAATAACAGAGTTTTTAAAAAATGTAGCCTTTTTTTATAAATTGGAACTGTTTTTTTCTTCTTTTTGTTGTTTTATATTTTTTTAGTGTTTTTGGAACAGTTTGCAATTTTTTTGGCTTTTATGAACTACTTTATATTTTTTTTGGTATTTTTATGGGGATAAACGAAAAAACAGGGAATTGAAAATGGCTCAACTGGAGCAGAAAAAAAAATCAGAAAAAATTAGGGTTTTTCGGGGCATTTGTGGTTGTCCCCAGCAAGGACGATGAGCTTTATGCTCAGTTCACCATAGGAGATGACCTTACCACAATGTATACATGTTATACAGAAATCAGCAAACCGTGGCTGAATGCAAGGGATCGTCTCCCTTGCCTCTGGTCCCGTTGGAGTGGGTTGATTTCTTTGGGAGGTGGAGCTTGAAGATTGGGGAAGGTTACTGGCCAGTTCCCTCATCTCTGCAGCAGAATAGTTGATTGTATGCCTGCGCTGCATGTGGCGAATCATGGTGTTGTTTCCAAAAGAGTATTTCTTATTAGGGTTTCCCCTGGAAAGTTCCATGCCACAGATTAGGCAAGTCACCTTGGCTGCATTGACTTTTTTCTTGCCCTCTGGGATCGAAAAAAACTCCCATACAATGTGTGGTTTTGGCTGGTATGGGGTATTGTGTTCTGGCAGCCATCTTCTCCTCCCCTCCACCTCCTTCTCCTCCTCCTCCTCCTCCTCCTCTTGTTGACCACCAATGTAATCTTGTGGTGGTCCTCTTGGTGGTTGTGGTGGTGGTGCAGATGCTCCAACTGCTGTTGCTATTGAAGCCATTTCAAAGTACAAAATATACCTCAAAGATTGCAAAACAGGTCTTCCTAAGTCAAAGGACAAAGTCAGAATAAGGATAAAAGGTGGGGTATTTCATCATTTGGAAAAAAAAATGCCTGAACCAATGAGAAGTGTCATTTTCAGGTCACAAGACCAGGGATTTCATCATTATGAAACCAAAACTGTTCTGCACCAATAAAAAGTGTTATTTTCAGGTCACATGACTGACGCGCTTACGCGGCGCGCCCCCGGGCGTGTCGCTTAAGCGCGTCACATGTTTACGTTGCGCGATCGTATTCGCTCGAGTGCTTCCGGGTGCGCTTACGCTGTGCGTATCACGTGGACGCGGCTACGCGATACGTCACGATGATGTTTTCGTTTGCGGCAATAGCGCTAACGGGACGCTCTCCGGAGCGCGCCCTGGGGCGCTTCAAAAGACTACGCTTTCCGGGGCGCTTACGGGGCGCGCCCCGGGAGCGCTCCAGGGTAAAAATAAATAAATAAATAAATAAATACATATATATTAAAAAAATTGTTTTAAATACAAATAAAATATAGGATTCATTCATTTTCAAACATATTACATTTTATAGCTATAGACATTTGCTATTAACAAAATTTTGAAATTCAAAGAAAAAAACATAGGTTTGGGGCCTTATATATAGTTAGGAATTAGCATTTAAAAAAACTATGAAATTCACTGAAAAAACCATAGGTTTCACACCAGTTATAGTTAGGAATTAGCATTTAAAAACCTATGAAATTCACTGAAAAAAACATAGGTTTCACATCCGTTATAGTTAGGAATTAGCATTTAAAAAACCTATTAAATTCACTGAAAAAACCATAGGTTTCAAACCAGTTATAGTTAGCTGGAAATTTTACTGACATAAAACCATTGAAATTCCCGCGTTATAGTTAGTTGGACTCACTATAACTTGCGCGCCTGCAAGGCACTGCTGATGACGTCACATATTACATCACTCATGACATGGTCAGTGACATCACTCATGACATCACTGATGACACCATCTTTGTGACAGAGTGAGAGACCTCCTTTCAGTGTAATGTAACCCTTGAAAAACATAATCAAAAATAGAAACTAACATTTTCAAAAAAAGGAGATACCCATACCAGTTACAACAACCAATTCAGTAATTCCACCATCTATATACACAACCTCTCATTCAGCAACAGTTCTATATAGTCACTCATATATATACTCACTCATCATATGTGGTGATACACATATACATCCTGTTACACACCGACAGTCATTCAAAAGTTACTCACACACATACTCACACATGCAAATAAATTATTGAACATCCATTTATTTGAATATACAGCTATACACACACACTAGCACATTACTTCTAAGGAAACTTACACATACTTACTCTCTTAAACAATCACTTATAGAAACACATACTTTTTTTAACAGGAACTCTTACAATCTCTCACTCTCACATATACTCACTTATATACATCAATACTCACAGATAGATTAAAACATATGTCGTTACTGATAAAGACACTAGTGAGACCGTCATTCACTCACTAACACACACATATACACACTCATCCACCTATACAGTCCTGCACATATGCTGTCTTCAAAACACATACAAACAGTGAGTCAGTCATTGATGCATCTATGTGCTAAGTAATACCCCCACCAAACCATACAGACACTCATACTGATACTAAAAAAACATCTAATAACCCATATACAAACACATGTAGCTACTCACCAACCCATGCAGCCACTTATAAACAAAGTGAAACACTGATTCATATATTTAAATATTTAAACATTACTCGCTAATATATGTATTCACTAAGATACACTTAATAAGCCAGTTAACCAATCAATTTTTTTTTTAAAACATCCTTTTAGACACTTATTTAAACATTTATTCTTCCATCGACCTTTACATCTATATCTATACTACTATTATAAAGAGAGAACACAAACCTTTGAGCCAGGTAAACTACAAACGTAATGCACCAATCACTACACCCAATACACCATTTGAAAGGGGAGATGTGGCAGAAGGACATAGGCTATAGATATGTACACCATATACATTAAAAAATCAAAAATGTCTGTTGCAAGAGACGCACATGATGGGGACAAAAGTGCTTAGCCTGCAGAGATTTGGTTACCAACAGGTATTTCATGCTGGGTTCTCCAGGGGTTCGAGGGGGGTGGCTGTCCTGGTACATCGCAGGCTGGCATACACTCATGAGCGACATTGGATTGACCCACAGGGTCGCTATGTGTTCGTCAAGGGCGTGATTGGTGCTGAGCAGGTGGTGTTTGGGAGTGTGTATGCCCCTCCCCCTTTACAGTGGTCCCTGGCTGAGAGGCTATTTGAAATATGGGCAGATATCCCGGAATCCCTAGCTGTGTTAGGTGGCGACTGGAATGATGTTATGGATGTTTTCCCTGGACCGCAGGAGGCTGCAGGGGGTTGTGGCGGCTGCCTCCCCTACCAGACTGAGAGCGATGGTAGAAGGATTGGGCTGGGTGGATGTTTGGAGACACTTGCATGCCACGGTGCGAGAATATACCTATGTTTCTGCTGTGCATGGTTCCTTTTCACGACTGGACTATGTGTTTATGCCAGGGGCGTTCCTTGATAGGGTAAGGGAGGCCACGATACTGCCTAGAGGACTGTCCGACCACTCCCCTGTTGCAGTGCGGGTTGAGTTGCATAGGAAACGTCAACCATTCCGATGGAGGATGTCCTCGTGGCATCTTCAGCAGGCAGACTACACTCAACATATGCGAGGTGCAATCGCCCACTACTGGCAGGAAAATCTAGTCGAAGATGTAGATGTAGTGACAGTCTGGGAAGCCATGAAGCCTACGCTGAGGGGCATAGACATAGCATGGTGTGCTGCTGCCCGTCGTCAACGCCGTGAGGCCATTGTCACAACCGCGCGCGGGTGGAGGTGCTGGAACAACAATGTCAGAGAGGGGGGGATGAGGTGGCTGTGCGGCTGCTCCTGCAGGCGCAGCAATCCTACGCGTCTGTCTTACTTGACGAGGCTCGCCAAGCGTGGCTGGCCACGCGGAGCAGGATATATCAGTGGGGTGATAAGTCCTGTATTATGCTGCATAGGCTGTGTCAACACACCATGCAACCAGTCACGCTGCCGGGCCTCACCGACGGTGAGGGAGTTGCCATAACAGACCCAGCAACCCTGGCGACGAGCTTCGCCCACTACTATGCGGAGCAATATCCTCAACGAGCCTGTCTCCCGGCGGATGCGATTGACAAATTCATTGCTGACCTGCCCCCCGCGCGGTTTCTGATGAGGTGAGGCAATCCCTGGACCTCCCCCTTACGGCAGAGGAGCTGGGGGATGCGCTAGGGCAACTCAACACGGGAAAGGCACCCGGACCGAGTAGATTTCCCTGCGAATTCTATAAGAAATTTCATCTCCAATTAGGACCTCATTATAGGAAGACACTGGAGGCGGCGAGAGAACGGGGTGGCTTGCCGGCTGAATGGCGCCACGCCGAAATTGTAGTTTTCCAGAAGCCAGGTAGGCCCCCAGACCGACATGAATCGTATCGCCCCATAGCCCTGCTTAACATCGAAGCCAAATTGCTGGCCAAGGCGTTGGCAAACCGCCTCCTCCCATATGTGGCTTACCTGGTCCATCCGGACCATGCGGGCTTCATGCCACATAGAGCGACACGACACAACATCAGACGAGCGCAGGCTGCCGTTGACGCCATGGGGGCCACCGGGGAGCGGGCGGCCTTATTACTGGCGGACATTGACAGGGTGTTTGACTCGGTCAGCTGGACATACTTATTCGCTCTCCTGCCACGCCTTAACCTAGGCCCAGTATTTATCTCATATGTCAAGCTGCTATATACTGATATAACTGTGTCCGTGCGAGTGTCTGGAGCGATCTCAGAGAAATTCTCGATTAGCCGGGGGACCCGACAGGGGTGCCCATTGTCCCCATACCTCTTTGCGCTGGCTATGGAACTTTTTGGCCTCTTGGGTGCGCATTGATGCGCAGCTTCGTGGCTTTGTGTGGGGCGCAGGACTATCTGATAGAATTGCGCTCTATGCAGACAATGTCCTTTTCTTCCAGACAGACCTTAACCGGTCGGGCCCCCGAATATTAGAGATAATGCGCATATTTGGCGAGGTATCAGGACTTTATCTCAACCCGCGTAAGTCAACCCTTTGGGTGCTGGGCGGGGGGGCTGGTGTATACCCTTGGGCGTCGGCCTTGCAGGTGGCGGTCGGGGGACTCAAATATCTGGGTGTCTTCCTGTCCGAGTCCGCTGACATCGCATGGGAGCGCAACGTGCTGCCAGTGTGGGACAAAGTCCAATCAGACATCAAGACATGGTCTCGCATGCCCCTCAATATATTTGGTAGGTCTGCGATTTTCAAGATGGTCGCACTTCCGCGTCTGCTATACCAACTGCAGAATCACCCGCATAGGGTTGAACCTCAGTGGTTTCGTCGGGTCAACTCAGTACTGGGCCACTTCCTGTGGGCTGGGGAGCCGCCAGAGTGGCGCTACGGACATGCTTCCTGTCCACATACTGTGGGGGTCTGGCCACATCGGACCTCCTGTCCTACTATCAGGCCTCCCACCTTTTGGTTCTCAATGAATGGTGGTATGGGGATAGAGGAGACCCTGCGTACGCCCTCGAACGCTCGTTGATGGGCGATACCACGCTGCATACGCTATTGTATTCGGCTAGGCAACGGAGGGAGCTGTCACGCGCCACACAGGTGGTCTTCATGATTTGGCGACAAGTGCTGCGCCGTATGGGCTGGTGGGGCAGACTGACTGCAGAAACTCCACTGTGGAAGAACGGACAGCTCCCGGCACTGGCCTCGCTGACAGGGTTTGGTGGCTGGGATTCTATCGGAATTTCCTCGCTTGGACATGTCCTGACCAGGGTTACTCTCAAGTCCTTCCAAGAACTTAGTACTGAATTCCATATGCCCAAGACCCAATTCTTCAAGTATTTACAATTCCGTCATGCGCTTGCACCTAGTTTGGTTGGCTTGGATCAACTACCAGAATTTAGTCCAGTAGAAGCCAAAATCTTCATGGGGGACCTTGGGGATGAAAAAGTGTCCAGAATCTACCAAACGCTAGTTACCCATTGCTCCTCTTCCCTGCTACCGCTGAAAGAATCCTGGGAAACGGACATTGGCCCACTGGACGAGGATGACTGGAGGGAGGCCTTGGAGTCCCCGCGCGGGGCTGCCATTGCAGTGCGACTCCGCTTAATACAATTTAAATATCTACATAGGGCTTATTATACCCGGGAAAGACTATGGAAGGCGGGCCTGGTTGCTTCTCCGGAGTGCCTGCGCTGTGGGTCTGAGAGAGGTACGCTGCTGCATACGGTATGGTCCTGTGTTGGTCTGACTCGGTTCTGGAACGGCGTGTGGAATTGTTTGTCGGAGGTTCTGGGATGGGACCTTCCCCGTACGCCCAGGCTGGGGCTTCTACATATCTTGGAGAATGTGGGTGGGAACATCTACAAACGTCACCTCCTGCTGTTGGGTCTGATGGTTGCTAAGCGGGATCTGGCAAGGGCATGGAAGGGTGAGCGTGCTCCTCCGCTGGGTGCCTGGAAAGCGGGCCTAGACTACTTCATGGGATTAGAGCTGCCTGTGTTTGAAGCCAGGGGATGCCCCCGGAAACATTACAAGATCTGGAAACGGTGGGCGGATTAAAGGGGGTTAACTCTGGAGCCTCCAACAGACTCAGATGATGGGCTACCTACGGAAGGGGACCTTTCAGGCCTAGGGGGGGCACTCGACGATTGTTGTACTGTATTCAAATGCTGAGGCTTATTGTGATCACGTGCATCGGGTTAGGGTGGGATAGGGGTGGGTAGTTGGGGTGTTGGGTAGTTGGGGGGGAAGAGGGGGGGCCGGTGGGGAGTTTTCTCCAAGTGATTAGGTTTATGTATACACTAAGATATGTCTACCATTTGACAGTGCCCTCCTGACTGTGGAGAACTGTATTTATGCTCTGCCTAATCAATCAATAAAAACGGTAGTGAAAAAAAAAAGCAAAAATGCCAAATGTGGTAAAGTAGTCCCTTGGGGGCGTGGTCGTGGCCGTGGGCGTCTCAAACAACAAATGTGGGCGTTTACAGGGCCGTGCCAAGTGCAAATAGCAAACATATGCCAAGCGACTTCACAACACACTTACATATGCACACATAGAGCGGAAATGCGCTTTCACTGAATTTAGAACGCACAATATGCAGACATAGAGCGGAAATGCGCTTTCAATGAATTTTTAACAAACATTTGCAAATCCCAACACATACAGCGGGAATGCGCTTTCAATGAATTTAAATTCACACATACAGCGCGGTAACACCAATATACAAAAACAGCAGAGGTGCGCGCTATAAGAAATATACACATGTTTGTTACAGTTACCCAGACAACATTGACGCCTTCGCATTAAAAACGGGGCGGGCCTTCCATCGACGAGGAGTGTCAAATGATGCCACACAGGGAGCAGGATTAATCGCATACTACACCAATCACAACGCACTAAAGAAAACACACACACGACTTCGGCTTACCAAAAAAAAAGTCTTTAACCATTGGCCATTGACCAACGACGTCACAGGGGCGGTAAACACGAACAAAAAAAGACGACATTTCTTAACGGAGAAACGCAATCGGCTGCGCATTCACAAGACTTTCTTCACATCTTGCGGACAAGATAAAACGCTTACAATAAGACATACGAATAACAAAAATAACACAACTGCCCATAATCACTCGAGCACTGCGAGGACTTCACCACACAATTGACAAAACGAAAGGGAAACTTCTTTGAAGGGATACAAAAACGAACACACGGGAAGAGCCTTCGAAAGAAAAAAAAACATTAAACAGGTGACACGACACTTTCCTCACATCTTGCAGACAACATGAAACGCGGAAAACAATACATACGAATTAAAAAAATAACACAAGTGGGCCAAATCAGTTGAACAGGGCCAGGACTTGCACAGACAACTCTTCTGCGGGGCGGGCGGGGGCCCTGAAGCAGCCTTTTGCTCCCGGACAAAGTCGGGACGGGCTGCTAGTATACATATATAAAACATATTTATTTTTCAGAAAGACACACATTCACTAGATGGTGTCATCAGTGATGTCATGAGTGATGTCACTGACTATGTCATGAGTGACGTAATATGTGACGTCATCAGCAGTGCATTGCAGGCGCGCAAGTTATAGTGAGTCCAACTAACTATAACGTGGGAATTTCAATGGTTTTATGTCAGTAAAATATACAGCTAACTATAACTGGTGTCAAATCTATGGTTTTTTCGGTGAATATATATATATATATATATATATATATATAGGTTTAACTTACCTTTATAAAACTTACCCTGCATGGTATAGGTATATCCCTGGTAAAGGCATGTGTGGTAAAGGAATGCTTTGTATTGTCATACAACCCTTTGCACAGCTCCTAAACCTATGTTCTATGATCCCCTTTATCTGCACTGATCGTATGGAGCACCTACAATGTTCAGAGTCAGAGTCAAAAACACTTTATTCGATTATTTTAAAATCATAAAAGTATGCTATACATCCAATTCTGATCACAAGAATAAAAGAATTTATATAAAAAACGTTAAAACAAGAAATCATTATGTACAAATCTTCAATAGTAATCAAGATAACTGTACAAAAATTTTATACAGCTACATCATATTTACACTCACTATAGATTTCTTCAAGTTTTCCAGTGAATTTACATAGATTGTACTAATGAATTTGCTAAATGATCTATTTACAGTTATATTTACAGATCTATATTACAATCAATTTACAGCACTACTCTGACAGGGCGTACAGACTTTTTCAGGGAACAAAATCAAATAGTCAGATCCCATACTATCAGGGTGGTGACGGTCGGAGTCTTTTTTGTCTGGACCGAATAGACATTGTAAGGAAATTGGCTACCCCATACATTATTAAAGGTGTTTCCATTAGCTGTAGGAACAGAAAAGCCGGTTTAACTTGTATAAACCCTAGATCTTTCAATATAGGCTTGATAAATTTCTCTCTAGCATTTTTAAAAAGGGGACAAAAAAAGAGAAAATGCAAAGAA
Organism: Lissotriton vulgaris; assembly: GCF_964263255.1. Taxonomy (NCBI): domain Eukaryota; kingdom Metazoa; phylum Chordata; class Amphibia; order Caudata; family Salamandridae; genus Lissotriton; species Lissotriton vulgaris. The sequence continues at coordinate 873,917,160 of NC_141694.1, forward strand.
TCCTGATCGGAGAAATCATCACACTTGCAGGGAACATTCTCATGGGGCCTACACCACTTACTATATTCACCCAGCAGAAAGTGAGCCTGATTGAAACGAAATTTCGTAAGAAGCCACCGGTGGAAAGGTTTATTTACTATCGACAGATATGGTTCGATAGCTAGAGATGTGATTGTCAAATAATGGGACCTTACAGTTGGCTTCATAATTTCACATGACTCTCTTTCAGCTTCCCTTTTCTTTATATATTCGGACTTTACCCAACTAATATCCTCTTTTTTTAGACCTTCTGGGTTGGTATATAGGTCGGGGCGGCCCAGATATCCTGCTGTTTTTTTAATATATGAGAGCCACTCAATCTCTGCCACTCGGTCCCGCCCCATGCAATCTCGGATAATCTTATGATTTAGTGTTAAATTGGGGTTGAGCCAAGTTTTAATCCATGCCCGGAGTGGAGCCAGGGACAACATATCTTCAATATAACCTACCCCCAGTTCCATATGGATTGAAAAAGCAGGTGTAGATTTTGGCAGACCCATAACGGATCGCAAGAACATATTCTCCGCTCTTTGAATGTGGGTTGTGTTCTTGTAACCCCATATAGAGGCTCCATACCTGGCTATTGCCAGGGTTTTGGCTTTATAGATGGATAGAATAGCCTCTGGTGGTTTACCGCCAAGGCGTTTTGCGAACCCCAGTATAGCAGCAGATGATCTTTTTACTGCTGCGGCCTTATTCGGAATTTGTGGTGCCCATGTCCCTTTCTCGTCGAACACCACTCCTAAGTAGGTAAAAGCTTTAACTTTAGAGAGTACGGAGCCATTACAAGACAGAGTTTTGATGTTAATCTTGCGATTACCCACAGCCATAACATGTGATTTTCCTACGTTAATTACTAAATCTAGATCTTGCATGAAAGCCCCAAATGTATTTAATAAATGTTGTAGACCCTTAGGGGTCCTTGACAGCAGTACCGTGTCGTCGGCATATAAAAGTACCGGCATCATGGAACCACCCATGCGGGGTACGTCTATAGAGGCCGCTTCTAGGGACTCTCCCAGTGAGTTGATATAAAGGGAGAAGAGCATAGGTGCCAGGATGCACCCTTGGCGCACCCCCCTTCCAGATTTAAAAAAAGCGGTACAGTTCCCTTCTTGAGACATACGGATAGTTGCCCTTAAGTCACTGTGAAGTCGCGCCAAAAAATCCACAAGTGCTCGATCCAGTCCCTTGTTAAGGAGTATTGTCCACAGCTTTGACCTATTGACTAGGTCAAAGGCTGTGGACAAGTCCATGAAGGCCAAATACATCATCCCCCTTGATGCTACTGTATATTTGCTCAGTGTAAGGTGTAAATTAAGGCATTGATCTTCTGTACCTCTGGCAGATCGAAAGCCATACTGAGCTTCACACAAAATGTCTTTATCAGTGGCCCATGCTGAGATTCTTTCTAGTATTACTTTACCTAGGATTTTAAATGAAGAATCTAGCAGTGATATGGGCCTGTAGCATCTAGGGTCCCCCCTTTGGCCCTTCTTAAATATGGGGATGATGACAGACTGTGACCATGTAGTTGGGGGTCTTATCTTGTCTATACCAACTACATTAAAAACATTTGCAAGTACAACTGACCACATAGCCGAGTTTGCTTTAAACATGTCGGCGGGTACGCCATCTGGACCGGGGGCCTTCTGTGATGCCATATCCTCAATTGCCCTCTGTACCTCTTTAATGGTAAAGCTTGGTAGGCTGTCATGTGTATCAATCAGTATTGGGTCTGATTGTCCTAAATCAAGATTGCTGCCATAAATTCTTTGGAAATGATCCAGCCATTCCTTCTCAGGGATATTTACCTCTAGTGGCGCATTTTCTTTCCCATTGAACAAAGGGGTATTGACAATGGTCCAGAATTTTGCGCTATCCCTCAGGGTAGCTTTTTCATACAGATCCTCCCAGGCCTGTCTCTTTATTTCCCTTTTCCTCTTTAAAATATCCAGGTTATACTGTTTCCTAAGCCTAGCCACCTCCAATCTATCACGGGGTACCATTTTCAAAGCTTTGTGTAGTTCTCGATGTGATTTGGAGCATTCATTATTAAACCACCCCTCTACCTTTTTCTCTCTCTTTTTCGTTTTACATTTTAGGTCATCTGCCACCTGACGGCAGATGGATTCAAAAGACCCAATAATATTCCCCTTAAATTTCAGTGGTTCCCTACAGACATTAATATCACTACCCACTTTCTCGTTTAAGGAGTAAAGGAAATCCTCTGGTATAACTTTGCTCCATTTCACCCGTCTCCCCTGATCCTTTGTAATTATATCTGTAGAGAAATCTACTTCAGGATTTTTATTAAATAAAAACAGGTTGTTATCCTCTATATTCAACACAACCGGATTGTGATCACTGAATGTAGTGTGTATAGCATTATAAAAAATAACATTATGTAACATAGCCGGTGAAATGAATATATAATCGATGATAGTATTACAATCCCTAGCACTGTAGGTTGGGACCCTTTCGTTGCTATCAAAGAACTCTGGTTCAAATAGTTCATTCTCTAAAAGAAGATCTTCTAGGGCAGCCCCTTTTACAGAATGTTCAAAATGTGGGGGTGGGAACATATCTGAATTTACAGTATCTCTTAGCTGACAATTTTGTTGACATAAATGTACATTAAAATCTCCCATCAGTATAAATATACCGAAGTGGTTTGACTCTCTTTAAAATTATACATGAACTCATTCAAGGAATTTACATTTTCAATATCACCTGTGCTTTGGGTGGCATTATAAAAATTAATATAAACACATTTGGATTTATTAGTCAATGTGACTTCCAGAACTAAATAGTTTTGGGATGACGTCTGTAATACCTTCGCAGTTCCATTCATTTTAACTGATATTAAAAACTGCAACCCTCCTTTATTACGTCCTGAGTTCGAAGACTGTGCTGCTAGGAAATAGGATGTGTACCCATCTAACCAGAAATCGCAGTCCCTGTCCCACGTTTCCTGTAGAGCTACCACATCATATTCTTTTAATAGATCTAACCATTTTATGTCATCCCTTTTCGAGCGGAGTCCTGCAATATTCCAGCTCATTAATTTAACAGTAATACCCTTTTCGTTTCTAGTGATGGATGTGGGCAATAATAGATCACAAGTATTTTCGCAAGTAGTCAGTCAATCAATTTCCTCCAAATTAGATAGAGCAGAAAACCTATTTGTTAGCTCCAAACTACTTCTTGCTTCGCATCCCTGATTTGCATGGGTTTTAGGTAACATGCCAGTTGTTTGGGTCGCCCAAGGGCTAATAGAGTGGGTTTTGGTTGGGATAACATTGCGGGTAACCCTTTCAGGGAGCATCTTAGGTGGTGCTGGTGGAGGGTAGAAGAAACCTAAGGGGACCGCTCTGATCCTGTCTTCTTTGACCTCTGTAGCATCCCAAAATAAACGGGAGGCCTCATGGGGTCTATTAAAGTTGACAATCAAACAGTCGCCAGAAAGTTTTTTCTTTGAATATCCCACCCAATCCACGCGTCTACCTGTCTGGATGCATTCAGAGATATTATTTGGGCCAGTACAGTTTGCATCACACCATGTCTTAATATTAGCCAGCTGTATGTCATTTGACTCAGATTCCCCTAGTTTTAGTACAGGTACATTCACCAGAACAGCAACAAAAGGTGTAGCTTCTGGTGGAAGGTGAACTGGCGGTCTTGGGCGCTGTCTTCTAGGCCCTGCTGAGTTATGCACATCTTGAGAGGGTACCATAGATTCAGCCTGGGGTGGACAAGGTTTAGATGCCAAATGTAACTTGGTGGTAGATGTGCTATCCACTTGCCTAGTGCCACAACCATTTGACGTTTGTGGTGGAACAGGTGGGATCTGGGGACAAGTTAATACAGTATCCCCCTGCTCCATAGGGGATTGGGGTTGTCTCTGATGGTTAGGAAAAGACTGTGGTGTGATTTTGGATAATGGGCCCCGAGGATCTTTCTCAAAAGATGTTATATATTTATTAATCCTATCACATTTCTTCAGAATATCAGAAACACATTCCTTAAGTGTGTCTATAATGACAGTGGAGATTTGTATGAGTACCCCTTCAAGCTTATCAACAAGGACCTTCTCCACCATGTCCTTGATAGAAATTTCCAGGGCACTCAATGGGGTACTTTGTTGCTTACGACACGGTGCGCCATGAGTCTTTGATTTATTAGGGCGCTTGATAGTCTGGGGTTCAGGCTCAGGCTCCTGGGTACAATCATATGTAGGGTGCTGAAGGACTTGACTATAGTTCACTTGACCCTCTTGTCCCTCTTGTTCCGATGCGATGTCTGTGTCTAGTTGCCTAGTGATAGGTGCTTTTTCAATCAATATTACCGGGTCCAAAGGGATTGGTTGTCTAGTCAGTGTAGGCAAAGTTTGACTATCCACCAATATTGGGTCCAAGCCTAATTCACGTTCTTTATCAGCAATTTCCTGGTTCAGTTTGCCCACAGCTGATGTCAGGAATGTCATTATGTTAGATGATGCTGGTGCTTTTCGCGCAATTTTAGCCTTAATTGTACCCCCATTGTTGGATGTTTGAAGTTTGCGCTTACCCATTTTCCGAGGTGCAGATCGAAGGGGGGGGGTGCCCGTCCCGTCCCCTGACGTCCCCAGACGGCCCGCCCTCTGCCCGGGCTCCGCCCGGCGCCGCCCGCGCGCGTCCGCGACGCGGAGGAAGCTGTCGCCTTTAGTAGCGCCTCCTGGCGCTTGTGCAGGAAGTGGGCGGAGGTTACTGCAGGGCTCGCTGGGAGTTGTGGTCCGCTCCGCTCCGCGGCCGTGCGATGGCGCTGCACAGCGGCGGGGGCGACCACAACGTCAGGGACCCAGTGGCGCTGTGTGGAAATGGCGGTGGAAGCAGCGTTTCTACGACCCCTCCTGGAGCCGGTAGAGCCTTGTTCTGTCCCACCTACAATGTAAAACCCACGGTATATCTTGTGTATATATGAAGGGAGGACCAAATTGTTGATTGCAGAAATAAAGTCCAATTTTTCGGATTTTTTAAGCTATATTATCTTAATTTTGTCACCCAATTTCTCGAGGTATATAGAGTTATCCTCTTCATTTGTCACATTTCGTGCGTTCTAACATCCTTGGGATAATGTCCGCACCAGTGAAAAAAAGAAGAAAGAAACAGTCTGCTGCGTGTTTGTGTGTATGCAGCACATCTGAATAAAGCGTGCCGGCCCCGCAAAGCTTACAAATGCCGAACCGACGGTGTATGCATTAGGAGGCAAACATAGTGCGATCCAAGGGGCTTCTCTGCGCCAGCTGCTGTGTACTCTGCAAGCTCTGACCCTCACTGCTTTCTTCTCCGTTTGTTTTTCTCGGTTTGGTTCGATACCCGGACAGGCTGCTGGAGAAAAACAGCCTCTTTGCAGACTTTGAAGACGGGAACAGTGTCCATAATCTGGTCAGTAATCTTGATGCTGTGTTTGTGCTTTTGATGTTTTCTGGTTGCAGCGGCACAATAATGTTTTATAAATTGCTTTTTCTGTAGGAAATGAAGAATATTTAAATTGCGCATCAAGTGTATATTTCTATGTATTTGTGTGCATTTAAAGTGTGCTTTTCGGCACATTACGTTTTTGGTACGTGCATGTTACCTCACAAATTTACAGTAGGTTGGGAAGGGAGACTTGACAAGTTTGTGGTATACAAAGTGGGAAGTTGTTCTGAGGTACTTGACAACAGAGTTTAACGTTGCTTATTACTTGTTTCACAGATTCATTGTGCAAGTAGAGAAACCGAAAAACATATTTTACACATATATATATATCTCACATCTCGTCTGAGCATGTAGTGTTGGCATAACATTCTAATATGTGAGGGGCAGATTTACAAGCCCCTTGCGCCGCGTTTGCGTCATTTTTAACATGGGTAAAGTGACGCAAAAGTGGCGCAAGTGGCTCAAAATTGCCCCGAGGTATTTACATCTCCCGTGCGGGGCAGGCCCAATGGCCAAGGAACATTCGCACAAGAAATAAGCAATAACAGTTGCATGTTTACAGAACCAGTAATCAGGGAACCGCTTTCTGTATTGTTCCCCACCTATCACATCCAGAACCGATCTTACTGTAGTAGACAGCCCTGGGATAGGGCTAGTGGGGTTGAATTATCAGCAGGTCGATCCGCCCTTTAACCAGCCCCGTACCCAATTCGAGCCCTCGTGGAGGGGTTTGAGAACACTAAAGGAGAGTGTTCCAAATCATCAAAAAGCTCCCCTTTATGGTGAATTTCCAGCACATTCAATCAATCCATTTTTATAAAGCACGCTACTCACCCGTTAGTGTCTCAAGGCACAGGGGCGTGTAGCTTCGTTGGGGTCATACGAAGAGCCAGGTCTTGAGGCCTTTTCTGCATTGGTCCAGCGTGGGGCTTCGCCAGAGGTGGAGAGGGAGGTCGTTCCATGTCTTGGCTTGACCACCGTGCTTAGCAGCGTATATGCAAAAAAGAGAGGCAGTGGCGAGGGAGGGCAATGTTTGCATGGTCCAGTGCTGCCCCTGCTACTGGAGGTAAAAGACCTAAAAAGGTTACCTCGGTGCTGAGCAAGTTAAAAAACCCTCATCCGGGTATATGGTATTCATGACCAGAAGTAGCGACTCCGGAGAGGTGTCTGGTGGAAATGTCATTTTTCAAGGTGCAAACTAGACGATGGCCGGTGGCTTCAGTGATAAATTAAGCCTACAGAGAGCAGAGGTACCCCCTTATCCCTGGCCCTGCTTCTTTTACGAAGTATAATTAAAGGCACCCCTCCACGAATCACAGGAATCGGGTGCCTGCCAAGACATCTGTCTGACGTGGAGAACAAGTTGCAAAGCAAACCATAGCCAGTGGCTTCACTGATAAATTTAGCCTACAGCAGTACTGTCCATAAGGGCTGAATCCATGCTAGGTTTTCAGGATGACCACCAGGGTAAAGATGTTCCATTTAGATTCATATTTAGTAACAACCACAGGAGACACCTGTAGACCCAGTAGAGACTTGGGTAAATGTAATAACATATGGCAGTGTTTCAACTGGAGTCAATGAGGGGGATGAGATTTAAGAAGTACATTAAATACAATGCAAACATTAAACAATGACAATTGACAATGCAATTATATTGTCAGCAAAGACATACAAGTTGGACTTCACACATCAAAATGCAGCATCAACCATGTTTTAATGTTGTGTACTAAAGTAAGTGCTCATGAAGAAATATCAAAACAGCCCAAATGAAGAAAATAAAGAACGCTACAGCATATTGGACAAGAATTCAAAATGAATCTATGCATGGGTCCATACATTTATGGAAACATTTATAAAATCATGTCATAGTTCAGAGTCCAAGTTTAACTTGTGCAAGTCGATGGCATTTCGACCTTCATGAGTGGAGGTCTTTAGATTCAATGTAGGTACATTTATCTTAGGTGGATTACCTGAAAAGCTGTCATGGAACCAGCCAGCTTGGACCACTATTGGAGACTGGTTAACTAAGGTTAATTTAATTCCTGGTTTACTCCCATTGCCACACTTTCCCTAAGTCCCCCCCCCCTCCTTTCTCTCTTCTTTTGCTCTTGATCAAAGTCTGAGGATCAAAAACAAGCTCAAGTCCTCAAAAACAAGTGTTGGTGTCACCTACAACCAGGGGCACAAATTAGGCACTGCTCATCTAAGTGAGAAGGATTCCTTTCCCCCTCTTTAATTGGTGTTAGTGCTTTGCTAAATAGCATTTTCTTTATGCCTAAATTTGAGAAGATCACCTCTGGTGTGTGGTGATGAGTCTCAATGCTAAGAGCAGGCTAACCTCTGCTACTAGACATGGTTGATCTTGGTTTAGTGAGGTTAGTTGGAACACCATCTGGGATGCAGCAAAAGCTGTAATATGGAGAGAGCTCGAGTCCCACACCTCTCTATTGGAACAACTAGGGAAGCAAAAGAAGTAAGATTTGGAGGCAGTGTTTTATCTGCTATAGGTGTATGTTTGTCTGGAACAGGGATAAAGCAGCGCTCTCCAGTGCATGTGCTGGGTGTATTTATGCAGTGCATGCATGTTGAATGTATGTGCTGGATGTATGTGTGCCTGCAAGTGGTGCAGTTCATGATGAAGTATACAATACTTTGCAGTGCGAGTATGGTAAATACATGTGTTGAGTGTATGTGTGTCTGTGAATGGTGCAATACATGGCAGCCTGTGGGTTCCGTTATGGGAGAACCAGGCGTGCATGGTCAAACATGAGACAATGAGGTAGAGGAATCCCCCAAGACAGATGTCTGTATTGCTGCATTCCTGTAAGCTGAGTGAGACACACTGAGGAGGAAGACCTAGGCTTGTCCCGTACATTTTAAAGGGTGCCTTTTGATTTAGAGATAGGTCACAAAGAAATGGCCTGGCCCTTGGGCACATCTCAGGAAGGAGACAGGGCTGATAAAAGAATCATAAAGAGTAGGGCAGTTGCCCTTGTCTAACCTTTTGATTAACATATAACAATTGCTCACATCCAAGCATGAACTCTAGTCATTCCCATGGGCTGTGTTGTGGGGCTATCAGACTTGGAGTTGCCTCCTGCTGTAACAGACTGCTTTCAAGAAGAAAAAAGGGCAGAGGAGTGGGCACTTCAAAAGGAAGCAGACCCCCAACATAAACTTCCAAGAGCAAGACACAAAATCATATTTAGTGTCTGGATACGGACTATAAGAGGGGGAGCTGGAGATGCCATAAACTGTCTACAGCCAAGCAGCAAGATGAGCTGTGTGAGGAAAGGATTAACCCTGGGCGTAGTTTGCGTAGTAGCGCTACGCATAGCTACGCTAAGTGCACTTCGCACTACGCACGCTGCGCGTAGCTACGTGAACTGCGTAGTGCGGTAGGGAAATGCTGTACGCACTGATTGCACAGTGCCGGATGCATGTTCGTACTGTGCAATCATTGCAAACGGCATATTCCAAGTAGCCGTTTTCTGCCGCTCGAGTAGATTTGTACTCGAGCGGCAGCTTTCTCAACGCGGACTGGTAGTTTCTCATCGCGAGCGGTCGCGAGCATACGCGACCAATCGCAATGAGAAACCTGGCCTTTCCTCGCCGGAAAGGTTTATTTTCTATGCTGGCGATCGGCAACTTGATGTTGCTGATCGCGAACGAGGAAAAAGTCTTGCCAGGATGTTGAGTTTGCTCGCTAGCGGTCGCCAACTTTACGTGAGCAAGCAAAAAATGCCCGCTACGCTACGTGTTTTTGCACTGTGCTACATGCAATTCGCGTAGTGCGTAGTACCACAAACTACGCACGCGCCGTGAGCGTAGCGTAGTACTGCGCCCAGGGTTAGAAAGGAAGCTCTGCAAGACTTCTGCCCTTGACAAGGGCTGGGGGTCAAAGACTGATACTCTCCCTGCTCAGTAAGGGAACATCACCCAGGCAATCCAAGACCACCTGCCCTGGAGCATTGTGCACTATCACCAGCCTGCTAGCCAAGGCTAGTGTGCCCTGTGTGGAAGAGGAGAGTGTTGAACGGAGTGAGGTCAATGAAAACCCTGTCATGTAGACTCCCCTTGCCAGTTGTGAGGAGATGGCTGCTGCACAGATAAGGTTGTTGCCTGTGTGCGGGATGAAGTTGTCAACCCTCCTAAGCCAGAGGAGAGCTGAAATGAAGTGAGCTGTGTACATCGCAGCAACAATCGTGCTGGAGCCCATACTCAGTAAGGAGCCTGCAACCCCATATGTCAGAGTGCCAATTGTGAGAAGAATGCCATGCTCCGAGGGCCATAACCCTTGAGTGGTGGTGAGCCTTGACCTCGTACGTCATTAGGGGCCTCCACAAGGACTTTGCTATGTTGATCGGGTTGGAGCCTGTGTACAGTGAGGCTAAGGTGACCCCATATGCCAGAGTGGTCACCGGGACAAGCAAGATGTGTTACCTGGTTTGAGTTGTCACTGGAGTAGTGAGGTTGTTGTGAGTATCCTTCCGTACCTGCACTGTGATGAAGGATTTGCGCCAGGATCTTCACAATACCTCCTACCCCAACTGTGGGATGTATCAGAGACTTACCCTGCTCAGAAAAACCACAAAGAACCTCTAGTCACTATGGTGGCGTGACATCGTGTGTGGAACTCTATGAACACTGAGTGCAGCCCACTTGGGTTGCATGCAGCAACCTCACCTTAATCAGCTGCTTTCACTCCACCACCCGCAGGAGGAGCGCAGCTCAGGAACTCCAGTCACTCCAATCTTGCAGGTGTGGGTATGACTGATTTTAGGCCAGTTGGCCCCAAGGGGAATTTGCTTGCTAGATAGCGCTGCAGCACTGGAACACTGTAGACTTTACTTTAGAGTCAGAATGGACTCTTGAGACTCAGACTGCTAGTGGGGCTTACCATGGATATTGCCTATAGCAAATGGGGTAAATAAGAGCGGGAGGGAATGGGACACATGGAACTACCAATGAAACACCAGAGCCCTGACCTCAAGGGGACTGTGTAGTTGTGTGGGAATGTTGTATTTACCTTTGTGTTGTTAGCGATAAAAATAAAATAGTTATTTTTTTCATAAAATTGAGTATTGGGTTGGAGAATAATTTTGATGCAGCTGCTGTGTGTATTCTGAGTTGTGAGCCTGTGTTCACCCCCTGTTTCTACCGCCGCTCACCCTAGAGGGAGCCCTGGACTGCTTAGACCATGCTATTCCTGAGAGTCAAGTGCTAAAGGGGTGCTGAAGGGGTACTAAGCCCAGTTGCTCAGAATCCATAGTAGGTAGGGCCCCAGGACATCAGGAGTAAAAGGCCTCAGCCCCAACTGTTGGGCCCAGTAACTCCTGCTTGCCCCATGGCCCTTTTGAAAGTTGTTCTGACATACATAAACCAGGTACGGACAATGAATTTCATCCCATGGGCATCACCCACAAGGAAATACAAGACATCTTGAACACATTCACTGATTTTTATAGCACCCCATTTACTGAACTCAGCCTTCAACAAGAAACTCAGAACAACTATCTCAAACTCTTCACATGTTCATTAGAGAGAAACAATTGCTCTGCGCTAGCAGAGGACATAACAAGTGAAGAAGTACTCAAAGCCATAAAGCGACTTCCAGGTCAGATAGCACGGGTCCTGATGGTTTCCTGGTCTCCTTTTATAAGACGTATGCCAATCTTCTAGCAGAACCCTTGGCTGAGGTCTTCAATCACATCTTGGACACAAAACTAGTAACAGGTTCCATGCTAGAACCGCAACTCACACTCTTATGAAAGCCTCAAAGGGACCAATTACCTTGCTCTTCATACAGACCTATTGCCCTTTTGTTCACAGATTTCAATATATTTACATCTATTCTTGCATCCTGATTACACACAATTTGACCTAGGTTGATTTTCCCACGTCAATGTGGATTTAAGAAGAACTGACATGCAAAAGACAACCCTAAACTACCACTCACCTTTACTCACAAACCGGAGCCGTGAGGGAAACGGCAGCACCTTTTGCGTACCGACACAGAAGCGCTGCAGATACCATCCATGCCGCCACCGCCGTGAGGGCAGGACTTCAAGCCCCAGGTGCCCCGGCGGTAGCGGACGCAGCCACAGCCACACCTGAGCGCCCGGAGGCGCGATAAAACAGCGGTGCGCCGAGCGCACATTGGGGGCATTACTCACAAACCGGAGCCGTGAGGGAAACGGCAGCACCTTTTGCATACCGACACAGAAGCGCTGCAGATACCATCCACGCCGCCACCGCCGTGAGGGCAGGACTTCAAGCCCCAGGTGCCCCGGCGGTAGCGGACGCAGCCACAGCCACACCTGAGCGCCCGGAGGCGCGCTAAAACAGCGTTACGCCTCTCGCCTCGCGAGTCGCGCGCGGGAAGCGCCCGTGAGAAGCCCGGGACAAGGGCGGGGCCGTCTGTGGCCGTCCGGGGCCAGCAGGGGACGGGCCGGGCCACCCCCCTAAGTTGGACAGCAAAAATGGGTAAGCGTAAACAACCAAGCAATGGCGCGTCAGAAGGCACAAAACCCAAAGTCCCTAAACACTCCGAAAGCATTATTAGCTACCTAACTTCTGCTGTGGGGGCTCTATCTAAAGAAATTGCGGATGCAGAGACTGAATTGGGCCTGACATCTCCCGTAAGTGATCACGGAAATGTGAGCAATAGTAGCATCGCCCAACCTGTTTCTACCGTACCCCTTGATCCAACCATAATAATCGAAAACCCAGTGAGAGGGACTGAGCTGGTTCGGGGGCCAACGGACACTGAGACTTTGCATGATTCGGGGGGGAATGAAGATGATCCCCGGGGGGGCGTCTAAACCACGGAAGAGGCGTAAAACAATGCCCGGGAGGAATGTTTCCAAAGCCCCCATACCCACACCTAGCTGTGACAAGAGAGACCCACAACTTGTGTTTAATCTTGAAGCCTTGGTGGAGAAAATGTTTACAACATGGCTGGAGCCACTACTAGTGGGCATAGCTAAAGATATTGTCGACACCTTAAACATCTGTGTAGAAGACTTGCGTAAGAAATGTGACCATATTGGCAAATTTATTTCTGATTATACAAATTCGCAGGCTGCTTCAGAGTCTAAAAAAGAGGGTAGGCCCAAGAGAGGGGACCCATATGTGCCTAAGCCTGGGGGACATGTATCCTCAGATGACTCTTTAATGATATGTAATGAGGGTCCCACTACCTCCACAACTGCGCTCCCCACCCTAAATGTGACTGAATCCCTGCCCAGTATGCTGGTAGGGAACACTGTACACCCTGGAGTGGAAACCATAGGTGGCAAACCAGAGGATCTAATAGTGAAACATGGTTCTTATGCTAGAAAAAAACTGGATTTACCCCCTCATGCTGCTCCTTTAGTAGCAGTGTTTACAGGAGTCCCAGCATTTACTGGTAGCAGGTCAGAAACGCCGCAGGAATTACTATTATTGGCAAAAAAACTGTGTGCGTACTACAGTAGCGGGGGTCCTGACATAGCATCAAAGGCAATTATGGCTAGAAGAGTGAGATGGGTGGGCCATGTCCCCAAAAACATTCCCGGAGACTGTGTGGTTGTGAATTTTGATAGACCTAACATAGCCCACAGACTATTCTGGGATGCCTCTGAGCTTGGCTTCCCTGGTATTAGACCTCTACCTTTAGGTTTCTTCTATCCCCCCATAAACAATCGTAGTAGAATTCCTGCCCCATCAACATCTACTCTAATACCCACCTTTACTGATCATAGTGACCTACTGACACCGACTGTACTCCCAAATGGGTTAACCATTAATGCTAAACCCAGGTTAGGGGAAATTACCACCTTTCCACTAAACAATACATCTAATCCACTCCCACCTAAGCTCTCTACCAGTGTCACTCAGAGGGATGGTATACAACTGTACAATCACTTTGCCCCTCTGTCAGATCTGGAGGAAATTGATTGCCTAATGGAGGGCAGACAACTCCCTCTAGTACACTCAGATACTGCCCTACAAGCTGATAGCAGGACAACATGCCGACTGGTGAGTTGGAATATAGCAGGCATGAGGGCTAAATGGAATGATCCTATTTGGCTGGATTATATAACTGGGTTTGATATCATTGCCCTGCAAGAAACCTGGGATCCATCTGCCAATTGTCACTTGAATGGGTATTATAGCTTTGTTGTACCTGCTACCACGGGTAGAATGGGTAGAGCTAAGGGTGGCTTAGTTCTTTTTACTTCACTTAGGCTGAAGGGCTCTTTTATAAATGTAGAGTCGAACTCTAAAAATGTCTTGATTGTTGTATGGGTATTGCCTAACCAGACAAGAATACTGCTAATTAATTTTTATAATGCTAAAGAGGGTGCGCTCTTGATCGAGCACATTTCTACTCTAGAACATTTTTTGTCAGATTACAAAGCTAAACACAATTTAATTTTTGAAACTATTTTAATGGGGGATTTTAATACACATTTATGTGAGTTACACTGTCAAATAGAAGATGATTTTGGCCCCCCGGGCTTGGTGCTCTCACATTTTGAGCATAATATACATGGTAACGCCTTAGAAGAATTTCTAGCCTCCATGAATTTAAGTGAGCCAGAGGTAAACGATAAAGGTGACAGGACCATAACCTTCAAGGGATCTGAACATGGATCGGTGATTGACTATATATTCGTCTCACATTGGGTCCTGTCGTGCTCGTTGTCATATAAAGCCATTTTATCTGCCTTTAGTGACCACAATCCGGTTACTTTGGAGGTGCGGCTAAATTTGGATGAAGGAAAAGGCCCACGAGACTCACTGAACCTGGAACTGGGACCCTTGAGAGCTAAGGATCAGGGTAGGAGGTTGAGGTGGTCAAGGGTGGTCCCTGAGGAATTTTATGATGACTTCTTTAGGAAGACTAACGATCTTCTGGGTACCTGTCTTGACTCATCCGCCCATAGCACTGCTATAATTGAGGCTTATACCGCTATTTGTCAGCAGGTTGCCGATGACCTGAGGTTAAAAAAAGGGAAAACTCCAGCTAAGGTGGAAAGGTGGTTCGACAAAAACTGTTCACAAGCCCATAGCGCCCTACTTAAGGAGCTTAAGCGCAAACCAAGAAATAAGGAAGCAGTCCGGGCCTTAATGAAAGAATATAAAAAGTCAATTGAGGCTCGGAAGAAAGAAATTAAGGAAGAGGCTTGGGAAAAACTCCTCTCTGTGGAAGTATTGCGTGACAGTAGTAAATTCTGGGCTACTGTTAATCATTCATTCTTCTCGGAGGATAGTAATTCGGCGCTTGACTGTGTCATCCCTGATGAAAAATGGTTAACACACTTCAGGGGGATTTATGAGCTGGACTCTTGCTCACAGGGACAGGAATATATTCCTAACCCTGCAGGAACACCCATTGTTTTTGAGAAGTCGGAGGTTGAAAAGGCCATACGGGACATGTCAAAAAATAAAGCACTGGGTCCTGACGGGGTGCCAGCTGACTTTTATGGCCATTTTCCCCAATTTTGGGCTGGTATTTTATGTAACGTAATTAATGCTATAATTGTTGGAAGGGTCCCTGGTTCTTGGCTGACCTCAGTTATTGTGCCGGTGTTCAAAAAGGGGGACAGAGGGGACCCCACCTGTTACCGCCCCATCTCCCTGATAGACTCATCCGTGAAAATCTTGGGGAGGGTCGTGTTAGGGAGACTTAGGGAGTGGTTAGACGGCAGGGGGGTCCTGTCTGATTTCCAATATGGTTTTAGGAGTAACAGAAGTACTCTGGATCAGTGCTTAAATCTCCAGCTCCTGATTGGCAAGTACACGGTAGCCAAGGAGGGGTCCTTATTTCTGGGATTTATGGACCTCTCCTCGGCATTTGACTTAGTCAATCGGTCAAAACTGTGGAACATTTTAATAGAAATTGGTGTTGATCCAGCATTAGTAAATTTTCTAGCGGTTCTTCACTCTGATCTATCCGCAACAGTTAGAGTTAATCAAGAAGGAAGGGTCACAAGCCATTTTAGCTCTATGAGGGGCGTGAGACAGGGCTGCATTCTGGCTCCCCTACTATTTACCCTATATATTAATGCTTTGGGGGGTGCCTTATACAAGTAACCAAGGATGTGCCGCATATAGGGGACTCTTTGATACCGGTCCTCCTCTATGCGGACTACGCGGTCCTTCTTGCAAGGACGGGAAATGGTCTGCAAAGACTATTGGACTCCTTTGGTGAGTTCATGGAGTCCCTGGATTTAAAAGTCAACGTCAAAAAATCACATGTTATGGTGGTGGGTAAACATTGTGGACCGCGAACAAAGAAAATCTTTTTCTGTAATAATAAGGCTATTTCCAGGGTCCCAATGTTTACATACTTATTTGACCAAAGAGGGTCATGGAGACCTCAACAGCTCCAAAAAAGTAACGCGCTCACTAGGTCATCCTCTGCTGTGTTGGCATTTGCAAAAAAATTAGGAGCGAAACCAATTAAGGCTCTTCTTAACATCTACAAATCCAAATGTCTTGCTATAGCGTCATATGGCTCTTGTATCTGGGGATACACCGCCCACAGTAAAATTCAATCATGTGAAAATAAGTTCCTAAGATCACTGCTGGGTCTTCCACATTCCTCTCCTACTTACTCAGTGCATACTGAGCTGGGAGTAGGATATGTGACGGACCAGCTCAGATTGGCACCTCTCATTTGCTGGGCTAAGACCTGGCTTAATCAGGAATTATCATTAAACCACCAAATCCTGACGGATTGTATTGCACTAGACAGGGCTATTTCTATCCCTTGGTTGTCGTATCTTAAAACAATGTTTACGCAACTAGGACGGCCTGAGATCTATAGCACCCCCAACTGTATTACTAAAGAGGACGTTGGGTGGATAAAGGTACACTTCCTGAACATGCTCAGTTTGGAAAGAGAGGAGCAGGAGCTTAAGAAAGTTTCTGTAAGGGCAAATTTTTTACTATCAACATCGCCATCAACTGAACCTTATCTGATTATTGTGAATCGCCCCTTTCATAGACAGCTCTTAACGAGGTTTCGTTTTGATATGATATATTTAACTCTGGGTGATTTTCCATCTTGGGGCAAGCCGGAAGCCTGTAACCCTTGTAAATGTGACAACTTTTCAAATCAGGATACGCTACATTTTGTCATGTTTTGTGACTTTTATAAAGAAATGAGAGACAAATACTTGTTACCATTGTTGAAAGAGGCTGGCTTTATACAAGTCAGACCGGCTCTCTTATACTTACAAATGTTAAGCTGTCCTCGAGTCATGTTCTGTGTTGCGAGCTTTCTGGTGGCTGCTGTTCGGAAAAAGAAATCTTTAGTCTTCCCTTGTCTTCCTGGCACTTAGCACTTTGGATATAAATATGACGAGAGCAGGCTCCCCAGTTGTTTTAAGTGATGAAATGTATATTATGTCCTTAGGAATTATCTGTAGTGTAAATAATGTTTTTAGTTTGTTTTTTAATGAAAGTGTGTTTTTAAGCAAACGGACATCTGAACGTATTGTGATTTATGTACATCCTACTTACACTGTATTTAACTATGTGTATATATTGTATATTTGTAGTTATGTATATATGTTCATGATTGTCTTTTTATGATTTTTAATAATCGAAATAAAATGCTTTGACTGACTACCACTCACCTTAATGGAGTTTGCAGTACACTCTAAACTGCTGATAGTCCTTTTTTGCTGGATGTTGAGAAGGCCTTTGACAGGGTCAATTTGTCCTGCCAATATAGAATCTTGGAGAAAACACTTATTGATCCTAAAATGAAAAGATGGTTTCTAGTAAGTTATAAAAGACCTTTTGTTCCTTTGAAAGAACAGCCAGCTTTCCAAAAACCACCAGTGGTGGGAAACATCCTGCATGGAGGAAGGAGAGAAAAAAATAAAGGAACAGAAGCACGATTCCCGGGCTGCCATTTGGCTAAAAGTTCCACAACCTTTGAACCATCATAGCAGAAGTAGGTTTGGCTGTCAAATTTAATCCGGAATGTTTCTGGCTCCATAAGAGAAACTGTTGCCCGGATCTTTTGTAGGGCTGGAATAAGCTCCCGGAGCTGCCATCTCCTTACCACTGTTTGATGCCAGAAGTCAGACCTAACAAAGAATTAAGGGCCTCATTTACAAGCCCATTGGATCACCCGTGTGTCACTTATTTAGATGCACTGGTGGGGCAGTAGGTCTGGCCATATTTGCAGGGCCACGTAAATTTACCCTGCTTGAATTTTCATGGCCTTGTAAATATGGACCCCTTTCAACCATTACTCTGTGTGAAAAGGGTGTTCCATGGATGTTGCTGTGGGTCTACCCACACAACATCAATGAAACCTGACACATTTCTAGATTTACAAAGTGCTGTAAAAATGGGAATGTGTCAGAATCCTACACCTCCCTAAGGGAGGAGTAGGAGTGGTGGAACGAGGAGAAATAATTGTATGTCTCCTCATCTTTTTACATGGTACAGTGCACATAGAAGGAGCAAATCGCCTTTAATAATTGTTTATGTGCACATAAACAATCACCCCTGCAATGCAGGCACTTTTGCGCCATGGCCCCATGGTGTCTGCATTGGGGCACGGCCTCTGTTTTTGCACCGCGGCAGGAGAGAAGGACAGGAATGTTCTGTATCGTGCAGCTATGGTGTATTTCTGCCTTTTTATTTTGACGCACAGCAGCAGGAAGGCTTGCTGTGCTGCCATGTGTTAAAATATCATAAATGAGGCCCTCAATCCCACAGGCCCTGATAGGTGACTTAGATGAGGCTGCCCGGTAGATCTCCTGTTGCAGTAAGAAATTCCTTACATAAATAAGACTGGCGTGAGGGTAGTGGGAAGACATTTTCTCGCCGGGAAACATTAATGGAAAGTGAGGTGCCCTCTGTATCATGCTAGCCATATCCCAATTACTAAATGTAGGAAATGATTCTCTAAACAGACACACAACATAGCCTCGAGGGTAGGCTCTTTCCGCCTCCTTGGGAAGCCCAGAATACTCAAGTCATTTCTCTGTGACATATCCTCCAAATCTTCCACCTTAAATGAAAGAATGTTGAGCTTAGAATCGTACTGGAAAATAGATGATCAATTCTCATCAACTGCCATGCTCAGGGCAACCTGGGTAGTTTTCACCTCACTGAGGCAGTTTTGAATAATGTCCATGTTCTTTGACAACTTTCTCAGAACTAATTGGGTCTTTAAAAGGGCTGTTTTTCGGAGCGAGAGAGTCTTTCCTATATTTTTCCCTGTGTTGCAGGAGAAGGTTGTAAATGTCAGCCAGAGTAGGAACATCCTGGCCAGATGATATCCCCTGCAGATGTTCATCGTCTGAGGCCCACTCCTTATGAGCAAACAGCTTAGCAGCTGAAGGGATAATGGAAGGGATAGTGACTGATGGTAAAGAATTTTCGGGCGTTAGTTCGGCCGCTTCAGGACCCCAAAGCAGCTCCTTCTCACCTAGTGAAGAAGCAGGGTTAAGAACCCCCTGTTCAAAGGCAACTGTAACTATATCCTCCAACTTAGTAGGTGTCTGACCCCCAGTGCCACTCAACTGCACAGAGTGACTGGGGCACCAACAGACGCCAACGTGCCCAAAGGCAGGGAAGATCTCCTTGTGAGTCCTGGTCAGGCAGCTTGTTCTCGATCATCTGTGTCGGGCAAGCTACTGACAGAGTGAGAGAGAAAAAGGCCTACTGGATTTCTGCCCCTGTGCTGGCCAGAGGGCCTGAAGTATTCATTTCCTCCATCAGAGAAGACTGTGCAATGCAGACCAGCTCAAGCTGCAGGTCCTTCATTGAGTCAGCAATATCCTCCTCAGCTACCTACTGCGGAGCTTGGAGAACATCTGTCAGGGTCCGGTAGGATTCCTCCGCTCCCATAGCACGAGGCACCATCGGTGAGACATGAGGTCTTGTAAGGGCAAACCTAGTGCTCCCTGATAGCTCCAACAATCCATGCCCAGTACAGGAATTTTAGGGGGGAGTCATAGTCCGAGATGTCCCCACAACGGACACTGACTTATTCCCCTTACTCCCATTACTCCTCATAGCAGCACGAAGGGGGGAGACATAGAAATCCAGAGTCTACTGAGGATCGAGTGGTCCCCCTTCTGTGCCCTTCCCCATCAAATCCACAGCAGGCAAAGCCTACCTGGGTTGGTGCGGCAATCAGATACAGTTACAAGAGTCTTATAAACCTATTCAGGCTGGCTCAGATCTCCCCCCGCAGTGTCCGAGTATGGTGGAAGCCCGTAGCAGTTAATTCCTTGTAAATGAGGCCCTATGTGTTTAAATATTTGTGTAGATTATGGCCCAAATGATGATGACCCGACAATGGTTGACTTCTTATTATCTGAGCTCCACCTCTGGCCGTCACCCCTTATCGATTGAGGGGATTTTAATGTAACACTATGTCGGAAAATAGATTACTCATACCAGGGTCGGGGTAATTCAGGAATGGCCTACATGGGGAAGTAACAAATCAGGGGTGCATTGAAATAGCTTACGTCCTTGTATGCACTTGTCAATGTATGGTGCCATGAGAGAAATAATGAACCTGGCTTTACTTTCTATTTTGTAACTCATACATCTCTTTTACGTATTGTCATGTTCCTGGTTAGCTATTCTCTGATTTCGCGTTTGAAGATTCTGGTTAATCCGTGAAATATATCTGACCACAATTCTCTATCTCTGTTTAACCAAGCAAGAGGGCTCGTTCAGTATCTGGGGTTGCGAGGGTGGACACTTGAGCGGAGATTGCTCTTGAAAAATGATTATATTTGCTCAATGAAGATGCTCTTGCGGAGTTTCTGTAGGTTAACGTTGGATCGGCAGCCATCACTGTTGTTTGGGATGTGCTTAAGGCTTTCTGCCGGGGACATACTCTCAAGTTTGCTGCATATCAGCGGAAGGCAGCTATTATGGAGAAGACCCAAATATATTACATTCTTAGCTCTAAGGAGGTTAGACTGGGGTATAGTATAATCGCTAAGGATGGGCCACAGATGGAATTTCTTTCTGAGCAGGTGGCTAAGGTGGCTATTCTTCAGGCTTTTCTCTTGGAAGAGCATATGTAATCAGGCCATTAAAAGGTGCGGTGCCAGGCAGCTGATAAGTTTTGAAAACAACGAAGAGATAGACTGGCTACTCTCCTTTACAGTCAAGAATACAGCCAGCACTAATGCCATTCAGCAAATTAGAAATGAAAAAGGGGTGCTTGTGGTAGATCATGTGGGTATTAGGAAGATTTTCTAGCTGTTTTATCAAAATCTATATAAAGAGGAGTGCTTTAAGTCCATATAGGCTTTGCACCAATTAATAGACTGTCTGACATAGAGACAGCTATTTGTTCCTTAGCTAAGGTCAATGCTTCTGGTCCCAATCAAATTCCTTTAGAATTCTATGTGATCTCACATATTCTGGCTTTGGTACTTCGGGATCATTTCACTTTTTTAAATTTGCTTCATCAGGTCGTGGAAAGAGACCAATATTGTTATCTTTCTCAAAAAGGGGAAGAGTCCTACCCTTTGTGGCTTGTAGCGTCCAGTCTCTTGAATTAACACAGATTCTAAAAGGTATACTCATATCCTGGCCAATAGGATATCCATAGTAATTTCAGGGTTGGTGGATATACACCAGCATGGTTTCATTCCCGAGCATGACACAATTTCACATGTCAATACAGCCATTGCAGCTTTGGAAGTTGCCTCTGTGGAAGGGGGCACTGTTGGTGTGATCATGTTAGAAGAGGAGAAAGTCTTCAACTGGGTCTCCTGGCCATTCCTCTGGGCATGGAGTCTGCGGGACTTGGCCATCATGTTACAGTAGAAATGACATATGACCTCCTAAAGATAAACATTCAGTACTGACAACTCCAACCCTCAGCAATGGAATTAAAAAAGAATGACAAATATTGTGTGCCTCCCCAGCCTGCAGCAAATGGTATCGAATTTGAAAAGTGTAAATTCAAGACTAAAATGTGTGTATTTTCAGACCTCATATGCTGATGTTTGTTGGGAAATGGCTACATTTCTAATTTTGAAAATATATTCAAAGCGGATACTCGAGCAAAAAAATCATAAAGTGTTTGGGAGACTTATTACTGTTGTAACTATCTGGCAGCCAGGGGCACTGCAACTAGGGCCATGATCTGTTACCCATGTAGAGTTTTGCGCATTGACAAAGCAATTTTCTACATTACTGCTGGCAACCATGCTCGATGAACTGAGGTGAGAATCACTGCTCATAGTCTTGTATATGGTGGTGTGAGAAAGTGGCTCTATATATACTGGACTAGAAGCAAATACTGCTTGCATGGTGGTTAGCCCACCCTTTTATGATTTTTTTTTAATCAAATAAAGTATTATTATCCACTGCCTCCAACACCCACACCTGTTGCCCAGGTTGAAATTCAACCATGGCTGCTTTTTGGTCATACCAGTGCTTCAGCTCCTGGCTGGACTCAGGATTTTTGCCTTATCCATGTACTCAGCCATTCTGGACCTTAGGCCAAACACATAGTCCACAATGTCCTGTTTGGGTTCTTGGAGAGGCCTCTCCCAACCCTCCTTTACAAGACAAAGTTGTTCCCTTACAGGATGACCAAACAGAAGTTCAAAGGGTGAAAACCCCACTCCGTTCTGTGGCCCTTCCCTATAAGCGAAAAGCAGGCATGGCAGCAGGACATCCCATCTCCTTTTGAGTTTTTCAGGGAGCCCCATGACCATACCCTTCAATTTCTTGTTGAATCTTTCTACAATACCATTGGTTTGTGGGTGGTATGGGGTAGTGAACTTGTTCTGCACCCCACACTCCTTCCACATGTATTTCAGGTAAGCAGACATGAAGTTGGTACCTCTGTCTGAAACCACCTCCTTAGGAAACCCTACCCTGGTGAAGACACCTAGGAGGGCCTTGGCTACTGCAGGAGCTGTAGTAACCCTAACGGGAATTGCTTCAGGATACCTAGTAGGATAATCCACTACTACTAGAATGAATTTGTTCCCTGAGGCTGTGGGAGGTTCTAGTGGACCCAAAATGTCCACCCCTACCCGTTCAAAGGGTACCCCCACCACTGGCAGTGGTATTAGGGGGGACTTTGGCTTGCCACCTGTCTTGCCACTGGCCTGACAGGTAACACAGGAGCTCACAAACTCCTTCACTTTTTGGTCCATCTGGGGCCAGTAAAAGTGGCTAACTAACCTTTCCCAGGTTTTGGTTTGCCCCAGGTGTCCAGCTAGGGGGATGTCATGAGCTAAGGTTAGGAGGAATTCCCTGTACTTCTGTGGCACTACCATTCTCCTGGTAGCTCCAGGATTCGTGTTTCTTGCCTCAGCATAAGTAATCCCTCCTTCCAATAAGCTCTGTGGGTACCACTGACATCTCCCTTTGCTTCTGCAGCTTCTTGCTGCCTCAGGCTTTCAAGAGTGGGGACGTCTCGCTGACCCTGGCACAGCTCTTCCCTAGTGGGTCCCCCTGGGCCCAGGAGTCCAGCCTGGTAAGGCTCACGCTCCATAGGCTCAGTTCCCTCCAGGGTTTCCATGTCCTCTCCCTGAGGAGAGGGGTCCTGAGAGGTTGGCTGTGTAGGAGCTGGTCCCCCAGTCTCCTTGCTTTTTCTCTTGGCTGGTTGGGCCATACTTTCAGGTTCCAACCTCACTTGTTCACCCTTCTTTTTGCTCTGTGCTCTGGTTTGGACACACACCAGTCTAGGGATACCCAGCATGGCTGCATCAGTTACTTGCTCAATTTCAGCCCAGGCTGAGGTCTCCAGGTCATTTCCAAGCAGGCAGTCAGCTGGCAATTGTGGTGAGACCACTACCAGTTTCAGGCCAGTAACCTCCCCCCATCCTAATGTCACCATAGCTAAAGGGCGTTGGGTGGTAATGCTGTCAGAATTGGTGACTGGGTAAGTTTTCCCAACCAGGTACTGCTCTGGGGAAACCAGCTTTTCCCTTACCATAGTGATGCTGGCACCTGTATCCCTCAGGGCTTCTACTCTAGTTCCATTGATGGAGGGTTATTGCAGATATTTGTTACAGTTGGGTGGCCAGCCAGCCACACTGGCAACCTCCATATTCCCCAAGGAGACTAGACTAGCTTGAGTGTACTCCCAGATTTGCTCTGCGCACTCCTCTGATCCCATCTGTAGATTTACTGTCCCGGGAGTAGCTGGAATGGGTGCCTTAGGGGCTTTGTTGTAGGGACAGTTCTTGTCTACAGTTAAATGTCCCAACTTCTTACAGTTGTTACAATAGGCCTTGTTAGGATCAAAGATTCTTCCCCTATAGGGCTGTGGCACATAGGGAGTAGATTGGGACCCCACCAACCTGAACAGGTTTTTGGTGCCCTTTGGAAGACTCAGACTTGTTATCTTGGGGATTCTCACCACCTTTCCCCTGGGGGGCAGGGGGGGGGGGGTTGGGACCACCTTCTTTTGGTCACCCCCAGTGGCTATCCTTGTCCCCCTAGTCTTGACCCAGTGGTCTGCCTTCTTTCTCAATTCTTGCGGAGAAATTAGACCTAGGTCTACCAAATGCTGATGTAACTTTTCATTTGTGCAATTAATCAAAATGTGTTCCTTCATAAACAAATTATACAGTCTAGTATAGTCATGCACATTGTGTCCAGTTAATCAGCCATCCAGTGTCTTTACTGAGTAGTCTACAAAATCTATCCAGGATTGGGTCTGGGTTTTGTGAGCCCCCTGACCCTAATTCTATACTCCTCAGTAGTGAGTCCAAAGCCCTCAATCAGAGTTTCCTTCATGAGGTCATAGGACCCTGAAACTGGCCTAGAAAGGGTTAGAAGTCGGTCTCTGCAATTACCAGAGAACAGTTCCCAAAAAAGTGCCCCCCAGAGAGGTTTCTTTAGTTGTCTGATATCACAAGCCCTCTCAAAGGCTGTGAACCACTTGGTGATGTCTTCACCTTCCTCAAATTTAGGGACAATCCCTTTGGGGATTTTAGGATCATAAGATTGCTCTCTATCCTTGTTATTGGTATTGCTGCCACCAGAGATGGGGGCTAAGCCCATCTCTTTTCTTTCTTTTTCTAGAGCCAAGAGTCTGGTCTCTAGGTCTAATCTCTTGGCAAACTTTGCTAGAAAGTTGTCCTCTTCATTGGGGTTTTCCCCAATGTATTCTCTGGAGCCCAGTCCACCTGTGTGGTTCCCAGGCTCCCAAAGGCTGACTCTTGGAATTAAGGGTACAGGGCCTCTTCTTTCCCTAAGGATGAGGGGGGGGTCATTATCCTCCCCCACTCCCCTTTCTTCTTTCTCTGGGTAGGTGTCACCCTGCTCAGAGGGGTGGTCTTTTGCATACTCAGCCAGGAGCTCCTGGAGCCCTTGTTTGGTTGGGTGCAAACCTACAGTTATTCGTTTAACTTTGCATAGGGCCCTCAATTCCTTGAAGTCCAAATGCAAGTAAGGTGTGAGGTCGAGTTCCTCCACCAGGTCTGTATTATCTTCACTAACACCTGGGTTGTCTTGAGACATTATAACCTGATAGTTCTAACCCTCTACCCTAGCTTGTAGTGACTTTGATTTTTCAGAAGTTCTAATGCGACTTACTCAAGGCCCTATCAGACTTTTAGTATTTTTGGAAAAGACCAATTTCAGAATTCTAAAGGCGAGTTCTGTCGTGTGATCAGTTGGTAACCAAGTAGTCCAACAAATGCAAGTTTGTATCCCACCGCTGATCCACCAATGTGAGAAAGTGGCTCTATATATACTGGACTAGAAGCAAGTACAGTGTGTATAAAGTCCACCAACCCCAGAGGTATAACAGAGGTTAAAGTCAGAACTGACCTTTCTCTCCAAAGTGGTAGCTTGGTCGAGCAGTAAGGCAGTACCAGAGGACAGTGTAAAGCATTTGTTGAACACACTCAGTCAGCAAAAGGTTTCACACACTCAAGGACTGAACTCCAGGCCAATTGTTTGTATATCCAAAGATATAGTTTTATTTTTAGAAGTAACAGTTATAAAAATATCTTTTTCTCGATATAAGTATTCTCATGTAGTTACTTTGCAAGGAAGCAATAAAGGTTGTGCACACAATAGTTACAGTATAAACAGTAAGCAACACAGTTCTGAAACACAGTCTAGCATTGAGTTCAATGGGTTGTTAATCGATAAGTACAGTTGATTACTCTGGATTACTTTGGTCGTTCCAGGACTAGATCTAAGATAACAGAGGTTAAAGTCAGAACTGACCTTTCTCTCCAAAGTGGTAGCTTGGTCGATCAGTAAGGCAGTACCAGAGGACAGTGTAAAGCATTTGTTGAACACACTCAGTCAGCAAAAGGTTTCACACACTCAAGGACTGAACTCCAGGCCAATTGTTTGTATATCCAAAGATATAGTTGTTTTATTTTTAGAAGCAACAGTTATAAAAATATCTTTTTCTCGATATAAGTATTCTCGTGTAGTTACTTTGCAAGGAAGCAATAAAGGTTGTGCACACAATAGTTACAGTATAAACTGTAAGCAACACAGTTCTGAAACACAGTCTAGCATTGAGTTCAATGGGTTGTTAATCGATAAGTACAGTTGATTACTCTGGATTACTTTGGTCGTTCCTGGACTAGATCTAAGAATCAGTCCTGGGATCTAAGCTAAAACCAAATTAGCAAAAACTTTTAGTTACTGTGAGGAATTTTCAGGAATATAAAGCTGTTTTAAAAGTTCACACTTAGAAATTTTTCAAGGTAAATCTGACAATGTTATTCAATGGGAGGAAATTCAGGTTGCAGGTAAAGTACGATTGCGTTACTTTTGTAACCCAGCACTAGTCTCCTAGGGCCAGCACTGGGGGCTTAACTCAAAACAGGTAGGTAATTGCGTTTCAGTATTTCGTAAAATTTTTAAAGAATATTTGCAGTTTTCAAATGTAGACACTTAGAAGAAATTTCATAGAAAAGCAGACAATGGGTTCCTATGGAGAAAATACAGATTACTAGTAAACTCGCTAGGGATTACTTTTGCGGTTCAGTACTGGGCGGAAAGGTACAGTACTGGCTTCTCCCCTGATCACAGGTGAGTACTTTGGAATTCGGACTTTGGCTGATTTTATAGGAATATTTTCAGTTTTCAAAACTTTACACAGAGAAAATTTTCGAGTCAAAATGGGTCAATGTTATCCAATGGCAGGTAAGTGAATTACTGGTTTCCAGGTGAGTACTTGGTTGGTGAGGTTGAGGTTCTGGGCATAGACTCAGGGTTCCCCCAGGGTCAGGTAAGTACAGTCAGTTCAATCCCAGCAGCACAGGGGCGGCCGTGTGCAGAGGTAGGTAGGCCCAATGATATCCAATGAGGGAAAAGGGGCCTTCGGTTGGTGGCTGCTGGCTAGTAGGCCACGCGGCTCTGGGAGCTGGGCTCCTGGTCACTTGCTCAGGGCAAGGGGGGGAAGTAGGATAGGACAAAGACGTCACAGCCAGCGGCACTCGGGCGGCTGGGTGCAGGGTGCTTTTGAGCCGTCGGGCGTTCAATGTTATTCAATGAGGATCTTGAAAAGGGAACAAAGGCTCCAGGCTCGGGACGGAGACTCTCCAGGGGCGACCAGCACTTCGAAAGGTAAGTTGGGAGGCTGGGGCACAGGTAGGTTCCCCAAAGGGAGGCATAGGGGACGCGGGGCGCCGGGTGCAGGGGTGTCTTTGGGTGTTGGAAAAGCTTACCCCCAGCTGGCGCGATGGGGGTGACCTCCGGTTCTGAGTCTGCAGGCGTCGGCTGGTTCTTCAAAGGGGGTCTTTGGGCACTGGACTTTGGGTCCCAGTCGCCGGGGGGACGTCCTTGTGGTCTTGGTTCGGGTTGACCCGGCCCGGGCTCGGCTGGTGCAGAGTGGGCTGGTCCCGAGCTTCCTGGCTGGCACCAGGTGGGTTGTGTATCAAAGGAAGGGAGTTTAGAGAAGGTGATCAATCGATCAACGGACACGGTTAACCACCCATGGGGGTGGGTGGAAGGTCCAGTTGCAGCTTGTGTCCGTGTTTTGCACTAAGGAAACAAGAGAGGTCGCTGTACTGTTCCTATGGAAACTGAGGGAAGTGTTTAGCTGGCATGACCACAGATGTTAGAGTAACATCCTGGGGCATCCATTTTGTTGGATATAATGGCCTCACACACCCCGAAGGATGTCATGCTTCATCATCGGCAGTTGCTCCTCGTCGGGGAGGCGGTGCAATCCCCGACGGGCTCACCTCAAAGAGGGGCTCTTTGGCGGAGATCTTTTTCCAACTGCCTTATGGTGAGGTGGGGGTGTCTGGACCGAGCTAGGTGGGTTGTTGCAGCATAGCATCTGCTGTAGGGAGTCCCAATCTTCGAGAGGGTCAAGGCAGGCAGGTCCTCTGGGTGTCTCAAGTTTGCTGTCCGCGTAGGTCGCCGGGATTAGGAAGGAGCAGGTTCCAGGATCAACAGGCCGGTAGGGCTGGGGCCAAGTCAGTTGTTGTTGTCCTGTTGCTAGCAGCTGCGCGGCGGGTCTTCTTCTTCTTGATCTTCTTCTTGTTTTGGTATCGGGATCTAAGGAAGGAAGGTTCAGGGAGCCCCTAAATACTAAATTTAGGGGCGTTACAGGTAGGGCAAGGGCAGGGACCAATGGGTCCCTGTCCTGAGGTGAGTACACCCCCTAGCCTGCTGCTCTCCTGTGGGAGGGGGGCAGGAGCCTAGCTGTGATTGGGCAGGACTCCCCATCTGCAAGATGGCCGGAGCCCGGGTCCTGCTTCACCTCGCCTCCTCCACCTGAGGGGTGGAATTGGCACAGGTTGCACACCCCCCTTCCTGACGTAGTTTTTCCCGCCAGTCTTCCCGCCAGAGTGGGGGTAATACTGGTGGGGGGCTGGTTGTTCGGTGCGGCAAATGGTCTCGAGAAGCTCTCAGAGGCGGAATGCCTTTGAAGCTTTCCCCTGTCCATCCTGGGGTAGGAGACATAGCACCTCGCCCAGGATGTGCTTTGTTGCAGACCCAGGAGAGCGGGGGGCTCTCCACCCAGGGGTCCAGCAACATGTCTGCTGTGTGGCAGCCTCTGCAGCCACTCAGCCCAGACGTGGATTGTAGGTGCGGGTTTTGGAGGGCATCTCTAAGATGCCCTCTCGTGCATGTTACATTAAATCCCACACTGGCATCAGTGCGGGTTTAATGTGCTGAGAAGTTTGATACCAAACTTGTCAGTCTTCAGTGTAGCCATTATGGTGCTGTGGAGTTCGTAAAGACAACCTCCCAGCACCATAAACTCTTAAATGGCATCACTGCACTTACAGTGCCCAGGAATGGCCCTGGGTACTGTAGGGGCACAGGGCTCATGCGCCTGTGCCCTCACCTCTGGCATAGGGCACCCAGCTAGAGGGGTGACTGAAGTATGCCAGGGCAGTGGGTTCTGTGGGCATGGCACACAGGGATGTGTGCCATGTCGACTCTTGTTTTAGTTCTGTACTTAGGCACTCAGCCTGCAAAGGCAGTGGGTGGGTGCCAGGGTACAGGGCCCCTGAGGGTGGCACAATTAGTGCTGCAGCCCTCAGGGGTCTTCTCTGGTCACCATGCCCTGGGTACCTAGGGTACCATTTACTAGGGGTTGACAGGGAGCCAGAGATGTCAATTTGGTATTTTGTTTCAGCATAGTTTTAGGGAAGGAACACAGGGTACCTGGTTGGCAGGGACCCAGGGCACACTCAGTCAAAGTACATCAGCAGTTCAGAAAAAAGTGGGGGCATACCAATGCAAGAAAGATGGCACATTCTCACAGGTGGCGATTTATATAATGTTGTCTGAAGAGGTCACTATTATTACACTAGTAATATTAGTAGCCAATGATGATTTTCATTGGCTATTAGTAGCTCTTATTGCAGAAAAAGTTGGAGACCTCTGACTTGCACCTTGCAGAAAATAACACAAAAACCATAGACAGGTTATTTTCTCCCACTCCTGCACACTACACAACTCCTCCCGACTCATACCACAAACAGAAGAACATTACACAGAAGTAGGAGAACAAATGTTGGTTTGCGCTCCCCAAGCCTCACTCCCTCATAGGCCCATACCATCCCACATTACATAAAAACTGCAGGGAAAAGCGAAGCACTCAAGACTTGGCTTAAGACACAGAAAGAATGACATGGGGCACAAAATGGCCTACAGACTGCACCCGAGGTCAGGGACATCTTAAGGATTTTGGCGGCCCTGGACCAAACGTATTTTGGGGGCCTCTGTTCGGAACAGCTTTGAATTTATGATAATTTTTTAGCTCTTTCATGCCCTCTTTAACCAGGTCACTGATAGTGGAAAGATACAGTGGTCCATATTCTAAATGTGTTTACACCTCATATTTAGGGATAGTGAGGTGTGTTTTCAATATTGTAACACAGCAGCAGGTCACTTATATTACTGCAAATAATCTCTGTGACATATGAATATGTGAGGTCCGGCTTTGATATGTAAGAATTAAACAAATGCAACATTTCTCTGCAAATGTCTGTTTCAAATACTATTTTCCATTCATTTATTTTGAATATGGGTGATGTGTCAGAGTGTATTACAATCTGGGTAAGAATTATTCAGGGTCACCAGGGCAGAACCGAGCTGGCTCTATCAGGGGGCCCCATGAAAGGCTTGGGCCCTGGGCCAGAGCCCTCTTTGCTCATGCCTCAAAAAGCCTCTGCCCGAAGCCCGGACCTGCATAATGAAGCGCAGAGCGTGCTATATCCCTTGCCTCATGTCAACAACTAGTGGGATTATTGACCAACGATTAAAATATAAAGCGTCGCTTTCCACAACATACTTCCCTCAAACCTCTACCTCCTACTCGGGTCTGAAAATGACTCCGAGTTATTCGGTGCTTTCTTTCCCTCCCTCCCACAGAGCCACCATCATTCTACCCCACCACCTTAAGACATTATTTAACCCTTCCCTGCCTGGCGTCTACGCACTCCTGTGCCAGACATATTTTCCAATATTTACACTGACCTTGTGCAAACGTGGCAGTTGGAATTTCACTTGACATCTAGCTCATGACGTTGATGTACATATCAGAAGGACATGCAGGGTACACATTTTCATGTCCCAAAAGAATATATATATACACACACCACTTTATTAGGGAAGTGAATTGACTAAACTAAAAATAAATATGTAGGTAAATAGTGCTCATTTACATTGATTATGTCTTCATCCCGAAAGACTTTGTACCATCATTTTGCTCATTCTGCACCCATGAGACCAACAACAAAGAAAATAAGCCTCACACAGAGAAATATTGCCCCCGCACAGCCATCTCAACTGTGCATGTAGCAAAAATATATTGAAAGTAAAAAGAAGTGGTTTGGTTTTGAGAAAAAATAACTGTAGGGGAACAATGCGTGCTTAACTGAGGATGTTGCTAGAAAGTCCACCTGTTTGGAATGTCAAAATCATCAAAGGCCAGATTCAGAAAGTGGAAGTTGGAATACTGGCGACTTTGTAAAATATGGTGCCTGTACATCTCGAAGATGTTCAATTATGGGTAACATCGTTTCTGCATATTTTAGTGAAAAATAAAGTTTGCGATCAGTATTTTACACTGAAAACTCTTCACAAAATGGTTCTGTCCGAAGAAATGTGAGCAAACTATACATGTATGTAAAAACATTGTGACTGACAATCATTTCACGTGCATCCAATTTCTTTGGAAAACGGCTCTTTGGGAAAGAAGCAAACTCAATTTCAACATCCAGGAGTTTGTCGTAAGAAAAACACAACTATTTTTCATCTAATCCCTGCGCTTTATTTCAGGTGGCTTATCTATTTCCCGAAGAAAATAAGACAAAACGTGCCCCCGAAACGAGACAATTTACAGAGGGCTCCGAGGGTTATGCTTCAGAGCAAATCCAGGAAAAGCCAGAACAGATGGTCTGTGAAAGTGAAAAACCTATTGAAAAGTGAGTATCCTTTATTTTTTTTTAATCTGCTAGCAGCAATTAAAATTGAGCAAATACATCCTGTATCAGTACAGCTTAAATTATGCGATGACCAGGTGATGTTATACTTAAGTTTGTGTACCTGGGAATTAGAGAACTGGAAGCGGGATGCTTTGATCCTTCCTAACTATTTACTTCCTTAATGCCTAAAGTTTTTTTCCACAGTATGCATTCTGTTCAGTACCAGCAAGAGGATCTATTGTGCATGAAGCACAGACAAATAGAGAAAACATACCATAGTCCTTTGCTGCCTGCCGAGTGCTAGAGGAGACAGGTGCACTTCTTTTTTTTTCTTTATCCTCATATCACCAGAGGGCGTCTGCAACTATCAAGGGACCGCTCCGTCGAACTATCCACCCTGCGGTCACTGCATTCGCCCAAAGTCCTGACGCCATACAGGACCATCAACTTTATCGGTGTCTTGGTGTAATCATTGGAATGAATAGTCGGTTAGCAAGGAGCAGCACCAGTTTGAAAAGTCAGTCCATATAGCTGGAGTAAGGCAGTTTTCTTTTTCTTTTTTAAACTTTGTTTATTGGTTTCAATCACAGCCATAAATTACATGATCGGACGACATATTCAATGTTTGCAGCAAAATAATCATGCAGACATTAATCCTGGTTACATAGTACACATTTCCTACAAGTCTCGCCTGTCTATGCATTTCCATTTCAACAGTAGGCGACACACAGGGATCCCCCCGATGCTTATACCAGTGTGACCACTTCCTATCCCATTTCTTGGCACCCCTTAGCCTTAAAAACCTTTGTCTTTGCTGGTATACACCTATCCATTTCTCTGACCCACAGGGTGACGAGTGGTGGGCTCGTTCCCCCCTAACCTTTAGACAGCTCTCTTTTCACCAGCGTGTACCCCAGTGTCGTAAATTGCTGTTCAACTTCCGTTAGGTCAGTCGCCTCCCAAATGTTTAATAATCCCAGCTGTGGAGTTAACACTATGTTCTTTCCCAAAGCTGTGCACATGTGGTCTGAGGCTCCCTCCCAAAGGGCACGTATTTTGGGGCAAGCCCACAGTGTATGGTAAAATGTGGCCTTCTGACCACATCCCTTCACACACCGTCATCAGGTCTAGTTCCTATTCTCGCCAAAACTGTCCGTGTGATGTATGATCGGTGGAGTACCCTAAGTTAAATCAACCGAAATCTCTGAGTGATAGCCGCTGCACGTGGGGACATAAGTGCCGTCTGCCAGTCCTCATCATCTATAGGGCCAATGTTGTCTTGTCACCGCTCTCTGAGCTTCGGGAAGGTGTCCAGCAGGTTATTACTCAACTTCTTGTAAGTTAGAGATATTGCCTTCGAATTGAGAGGCCCATCTAGCAAGCGGTCTTCCAGAGGTGACGAATCTGTTATATCTTTGAGAGACGGGAACGCTGCCTGTATCGTGTGTCTGATTTGTAAATACCTGTACATTTCTCCTTGTGCCAGATGATATTGTTTCTGGAGATCACCAAAGGTAAGTATTGCTCCCTTCTTAACCAGATCCCTCACCGCTGATACCTCGATAAGGTCCCATTTGTAAAACCCTGGCTGATAGCACAGCATGCTCAGTTTCTGAATGAACCACAGCGGTGTGGCTTGCGAGAGAACGCCCGTCCATCCCAGCCGGGAAGTAACTACACGCCAGATTTCCAATGTATGTTTGGTGGGTCCGAAGAACCTCCCCTTGTTTTTCCTATCAGTGGTGTACAGGGCCCCTAGATATCCGGATCGGTCAGTTTGGTATCTATCAAGGGTATATGCTGGGTCATCTGGGGGTGATATATCCAGTGATTAACGGTCACCAATTGCGCCGCCCAGTAGTAACGCTGTAGGTCAGGAAGTGCTATGCCCCAGTCGTACCAGCCTTTTGTCAATTTCTGCAGTGCAATTCCATCCCACAGCAGCGTGCAAATCTCCCCCTAAACAGCTCTAAAATACGAGTCCGGGACCCTGTGGTGACAGGTGTGTAATATGTAAAGAAAGCGAGGAAGGGCTAGCATTTTAAAGAGTGCCGCCCTGCCCACCAGTGTTAGGGGCAGAGTCCTCCAATGTTTTACATCTACTCGCAGTCTGGCCAAATGTGGGGCCACATTAGAGCTGTAGAAACAAACTGGGTCTGAAGTGACAAAAATCCCCAAATAGCAAAACCCCTCTGTCGCGACCGTTGTAGCACATTCTGTTGGGAGGTGGGGCACCTCGCCCCTCAACATAAACAATACGGACTTGTGCCAATTAATCGCATATCCCGAATATTTACCAAAATTCGTGAATATGTCCAGCACCACACTGATCGATTTGTACGGGGATGCTAGATATAGCAGAATGTCGTCTGCATAGAGTGATATTCGATCTTCCACTTCAGCTGCCCAGTGCATCTCACGCACCATGACGTCTCTATGCACCCAGGCCGCAAGCGGCTCCAGTACAAGAGAGAAAATCAGCGGGGAAAGCGGGCACCCCTGCCTAGTACCTCTGCGTAGCTGGAACATCCGGGAGGTAAAACCATTAACCCTCACCTGTCCCAACACACCGGTATACAGAAGCTTTACCCAGGCTATGAATTTAGGGCCCAACCCCACCTTCCTTAGGACCTCGAACAGGTATGGCCATTCTGTGGAATCCAACGCCATGGAGGCGTCGAGAGAGAGCACCGCCGCGTCCTCTTCAATATACTTCCTACGACCCATCACATTATGCCAACGGCGTATATTGAGGGCCGTATTTCTACCTGGCATAAAGCCATTTTGTTCTGGGTGGACCAATGAAGTAATAACTGTCACCAATCTATTTGTTGGGACTTTTGCCAACACCTTTGTCTCCACGTTAATCAGAGAAATTGGCCTATAGGAGCCACAGTTATCCGTTGGCTTACCCTGCTTATGAATGACTATGATGGTGGCTAGCCGCTGATCTACTGGTAGCCCGCCCCTTCTAAACTTTCTTCATACATGGCTTTCAGGTGTGGCACAGTCAGAAGAGGCAGTGGCCTTCAAACACTCTAATGGAATGCCATTAGGACCCATCGCCTTTCGAGATTTGACCTGTCCCAGGGCCTTGCTTATTTCTTCGTTCGAGAGGTCTGCCTCCAGGATCTCTCTTTCCGCCTCCGAGAGGCCCGGCTCATTGCTGTCCATGAGGAGCTGACGGGAGCCCTCAGCTGTATAGTGTGTGGAAGGGGAGTATACAGTTCCAAAGTAATCCACAAATGCTTCCGCTATTTCTTTTGGGTGAATCACAGCTTCACCTCCCGATGTCGTCATTTAGTGTACCCATCTGAACCCCTGTTCTCGTCTTTCCAACCACGCCAGTGTCCTACCCGCCCTGTCCCTAAGCTCATAGAGTCTATGCTGGGTTGCACAATGTTTAGCCGCCATCTGTTCCCTGGTTTTTATCCTGTATTTGTCTTGTTTCAGTAGGAGTCTATGACTAGTGTCCGGTGAGGGATCTCGCGAATGCTCCCACTCTAGTTCAAGGAAGTCAGATTCTACCTGGACCAAGAGTTCGTATTTTTTGGTGATATAGCCCGTCTATAACGACAGAGCTTTCCCTTTAAGAACCGCTTTGAATGCTTCCTATATTATTTGTGCAGAGTCGACTGAGCCCACATTTTCAGTAAAATAGTTCTCCGTTTGTGTGCGGAGTTCATCCCTAATATTTGGTATATGTAGGAGCCATGGGTTAAGGACTATAGTGGTGCGTGGTTGTCATTCCCAGTGCGTATATTCCATCCAGACCGGGGAATGGTCCGAATATCCTCTGGGCAAGACTTTATATTGGGCGAAATTACCTATTGAGGACAGATGTGTGAGGAAGTAGTCAATATGTGATAAACTACGGTGGACACTAGAAAAGTACGTGAATCATTTATCAGTGGGGTGAAGCGCACGGCCCACATCTGCCAAACCCAGCGCCTTCGCAAAATCAGCCATTAGGTCGTTACACTTCTCTTTAGGCTTTGGTGGGTGGCAATAAACAGTGTCATCTAAGGTCATGTTGTAGTCTCCCCCCATAATCAGTGTGCCCTCCCAGAGTCTCGTCAACCTACTACCTAGGTCTTCCAGTGCCGTCTTGCCCAGAGCGGGCGGTAAATAGACAGAGAGAATGTTAATATCCTTTCCATCGCATTGGGCCTCTGCCCCCACAAAACGGCCCCGTGTCCGCCCATGTCTTATAAACAATAAGGGGTGTAGTTTTCCTTACCAATATAGCCGTTCCCCTTGAGCCCGTGGTGTAGTCTGCATGTACCAGAAGTTTGTATCCCCACCTGGTGAGGGCCTTGGATTTCTGACCTACTAGATGCGTTTCTTGCAGCAAGACCACATCAGGTGAGTGTCTCTTTAGGCACTATTCCCCTTTTAATCTTATCCCCAAACCCATTGACGTTCCAGGACATTATAGAAAGGGTCCGGTTACTATCCTGCCCCATAGCCGTGCATCGCACCCATTCCTCGTATTCGGATCATCACTATGTAGGAAAGAACATGAACCTGTCACTCAGCAATTGCCGTCCAATGTTCAATATGGCTATGTTACGCTTTAGACTCACAGTGTCACATTGTGTATCAATAAGCTGCTCTGTGATTACATCACTCGCAAAGATCAGTGACCCAACCATCATACCAATTAAACACTCAACCTTGAAACACCCCCCCATCCCCCCCCCTCAGCTTCCACCCCCTCCCTGCACCCCTGCCCGTGGATTTAGAACTACCCACGCCCAAACCTGGCAGAGTGCCTCACTCCCCCCCAAAATGCTGAAAATACAAGGGGTAGATTTGACAACCCTTCCCGCAAGTACACATCACAAGTACTTGTATTGTAGCCATCTGCACTTAACGATATAGAGTCCCTTCCAGATCACATCTATGAAACCCATCAGTCTGTACCATTACATTAGGAACCCCTTGTTAGAAAGTCTCGCAATGATGGGCATTTCCACCCCTCCCCCCTGTCCCCCTACTTGCGCTTTCAACTGAGCAGGGGCTCTCCAAT
This sequence comes from Lissotriton vulgaris, assembly GCF_964263255.1. Lineage (NCBI taxonomy): Eukaryota > Metazoa > Chordata > Amphibia > Caudata > Salamandridae > Lissotriton > Lissotriton vulgaris. The sequence continues at coordinate 873,953,576 of NC_141694.1, forward strand.
CCTGTAGCCCATGGCCATTAGTCCTGTTCCTTCAGCTGCCTGTCATCCTCCACTGGGCCATTATGAGCCACCTCCATTCGGACATCTCTGTGCTGGCCAGGTTTACCAGGTCGATCCCTCCTCCGGCTCCCCACCGTGGTCCAGCCTTCCATCCATTCCCAGACAGCCTCTGGAGAGTCAAAGAACCATGACTTGCCATCTGACTCCACTCTCAAACGCGCAGGAAAGAGCATCGCATACTTGACCTCCCTATCTCTCAAATCCTTCTTCACCGCCTGATAGCTGCGTCGTTGAGCCTGAACCTTGGCCGTGAAATCAGGAAAAAAGGCCACCTCATAGTTGTCTATCTTCAGGGGGGGATTGGAGCGTGCAGTCTGCAGGATAATGTCTCTATCCCGGTAGTTGAACACCCGAGCGATAAGGGGCCTCGGGGGTGCTCCGGGATTTGGTCTACCTCCTGGTACCTTATGGGCTCTTTCGATAGAAAAATAGCTGGACAGAGTCTTAGGTTTGAGGTGCTTTGTGATGAGATCTTCCACATACAGGTCCGCCGCCGGCCCCTCCGTTCTATCCGGGACCCCTAAAATACGAATGTTATTGCGGCGGGCATGGCCTTCGTAATCATCGAGTTGTTGAGACATTCTTTCCTGCTTCTTCTGCATTTTGAGCATTTGTGTTTGCAGTTTGGATGTATCCGTCTGGAGGGCGCTAGTAACTATCTTGAGTTCCTTGACCTTCTCGTCCATCTTCCTGAAGTCAGCTCTGATGAGAGAGACCTCCACTTTGACCGAGTACACCGATGCACAAACCCCATTAATGGCCGCCATGACATCATGAAGAGTAGGCTCCGGGTCCTGCGTAGATGCCGCTGCCTTACCATCTTTCTCCGATCGCGGCGATTTACCTCTCTCCCCTGCTTTGGACCATGCAAATTTCGCTAGCTACTTTTGGGCGTTTCCCTTATTACACTTGGCATTTGAAGCATCTTAGGAAGTCTTTTGAAGCGGTCATGCAAAAGTTGCATGGAATTTAGACACATATTCTTACACTCAGAAAAGTTGAAAGTGATATGCCAGTCTAAGTCTTTCTTCTTTAGATTGAGGTGAGATGGTGCATAAAAGTGGGATCACTGGCTGCAAATGTACTTCAGACTGCAAGAAACGTAACCGCGAAACAAAAGGGGCCGCTCCCTAAACGAACATTAACCTGAGTGCGGCATGAGTAAACCCCTGGGAAAATGAACTCTGGGTGGACATCGCCCTTGACATTCATAGGTCTCTAAATGAATTAATTTTTGCACTAAAACACAGCTCCTGATCTCCTGCATGGAGGTTTTTTCAAGTGTCTTCAGGGACCACACTCAGAGTAGCAGCTTTAAAAGAACTATGGCTCGATATCTGGTTGACCTACAAAGACTGTGAGACCAAGGGCAATGCTGTGCCCTAACCCCAGTAATATTAATAGCAGACCGCAGTATGGCGGGTCTCCAAATGTCAATATCCTTTAAATGCTATACTGATTTGGTTCCTTCTTCTAGTGAGTTTCAAAATACAATAATCTTGATATTCTAACTCCTCTGCTTTAATTGGGTGATATTTGCTATGTTAATTGATTAGTTTTTTTGGTGGATTGAAATATTCTTTGATCGGAGTAGTGTGCAGCTGAGTGGGATTGAGCTCACTCTGTCTCTCTGTGTTGAGAGTAAGAGTCTTGGAAGGTGAGTGACTGATGCTTCAGGTTAAAAGAGTAGGGAAGGACGAGATTCAGAGTTCCTCATTAAACAACCTGTCTCTTCTTTCCAGGTTTTCTCCACCATACATACGTACTTCTTAGAATGACACATTTGTACAGGGGCTTGCTGTCTATCTTATATAGTATTACACGTCTCACTGAGATGTCGCTTAAATCTGACGTGACAGAAAGGCCCCTGTTCTGTATCTTGGAATGACAATAGTTTTAACATACAAAATCAAAAGAGGCGGAGTCATAAAGTCCCCAAAACAACACTCACCCAGCATATTACTTCTTTAATAGACCCACACGAGTCCAGAGTTGTAACAGAGGAGTAACATTTCTTTTATGTAGAAAGATACTCCTCCTTCAAAATACAAGCCATAGAGTGTAGCACTCAAGCCAGCTACCTCATGGTCTCAGGATCCTTAGAAGGGCATCCTGTCATATGCTTAACCATTTATGCCCTATGTTCTGTGTCCACTTTCTTTCTTTCAGTACTTAGACATATGTTACTTAAGTACCCATCAGGGATTCTTTTGATGCAGGTGGCTTAAATTGAGTTATGGAGTGGGATTTGAAAGATAGTCCCTAGATCCACAGTTTAATTGGGATGCATCCAATTACGTAGGCTTGCATTATATTCTGCTTCCAAGACCTATAATTTTTTCTCAGGGTGCATACATCTTTTTAAAGTCTAGGGGGCATATTACCAGGCAATAGCGATAATTATCGCTATTGCTTGGTTAGCGGGGAAAATTTACCGCTGAGCTGCGGCGCTTTTTACCGCAAATAAACCTTGGTATTACCAAGGTTTATCGCAAATGCGTTAAAAATCGCCGCAATGCATGAATATCGCTGAAAAGTCAGCGATATTCATGCATTACCGAGCTAATGCTCTTAGCCATGTTATCCACCTCCCATTGGATAACATGGCTAAGAACTGCTCAGGGCAGGTGTTAGCTTTTGGAGATAGCGATGTTAGCGACTGTTTCCAGTCGCTAACATCTTGGCACGCCCACTTTGCATATCATTAGTGATAAATATCACTGACATGCAAAGTGGGGCCCAAGATGGTTGCTATCTCCTACTAGCTGTCGCTAACTGGTGTTAGCGACAGCTAGGTAATAGGGAGATAATTTTATCTCCGCTTTCTTGGCTTTTAAAGCCAAAAAAGCGGAGATAAACCCCCTTGATAATATGCCCCTAGATTATTTCTTTATTCCTATAGCTAACTCCCACTTTGGTCTCTGATGTACCATTCTCCCCTGAGCATATCTGACCATTCCCCACTGATGCTGGATATCAGCTAAGGGGAGAGGTTTGGCATTTCGAGTTTCAATGCATGGTGGCTAAAAGATATACTCTTGACTCATATATACTGAGTAAGCAATCTTATTTCCAAGCTAACACAGGCTCTGTCGAATAGCATATCATACTATGGGAGGCATTGAAACTAGTAATCCATGAAAGGGCAATGAGCTATAAATCCCTTTTTAAATGAAATAGGAAAGAAAAATTGAGGCATTGGAGCAATCTCAGGTTGACATGGAATACAGGTACAGGTTGGCAGAAGAGAACAGAGCTACATGTTGACAGGAGAGCGCAAAACAGTGCTAGCACCAGTAGTGTACTAAATCTCATTAAAGCAGCACTTGAAGAATGATGCTAAGCACCATTGGCTTGCATACCAGAGCAGTTATTGCAAGTGCAGCAATGAGCTTCTAAGGTAATTTCATTGAGAAGATCACTCTTGTCATGTAGGAGAGATTTGTTTAAAAAATGGGACTATTCTTGTTTGCTGACAAGAGGAGATGGAACAATTTGCCTCCCTTTACATGAGCTTGAAATAGTCAGCAAACACACTAAATCAGGCTGTATAGGCCTCAATTTTCTTTCACCTCTTTTTAACCACACTATCAAATGTGGATTCTAATTGCGTTATCAGAAGATCTCTTAAGATTGAGGACACCATCTCCCAACTTGCATCCTGATAAACCCTGGTATAATTGGTCTGTCAATTGAACTTTCAAATGCTTAACACCCAAAATAGGTCCTTTATTTATATAGATGTGTTTGGGCAGGCACCAAAAACAACATCCTTGACCCAGGATTCGAGAGGGGATTATTACAGTCCTTTTAAAATTAGGAAACCTGGTAGATCAATGTGCCTCTTCTAAGCCTATATCCCAAATCAATGTGCAGGCCAAGATCTGTACCAAAGTTCTAACCAAATTCCTTCTCTCCTGGATCTAATACTTTGATCAGGAAGACCAAGGCAGAATGGTGCCTGGCCGGTTCACCTGACATAATATTAGACCAGGCCTCTCCAACGATTAGCTCCTGAGCAACTAGTAGCTCTCCAACTACCTATAAGTAGCTCTCCTGGGTGCAGCCCGGCCTACTAAATTAGAAGGTATTGCTTGGTAGTATTAAAATATATATACAAAAATTGAAAAGTGTGTATTGGAGACGAAAGTGTAAACTTGTCTTATGTAGTCAGTATTAAAATTCTAATCAGATTAGTAGCTTGAGATGATTTTCATTGAACATAAGTAGCTCTTACTACAGAAAAGGTTGGAGACCTATATATTAGAAGTTTTCACAACACATTCACAATTTCAAGTCACCTTACCTAGCTGCTGACACTTTCACTAGATTTCGAGAAGGAAGTCGATTTGTTCAACTGGGACTACCTCTTTGTGGTTGTCTTAAGAATGGAATTTGGGCTTTAATTACTACCATATGTTTGCATTCCTTTTATGTGACATACAGAAGAACAGTACCATGTCCTCCTCTTTTTCCATTGTGAGGAGCACCACGCTTTGGTTGGGGACAATCCTGGCTCATGTGGCCCCCCCTTCAAGATTTCACAGGAGGAGGCCTCAGATGCTTCTAACAACGGAAAGATGTGCTTCCTCAATCCTACCTCCACAGGTTCCCAGACTTGCAGCACGATTTTGCTCAACCCAAGTACCAGTTCTGTTGATATCTACTGTTAGGCCACTTCTCTCCCTCCCTGAAAGATGCTGTGGCCAAGCTCTCAATGGGTGCTTTAGAGGATAAGAGGACTACTTGTATTTATAGGTACCTGATTATTAACTTGCCTGATTCGTTCTCAGACTTAAGAGTAACCTGTGAGGAAGATGCGAGTATTCTGTGAGACAAAGATTGACGCAGCACCTCAAATGTCCACACATGAAATAGTCATCTCAGCTCGACTTTTCTTTTTTGATTTTTTTCAGTTTAAGAATCTGTACAGGATATACTACACACAGTCAAGACCCTTTAAAATGGGACATTACTCCTCCCTTGTTTACATTAGTGACACAGAGCTGAGGCCACCTTTCATCACAACACTTGGAAGTATCCAACTTTCCAGATCTTCTGGACAACCATTCTTGATAAAGTCACAAGACTTTTAAACTGACCAATTTAATTAACCCAAAGTTTATCTTTCTGCATAACTTTGAGGGCATAGAATCTGATTAATACACCGAAGCCTTTTCACACAAGAGTTGTTGAACTTGTCCCTCTCTGCAGGAGCACCCCCAAATGTTTTGTTGATTACCCTCCACTTTTTGCTGAATTCATTTCTGTTGGTCTATGACTCTGTGCACTTTACCGCTGCCTAACAGTGCTAATTTGCTTGTGCTCTCTCCCTAAAACATGATTAAATTGGTGTATACCTCATTGGCATCTTGTATTTACTTATAAGTCTCTTGTAGAGTGGAATACCATACACTCAGGGCCTGTAAAATTAAAAGCTACCAGTGGGCTTGCAGCACCTTTATTGCCATCCACTTTAGTAGCACCTTACAACATGTCCCAGGCCTGCCATCGCAGCCTGAATGCAGCTGTAAACTACTATGTCGACTTGGCATTTAAACCCCCTTGCCAAGCCTTTAACTCCCTTTTTATTGCATATAAGTCATCCCTAAGGTAGGCCTTAAGTAGCTCATAGGGCAGGGTGCTGTGTAATTAAAAGGCTGGACATGTACTTTTAAGTTTTACATGTCCTGGCAGTGAAATACTTCTAAATTCATTTTTCACTACTGTGAGGCATATCCCTCCCATAGGACAACATTGGGGATTTCTTATAACATTTAATAAGCTGTAATTTCCAATTGGGAGCTGATAGATAGGTCATGTTTGATACCTATGAAATTATAAAGATATGCACCATTTAATTGTACAATCGGATTTTTCATTATAATTAGGAATGTGGTATTTTTCTGCCCTTTGTGGCTGCAGCCTGTCTTGGGTCACATGACTGGGTGTAGCTCACAGACTTTGTGAATTACTCCCAGACAGTCACACTATAGAGGGATTAGGTGAGCCTCGACGGGCAACCTGCAGACAGAATGGGGGAGGAGGTTGGAGCTGAGCACAGCCCTACTTACACCTGAATTGCCTGTGCTCTGCCATAAAGTGTCTAACAACCATATAGTCTCACTGCAGCCAGAGGAGTCAGGAAATTCCATGCACTTCAAAGAACCTTTCCAGAAGCGTCTCCCACCTTCAGAAGAAGGGCACCAGGGTATAAAAATAGTACCTTCAGACCCACTCTTCAGTTTACTACTGGAATTGCAGAAGGACTCTCAAAGTACTGCCTGCTGCTGTTACCTGCTGTGCATTCTGCCAGACTGCTGCTGTACCTAGTAGGACTGCTTTGCTGCCTAGAGCCTGCCTTGAACCCTCTGAGCCAAGCCCTGTTGTTGAGCCCTGCATCTACATCTGTACCCATGACTACTAGAATTGACTCCAAGGGCTAGTCTGCTAGCCTTATGTTCAGAGCCACATAGTCATAACAGGCTCCCACCATCTTGCGCCCGCACCTGGACCAAGCCTGAGTGAGTCCTGAACCACTAAGAGGTGTCCTACCAGTCCTCAGCATTTGGTTGTGGCGCTAAGTGTGCCCATATGGCCAATTTCCAAAACTTAGGACTGACAAAATGTGCCCAAAAAATGTCAGGAGGAGATCGGGACCAACCTGCTCACCTATCCACCCAAGGTGCCTTGCCGGTCAGGGATTGACTCCGAGTTTTTCAACTCCCATTTCAGCGTCTAAGTCTGAATGGAGAAATCTTCAGCGCCGATGAAGAAGCTCCCTCCTTGGACACTTCCTGCAGACTTGCTCCCTGAACTATACCTTCTCAGGCATGTTTCTACAAGAATTTTTCTCAGGCTGAAGGTAAGCCCTGACTGGGCCCAATCCTCTTCTTGTATCCAGACCGCACTCCATTGTGATTGGCCTTAACTTTCAACTTTGACCAGGCCTCTAGTGACTAGATACCAGCGGTTGGCGATTTGATTTCTGAGGCGCTATCTTGAACCTTAATCTATAAAAATTCATAACTCCACTTCTACTGCTTGGATATTTGTCATTTTGATGTTAAATAATGTATTTAAATGTACTCTATTTTTCGAAATTGGTTTGGGATTTTTTTTCTATTAGTTTTTCACTTGATTACAGTTTGTGTGCTACATAAATACTTTACACATTGCCTCTATGTTAAGCCTGACTGCTTTTTGTGCCAAGCTACCCAGGATTAAGCAAAGGTTAATTTAAGGACTCTTTGCAGTTCACCGGGCAAGGGACTGTGGCTTTTGCTTGACCAGGGCTCACACCCCAGTCAACCAACAGCCCAATTTCTCACAAGTCTACTGATCGCTGTGAGCAGCAAAGCACTGCACTGTAGTTTTGCAGATTTTCTCCCTTTATCTGAGTTAATACATCACACAACTAGCCGTATCTTTATTGTGAAACTATTATTCGAATCAAGGGGTGCTTCATAAACACGACACAATCTGGGACCCATGCAAATATTGTTCTCATTTGGACTGACCTCCTAATTATGTTTGTGTAATTAACATAGATCATTTCATGTATTTACTCCTTAGACCCCTTTAAACTGCATCTACCTGTAACCCACATATTATGAATCCTAGTGAATCTGCTGTTCGTGAATTGCTTGAAGTTGAATCTAATGAATGTATAGGTCTTCACCACAATTTCAACAAATACGTTCTTTTAAAATCATTTATGGGGTGTTTGGTAATAACGCTAAACATTTTAGATTTTATTGTGTGTGATCGAACCATTAATTACTTTATAATGCATGGGATTCTGTAATCCCTGGAATAAATGCCTGTCTGTAATTCCTTTACAATCAGCAATTTGCGATGCACCCGGTAGCCGATTATAAAGAAAAGACATCCAAACTCGATTGTAATAAGTTATTGCAGTTGAGGTTTGACATCTGAATGCCTGCTACCAGCAGCCATGGTGAAAGGCAGGACAGGTCACGAGGAGCTGTTTAACCCCTCAAGTGCGGCCGTTGGTCGCACTCCCTCCCCAGTGTGTCTCTCTGCTGTTGGCCGACACTGAGGAGGGTTAGAAAGGCACCTCTGGTGAGGGTTTACTTTAGTATCTTCAGCTCAGGCTGCAGGGAAATGAGACAGGCTTGCTTTACATTCACTGAATCAGTGATTGGAGGCTTATCACAACACCTGGCGCACTGATTTGCTTAGCTGAGGTAACGTTGGAAAGGAGAGAATCCCCCTTTTTAGGTCTCGCCTTTACCATTCCGCAGGAATGGGAAATGGGGAGAATTCAAGTCGGCAAAATCCTCTTCAAACCAAGGGCTTTCAGCCCCGCTTTTTTCTTGCAGTTCACGTGAATCACGTGAGCAAACATGCACGCGCATTCACGGCCAGGGCTTCTCCTCCCCTAGCAGCACTCCTCCCACACCAGCAACTCCCCCCTCCCACACCAGCACCTCCCCTCTCTCTCCCCGCAAACACAGCCTTGCCCTAGCAGCACTCCTCCCACACCAGCACCTCCCCCCTCCCACAACAGCACCTCCCCTCTCTCTCCCCGCAAACACAGCCTTGCCCTAGCAGCACTCCTCCCACACCAGCACCTCCCCCCTCCCACACCAGCACCTCCCCTCTCTCTCCCCGCAAACACAGCCTTGCCCTAGCAGCACTCCTCCCACACCAGCACCTCCCCCCTCCCACACCAGCACATCCCCTCTCTCTCCCCGCAAACACAGCCTTGCCCTGAGAGCGGCTTCCTAGGGTTCAGAATATGTCACCCGTCAGCCTCTGCCAGCACAGTTCTCAGACTTACAACCGTCAGGGGGAATGGGTATCTATCACCACCCTACCATGCAAGACGGGCATGGAAAACTAAAGAAATATGGATTCATTTCTACTCTTTATTACCATCAGAGACTTGGGCGGGGGCAGGACTGTGTAGCTATCACCACCCTACCATGCAAGACGGGCATGGAAAACTAAAGAAATATGGATTCATTTCAACTCTTTATTACCATCAGAAACTTGGGCGGGGGCAGGACTGTGTAGCTATCACCACCCTACCATGCAAGACGGGCATGGAAAACTAAAGAAATATGGATTCATTTCAACTCTTTATTACCATCAGAGACTTGGGCGGGGGCAGGACTGTGGCATTGTTCCTGCGCGCACAGCTGCGTGTGTGTAGTGCAGACTCAATACCTAGATCATTGCTGCTTCCAGGGTTTCCGTAGCTCGCATTGATTGACTGTTCTTGGCGCTCCTCAGACGTGAGTGCGCGGGATGCACCACATCGAGCCGCGAGACCGCTCTACAGGGTGAATGAAGCGGTGCCAGACGTCAGCACAAGCAGCGTCACTGATAATCGATAGGTCCATTCACAAGCCTGTGACAGTGCCCTCCTCCTATCCATTCATACCGGGCCTTCCCGAGACCAGGGCCAGAGCGCGCGACGGGGACAAAACACAGCCTGCCCGAGGGCAGGAAGCGCTTCGAGGCGGAGGCACGCGTGCTGCGCAGAACTTTCAACTTCCCCTCGCCCACCACTGAGTGCCCCCGCAGCAGACCTCGATTCTCTACTGCTATCCACTCTCGCAGCCTCCCGCCACTGGCAGTATCCTCCTCGTGCAGCCCTGGGCAGTGAAGGGTTAATGCTTATCTCCGGGACGCTGGCACAGCTCATCCACAGCAGTGACTCATCTGCCCATCACCGGCAAACCCCTCCAGGCCCACACTCCCCACCCTCTGGCCATTCCGATTTCCAGAGTAGGTAGGCAGGGACACGGTCACATCCGATTTCATGACACCTGCACCTGCCCGCACACCTACCAACCAGATAGAGGCCGGTATCTATGCATCAACCACACCAACCACCCCCTCACGCAGGCTGCACCCCACCCAGAACTCCACATGAAAGCCACACACACTTCAAAGGCTCCACTTCCCGCCCCCCGCCTGCACTTCGTACTTTCCGACTTCGCCTCCCACCTCCCACGGCTCTTCCCATTCACACGCTCGTTACCATTTGCTCCCGAGCCGCATTTCTCCCCCCCCCTAATCTTAGCAATGCCAAGAGCTTGTTTTCGCCAAGGTCTCTGACTCGATTTCATCTTGTTCTCGAGCTCGCCAAGGATGTTTCACCGTGATCAGTTTGTGCCTTTGATTTCTCCAAAGAGAGATCCGAGTTCAAGGGTTCCCTGGTAGTATTCTGAAGCAGGCAGGGATGTCTTTCGTATAATCCTGCAGCAGCAGCTGAATGACCCCTTAGTCGGCAGTGCCTGAAGATCTGCCAGTGTGGGGAAGTCAACTGTCCTTTGCTGTGCTGAAGAAGCTGACTCAGGGTCGCCTCTCTTTTCAGGGTCTTTCTAGAGCTTTGTTCTTCGCAGACGTGTATTTGTTGTTGTCTCATCATCTGTGCAGCACCCACCACAAGTGAATTAAATTATTAGCATTTTACACAGTTGTTTTTGACACCAAGACTCAATCAGCCAGTGTTTTCGAAACACCAGCAGACCTGGCGCTCATTCATCGTAGCACTGCATTTGAAATAAAACCTATGCTGGGAATATATGTTTATATGCCAGAATTAGGAGGGAACTTCACTCTGCCTTATGTAAATATAATACCACCGAACTTCCAACTTGCCACTCACCCACGCAACGCCACTCACCCACGCAACGCCACTCACCCACGCAACGCCACTCACACACGCAACGACACTCACACACGCAATGCTACTCACACACGCAATGCCACTCACACACGCAACGCCACTCACACACGCAACGCCGCTCACCCACGCAACAACACTCACACATGCAACGCCACTCATCCACGCAACGCCACTCACACAAAGCAACACCACTCACACACGCAACGCAACTCACTCACGCAATGCCACTCACACATGCAACGCCACTCACACACGCAACCCCACTCACACGCAACCCCACTCACACACGCAACCCCACTCGCACACGCAACGCCACTCACACACGCAACACCACTCACACAGGCAACGCCACTCACACACGCAACGCCACTCACACATGCAACGCCACTCACACACGCAATGCCACTCACACACGCAACGCCACTCACACATGCAACGCCACTCACACACGCAACGCCACTCACACACGCAACGCCACTCACACACGCAACGCCACTCACAACGCAACGCCACTCACACACGCAACGCCACTCACCCACGCAACGCCACTCACCCACGCAACGCCACTCACCCACGCAACAACACTCACACACGCAACGCCACTCACCCACGCAACGCCACTCACCCACGCAACGCCACTCACACCCACACTGTGCAGCGCACTATAGGTCTCGCAGTAGGAAAGTTGGAGCTATTGGTTTTGTAAATGACCAAGCCCTTTATGTTTTTAAAATGAAAACAAAAATAAAAGGCATTGTTATTTGCAATTGTAATAGCACCAACTTTCCTACTGCGAGACCTATTGGCAACGCCAGTGCTTGTTAATTCTTCCCCTGCCCCGTGAATCCCTACTTGGGAATTGCCACAAGAGAGGGATCACCAAGCAGGGATACACCCTCTAGCCACTAAGGAAAGTGGAAGCATCCCCTTAATCCTCTGTCATAAATGTCATCCTTATTGCCCCCCTGGGTAATTACCCCCGATCTGCCCACCCGGGTGGCAAAAAGCCCACTAGACACAAGGGATTTATAAAAAATAAAACTAGGGGATAGGGGGCGGCCTACCAGGTCATGGCAATGCCCCACCCAAACTTTATATGGCAACATTATTTCTGCCCCTCAGGGTGCAGATGTGGATTATTACCCCCATCTGGGGGTAATTGTTGGGTGGATACCTTATGTGGAAAAAAACCCTGAGCGCAAACCAGCCCAAATAGCCCAAAAAAAGGCTCTGTTTTGGGAGAGGGGTGGGGGCAGCAGTTAAGGGGTTAAAGCAACAGTCTATTTCTCCAGCTTAAAGTGAGTAGCAGAATGCACTTGATTTTATATTGCATTCCTTATATGATTATAGAAAAGTTAGAATCTTTCTGAATGTTTCTACACATTCAGAACTATTGCCGCTTTTTTCTTTAAACTGACTTGTAGTGAACGCCGCTAATATCTTTTTGCAACAAATATCAAACAGATTTTTGATGAGTATAATTTTGCACTAAAGGTGTCATTTTTATTCTTCACGTGGCAAGCATGCTCTCTCTTTCATATGAAAGAGCTATACAACAAGGTATTAAGTGGTTTGTGGGAGAAGTGATGGTGTGACCACTTGTTATATTGGATTAAGTCTCCCCTGCCGTACATGATAAGGATATTGCAAGTCACCTCAGAGTTCCATAACCTTATAAAGGAACTTGGCCTTTGGCCTCGTTCTTCTATATGGGCATGGAACTCCTCGATGACTTGCAATATCCTTAAAATGTTCAACAGAGTATACATTATCCCTTTTATATTAGGCTACTTGTGACACACAAAGTCGCCAATTATAAAGAAAAGATGTCAGACCTCAGCTGTAATAAGTTATTGAAGACAAGATCTGACTTGCAATGCCTGCTGCCAGAGCTGTTAGCTGAGGCGAAAGGCAGGTCAGATTATGGAACACAATTGAAGCAGCTGTTTTTTAAAACCAAAACAATGTAGTTTGTCTCTCTTGCGCTTTATTTTTCTACCTTTCAATGATAAACAGAGAGAACTTGTTTCTTTTAGACACTCCTTAGAGAAAAGCATGAATCTTTCTGCAGGTTTCTACACATTCCAAGCAACTGCTTTTTTTTATTGGCTCGTATTAAACTGTTTCTAATATCTGTGTGCAACAAGTATCTAACAGGTTTTTGATGTGTTTTAATTTTGCACTCGAGGTTTTCTTTTTATCCTTCATGTTTGCAAACATGGTCGCTCTTTCATATGAAAGAGCTATGCACCAAGTTTTTTAAATGATTTGTGGGAAAGGTGAGGGTGTGTCCATGTATTATATGGGATAAAGTACCCCCTGGCGTACATGACCAGCCACCTCTTAGTTACATAACCTTATAGAGGAACTCGGCCATTGACCTCCTCGGTCACTTATAATATAATTATAATGTACAGCTGGGGGTACTTTATCCCTTATATAACAAATTATGTTTAGTGTAATGAAACTACAAGAATCTTTCAGGGTATTCGAACACAGAGCAGAATCTCAAATTTATGCCATTTCGCCTCAAGATATTACATTGACTCTGTACAGTATTCCTAAATTAACTATAATTTTCTTTCCTTTTGTGTGAATCCATTTGAGCTGGCATGCTCCTCAGGAATGCTAATTTAGGAGTTTCCAACGCAAAAGCATCAGGTGCCTGCAGGATTACACATACAAATGTTCACTGAACTTAAAGACACCAACACCCATCCCTCTAATTTTAGGTCTCTCCAGGTAGCTTTGTCATGGCACGCTCCTCTACTTACTTTACACCTTTTCCTCAGCAATATTATCTCTGCCTTTAGATTCCTATACCACCTCTTTTCTAACAACATTAAAATATGTGGCGACTTTTATACCTTATCAAGAGCCGCAGACCTCATATTGGTTCATTGTGATCAATGGCATTGTCATTCATGCTAAACCCCTCAAATATTGAAGTCCAATACGGTCCATCTTCATCAGCACAAATCTCTCTTATCAACTCCTTCCACTTTCCACATGACAATCTGACATTTTTCTCCTCAGCTAGAAACGCAATTGTTCTCCTCTGCCCATCCATAAAAACGGAAGCCCTAGTTACCAACGCAGCTTCAGGAACACACTTCCAATTGCTGAACATATGTATGATAAAAAAAACATCTCCAAGGTGTTCCTACACACCTCAGGATCCCATTATAGGGGTGCACCAAAATAGGTGATTAGTTGGCATGTGTTCTTCAAAACATCGAGCAAGACTGGTGCAGACTAGTAAACTAATATGTTAAATGAATATTGGGAATCAGGGCACATAACAGCTAAGAAAAAGGTTTGGATCAATTAGGAGCTATGAAATGGGAATGAGAATGGGAGGTTAATATGTGGCATTGTCCCAAAGGATTGGTAATAGTTACTCCTGTTATTATTGAACTTGGCTGGGAAAGTAAACGATGTGACCTTCCAAATAATATGACTGTAGCTAGCGCTCAGGCACTGCAAAGATGCATTGATTACAGAAGTTCACGTATTTGTGACCACACTATAAAATCAAAAATGTAGTTTTACGTTAAATTCTTCCTCTAATTGATAAACTTGTGTTTTTTTGCAGTGTAATAACGAAAAAAGATAAAATATGTGAATGTGGTCCTTTTAAAGCAATGGGCAGTGTACCGCTCACCATGGAAGAGGTTGTTATGAAGAATCCTATTATGGTATGTATATTTATGCTGCTTCAATCACTGGAACATAACGTGTTACCAATTTTTTCTCCTCAATGACTCTCTCATCCAAACTCTCCAGAGATGTTTCTACAAAGTTCAAAAGTATCCTGTACCACAGATCTCTGAACTGGCTTTCAAATGTCGGATTTAACTCTTGATCAGCAAACAATAATTGTCTGGTTTCATTACTGTAGTAACCCAGCATTTAGTTCTCAATAAAATTTGATTGCGAAGGAAGGTGCCCCTTTAATGACATATACCCAATTCCCCCAGGCTATATAATCACTCTTCAAGACTTTTTCAGGAGAAAGGAGGTAGGTCTGGCTATTGACTATAAAGACACAATCAATCCAAGAATGCAGAGACTTTGCTGATATGCCCCCACATTTTCAATCAAGTGCCTGTTAATCTATTTCTCCTATATCACGTCTCATGACAGCCTTATAGAGTACTTGGTAGCTTAGATACCACTAACCACAGAATTTACCACATTCTAAGTGATTTAAATTGTTGGGTTAAGACTCTTTTCACACTACCATCGTATAGTGCAAGGCCCAGCCCACATCAAGGTCTATACTCTAGGTCTTATGAATAGCTCAGATATGTACATCTGGTTTGACTGGCTGATCTGACTAGCCTATGATTAATTCACCTTAAAATGTTTATCCCGCGTCAGGAGGCAGGGGGACGTGTAACATGATGAAATGGCTTCAACCTATATTGTTTAACAGACTAGATGGACAAGCTGTCTTTTTACAGCTGGGGACATATATTCTCAAGGTATTTATCCATGAGGGTGTACGTGGCCACTACATACACTTGGTGATAGATTAAGTATGCTTACACTTGAAAATAGAAGACTAGGGACAGCCAGGCACTGTATGAGACTGACATGATTTATCACTGAAGCTAAAATATCCAAAACTGAAAATAGAAAGCTTATGGTTACATTACGCTACCATTCTTTAAGATTGAGAGAACTTGCATCATACTAAGCAATAGCCTCACCCCTAGGTCAGACTAAGGGGCTTATCTATGAGAGCCCTGCATCACTTTTGTACCATATAAAGCGGTACTTATAGGACGCAGAGCTCTCATTTTGAGTCATGAAGCCATGCAAAGCCACTCTGATTGGCTTTGAGTGGCCTCATAAATCTTGAGTAAGTTGGTGCAGCGTAAACTGCTGCGTTGCCTTCCTCTGCACCTGGGAGGCCTTTTATGGGCGTTGCAGTGGGTTTTCCCATGGTATTGGACGCTTACACAGATTTACAAAGGGATGTAAACCTGGGGAAGCGCTACATCCATATGCATTCCGAGGTGAGGTGTAACAATGAGAAATAGGTTTATTTCTCAGTTTTTTCCTCTTTCCATGTGTGCTGCATTATGCAGCACACATGGAAAGAGGAACACGCCTCTTAGAATTGCTTTTGTGCAGGAAACTGCCCCTTCCTGCACAAAAACAATACTGTCTGCAACTGAGGCTCCCTTGCACCATGGTGCAAGGGAGCATACGTTGGCGCTAGGCTGCCTAAACAGCGCCAGTGCAGGGAGAATGGACAGGGATGCACTGTATTGCTTAAATACGGTGCAGTCCTGCCCTTTCACTGTTGGCATAGGGCAGCGCAGCAAGGTGCTTTGCTGCACTGCCCCATAAATGAGCTCTTAAATTCACATATCTAGTCTAAAAAACAGAAGTGCACAGGTCCATATTAGACTCTGTGCCAGCTGCTGAGTTCAGAACCCTTGCTGCGTTCCCCACCTGTCTTATGGTGTTACAAAGCAACTGATCTACCGCTCTAGCCAGCAGTGTGGTCCCTGATCTCTTATGTGGGCTACTCTGACATGTACATATCTGAAACCTTCAATATTGAGCTATACCATCGGAGAAGGCAGTACACATGCAGGTACAAACGTTATTTCAAGGCAAATTACATTATTCGTCCATGCCAGCCCTTGATTAGGCATTAGGTCAGTTTTGCCAATATTGGAAGACCTCATAAATGGTGGGGTGGGCATTGTAGTGTTATTGGATCAGGAGAGTTTGATACGATTGATCTTTTATTTTACTACAGTGTCACTGTGCTGTGAGAGTATGCCACGAGGCTCTGGACTGGATCCAGTCATTCATGATGAATCAGAACATGGCTTTACCAAAACTTCTATTCGATAAACATTTGCCAAATCAACTTTTTGGCGCCCTCGCGGTTTTGCCCTGTTACCCAGTTTCTTTAACACCTCTCTTGAGAGGAGTTTAGGTGACTGGTTCATGTACATATGCTAACTAAACACAGATTAATATTCGATTAACCTTTGTAGGCAAAGTCAAGATGCAGGTTCTTAAGTCTGGTTGGGACAGGTAGAGGTCAATAAATAATTGACTGACTCGGATTTTGGCATCATATTTGTTGCTATTACTTGGAAAACATGACCTAATGATCTCTGGCTAGTGGGCAAGCTCTGTAAATACACTGACACATATTGGACCAAATGTAAAGTAAGATAAACTATAACAGCTTTACTATCACATCTTTCCTCGTCAATGTATTTTGTGGTATAGTTTGTAAAAACAGAACATTAGTACCGACAGACTGATAGTGGACTGTGCTTCCCATTACACCGACCTCAAGATGTCACACTCTTTTTCCTGCCCTCATTACATCAATGTGTGGGTTCCCTCAATATGTTTTTCATTTCCAGGACTGATCAATGGTATTTGACCTCAATATAACTTGGTTTACATACATGTTTTCCTCCACATTTCTATTATATATTTCTATTGTACATTTGTTAGAAAAAATGAACACCAGATTTTGCAAGTAACAAGAATATGACAATGACCAACTGTAAACCAAACCAAAACTCCGATAAAGATTTGTCTGAAAATAAGAACGCCTTGCCTTATGGTAAAAGTGCTAATAGAACCCAGCATGATTCAGAGGAGGTTGGAACTTTGAAATCTACACGGTTTTGTGGAGTAACTTTAATGTTGATCCATTCGTAAACTGATACAAACGAAATAAAGTCAATATCCCTTCAGAGGAACAAGGTATGCTACAGAAACGCAACGCACATGTTAATACTTGCATCAAATACACCAGGGGCCTCATTTATGAAAAGTGGCGCATCGCTGCGTGAAAACAGCGATGCGTCACTTTTCACTGCGCACTCCTTGCGACACCAATGATGAGTCATATTTAATGTATGACGCATCATGTCGCAAGGACTTACAGATACGTCAGTATTTCTGACGCATCTGTAAGCGCAAAAGTGACGCATTGCTGAAGTGTGTCACAAAAGTTACGCAACTCCAGCAATGCGTATTTTCACATTGGGAAAGCCCCATGTGAAAGGGCTTGCGTCAGTCTTACGCCTGCTGTGAGGCAGGCGCAAGATTTTGACGCAACAGCATCCTAAAAGTGACGCAGTGAAATCTCATAGATTTCACTGCGTCACTATTACGAGGCTTTTTGCGGGGGAACGCCCCCTCTGCATACATTATACCTGGCGCAGGTATAATGTGGCGCAGGGGTTTAAAAAATGACGCATCTACCTAGATGCGTCACTTTTTAAATATGGCGCAACTAGGCGCATTTTGTACGCAGCTGGTGCGTCACAAAAAGTGACGCACCGGCGGCGCAAAACTGACGCAAGGCCTCATAAATAAGGGCCCAAGACCCAATGACTAAAAAAAAGGTTTAGTTGACGCTATATTTTGAATACGCCATTTAATTGGTTGAAATGGTCCACCTCGCCTTGGCTGTGAACATTAAACACAATAGGCAAGAAAAACAGCAGCCTCTCTCAAAAGTCGCAGCCACACTAAAGAGATATTTTTATGAAGGACAGGAGCAGAGAAAATATGTTAGTTGTACAGCTGCAGAAAAGTATTCTCTTGTGCTCACACAGCCTCACTTTTCATCCCTTGCACCACTCTAGCAGAATGCATTCAACTATGCAAACTAGCCTTCAGGACAACCGTGTTCTTCCGATTTACTGCAATTGCCATATTATTTAAAATGTTTATTCGTTTCTGTTTTAGGAAGCTAAACGGGCAAGCAGCAACTGGACCAATTATGCCAAGAAAGAACATAGAGCATGCTACATATCCATACAAAGTACAGAGGATGAACAGTCTCTTCAGGGCAGCCATTAAATCAAGTATTCAGTCTTCATCGCCAGGCCACCTTAACTGCAGAAAAAAACATTTTTCTCCTACTTAAGGATTCTTTAGATTCCATCCACGCAATTTAGTTTTCATGCACGTATTAATGTAATTAGTTGATGCTTCTCTTTGTTAGTACACCTTTCTGTCTGTTAGTCAGTGAAAAATGGCTTTTTACAGGTTTTTTACCTCACCCAAAAAAAGGTCCAGTTTGGCCTAATCGTTACTGTTGCCTAATGACTGTTGCTCATATGTTCTAATGCAAAGTTTGTTTAGCAGCATAGTAAAACAGATAAATAAGCAGCTCTAGTTCTGCTGCCTCACTGGAAGCAGTCGAGTTTGTTTTATTTAAATTGTTTATTTAAAATGTTTTATATAGCGCAAACTAGAACACATGGGTTATCAGAGGGCTTCACAGATTGGCAGTTAGGAAGGTATAGGAAGTGGAAACAATAGCACTACCAGACAAGAAACGAACAATCATAACAGTTCAATAAAGACAAGTGTAAAATAGCGAGTCGTAGGGTTTCTGGGGATCTAGCCCAGAAATGTCTACATCAGACTTTCTTTAACTTCCCTTTTGAAGGAAGCCGTGGAATTATTCCGTCTTATTTCAGGTGGCAGGGAATTCCAAATTCTTGGTGCAATACCTTAGAATGCTCGATTGTATGGAATTTCTGAAGCTTGAGCAGTAAAGTACTGGAGCCCCTAGAGGATCAGGAGCTCCCCGAGAACTCAAGTTTTTGTGCAAGATATATTGGGGTTTTGAAATGCAAAGCTGTGTGGGTCTTTTATTTATTTTTCCTCATATGACCTCCGTAGCTACTGCCACCTCTCGACCTGTCCGTCACTGGCGCAAATAGCTTTTGGTGGATACTTATGCCCACATGCATCAAACTCCCGTTTTGCGATTCCAAATTTGCGATTTTTACCGAATCGCAAATAAGGAATCGCAAAACGGGATGCATCATTGAAAGTGCATAATATTTGCGATTCGGTAAAAATCGCAATTTTTACCGAATCGCAAATATTATGCGAATTCCAATTTCCGATTTCGCAATTCCCATTGATTCCTATGGGCCAAAAGGCTCATAGGAATCAATGGTAATTGCGAATTCGCAAATTGGAATTCGCAAAATGTTGATGCATTCCATGGGTGCAGGGGGGTCCAAAGGACCCCCCCCTGCACCCCTGAAATGTATTTTAAAATGGATGTTTCACACACACATGTCCTAAGGACATGTGTGTCTGTAACATGACAGTGTTTAAAATGCTAATTTGAGCATTTTAAACATTTTTCGTAAATTACCACGAGGTTCAACCTCGTGGTAATTTGCACTTGCAATCTTTGAATTCGCAATTTTTTTTAAGAATGATGCATTGCATTTAAGGAATCGCAAATTTGCGATTCCTTAAATGCAATCGCATTTTGGAAAATCGCAAAATTAGCGATTTTCAACAAAAAATAATGATGCATCTCAAAAATCATTTTTGGAATCGCAAACGGACGATATAAAGGAATTGCACAGTTTGCGACTCCAAAAATGCTTGATGCATGTTGATCCTGGTCTCAGATGAATTATTCTAAACGGGGATTACCCGTTTATACTCAACGTGAGCTGACCCAGAGGTGTTAATAATTGGAAGTGTGTTAAGTCTAGGTCTAGCCAATTTAAGCCATGATCTATGATCTAGTCTCCACTCAGGTGGTCGTCCAGCCAATTCCAAAATAACCCCGACTCAGGCCTACCCCTTGAGATAGTGACCCTCTGGTCTATAGCTCGATAATATATTTAACAGACTTCCACCAATCATTCCAACTAGGTGATGTTTCTTGTCGCTGTGTGGGTCTTTCTTTAAAATTGTTTAAAATATTGACATTTACATTTAGGGGCATTTGGCTGAAAGTGGAAGGTGCTAGTGGTGTTGAATTAATTGAAATCTATAGGCCAAAAAACAGGTACATATGCATTTTTGGAAGTGAATTTAAAATTGGGCAGGGCACCCTGATTCAGACACATCCATGTCGACCAAAATAGACACTGAAACCTTTCAAAGATTGGTTGCAAGGTCAGTTGTAGAGGAAGAGATATTGGTTACTAAAAACAACACAGACATTGAACATACTAATGTGGAAGTGATAGCAGAGAAAAACAAACTAAATGAATGCTTTCCAAGTACACACTCCAACATCATGACTAGTTCGCAGCTCACCGAATAAACAAATATGGACATTTTGATTGAACCTGGGAAACATCAGCAATTATAAGGTACCCTTAGGAATAGTAAAGCAGGGTACATTTTGGGGTGTTTTATAGGGTTTTCAAACTGTGGGGACCTTGTGCAGCACATATTGGTGTTTACCTTGTAGAAAGCTCACATTCTGCAACTGGATATTCACCATGAGCACTGTTCTGTGCATCAAATCCAATGTTAATGAGTCGCGTATCACAATAGCAAGATTCCAAAAGTATCATCCAGTGGGGACTTACAAACTAAGAATAACACATACTGAAAGATGGTAAAAAAATATGTGTGGTCTGAATCAGGTGTCTGAGTCGTCTTGGAGCCATTGTGCCTCGTGTCAGCACAAGAGAGGTACTGCACATTTTCGAGATTTATTTTGGGTCTGGAAGTATCTACAGCTAGAATTATCAATGGGAATTCCCAGATGCACGGCTTTCAGTCCGTTCAATGCAGAGCCCTCAACTATCCAAAGACATCTAGGTATACATCTATCTCTCAGCAAGTAGTTTTAAAATGTAACCCAGGAGGAATGTATTGCAGAGTGAAGAACAAGTTGTTTACCTTTGGTAACACCATTTCTGGCCTTTGCCTCAACCTAAGGGTTAAAATATCAGATTCATAATCTGAACGTACTGGACTCTTAGGTGGAGGGCGCGCTCAAAAAAGCACTGTTATCAGGGTGGTTCCAATGAAGGGGAGCCGCTGCAAAAACTTCAGGTGTGACTTCGGCACATGAATGGAGGAATTCAATAATGTTAACAGATTGGTCGTCAACTGTTGGTGGTTTGAGATTTTTGAGGCAAGCCTATTTTGAGTAGCCAGTCATTGAAGTATGGGAATACTGATATTCCCAACCTCCGCAGATGGGCAGCAACCAACACCATCATCAACAACTGAGGTGCATCGGTAAGGCAAAAGGTGCGCACATGGAACAGAACGTGCTGTTGACCCACTTGGAACTGCAGGACAAGGATGTGAAAATATGTATTCTGGAAGTCTAGTGCCACCATCCAGTCTCCTGGATCCAGGGCAGAAAGAACTTGGGCCAGGGTGAGCATCTTAAACTTGTCCTTTCTAAGGAAGATGTTCAGAAGGCGATGGCCTCTGCCCTTCTTTGGGACCAGGAAATAATGGGAATAACCTCCAGTCCTGATTTATTGTGCTGCGACCCTCTTCATTCTCCCTCAGCAATTGTGACTGAACCTCTTCGCAGAGTATGGACATGTGGTCCTCTAGGAGGTGTTGCGATATGGGTGGCACGTCCTGTAGATAGGACAGAAAGGGTAGGGATTAGCCACTCTCTATGATCTGAAGCACCCAATTGGTCGGATGAGATGCTCTGCCATCTGGGGAGGAGAAAGGTGACCAGAGTTCCTACTTGCTGATTGTGAGCCACTAAGGACAAATTAAAGAGGTTTTGAGCAGCGGCTGCAAGAAGGGTGGGTTTGTGGTCTGGGTAGAATAATGCCACTGCGGGCCTGAACATTGTTGGCTAGCTCCCCGGCCTCTCCCCTGAAATGGCTGGGTGGCCTGTGGCTGCTGAGGCTTATATTGAAACTGCCTCTACAGACATCCCCTGATGAAGCCTCCAAAGAGGCGTTGTTGTTCAGGGAACTGGCAAGATAGCTGAACTAGGGCCAGAGAGCAATCAGAGGCTTTGTTATCTTTAAATTTCTTGCGGGCTAAATCAGCCTTGCCCCACCATGCTTCGAACCATCCAACTGCATATCTAGTAGGGATTGCTGGACGTCCAATAAGAAGCCTTGGAGTGGATCCAGGGGTGGCATGCAGCTGGTGACGACTCCCTACCCAGGCAGTGGGTGGTGTCTTGGTAAGTTTGTATATTTTGCTGCTTCTTGGCCGTTGAGGATAAGACATTGTAGGGTATGTCTGACATCCCCGGGGACAGCTGGTAAAAACCACCTCTCCCTGCCACAGTGCCCAAATACAGACCTAGGAGGTATAGGGTGTGGAAGGATTAAAAGACTAGTACTATGAAAACCTGTTTCACAAAGCTTTCCATCTGTTTGGATTCTCAGTCAGGTGGAGTGATTAGAAAACAGTTGGAGTTTTGGCAGCTGGAACATGCTTGCACCACCAAGCTTTCTGAGGAGGGATAAAATATTAGGAAGTATGGGTCCCTTTGAGCCAGTCTGAGCCACCTTACTACCAGTCTGTTGACTGGTGGGCAAGGTTCTGGTTTCACCCAAGTGCCCACAAGCACATCTGGGCCTCAATGCGAGGAAGCAGAGTTTCCCAAGTGGTAGCTGCTGGGTTAGGAATCTCTATCTGCACATTAGTCTTTACCTTTTGCAATGGTAGGTTCAGTACTTTGTCCGCTTTCCAGATGAATGTTGCCAAGGAGGCGGAATCTTAGTGGCCATAAGTTTAGGTGAGTTTAAGTCGATGGTTGGGGAGGTACCCAACCTACTGGCATCTTCTAGATCCTCAAAAATATTGCCCTCATTATGATCATAAAACTGATGATCTGCATCAGACAAAGTAAAAGAAAGTGGTTTGAGGTTGAGGGGTTAAGCTTCCACATCCAATAAAATGATCTGGTCCGGCGTTGGTGACACGGTCTTGGCACCGGGGATAACATCAGACATTGTGCTAGTGCTGGAACAGGCAGCACTGTGCTAGAGGGCAGGTCTGACCTTGGGTGAAGATGGAGTGGTGCTTCGGGGATGGATCTACCAACTCGTCTACGACAGACTGCCACCTCAAATCCTTGGGGCTCCAGAGGGATTTGGTGTTGTACTGAAAATAACTGCAATGCCCTCTTTCAGACAGCTGCGCTTGTCTGTTGTAGCTGTCCAATGAGGGAGAACAAGGACAAGTGGAAGCTCTTGTGGTGCTCGTTCCATAGAGCACCTCAGGAATGTTGCATGTCTGAGTAATGGGAATTGTGGGATGTAGAACTGTGCTTCGATTCTTAAGTATTTGTTTGACTTACCTCAACTCCTGATGTTCTATGTGGCAAAATCTTGGGATCTGTCCTGGGATGCAACAGCGCACTTGATCAGGTCCGGGGCTGCTTCCGCAACTTCTACCAGAGTTCGGAGTGTTTGGTGACATGGTCTCAACTTGCCTTACGGTTCATTTTACAGAACACGCCCAAGACTGTCATGTGTGGAACTGAAGTACCACAGGCAGACTTCATGTGTTTATGTCACAGACATCGGTGGTTGAGAATCATAACACAGTTTAAACCAGTTTTGGGGCCCATAGCTAAATTGTGCAAACAGTTTTCTGGAAAAACAATATTCTTGAGGGGACGTTCTGTCAGGAGGCAGTGTTACTAGCTCTGGATCCATGTCGGAAGCGCACAAAGAAAGGAACTGAGACATAAAGAGACAACGGTATTATACCAGCACTCAACATAACATCCAGAACAAACGGACCAGATGCGGAGTTGCACAGCACCACATGTCAATGCGCGAGGCAAGTGCTATTGAAGATTCCAGATCCAGATCCAGTCTCTTGCACCTGGAGAAATTAACAAGGTGAGACATCTACAGTTAGATGTCTTTATCAGAATAATAAGATACTCAAGGTAACTAACCCCACTATTGTGTTTTTATCACTACATGTGATGCGAGCATAGAGATGCAGTGAATGGAACACATCATAGATGCATGCATATTTGTATGTCTATATATATAGAGGGACAAATTAGATTACCAAAACAGCCGGATATTCACCTTTTCGAAAAAATATGACCAGCCTAAGGGAACGGCCGTACCTCCCACGACAGGTACTGGACAGAGTGGTAGTAGGGGCAATAGTCCTTCAACATCGGAGTCAAACTTAAGCTCGGTACCGGGTAGTGAGTCGGAGAATGAACAACGCAACACTGGCGAAGCGGTGGGGTTTACCAAGCGGTCGTTAGGACAGGAAGTGGAGTGCCTACGACACGACCGCAGACAGACCCTAAGATCACATACCGCAGGTGCAAAAACAGGCGAAAACACAACCTCAAGCGCAAGTGGCGGAGGAGAAGTGGGGCAGCAAACCGGCACAGTGAAACCACCAATGAGGGGCCGGGGACGCAAACGATGGAATCGCCAATGAATGCACAAGTAAACAAACAACTTTCTATAATCAACCTCTCAGATGTCCACTTAACCACCAGTGAAACTAAAACTTTATCGCTGGGTTTGACATATTGCCCCCCATGCTCATTTGATTATGCGCGAACCAGAATGGACTTTTTTAAATATATAAGAAAATTGAAACTTAAAAAACTATTCTTGATGAATAAATCTAAAACGCGCATGACATCTCAGGACAACATCAGAACTGATCTGGACCCTGGTCCTTGTTTGGCAGGAGAGGTTGACCTATATGTGGATTTGGTAGAATTGAACAGAGAAGGTGGAACTTTGGAGGACACTGGGGTAGAACGACAGATGATAACTAATGCTCCAGGGGCTACAGGTTTTAAGCCTAAATCAACGTTCAACCCGGTGTCAATTTAGGATAATATAGAGGTATTTAACAATCTGGTAATATCTGATTTGAAAGAACTACATCAGGCATCCATGGCAAAAGATATAAAGAACAAGAAAAGTAACAATGCCTATGGTAGCCTGATGAAAAAATTGCAAGGTGATAACAAAGTGATTGTTAAGCAATCAGATAAGGGGGGCAACATTGTCCTGTGGCCGAAACAAATGTATATGGAGGAGGCTCTCCTACAATTGAATGAGAGAAGCTGTTATTGTAGGAGTGATTGGCAAACAGCTAGACAGGCTTGGGATGCTTTCCATACCAAATTGTATACTTGGAAGGGTATGGGATTACTAAGTGGGGATGAGCAGAAATTCCTCAAATCTAATTATCCAGTAATCCCTGTTTTCTATATGATCCCCAAAGTTCAAAATAATCTATCCAAACCACCGGGCAGGCCTATAATCTCTGCCAGGCAGGGCACATTTGAGAATGCCTCGAGATATATTGATCATTTCCTGCAGGAGCACGTGAGAGCTCTTCCCTCGTACATCAGGGATACTGGTGACTTTTTGGATAAGATTAGACCAATTGTGTGGGAGGAAGATTACCTATTGTTAACGCTGGATGTAACTTCCTTATACACCAGTATAAATCATGATGATGGCTTGGGGGCAGTGAAACATTTCTTGCAGCGCAGGCCTGCTTGCATGCTACAACACAACAACATGATCAGTGAGATGACAGAGATCTGCCTCAAAAGCAACTTTTTTTTGTTTCAAAAACAAATATTTCAACAACTAAGGGGAGTTGCGATGGGGGCCTGCTTCTCCCCAAGCTACGCGTGCCTGCACATGTGGCATTGGGAGGAGCAGGTCCTTGGGAGAGCGTATGAAAGTACCATGGCTAACAACATCATAGCCTGGTACAGGTTCATTGATGACCTCTTCATTATTTGGAGGGGGTCAGAGGAGGAGGCATCTAGGTTCATATCAGATATTAACATAAACGACTTGAACTTAAGATTCACTGGTCAGATCAGTAGCACAAAAGTTACCTTTCTAGATGTGGAGGTGAGCATTGCCAATGGTAGAATAGTTACGGATCTACATCGTAAAGAAACGACAGGCAATACGGTGTTGCACGCCACTAGCCATCACCCAGCCCACCTGGTTCGGAGCATTCCCTACGGGGAAATGCTAAGGATCAGGAGGATTTGTAGCACAGGTGAAAGCTGTGCGAGAGCACAAAATGCAAGCAGGGAAAGATTCACTGAGAGAGGGTATTCTAGAGAAATGGTGGAGGGTGCCATGAGACGTGCCAATAAAACCTCTGAGCATAGTCTGACATTGGGTGCTGGACCAACACAAGCACTAGAGGATAAGGAGTCTGGTCAACCAAGACTAATAACAGCTTATAGCAGACAGCACAAAGAAATATACAACATTATTCGCAAGAACTGGCAGGTTGTTAAGGGAGATCCGGTGATTGGGGGGATCCTAGCTACTAGACCAGCCATAACTTACAGTCGGGCCAGATCTATGAGCGATATGTTGGTGAGGAGTAGTCCTGAAGTGGCTGATGACAACTGGCTAGGAAAGAGCAAGGGCTTCATCAAATGTGCTGTCTGCAAGGCGTGTAGGATAGGGAAGAGTCGTACTACCTACACAACGCCTTTCAGCAGTGAGGTGATAACAATTAAAAAGAAAATCACCTGTAGATCAGACTTTGTTGTATACGTGTTGGAATGCGCTTGTGGCCTGCGATACGTGGGCAGCACGAAGTTGCAGGTTCACAAGCGCATTTTACAGCACCTCAGGGCAGTCAACAACAAGGATGAGGTGTACCCTGTTGCCAGACATGTGAATACATGCCAGGGGGGTGATGTAGGGTGTTTGCAGTATTACGCCATAGATATGGTCCCGCCACTTGGAAGAGGTGGTGATGGAGAGGCCCAGTTGCGAGTATTGGAGACTCGGTACATCTTGGAGCTCAATTCTAAAACCCCCAACGGTCTGAATCAAACCGAAGATTTACACTCATGTTTATACTGAGGATATACAAACATAAAATCTTAGGGAGGTTTTTTCGCAACAACTAACTGCAACACCATAGGGGAGCCAAAGTGAATTGTTAATCAATGAAACTAAGTCGAACATGAAGATAGCTTTTTTTAACTCAATTTGAGGGTGATGGGTATAGTGTTATTTTAATCACTAGGTAATGGGTTTTGTTTATTAAAATTATGATTTTGTTAAAGCAGTTTAAAGTGCATTAGCTTTCAACTATTGTACAGCAGTGTGGACGCAGTGGTTCCAGGGAGTGTTATGCCCCGTTGGGCACAATTTTGAAAAGTGGTCCTCAACATGAGTTCCTCGGAAAGACAATGATGTTTTGTTTCCATTTGCGATATTTGCACAAAATAGAGCAAATTTGCACAGAATATATGAATTGTATATTTTTAATCATGATTTTAACATGAAATATACGGGTTAGTTTATTCTTTTAATTGATTGTAAATTTTAATCAATTCAATTAATGGAAACCAAAATGAGAAGGATATGAGGACAGAGAGTTTACTAGGTGGAAAGGAGCAATAACTTCCTTGTAAACGTTTATCTCTTTATACATGTTGTATCTTAAATTTATACGGACCACATTTTATCAATTGTAATTTGACATCTGATATGTTATGAATTCATACCTGGACCAGGCTGAAGTCTGTTTTTTATATCCACAGGCTGAGGGGTCAGCTGATGATATGAATGCACTTTAAAATGATTGGTGAAATGTCGGACCATGTCATGTGATCAAGGGGCGGAGTTCCCGAAACGCGTCATGGCGGTGTGTTTTCTGCACGAAGGATGAAATAAATTATTTTTTGCAAAATATCCATTTGGGTCCGGTTTTCGTTGGTGTTCTGGAGTTGTTTTCGGGACTTAACGGAGTTCGTGTTTATATATATATATATATATTCACAGAAAAAACCATAGGTTATAGACCATATATAGTTAGGAATTTGCATTTACAAAACCTTGAAAATTCACTGAAAAAACCATAGGTTATAGACCATATATAGTTAGGGATTAGCATTCAAAAAACCTTATTTTATTTGCACAAAACCATTGAAATTCCATATATAGTTAGTTGCACTAACTATATATCGCGGACCCGCAATCCACTGCTAATGATGTCACATATTACATAATTCATGACATGGTCAGTGACATCACGGATGACATCACTGATGACATCTCAAATGACATCACTGATGACATCACTGATGACATCTCAAATGACAGCACTGATGACATCACTGACATCTCATTTGACATTACTGATTACATCACTGATGATATCATTTATGTGATAATACATCTTCAGACTCTAATATAACCTTAGATACACTCAGTGTAAACAGGCACTCACAGACTGTCACACATCCATGGAGTTACTCACACACCTAGTCAGTCATGGAAAGAATCAATCACATCTCCATTTCCTCAACTATACAGTTATACACACCTTACTTATTCAAACATATAGTAACACATATTTACTCTCTTATACAATCCTTGATACAAGTTCACAATGATTCATACAGCCACTCACACATTCACTGGCTCTTATGTTCAGTTATTTATATATGTCAACTCTCACATGGAGTGTGTTTTACATATGTACTTACTTTGACATGTGGCACTGAGATATCCATTCACTCACCAATATACTCATGCACACAGTCAACTGTCCATACAGCTGTTTCTACATGCACTTTTGAACCCATACACATAGGGAATCAACTGCTCACACATCTATGCACAGAGTTATACACCTCCCAGCCACCCACACACATACTCAGTCTCCCATACAAATACTTGGGCAACCATTCAATAACCCATATAGTTACTGATATAGCTACTGATTTAAACATGCAGCAGTTTACAGAACAACATAAATAATGATTGCCAAATTAAGACACTTTAATCACTAACCCATACACTCAGTGAGACACATTTAATCATTCTCTCATACAGTCAGTCATGCACCTACTAAATCCTTCATCCAGACACTTATACATCCACTCATTCTTCAATATGTAAGACATATTTTAACTTTACAGAAACATACAGTAACTGGGTGTTGTCATCAGTGATGTCACTGACCATGTCATGAATGATGTAATATGTGACATCATTAGCAGTGGATTGCGGGTCCGCGATATATAGTTAGTGCAACTAACTATATATGGAATTTCAATGGTTTTGTGCAAATAAAATAAGGTTTTTTAAATGCTAATCCCTAACTATATATGGTCTATAACCTATGGTTTTTTCAGTGAATTTTCAAGGTTTTGTAAATGCAAATTCCTAACTATATATGGTCTATAACCTATGGTTTTTTCTGTGAATTTCATTGGTTTTTTAAAAGCTAATATCTATAGCTGTAAAATATATTCTTTATTAAGTGACGTATCACGTAGCCCGTGAGACGCCTCATGATGCATCGCATAACCGTGACGTATCGTCTCTGCAGCGCAAACCAAACCCAAAACGTAAGCGCGCCAGAACACGCTTAAAGATATATATATATTTTTTTAACCTTAATTAGACAAAATCCACACGTGCACATATCACAAACGTTCAAAAAACACAATATGTCGGACTCCCGTTACGCTGCCGGTTAGCTGCCCGGTTAACGTACCAGGAAGCACCTTTACCGCGAAAAATCTCAATTTTTTTTTTCTTTTGCCCCGCAGGGAACTTTAATTGCCGCCTCATCAATCCTAGGGGTTCAGGAGGGGTCTGCCTTACCCCTTTCATTCATTTACACCTTTTTTTTTCCACCTCTTGTCTCTCGATCCCACAGAGAGACAAGATGGCGGCCGCTCCAGACTGTTTACAATGATAACAGCCAATCAGCTTCTCCTCAGACTCCTGTTACACTGCCGGTTAGCTTCCCGGTTAGCTGCCCGGTTAGCTGCCCGGTTAGCGTACCAAGACGCGTCTCTACGGCGAAAAAATCGTTTTTTTTTTTGTTTTTTTTGGCCCCGCGTGGCTTTATAATATCCCCCTCATCAATCCTATTGGGTCAGAAGGGGTCTACCTTGCCCTCTTTCCTTCATTTCCCTCTTTGTTTTGGTCTCCTCTTGTCTCTCGATCCTACCGAGAGACAAGATGGCGGCCGCTCCGGACTGTTTACAATGTTGACAGCCAATCAGCTACTCCTCAGACTCCCGTTACACTGCCGGTTAGCTGCCCGGTTCGCGTACCAAGACGCGTCTCTACGGCGAAAAAAATCGGATTTTTTTTTTTTTTTTGGGGCCCCGCGTGGCTCTATAATATCCCCCTCATCAATCCTAGGGGGTCAGAAGGGGTCTACCTTGCCCCCTTTCCTTCATTTCCCCCTTTGTTTTGGCCTCCTCTTGTCTCTCGATCCTACCGAGAGACAAGATGGCGGCCGCTCCGGACTGTTTAGAATGTTGACAGACACCGGAGAGCCAATCAGCTTCGCTTCGCAAAGTTCCGATACGCGAAAAGTTCGCGAACCGGAGCGCTACTACAGATATATATCTTGTTTTAAACGTTAATTTCTCAAAATCCACTGAAGCACATACATTGAGACCTAGCAAAGGCACATCGGGCTAACAGTCCCTACAATTTTGCCAAGTTTCGTGGAAATCCATTCAGCCGTTCGGGCTAAAAGTGAGGCCAACCGCCCTATGGAAATTAACATGGGAAAAACGCGTTTAGGGACCCCCCTTTTTTCTCGGCCCCCCCTTGACGAACCCCCCCCAAATTTCCAGGAGCTGCTCAGAAACAAAATGTGCCATTTTCCTGAAAATTTCAGCCAATTCCGTCCACAAACGCCAAAGGTATTAGGCATAGAATTTTCAAAAGTTCCATAGAGAAAAAATCCTAACTATATATACCTACTGGCTATCGCCAGTAGGTAATCTATATATATATATATATATATATATATATATATATATATATATATATATATATATATATATATATATATATATATATATATATATATATATATATATATATATATATATATATATATAACACAAGCAGTCAAGAGGCGTCAGGATTATGCAGTCTATTGCCCATATATTTCTCCAATGGAGATGCTAGTCTCAAGTTCAGTCATTGGTCTTCCACTGAAGTTGCTCTTCTTGGTGTATGGGCACAGCTTCAATATAATGGAATCGAACACAGATTTTGGTTCACTGTTTTTAGACAACCTGATGAATGACATACTGCTCAAATGCAAGACATAGCAAACCACATCCCTTTCAAATAATTTATTTTGCTAAGCATTTTGAACCATAATTGCACGTGGCAAAACACCATATGCGGGTGAACAAGTACATGTATTCAGATGAATCAACAAATTTCAAGGGGCATTTATTCTCTTCTACTTAAAGAAATGGGCACTTGACTGCCTTATCCGGTTGAAGTAGCTGAAATTTGTTTTTTTTACGAAATTGAGGTTACGGGGAAGGGCTCCTGCCTTTGGCTAGATCTATAGTGTTAAACAAATGGCGGGACACAGACTTAGATCTTCTGTTCTGGCAGAGTTATTTGGTACCAAAAATGTGACTGGTTTCATCTTCAATTAATAGAAACCAACAAATTCATGGAATGGCTGAGTCCTCCTTATTTGAAATGTACCCAGTGCAGACCAGGGTAGTGTGCTCAATTATAAAACTAAGGGGCAGATGTATCAAGCCTTTTGCGATTCGCAAAGGGCGGATTCCGGCCTTTGCGAATCGCAAAAGGCTTATTAGCATTTTTTGACATGTATCAAAAAATCGCAAAGTAAGGAATCGCAAAAATGTGCGATTCCTTATTTTGCTTAAGCATTTAAAGAATCGCAAATTTTGCGATTCCTTAAATGCGATGTATGTAGGTTTTCGAAATTGCGAATTTGGGTTAAGAAATCGCAAATTACCACCAACTTGTAGTTGGTGGTAATTTGCGAATTCTTTTAAAAATGCCCTATTTGGCATTTGTGAAGGTGGCATGTGACGCACATACATGCCAATAGGGCATGTATGTGCGCCATGTGCACACACATGCAGATTTCAGGGGTGCAGCAGGGTGTCTTTGAGACACCCCTGCACCCTTGAAATTATTCTCAATTTGCGATTAGCAAATTGCGAATCGCAAATTGAGAATATTTTCACAATCATTCCTATGGGCCTCCTGGCCCATAGGAATGCATGGGAAATTATTCCTTAATTGCGAATTCGCAAAAGGCGAATTTGCAAATAAGGAAAACTAAGAAATCGCTAAAAAATAGGGATTTTATACATACATTCCATTTTGCAATTTCTAAATAGCGATTACTTAAAAATCGCTATTTAGAAATCGCAAAATGGAATCTTGATACATCTGCCCCCAAAGTTCCCGGCTCCAGTGTAGGTGGGAACTTGTCTGCGCACTGCAGAGAGCAGCATGGAAAAACAGACTGTCTGTTTTAATTCACTTTGCAAAGAAGAGGGGCAAGACCAAGATGAAAGAGTGGACGGAGACCAAAGAAGGGAGATGTGGCTTGTGACTGGACCCACCTGGGGAGTATCTTGGGACCCCCAAGCTCTCTCTCTCTCAAGTAGTGCCCTAAAGAGACAAAATGCATGCCACTTTTTATTCCGTGCATCTTGAGTACATCTGCCAAAAGCCTCTTTTCCGCAGTTATCACTGGAAGGTTCATATGTACACCTGAATCGATCTTAATGTCGAAACTATACTCACTAACTCCCATCTTGCAGGTAAAATGATCATTGAAGTTCCTAATGCGGAGAACCATTTGCTGTGGCATGTCATAGGCTCCAAGTATACGCCAGAGGTTGTCACAGTGGGCACTGCCAAAAGATTTCTCACACTCAATCACGCTGATGTATAGTTATCTATGCTACTCCGTGTGCTGCTGTATGATGTTGCATAGAGTAAGGATCTAAACACACCTGCAACTCTTGCGGAACAAAGTCTACTTTTTTCTTAACCGATTGTCCACAGCATCAGAAATGTGCAGTTTAAGTTTTGCCAGGATTTTACTGAGCTTTGGCGGAAGGCTGATGCCATGCCATGCTATTTGACAGTTGGTTAATATTTCCTTCTTCAGAATATTGACAATGACTCATTGTTTTCTGTCGTCTGGTACTTTTTCAACCCACATCAAAATAAACAGTGATTGGTGGACCGTGGCTGATTTTCAGAGTGGGTCTTGAACATTTCTTCATTCAGGTTGTGTTTGCCAGGAGATTTTCTGTTCTTCAGATTGGATGGCAGTGACTATCATGATCTTGAAGACCTCCCCTCGTTCTCCTTCACTGGCTACCTCCTCTACTTGGCTGGCAGTTATCCATGTACAACTGCTTGTCTGCTCGTTATTCTTTTGACTGCTGTCTGCTATGTACTTTTGCTTTAATTTTCCATGCAGCCTCTCAGATTTGGCCTTTTTGAGTTTATTTTTTGTTGTTGCCCGCCTGCCTTCAATCGCTGCCACGCATCTTGCCTTATACATTATTCATGTTTCACTAGTAATGTATACCAGCTTGTATATTAAATATCACAGTGGGCTGTAGCACCAATTATGCCACCCACGACAGTGATAGTGCAAACATAACTCCAGGGCTATAATTTGTAGCCTGGCTGATGTAGTTTTAAACTACAAATGTGACATGCCAAAACAGCCCATTTGAAAGGCCTAAACCTTCATTTCAAATATTTGTAAGTCACCCCCAAGTAGGCCTTTCTGCCATTAAGGGCAGGGTGCATGGTATTTCAAAGTAGGACATGTATTAATGTGAAACATAATGCTCTAAAAGCTAGTTTCACTATAGCATGGTTAGCTGTTCCATTGGAAAACACTGGGTTGTTTAAAGGGGGTTTCAAATCCAATAAGTAAAATCGAATTTGTAAAACCGATTAAGGAAAAGGTACTTTTGGAAAGTTACCTTCTCCCTACCTAAAGCCCTTTGCATTTGTTCTCCCACTTTTGCCAGCTAGTAATTAGAATTTGAATAGGTGTGAAAGAAATACGAGCTTGATCCCAGGACAGGGACAAAAGGCATTGGGTAAGGGGAAGTGTTGTGCCTTTGACAGGTTCACAGTCAGTCAGGCCAAGTAAATTGATTAACTTCAAAGAGGCCTACCCTGTCACAAGCGGATATACCAAATATCCAGGCCTGCAGCCTTTTGTCTCAACAGCCAGATCAACCCCAATAACAGTGGCTTCTTGTTGACGTCAGTGTCAATTACTTCTGGGGTGTCAAAATTTGCATGGCAGGTCTTCTGGCGTTTTACATATCACATTTTGGGTGCACTTCACAGGGCAAGACTGTTGCTGATTAACTCTGTTTTTGTTTCTACCAGACTTTGGTCTCCAGGTGTCTTGATACAGAGACTGACTGGAACTGTATTTTGGTTTTACATGTGGGAGGACACTAGGATTAACATGGTAAGGAATATGCTACTTACCAGTATGCATCTGTTCTTGGCATAGAGGGCTGCAGAGTGGTACATTATGAATAGATCGCCATCTGGTGTTGGGCTCGGATGATTGCACTTGGTTTTCTCTTGGAGAGTCTTTTGTAGACTGGTGACTCCTCCTTTGGTTGCTAGTGCGCATGGGCATCGGCTCCATCCTTAGATTGTTTTGCCATAGTAGGGTTAGATGGAGTAGTATGATAGAATACAGATAGAAATGCCCATGTAAGTGTATCTAAATAAGATAGTGTTGGAACAGACACAGGTTTCCGGGGAGGCTGGGAGGGCATGTACCACTCTGCAGCCCTCTATGCCAAGAGCAGATGCATACTGGTAAGTAGCATATTCCGTTCGAGGCATATGGGCTGCAGATGGTACATTATGAATAGACTATACAGCAGTTATCTCCCTAGCGGTGGTCACTCGTGTCTGTTGCAAAAGTCTGAAATAAAGTCTTTAATACAACTTGTCTCACTCTAGCTTGCTGTGTTGTGTGCACATCTACACAATAGTGTTTTGTGAAGGTATGCGGTGTAACCCAGGTAGCTGCTTTGCATATGTCATCTAGTGGAATGTTTCCTAAGAATGCCATAGATGCTCCTAGTTTACGTGTAGAGTGAGCTCTAGGAGGAACAGTTAATGTCCTCTTTGCTTTTAAGTAGCATATTTGTATACATTTTACAATCCACCTGGCAATGCCTGCTTTAGAGATGGGATTGCCCTTATGTGTAGGAGAAAACGCTACAAATAGCTGTTTTGTTTTTCTGAAAGTTTGTGTTCTTTCTATGTAGTACAATATTGCCCTTCTGACATCTAATGTATGTAGGGCCCTTTCTGCTACCATCTGTGGTTTTGGAAAGAAGACCGGTAGTTCCACTGACTGATTGATGTGGAATGTTGAAATTACTTTAGGCAAGAATTTTGGGTTTGTTCTAAGAACCACTTTATTTTGGGGTAACTGCATAAATGGTTCTTGTATTGTAAACGCTTGCAATTCCCTTACTCTTCTGAGTGAAGTGATAGCTATGAGAAAGGTCGCCTTCCATGTGAGGAATTGTATTTCACACCTATGCATAGGTTCAAAAGGTGGTCCCATTAGTCTGGTAAGTACTATGTTGAGATTCCAGACTGGGGAAGGTGGTAGTCTTGGTGTAATGACTCTTTTGAGGCCTTCCATGAAAGCTTTTATTTTTTATTTATTTTTTAATCCTCATATTGCGGGCTATGCAGAAAGAAAGGTGTTTGGGAGACCGACAGTATCCGAGCGGTTGTACCTCATGACTGCCCCTAATCGTCTATCGGAGAGTACAAGGGGTATGTCTCATTCTCGATCCAATCAGTTTTCTTCCGCACACCTTTATCTTGCTCAATAATTCCTTTGTTTCAGGAGATCTCTGACCCTTAGGGTGTTTGACAGACTTCAAGTCATGCCAGGAATTATTGTTCCGCTTAATCATTGGAATCAAAAAGAAAAAGAAAAAAGAAAAGAAAAAAGAAAAAGAGTCAAAGAGACCTCTGACAAGGAGAGATTATAGATTATTATCTGGAGGTGATATAATTTTCCAGGATCTCCCAATATTTCATATTTTTGAGTTGTTTCCCTTTTCTATCCAACCTACTAGTTCTTATTACAGCATTTAACCAGTTCTCATGTGTTGGTGGTACTGGTTTTATCCAATTAATACATATCTCTCTGCGTGCTAATAGGATCATAGCAAACAGTACGTTTTCTTGATGTTTGTCTAACTTAATCTGAATTGGTTGAGTAGTAAATTGTATCCCAAAAATAATTAAGATAATACTCACAGTTATCAGTGTTGCCAGTATTGCAGTTAGTGTCTTACCAATTTCTTGCCAGTATTGTGTAAGCGAAGGACAGCCACCAAACATATGTATATCATCCACTTTTTCCTCGCCGCATTTACTGCACGATTTTACTGCAGATCCTTTAAATTTTGATAATTTCTTGGGTGTACAGTACGCTCTATGTATAGAGAAAAGGTGGTTCCTTTTTAATGCTGCGGCCTTTACACATAGCCAACATTTCTCTACTGATTTTTTCCAAATTTGACATAGATCCAAATCTTCGTTAGGTAGGTCTTTCCTCCATATTTTTTCAGAAATTGTAAGATCTTCTTCTTCCGATTCAATTAGTGTCCAATACCATTTTGATACTCCTTTTTTTAATATCGTTTCATTCATCATTTCTGATTCTAGGTTTTCCGGATCTGATGCTCCCTTCGGAATAGTATTTACCCAGCTGCTCAATTGATAGTATTTAAACTTCGAGATTTTTCGGTCTGTAATTACTTGCAAATGTTCCCATGATAGTTTCCAGACAGAAGTTGTCCCCATTTTTCAATTCCAGATTGTCTAAGTGGGTTTGATAAAGAGTCCTTTAAGCAGTCTGGGGTGCCTGGAGAGTCCCATATTGGATCCATACTACTGTAATATGGAATCTTTGTGGCAGCTCCTATTTGATTCCAAATCTTAGCGGCATTATTCAGAACCTTTCATTTAACTTTTTTGAAAAATTTTGGGTGACCAAATTTGAAAAGAAAGTGATCTTCACCGTTTGTTAAGTGTTGCAAGTAGATTGGATATGCTTGATGCACCTTTAGGAAAGCTCTGAAGTTTTTGAATTGGAAAGATCTGTAGTATTCATATATATCAGGACTTGCTATACCTGCTTGTTCCTTCTTTCTCCTAAGTTTGTTCCATGAGATTCTTGTACTCTTTGATGGCCAAATAAAGCTAGATATTTCTCCTTGTATTTTTTTTAGGGCTTCCTTTTTGAATTCTAACGGAATGTTATTAAAGAGATAAGTGAATTTAGGAGTTATTGACATTTTAATTATATTGGATTTGCCTAAGAAACTTAGC
The DNA here is from genome assembly GCF_964263255.1 of Lissotriton vulgaris. Lineage (NCBI taxonomy): Eukaryota > Metazoa > Chordata > Amphibia > Caudata > Salamandridae > Lissotriton > Lissotriton vulgaris. The sequence continues at coordinate 873,991,259 of NC_141694.1, forward strand.
GCCAGGCCTGACCAGATTTTAAGGAGTTTTTTCATTTCATTCGCTACTATGTTTAGATTTATTTCCGCTAGTTTTCCAAGATCTTGTGTTATAATGATTCCTAAGTATTTCATTTTATCCTTTAAAAGAGATGAATTTAATTGCGAGTTCCAGCTCATTACCTCTGTTTTGTCAACATTTATCAAATAACCTGAAACTGCCGAATTTGTTCATTGCATCTTCAATCGCTAGTTTAGAGAAGTTATAATTGTCCGTAAACACCATTAGGTCATCTGCGTAAAGCGCTACTTTCCTTATCCAATTTAGGTATCTAAAAGGTGTTATATTTGTTTGATTTCTGATAGAGCAGGCCAGGGGTTCAATATATAAATTGAAAAGTAATGGAGATAAGGGGCAACCTTGTCGTGTACCTCTCTGAATCTCGATATTATCCGTAAGAGAACCGTTAACTGCTACCCTCGCTCTTGGGTTTGTATATATTTCATTTACCATGTGGATAAAGTTAGTCCCTAGTTTACTTTTTTCTATGATTTAGTTTAGAAAAGCCCAGTTGACACAGTCGAAAGCTTTGGCAGCGTCATATGTGATAATCGTAAGAGGGCGTCATATGTGATAATCGTAAGAGGTAGCTTTTCGCATACAGCTATGTCGATTGTTGCTACTAATTCATGTGTAATTCCTGGATCTGTCTGCCCTTTATAAAACCCTTTTGGTCCGGGTCAATTAATTTGGCCATAACCTTTGATAACCTCTTTGCTATTATATTCATAAACAGCTTATAATCGCAGTTAAGGAGCGATATTGGCCTGTATGATGCGCAGTTCTTTAGATTTTTGCCTGGTTTTAGTAGTATGCTTATCGTCGCATCATTCCATGAGTCTGGTATCATTTCATGTTCCAGGTAAATCTTATTCATTATTTCTGTTAGATGTTCAATTAGTATTTCTTTTAATGCGATATAAAGTTCATTGGGCAACGCATCTGGCCCTGCAGCTTTTCCTCTCTTTAGATTACTTATGGCACTCCTTACTTCTTCCGGTGTTATTTCAGAGTTCACGAATTTCACTTCTTCCTCTGTCAGACTCGGGAGTTGGATCTTTGAGATAATTCTTAATTTCTTCATCTGTTGGATTTGTATCTTCTTTATATATTGAAGTAAAAAAAATTGAAAATTCTTTCCTTATTGAAACATCATCTGAGCAGATGGCTGATTGATCTTGGTTGTAGATGTTTAGTATATTATTTCTAGTCTGATCTGTTCTCATTTTCCAGGCTAGCAGTTTTCCACAACCTTCTCCATATTCATGATTTGCTAGTTTACTGTTCTTCCATTTTTCTTTAACTATATTCTCTAGATAATTTGTCAGGTTCTCTTTTGAGTTACGAAGCTTTTCTTCCAGTTTTTCCCTCTGTTCTTGGGGTATATCACATTCTAGGTGTAATTCAACTTCTTTAATTTCTGTTTCCAGCTTCTTAATATCCTGTTTTTTTGTTTTGTGTTTATAAGCACCCAAGCTGAGCAGTTTGCCTCTTATTACCGCTTTGTAAGCATCCCACGTCACTCTTTTTGATGTACCAGCTGCGTTTTCTTGAAAATATTGTCGGGAGGTTGTTATGAGTTCCTCCACACATCGCTCGTCTCTAAGAATTGTGCGATCAACTGCATTAGGAGAGAGACTTTCCCCTCTCTTCTCACTCATCCAGCGGGGATTTATTGACCGATTTACCTTTGTTACACTTTCACAGTGTCCTCTTCCACACTTCTCTCCAAGTACAATCCTTTGATTGAGGTTTCCAGGAAAGTTTGCAAAAATAATGGGTGTTTGATTTTCCCTATGCCCCACACAGGAGAGTTCTTGGTTATCGCCTCGTGGTGCTCCCACCATATGCTTTGCTCTAGCTCTTGTCTCCTCTATGCAGTCTATGCAGTTGCTTACAAGCGCAGCAGTATTGAACTCTCTGCCGCTGTCGCCGCCGCTCTTGCCCCGGAAGAGAAAACCGATCCTGAGGAGTTTCCTCCTACCGCTCTGGGCAGCTTCCCGAGCTCTCTTCCACAGTCCGCCTGAAGGATCGGCTGCCGGGCCGACTGCCGGGACCGGGTTTTGCCGCACTAGAGCTGTGACCCACCCAGTCATGTGGTTCTCGTGCCTCCACATACTCAGCTCAGCCCTTCGAAATGCTGCAGAGGTGATACAACGCGGGGCTTGAGATCACACCGCCTCCACCGCTACCGCGTCTGCCTACCCTCGGCTACTCCGCACGCATCGGTCAGGTAACAGTAATGGGTTCCGTCCAATTGTTTGTTTTCTCCGTCTATTCTGATAATGTGAGCACATAGGGGATTGCTGTTCACTAATTACTCCGCTATAATACTCAGAGACTCAGAGACACATTAGTTCTTTTCGCCAGGTTATCAGTCAGTCGGGAAACATGTACAGTCCGTTTTACCTGGAGTCTTTTACGGAGCTCGCGACGAGCGTCTTCAGCCGGCCGCCATCTTCACTCGCTGTTGCCCATAAAAGCTTTTATTGCTGGTACTTTAAACAGGGAAAGATGTTGCCTGTTTTGTAGGTACGCCGCTATAGCTGCGAGATGAACTCTAATAGAGGTGTATGCTAGGTTACATTGCTGCAAATGTAGTAAATAGCAAATAATCTGTTTAGTGGATGCGTCCAGAGGGTTGATGTTATTACTGTTACAGTATACAGCAAACCTTTTCCATTTTGCTGCATAGCATGCTCTGGTGGTAGGACGTCTTGCTTGTTTAATGATTTCCATACAGTCTGGAGGTAAATCTAAGTATCCAAACTCTATGACCTCAGGTGCCAGATCGCTAGGTTCAATTGTTTGGGATCTGGATGCATTATTTCTCCATGGTTCTATGTAAGGTGCATGGGTAATAATCTCAGCTTTTGATGTGGCACCTGTGATAGTTGCAGTAGCGTGGTGAACCACGGCTGTCTTGCCCACGTGGGTGCTACTAGTATCATTGTCATTGAATATTGTTGCAGTTTCCGAACCACTAATGGAATTAGTGGGAGAGGGGGAAAAGCGTAAGCAAATTTGTTGGACCAATTAATCCATAGCGCATTGCCCTGGGACCGGTGGTGTGGGTACCTGGATGCGAAGTTTTGGCATTTTGCGTTCTGATGAGTGGCAAATAGATCTATCTCTGGTTGCCTCCATCTTTGGAAGAATGGCTGCAGTATTTGGTCATGCAGTTCCCATTCGTGTACTTGTTCTGACTCTCTGCTTAGGATGTCTGCTATCTGATTTTGAACTCCTGGTAGGTGTTCGGCTAACAGATAGATCTTTTGAGGAATGGCCCATCTCCAAATGTCCTGTGCTAGTCTGGATAGTTGGAGAAAGTGTGTCCCCCCCAGCCTGTTTTTGAATATAATACATTGCAGTCATGTTGTCTGTTCTGATCAGGACTGCCTTGTTGGGTATTTGCATTTGGAAAGCTTTTAATGCTAGAAATACTGCTAGTAGTTCTAGGTAATTGATGTGCAGTCTCTTTTGCTGTACACTCCATTTTCCCTGCACTGTGTATTTGTCCATATGTGCTCCCCATCCGGTGAGCGATGCGCCCGCTGTCAGTATCACTTGTGGAATCGGTTCTAGGAACGACCATCCCTTGGAAATGTTTGTTGTGTTCCACCACTTCAGAGAGCGATGTGTGCGGTCGTCTACCAACACCAGATCTGTAATCTGACCGTGAGCCTGATTCCACTGTGTCGCTAGACACTCCTGCAGTGGACGCATTTGTAGTCTGGCATGTGGTATAAGCAGTATGCAGGAGGACATCATGCCTAACAGCTGCATGAACACTCGAGCGGTTAGTGAGTGTTGTGGTTGAAATTTTTGGATCAACGCGCTCATTGTTTGGATCCTGATTGGATTGGGGTATGCTTTGGCTCTTTCCGTGTCTATAGTAGCCCCTAGGTATTGTTGAATCTTGTTTGGTTGGAGGTGGGATTTTTTGTAGTTCACTGTAAACCCTAGCTGGTGCAGCAATTGAATGGTCTTCTGCGTGTTGTGAAGACATTCTTCCTGTGACTTGGCCTTTATTAGCCAATCGTCCAAGTAAGGGAAGACATGTATTTGTTGTCTTCTTAGGTGTGCTGCCACTACTGCTAGGCATTTTGTGAACACCAAACGGAAGGACTTTGAACTGATAATGTTGTCCTTCTACTACAAACCTGAGGTATTTTCTGTGGACTTTGTGAATTGGGATGTGAAAGTAAGCGTCTTTCAGATCCAGTGTAGAAAGAAAGTCCCCTTTCTTCAGTAAAGGAAGTACTTGTTGGAGCGTTACCATGTGGAAATGTTCTGAGTTTATGTATGCATTGAGAGGTCGGAGGTCTAAGATTGGCCTTAGAGACCCGTCTTTTTTGGGGATTAGGAAGTATAGAGAGTATACTCCTGTCCGTTGCTGATGTTTTGGAACCTTCTCTATGGCATGCTTTTGTAACAGTGATAGTACTTCTTGCTTTAACAATGTCAGATGGTCTTGACTCATTGGACGCTGTCTGGGGGGGATGTTTGGAGGGGTAGCTGTGAGTTCTAGGCAATAACCATGTTGGATAATTTGTCTCACCCACTTGTCTGATGTGATGTTTTCCCAGACAGGTAGGAACTGTGATAGACGTCCCCCGACCGGTGTTATGTGGTCTGGGGGGAGTTGTATTAAGTCACTGTTTTGGGGTTGGGGAGTTGCGGTTGTTATTATTTCCGCGACCTCTACCCTTGTTGTTGTTACCTCTGTAACTGCCTCTTGAATTACCTCTAAATGATGTTGGTGTAAAAGAGGTAGATTGCTGACTTGTGCCTGTATTGTTTTGAGCCCCCCCTATAGGTGGATCTACGAAAGGAACCCCTTTGAGTTGGCTGTTGTAATGCTCCTATTGACTTAGCCGTTTCTGTGTCCTTTTTCATCTTTTCTAAAGTCTCATCTGTACCTGAGCCAATAAGTGTTTTTTGATCAAAAGGTTGGTTCAATAAAGATGTTTGTACTTCTTGTTTGAAACCTGAGACCCTAAGCCATGCATGTCTTCTTAGCATGATACTGGTGTTGATGGATCTTGCTGCAGTGTCAGCCGTGTCTAAGGCGCACTTAATGGAAGTGTTGGTTATATCTTTCCTTCATGTATAAGCTGATCTGCCCTTTTTTGATGTTCCTTAGGAAGATGTGTGATGAGCTTTTCTAACTCATCATAATGCGCCCTATCATAGCGTGCGAGTAGCGCTTGTGTATTAGCTATGCGCCAGCTGTTTGCTGCTTGGGATGCTACTCTTTTGCCTGATGCATCTATTAACTTGACTCCTTATCAGGAGGAGGGGCTTCTCCTGTAGATAATGAGTTAGCTCTTTTACGAGCGTTTGTAGCTACAAGCGAGTCCAGAGGTACCTGTCCTTTGATAAATATTGGGTCCTTTGGGGCTGCCTTATATTTTTTATCAATTCTTGGGTTTAACACCCTAGCCCTCACTGGGTCTTTGAATATGTCTGTTGTGTGACTGAGAAGACCCTTTAGCATAGGTAAAGTGCCTGATGTTCTTTGTGCAGCAGGTAGTGTTTCTAATAGGAAATCCTCTATTTGAGGTTCTGTATGTAGATCTACCTTATGGTATTTTGCTGCCCTATTAATCAGCTGTACAAAACCTGTGTTATCATCAGGTGGTGAAGGTTTTGAGGGGTATAACTCTGGGTCGTTGTCATCATCTGACCCTGCATCATAATTCTCCCATGGGTCTTCCTCATCTGGGATAGTGTCATCATCCCCATGAGGTTCTCCCTCCCCTGTATCACTGTCTACATCTGTCTGAGGTGTAGATGGTCTTGGTGTAGAAGGTGGAGGAATAGCTGGCATAGTGTGAGGGATAGGAGAAGAGGGTGTGACTCTAGGCCGAGGAGAAGGAGGAGATGTTGTATTAGTCCCCATTGTTCTCTTTTTAGGAGGAAGAGCTTTGTCGTCTAGCTGTTCATTCTTCCTCTTTTTTGGTGATTTCGTCACTACTTTGCCAGTTTGTGGATCGATAAACAAAGTCTTTTGTTTTGGATCTGTTTGCTGCTCCTGTGTCGGTACCAAAGTCTTTGGTTCCGAAAGGTGCCTTTGCTTCTGACCGTCAATGTTTTGTGTTTTCGGCACCGAGGATCTGCTCGATTCCGATTTTTTTGGTGTCGAGTGAGTTTTCGACGTTGAAGCATGCTTCGGTGTCGACATGGAATGTTTCGATGCCGAGCTTTCCTTTGTATGAAGCTTCAGTGTCGAAGTCGATGTGGACCGTTTCTCGGATCCGACATGGTGGGAGGCCGAGAGTTTCAGTTTCGGTTTCGTTTCCGGGCCCGAAGGCGGGGCGTCGGAAACTTTCTTCAGTGGTCTGACCGGGCTCGAAGGCGGGGTCGGTACCACACGGGGTCGGTTTTTTGGTAAGGGGACGTCGTCACTCACGGTTTGTTGAACGTCGATTTCCTCGACCTCCGACTCGTCCACTTCCGACCCCGACTCTTCTTCATGTTCCTCTTCTTCTTCAAGGTGCTGGTCTTCGAACAGCTCCGGGATTGCCTCCGACTGCATTCTCGAAACCTCGTGTCTTCGAGCTCGACGGTTTCCAATAGTCGACTTGGAGGAGAATGCTGCGCAGGCTTCGCAGTCCCTGGATTCGTGTTCAGGTGATAGGCAGAGATTGCACACCTCGTGTAGGTCCTTGTGTGGGTACTTAGCACCACACGTTGGACATTTCTTAAATGGAGTCCTTTCCATGGACTCCGGGCTGGACTACGTCGAGAAAGGCCTCTCGGTCGTCGACGTAGAAGAAAATGTTTAATGTTGGAATCGAAACGCGTCGGAATGGAAAAGAAATCGCGTTCGATAACAATACCGTCGAATTGGAAAGGGAATACGCGCCGAAATATCACTTCTTCTCGAAGTCGATCTGGAGCGCCTCGATCCTCATCCGAACCCGATGGCGGAAAAAAAACTATCTAAGGATGGAGCCGATGCCCAGGCGCACTAGCAACCAAAGGAGGAGTCACCAGTCTACAAAAGACTCTCCAAGAGAAAAACAAGTGCAATCATCCGAGCCCAACACCAGATGGCGATCTATTCATAATGTACCATCTGCAGCCCATATGCCTCGAACAGTCATTTCGGAACATTATCTGGACATATGGAAGATCAAAAAGGACTAAACTCGCTGTCTGAGACCTAAGAGAAGCCTAGAAAATTGAACCAGCTTTCGCCCTTATACACAAGATTAAGAAGTGGACTCCGGGGGTCACAAGGCTGACATCCTGTTAAAGATACAGGGACAGAAGACTCTACAAAAGGCTTTTTCCTGCAACTGCTCAGCTGACAATTGGCAACTGAACTTAGGCACACCCCTTCTGTGGCCCTCTGCCTGCCATCCTTTGAGTCGCCAAGTGCTTCCCTTGAGGTCCTAGGCGGCTTGTACTCCAATGGCTTATTGATTCTAAAGGGACTAAAGTAAGAAGGTAAAATCTTTAACCAGGATGAAAAAGGTTAGTGTATCCAACCGACACACCATTGCAGTCAGCGTTAAACTGCACCTACACCCTGTTCTACTGCAATCATTGACCCTTTGTGCTTCTTGGCACTTTATTAATTAAAAATATAACCATTCATATCTATGGGTCTCCTCATTGTTTATCATTTTGGTGTCTTTTTAACTTCATTCTGTTTCTAATGAATGTTGGGATTTTTGTAGTTTTGTATTGCAACTGTATTACTATCATTTAACCAATCTGTAAAGTATTTATGCAATACTAAGTTAAGCATGCCTGACCTGTGCCGTAGGTACCATGGGGCTGAGCTCAGGTTAATTTAGTGGCTTTGAGGGTTAATTCTGAAAAGGATTGTAATTACTCGAGGGGGGGCGCTTATCCCCTCAACGAATACTCCAAATTCTTACACACAATATGGATCATCACCTGAAAATGGTTAATGGAGGAGGTTGTTCTCCAAGCAACCATCTCAAACTGGGCCACAAGGATAGAGAAACAATAATGGGAAGTTCCTCATGCTTGTTCAAATAAAACCCAGCAGAGAAGGGATCTAATAAGATACAATTTTCCCCAAGATTAAGAAACAAGCATTTACAATGCAATGGTCTTGTGTTTGTTAAAGTTAGAGCTATTGGCATTGCTCATGACATTATTTTTGTTTTTAAAACCTAAATAAATGGCATTGTCATTTACAATGCCAATAGCTTAATCTCTCGCAAATGCGTGACCTATTGCATTTGCACCCACACACACAAAGCCACACACAGAGCGACACACACACACAGAGCCACACACACAGAGCGAGCAACACACACACAGAGCGAGCAACACACACAGAGCGAGCAACACACACAGAGCGAGCAACACACACACACAGAGCGAGCAACACACACACAGAGCGAGCAACACACACACAGAGCGAGCAACACACACACACAGAGCGAGCAACACACACACACAGAGCGAGCAACACACACACAGAGCGCATGCACATCGGGGGCAGCTACTGCTTGGACTTTGTCTCAGTTTTAGCAGGGACAGCTAAGATGAAGACAGTCTCGGCTAAGCAAACAAAAATGAAATTACAAACAGAACAGATGAAACAAGTTGAACAGATTTCGTAAAGACGAACGGACTAAGCAGCCAAGTTCACAAAACACGCTTGAGATAATTAGTTTAACGTTACTTCGACAGTATTCACTTTACCAACTGTCGTTTTGGAAGTGCAAGCAAGGCTCTAAGTACCTTTTTCCAGGTCATCTACTGAGCTACTAAACCAAGCTAAATATACAAATTTTAGTCCCAGCGTAGTTCACCTAAACGCGTGTTTGCAGTATCATACATGATCACCAAACTGCTGCTAAGATGTTTACACCTGTTACTGCACGAGCCCCTCTGAGGAGGTAGCCTTTGGTTTCTCTAGGTCCGTGACTGGCTGCCTTGGTATCGAACTGAGCCCAGGCAGGGGTCAGCAACACAAGAGCCATCCTCCTTGATCATGTGCTCCATCACCAGAGGGAAATGAAATATCCACACACACATGCAAGAACAGGCAGTAAAGCAGTTTACACTTAAAATAAAATCAAACAGAAAAAAAATGACATGGGTTTATGCCGGGCACATTCCCGGGGAGTGTAACACTGATTACTTTCATTCTTTACAACTTCCCCCAAGGGCGCTATATAAAACCACTCAACAAACTACAAATATAATTTGCATTCCTGCTCGTAAGAAGCTCCTCGTAGCCCAGGTTTATAGCACTAGCAAACGCCCCGGATAATTGAATGGGAAAAATATCCACTAACGAAACAGTGCAGGAACGTTAAAGAATTATGTTCGCCTGTCTAGGAAGCGCGGCACGTTACGGTACTCCCTTACACACGCGGTCCAACTCTTTTCTGCAATTAAAGGCTGTACGTTGCCTACAACACTCTGCCTGGAGGTTGACAATTATCACGTTTCACCACAAAATAAACCCTTCAGCGAGCTCTTTTCCCCACAAATCCCCCGAAGGCCCGATCACTCTGCCACCAGCTCTCACCTTCCTTCTTGGCCTTCGGTGCCATGTTGGGGGTACGGGGTCTACCAGCTAATATCACAGGGACTCGCTCAAAGAACTCTCGCGAGATTACTAATCCAATCGCAAACGTTGCAACGCAACTAACATTTCTGACGTAATTTTTCGTTGAGACTTGACACGCACGCTCGTGACCATTTCAAAAGCGGATATCCGGAGACCTATCGAGCCGACCCTGGTCATTAATATGATTAAAAGACAACTAAAATATTGCCAAGTTGCTATTTTGGGTTTGACTTCCGACATTTTATTTATTTGCTACTAGACACGATTATTCACAGAAAAAGTCAAACCGCTTTTCTACAATATACGAGGAGGAGAATATAACATATTTGGGGAGTGCGGAATGGTTTGTGTTACGTGTCTAGCCTTAACATCTCATGTACTAGCCAAGCAAAGGAATAAACATATCAAGTAAAACAAGCGTATACATGAAGGAACTAAGCCCCGTCCTTTTCAGACTGGGGGACGTGTATTATGTTGAGTGACTGAAGACGTCACAGAGAGAAAGGACAGGAAAAAACACGCCCCTCAATCCGAAACGGACGGGACTTAAAGTGACAGACACAGCTCTTCTCCAATGGCTGGCCGCCGTTTAAGAAGCCAGCCAATGGAGAAGAGCTAGCTTGTTTACCTCCGTACTCGAAAACATAAAATCTCGCCAGCGAGACTGCGCAAGCGCAGCCTACGCTAGCCGAGACCTAAAGAGGATTTCGGTCCTAGAAAAAAACATTGAAGTCCTCAATGATGGGTATGCAGTTTTCTGTTTCTTAGTGAATCTGGCCCAAAAGTGAGGCACACAGGGGCGCAAAGTGTTGTTTTCGGATTTACGATCCACCCCAAATCCGGATTTGTATTAGAAAGTAGCCTTAAAGCAATGCAAAGTAGTGCTTTGTGCTACTTTGCATCAAGGGGGCATTCAATGGGTGGTACATGGTGCTCGCATGCAACCACGCATGGATTTTGATGCAAAGCCATATTTACTATAAAAGAAATAGAGGATTTTGCTCTAAAAATGAATGCCTACACTAGGCGGGCGTAAAGTTTTCATTCCCCAAAACGTTTCCCAATTTGATTGTGTACAGCAAACATACAAAGTGAAAAAGTAAAGAACTATGTCTAAGCATAGTATTGTGTACTGGAAGGCTAGGAAGTATGAGAAGCAATTTTAAGTTGCATTGTTAAGGTTGCAAGGTACTCCCCTACAAACAACTGAAAACTGTCTTGTGAAGAATGCTTCGCTTAGGTCCAGAAACTCATATGGCAGCAGTGAGATCAGAACTGGGTATGGCAAACCTAGAAAACCATATAGCTTTGTCTGCTACTTGATACATGTGTGGGCCAACTCCGTCCTTGTTGTTTCAGAAGGCTTTCCAGGATTTCGAAGAAGTGAAATTATGTTCTTTACCCTGGTTTGAGCACATGAAGAATTTTTTTTATCACAAATGGCTGTGATCAGTTTTTGCAGAAACCTGAGCAGATGACAAAGGATAATTTATAAATTGTAAAAAAAAAAAAAAAAAAACATTTTTGGGTGCATGTGAAGTTAAACATTTAAGTCAGGAAACATTATTTTAATTACAAATCAGAGTCCAGCTTTGAGCCTTACATCAACACAATCTTTCTTCCTTGTAGGAAAAAGAACCATATATCCTAAATTTAGGCTGGACACTTTGCAGGTTTGATCATTTAAATAAAAAACGATTGAAGTCTGTGGATAACTACTCAGAAACTTGGACTTGTACTTTTGGAGGCTTGAAAATAATAATTCACAGTGTCAGAAGGTATTTTTACGCCCCTTGTTCCTAAAGTACCACACACGGCATAGCAGGGAAACTCTGGATTTTTTTTTTAACAGAATTGAAGGAAATCTCCAATGCATAACAGCACACATCTATTCAGCATGGGAAGCAACAAGATAACATTAGAACTGAAGCCAGGATCTCCAAGTAATAGAAGGTATCTGGTTCTGCACTATTGGTATAAACTTTCATAACTATCTGGGTAAACACCATTGTTTTTTGCACACCATGCCATTCCAGTTTAGGCCCAGCCATATGCAAATCAGTCTTGGCCTTGCGCCCCATGGAACAATCTGGCCTTCCTTGTTCAGATTAGGATGTGACTCAATGATGGTCCACCTGAGATTCTCTGGGGGTGACCTTTCTCAGCAAAATGTTGACAGAGTTTAGTCTGTAATCTATGACAGCGGATGTTGCTACAGTGTTCCATTATCCTGACCTTTTCTGCTCTTGTGGTCATCCCAACATAATGTAGGATGCAGGGGCAGGTGATGGTTTAAATGCAGTTCATGGTATTACAATTAGTGTGTTTCTTTTGAACTCATTATAGGTGGATGTAAATGGGATTTCCCTTGTTGTCTCTGTGAGGGGGCACAGGGAGCATGACCCACAGGGGTAGTGGCCTGTAACAGGAGATCCCACAAGGAAGACTTGGTATCACTGTTGTTGGGGGTATCAGGTTGTGGTCATGTTAAACGCAGACCAGGGAGGTGGAAATGTAAGATCCCCTATCTGCAAGATGCCCCAATTTTTTCTTGACTATTCTCTTGATTCTGTTAGAATGTGGGGTAAATGTAGCCACACAAGTTAGGACTTCCTTCTTGTTCTTGGGATTCTGTTTGAGTAGAGCTTCCCAATTATTGCGGGTCCATCTCCTGGCTGTGTTGATGTTTTTTTTTTAATAGGTTATGTGCAGGGTAGTCTTGTTGTCAAAGTTTATGTGTAAGTTGTGCTGCCATCTCATCATAGTCTTGGACAGTACTCGAGTTTCATCTGAGTCTCAGGAACTGTCCAAAAGGGAGGTAGCCCTTCAAAGCCTTGGGGTGGTGGCTGCCATAAAGTAACACACTGTTACAGTCTGTGGGTTTGTTGTGAATCTTGTGTAGTCTGCCCTCCTTCAAAGTTATTTTGATGTCCAGGAAAGGGATGTGTCAGATGCTACTAGTGAAACATATATATGGGGATCAGAGTATTTACCCACCCGCAGAAATCATCACATGCTGGACTATCTCCTTTCCAGAATACCAGGATATCAACAACATAACAGTATGTTGTTAGAGTATGGGTTTGAATTGTCAAAAATGCATCTAGCCTCAAAAGCTGCCATTTACAGACATGCCAGGCTCGCGGCAAATGTACTCTCCATAGATGTACCGGGGGCCTAGTGAAAGAGTTTTTTAAACTGGAAAAAGTTCTGTTAGATCCAGGGTGGTGCATTCCATGAAAAAATTATTTGGTGTGGGGGAGGCTCAGTCTTCTGCCTGAAGTGCTGCCTCTACAACCTCTAAGGGTAGTGTCAAGGGTGTTTATGAGGCGCAGTACCTTCCTGGGGTCCTGTAGGAAGGAGTGTCTCTTCTGGACGACTGGTTGGAGGAAGTGGTCACAGAACCGGGATAGTGGTTCAAGTAGTGAGTCTATCCCGTAAACAATGTGACGCCCTGGTGGGCGGATTTAGTTCTTATGAATCTTGGAGAGGTTGGAAAAATAAGGAATCCTCAGATCCTTTTGACCAGAGAGTCAGACTCCTTTTGGCTAATCCTGCCCTCTGTGTTGGCAGTGAGTACAATCAAAGTTATTGTTTGCAATATCTTACGGTGGTTGAGTATCTGTATCGTGATATTTGTAAGAATCACTACATTGCACATTTTATTGAAAGGCTATTTTTGGCTTTGAAACAATAAAGGGCCTTTGGCTTTTTTACACACACAGAATGGAATAAGTAACAACAGGGATGGTAGGAGTGGTATGTAATCACACCTCTTTGCACAGGTATATGTGGATATAATAACTCAGCTAAGACTTCAAATAATATAGGTTGGTGCTATGCAGATACCAAACACCCTATTACCTGGGCTGCCAAAACACTATGGACCGGAACATCCTCAAAAATAAGTTCAGTCCATACAATAAGGATGAGTGTCAAAATTTCCATTCGGAGGTTGATTGTAGAGAAAAACTAGGTTCTGTAATCTTCTGTACAACAGCCTACACGTGTTTCGTCACACAGTGACTTCTTAAAGGCTGTAAATTATGCATCAGTATACAACAATTGATTTTAGTAACAAATATATACATACAATCTATAGTTATGTATGTCAAACCAAGAGGCTACTCGACCAATTTTAGAAAGGAAAAACCAATGACTCTGGATTAAAATCTTATTCCATCCATACTGCACACTGTGACAACTTAAAGTGCTCAGTACATATAGAAGAAAGTTTGTCGCCGGTATTAGAGCCTGAGAGGATATTATCAGAACGGTACTATCACCTAGAGAATGAAAAATATGCAAGTAAAGGCTTCTTAATACCAGGGTATATCCAAAGTCTAGAAAAGTGAACTTTGACTTGCATCGAATAGACAATGCTATGGACCCATCGATTTTAGGGTGCTAGTCAATCTGTAGATCCACTATTATGGGGTTGTGGTAAATCTGTCTGTTCACATCAATTCTTGATATATCTAGAGATGTAATCTTTATTGGAACATGGGAAAAAAACAATTGTGAGATCTTCCGTAAACTCCTAATGTTACCAGAAACAAATATGGTAACTATGACCTATGTTGTAAAGAAAAGACTTTTCTGTGAATGCCCCATATCGAAACTGTAGAAGCCCATTAGGAATTATTACTGAGAATAATAAAGTATTACCCTTGGACCTCAAAAATAAGATACTAGTCCAAAAAAAGCTATCTTAGCAGAAAAGGATCTGGAACCTCAGTTAAGATCTACTTAAATGAAATGAAGATAAGTGTAAGAACATAACTGCAAGTAGAACAAGTGCTGACCTATATATAGTATTGTGAATTGTAATGGTACCAGGAACTAGAAACCATTTTAGGGTACAATGTTAAGGGTAAAGGCTTTTGGTTTCATTATTAAGGTTACAAGGATGAGAATAAAGATTAAGGATACAAGTTGCATGGCCAAAAAAAGTAGAGGGTTTAGGACTATATAATTAATATAAATAAGCGTAACTGTGATGCAATGACTTCCAACATCATGCCTTTGGCTATGTAGGACTATATTTTCTAGTATGGATGAAGAGAAATGCAAGGTTTTAGCAGAGAGGGTACATTTCTGTGTCAGATATAAAGTCTGTTGGAGAAGGGAAAGTATAGGATCTCTGATTTTGCCTCAATTCAGTATGAACAACCACATAGCCACACAATAACAAACGAGTTACTCCAGCATTGGTATCTTATATATATTCACACGCAACCCTCCTCTCATGCTATACTCCTTCTCCGTTGTCGGTTCGAAATCTATTTCTAAACAGCAGTAAACAGTGTTAAAATAGCAATAGGCCTCAACAACAGTGTTTGTATAGTAGCACATCCCTAATTTGAAACCAACAGAACTTCAGCCAATGTGGCCTAAGTGCTAGCTCTTCTACTTCCCTCCAGAGACCACCATAGCTCGGTTTTCATAGCACAAAGTTTGAGTAGAAAAACATAATAAATGAGCCTCTGACAGTGGAGGAGGGAGGCCTGCATGGGAAAATATGAGGGATACCAAAGCTGGGGAACTGGAGCTATAGGTAAGTACTTTCTTCCAGAATTAGATATTACAAATAGGCATATGCCTGAATCAAAATAGTAAACAGTACAGAGCAATTATATTAAAGTGGGAAGCAAACATACCATTACTGAAACAGGTTACGAAAGACTGCCTGTCACACTGCAGAGACACCTTCTGTGAACACTTCCAGGCAGTAGTGCTTTGTGAATGTGTGCCTGCTCTTCCAGGTAGCTGCACAACTAATGTCTTGTAAGAGAACGCAAGCGTAAAGTGTAGCAGTTGTAGCCATGCTCCTGGTGGAATGCACCCACACACTCCCCTAAAGCAGGCACTATGTTCTGCAAGGGCAGTAGGTGATGTAGTCTTGACAGACAACATGCTATCCCCTGCTTAGACTGGGGTAGCCCCTTCCAGGCGAGCAGAATGATAACAGCTGATTCAAAGAATGTATGTCCTTTGTTTTGTGCATAAACAACTAATGAATCTGCGTATATCTATTTAAGTAAAGGACCTTTCAGCTGAAGTAGGGTGATTGGAGAAGAATGAGCGCAGTATGACAGGTTAATTCAAATGGAGGTCAGTAGGCACTTTGGTTATACATTTATTGCTGGTTTCTAAGGTAACTTTGTTCCTTGTAAAATTGGTAAACGGGTTCTTTCACCATAAAATCCTCAACTCTCCTATTCTTCTCGTCGATGTAAGAGCAGCACTGCCTTCCAAGAAAATAACTTTAGTTTTGTCTTGTGGGTCAGCTTGAAGGGAGGTCGCATACGTCGGCTCATGAACAGCAGGGCGCTGTACAGGGTGAAAAGTATTTTCATAAACTTCTTTATGATCCTTCAAGAACAGAATGGAACGGTTGTCTTCTGTTCTTCTAAATCTAGATGTTGCAGGTAGATGGATTCATACTTAATACTTAAAATCATTCTTGGCTAGGTCCAACAAGTATAAACGTTTTTGGTGGGGCTGCATACACAGTGAATGGAATCCCTTGCATTTCAAGCAGACACAACATCGCCTCCACCTGACATTTTAGGTCTCCTTGTTGCTGGAGCCTGTGTCTGCACTAGGATGTTTCTGCATTCCAGTGACTGATTCAAGTGACAAAACTCAAGTGATCAGATCCCATGCTGCAAGGTTCAGCAACATGAGGTAGTGATTGAGTATCTCTCGGTTCTGTCTGGAATGGGGATTGGAGTGCATTTTTGGTGATATTACCAAGATTGCTAATAGTTTCAGGAGTTTGTTTTACGAGTACTGTTGTGGCCGTGCCAAAGCAATGTGAATCAGGATACACTGATCTGTCTTTGTCTTCCTTGGTACCCAGGAGATCGGGGTGAAATGGAAATAAAAACGTAAGCAAGGATGTTGGACCATTTGACAGAAATAGCATTGTCTTTGGATTGTGATTGCCAAACCTGCTAACATAGAACTGGCATTTCCAGTGTGGGGGCGACCCCACTTGTGGAAGATGTAGTGCACTTGCTCCTGGTGAAGCTCTGTCTCATAGAAGCCTGACACCATCTGACTGAGGGTATCAGCCTGATCATTCTGGCATCCTGGCAAATGATCCACGGAAATGTCTACAGCATGAAAAATGGTCCAGTCCAATAGAAGTTGCCCTTTTCCGAGAGGCCAGGACCTTGTTCTTCTGCTTGATTTAAATCATTGATGGGGATTTGTAAGCGCTAATGAGTACAGCTTGACTTTCCAGTCTTGGAAGGAATCCTTGTAGGTCCAATTGAATGGCCCGAAGCTCTAGGATATTGATATGGAGCATCTTTACTGCATCTGAACAGAGTCTCCTGGCTAACGGGTCCTGCATGTAAGCTCCCAAGCTGTCCATGGCCACTCCGGTCATTTATACTATTTTTTTTTTTTTTAAAGGATGGGAAAAGAGGCCTGCATTAAGGTTTGTGGGGTATATCCACCATAGCAATGCTTGCTTCAGCCATCTTGTAACACTGACCAGATTGTTCTGTGAGCCATCTACTTCTTTCCATTGATAGTCAAGTACTTGCTAGACAGGTGTCAGTCAGAGCAAAATTGTATAAGGCCTATTCAGGATGACAACAGGCCAAGCATTGATTTGTATTGCCTGACTAACTTGATTGCCCGGTAGAGGCTCTTTGCGATGGACTGAAGCGTCATGACTCTTCCCGGCGAGGACAATGCCTTTCCCAAATTCATGTCCAGTATTGCTTCCAAGAACTAAAGCCTAGAGTGGGGTTCCATAAAGGATTTCACAAGGTTTAGAGTCAGTACCAAACTGTGAAAGAGACTGAAGCAGGTAGACCACACAAGTAAAAGAACAAGCATTTGCAATGCAATAGGTCTTGCATTAGGAAAGTTTGAGCTATTGGTATTGTAAATGACACATTTTTTATTTATGTGTTGTTTTTGAAAATGGCTAAATTAATAGCTTTGTCATTTACAATGCCAATAGTTTTAACTTTCGCAAATGTGACACCTATAGCATTTGTAATGCAATATGTGTTGTATTTACGTGACTTAGATGTATAGATATTACAAATAACCATGGCTTTTATTTTTTTTTAAATTTTGAATACTTAAATAAAAGCTATTGTAATTTATAATGGCAATAGCTTAAACTTTTGTAAATAACTTTTGTGAAGATTATGTTCAGTGTATTTTATTGTGATGAAAATACAAGAACAGAAGTGAAATATTAACATCTTTTTGCGACATTTGTAATAAAGCTTGAAACATTGAGAGAACATATTTGAACCAGTTGTTGTTGAATGGTTGCACAGATTGATGTTGTGGTGGCGACGGGTGATGTTGTGGTGGCGACGGGTGATGTTGTGGTGGCGACGGGTGATGTTGTGGTGGCGACGGGTGCTGTTGTGGTGGCGACGGGTGCTGTTGTGGTGGCGACGGGTGATGTTGTGGTGGCGACGGGTGATGTTGTGGTGGCGACGGGTGATGTTGTGGTGGCGACGGGTGATGTTGTGGTAGCGCATAGTGATGTTGTGGTAGCGCATAGTGATGCTGTGGTGAGGGCGAGAGATAGAGTGAGGGCGAGAGATAGATAGAGTGAGGGCGAGAGATAGATAGAGTGAGGGCGAGAGAGATAGAGTGAGGGCGAGAGATAGATAGAGTGAGGGCGAGAGAGAGATAGAGTGAGGGCGAGAGAGAGATAGAGTGAGGGCGAGAGAGAGATAGAGTGAGGGCGAGAGAGAGATAGAGTGAGGGCGAGAGAGAGATAGAGTGAGGGCGAGAGAGAGATAGAGTGAGGGCGAGAGAGAGATAGAGTGAGGGCGAGAGAGAGAGATAGAGTGAGGGCGAGAGAGAGATAGAGTGAGGGCGAGAGAGAGATAGAGTGAGGGCGAGAGAGAGATAGAGTGAGGGCGAGAGATAGATAGAGTGAGGGCGAGAGATAGATAGAGTGAGGGCGAGAGATAGATAGAGTGAGGGCGAGAGATAGATAGAGTGAGGGCGACAGATAGATAGAGTGAGGGCGACAGATACATAGAGTGAGGGGCGATGGGGTGATAGAGTGAGGGTGATAGATAGACTGAGGGCGATAGATAGATAGATAGATAGATAGATAGATAGATAGAGTAAGGGCGATAGATAGATAGAGTGAGGACTATAGAGTGAGGGCGACAGATAGAGTGAGGGCGACAGATAGAGTGAGGGCGACAGATAGAGTGAGGGCGACAGATAGAGTGAGGGCGACAGATAGAGTGAGGGCGACAGATAGAGTGAGGGCGACAGATAGAGTGAGGGCGACAGATAGAGTGAGGGCGACAGATAGATAGAGTGAGGTGGCCTCATGGTGGACATGGTGCTGGTGGATGTGGTGGTGGACGTGGTGGTGGTGGACGTGGTGGTGGTGGACGTGGTGGTGGTGGTGGACGTGGTGGTGGTGGACATAGTGGTGGTGGACATAGTGGTGGTGGACATAGTGGTGGTGGACATGGTGGACATAGTGGTGGTGGACATAGTGGTGGTGGACATAGTGGTGGTGGACATAGTGCTGGTGGATGTTGTGGTGGTGGATGTTGTGGTGGTGGACATGGTGGTGGTGGACATGGTGGACATGGTGGTGGTGGACATGGTGGACATGGTGGTGGTGGACATAGTGGTGGTGGACATAGTGGTGGTGGACATAGTGGTGGTGGACATTGTGGTGGTGGACATAGTGGTGGTGGTGGATGTTGTGGTGGTGGTGGGTGTGGTAGTGGTGGGTGTGGTGGTGGTGGTGGGTGTGGTGGTGGTGGTCGCGGTGGTGGAGGACGCGGTGGTGGTGGACGCGATGGTGGTGGACGCGATGGTGGTGGACGCGATGGTGGTGGACATGATGGTGGTGGACGTGATGGTGGTGGACGTGACGGTGGTGGACGCGGTGGATGTTGTAGTGGTAGACGTGGTGGTGTTGGTGGTGGAGGTAGACGTGGTGGTGGTGGAGGAGGACGTGGTAGTGGCCTCATGGACGTGGTGGTGGCCGTGGTGGTGGTGGACATGGTGGTGGTGGATGTGGTGGACATGATGGTGCTGGATGTGGTGGTGGTGGTGGACGCGGTGGTGGAAGTGGTGGAAGTGGTGGTGGTGGACGCGGTGGCGGTGGAAGCGGTGGTGGTGGACGCGGTGGCGGTGGACGCGGTGGTGGAGGATGTGGTGGACGTGATGGTGGTGGACGTGGTGGATGTTGTGGTGGTGGATGTTGTGGTGGTGGACGTGGTGGTGGACGTGGTGGAGGTAGACGTGGTGGTGGTGGACGTGGTGGTGGATGTGGTGGTGGTGGACGTGGTGGTGGATGTGGTGGTGGTAGATGTGGTGGTGGACATGGTGGTGGACGCGGTAGTGGTGGACATGGTAGTGGTGATGGATGTGGTGGATGTGAAGGTGGACATGGTGGTGGTGGTGGACGTGGTGGTGGTGGACGTGGTGGTGGTGGTGGTTGACGTGGTGGTGGTTGACGTGGTGGTGGCGGTGGTGGACGTGGTGGTGGCGGTGGTGGACGTGGTGGTGGTGGCGGACGTGGTGGTGGTGGCGGACGTGGTGGTGGTGAACGTGGTGGTGGTGAACGTGAAGGTGGACGTGGTGGTGGTAGACATGGTGGACGTGGTGGTGGTGGACGTGGTGGTGGTGGATGTAGTCATGGCTGTGGTGGTGGTGGACTTGGTGGTGGACTTGGTGGTGAACTTGGTGGTGAACTTGGTGGTGAACGTGGTGGTGAACGTGGTGGTGAACGTGGTGGTGGTGGAGGTAGACGTGGTGGATGTGGTAGTGGCCTCGTGGTGGATGTGGTGGTAGACATGGTGTTGGTGGTGGACATGATGGTGGTGGACGTGATGGTGGTGGACGTGACGGTGGTGGACGCGGTGGATGTTGTAGTGGTAGACGTGGTGGTGTTGGTGGTGGAGGTAGACGTGGTGGTGGTGGTGGTGGAGGAGGACGTGGTAGTGGCCTCATGGACGTGGTGGTGGCCGTGGTGGTGGTGGACATGGTGGTGGTGGATGTGGTGGACATGATGGTGCTGGATGTGGTGGTGGTGGTGGACGCGGTGGTGGAAGTGGTGGAAGTGGTGGTGGTGGACGCGGTGGCGGTGGAAGCGGTGGTGGTGGACGCGGTGGCGGTGGACGCGGTGGTGGAGGATGTGGTGGACGTGATGGTGGTGGACGTGGTGGATGTTGTGGTGGTGGATGTTGTGGTGGTGGACGTGGTGGTGGACGTGGTGGAGGTAGACGTGGTGGTGGTGGACGTGGTGGTGGATGTGGTGGTGGTGGACGTGGTGGTGGATGTGGTGGTGGTAGATGTGGTGGTGGACATGGTGGTGGACGCGGTAGTGGTGGACATGGTAGTGGTGATGGATGTGGTGGATGTGAAGGTGGACATGGTGGTGGTGGTGGACGTGGTGGTGGTGGACGTGGTGGTGGTGGTGGTTGACGTGGTGGTGGTTGACGTGGTGGTGGCGGTGGTGGACGTGGTGGTGGCGGTGGTGGACGTGGTGGTGGTGGCGGACGTGGTGGTGGTGGCGGACGTGGTGGTGGTGAACGTGGTGGTGGTGAACGTGAAGGTGGACGTGGTGGTGGTAGACATGGTGGACGTGGTGGTGGTGGACGTGGTGGTGGTGGACGTAGTCATGGCTGTGGTGGTGGTGGACTTGGTGGTGGACTTGGTGGTGGATTTGGTGGTGAACTTGGTGGTGAACTTGGTGGTGAACGTGGTGGTGAACGTGGTGGTGAACGTGGTGGTGAACGTGGTGGTGGTGGAGGTAGACGTGGTGGATGTGGTAGTGGCCTCGTGGTGGATGTGGTGGTAGACATGGTGTTGGTGGTGGACATGGTGGTGGTGGTGGACGTTGTGGTGTTGGACGTGGTGGTGGTGGACATGGTGGTGGTGGACATGGTGGTTGTGGACGTGGTGGTTGTGGACGTGGTGGTTGTGGACGTGGTGGGGATGGACGTGGTGGGGATGGACGTGGTGGGGATGGACGTGGTGGGGATGGACGTGGTGGGGATGGACGTGGTGGGGATGGACGTGGTGGATGTTGTGGTGGTGGGTGTGGTAGTATGGAGGGCTGAATACGAAAGGCAGTGAAAGAAGAAAAAAAGGAGACAGACAAGGGAGAGATAAGCGAAGCAGGAAGTAGAGAGGGAGTGAGCAGCGGATAGGGAAGTTGTGGAAAGAAGGGGGTGGTGTAGAGGGCAGGCGGAGAAGACAAGATGAAGAAGGGGTGGATACAGTAAATGCGAGAGTCAAGATAAGAGGAAAGTGGACAGGGTTGGGAGAGGTGGCATGGTCGTGGAAGGGAGACGGCAAAGTAGAGGAGGGACGAGAGAAGAAAGGTGTATAAGAGAGGGGGCTAGTCGGAAACTAGGGACAGAGATCTCCTCGGCTATATCAGTCCTAAGCTATGTCATCTGAACTCTCAACCTCGCCCCCCACCTTTGAACTCTCTTTCATTTCTCAGACGTCAAAGAGAACACAGTTCTTTTTTTAGAGCAACTTCAAAAATACACCAAGCCTTGGCCCCCTTTGTCGGGTTAAATGAAAGTAAAGCGCCAAGACTGCACAGTCGAAACAGTCGTGCTGCAGTGGTGACGTGTCCTGGTGAACTGAGCCCTTGCCCCATTTGACTGAAACGTGTGATTCTGGGCAAGCTACTTCTTTTAAGTAACCACATCTGTCTATATTTGTGCACGCCTAGAAGATGTTTAGGGAATTTCGCCGAATTTTCTCTAATTACCAGGCTTGTTCTAGTCTTTCTCTGACAGAGCTACAGGCTCAGAGTGGCGTCCAATTGCCAAACTGTGCATCGAAAAAAACGAAAAACCCTATCTGGATCACTTGTTCGCTACTTGGATAAACTGGGTAATCCTGGTCAAATCTATTCGGCTCTATGTCCCTCGATTCCATTATCTGACAACAATATGTACAATGGGAAAAAGCGCAAATCAGCCAGATTTAAATACTATGAAACAAAGTTGTTTGAACGTTACTGCTGTTCTATTTTGTGATTGAAAGTCGAAAGCCTATCTGGGGGTTGGGGGGAAACAAATCATGCACTAAAGAGCAAAGATAAACGAGAGAGAGAGAGTCGGTGGCATGTTTGATGTTACAAATAGGAATTAAGGCAAGTACCGAGAAAGCACAATAGGGCCAGGTTTGTACAGGGAAAAAAATCTGCATACATTTTGTGGGCTTTGCAGCTGAATTCCTTTGATGTGTGCAAGACGAGGACAGAAAATGACTCGACAAGGAAAAAGTTAGCACTTATATAACCAGCAGTCGCTGAATCCAGCAGCGCGCCCTGCACTTGTACAAGGAATAAAGTGATGTTTAAAGCGCGCGCCCTCGAGCTCCGAAGAGTTCACTGCAAAGCCGGGACTGCAGGGGTGTCTCGCCGCTCTCCCTCTCAAGGCCCTTGGGCACATAGTTTTCAGAGCACTTTGCTGAGGTAAAGATGCCGCTTTAGAAGCTCGAGCCACAGCACACAGTGCGCTCTTTTACTGTTTTCTTACAAGAGCAGTGGTCGAAGTGGGAAATAACAAGAAAAAAAGCAACAGACAGGCTCCAAGTCCACAATATGTCTCGCAACAGACAGCGAGTGAACCTACTATCAGGTGTGACCTAACAACAGACATAGCAGGCGCTCTCTAGTAGGCTCAACTTAAGAAAATGCTTCAAGACAAGCCTGTGATGTAATTGTATGAAGTTCTAATTGTAGCCAGCCCAGGCTCCACTAGATCATGATCTTTTGTACATTGATAAAATGAGTTTGGATCACAGCTGGATTACATTTTTGCCACAAGAGTTCTGTAAATGCTTAGTAGTGGGACATTAATACAGTCTATTGCCTCAGCTTTGATGACAGGGTGTTTCTAGAGCCTTTGTCTAGTATCTATAAAGTGACTGTAGTCCTGTCGAGTTAGATAAGGCTCCCGGGATGGCCTCTTCAAAGCACTGGTTGTGAGAATTATTAGGTATGAGGAGGAGGAAATAGAAAGACAAGTTCTCTCGAACAGGTAATGGGGATTTAATAGTTAAAATAGAAAATGAGTTTAAACGCGGATGAGGGATAAAAACTGTTGAAAGAGAGGCATAAGAGGTAACGCCGGAAAAGGGAACAAGAAATGGTGTGGGAGGAGGTTGGCGCTTTTACAAAATACTATGCGAAAGAAACACTGGTGGAGCGAGCGAGAGAGGCTGCCCCCATGTGACCGCGCCACTAACGGGCGCGCTTCCTCACAAGGTCACCTTGGTGGCTCGGCAGAGCGCGAGACAGACGGGGCGGGAGCACAGGATACAGACGAAAGAGGGGAGCAGGGAGTGCAAAGCAAAAAGGAGCGCCAGCCAGGCGGATATCACAAGAAGAATGTGAACTGCGAAAGGAGAGGGATGTGACTTAAAGTCAGCACTTTTAGGAAAGCGGGCAATCTGGCATAGGCCGATGCACCTGTGCCAGAGGACAGTAGGTGGGCCGTTTTTGGGGTGGAATAAGTAGCCCCACTCGCCTGGGCCGTCTCCCCTCCAAGCACACACTAGTATACTTATACTAACCGTGAGTGGAAGCACACCCAGGTAATTGTCAGAGGCAGAGTGACAATGGCTGCTCCTGGTTGGTTTTGCCAGCACGAGGTACCCTCCTGGCTATTATCAGGTGTGACAGAGGCCTCAAGGAGCTGCTAATGGGAAGTCATTAGCCCTTGCTGTGAAGAAGACTCAGACTGGAGAGCGCTCTGTCGAATCAGAGTGGTGGGGGTTGGTGTGGCCAACTGAGAACCCCTCAGTTTATTTATTACCCCTCACCTCCATTGAACAGGCAAAGAGAAATAGGCCTCTTCTGTTCCCCTCTGCTTGCCCGGTATCTTTTATTGCAGTCAATGGAGAGAGGTTGTGGCCTTAGTGATTTGGAAACTGATGAACCAGTTAAAGTTCCAACGTCAGCTCAACATACTGTGATTCTGGGCCAATCACTTAATCTACCTGAGCCTAAAAAACATGAATCCGACGTTTTGTAAAGTTTTCTGGTATTCATGTTAAGCGCTCCAATGCCTCTCGCTGAAGGTTGTGCTGCATGTATGTGAGGAAAGTGACACAGTTTTCTTTTTTTGTATTTGCACGTTAGCATCATTATCTTTGTACGAATTTAAATGTGATACTGGCAGTGAATAAAACAAGAAAAAGATGGACCTTTCACCAGTCTCTCAGCATTACAGAGCTTTTCTCAAATATTGTTTAAAAAAATGCAGTGGATATCTTAACAAGCTCTTGGCATTGCTGTGGGGAGGGGAAAGGAGAAATGCGAGTCACGGCCGCCAGGCCGTGAAGTGTGAAGCAGTGGGCGGGGAAGCAGATCCCTTTGAAGCTACTGCCTGCTTGTGGGGACTGGGAGGAAGGGTGACGAGAGTGAATTATTATGGGAGGAGAGATGCTGGCCTGAGGCAGAGCGCACCATATGGAGAGGGAGGGGGGTGGGCCGAGTGCAGGACAAATGCTGCTGGCAGGGGCAAGCTCGTGCATGAGGAGCTTGTCACGTGATTCTTTTCTCATGAACTCTTTGAAATCCGCCTGTTAGGAATTTTTTGGATTGACAGTAATAGGTTCGAGTAAACTCAACCTAAAAAGGGAGGTCTCCTTATGGATCCAATTGGGGACAAGGAGATTAGAGGTAAAGAACTTAACAAGTCCCAAAGTTCAACTCTTGAAGAAACCCTTTAGTGTATTGCCCTAACAACTCGAAATGCCAAAATATATAATATTTAACTTTCTTTGACATTTAGTGAAAACACAGGAATAACAAAAATTAAAAATTAAAAAAAGCTTTGTGTGTTGTTTAAAAATTGAGCAATTTATTACAAATCATTAAAATCGTTGTTCAGTAACATCAGTACGGTGCCATGCATAAAATTAACATCATGATGAATTAAAAAATACCAATACATATATTTAACAATAAAAATCACAAAGATCAGAGTTGTCACAGTTGTCGACGCAGCGTTTCGGTGTATTTCGATATCACCTTCATCAGGACAAAACAATTCTACACAGAAAAAACATACAATTAGATACCATCCTAGGTCTTAATAGATAAACATTTCTTTTTAATTTTCTATGGCACAGTCATGTTCTCACATATTATATTATATTTTCTACACCAATATACATTCATATTGGTGAAATATGGCATTCGAGTTATAAAGGGCTGTACATTTGGATTCCTAAGCATGTGACCTAGGGTCACTATTAGGTAGCTATAGGTAAATAGACCATTGTGCATACCTGCGAAGATTAATTAATTATCCCTTTTGTTTCAATTGGAGGTTGTATGTTGGTGGTAGCTCAAAGGATAGAGGCTCATCGTTCACACATCAGATTTCACATTCCTTTCTGAGAAGGGCATAAGGTGACACAGAACGACTATTCATCAATTTGCCCATTTCAATTTTTAAATTTTTTGAAAAAGGCCCACAGTTTATAAATGGCATTATTATCTAGTGTTACCTGTAACTTTCAGGAACTCAGTAGTGAGGAAATACCCGGAGGGGGGCCACCGTATTTTAAAGAGTATATCACTATAAGGAAGCATATGAGAGTATGGTAGAGGGTTATTTATACTATATAAAACGTAATTACATGCGGACTTTCACATAACGGCTGATGAGTCCGATATTATTAAAATATATTGCCTGCACGTAAAGAACAGGGAGAAATGTCTGTGAAAAGACTAATGTGGTCTACATAGTAGAACAAAATACTCACCCTTAAATCATGGTTATGGGGCCCTCGACACTCATACACTAGCTCGGACAGTGAACCGGAAATACAGAGTGACAATAGAAGTAATGCTAAAGAGAATGATACCTCAAAAGGCCCAAATGGGAACTCCCTCTCTTTTTTAGAACGACAGAATTTTGTCCAACAGAGAGGGAGAGGCCAGTTTTTGCCTCAACCTCAGTACCAACAGAGACCCTACACCAGGAGTCAGAAGACATGGGACATTTAAATAAAGCCTCTGTAACTAACCTTTCAGACATAGAATTGACAACTGTAGAAATTAAATTACTGGAGAAAGGCTAGGATATGCGATTGCATCCCCAGTTGACAGATTTAGCTTGGAAAGGGATCTCCAAAACTTTTTTAGGAAAGTCAGACTTATGTCATTTTTTGAGGATAAAGACAGGCCCCATCACTTAACAAATCAGGCCTAAAACCAAAATCAACGTGGACTCCGCAGATTGGTCAAGTCAATAAACAGATTGAAGCTTTCGAAATAGCTGGCATCAAAAGTGTCTCAGATGTTCTGGATCAAAAAAACTGGACAGACTTCAATCTGAGCAAAGAAGAAAAAGGAGGCCCTTCCCAAATTAGAAAATAACCAATTGCTGACAATAAAACCGGCCGATAAAGGCGGAAGTATTGTAGTGATGTCAACCGCACAATACAATGATAAAATGAGATTACTTCTAAACAACAAAGAACACTATCAAAAGTCAAGTAAGAAGGATTGGTCTGCTCTTGAGAGCAAGATCAAAAGAATGCTAGATTTTGCAAAAGATGACGATATTATTTGTGAAGAGGAGTATAGATTTTTACTTAACAATAACCCCACAGTGCCCGCATTATATGGACTACCAAAAGTCCACAAAAACTCCACTGACCCTCCAATGAGACCTATTGTGTCTAGCATAGCATCCCTCACAGAGCCCCTAAGCAAATATGCGGATACCTTTTTACAACCGTACGTAACTAAACAGAAGGCATATATTAAAGATACAGCTGCTATAATAAAAAAAATAGAGAATTAACCTTTCAACCCTGAAACACAATACCTAGTCACATTAGACATAGAGGCGTTATACACGAATATACCCCAGGACAACACCATAGATATGATCAAAACCCTCCTTCGTCAAACAGATAACGACCCAACCCCCCATGAATCTTTTATCATCGACTGTATTATTACTGTTTTGAAAAATAATATTTTTTTATTTAATAAAATATTTTTTAAACAAACTAAAGGTACCAGCATGGGAGCCACTTGTGCTCCCAGTCTGGCATGCCTGTATGTGGCACAATTTGAAGAATCGCATATTTTTAATTCTGTTGCCCCTTTTTTTGAAAATATCACGGTCTGGTCTCGATATATAGATGATATTTTTTTCATTTGGACGGGACCAGTACACATTTTAGAAGATTTTATTTCTTGGTTAAATTTAGGTGACAAAAATCTTAAATTCACAAGCCATTATGATCAACAAAAATGTGAATTTTTAGACATAATAATCAAACACGAGGCCGGTAACTTACAAGTAGAATTGTTCACCAAAAAAACAGACAGAAACACCATGCTCCATTACAAAAGCTACCACCCGCCATGTCAAAAAAATAATATCCCTTTCGGACAGTTTTTAAGATTAAAACGAAATTGTTCACAGAACAATGATTTTTTTAAAACATGCTGAGGTATTATCTACAAAATTGATAAATAGAGGGTATCCAAAACGGATGGTTAAACAAGCTTTTAAAAGAGCGAGGTACTTCAATAGAGAGAACCTTTTTCAAGAAAAAGTCAAAGAATAACAAACGGACAAATGGCTAGTATTTGTGAGCAACTACAGTGGAGCTAGTAACAAAATAAAAAATATAATAAACCGTAATTGGAACCTAGTGACAAAAAGGAATAAAGAGACAGTTCCGAAACCAATGTTTGCATTTAGACGAAACAGGACTATTAGGAACAGTTTAGTCCATACCTATAGGGAAGTTAATATGAAGACCCAATTGAGCATTGATAATAACCCACTTCCTTCAGGGACATTTCCATGCAACAACTGCTCAAACTGTGTGAACATAATTAAAGGTGACTGCGTGGAACGTAAAAGAACAAAACATAGAATAAAATCATTTATGAATTGTAGATCTAAAACATGGTGTATCTGATTAAATGCCCGTGTGACTATATATACATAGGTGAAACATCCTGTGAAATTCGATTAAGAATAAATGAGCATAATTCTGCCATTCATTGCATAAAAAATTTGTCCCGCCCAGACAGATCACTGGAAAACAGCTGGACATACAACGGATGATTTACGATGGTGTGGTCGAGAATTAACTATCCAAAACAGCAGAGGAGGCAACACCGATATTAAAACGTAAAAAACGTGAACAATTTTTTATGTCTAGATTTAACTCAGTGAAAGAAGGATTAAATACTAGAGAGGACTGGGAAAGGATCCTATAAACGAACTGATGTGGACAAAACGGTTTTATAAATTCTTCATTTTAGAGGATACCCCGTGGGGTCACTAAGTTAACAATAGCTTCAGTGACCTCTGTGGATATAATTGATTTTCAAATTAGAATAATGAATCTAATTAATATACAGAGATATAGTAAATCAAGAGAAATAGATGTGATGTAATCCCCATAGATGAGGGTCTTTAATCCGCCATAAGATTAATACTAGAAGGCAGCATATTTAACCTTACTGCATGCCCTGCAATCAACCTAAAGGTGCTACATTATGTTCAAAAAGATTACAATTGTATTTCTGAAAATGCGCCCCTTGTAAAAGTGATGATCGTGGAGAACGTAATATATTATAAAATATGGCGAATCTAGTTTTAAACATATGCCTCTCAAACTAATCCATCTTATACTCCATACTAAATATTTGGTTACTTATTATATTCCCGGCAAATAGCGTGTGTGTGCCAAACAATAATAAACTACAACTGTAGTTCTGAAGACGCCCGTCGCATTCTAGTGACGAAATGTGGGGCGCACCATATGATAAAAAACTACAATTGTAGTCCTAAAAGACTAGCGACCTACAGGAGTGACGCAAACGCGGTTTTACTGGGTCTCGCGTTAGTATGCCACCAAAAAGACCGCAATAATTCATTTAAATAACAAAGTAACAAAGGTGAGGTTAAATCAGCCATTGGACCGAGACCGCGAGGAGCCGAGAGGGGTGCAGGGAGGCCGATTCAAGTAAACAAGGTAAGATCGACTACCCCCAGGCGGCCCTCTATTCATTACATATTCGTTATATATCCCACCAGTCAAGTCTTGGAGTAATTAAAAAAACGATCATCATATTAGTATAGTCGTTACAAGATAAGCAAGGCACAACAAGTACATTTAAAAAAGATAGAGTATTAAAAGAATATAGACTTTATAAAATAAGGAAGGTACGATAAGTTCATTTAAATTATGATATATAACCAAGAAGGGAAGAGACGATGTCCGATTAAATGTAATGTAATGTAAAATAGCTTTTCTATAGCGCATTGTATCACTCCAATGAGCATCTTGGCGCTGTATACCAACCTAGAGTGTAAAAAGGTGGTTAGCTGGAACAACTCCTGAGAACATAAACCTTACACTAGAGCCTTACAAGCAGCATCAGTGAGCGTAAAGACCCAGGTCTTTAAGGCTTTCCTAAAGAGGGATTCAGATGAAATTAGACGGAGCGCGGGAGGAAGTTTGTTCCAGGCTCTGGAGCCTAATACCACAATGGATTTTCCACCTTTGGTAGCTTCATATATCACAATGTGGACGAGGATTTCATCACCTATACTTTCCCGGCAAGTGTGGGTGGTAGGGCACTCGCCAACATTAGAGAGATCAACTGACACAAACGCTACATCGTGATACGAGTACTGAATATGAGCAATGGGACACAAGGTTGCTCCCCTTTACCGAAAATTTAAATTAATGTCATCATTGTATGACTATACCCCTACCGGATGATAGAAATGCAGTAAAAGCAGTATCCTCCAAGAGTAGCCCGAAAATAATGTATATTAAATATAGAGAAAACAGCCATGATTGGTAATTCAAAATACCTAAGCAACAAAAATTGCTATCTCTCGCAGGTCGAATTGAAAGAGACTCTGCCAAAGGAAATTCAGCGCTGGTAGACATTAAAAGAATCCAGTCACGCTGTGTCGAGGGCCCCATAACCCTGATTTAAGGGTGAGTATTTTGTTCTACTATGTAGACCACATT
Organism: Lissotriton vulgaris; assembly: GCF_964263255.1. Lineage (NCBI taxonomy): Eukaryota > Metazoa > Chordata > Amphibia > Caudata > Salamandridae > Lissotriton > Lissotriton vulgaris. Next base: position 874,021,902 of record NC_141694.1, read on the forward strand.
AGTCTTTTCACAGACATTTCTCCCTGTTCTTTACGTGCAGGCAATATATTTTAATAATATCAGACTCATCAGCTGTTATGTGAAAGTCCGCATGTGATTACGTTTTATATTGTATAAATAACCCTCTACCATACTCTCATATTATCATATGCTTCCTTATAGTGATATACTCTTTAAAATACGGTGGCCCCCCTCCGGCTATTTCCTCACTACTGTGTTCCTGAAAGCTACAGGTAGCACTAGATAATAATGCCATTCATAAAATGTGGGCCTTTCTCAAAAAATTAAAAAAATTGAAATGGGCAAATTGATGAATAGTCGTTCTGTGTCACCTTATGCCCTTCACAGAAAGGAATGTCAAATCTGATGTGTGAACAATGAGCCTCTATCCTTTGAGCTACCACCAACATACAACCTCCAATTGAAACAAGAGGATAATTAATTAATCTTCGCAGGTATGCACAATGGTCTATTTACCTATAGCTACCTAATAGGGACACTAGGTCACATGCTTAGGAATCCAAATGTACAGCCCTTTATAACTCGAATGCCATATTATTTCACCAATATGAATGTATATTTGTGTAGAAAATCTAATATAATATGTGAGAACATGACTGTGCCTTAGAAAATTAAAAAGAAATGTTATCTATTAAGACCTAGGATGGTATCTAATTGTATGTTTTCTCTGTGTAGAATTGTTTTGTCCTGATGAAGGGGATATCGAAATATACCGAAACGCTGCGTCGACAACTGTGACAACTCTGATCTTTGTGATTTTTATTGTTAAATATATGTATTGGTATTTTTTAATTTATCATTATGTTAATTTTATGCATGGCACCGTACTGATGTTACTGAACAACGATTTTAATGATTTATAATAAATTGCTCAATTTTTAAACAACACACAAAGCTTTTTTTAATTTTTAATTTTAATTTTTGTTATTCCTGTGTTTTCACTAAATGTCAAAGAAAGTTGAAGATTGTATATTTTTCTACGAATTTGGCATTTCGAGTTGTTAAGGCAATACACTAACAGGTAGACCACACAACCCTTTGCCTCTTCCCTGGATGGATCCTAGACAAGCCAGTTATCTAAATAGGGGTACACTTAGCGATCCCGTCTTCTGAAGATGCAACCAACTGGCAGTAGGCACTTGGTAAATATCTGAGGTGCCTATCAAGGTGAATAGATGGAAGCACCTTGAATTGGTAGTGACCACTGAAAAGTAGAGGTACATCCTGTGCTTCCAATATACAAAGATGTGGAAATAGGCATCTTGAAGATAGAGGAAGGTTAAGTAATCTCCTTCCTGGCTAACTAGTAGGGCTTCTTTTAGGGTAATCATATTTAAAGGCTGCCTTTTAAGGAACTCTGTATTCTGTGAACTAGAATCGCTCAGCATTGTGTATATTCTTCTTTATCACAAAGAATCTGAAATAAAATCCATGGTTTCTCTTGAATGTCTCTACCACTCCCTTGTGAAGGAGATTTTCCTTTTTTAACTCCCCCAAGTTAAGAGGTTCCTTCTTGAGTGGGCTGACAGGTAGTTTCTGCATGAACTTTAGCATATGCCGGAGAGTAAAATCTGCTGCATCCATCTGTCTGATGTTATGTACCTCCATGCGGAGCAAAAGGTAAACATCTTGGTGGAGAATTGCAGCCCCGGACTTCGTGGTGTCATCGCTGGCCTCGGGCGGCTCGACCGCGGGTTTCCTCTGGAGCCTGGAGTTTTGAGGTTCGATGACTCTGATTTTTCTCTGTGCATCTCTCTGCTTCGCTCCGTTGGATGCCGGTGGCCGGCCTGCTCGTGTGCGGCCTTGTTCCTCTTGATTTCTGGTATTTCCTCTTGGCTCTGGCCTGTTTGTCTGGCTGGTCCCTGTGATATGTCGTGGATTGGGACGATGTTGGTGTGTTTTTATCTGCCTCTTTCTGGTGGCTGTTATTATTTATTTTCTGTTTTGCCACCACTCTGTTGATGACTGCGTCCCTGATGCTCTGGTTTGAGTTGTGATTCTTCCTCTGATTCCCTTCTCGGCCGGTTCTGGACCTAGGGGTCCCTTCGTGGCTCTGGGCTCCTTTGTGATTTGCTGTTTTTCTCCTTGCATCCTAGTATTTGGCTCCGGTCGCTGTCCGACCCCAGTGTGACGGTGTGCCTCACAAAGTTCCATGCACGCAGTGACTCCCAGACGCCTACTCGTGTTGGCTTGAGGTCCGAGGGAAGGCGTACTACTGCAGATTCCTGTCTTACCAGTGAGAGTCCAGTCTGGGGTTGGACAGCTGCCACTGATTGCCTGGAGCAGAGGTCAGTGGGTTTGACGGACTTCGTGTACTGGAGGTGAGTGTTTATTTGAGGTTTTTGTCCTCTGATTTTGGAGCAGGGGGCCTTCTCCTTTCATGGGTTTCCTGTGAGCTCCCATTGTGGGTTGTAGCAGTTTGCTCCCCGTGTTTCTGGTGGCGCCTGGCATGGTTCCTCGGCCCTGCTGGATCTGGGGCCAGGTACGCAAGCGTGGTTCTGTTGTTGTTCTGATCGTGTTTCTGGTGCTCTGGTGGTCTGGGTCTCTTTCCCCCGGCCACTGCCGTTTGGTGTCTGTGCCTTGGGGTTGACCTCGGCACATACAGGGGGGTGTCCTGATTGCTCTATGCCTCATTTACATATGTATGAAGTGATATGTGCCTTGCTTAGCATTCTGGTGTAAGTACGCTTAGTGGCTGACTTAATTGACTCGACTGACTCAACTGTGACTGTTCCTGACACTCCGATTTACCCAAATATGCTGGCTGGCTGCCATAGTACGAATAGCTTGACACTGTGTTAATCAGTTGTCTGCTCTGGTATCATCTAGTGGTGTAGACATTACTTATCCGGTACCCACACACACTGACCACACTCACCACACATGCACATTTTGCGGCGCTGCTGCGGTGACCCGAACTGTTACTTGTTTATCTGTTCTATCTGTTCATTTGTTCATTGTGAATATCTGGCGGCGAAAGAGAGTTCACCTTCTCTATTTCCTTGTATGGTCAACATATGCATGAAAATCTGCATGTGTTCTGTGTGTTTTCAAACTCTCTCTGTCCAGCCGCCCTCTCCTCCCAGTTTATTGGGGCCAAGGAGAATTGCAAGGGGACGTGGAGTTACTTATCTTTTTCACCACCCTTTCCTGTCTCCTTCTGTTCAGTCTATGGGACGCCAGAATCATAGCACCCGAAGACTTCATATACTTTTTTCATGACTCAGTGCTTTGGTGAACTGGTATCGGCTGCCTTGTATGAATACATGGCGAATGGCTTCCTTTGGCTTCCTCTGTGAATTGGCATAGCTGACAAGCTGGCTGAAAAGCACGTGCAACTGTTTGTGACCATCCTGTGTGTGTCAATGTCACCTATGTAACGCGCTCCCTTTCCCATCATCTGTCTGGTACGATTGCATTTTATTCATCGTGGTTGTAGATTACTGAGTAAAGACCCTGCGCTGCTCCCACTGTACATATCACGCACACCATACACACTTCCTGTTTATTATTTGTCATGGGAAATCCTTTGACTAACTATAGTTTGGACAGTTGCCAGCCAGCCCCACCGAAACAAATCACCTGCTTACATGGTGGCTTTACGCTTAGGACTGAGTTCCATTTTTGTTTATTAGAAAATGGCATTACTTGACAGAATAAAAAAAAAAAAAAAGACTGGACTTACAGTTACCATGTCAGGGGACGGAAAAGGAAAAATTGGGTGCCATTGCAAATGGAGCACCCGTATTGGCTAGCCAGAGTTCTGAGGGAACTCAGTCATGAGTGGGCTGACGAGCCCCTTTGGGACCTTGGTTGGAGGGGCTGGTGGAGGGTTGGTGATTTGCATCCCCTCCAGATTTCTGTCCATAGGCAGCCAGTGGCGCTCCAACCAGACTGATAGGTCCGGGGACCCTGCTCAGTGGGAGCAGGGTCAGGATGATTCGGTGATAATTCTTGAAAGTGGGCCCATGGGTGCAGGCGCAGTTTGAGCACACCCAGCATCGCAAGGGGTTGTAACTGCAGATACTCCCCTGGTATTCTCTCTCTGATGATGTGATTTATATTTGGATTAGATTATACTTGCTGCACTGTCACCTCCTCGACTGAGTTCCGGCGAAGGCAAAACTTTGCATTTGTTCCTCGACTGAGTTCCGGCGAAGGCAAAACTTTGCATTTGTTCCTTGACCACGCAGTGACTCCCTGAAAATAGGCAGCACAAGACTACTGATGTTTCAGGGAGGGTGTAATTCTGCAATTCCCTGTCTTGCCTGCGACACTCGCTGGCTCCAGGGGTGGAAGGTGGAAGATGGTGTGAAAAGGAGGGGGTGAATGCCTGGTTTCACACAGGGAAGGAATATGTAATTTACTGTTTTCCTTTATTTGGATTAAGTTTCTTGAGTTTTGTGATTTTTGTTGTCAATACCAGTGTTCATCAATGGTCAAATTTGACTGTACAGCTACATTTTTGACTGATCTGACTTTGACAAAAGGACACCGATTTCTGTTGCTATTTTCATACAATAATATTTCTAGACTGCTCAAATAGACCCTTTCCAATATTTATCAAATCCGAGGACATTTATGGCTGCTTAGCACCTGGTTGTCATGTTAGACAGGGTGACACGTCTATTTTCTGTGCTCCCAGGCAGTGTCGACAGCCCCGTTATTTCAAAATAGACACATCCCTTCAGTTAGATTAAATATATGTGAGTGAGCACGCTTCTTTGGAAAGGATACATCTGCCCGTGCCAAACATATATGTTTGCACTCGCATTCTCTACCACAGGGGCACAACCCACCGAGCTATCTCATGGAGAACAGACCTTGTGCACAAACTCTTGAATGAGGAAGTAAACGAAATAGAACTTTAGACAGGATCTTTCAAATACTGCTTCTTTTGTAACAATGGGACAGGAAGCAGCCTGTCCTCCTTCCAAGTTCTGCGGAAAGAAAAATTAGCTGTTACAATGACGCACAGAAAAATAAACGTTCAATACTGCTTCTTAATCGGCTAAGGTCCTGAGGCCCGCAGCCCCCCTTTCTCCATGTTATAGTTTGGATATCGCAAATATTTTCATTCTCTGATTTCTTTCCAAGTGCCCACAACGCACCGCATTGACATTTGCTTTCTCCACATGTGGGGAAGGAAAATAAAGTGGCATTTGTACATGTATCATGGTACAGAGTAGATCTCATGTCCTTTACCAAGGCTTTCTGAAATTATGTGTAGAACAAAGGGTACTGAGAAATGGCCAGCATGGCCATCGATGATACGATGCATTGAAGGGTTAAAGAAAACTCTTTTGGACTGGCTTTGAAATAATGATCGTGGCCTGGCCACAGATTCTGGGCATTGCGCCAAGACTAAACCACACACTACAACAATTTTCTGTGAGTATGAACAGAACTGGTTTAAAAAAGAAATGTATTATTTGCAGCGGAGAATGGGAGGAAATGCAAATTCTTAAATGTATATTAATGGAATGACTTACAATTTATAGTTGTTTAGAGTTAATTTACAGGAGGCAACATTTTGCTTAAAGGTCAGGTTACTCAATTGATGGGAGGTAGCCCTGCATAGCATCACTTTCAGGAGAACAGTCTATAGCAGAAATGTTAAAGACATGTAGAGCTGTTTCATTTTGGTAGATCATGTTCTTGCAGTGCATTGATAAGTATTGTCAGTATTTCAAGTACTAGTCTTTAATGTATGCATTTAAACATATTGAGGGGGGATGATTAAATTCCCAGGATTGAAATGGTCAGGATCACACAATTTGGTCGGGTAAGGTAAATGCCAATACACAAAAGCACAATGTTTTCATTCTTCTCTTGCTTGTGAAGATAATATACTTTTTAGGTTCTTTCCTTCATTCCCCTACAGAGTGTAATGCTAGAGGTTTTCATCCTCTCATATCTGGATAGAAAGATCCACTGGTGCAAATATGTTCTATTATTCTGACAATCTGGCCCACACATTGCACCACTACTGATTTCTCACAGAATTATTCTCACCTAGCAATGGGTCATGGACAGGGAGTGTTTGGAAGAAAAGAAAAAAAAAAAGTACTGCATATGTGCTAGCTACAGATAATTATGCAAATGTTTAGCGTGATTTAAGAGGCACACCTTTCCACGATGGAGAAATGGCTCTAATTCTGGTTCATGCTTCAGCAACAGCACCGACTCACTGAAAATTCTTAAACAGTGGGCACGGCTAGAAAAGTACGGGAAGGGGGCAAGATTATAAGGGTTGTACCTAATTGAATGGCGCAAGGAAAAGTACTATTTTATATATGCATCTAAAAGAATGAATATTAATGTTTTCATTTCTAGGTTCTTCAACGAAATATAACAAATTATATTGTAATGTGAATATGCTAAAATGCTTTTTTTAAAAGCAGTGTATTCGCAAGGGCCCACCAAGGATTCGGACACAGAGTTGTAATATTATGTTTATTAATTGATCTTTAGTAATGAATATATGCAAATACAGAAGGACAGTGTGCATTGAATAACTGTGCTTCGTATTATGGTAATTCAAGGATACTGTATGCCCACATTTAATATGTCTTTTAATATACAGGTGCAGTCTAGGGGTGTGTGTGAATAGGTGTCTTATAACATAAACACTTGTCCCTTTTGTGCCATGTAATGCGGTGACAAATTATGGCAGCAATATCATTATATAAGATGTCTAAAATAGCATTTCTGATTATACCAGGGCTCCTTCCATAGTAGGGTTTGAATGCTAACTATTACCTTATGCTGCCACGTTCCACAGATCTACATACAGGGGCTGAAGGTAATGGTAAGGAAAAAGTTACAGGACGGAAATGCCGTTTGGAGTATGTGCAAAAATGCTTGCACGTTTTAAGGGTTTTCACCAGCTCTTCGCTGAAAAATGTTCCCATACTGAGACATGTTGGATTTTACTCCTGAAAGAGACAGACATAATACTTCTTCTGAGGTTGGATACAAGTGGAGGTGTAGATTTTTGCATGAGCAGAACTACACCTGCATATTTGCTCATGCTTAAATGCAGTTCACAGATATTTTCTAGGAGTACTGATTCTTGGCCTACTTCTGCAAGACCTGGTGAATTAACAACAGTTGTATATCTGCACTTAATGAAAGAACGTGGGTGGATTTTATTTCATAACTGGGCATCTAATTTGGTCTGGCATTACAATAACATTCTGTGTTTATTAAAATATTGTCTCTCTCCTTGAGGGGATTCCTCACATCCTTAGGCAAACGAATACAACATGCAATGTTGTTAAGTGACCTCCTCCAAGCATTACTGAGACCATCCAAAGTGGTCATCATAGAATGTGCTGCACACACATCATCTAGAGAATATGTGTCAAAGGGCAATGCATTCATTGATAGAGAAGCAAAGAGGATAGCACTGACAGGCTGCCAGCTAGCAATGGTACAACTAGTGGGCAGCAACAGAGAGGTGGATGTTAGACATCCAGAAAAAAGTTGACATTGAGGAGATAGCCGAGTGAGCAAAAGGAGGGTGTGTGAAAACAGAGGAGGGATTATGGACTGGGCCCAATGGGAAAATCTGCCTGCCTTCATCAATGCTTCCTTCAATGGCACATCTCTTCCATGGCCCCTCACATGTGGGGAGAGACGGAATGATTAGACTGTTTTCACAATGCTGGTTTCATGGCAAGTTTCGTCACACAGCTGAGAGACTTTGCAGGCAGTGCACTATCTGTGCACAGTATAACACTGGAAAGGGTACCCGCACTGCACCTGGTCACTTCCCTCCACCCCAGGGACCGTTTGAAAGCCTACAAATGGATTTCATTGACATGCCACCCTCCCATAAGTTCAGGCATGTCTTGGTCATTTTCTGTATGTTTAGTAAGTGGATGGAGGCATACCCCACAAAGAACTGTGATGCATCAACAGTCGCTAAATGTCTCCTGAAGGAACTTATCCTAAGATTTGGGATCCCAACACTTCTGGACTCAGACAATGGGCCTGCGTTCATTTCCCAGGTAATAGGGGGACTATGCAAGGGTCTGGGGGTCACATAGAAACTACAGTGAAGTGGAGAGGCAAATCCGGGGTCTTGAAGAATAAGATACGGAAAATCTGCGCTTCTACAGAACTGTCATGGGTGGATGGACTACCAATAGCTCTGCTAGCAATGAGAAGTACGCCTGACAGGATAACAAAACTAAGTGCACATGAAGTGTTGTTTGGCAGACCCATGAACATTGCGGGTCATATGTCCACTGCGCCTCTGCCAATAGTAGACGATTTGCTTTTGTGTTACTGTAAGAAACTAACAGAGACTTTACGTTATCTTCACCGCCAGGTCCTGCAGGCTCTTCCAGAAGCAGCAACTCCACCACCACATGACCTGCAGCCTGGGGACCGGATTTGGATAAAGGCCCATACCCGGCGGAACTGTCTTCAGCCCAGGTGGAAGGGTCCTTTCACCGTCATCTTGACCACCGCGACCGCAGTGAAGTGCGAGGGATTGACTTCGTGGATCCACAGTTCTCTCACCAAGCGGGCAGCGGACCAGGATGACGGACGGCAAGCTCCGGCAGCATCACCAGCAGCACCTGAGGCGGACCATAGGTACCACCTCCAATCCACCAGGAAGGACCAGCCTGACCAGCACGACAGAGGATAAGGAAGAAGAGATCTCCTGCTGGCTGCGGGCCAACCCTCCAACAGACCGACCAATGCAACTATCTGCTGTGCCCGGCAGACACATCCTCCAGATGACATCATAGAGACACCTGTCTCCTTCAAGTGCCTATTGTCTGTTATGTACTGGTAACCTCTGTCAGACCCAGCAAAGGCACCAACGTGTTTGATTTCAAATGGTGCTGGTGTCTGTATCAAATATATTTTAATTAAGAACTGTGAGCACAACACGGACTAATGAAGCACCAGAGGAACATTGAACTGTGAAAATAGACTATATTCAGCTACATGACTACCATCGCATCTGGACCACCTTTGATCACAACAAGGAGTGGTAGACTGATGCAAATGACAATAGAGGTGCAAGAGTCAACCTTGGTGATAGTCATACGATTATTGTGGCCAGGAGTGGAGAAGAAGGGACAAATCCAGCTGATTGTACCAAAACCACCACTGATGAGCAAGATGACGGACTTGATATTGCAACAGCTTACATTTCCCACATTTTGCAGCCAAGCACCAACACAGGAACTGGCAAACACACGCCTTGACATCTTGGACAGTGTCATATCTGGCATACATCACATTGGCTGGGGGCAATAATGGATGTTGTAACCACATTTTATTGATTGCTAATAAAATTGAGATATGCAGGTTGCATCACCTGCAGTACACAGGTGGATTACGATACGGGTGGTGGAAGAAAGGGTGTTATATATTACAATAAGGTCAGCAGTGGCAACGTTGTCACCAGGAGTAGAGGTAACAACTGTTCAGAGAGTAGCAGTGCCAAATCCCCCAATATTGAGCGGGCTGCAGACACTTATACTGAATGACCTTTCCTTCCCAATAGTTGGCTTCCTACCATCAGCCCAGGAGCTAGCAACAGCACGAACTGAAGTTTTACAAAGTATTATAATTGCCATAGAAAACAGTGGGTTACATATTGTTACAGACGTCAATTGGGGCAAAAATAACGGCTTATTAATCCCATAAACGCTTTTAATATGCCTAGGCCAAGGACAAATGAGCGTAGATGGCCATATATTCTGGCAGCTGTATTATCACCAGTACCTGGGATAGTTCTGACAACCATGTTTATAATGTTTGCAGAGGAGTTTGACATCGCATTTCTTCTTGGCAAAGTGGGTGATGAGAACAATACAGTTATACAACATGAGGAGCGCAACATAGTTGTGCCAGACCAGATTGTGTTGGGGAAGAAGGAGGTTACAGAAGAGAATGACAGAGAATTGTGGGAAGAATATGATAACAATAAATATGTTGAAATGCTGAAATTATATGTACAGATCATGAACATTTCAGGATGCTATGTTTGTACCCACCTACCAACAGATACACAACACAGCATGAGCTACATTGTACTACCAGTTTCCAAGTACATGGGTTGTATTCTGATGCATGAGTAACTCTCCACTGAACACAATATGTCAGTATTAGTTGCACCTCCCAACACTGGCCTCGCGGCAGCCCCAACACTGAATGTTTCCAATATAGAGAGTATCAGACAGGGTGCCAGAGAGCCTAAGAAGAAATGGGCACCATGCGGGAATATGCACCCTACAAGGTCAGACACGGAGATGCTTAGCACATTTGACAGGAGATGCAGAAACAGGGCTGAGGAAAATGACAATTAGCAGAGTAGTAACAAGGAAGGTAATATACCAAGGTTTAGAGAAGAATAAGTTGCCGATCCCCCTAGCGCCAAGAAACCGCAAGGTGTACGCTGCGCTCTAGAAATATTTTAAATTAAAATTAAATTAGAGAAGAATAACTGTCCCAAGCCCCATCCTGCATCCTATATGATGAAGGGATACAGCGGGACAGAATACCTAAATTACCTTCAGACATAGCTACAGCACATAACTGCTCAACACAGTAGTCATGCATACCCTACCCCTGTGTGTTACAGGAATTACTGCACGGAAAACAAGGACTGTTGGCATGTAAGGACAGGATAAGCAAGATGAGGAGAATAATGGGACCTAGGAAAGTGGACAAAATATTTATGGGCAAAAGTAACTGCACACACGTCACAAGGCTGTCGCCCATCAAGGACAGCAATACTGGGTCCTCACCTGGACTGGTGGTTTACAAGGGACAATTCTTTGTCTACGGACCATGGGCATACTTTTACCTGCCTCCAGGTTGGTACGGCCGTTGTTACCTTGCATCAATAATACCACGTATGGTCCACTTCTCAGACATGGCACAGGTCAAAAGTGCCGTTCTTATATACCTGACAACAGCAGGAACATAGATATGGCAATCCATAACATAAAAGGATGTTAGGGATGAGGAAGAGGGCTCATGGATCATAAAGGCTGTTATCATAATAGCAGCTGTGTTATTGACACTCTGCATTATGATACAGGTCTGCCCAGTCTGCTGCACATCCCTTGTCTCCTACTGCTTACGCTCTATGCACCGTGGCCATGAGCACAGCCATGAGCCAGAGCAACAGGCAGTGGCTGAGGTACCTGCCATGGATATGATTATATTGGCACGCAGGGTATATTGATTTGGTATCAGATTTGGGAATGCTGAAGCCATCTTGGATTTTGATACCAAATGATTGTAGCTTCAGGCCCTCTTAACTTAGCCTTTGTCTGTAATCTCCATCTTGGATAGTTCAGACCCTTTCACAATCAGAGAAGTGCTGTCCTTGCATTTCTCTATGCCCAGACGAGATAAGTGACACACCGCTTGAAGTGACACACCGGTTGCACAATATAATTTTTAGCAAATAACAGATTTCGCAATATTACTCATCGCCTTGCTTATGTCGCAGTTTTGAATGGAAATATACTAGGCCATGACAGCTCGCATTTTGATTGACTGACCCCAATACTGCCCATTCAGATCACATGGTTAGCTACAGTATGTATGCATCAGATGTATCAGACCTTACAAGGAGATTTCTTGTTACAGTTCTGTGCCCATTGGCTGTGGGAATCATGGTGGACTGTGCTACGTATAATACTTCTATTGTCATGTGTCATATGGGTGGTCCTGTGGTTTGAGTCTATAAAGTATACCAAACACAAAAAATCTTTGGACATTCTAGCTTCTATGCTGACTGTCACCGTGTTGCACGTTAAATTGTATTTGTTGTGGCCAATAAATATACCATATTCTGAGCAGACAAATTCTGTGGTTGTGTCTGTCTTTCCTATCATTAATTATCCCTTGTATTTCAGACTCGCTTCCACAAGAACATGACTGTGCCTTAGAAAATTAAAAAGAAATGTTATCTATTAAGACCTAGGATGGTATCTAATTGTATGTTTTCTCTGTGTAGAATTGTTTTGTCCTGATGAAGGTGATATCGAAATATACCAAAACGCTGCGTCGACAACTGTGACAACTCTGATCTTTGTGATTTTTATTGTTAAATATATGTATTGGTATTTTTTAATTTATCATTATGTTAATTTTATGCATGGCACCGTACTGATGTTACTGAACAACGATTTTAATGATTTATAATAAATTGCTCAATTTTTAAACAACACACAAAGCTTTTTTTAATTTTTAATTTTTGTTATTCCTGTGTTTTCACTAAATGTCAAAGAAAGTTGAAGATTGTATATTTTTCTACGAATTTGGCATTTCGAGTTGTTAAGGCAATACACTAACAGGTAGACCACACAACCCTTTGCCTCTTCCCTGGATGGATCCTAGACAAGCCAGTTATCTAAATAGGGGTACACTTAGCGATCCCGTCTTCTGAAGATGCAACCAACTGGCAGTAGGCACTTGGTAAATATCTGAGGTGCCTATCAAGGTGAATAGATGGAAGCACCTTGAATTGGTAGTGACCACTGAAAAGTAGAGGTACATCCTGTGCTTCCAATATACAAAGATGTGGAAATAGGCATCTTGAAGATAGAGGAAGGTTAAGTAATCTCCTTCCTGGCTAACTAGTAGGGCTTCTTTTAGGGTAATCATATTTAAAGGCTGCCTTTTAAGGAACTCTGTATTCTGTGAACTAGAATCGCTCAGCATTGTGTATATTCTTCTTTATCACAAAGAATCTGAAATAAAATCCATGGTTTCTCTTGAATGTCTCTACCACTCCCTTGTGAAGGAGATTTTCCTTTTTTAACTCCCCCAAGTTAAGAGGTTCCTTCTTGAGTGGGCTGACAGGTAGTTTCTGCATGAACTTTAGCATATGCCGGAGAGTAAAATCTGCTGCATCCATCTGTCTGATGTTATGTACCTCCATGCGGAGCAAAAGGTAAAATCTCCTTAGATTGGGATCGTAGTTGAGGCAGCTGCAGAGAGTCTACCTCTCTTCTGGTTGTCAATAGAGTGCGACTGAGAGGCACCCCTCTTCCTTTCAGACGGTCTGTCATTATCTTGTCTTTGCCTTGTCATATCCAGTAGTCGGGAATAATATGGTCAGTCCTGACCTACATACTGATTGAGAGGTCCCTGTAGGCATGGCAATTCTGAGCAGCAAAAAGCAGCGGAGCTGGGACATCTATACTGCAGTACTCGTAGTGATTTCCCAGATCTCGGCCGTCAATGTTTTGTAGGGCATTATCCACATGCTAGCTGACAAAACCTACATTGGCCAAGAACACTTCAGCATCAATAATGGCTGTAGATGTTATTGCTCCCTCTGACAATTGCCTTCACAGTTTCTTTTTTGCCTTCTGGGATGAGGTCAAGTAGTGGCGAGGCGTCATGCCACATCTGGCAATTGTAATGGCCTCAATATTGCCAATGCATTGGCAGGTTTAATGAAGGTCACTGCCATCAAACAAACTACCATTGCATGTCAAATTATTTATCGGCTGTCTCGGTCTGAGGCACCGATGATGGCGTGATCAGGTTCTTTGACCTGTGTTGAGGTGATGTGTGGTTTTGGATGTCTATTAAGAAAGGCAGGTGCTGATTCTGAGGTTCTGTACCTCCAAGCACACAGTAGCTAGTCTCTATAATTTTTAGGCCTTAAGACCAGACAAAGTCCAGTATGAGTATGGATTGTATTGTCTTGCATGGTTGTTCTTTAAAGGTGAAACTGAGAATTGCTGCACCACCAAAGCCATTGGTAAACACAACTTTTGGCGTCTCTTTCCACCAGAGCATGAAACTGGACTAGGTCATCCATGGTAAATTTGGTTGGTGATCTGTCATCTTCCAAGACTATGATATTGTCATCCCATTCCTCTATAGCTCTGCAGCAATCTCCCTGTGGGAGTTCACCTTCTTCCACTTTCATATCCAAATACACAGAATCTGATCAGAACGCCCCCCCCCCCCCTCCCATGTTCTTAGGACTTGGTGGGACAAGCAGTTGTTTGACAACTCTAGACGGAGTGTCAATCCTAGGTGTGGGTGTTGGAGGAGACATAGGTGACCTTGGAAGTGTCAGAGGAGGGGTGGGCATAGGATGCCCACCATGGTGTTGAATGCAAAAACAACAGGTGATGGACAGAATGCAGAACAAGGTCATACATTCACCCCAGTACAGAGATCTGGGCCTAAATCCATCGTTTTTTTGCTCACCATGCCATTCCAGTTTGAACCCAGCCGTATGCATTTCAGTCTTGACCCTGTGCCCCATAGGAACAGTTCAGCCTGAACTGCCAAGCCAGGTCCTCCCTGGACTGGAAACAAGCATCCAAGGACCGGTTTCGGGTTTTCAGCCCTCATCAGCCTGAATAGCTTGATTCCAGTGGCATTGAGAGTACAGGTCTCACGTCTGAGCATACCCGTCCCACTCGGGGCGACATATGCAAAAACAGCAGGTGATGGACAGAATGCAGAACAATGTCATACATTCACCCCAGTACAGAGAGCTGGGCCTAAATCCATCGTTTTTTGGGACTGTTCCCATGAGGTACAGGGTCAAGACTGATTTGTATATGGCCATGTCTGAACTGGGGTTGTGTGTAGAGCAAAATAACGATGGATTAAACCCAGATCTGTGACTGGGGGTGAATGTTTTGCCATTGTGCAACATTCTGTCCATCAATTGTTGTTTTTGCACCATGGTGTTGAGGCAGTAACCTTTGAATGGTGTCCATCATCTGCTACAAAATTGACAGAAATGTATCACACCTGCAAGACCTCTGTCCCTCAACTGTAACAAGGAGGATCACAAGACCAAGGAGGATTGTCAGCTAACAAGGTCTACAACGGATACTCGCACTCCTGGTACGTTTCCTTTAAATCCAGGGATTTCTCAAAGACATAACACACATCCAGTTGCATAGGAATGTAGGCAGTATTTAAGGCATCTTCGTCACCAAGATCTGCTTTTGTCCAGAATCTAACGGGCACATGCATCAATGTAAATTGCATTTGCAAACGGTGCGAATCACATAATTCGTCCGTTTGCGAATGCCTATTCAACTTCTGGGATGCATCATGGTGAAAGTGTATTTTCGCAAAAAGAAGGAATTGCTAAATATTTGTAAAAAAGAGCATACATGAAAAATCGCAATTTAGAATTCTTATTTTTAGAATAAGTCAGACCAGGTGGTAATTAAAAAAAATGCAGGTGAAACTCATTTGGAGTGCATTTAAGGGGTTCCACAATGCATCTGAAACTCTTCCAGAATGGCAGCAGTCATTGTCCTGGCACGTAGGTTGAGGTCGAGAGCAGCAGCAAGGAGGAGAAATATGGTCCATGAAAGAATATTCAGAGTGCGCGTCACTTTACTAGGCCAGACAGAGACAGAAATTTATGATAAGTATAGGCTAAATGCGGACTCCATTTTAGACTGGATAGCTGAATTGGACCCAATCTTGCAGAGACAAACACCTAGGACCCAAGCCATACCCATGTACAGGTATTGTGTTCCCTACACCTCCTTGCCTCGGGGACCTTTCAGGGTGACATAGCCATTGCTGGTGGTGTGTACCAGAGTTCACTTTCTAGATTTTTCAATGATTTCCTAAATGCCAGAGTTCCCTTTCTAGATTTTTCAAAGATTTTCTAAATGCCATGTTGCAAAGGATAAGGCATCATATTACATTTCCAAGCACACAGCAGGAATTGCTTCAAACAAAGTTAGACTTCTACAACATGGCACATTTTCCCCATGTCATTGGCTGTATAGATGGCACACATGTTCCCATTTGTCCCCCATCTGAAAAGGAGTACATTTACCGCAACCGGAAATGTTACCATTCTCTGAACATTCAAGCAACTTGCAATTCAAAAACTATCATCACTGATTTAGTTGCAAGTTACCCTGCAAGTGCCCATGATTCCTATATATTTAGACATAGTGCCATCCACACACGACTGCTTGCAGGAGAATTTGGAGATGGATATTTGCTAGGTAAATACATTTAAAATAATTGTTAATTCTCTCTGTACCATGCTGTCCCATTATATTCATACTTTGTGTCTCCCATATCCCCATTCCATAGGTGACAGTGCATATGCTGTGAGGTCATTCATACTCCCACCCTATCTCAATCCAGTAACCCGCAAAGAACAGCAGTACAACCATGCCCACATAGCAACCCGCAATGTCATAGAGTGGACTTTTGGTGTTATGAATCTCGGTTTCGCATACTTCATAAGACAGGCGGAGCATTACAATATCGTCCAGATGTTTGCTGTAAAATAGTTGCAACATGTGCCATGCTACACAACCTAGCCACTAGGAGAGGGCTAGAACTGGAGTTGGAGGATGTACTACCTAATATGGACAACCAGCCTCAACAACCACAACCAAGATTACATGGACCTGACGCAGCAGAGGGGAGGAGAAGAAGGGCAGAGATAACTCAACATTACTTTTAAAAGAGGTAAGAACTATGCAACTCAGTCTTGTGCCAAACTTATAAGTTTTTATTTTTTCTAATTCAAAAAGGAATCATGGTACTCAGGACATCTTCATGCATGCATGGTTCAAACAGTAAATTATTTTGCATTTACTTTCCTCAGTCATAGCAAAGCATTGATATTCAGATGTCCTTCAAAAGGCATGCAAGTATTTTCAAATTCATTTCTTGCGTCCTCACACCCCTAACGCCTTGCCTGTAAGATTAGCACCACCCATAGGCATGCTGCTTGCATGGTCTTGTTTTCTGGAGCTACGGCGTTCTCCAGCTTGATTAGTTTTAGCTTGGCTACTAACTTGTGAGTAAACATCACTACCCCACAGTGGTAGTAAGTTTCCAGTTGTTTTCTCATGTTGCATTTCATCTACAACTTATTTCAGTGACATCATTCCTCTGGAAATCTCCCCACAACATTGTGTCATCTCCTTTTGCATGCCAACTGTATGCTTGATTAGCTGTGCAGTGTTGCTGGACAGACGATTCATTGCCCTGCTGTAAGCCTGCATGCTGGCCACGGACCTATTGTGCCTACTGGCACTCCCTACTTGCTGTGCCTGTATAGCTTCACACATTCTTTCCATTGCTGTTGCCATCCGGTCAAGTTTCTCTGATGACGCCATATATGCTTTTTCAATAACCTCTGTCATTTGAGTCAGACTATTGTTCATAGCACAAATATCGTTACTGATGTTAATCATTTTGCCCTTCATAACCCTTCTGTCTTCCCCTTGTAGGCGTTGGACTTTCAGCAGCTTCAACTCTACAACACTGGCATTGCTGTCACCTTCTAAGGATGATCTGTGTTGTGATGGACGTGCCCTGCGCCTAAAAAATTGTTTGATCCTATTACGCCTTCTTAGCTGTGTGTGTTAGGTTGCAGGGTTTTCAGCACTCTGTTGGTCATGAACATGGACATTTGGGTCTTCATCACTGTCTGAGTGCTGCAGTAGGCGCACTCTATTTCTTTGATTTCTTGTCTGTACAGTGGGTGAAGAAGTATCTGAATTTATTTCTGCTGTGTTCTGCATTTCCTCAGTATATGTCTCTGGAAATGCATTGGTATGAGTGTCCTGTTCTGCATCTATGATTAAGAGAGTGCAAACAGTATGTTACTTTTACATTTTGCACTTTTTGTGACATTAAATGAACTAATTTTGAAAATAAAAACACATGCATCATGGCTTGTCTCCTATTCCAACAGTGTTGATTTGGTACTTTGAATTTTTAAATCATTGTCATAATATTTCTTACTTTAAAGTTACATGGACTACGACTCCCATGATGCGTTGCTTCTTTCATTAAAAGTGTCATTCTGAACTCCTACTTCCCACACACTAAAATATACATGTGGGGGATTGTTAATCAGCACCTTGGAAAATATTAGGGGTCTCTTACACTCACATTTACACTAAAAAAACATGTATGTATTCTTACCTTGAGATGGGCAAGCATGCTCTGAGGTGTCAATTTGTATTACTCCAATGACTGCTTCATTTGCAAGGGTTCCTTCAACCATGTACTCAAGGGGGGTATTTGGTCGATCCCTGGGTGTGCCTCCACCAGTCCTTTTTGCAGCCTTTATCCGGTTGGCAATTCTTTCATCGGCACGACTGCGCAGGTCATACCAGCGTTTCTGGAGATTATTAATATCACGGTGGGCGACCCCCACTGCATTCACTTTGGCTTGTATTGCAAGCCAAAGTTTTCTCTTTACTCCTTCAGGAACTTTCAGAGATTGCTTTCCAAAAAGCTGGTCCTACCTCAAAGTGACCTCTTCTATCAGTATTTCCAGCTCCTGATCACTGAATTATTTTTCCTTTTTCTGGCATGCAGGTCTTCAACAGCATTTTCTGACGCCATTTCAGCTTCAACAGCACACCAACACACTCCTCCAGTTGCTGCAAGCAGAGCTCCAATTGCCAACTGCCACTCCTCCAGTTTGAACAAGGCTACTTGTGTGTGTGATTAGTCTCCTGGCTTCCTGGGTGTGATGTCATTAGAATGCATCAAAAAGCGACTTCGCAATTTGAGAATTTGCAAAATGCAAATTCGCAAATAAGAATTCGCATTATTCCTGAGATTCAAAAAAAAATGCGATTTTAACCGAATTGCAAAAAAAGAAGAAAAAAATGATGCATTTCATTTTGGGATTCTTTATTTGCGATTCCTTATTTTTCACAAATAAAGAATCGCAAAATGAAATGTTGATGCATGTGCCCGTTAGTGTGCAAGCTTGCAGTCATCTTGATGGGTGATAAGGTAGCTACGAAAAACCCCATTGTGCATGGTGCCATCAATGTTGTTGGTGGAAAGAGGGATATCTCTGAAGTGGTCGCTGACAAGGTCATAGTCTACAGAGCTTGTCCAATCGGTGGCAATGGGTAGGCTGTCAACCAGAGGTTTTTCCTTCACGGTTAAGAAGTCACCGGTGAGGAGGGCAGATTAACCACGACTTCATAGGAATTGTATTTCCGCACGGTTTATTGCATAGTTTTGTGTTGGTCCTTCCTGTTGTGTTTTTCAGAGGAAACTCAATGTTTCCCCCAAAAGGTGGCTGCAAGTGCTTTAGATAAAAAGTCCAACTCTGAACATACGCGCTGCTTTTTTTGTGCCACCTTGTTGTAAGTGCTTTGTAGAGCTTTGTGCACGGAATAAATCCCAAATGAGGGGCAACCTCCTTAGGAGTATTTTTTCTTATTCGCCAAGAAATACAGTTCCAACTCCCCATCCTTCTGTCTTTGAAGGGAAAATTGGTTTAGTAAAGGGTTAATTTCTTGACTTCCAAAACTAATTTAACAAGCTCATCCCGAAAAGGGTAAAGTATCACTCCTGACCAGTAACGTTAATGGATGGAGTTCTGTAGAACCACAAAAAGGAAATCTATAAACAAACATTGCCAATTAGATTATGATAATCATGCTGTATCTAAGGTAGGACAGATATATTTAAAAAATATTTTCCCAAGTAGTGTATTCCATATTAGAGTACTGCTAGATGTGGATTTTGTAAACTAGATAAAGACACCAAACTAGAGAGGAGACCAAGCAAAGCCTCCTGCAAAGGTACATATCTGGAAAGCATGTCTTCACATTCCCCTGGAACCTATCCATGAATCAATTTTCGATTCATCATAAAATAAAATGGATTGGTATACTGCAAACCAAGGCTCGGCCATCTTAGCCCATACTTAAATGATCAATGAAGAAAAGCTGAGATAATGACTGAAGACTTTAGCAAATGAGTTAAAATCCAGGGAGGTCATCATCTCAGGCATATTAAAATGTTTTTAAGCTTGTGAGTCACATCAGTAGCTGGATGTATTTCTATGGGGTGTAAATATTGTTGCGGATTTTAGTGTTGCCACGTATTCGCCCTTCTGGTCTATTTTCAAAGATACAAGTAGTCAATTAAGGCTGAAAGGGACATGAATTCCCACCTACTATCACTTTTCCCAATCTACCTGAAACCTTTGTTTGCCGACAGTCACTTTCCCAACCTTGTTCCACAGGCTGGGGAAGCAATACAAGACTGTTAAGACTTTAAAAATATATAATTTGTTTTGTATATTAGTTAAAAGCTTTTATTTAATACAGTGTAGTACGTATCAGTTACTCATCTTGATCAAAATCGATGAGCATGAACGAAATCAGCTTTGCCCATTTTAAAATTCCTCTCAAAAAGCTGTCCCACCAAGGATTTTATGAGACACTTGCTTAAAGCTATTCTACTACTTTGTTTTTCAGATTGCTTAATTACCTAAACTGGAAGAAGGCTTTCTGGGCCCATTACCAATTTAAATCTCTTTATGGGAAAATGTTTCCACCTACTGTCACCAGAGAAGAGCTAGACAATGTTGTCAATTGAGGTGGCAGTATCTGCCAAGGCTTCCAATCTTCTACAAAGTATTCCCCACAAGGTCATATTACCTGAAAAGCCTTTTTTTTTTAGTTTTGTGGGAGTTTGACTTTTCTTTCACTTTAGTCACCTCTTTTATTGTTGTACCTATGCCACATAACTGTTACTGCAAAACGTTTCAGTTTTGCATAGCACAAATAGATTCAAAATTTCCAGTTATTTGCATGACCTACCTCCCCCATATTTTACAAATGCACTTGTGCGATTTCTCATACGTGTCAAAATACGATTCCTATTGTTTGGCAACTACTGTCATTTTACCTAATTGCAATATTTTGAAGCAGTCTCATTCATCGACAGTAATTAATAACATTAAAAGAATACAAACTGAAAGCACGAATAGAGGCTATAAATGATCGTTTGCACTTCAGAAAACCTGAAATGTTTTTCTGGGGAAAACAAAAAAGTAATGCTGTAAATTTTACATCTGCCAGAGAAACCTTAAGATATAATGTTTAAGATAAGTGAAAGCCACAGTCAGTGCAATGTTTGTTCCACTTTCAGACCCATTTCTTTCATAAACATCTCATTTGAGAGAAGGAGTGGACAGATCATCAAGAACCATGGCAATGTTCCGACAAGTAGAGTGTTCCTGTTGCATTTCAAAGTGCAGCTTACTCCTCTTGCCATGCAACGAAGTAGCGAGTTCCCACCTACTCAAAATGTTCGAAAATAGAAGACTAAGATCAATGTAAATGTTGCCATAACTTCAAGTCTCACTTCCGTCCAGTGAAAAATATCTTCCAACCAACATTTAAGCCTACAAGTAAAAGAAAGGGCATATTTATATATTACATGTATTGAAATGTCAGAACAACATTGGTTTAAAGAGATCAAACTGGTGCATTTGCACAAACAAAAGTTACTTTAAACAAGTGCTAGGGTTGGTGCACATAATTGGATTTAGTTTCAGACACAAACTATTTACACGCTTAGAATATTCAAAATGTTATGGACTACATAAGAAATGCAACCATTACATACAGGATGTAAAAAAGTATTTAGCCTACGCCTCTAGAATAGTCAACTTTTCAACTCAATGCAGTTGTACAATATATTTGTGCATTTTGCCAAGTGTTAAATTTACCAACCATAGTTTCAGGGACGAGTTCTCGTTAACAGACAAATAATCTTGTACCTAATTGATCACTGCTTTTTACCGGTCTTTAATGAATTCAGACAACTAATTAGTTCTTGAGCCAGTAAATCACTGGCACCCATTTTATCCAATTTGGCCATCACAATTAATTCATAGATTCAAAAGATACCACCATTTGAAGAGTCTCTATATTGAGCGAAATACAACTTCTGCTAAATATATTCCCCTTTGTATACCCACATCATCACAGCACAAGTTCTTATTCAACAGTTGAGGTGAAACCTAGCTCACTCTTAGTAGCAGAATATTTATGAAACTTCAGGAAGCAAAGGTGTTTCATCAAAGTCTAGCAGTCACTCATAAAAACTGGTAGCCCATTTATCACTAGGGTTATTATTTTAGCACTATTAGGTATTATGTGGGGAGCAGGTTATTTTCTCTTTAATTATGGTAACTATCTAATGCCTTTGCCATGGGAAGAACATCTTTCTACTGCCTTTCCAAAACGGATGCCGATCTAAGTTAGAGACCAGTACTACATGCAGGTATGTATATGGCTGCACAAACTTCAAGTGTAACACATCTAGCTTGCTATCTCTTTCAGTGTGTATCAAATCCTATAATCTGAGGTTTTCCACAGTTCATCATGAAGGCATTCGTTTTACTATATGTAATATCTGAGCTTGTTTAATGACCACTACAATCCAACTGTGTGAATTTACAATCAAGAGATGCATTAGGACACTTAACTGGGTTGGGGGAAATTTACATATGAACCTCAACTGTTCTCCTACTCAAAAATATAACATATTTGAACAGCAGGAAAAGAGAGTAAGCCTGTCCCACCCCCTTGTCTCTAGCCTAGTTTGTTGGTCTTTCTAGCATAGTTTGTTCGTAATGGCATTTTCAGAACCTCCGAGTTTTTTTAATTCAACCATAGCATTTTAAGTATAGGTTTAGGAAAGCCTTAGGATGCACGTTTATGTGATCATCATCAAAAGATATAGCAAAGACGCAGCACCCTTTTAGGAAGATTTACTAGCCTAATGTGGCCAGGAACTTGTGCCGTACAGCTATGCCTTTTCAAAATCTGGTGTGAAATCTGATAATCCTGAATGGATTAACTACCCACTGTTCTAACCTCTCCTTCACGTTTCAACTCAGCGTTGCTACAAAAAAGTCAACTCAGTAGATAAGTTTGGTCCTTCGTTGAAATGGGCTAAAACTTATTTATGTTTTTTAGATTTTTGTAGAGTGCTACCAAATATTAGCCTTGAGAGCTCTGCGAGTCGCAGTGCAGTAAAATCTGGCATACAACCAAGTAGTAAGTACTAGATAGGGCATGGATGAAATGCCTGCCAATGTAGCAGTCTAAAGATGTTGTGGAGGGTGGTCCCTGCACCATTAAGCAATGATCATCAAGTGTCTTGTATCTGGTTCGGTTTACTGTCAAAAGCCATTTGTTAGAAGATCTTCGGTTCCTGGGTGGAAGATAGAGAGTGTACAGCTTTGTGAGGTAGTTGGGTGTACAACCATGAAGTGCCTTATGTACTATGCAGTAGGCCTTTAGGGTTGCTCACATTTTTACTAGTAGTCAGAGGGGAGATTTTAGGGCAGGTGTGAAGTGTTCTCATCTATGCAGGTCGAACAATATGTAGGAAGCGTATTTTTCTACTTCAAAGCTTTGAAATGGACTTCGGTAAACCAGTGTAAAGTAGGTCACAATGGTCCAGAGACAACAGTACTGTTGTACTGATCAGGCCCATTTTTTGGGTGCAGCGTAGCAAAGGCCTCTTTGTAGTGGAACATTGTGCAAAACTGCTTGGTCGATATCTTTTGTTTGGGGGGAATGAATGATAGGTCACTATCAAAGAACACTCCCAGATTACAAACTTTATCCACAAGCTTTAGAGCGGGACCCAGTTCGATCGGCCTGGGAAAAGGGGGAGAGATTGACTTGCTCCAGCAGTAAGACTTACATTTTCATGCTGTTGAAGCTCAGTCAGTTCTCTATCCACTGGTGAACACAGGTGAGGCAGGGAGACAAAATAAGGAAGGAGCTGGAGAGTATGTCCTCTACATATATGTGGAAGCCAATCTGGTAGGAGTTCATGATGGCGTTGAGAGGTGCCATGTAAAAGAGTGACAGAAAGGAGTCTTGGGGAACTCAACAGCCGATATTTGTGGTCTTGGACAGGAATGGTCCCAATTTCACTTAGTTGGAATACTTTAGCAAGAATGACTCAAACCAGGATACTTCGCACAGGACTTCCACGTTACTTACTTTTTGGAACTAGAAACACGTCCTTATATAAACGGGACGGGGTCAAGAGAGCACACCATACCTCGCCGACTTCAGGAGGAAGCACTAGCTGGTATTCCCCCGAGGATCTGTTAAAACAAAGACAGACCTATTGATAATCCGGTGCTTTCGATATACTGTCGACGAAGGAACTCTATTACGGGGGTACCACACTCCGCCGTGCATCCTTGCATGTCTACATGTTCGACTGTGCAATAAAAGTCAGAACTGCAAGGACTTTACGTGTGAAACCAATTGTCCAATTGAATATAAAATAACGCAAATATACTGATAGGTCAAGACCACGGCTGACTGACGTTACTCTCATCCCTGGTCCGAGATATACTGGGCGTTGAACTCCAATATACCTTACTTATCAATTTTTGAGAAACTTATAAACTTATATGCTCTGAGGACACTCCCCTTGAGGGAGAGAAACGCGTTGGCTGATCTGTTTGATAATGAGAAGCTGTTTTATGAAAAGAATATATAAATAAAGAAGAAACTTTTTGCATACAAGTATCGCTCTCTTTGGACTTTTTTTTATACGCGCACCCCCAACCAAAATTACAAATATCAAACCAGGATACTGTAGTGTTGGATACATGGTTTAATGTGGCAAGCCTTCTGAGTCCAGAACCAGGTGCAAGCGGTCCAAGCTTACTGGGTCATCAGGCAGGCCAAGGTGCACCAGGCATCCAGTCCACTGCAGGAGGGCGCAAAGCAATCTTGAGCGGTTGGTGACCAGGATAGAGTACAGGATCCAGCATCTGTAGAGGGCAGAGCATTACAAGCAGGTTTCAGTAGGTCTGCTGCAGGTAGGGCCATACTGGATCCTGGCAGGGTTCAGACTGTGGTCATGATGGTGGACAGTTCCCAGCATAGCAAAAACAGATGATGAGGGAGTGATCCGAAGGGGCATCTACCCCTTCTGCCATCGTGGGTGTTGAATTTGAACCCCATTGTCGGACAATGGATTTGATATCCTGTCATACACAAATTCATTCTTTAACACCTTGGCTGCGCAGGATATTCCTCTCCTGTGCTGG
Organism: Lissotriton vulgaris; assembly: GCF_964263255.1. Classification (NCBI taxonomy): domain Eukaryota; kingdom Metazoa; phylum Chordata; class Amphibia; order Caudata; family Salamandridae; genus Lissotriton; species Lissotriton vulgaris. The sequence continues at coordinate 874,046,800 of NC_141694.1, forward strand.
GCCATAATGATCTTGGGTGTGGTCATGATGAGCTCAGCTCGTCATGAGCACACGAGCACCGTGCCTCATGACTAGCTGAGCTCGTCATGAGCACCGAAGGGGTTAAAAACTCCCAAACTGTTTTAGTTCAGAACTACTAACACACTTGGAAAAATCCATTTGATAGAATGGTACACCAGCATTAAAAGAGATGTCTCAAGACTGCTACAACTAAACAAGCATTGGCATAGCCAAATAGGTCTTGCCTTTGGGACCTTATAAGTGGTTAGTTCCAAATAATAATGCCGTCATTGGAGCATATTTGCTTCCGAAAGACAAAAGACATGACATTCTAAAAACCAGAGTTTAGGCAAACAAAGTAAACACTGCGTTTATAAACTAAAAACACTGCGTGTATCAAAATAAAATTTCCTGTTTTTAACTGGTGCCACTTTCTGTCCATGACTGTAGCTTTTAAATCAAGCTAGTTTGCATGAATATGAATAAACTCTTTCATCAGTTGTTCAAAGACATTTCTAGAACTGACTTTAGCCCGAATGGTAGAGACCCTCGGTCAGTCACGTCACCAAACAGATGCTAGAGTAGAAATGGGATGTTGTATCTACTAAAAACCATGGAATGGATTACATTAATTTAGAGATATTTAGCCACAGGACAGGTGTTGTGTTTTTGACATAAACATAAAATATTATTAGGGTTAACTATTGAAAGCTACGACAAGATGAGGCATCCAAATATCCGCCCATTGTTTCTGTTAGTCAGTCTTATTGCAGACTGACTTTGGAGAAACAGTGCAGTAAAACAAAACAACTTTGAATCTGTTTCGCCTTTAACACCCTTCAGACAAAAGACTTTGCGACCTTTCCAAGTCTGATGTGCGAAATGCACTTCAAGCAAATCAGTGTCTGACACTGAGCCCTTGCACGCTGAGAAGCAGAGCTGATGCGAACACCACTGATTCAGATTTAAGGTGTGAATGTACAACCAAACCTAATCGCTTGCGTTGTACGAGGGCACAGTCTACATGGAAACCATGGCAACTGGGGAGACGTATGTTGGTACCTCGCTGAGAAGTGATAACGCTGCATCTCCAGCAGGTTCTGAGCCTAGCAACCAACCGTGCCAGCTGAGTTTTAATAGCACTTTGCCTCTCTCTACTATATCGAGGCCCGGTCATGAAACCTGCCCGCCCAACAATAGATGACCCCGCCTTTACTAGCCTACGGTGGTGCACGCACTGCACAGCATTCAGAGCCTTAGGGAAGTAGACTAAAGGTGCACTGCGGTCACGTGGCCATGGCTTTAAAGCACCACAAAGCTGCAGGCAGCTCTGTTATATAATGTGATTCCCCTTGGGAGCTGTTCACTTTAATGTTCACAAAATTATTCTGGAGGTTGTCGCCTGAAATGGCCAATTACCTGCTGTCAGCCGCTGGGGCACAGAAAACCAATCTTTTATTGCATAAACATGTAAATCTGGGACACTTCAGGAGAACATGGATTTCAAAAGGTGGACACTCCTTCTGTGATGGCTTCAGGAAAGGACCCGCCACCATTAGAGAAGCCCTAGAGGCGTGGACTCGTCGTTTTAAGAATGTTTTCCATCTCAAAACTTTCCCCACGGTGCCACATGCACCACCAAATGTTTAATACCGCTCAATCTCAACTTGTGAGGTACGTTACACTATCAATGGAGTATAGAAGTAACTGTCATAATACTCGTAGCCACCATAGTTAACATCTTCCAGTAGGCAGCAACATATTGCACGCCTGAGCTAAAACGTTTATCAAAAATGTGAAGCTATAAGCCCCAGAATGCAATTATTGACGGCTAAACATGCAGGTTTGGCAAAAGAGGTCAAACACAGCAACAGGGATGGCAAATGGTGACACGGGCTATTCAGGTGCAAATGAACGAGTCAAGTGAACATTAACTAGCATTTTGCAGCATTTAAAGTCCCCACGCTCGGCATTACACCACCGAAACTTTGCAAGAGAAAAAAAATAAAAACACTGATCTAATTCTTATGATGTGTGGCAGTGACTCAAACAGCAATACGAGAATTTAATATATATCACCGATAAAATGTCATAAAAGTTATGTGCACCAGTCATGGTGGGGAAAAAAACGGTGTTTTGAAACCTTATTAAAAAAGAAAATGCCGGGAAGTAACCCAATCACTAACAGACTTTGGCAAGTGCCTCGAATGCCTGATGAAAACTAACATGAACTATTCTTCTAAATTATAACTCACTTGGGGTTCGCATATACTTTCTCACTCACCTATTACATTTAATGTATTAGTATACTCGGCATCTAAAATAGGGACATATCAAAAAAAGACATAAGTGGAATTCGAAGCAGTAAAACACAAACCTCACGAAAACTATGTCTTAAGGAATATTACTACTAAACAACGTTACATTTTTTTAAAACGAACACCTTCCAGTTGAATTATTAGCCAGGGTATTGCGCATGCTTTGAACACTTAGTAAAAGATGTGCGAAGCTGGCGTTATTTCCCCACTCGCCTGAGTGACAAATACGTTTTTGTTGTGTGATATTGGGGACGCTTGCGCAGGGGCTGCATGGGAGTGGGGCAAGTCAAAATCAATGAACGGTTAACCTTGCTGTACTATGTGGTCTCGCCATACCGCTGGATTACTGACATCGCTAAAGTGGCTGTTGCCTTACGTTGGCTTACTACATGAAATGATTTTAGTAATTGGGTGGGTATTTGGTGAGGACCCACACAAAGTGTACTGAAAATCGAAACCCTAGGCCCTCAAACATGTTTTGCTTCTTAACTATTTAGTGACTGTCCGCCTGAGTCTTCTTTCATTAGCTGCACCTCTAAGAGTGTACGTATGATATCCAGCCGGCATCAATCATTCACACAGTCCGAATCTCAAAGTAAAACTCACATTTGTTGCAAAAATTGTAGCCTGGGTACACGTCAAGCCACCAAAGCTGTTCCGTGACCCAGAAAACAAGTCTCTGCTTCACAACTCATAGAATCAAGTAAAATCAAGCTCAGTCTTTGTCCTAATAAACACATAAAGCGAGAAATTGTCTGCAGAGATGAAATAGAGCAGTGTGCCCATGTTACATCACCATTCTTTTAAAATGTTTATCAGCAGGATGGACATCTGGAAGTACAGTGCTAATCACAAAAACAATACTTTTTCCTCAGCCAGCTACCCTCAATGGTCTAAGAAACTCCCAGGGTTACACGTTTCTGGGCCAAAGATATTTAAAGGCGCGTATGATTCGGTGATGTGTAAGATAGAACGCGCTTCTGAATCTTTGAATTTAAAATATTTATAGAGCGCAACATTCACCTGGCGGTTTCTTGGCGCTGTGAAGGGAGGGTACCAGAGGAGAAAGATGACAACCACAAACTCAAGAAAGTGGAAGCAATTTTACAGAGAGAAAGCCTGCTTAAAAAGAAAAGTTTTAAGGTCTTTCCGGAAGGGAAGATAATGCGTGGCTGATCTTAGTTGGTCGCGGAGAGAATTCCAGAAGGTGGGTGCCAAGGTAGAAAAATTGGCCCCTCCCCACTTTTTGCGCTTATAGCGAGGGACCAGCAGGAATGACTGACGAAGAGCGCAGCTCTCTGGTGGGGGTGTACTCCCTGATCAGGGAGGAGATGAAGGCGGGAGCCGAGCCCCATCGTGCCTGGAAGACCATACAACCTATTTTAAATAGGGCTCGCTCCCTAACAGGCAGCCAATGAAGCGCCTTCAATAAAGGGGTTGAGTGATGGGAACGTGATAGGCCATAAACTAATCGAGCCGCCAGGTTTTGGACCAGCTGGAGTTTCCGCAGACTGTACGCCGGAATGCCGTTGTAGAGGGCATTCGCATAGTCCAGCCGGTGTATCACCAAGGCGGACATGATCAGCTTAAGTGCCAGGGGAGAAAAGAAGCGGGAGACAGTGAGGATAGTACGAAGGGTGAGAAAGCAGGAAGAAACAACAGAATTAATCTGTGAGTGAAGGGTGAGATGATTATTAAGCTTGATACCTAAGGTCTTAACTGAGGAAGAAGGAGTAGGGGGGGCCCAAAAGAAGAAGGCCAAAACAAAGAGTTCCAGGGACTGGAACAACCACCCGTGAGAACCAGCTCGGTCTTGTCAGGGTTCAGCTTCAGGTGGTTGAAGTTCATCCAGTCCCTGATAAAGATCATAACAGACTGGAAATTGGAAATAGAATGAGAAGAAGATAGATTAAAGATGAGCTGGAGGTCATCCGCATAATTATAAATGGTGACCTCCAGCTGCTGGAGAGCAAAAATCAAAGGATAGATATAGAGGTTAAACAGAAGAGGGGAAAGAGAAGAACCCTGGGGAACACCACACGTGACCCTCAATGGGGCGGCCGAGAAGTCCCCCAACCGAACCGCCTGGGTGCGGTCCCTCAGGAAGGAGGAAAGCCAGACCAGGGCCGAGCCCCCGACTCCCGCCGCTCTGACACGTGACAGCAAGATGGAATGGTCCACCGTGTCGAAAGCGGCGGAGAGATCAAGGAGCACCAAGGCCTGATGTTGGTTTTGGTCCATGCCCTCCCTGAGGTTGTCCAGGACCGACACCACTACGGACTCGGTAGAGTGTCTAGGCCGGAAGCCTGCCTGGCGGGATGCTAGGCCCCCATTCTCCTCAACAAAGGAGCTGAGTACCTGAGAATCTTTATTTCATATTGTTGCCAAGTGAAGAGAATATCATCCACTTGATTGTATGGCTCAGTCTCAGCTCTTGTGTTCTGTGGCTCATGAGGTCTATGGATGAGATATGCAGAGATTCGTTGATAAATTAAACAAGCGGGGTAGCCGGATTAGAAATCTGCCAAAGCCATAGCCAACAATTTTGTTTCTACAAAATTGCTCCTCCCCAACTAAAGAACTAGAACAAAGACGGGTCAGCAATATTGACCGCATTTAATTAACAAGCCAGAAAGTTGTGCGGGAATGCGCGCTAAAAGGAAATTTAAAAAAAGCCAGCGAGTGGTGCGCGCACGGCAAAGAATTTAAGGAATGTGCAGCAGGCACAGTGCGGGCCGCTGCCATCTCCCGAGCAAACTAGGCCAGGGGACAGAGAAGGTGGGACATGCACCTTCCTTGGGCCAACTGTGTTTGGTCTTTCTTAGAAAGACGCATGCAAAGGCCAATAGCGGGAGAGTTTAAAAAAAAAAAAATCACACGAATGGGCGTGTGTTTAGAGTTTAAAGCCTTTACTAAAAGCCTTGCAGAGCAGCGCATGCGTGCTGGCTCAGGTGAGACCTAAAAAGGACATTTTCAATCTGACATTGTACCACGGTTCAACTACAACAGGAGAAAAAGGGGTGTTGCACCCAATTCTAATCTGATCATTACACATGAAATACAATTCTTTACTTCCTCTTTCATTTTATCTACTCTTGGCCTTCCCTATTGCTCTTGCCAAAGCCTTAGACAGGTTGCTCCCAAGAGTCCTTTGTGTGATATTTTTCTTTATAACACCTTCTGAAGGAACCCATCACCTCTGAGCAGATTTGCCCTCAAGCACATAAGACCTTTCTCAAGCATTCCAAAACCACTGCTCAGACTGCAACAGTTTATAAAATATTGGCCACAACCCCATCTGCTACTCACTGTATCCCAACATCTGAAAGTACTCCCATGCACCTACATCATAGATGGGTCTACCCCCCAGAACTATTCACAGTCAGCAGTCCTGTTCTTTAACATCAGAAGACACTCAACAGAAATGTTACAATTTCCCAAGCCTTCATCTATCTGCTAATTCTGGGGTAGCCTTGTCACTTCCCTCGTGCATAAACACACGTACAATGCGCCAATAGTCTGGTCCAACTGAGTGTTTAACTGAATACCCAGATACGGATTAATTTTCTTTTCCACATTATCTTCCTGAAACACAGCACTTAATTTCTTCAGTTTATCATAAGTACACTTTTCCTACTTACATCAAAGTATCTCAATGTGAGTACTATTGTTGTCTCCTCTTTTACAATGATAAAAGATGTTTGGCATTCTTCAGTACAATTATATTTCACACCTTGCTTTATCATGTCTCAAGACTCTTCTAATATTTTCAACACTTTTCAAAATATTTGATTATGCTACTCTGTTCTTATCGTGCACCAAGATATAATTTTATAAGAACACGACTTGTTCAATGCCTTCCAGTATGTTCATGAATTTTGGACTGCCCTCAGGGGCAGCATGCTCTTAAACTGGCAGGCATCCAGCGATGTTACAAGCAAGGTGGACAACTATCTTCCTGTAACTTGACAGGATGTGGAAGACCGGTAACCCTCAATACCACTGCCTCTCTTAACATTGCCTCATCTAAATGTAAATTTAAAATTGATCAATTTAGTCAATGATAAACAAGTCAAAATTAGCCAATACAAGCAAATGGAAATCACTGTTGAAGTAATTGTTTGACCAGCATGCCAGGACTCCTGAACACCTGAGCTGCGACCCCAAATGCAAGGAGGGGCCACTGTAGTGTGGACGATTGCACCTTAGGAGTCTACTTTGCATCTGGTAGGTAGTGCAGCAGGAGGGGCAGCCGGGACCAGATCATCAAAGACTGGAGGCCATTGCCCCAGACTGGAGTGAGGCTGCAACCAGCTGGCCTAGCCACACAAAGATCTGCCTTGACTGATTTGCGAGGACTAGGTGGATGCCAAGGAGGACGATGATCCCTCGTGGGACTTCAGTCGGAAGCTGAAGGAATTAATCATTTCCCACCTGCATCTCTTCAAAGCTAAAAGTTATTCTGATCACTGGGGAGAGCCAGCCACACCACTCCATAAGGTGGGCTTATACCCATCTGACACTGCTGTGTGAACAGAGAGAAACCAGACGTCTCCAAGCAGGGTTTGGTATCACAAGCACCACAGACACTTGACTAAATGCCTGAATAGTCACAGGGAACTCATGAGTACGGCCTTGAAGTGTTTATTTCATGGATGCAGTCACCAGTGAATGGTGAATAACTGAACAAGTTACAGGAAGGAGGGTAGGATAGGAATTTGACTGACAACAACTAGGGCCCCAACCTCAAGTGGGACTGTGCTTTTGCATGTTTAGAGTTGGAAATAAAATACACCCTTTTCTTCTAAAATCAAGTATTTGGTTGGACATTTATTTATTGTTGATACGGTTTGAACTTTGAGTTACAAGCTGTTTTCACTAACCTGTCTCTACATCTCCAAATCAAATCTAGGGAACTTCGAGTGCTCGACCACCGTTACCACTGAGAGTAAAGAGCAGAAGGCCCAGCTGAACAGGATCCATAGTAGGTCAGGCCTCAGGTCATCAGGAGTAAAAGGTCTCCATCAGCACGGTTGGGCCCAGGAACCCCTGCGTGCCTCTCTGAAAGAAGTTTCAACTGTGTGTGTTCTCAACGCATTCAAGCATCTTCACCGACATGTTAAATATATCTCCATCGCCATCACCTATGGGTATTTCATCCAAACTCGCTTAAATGTTCCTTCCCTCAGAACACACGTTTTATAGAAGTAGTCCTTGTTTCCCAGCAGGCGAGTTTCTCACGCCCTATAGCCATCAAACATCAATCAATGTGTTTTTCTATTTTTTTCATCAGCAATATTGTTTACTCTGCCACAGCAGAAAAAGAGGTGGTTGCGATATGCTAGATGTGGCTATTTTGGCATAACCTGTAAAAAACCTAAAACAAATAACTCAAACAATTGGCTAAAAAACAATTTAAAATAATTAGGTTGGACAACAGTCTAAAATAACAATCTAGTAAGGTCTCTGCCTCAACTTGATTGTTGCGCTTTCCCAGTAGTTGTCTTATAGCCTATGAGCATTAGTAATCTGTTACATGGTGAACGATATTCCACTTGTTTGTTTTGATCCTTTTATGTTTTCACCAGACTATGTTTAATGGTGATCCGGCTATATTAGTTACATAAAAGTCTTCTATAAATTTGCCAATAATTTGAACATATAATTAATCGTTCATATTCCAATAGTTCAACGGGATGCCATACATACTCGCATACGGTCTAGTGTGAGAGCGTTACAGTGACAACTACACTGGCTGTGCTCATGATCAAGGCATGTACAATTTTAAATTGCTTTCCGCATCTAGATGTGAGCATGTTTGGTTGAGTGATGAGGCCTGTGTGTCAGTTCATGAATACTTGTCGCAATGCACAGCAGCAACAAGTAACAGCTGCTTGCGTAAGCTAGCCATACACTGGTTTCACACCACACAATGGTCACCGACTCTGTTCTACAGCTACAAAAGAAAATACTCTTCCAATGGCCAGAGATACTTCTCAGTGGTCTTTACCTTATTAGATTCATAAATCATCATTAGGCTGTAATTCTCCTTTTCACGACTATAAAAGTTTATGCAAGCAAGTGTCTATTATGATGGTTTCTTTACCTTACGAATTGCGGCTAAAGTTTCTACGGATGTCTAACATCTCAAGACTGCACTGAAGGGGGCAAAGTATGGCAAACAAGAGGCTCTCCTAATATGCGTACACATTGCACCACTCTACTCTTTTGTAGTTATCGTTAATTGGCTATGGTATCGTGTACTTTAGCATAAACACCAAAACTGTTCTCCTGATGATTCCGCAGTTTCATTGGTAGATATGAGCTGCTGGCTTTAAATTCATCCACTAACCACCTCTAGTTTCATTCCTGGAGTCTGTACCCCAACACTCTCTCCACAAGAAAAACACACAATATAATTAAGTGTTCCTCACTTCCGCTTGAACTGGAATCTTGCAAATCACAAATTAATCATCTGTAAAATACCTTGCTTCCTAGTTACTTACCTGTAACCCTAGCTCTCCTCCTAGAAAATCCTCATAAATCATAAACTCTGAATTTTCCCACCGAATCCCAGAGCACTTGCTTACAAAATATAAGTAATACATTTTTCTGTTTGAAAAACATTTCTTTCTAAAGCAGTGTATTGTTGGCAGCCTATTAAAGGCTTCACTGGCAAATTGACTCATTTTCGTTAATAAAGAATACAATTACAAAAAGTCAGAAAAAGCCAGTGTTAGTGCTGTAGTGACAGGAAACATCGTTTGCAAACCTATTTAAAGGAAGGATAAGAGGACAGAAGGTCAGTGTAACTTTAATTGGCTACAGACTGAAACGGTCATTGCTTCTTCAAGGAATGTCATACAACCAGTATCATAGCATGCCTGTCAGTGGCAGTTGAGTCAGTTCACTTTTACGGTGATCATGATGGAACTGTAGTTAATCTCACTCTTCTCCAGGCACGAGGGCGGGCTTCTTAGGACTAAAATGAATATTCCCCTGGAGAATTACTCCGATTACAAGAACTACTCTTTCTCCTCCAGACGATCTTCATTTATAGTAATACGCAGTAAACAGTATCAGGCCCATGACTAGAAAGGGAGGAGAAAAAGACAGAACAAAAAACAGAACTAGCTCCTCAAAAAGAAGCTTGTTTCACTTCTGCTCTGAAATTTAAAGAAAAACAATAGGTCTTATTTAGAGTTTGGTAGAGAACATACTCTCACGACTGTCAGATATCCATTCGCTGGCCGCGTGATCCTTGCACAATTCAAACATTGGCCACTACTAGCTGGGCGTGGTCTAGACTCATGGGGTATCTGGACGGGAACTTTCTATATTCTCCGCACATCCCTCTTTGGGGTAACCCTTGCCACCACAAGCTCTCCAACGCCAGGTAAAGCGTACGCTTGATGCACATAGAGTGCAAGTTTTGGGCAACCTGTTCCAAAAGGGAGTCCTCAAGGCCAACTCTGCAATGGCGAAGTCTGATCGACTGTTGATTATGGACAGGTATACATTAAGCGCGCTGCACAGCTCACTTCGGGCGATGCTACCTGCCTGCCCGTCTGAGCCCAGGGATTTTGCTCCACTTACCTTGCTGATTACGTCCCCCGAGAACAGCCACTTGGTTTCTAAACTATACCATGTCTCCATTAGATTGAAGTCTTTCAGAAGTGGATAAAGCCTGGGTAGCATGATATGGGCGTTACACTCCTGCATACGGTCTGGTATTATTGCTGCATGCAAACTAAGCTTGTGTCAGGGAATCATAGGCTTTAAATATTGCACTATAAATATTTACACAAAGCATACACCACCCCTGCTGCATTGGTTAAGCTAGACCCTACAACATCATACCAGTGCTCGAAGTGCCGCACAGACTTCTCCCATTTGACATACGAAGCTTCCTTTTGGAGGGTCATTTTTTCTACTTTTTCACTCATGATCGAGCAACCACTTTCACCTGACCCCCTACTGGCGTTGTTGGGATAAGTCAAACCTTTGGTACTGGAGATGTGTTGCTTTACTGCTATAGCCCTACTTTTGGCCAAGAGACAGATTTTGCTACATTGGGGCCCCTCCCCACCGAGGTGGCCTGGCTGAAGGTTCTATCGCATCGAGACACTACGTCCGAACTCTACGCTACCCTCCAACCCATTACATCTAGGCCCAAAGATATTTGGGAACCTGTTTGGATCTATTTGTTGTCAATGACCGATACTACCAGCAATGCCTCGTCAGTATAATTGTGGGATAGTGCAATATGTTATCTTGGCACCTACTTGCATTAATGTATGAATAACAATAAGCGTTTCTTCTTTCCTCCTGTATGACATGCAGTGATATCTTATGTACTTTCTTTTAACCTGTGTCTCTCTACTTTACGATTTCTCCCCCCCCCCTTCTCTGGGTAACCAATTGTACCTTATGCAAATGATTAAATTTTTTGCAATTATAGTAACTTGCTTCGCTGCCTTGCTTGCTACGAAATGATAAATAAAGTATTTTTTAAATATATCCGTTCACTGTATTATAAGAGCATTATAGCCTTTTGCACTTGCAAAACAGCAGATGGGATATTGTCACATTTTGACAGATTATCCCATCCACCAAAGTCTAAATAAGGCCTAATGTCATTTAAATGGATGTACGAACTTCTAAGTGGCCACTTAAGAGGAGAGCCATGGACACATTTCTTAGGTCGGTAGGAGCAGCTGCTGGACCGCTTTTGTGATCGGCTTGGGGAACTACCAGGTAAGGTTCTATTAGCATTGGTATGACAGAACAAAATATAGCATTCAATACACCTAGATATGGAGCGTTTGTAGTGGGTACACATGTAAATAAAGAGATGATTTAATTGTCTGTCTTTAGTTCTAGTGAGGTAAACATGTTAAACTCTGCTGGAGAGAATGGATTCTGGAAGGAAGCTGCAAGAGAAATAGTTTGACATGAAGTCTGAAACTAATTTGGTAAGAAAACTAGAACGAGTTCTCATCTCAAATTTATTCTTATGGGAATCTATGTAATGACACCACCAGAGAAGAGACTGGATTGGGATCTGAGAGACAATCAGTTTGCCTTCACAACTGCCCGAGTACTAGGACCATAGAGAGTCACAGATGCAGGGGACTCAGCTGAAGTCTGGCACTCAGAACTAGAAACACGAAGGACGCCCTTAGCTCCAGAGCAAAATCTTGGAAAGCATACTAATAAGCATCTATCAGCTCATGTCGAACCGTCAGGGTGCCTGGATGTGTAATAATCAGGCTTTAGGCCTAAACATAGTACAAGGACAGCCCTAGTGGCAGTCACAGACATTAGGCTAGCACTAGACAGGACAATCCACTCTACTGGTGTTATTCGATCTCGCTGCGGCTTTCGACACGGTCGACCACCAGATTCTGCTCAGGTGACTAGAGGAATATCGCATAAAAGGAGAGTCCTTGCGGTGGATGACTAGCTTCCTTTCTTATTGTTCCCAGACAGTCAACCTGGGACTTGTAGGTCTAAGTCCAAGAAGCTGACCGAGGAAGTACCTCAGAGATCTTGTCTAAGCCTTGCCTTATTTAATATCTATGTTGCTCCCTTGGCCGATCTTATGACGGCATGGGTTTGTGCCAATATCCTACGCGGATGATACCCAGCTTACCTTCCCTTTTGATAAGTCTTCCACAACAGCCTGGACCATCTTCTCTGCCGGCATGCTAGCAATCTCTCAGTGGATGTGTAAAAACTTCCTCCAACTAAATGCCAGGAAGACAGAGATTATGCTCTTCGGAGAGGCTGTATTATTGTGGACACCAGAGGATGGCCAGGTGACCTGGGTGTCTCCCCTGCCTCAAAGGCATCAGTAAACAAGCATTTACAATGCAATAGGTCTCGCATTAGGAAAGTTTGAGCTATTGGTATTGTGAATGACAAATTTTTTATTTATGTTTTGTTTTTGAAAACAGTGAAATTAACAGCTTTGTCATTTACAATGCCAATTGTTATAACTTTCGCAAATGTGACACCTATAGCATTTGTAATGCAATATGTGTTGTATTTACGTGACTTACATGTATTGATATTACAAATAACAATGGCTTTTGTTTTTAATAATTAATACTTAAGTAAAAGTTATTGTAATTTATAATGGCAATAGCTTAAACTTTTGTAAATAACTTTTGTGAAGATTATGTTCAGTGTATTTTATTGTGACGAAAATCCAAGAACAGAAGTAAAATATTACCATCTTTTTGTTACACTTGTAATAAAGCTTGAAAACATTGAGAGAACATATTTAAACACGGTGTTGTTGAATGGTTGCACAGATTGATGCTGTGGTGGCTCCGAGTGATGTTGTGATGGCGAACGAGTGATGCTGTGGCGTTCAGTGATGCTGTGGTAGCGCATAGTGACGTTGTGGTGCCCGAGTGATGCTGTGGCGGTGCCGAGTGATGCTGTATGGTATGTTATGTTTTGTTTTGCTATCCTATGTTTTGTTTTGTTATGCTATGCTATGTTTTGCTATCAAATGCTTTAATTTGTTATGCTAGGATATGGTGTGTTTTGTTATGCTATGCTATGTTTTGCTATCAAATGCTTTAATTTGTTATGCTAGGATATGCTATGCTTGGTTATGCTATGCTTGGTTATGCTATGCTTGGTTATGCTATGCTTGGTTATGCTATGCTTGGTTATGCTATGCTTGGTTATGCTATGCTAGGTTATGCTATGCTAGGTTATGCTATGCTTGGTTATGCTATGCTTGGTTATGCTATGCTTGGTTATGCTATGCTTGGTTATGCTATGCTTGGTTATGCTATGCTTGGTTATGCTATGCTTGGTTATGCTATGCTTGGTTATGCTATGCTTGGTTATGCTATGCTTTGTTGTGTTTTATAATGCTATGGTTTGTTTTGCTATGCTATGTTTTGTTTTGTTATGCTATGTTTTGTTTTGTTATGCTATGTTTTGTTTTGCTATGCTATGTTTTGTTTTGCTATGCTATGTTTTGTTTTGCTATGCTATGTTTTGTTTTGCTATGCTATGTTTTGTTTTGCTATGCTATGTTTTGTTGTGTCTTGTTAAGCTATGCCATGTTTTGTTGTGTTTTGCTATGTTTTGTTATGCTATGTGTTGTGTTTTGTTATGCTATGCTATGTTTTGTTATGCTATTTTTATGCTATGCTGTGTTATGCTATGTTTTGTTATGCTAAGCTTTGATTTGTTATGCTATGTTGTGTTTTGTTATGCTATGTTTTGTTGTGTTTTGTTATGCTATGTTTTGCTATGCTATGCTTTGTTATACTACGCTTTGTTGTGTTTTGCTATGTTTTGTTATGCTATGTTTTGTTATGCTATGCTTTGTTTTGCTATGCTATGTTTTGCTATGCTATGCTATGCTTTGTTTTGCTATGCTATGTTTTGCTATGCTATGCTATGCTTTGTTATGTTTTGTTATGCTATGCTAAGCTTTGATTTGTTATGCTATGTTGTGTTTTGTTTTGTTATGCTATGTTTTGTTGTGTTTTGTTATGCTATGCTATGCTATGCTATGCTATGCTTTGTTATGCTATGCTTTGTTATGCTATGCTTTGTTATGCTATGCTATGTTTTGTTAGGCTATGTTTTGTTATGCTATGCTTTGTTTTGTTATGTTATGCTATGCTATGCAATGTTTTGTTCTGTTTTGCTATGCTGTGTTTTGCTATGGTATGTTTTGTTATGCTAGGTTTTGTTTTGCTATCCTATGCTTTGTTTTTTTATGCTATGCTATGCTTTGCTATCCTATGCTTTTTTGTTATGCTATGCTGTGTTTTGTTATGCTATGCTGGTGAGGGTGTGTGAGGGTGAGGGTGAAGGGGGTGTGAGGGTGAGGGTGAAGGGGATGTGGGTGTGAGGGAGTGTGAGGGTGAGATAGTTGTGAGGGTGAGTGAGGGTGTGTGAGGGTGAGGTTGTGTGAGGGTGAGTGAGGGTGTGTGAGGGTGAGTGAGGGTGTGTGAGGGTGAGGTTGTGTGAGGGTGAGTGAGGGTGTGTGAGGGTGAGGTTGTGTGAGGGTGGGTGAGGGGGTGAGTGAGGGTGGGTGAGGGGGTGAGTGAGGGTGGGTGAGGTTGTGTGAGGGTGAGGGGTGAGGGGTGAGGTTGTGTGAGGGGGTGTGAGGGGGTGTGTGAGCGTGTGAGGGGAAGGGGTGTGAGGTGGGGGTGTGCGGGTGAGGGAGGGTGACGAGAGTGAGGGTGACGAGAGTGAGGGTGACTAGAGTGAGGGTGACTAGAGTGAGGGTGACTAGAGTGAGGGTGAGGGGGTGTGAGGGTAAGGGGGTGTGAGGGTAAGGGGGTGTGAGGGTAAGGGGGTGTGAGGGTAAGGGGGTGTGAGGGTAAGGGGGTGTGAGGGTAAGGGGGTGTGAGGGCGGTAGAGTGGTAGTGTGAGGACGGTAGAGTGGTAGCGTGAGGGCGGTAGAGTGGTAGCGTGAGGGCGGTAGAGTGGTAGCGTGAGGGCGGTAGAGTGGTAGCGTGAGGGCGGTAGAGTGTGGGCGGTAGAGTGTGGGCAGTAGAGTGTGGGCAGTAGAGTGTGGGCAGTAGAGTGTGGGCGGTAGAGTGTGGGCGGTAGAGTGTGGGCGGTAGAGTGTGGGCGGTAGAGTGGTAGAGTGTGGGCGGTAGAGTGGTAGAGTGAGGGCGGTAGAGTGGTAGAGTGAGGGCGGTAGAACGAGGGCGGTAGAACGAGGGCGGTAGAACAAGGGCGGTAGAACAAGGGCGGTAGAACAAGGGCGGTAGAACAAGGGCGGTAGAACAAGGGCGGGAGAACGAGGGCGGGAGAGTGGAAGAGTGAGGGCGGGAGAGTGGAAGAGTGAGGGCGGGAGAGTGGAAGAGTGAGGGCGGGAGAGTGGAAGAGTGAGGGCGGGAGAGTGGAAGAGTGAGGGCGGGAGAGTGGGAGAGTGAGGGCAGGAGAGTGGGAGAACGAGGGCGTGACAACGAGGGCGTGACAACGAGGGCGTGACAACGAGGGCGGGAGAACGAGGGCAGGAGAACGAGGGCAGGAGAGTGGAAGAGTGAGGGCAGGAGAGTGGAAGAGTGAGGGCGGGAGAGTGGGAGAGTGAGGGCAGGAGAGTGGGAGAACGAGGGCAGGAGAGTGGGAGAACGAGGGCAGGAGAGTGGGAGAACGAGGGCGGGAGAGTGGGAGAACGAGGGCGGGAGAGTGGGAGAACGAGGGCGGGAGAGTGGGAGAACGAGGGCGGGAGAGTGGGAGAACGAGGGCAGGAGAGTGGGAGAACGAGGGCGTGAGAACGAGGGCGTGAGAACGAGGGCGTGAGAACGAGGGCGTGAGAACGAGGGCGGGAGAACGAGGGCGGGAGAACGAGGGCGGGAGAACGAGGGCGGGAGAACGAGGGCAGGAGAACGAGGGCGGGAGAACGAGGGCGGGAGAACGAGGGCGGGAGAACGGAAGAGTGAGGGCGGGAGAGTGGAAGAGTGAGGGCGGGAGAGTGGAAGAGTGAGGGCGGGAGAGTGGAAGAGTGAGGGCGGGAGAGTGGAAGAGTGAGGGCGGGAGAGTGGAAGAGTGAGGGCGGGAGAGTGGAAGAGTGAGGGCGGGAGAGTGGAAGAGTGAGGGCGGGAGAACCAGGGCGGGAGAACCAGGGCGGGAGAACCAGGGCGGGAGAACCAGGGCCGGAGAACCAGGGCCGGAGAACCAGGGCCGGAGAACGAGGGCGGTAGAGTGAGGGGCGGTAGAGTGAGGGGCGGTAGAGTGAGGGGCGGTAGAGTGAGGGGCGGTAGAGTGAGGGGCGGTAGAGTGAGGGGCGGTAGAGTGAGGGGCGGTAGAGTGAGGGGCGGTAGAGTGAGGGGCGGTAGAGTGAGGGGCGGTAGAGTGAGGGGCGGTAGAGTGAGGGGCGGTAGAGTGAGGGGCGGTAGAGTGAGGGCGGTAGAGTGAGGTTTTTTAAATAGTAAAAAGTTATTTGGGTTAATAATACCTATAGACCCTTAACTCATGACATCACCTCAGATAAATAGTGCACTCTGAATTCTGAATATACTCGCCTATTGTCACTTGTCCTATCGGGGCACAGCGCGTGCAGTTCTGGGTGGTAGGGAGGGTGCTGCGTGAGGCAGTACTGGGAATGTACAACACCCACAGAAACACCATGTCCGAACTCAAACATCTGCCAGGGGTGACGTCATGAGAGCAGGGGGCGAGGAAAGATTGCATCCCTGCAGGCTGGGCTCGGTTACCTCCCAGGGTAGTGCGCGAGGGTGACATCTGTTTCCTGCCCCCCACTCGGCCATCCTGGAATCCCCGCCCCACTGCGGCCACAGTTTATTTGGAAAGAGTATGTTTGTTTAGCGGGGTGATGTTGTGTGTTTGTGTGTGTGTGTATGTATGTGTATAACACAAGGGTGGCGTGTGGCATGTGATGTAGAAGAGGGGCGTCGACAGATGGAAGAGGGTGGAGGGCGAAGAACAAAGCTAAAAGAAAGAGGCTGTGGGGGCAGATACGACGAAAGAGCGAAGGGGTCGGAGACGAGGTATACTGAGGGAAAGAAAGAAAGAAAGAAAACTGTTGAAACTGAGTGAAAGGAAAGAATAGGCAGAACTGAGACAACCGAGAAAGGGAGCACGGGGAGAAAACAACAGTAAGTTACAATGGAGAACTAAGGAGAGAGCGAGAGAGGGAACACCGGTGATGGAAACAGAGGGAAACAAAGAAGCAGGTAGATAGAATGGAGAAGTTAGGGACAAAAGGGAATATAACCCGATGATGGAGGAAGATGCAGCAATAGAGAATGGACAGGATAAGGTGGAGGGGGACATGAGCTAGGGGGGGCATAACCGGGGTAGAGAAAAGATATGCAAACGGAAATAAACAAAAGAGCGCAAGAAAAACAAGCTTTCGGCATTGCGTGGCGCGGGAGCGGCTTCCTTTGAAGTCTGATGGGGGTTAGGGCGGGGGAGCGGCTTCCTCTGAAGTCTGATGCCGAGGCTCAGACAAATGGTGTGGGATGTGGCTGGCAATGGTGTGGGTGTGCGATGTGCACGCGCCTAGCTCACATGAATTTTACGCGATCCGCAGCTAGACTTTTTGGACCGTTTACTATAATCTCGCCTATCCATCCCTACGGGATAGAATAGGCGAGACCTAAAAACCTAGGGGTTTGCATTGAGCGGAGTCTGAACATGAAGGAGCAGATGACTCGTATAGTGAGCTCATGTTTTCATGTACTGGGTCTGCTGAGAGTCGCATTTACTTTTCTCCCAAACCATACATGGAAGACTCTTATTCAGACGTTAGTCCCGAGTCATTTTGACTACTGTAATGCTTTATTGATTTCGGCTAACGAGGCCTCGTTAGACCGCCTATAGGTAGTTCAAAATACAGCGGCACAGTTGGTACTGAATGCCCCCTACAGAGTCCACTGTTGCGGCAGCTTCACTGGCTTCCGGTGCGCCAACAAAAATAATTCGAGGTTTGCTGCATCGTCCACAAGGCAGTGTTTGGCAATGGACCAACATATATTGCTGAGAAACTTAGCCAATATAATCCCTTCAGAGACCTTCGATCCAGCTCTAAATCCCTTCTCAAAGTTCCCTGGATTAATAAGTCTAGGACTGGGGGGGAATGCTTTCTCATATCGTGCCCTCCGGAACTGGAATTTGATCCCTATTACATTGAGGCAGTGCCCGGAACATCTTCATTTTAGAACGTCCCTGAAAACATTTCTGTTCTAGACGCCTCACACAGTACCTGCACCTTCTTTGGAGGTAATTCAGGAGCTATATAAATAAATGAAGGATATCTCTGTAATCCTTCTGCACTCCTGCTCAGGAGGCAGTGTAGAGAATAAAGAGGTAGGGTGAAATTTCCTTCCAGCTGAAACCATAGCTGAATCTGAATTAAGATCTGCACGTAGGAATAATGTGGCTTGTACTATTTCTACAAATATGCAGGAGCTCATTATGCACTGGAATGGATTAGGAAAAACTCTATAGCTGGCTCGAATAGTCCCAGGAGGACTAATGGGAGTAACAGTCTTGCAGATTTAGGTTTTCAAAAACAACAAACTTTTTACACTGAGTTGTTAGAATCTGTACATTACGCTTCATGACCTCATTAAACGTTGTAATGGCATCAATCAGCGGGAATCTTGCTGGAGGGGGCACAAAGTTGTGAAGTATGGCCATAATGAAGAATGAGAAGTAGCGTATCTGCGGTGTATAGATCTTGAACAACATGTAGATATTGGATGACATATAGATCTTGATTACCAAGATGTGGAACGATTTGGATACCTAAATCTTGATTGATGGCACACAGATCTGTGATGAGCCCTAGAATGCTTTTGGAGTTACAGTCTTCCTCTAGACATTAGTGACATACTAGGACATTCACAAGAAATGATTGGAGACACTGAACGAGGAGGAAGACTAGGTGGTACACATTCTGGAAGAGCATCGGCCAAAGTAAGATTTGGAGACTCCTGCCACCCTGAAAGGGGGAGCTTGAAACACAAGTCAAAGACTGGGTTACAGCAGGTGAAACCGTTTGCAATGAAAAGTATATTTAGAAAATGTTTTCTATGGTCAGAATAGTTTGAATGTAGTGATAATGGTGAAAGAACATGCTCAAAGGTGTCTGGGCTTGGCATCCTTTTTTGTCTTTGGCTGCTTTCATCTTTCTGTCTTAATAAATCATCTCTAATCTTTTACATAGCAACACAGCACTGAACTTTACCTCCTTACTCTCTAGGAAATCTCAGGAAGTCTCTGCTCTACCATGCCTGCACCATTTAACAAACAGCAGAACTCTACTTTACACTCCACTCAGTAGACCATCTACACATTCCATTAATTCTTTAAATGAACCTCCCACCCCCCCTCCCCCCCCAGCCAAGTCTTGCATTCAGCAAGAAGTCTTCTCCCTATCAAACAAAATGCCCAGGAGGATCCTTTGTTTCAGTGGAACAGATTCCCAGACACAAATATTCCTTTCAAGGGCACCAAGAATAACACAAAGCCCTCAAATTCAGGTTCTTCCCTGCCACAGTTCTAAACACTCTTATTTAGGAATCTTGTAGTGACTAGCTGTGTAGTCCTGATCACCCATCAGCAGCAAGGACACAAACAGGTACATTAGAGCCTGAAGGAACACATTTCTATGACCTATCCTTAAGCACCTACTCCAACACACCTGATCCAGGCTCTACAAACCTATTTTCCTGGCACTAGCAGTCTGCTCAAATCACATCACTACTATTGACTGTATAAGCTATTAAAAAGACACTAAAATTATCAACACCGCTTCTGTCTGAAAAGAACACACTTAAACCTCTTCTCAGGATGACAACCATCTGCAATATCCCATGTCAAATACCAAGGGCTTCACCAAACTGTTTGCTAACAAATCGCTAAAAGAAAATCAAGCGGCAACCTGCGACTCAAAACAATACACTAACCTGCCCATCCGCATGTACCTCCAATTACGTAACTCCACCCCTTCTTTACACATGGATGTTATGCACAACCGGTGTATGGCCAAGACTTCAAGCATGGCGGACATGTGAGCTTGGAGCCAAGTCCTGGCCTGCTAAAAATCCTGCAACTAAAGCATAATCTACTACCACCACGGCACTGAAACAGCCCCCGGCAGTCTACACCAGGGGGAGGAGCTTAGAGGTATCCCCCTTTTTTACGAAGCAGGTCCAAAGTCTGTCACCAGGGAGAGAGCTACCACAATCGGGAATGCGCTGGGCCTGCTGAACTGCGACACACCCTGGCTGGCCCTTTCTCATGGTCTCCCTGCCTGATGTGCATGATTGATCAGCCCTGTGCTCCCCGTGGGAGACAATTGCCACCCGGAATATCATCGAGCTAGAGCTGAGACGCCGCTGGTGCCACTCAGACAGAGTCGGGCACAGGAAGGGACGGTCCGGGCCGGAGGCACAGTCTCAATTTCATAAGTCTTTATTGCGATATAAAAATCATAAAAGACATTACAGTCAATAAGAAAGCCTTGGTGAGTGAGACATCAGCCGAGGACGACTACGGGAGGAGCAGGCGTCCTGAAGGTCGTGTCCTGCCTCCTGGGTTTTACCGCACGTCAACCCTTGCCTGTGACTGTGACTGAACCAGAGAGGCCTTGAGGTGCGGCCTGGTGAAGGGGCCTGCCGGTAGTCATGAACTTCGGTCGATTGCGGTAGGAGGTCACGGCCTGCTGCCCAGCTGGAGAGGGTTGGCCTGCTCCATGCTCACAATTACCTGCGTTGCTTTGCCGGATGCGGCAGCGAGGGTCTGTGTGCCTGTTGCAGTGGCATTGAGTGGTAGACTGTGGAGCACATGTGAATTTAGGGGACTGTATGCTGAAAAAAGCCCGACCAACACCAAGACAGGGTCTGGGCTCACTGGCAATAAGGACAAGCCTCACCATCAATTAACTATAAACCAAAAACCGTACCAATATTGCCACACTACTTCAACTTGGACCAAGGATGATCACTCGAATCACTGACTGAAACAGTAACTCTCGGGAAATGTTTTATCCGGAATAAATCCAATGAGTTTTATTACTTTTACATCACGAGCATCATATCAATGAGCAATTTTATCTTTTTTAGATGAACACTTATTTAACTCCACATAAGCATGTCGAATAACGAAAATTACACAAACAAAAAGACAATAATTTTTAGCAACAAACTCTCAACTTGCATTCAACATTCATACAGAACAACACATTGATATATATACACATATAGCCATTATACAAAAATATTTACAACATCAATTTATAAACAAACATATATGGAAAAACATAGCATTGGAAATCAGCAAATAAAGAATTTTGGTATGCTTGAGAGAATCGAGAATTCCTAATGCTGGATAGAGGAGGTCTACGCGTTTCGATGACCCCTTGTTGTGGGGAAATCTCGTCAGGACCATGCGCCTGTGAATGGAGAACAAAATCGGGTCAACCATGGGGACCGAACTCTGCCTCTCAACGCTACAGTGGGGGTATGGGAAACTAATCCTACCTTCCAGTTGCTGGGTTCTCTTTTGTAGGTGAAACTGTAACAAAAACAGAGCCTCATTTAGCCTCTACTTGAAAAAAAGCATTAGCACTTTCCTGATTGTCACATTCATACGTGAATACTCACATAGTTTTACGCATGCTGCGTTTTTAGCAAATCTTGTTGTCACAAATTCGGATGGAAGTGGAGATCTACAAGAATAGAAGGACTAGTCAGGACGCGTGGGAATTGAGCTGGTGGCGGTGGCCGCTATGATTGGAACGGGGGCTACTTACATATATCGTAGCGTGGAAACGAGTGGGGTGCTGTTTCCCGGGTAGCACGGTGAAACGCCTCTTTCTAATTTTGAGTTCCTGAAAGGAAGGGAAGACTAATGTCAGGTCTTCAGTGGGGAACCTTTGAATGGTGGTTGTATTCTGCCACGGTGTTTCGATATACCTGTTAGGTTCTTGTATGCTGAGTATATCGGGGAGTCCACGCTCTTCGGTCTCTGTCAATGAATGCAGCTGCCGGCACCATCCAGTCGGTGTTCCTAATCACGTGTGTCCTAGTTTTACTCACTTCCTGGTTCTGAGGATTGTGGGGATTGTAGTTTAGAAGTCCGTCGTCATGGAGACGGTGTGTGTTTTCATTGAATTTGACCTTGTGTCGCCGGGCTCACGGTCTGCGCAGGAAACCGCAACCCGAATGGAAATGTGTTCATGTATCCTAATAGATCTTGAAGTGTTTACAAACGGTAAATCTCAGAGAGTTCATTGAGACCATTTGTCGCTGTATTAAACTGGACTATAAGCATGGCTTCGTTGCGGGATAATTTCGCCTCAATGTCACCACCTCTGGGATCTTTTTCAATTTTCGCGATGACTGTCCATTTTAGATCATCCAATGTGTGCTCATGACTCATCCAATGATTAACAAGTGGGGCAGTTGTCACTTTCTTTTTTATCCGTGATTTATGTTGAGTGATGCGGCATCTTACCTCCTGACTTGTTTTGCCGATGTATAACTTGTCGCAAGGACATTTTATGCCGTAAATTACGTATCTCGATTTACAGTTCGTGAATTTTTCATGTTTCCAGAACAATTGCTTATGTTGGAACAAGCATCCTTCTTCTGTACTTGCACAACAAATGCAGGACCCGCATTTGTGATGTCCTTGGATAGGTGGCAATCCTAGCATGGTGCTAATTGTTGGTGTGTTTTGCTTTATTGCTGCTCGGACTAAATGGTTGGCAACACTTTGATCCTTTTTAAAGGCGAATAATGGCTTCTCTTTTAGTGTCTCATCTACTTTTTCTACCAAATGCCAATTTTGTAAGATGGTTTTCTTAAATTGATTCGAGTTGGGGCAAAATGTGGAGACGCATACTATCCTGTTGAGAGTTAGTTTTGTCTTTTTGACTAGTAGTGTATCTCGAGGGATCCACCATACTCTCTTCATTGTTCTTCTTAGTAGTTTTATAGGATAGCCTCTTGACGCTAGATTGTCAGTCAGGTTAGCAGCGTGGAACATATATTCGTCTTTGAAATGGCAATTTCTCTTGATCCGCAAATACTGTCCAAAGGGGAGATTTTCTTTTAAATTTCGCGGGTGATTGCTATTGAAATGTAAAGCCTTGTTTCTGTCTGTCAATTTTTTGTATAATGTCGTCACCAAGCCCTCATCTGTAGGATATACCTCGACGTCGAGGAATGACATTTTAACTTTCGAGAAGTTCATGCTGAATTTGATTTCCTCTGTTCTTGTATTGAGCCACACGTGAAATTCCTTTAGGTCCTCTTCGGACCCTCTCCAGGTTAGAAAAACGTCGTCTATGTATCGACTCCAACTGGTAATTTTTTCAGAGAATGGATTCGACTGGTACACAAATTTCTCTTCGTATAATGACATAAATAGTACAGCTAGTTCTGGGGCGAAAGGACACCCCATGGCTACACCGCTTATCTGGTAGAAAAAATCTCCGTTGAAATTGAAATAATTTTTCTTTAGTGCCAATGTAGCTAGTTGCATGATGAACTCTGTTGGTACTCTAGTAGGTCTTGGTCGTTGGTCTAAGTAATACTGGATAGCATCCAGACCGTCACTCTGAGGGATCTGGGTGTACAGTGAACTGACATCCATTGTTACTAGGAAATCCTCATTTTGTTCAAACGGAATTGTGGGAAGTTTATTGATAAAATCGGTCGTATCTCGGAGGAATGATTTTACTTCAGACATGAAGGGTTTCAAGAAGAAATCAACAAACTTTGACACTGGTTCAAACAGAGACTCACACCCGGAGACGATTGGTCTTCCGGGGGGGGCATTTATGTCTTTGTGAATTTTTGGTAAGACATAAAATAAGGGTATTCGTGGATTGTTACATTTTAGATATTCAAACTCTTTCTTCACAATTATTCCTTCAGCCAAGCCTTTCTCCAAAATTGGGTTGAGTTGTTGTTGCAATTCTGTAGTGGGATTTTTCCCTATTTTTCTGTAGCACCTAGGGTTATTAAGTTGGCTCATCACTTCTCCAATGTATTTCTCAGTGTCCCATATGACAATCGATCCTCCCTTGTCCGCCTGTTTTATTATAACGGACGTATCCTTTTTGAGATTCTCTAGCGCACGTTTTTCAGCTTGTGAAATGTTGAATTTAGTCCAATTCCGTCTTTCTTCCATTTTAGTTATGGCTGACAAGATGGTTTTTTCGAAGGTGATTATTTCTTTAGCTACTTTGTTTCCCGGTGGGCAAAATGTAGACTTTTTTCTCAATCCTGTGACTTCTAATGGTAAATTGACCGGTGTTTGTGCGAAGAAAGATTTTAGTTTTATTTTTCGACAAAATTCAAGTGCCTCCATTTTGAGTTTCACAAAATTAGTATGTCTCATGGGGACAAAGGAGAGACCTTTCTCCAAAATACTAGTTTCTGATGAAGTGAGGACTTTGTCGGACAGATTGAAAATTGGGGAGACTACCAGTTCTTGTAGTTGTGCCTCCGTGTCGACATTTCCCATGGCTGATTGTACCGTGGGCGTGCTCGATTTTGTGGTTGGCCTCTTCCTAAAAAAGGAACCGAGGAGGGTCCTGGTTGTTGTTGGAATGCTCCTCTTTTATTACCACCTCTCCTTTGATTGTTGCTTTCACTCTCACTGCCGCTTGACGCTGACGAGGTGTCTGAGAAGGAAATGAATTTGTTTGTTGATCGTCCTTGATATTCTCCTAAATATCTCCTTGAGTGTGCTCTAGAATAAAAATCCGTTTGTAGATATGGATATGTTTTTTCTAGATTAAAGTTTTTCTTGTCTTTTTGAAACTGGTTTTCCTTTTGGTTTATCGTATAATCCTTGAATTCTAGGATCTCCTTTTCGACTTTCTCAAGTAATGATTTAGCATCCGGAATGAGTTGGTTTTGTTGTCATTGGATTTATTCCGGATAAAACATTTCCCGAGAGTTACTGTTTCAGTCAGTGATTCGAGTGATCATCCTTGGTCCAAGTTGAAGTAGTGTGGCAATATTGGTACGGTTTTTGGTTTATAGAAAAAAGCCCGACAGCGGCGGGCAAATTTGGAGCCCTGGACCCCACTTGCAGTGGGAGACCGCACTGGCCTGCTGAATCATCACGCCGTGCGGTGCACGCCAGGGGGAGGCCATGCAGTAGGACATAAAAGCGGAACCACAGAATAGCCGCAGTGGCTGGGGAGAGCAGACGTGTTTGTGTGTCAGGACTGAAGAACCATTGTCATTTGGTTCACTTTGTGGAGGGTGAGCTACGTAGAGGACTGTGCCTGTGCCTCTCTGAATTTGAGGAAGATAGAGGGTTGGCCGTCACATAACCCTCACAATCCGTACTTGCTGGGCGAGAGGAACAGCACCCCCCCTTTCTGGGGCTCACCTGGGAACAAAAGGTGGACGGAACAGATGGGCCTTGAGTTCTGGAGCCCGTACAGACCCGGGGTTGTTACTGTGGCTGTGGAGTCTTGACTGAGCCCCCAAGGTTGGTGGGTCATCTCTCAGTGTAGTCTGGTAACAAGAGACAGCAGCAATCTCCCCCTCACACAAAAGACGTCACTGAGGGTCGCGCCCGCGTGCGCATTGCTTTAGGGATTTGAGAGTAGAGTATGCTGAGGTAAACCGGGAGCGAAGTAGATAGACACAGACACCTCATCACTACCTGGGAGAGGCCCTTCTGACGTCATTCTGCTTGATTCGCCACCCAGGGGGGGGCGTCGCCAGAGGACAAGATGTCTAAACCGAAGCAGAAGGCAGGGGGCCCCCAGCCTGCTACCAGAGAACCCTCTCCTGTGGCACTGGAGAGAGGCGGTGGAGACACCTCTGGAGGCGATGATTCTCTCCATTCAAATCTGGATAGGGTGCTGGCGGCCATCGCTGACACAAAAAATGCCTTGCAACAAGACATTGGGGCGGTCTCCGTGGGTCTGGGACTGCTCCAAGTGGAACATCGGAAGCAGGCGGTTAGGGTCCGGGAAACGAAATCAGCAATTAATGACCTGCAGCCGGAACACAGATTACATGCAACCAAGATCGATGATCTGATCCTTAAACGGTGGGCAGAAGATGCGGAAGGCCACAATCGTAGGAACAATATCAGACTAATAGAGCTACCAGAATGGGTTTAAGGGGCCAATATGGTGGAATTTCTAGAGAGCTGGTTACGTTCTGTTGTGGCCCCGGAGCTCCTGTCTCAGTTCTTTGCTCTGGATAGAGTACATAGAGTTCCGGGCCGGCCGCCTGCCCGGGGGGGGTCACCCACGACTGGTGATTGCACGGCTTCTACACTTTAGGGACAGAGATGCGCTCCTTCAGCACTCCAGCACCCATGGCCCATATGTGATCGAGAACAGCAAGGTGTCAATATTCCCGGACTTCACTGCTTAAGTGCAGGAATACAGTACTCCCTAAGATTCCCTGCTAAGCTGAAGATCATTGTTGATGGCAACTCGCATTTCTGTGCCAACCCGGAGGAGGTTTGAAGTTGGATGGAAGCATATAAGCAGGGTGCGCCGCCACCCAAGACACCACAGCACACTGAGCTAGGGCTACAACAACGCAGACGGAGGCCTAAGCACGGTTGTGCAATAGCTCAAGCGAGTAGGCTCACAGCTTCACAAACTCACCAAGATCGAGAGGCCGCGCTTCAAGCAGTGGCACAAATGCTCTTACCCCTGCACCAGAGTAAAACACCAGGGACGTCAGCAGCATCGGAGCATGCATCAGCTGCATCCGGAGATTCTCTGGAGTCCGACCCCCCCCCCTTGCTACCGAAGCTTACGCCGCGATCTGCAGATGATATCGCCTAGCTGCGGAAGGAATCTGGGACACTTCTTCCACTGGCTTGTACACTAGGTCCCCCTGAGCATTCACATCTCGGAAGATGGACAGCCTTTGGACCTGGCAATGGGGGTGCCTTCTTTTACAGATACAACTAGAGTTTGGCCATTGCAGACTGAGGATATCATCCCATAGAGGGGCCGGTACTCGGCACCTCTGCTCCACCTGAACTTTGTATCCACCCCCACCACGCCAGACAATACAGTCACTGGAGCTGGTGGCGGCATTCTGAGAGAAGTGATGTTTTCTTATAAGTTTGGGCAGCTGACCGTTGTCAATCCGCTCAAGGGATGGGGAGTTCTACAGTTGGTTTTATTGTATTACAGAATGGGGTCTGCTGCTGGTACTGCTTGGGGGGGGGGGGAGATTGTTTAAAGATATAGCAAGGAACCTTAGCCATGCTGAGGAGTTTAAACTCCTGACCTGGAACATTCGGGGTATGGGTTCTCCATCGAAGCGGTATAGCATCCTTAATTATATAAAGCGCAGAGGCGCCCACATCGTGAGGCTACAGGAGACCCACCTTACAGAGGTGGAGGTTGTGCGGCGGCAGCGTAGGTTGCGGGGGCAACTGTTTGAAACCAATTCTTTAAGCGTATGCAAGGTGAGCACTTGTCTGGGTCAGGCCTGGGGTCCAGTTTCAGGCGTCCCGTGAAATAATTGATCCTGACGGTTGGTATGCGCTGGTAGAGGGCATGTTGAAGGGCAGGGAGGTGACATTGCGAAGGGTCTATGCACCAAATCAGGATCAAGTTGCCTTCCTGGCACGTCTTTTCAAACCCGTTGCGGGTATGGCAGAGAGTGATCTGATCCTAGGGTAAGATTTTAACTGTATTTGTGACAGGAGATTAAACAGATCCACATCCCCCTCCCCTCCCCCCCACCCCGGTTGAGGGGCACAGCCATGACAGCTAAGGGCCTGCAAAGTTGGATTGCGGGGTGGGAACTGTTAGATGTTTGGCAAGTACACAACACGCAGAAGAGGGAATACTTCTACTACTTCGCACTCTATGATTTGCACACTAGATTGGATAGGTTTCTCTGCTCAGACAGGTTTGCCCCGATGCTGACCAAGGCAGAATATTTGGGGAGATCCATTTCAGATCCTAGCGCACTGCTGCTGCAATTTGCCCCCACCCATGAAAGGGCTTCCATAGCGCTGTGGAGACTGGACCCCAATCTCCTGGAGTACAATGGCTTCAGACAAACGCTCTCTTGGGCTACAACAGCTTATTTTGAGACAAACCAGGGGACGGCTAGCTCCACTCTCGTGTAGTGGAACGCCTTTAAAGTGCTGGTCAAGGGGCAAAGCATGGGTCAGACGGTGGGAGCCAGGAAGGACATTAATTGCGAACTTGAGTCCCTGGAAGCTCAGATATTGCTACTGGATAGGGAGACTGGGGGAGGGGCTGACACTCCGAAACACCTGGCAGCAGTGAAGAATGCTTATAATTCCGCATGAGATAGTTTGAGGACACTAGACATCCGAGCTTACCAAGAACAGCAGCATGTGGAGAGCGGCAGAGCAGGGAGACTATTGGCTGGAGGGCAGAGGGATCCCGATTCCCAATATCCGAGACTCTACTGACCAAGTGATCCACTCCCCAAAGGGCATCAACAACGTATTTAGGGAATATTATGAGCAGCTTTACGGAAACCCAGGGGAAGTTCAGAGAGATAGGACAGTGGCAATCCTGGAGGGCTTGGGTTTGTAGACATTAGATCGCGCCACTCGGGAGACCTTAGCGTCGAAAGTGGCCTTGGAAGAAATTAGATCGGCCATTAAAGAAATGGTGTAGGGGAAGACGCAGAGACCAGACGGTCTTCCGGACGATTTTTATAGTGCCTTCATAGATCTATTGGCCCCGAAGCTGGAGCAAATATATGGTGCAACGCTCGGAAAGGAACAGCTTCCATTATTGGTCAGGGAGGCACTGGTGGTTCCGTAGCCCAAAACCTAGAAAGAGATCATGGACATAGCGGATTTTACGCCATTGTCAATGTTGAACCTTGACTTTAAAACACTTAGCAAGGTACTGGCAACCAAGCTTCTGCCCCTAATGCAGAGACTGATCCACACCAACCAAAATGGGTTTATTCCGTCACGCTCGACATCTAATAATCTGAGGAGGTTGTATCATATGTTATACCATTGAGACCTAGGGATATTCTCCGAGGTCATAGTGATGGCTGTGGACCTGGGAAAGGGGCCTTGGTGGGACTTTCTTCTGGCGGTAATGAGGCGGATAGGGTTGGGAGATGAATGGCTGAAATGGGTCCACCTTTTGTACACGAGTCAGAGGGCCAGAGTGCATACGGGGGTGTGGTGTTAGCCCAGTACCCTAGCCATAGAGGGACACGTCACGGGTGCCCTTTGTCACCACTGCTTTTTGCTCTGGAAATGAAGCCATTGACAAAACGACTTAGGCAGGAGGGCAGGAACACCAGAGTAGTGCCTGAGGGGACTGTGCATATTGTTTCACTATATGCAGATGATATCCTGGTGTATATGCGCAGCGGATCCCATCGGGTCCCGACGGTGCTGCGTATCCTGGAAGTTTTCAGAGATGTCGGGTCTACGCGTCAAAACCAAAAAAACATGCATATTCCCACTGAGACCTGACCTCAATAGGCCATTTGACTTCCCGATGTACCTCCAGTGTGCACCAATTTGTTTTAAGTATCTGGGAATACGGGTTTACCATCGGCATCTAGATCTGCTGGAGAGGGGACTTGGGAGGAGCCTTGAGAGCCCTGCGGTCGAATGTAGCCTTTTGGCGCTCACTTAAACTGCCTGTTATGGCCAGGGTGGCGTTATCTAAGATGGTGGTGTTACTGAGACTTTTCTATTTCTCTGTTAAACTTTAGGTAGGGATGCCTAGGAGCTGGTTTAAGGCCATGAACACACTGTTGAGGGACCTGGGGTTGTACAGCATACGCAACCTGGTGTTATGGGAAGGTGAAATGGAGAGCCCGCCACACACGCAGCACTACAAGCAATGGTGACGCTGGGATCTGCAGGGCATCTGGTGAAATGGTTGTATCTGGCAATAGCTGGGATGTTGCGGATACCTTTGTTCCAAATACAAGAGCGGTGGGCTGGCATGTTATGTAGACAATTGAATAATAAGGAATGGGGAAAAGGTCCCGGGTAACCCTAAGGCAGGGGTCTTCAAACTGTGGGGCGCGACCCCCAGGGGGGCCGTGGAGTGATAGGAAGGGGGTCGCGCATTCCCTTCACACTTCTGCCCAGGCCCATAGCTTCAGCCCCCCTCCTTCCCCGTCCTGTGTCTCAGCCCGGGCTGCTGCAGTGCAGCTAACGCTGCTGGGGGCTCGGCTGGGAGGTGTCTGGAGTCTTATCTCCGGCGAGCTTTTCACAGGTCTTTTAAGACCATTTGCATATTTACATGCCTTTGTTAACTGGTTACCTAGGCTTAGATTTTTTAATGGTTCCAGTACCCCCTAGGCCCCCCACCCTGCCTATTCCTTACATTTGTATTTTTACACTTACTGCTGTAGTGTGAGAATGCATTTAATGAAAAGAAATATAAAGCTGGGTAGCCAAAAGAAAAATGCCTGCCGTGTGTTGTTTAAAGAGCCCGCAGAGACCTGCTCTTGACACTAAATAGAGTTATAAATAAAAAAGTATGTATTAATTAACTACATGACTTTTCTGTCTTTGTTCTCTTTAATTATCAGTCATGGATCATTGAGGCAGCCCTTAGCACACAATTAAAAGTGCTTTCTATTTATATTTGCTGTTCTAGGTATTCACAGATAAGTGCTAAAAATACAGCTTTAGATGACTGCTTATTTCTGAGCCATCAAAATAATGAGCTGTATCAGCACATTATTTATTTCCTCCACCCTCGATCCCTGATTAATGCCATTATAGCAATAGTTTAACTTATATCTGAAACCCTACGCTTCAAGTTTCTGGGAATGCACCCTGCATTCAGACAACTCACTACTCATTCTCGCCTTCACTTTCACGCTCGCCCTGCACTCACACTGATCACCATGCACTAATAGCGATCACCATGCACTAATAGCGATCACCATGCACTAATAGCGATCACAATGCACTAATAGCGATCACAATGCACTAATAGCGATCACAATGCACTAATAGCGATCACAATGCACTAATAGCGATTACAATGCACTCACAGCGATCACAATGCACTCACAGCGATCACAATGCACTCACAGCGATCACAATGCACTCACAGCGATCGCAATGCACTCACACTGATCGCAATGCACTCACACTGATCGCAATGCACTCACACTGATCGCAATGCACTCACACTGATCGCAATGCACTCACACTGATCACCATGCACTCACACTGATCACCATGCACTCACACTGATCACCATGCACTCACACTGATCACCATGCACTCACACTGATCACCATGCACTCACACTGATCACCATGCACTCAAATCGATCATCCCCTCATCCTGCACTCAGTGATCACAATGCACTCACACTGATCACCATGCACTCAAACCGATCATCCCCTCATCCTGCACTCACGCCGATCACAATGCACTCACGCCGATCACCCTGCACTCACGCCGATCACCCTGCACTCACGCCGATCACCCTGCACTCACGCCGATCACCCTGCACTCACGCCGATCACCCTGCACTCACGCCGATCACCCTGCACTCACGCCGATCACCCTGCACTCAAATCGATCATCCCCTCATCCTGCACTCAGTGATCACAATGCACTCACACTGATCACCATGCACTCAAACCGATCATCCCCTCATCCTGCACTCAGTGATCACAATGCACTCACACTGATCACCGTGCACTCACACTGATCACCATGCACTCAAACCGATCATCCCCTCATCCTGCACTCAGTGATCACAATGCACTCACACTGATCACCGTGCACTCACGCTGATCACCCTGCACTCACGCCAATCACCCTGCACTCACGCCAATCACCCTGCACTCACGCCAATCACCCTGCACTCACGCCAATCACCCTGCACTCACGCCAATCACCCTGCACTCACGCCAATCACCCTGCACTCACGCCAATCACCCTGCACTCACGCCAATCACCCTGCACTCACGCCAATCACCCTGCACTCACGCCGATCACCCTGCACTCACGCCGATCACCCTGCACTCACGCCGATCACCCTGCACTCACGCCGATCACCCTGCACTCACGCCGATCACCCTGCACTCACGCCGATCACCCTGCACTCACGCCGATCACCCTGCACTCACGCCGATCACCCTGCACTCACGCCGATCACCCTGCACTCACGCCGATCACCCTGCACTCACGCCGATCACCCTGCACTCACGCCGATCACCCTGCACTCACGCCGATCACCCTGCACTCACGCCGATCACCCTGCACTCACACCGATCACCCTGCACTCACACCGATCACCCTGCACTCACACCGATCACCCACTCACCCTGAACACCATGCACTCACAACATTCACCCGCTCACCCTGCACCCACAGTGATCGCAATGCACTCACACTGATCACAATGCACTCACATCATTCACTCAGTCACCCTGCACTCACACCATTCACCCGCTCACCCTGCACTCACAGTGATCACCATGCACTCACAACATTCACCCACTCACCCTGCACTCACAGTGATCACTCTGCACTAACAATGCACTTGTGTTGTTCACCCTGTACCTCACCCTGCAGTCACATGAGCACACTACTCACCCTGCACTCATGGACACTTCACTCACCTGTCCCACCCTCACTGCTTAATCTGTAGCTCACTCAAACAAGGCCATCACTAACCGTGCATTAATTTGCCTCACTCTGCACTTACAGCCGATCCCAAATTCATATGGTCACCTCACTCACCCTGCAGTCACTTGGGTACTCTTGTCACCCACACAGGGTTTAGAAATTTTTGTCAGGAGGGGGTCCTTACTCCTGAAAATGTTGACAGCGGGGTCTCAGCATCCAAAAGTTTGAAGACCTCTGCCCTAAGGTGTCCAGAAATGCACCCTTTAACCCCTTCGCTGCTCATGACAAGCTCAGCTCGTCATGAGGCACGGTTGAGCTGTGCTTATGACGAGCTGAGCTCGTCATGAACAATGGGGAAACATCAAAGCTCAGCATAGGAGGGGAAAACTCAAAGCAGCCAAGGTGTTAAACAGGTGCAATTCAATATTCTGCACAGGACTTACCTCACACTGCACAAATTGAATGTTGTGTATAGGAGAGATGACCTCACTTGTGCCAGGTGTCTAACGGTGAACGCCAACTTTGACCATATGGTGTGGTCCTGCCCAGAGTACCAGGGATTCTAGACCAGGATAGTGGAGACGGTGAATAGGGATTTTGGCTCGAAAACTGAGGTGTTGCCCGGAAGCATGCTTAATGAAACTCTTCCTAAGGCCCAAATCCAAGCGGGTGGGCCATAGATTTGTAGATCTGGCCTTCTTACTGGCAAAACGGAGAATAGCACTAAAGGTGGAGAAGAGCAAGGTGCCCATTAATAGTGAGTCGGGAACATGAGGTCACCTGTTGGGCTAGAGCAGAGGAGAGGGCACTGCTTTGAGAGGACAGGGTGACAAAAAAAGAGTAAACCATTGGCAGAACCGTGGGCAGACATACTGGAGGCGTGGGAAGTGCGTAACGAAGCGGACTCGAATTCGCAGACGAATACCTCCGAAATGGACATAATGCAAGAGGCAAGCAACACCTTATCGCAGGTCTAGGCATCCCTGGATAATTAAATGATGGAGAAGCGAGGTGGCGGGGATGGGAATGGGCTCGTTGTGGAATGGGGGTGCCCTGCGTGGCATCTCTAGTTCTCCTGTAAAACACACAAGATGATGGACGGAATGTTGCACAATGGCAAAACATTCACCCCCAGTCACAGACCTGGGTTAAATCCATCGTTATTTTGCTCACCAAGCCACCCCAGTTCAGACATGGCCATATGCAAATCAGTCTTGACCCTGTGCCTCATGGGAACAGTCCAGCCCGAACTGCCAAGCCATGTCTTTCCTGGACCGGAATCAAGCATCCTAGAACCGGTTTCGGGCTATCAGCTGTCTTCAGCCAGGATAGCTTGACTTCAGTGGCCTAGTGAGCACTGGACCCACGTCTGGGCATACCCTTCCCATATATGGTGAACAGCAAAACACACAAGATGATGGACGGAATGTTGCACAATGGCACTACATTCACCCCCAGTCACAGATCTGGGTTTAATCCATCGTTATTTTGCTCACCAAGCCACCCCAGTTCAGACATGGCCATATGCAAATCAGTCTTGTCCCTGTACCTCATGGGAACATTCCAGCCCAAACTGCCAAGCCCTGTCTCTAGTTCTCCCCCCTGGGTCCCCGCCACCCTCCTGGATACTTTACTAGCCCCCCACCCCAGCTATCCAGCTCGCTAATGGTGGGCCGCTCCCCCCCCCCCCCCCAGGTGGGAAAAGAATTACAGTGAAATACTTTATGAACAGTGGACCCCTAGTTGCTCCAGTTGAGCTTAAGTCGGGTTTGTTTTCTAGATGCCTTAAGTTTTTGTTGTATGGGACATTTTTTATTCTTTTGTGTTCTTGGCTTTATATATAGACAAATGTGACACACGCAGGGCTTAGTAGAGCATCGGCGATAGTGCAAGCACAAGACTTAGCGACTCCCCACAGAGTACTTTGCTACAGTGGGACTATACCATCATAGTTGACAGACAAAGGTTGTTACAGACTGAAGAACTGTTGGCGGATACGCTTTGAATTCTGGAAGATGCTGATTGAATGTTTATTGATGATGATTTCATAATTTGAGCCGACCGTTCCCGACCTGGGAAACATGACCCTGCTGTTGATATGGAAATGCATAGATTGTACCGTGAAAATTACTATAAATGGCAATAAAAATTATATTTTAAAAAGAAAATGGATGTTATGAACACCAACTGCACACGTAACATTATGCCCTACGTGCACCAATTACAGTCCTAACATAATTTGGGTCAAGACTCAAACAGCTCATGGCCCTGCAAAATGCACACTTAGAAAACCCTGTCTCGTGCAACAATGGCTCACTCAAAGATCCCTGGGCAAGTATGCCTGTGGACACCTGGCCACTACACACGCATAAGTGCCACATACCCTCTAAATGAATAACAATAGCATAACCAGCAACTGGTGACTAATTTATGAGGTAAGTGTAGATATACTCTAACTTCCTACCTTACGTTTTTACATTTCAGTTAGACTAGAATGTAGATGCACACCTACTTAAGTCTCTGATCCTACAGCACACTGCTCCCATTCTCTGCAATCAGCACTGATCCGAAACTCCATTTTACCATCAACTCAAGATGACCACAATGGCAAATAAAGCTTGGGCAGGGGTGCACAACTGTTCAACCTCTCATGTAAACAAACATCACTAAGCCTTCAATGCTAAGGCACCAATGTGCAATGTTGAGTGTGAAAAACATCTGCACTGGTGATCAAGCTCTAGAAATTCCATACAATGTGCAGAACTCGTTGATTAACCTAGATAGTAATTGTACTTATGATACATCGGGGTTCATGTGTTTAGTATGGTGATGCTCTTTAATTGGTAATTATATTCCGCTTAAAGTAAAACATTGAATTACTTTTTACAAGCTCATTAGAAAAACCTACAGTGAACGGTATTGGATGATATGAAAAAACAGCTATTCATGAATGTCACTTAGCATGGTCAAGTTTACCAAATGAGCGATTAACACAACTGTGATGCAGAAGATAACAGGTAAACAGTTCAAATGGACTAATGGGCAGAGTGGCTAATAGATTTTGGACCTCGCCAGTGCCGCCATTTTAGAGTGGTAACCACGTTGTTCATGTGACAGGGCACCAGAACAAAGTAGACTGATCTCACACAAACCATAATCTGCTTCTTCTATTGCAGACCAATGTATCAGTGCGAAAAGTATTGTCACAAGAAATATACTAAATAACTGCAAAACGTAACTTACAGAGGCAACAATGGAAAAGAAGGCACCTAAAATATACAACAGAAAATTAGGTTACTAACCTGCCAGATTATTGCTGTTCTGAACAACAGAATTGATCATCTGTGAAATAAAAGCAAAATGATGATCAGTAAAAAGACAAAATAATAATGCTGCAGTATTTACTTTCACCAGAAATATACTATGACGTGATCTAAAAAACATGACGGCTTGCCTGGTCAGACTGCTTCATTGAATCACAAGCACGATTTTGTGATGCCACCATTTTCAACATTCGTAATTTGGTTGTGACTTTTATTGTTTCATTGAAATTGCCCACCTCTACTTACTCCACTGCTGTTTTTGGTCCAAGGCTGAAGAACACACACTAGAATTTCATAGCTCTAGACCGTAGCTGGTAGATACAATTAACATTATAATGCACAACAAATTCTGCACCAACAAAGCAGAAAGCAATAAATACATAGTTTAGAAGCGGTACATATGCAGGAGCAAACCAACTGCAGTGTGAACCTCGCACCAAACCAACCATAATTTTGTGTTTTGCCAGATGCTGGATGGACACCATCAGTCTTATTTAAATGCCAACCGTAACATCGGCACACTGACTAAAGACTGATTTGAAAGCATCTCAAAGGCCTACCTAGCAGAGCAGTAGGAGTATTCAATAAAACAACAAGTTGGCATCACTATTAATAGAGTTGGAAGGACATATTTACTTGACAATACTAGCGCTTACTTTCTTGCAACTATAACACAGATAATAGCACGAGTTACATAACAAGTGGTTTGATCATCAATTTGAATGGCAGATTGTTGAACTTAAAGAAGAGCGTTCACATTTCAGCTGGATCTCACTTAAGGTGTGTTACTTTTATCATTAACAAACTAAATGGATGTTCATGGAGAGCTTCGGATTTGGGCAAATTAGTTGCAGCCATTGGAGGCTCTGGGCAGTTGCTGTGGGAGAGAGCTTGGTTCTCTATTATTCTGGTTAGTACAAGAGAAGAGTATAGTACAAGGTCAAACACTGAGCCCTGACTCTGTGCTCGGTTAGCAACGTAGCATGGGACAACATAAAGGACTTGAGTAATGTTATAGATTTAGTAGGGCCAAGTGCATATACTGGATCTACTTTTAGAGGCAGGGGTTGTGCTTCAGAGATCGATTACATTTTTATTTCTAAAGGCGTTATTAATATCCCTAGAAAGCAGGGCCAGATTGGGAACATAAAGCAGGCACGTTTCTCGAGCCACATACCCTGCCTAGCCTTGGGAGGCTGGAAACGCTTGCTTGCTGCTTTTGTTACAGGAGACCGATATTATAGCACCACTGCAAAACCAGCCCCCAGTAACAAAAGCAGCCCCCCACTGCTACAAAACCAGCCTCCACCCTTCCAGCTTCCCAGGGAAACGCCCGATGCACGGTACGGCCAGCCCAGTCCTGCTAGAAAGGGATGCAATATTAACATCAAATTAGTGAGCATAACTCACTACTAGTGACTCTCTTACTGCCAATATCAAAGGAAGAAAACATAACAACCGGTATTAGCAGTCCATCGCCGCCCTCAGATGTGCTCAGGTTAGTTTGGAGACTCCAAAACCCTAATCATGGTCTCGATTCATTAATCAGATGCAAAAGCGACTCGTTTCTGAGATGCCTGGAGATAGAGGGAGGGATTGATTGGGTGATATGCTTGTTTTTTGTCCTTTGTGAACATATTAAAAGTGATCTTTCTGAACCCAGTTGGAAAAATCAAGTGACACCTAGATGGTTTAATGAGGACTGCTCTAATGTGAATAGGCACTTGTATGTAGTTCTTAATGATAACCCTAGAACCATCAAATAGCGGTTTTGCATAGAACAGAGAAAACAGCTATTGACAAAAGAGGGATTAAAGTCGTAGCCCAGCTTCGGTAAAAGCTAGTCTACGCGGCTAATACCAAAGACTTTCTAGGCAAGTGTAACTTTCGTACGCATGTTAAAGTGCCATATGTCTCCTGTTAGCAGTCATATTTCTAGTGCTACCTGGGAGGTCCACTTTCCAGGATTTATACTCTGAAGTTCACCAATCACAAGTTAGCTTTTCCCAGTAATACCAAATTGAGTTTTCCGTTTACCTTGGGCCAGGTCAAGGAGTCAATCTGGTAGACTACATCTGGCAAGGCACCAGTACGGATGGAGTTCCAACAGACCTGGTAAAATGTAAGCTCAACCTTTGGGGACACTTATTGATGAATGTTTTAGTAGCTTGGATTATTTTACTATACCTAGTTCATGGCGTATTTCAACTATCGTTTCAATATGTAATAATGGCAATCACTCGGATCCCATTTGTTAATGCCCATTTTTGCTTATCTACACTTCCGTTAAAATCTCAGGGAGGGTCATTTATAATAGGATCTGTACATGGGCTTCTGAGAACTCCATTTTACATAGATGCCAATACGGCTTTAGGGAATGAGCAATGCCTAAACCTAAATTTTATCATCAGTAATTACATCATTGCTAAACACTGCCTACTATACCACACATTCATGGATTGGTTCCCAATCTTTGACTGTGTGAATCGGTCAAAGCTGTGGACTTTTCTTTTACATATGGGTTTTATGAAGTACTTGTACATTTTCTGGTGGCTCTCCATGTGAATAGGATTGCCAAAATTAGGTACGGGCAAATAGAGAATTAACCAGAGAATTTAAAATGTACCAGAGGCGTACTGCAGGGCTGTGTTAGCACACCTGTTATTTATATTATTCATTAACAAATTAAACCCACATCTAAGTGAAGCCTTTTTAGATATTCCTACGATTTATCGAGAACTAATGGCAATCTTAGTTTTAATGCAGACAACATGGTTTTGTTGGTCCACATGCTTAGAGCTTTGCACTCATTAGTAACTGCTTTTACTAAGTTGATAGCCGAACTACAACTCTGCACTAATTTTGCAAAATAGTGTGCCATGGCATGTGGCCCTAAAAGAATCGATGTTTCTTCGATGATAGTAGGAGACAAACATCTGGATAGAACCCACAGCTTCCCCTACCAGGGGATCATGTTTGATTCCTCGGGCTCTTGGGCGTCTAATGTATCATCTCAAAGGCTGAAATTCTCTCAGGCAGTCGGGTCTCTTAAACATCCCATTGTTACCAGGAGGGAGGTCCTGTGGCCGCTCTTGCAAATTTATCAATTTAAACATATGTCCTGATCACAACATAAGGGGCTGAAATTTGGGGCAATGCAAACAGCACCGCTTTTCAGGTGGAAGAGAACAGTTTCTGCAGAAAGATTTTGTCCTTCCCTCCAACCTTCCCTCAATATAGGTCTTGAGGAGCTCAGACTCAGTTATATAGAGGATTAGATTAAAAATAGGCCTATTTTTCTGTGGATTTCCATAATGCAGAATTAGGAAGCAGCACTGAATCAACTTATTATCAAAGAATGCTTAGCAAGTGGCGAGGTTCTCAGCATCCTTTGGCTTCCCTACATCAAGGTAATTCTTTATGGCCTGGGTCACCCACAATTATTTGAAGGCCCTAGTTCTTGCTGTAGGGTGGATAAAAAGATATTGAGAAATCAGCTAATAACTCCCGCGTAAACAAAGCTGATAATTCCTTAGTTATAGCCTATTTGTGTTTCAGGCCATCCCAGGACTTGGAGGATAATTTATTACACATGTTCAGTGGAGAGATTGCTTTTGTTTGGTTATAGAGCTAGTACTCTTGTTGATTTGCAATGTTATCCGCTGGGTCACCTTCAAGCGGCCAAGGCTTGCCCTTGTGATGGCATGTCCACCCAGACCCTGCTACACTTTTTTCTGTAAATTTTATTTGAATTTTACTAGTCATTTTGTAATCCTTTATATCAAGAAGTGTAATATACGACAATGCAGATTAACTTTCTATTATCTTCAACAGTTGGCGAACCAAGAATGCGGTTTTATGTCGGTTCTTTTTTTAAATCCCCTGTCCAATAACGAAGCACTATGCACATTTGATTGATTATTTTTATATGATGGCGCAGTTACAATGATTGATTGATTCTATTACTCATATCAGTACTTTAAAATAAATGTGTTATCATCTATTATAATTATGGACTTTTATGGATGCTCCATGCATCCAAATAAAGCAATTAGGATGAGGATGGATTAGTTTGGATCTTATGTCAACCAGCGGTACAAATCTATTTCCCCATATCACCACCCTATCACCACACAAGGACACCTCATCCATCTCTTTCAAGAAA
The DNA here is from genome assembly GCF_964263255.1 of Lissotriton vulgaris. Classification (NCBI taxonomy): domain Eukaryota; kingdom Metazoa; phylum Chordata; class Amphibia; order Caudata; family Salamandridae; genus Lissotriton; species Lissotriton vulgaris. The sequence continues at coordinate 874,086,705 of NC_141694.1, forward strand.
GGTCTCACCCCATTCTGATGCATGCTTTCACAGCTCGCTTTGCCTTTGATCAAAGTAACCACCATCTTCATAGTAATGTCCACATCCATTGCCTTGATCCAGTACTTCTTAGAAACACTGCCTTCCAAACCTTCTACAACATCCAACACACCTAATACCATTTCCTCAGTTCCAAATCACCAGAATGCGCTGCTCTTTCTGGTAAACATGAAAAGCAATCTGCCACCTTGTTTTTCCACCCGGGACGTATTAAACCATGCAGTCATAACTCCAGGCATTTCACAGCCAAATAGGGCAAATGCCTGTAACTATTTTTCAATCCCAGAAGGACCCAGGGCATTAAGTAATTATTTGTGATCTGTTGGTAAAATCACTTAACTTCCCCAAATAAATGTACAGAAGTAATTAGTGGCCCATGTCGCAGCCAATGCCTCTCGCTCAATAACTGAATATTTTCTCCCCAAATCAATCAACGAGCGAGAAACAAATGCAACGGTCTTCTGACATCCACAATGCATTTGAGACAACTCAACAGCAACCGCACTAGCATCCACTGTCAATATCGTTTTTATACCAATCCGAAATGGAATCAACACACCTGCATTTGCAATAATGTTCAACTCAAGAAAACCTGTCTTTTGTGCTTCACCCCCAAATAAACTTGCACCAACTTCCGTAACAAAATTCTCAAGGCTTCCGATTTGTTCGCAAAGTCTTTCACAAACTTCAAATAATATTCCACAAGGCCCATGAATGATCATAACTTGTCCCTCTCTTTAGGTATCTCAGCATTAACAATGGCACTCACTAATATCATTTTGGGCTTAGCACCCTCCCCAGATATGAGATACCTCAAATAATCGGATCTACCTAGGAGCTTCAACTTCTTCAACTATTTCATCCTTAATCAGATGATCCAAAATTACCTTGACCTCAGTTACAATTGCCAAAAGAACCGTCCTTGCATGGTGTCTGCTGTGTATATCCCCCCCCCCTTTTTTAAAAATCACAATCTTGTGGAAGTAACCTTGGGCTAGCTCAAATCTAGCTGGAAAAATCTTTAAAAACCACATTTAGTTCCTCTTAATCATTCACCACCATCACGTTGTCAGCAGTTGGATTCACAATAATGTGCAAGTCATATTGGGAAGACCAACCTAATAAAGGTGGTCGAGAATTCGCTACGTAGACCTTTCCAACTATTTCTCGGCCTTAAAAACGTAGTCGTCGGAAGAACAAATCCTATGTCTGCACCTTGATATCCTTTTAAAATCACATCAGCTGAGCACTTCATCGAGCCATGTGACATCATACTATGTTTGGCTGTATTATAGTAAACAACAATCCAGAATCCACCATCAAAGAAATCTCTTTTCAATTAACATTGAAAACAGCTGTATGCGGAATTTTATTCTTAACATCATCATGAAGATACATTCCTTTGCTAGTATCGATAATTAGTACTCTGTTCCTTCATCTCCCTAATTCACTGAAACACATGCTTTGATTTCGACTTTACACATTAAGCCAAAACGCCCTTTTTTGTTTTTATTGTCTGGGGGAGGAAGAGGGGTAGGTTTAGTTATGACAATGTCATTAGAGCCTGTAGGCAATAGAATGTTAACTATGTAATAGGCGTTGTGATTAGAATGTTCTAAGCTGGTTGTTATGAGAATCTGCGGACAATTAATGTGTGGTGTCCGGCCGTCCGTGTCACAGGGTCTGTGGCTGGATATGCAAGCAAGTGACGAGCAGTTCCTGTATTTATTTACTACAGTTTCATTATGTAAAGCAAAAGGAACAGTGAATAAAATGGTCTTCCTATGCTTCCATGTTATTTTTGTTTAATGAGTGCAATAGCCTCCAATGAAATCTGCCTTCTTACCTTTCCTTTATTTTCTCTTATTTTAGCAATGGCATCACTTTTTTGTATCAGTGTGTTAAAATAGCAAGAGATTGCCAAAGAGTTTGTATAGTGTGCTTTCTTGCAACATAATTTAGTCAACCATTCTGTATTATTTGGCCATCTGATGGCACATTTTTCCAAAAATCACATATGTAGAGGACTGCGCATTCCCTGTATTCCAATCTGGTGTTGAATCGTACTCAATTTTTAGTGTGCTTAAAGGGTCTCACTCTCTGATCCTGGAGTGTGAACAGACTCAAACAGAAGCAGCGTTCCCCAATTGGGGTGCGTCCCCTTTAGCACTGCCTGTGTCCCTCGAGCAAGGGGACACAACAGTGCTAAAGGGGACGAACCACAATTAGGGAACGCCACTTACATTTTTCCAAAAGACATGCATTGTTTAGAGTATAAAAACAAATATTCTGAGCTACATTTCTAAACGCTGCAGGCACTTACCTTATTGAGATTAACAGTCATGTAGTGGAGAGATTTCAGAGATGCATGCATCTTCCTCAGAGACTGCAACTCCTGCTGTTTAATATAAACGAAGGGAATAAAATAAATTAAAGTGTATTGCATGTACAATAAAAATAACCTTTAGGTAGTGTGAATGGAGAGAACCCCTGTTGGCCTCAAAGCCAAATAAAGGGAGCATACTGTACAAAAAGAGGAAAGACTCTTCAAAAGGACAATAGTTATTTGTGGTTGTGCGAGAAACATAATATGCTTCCAGTTTGCCTAATGCAAAAAGGTGTTTGTTACTTTAAGAGCGATTCTACAGTTTCATTAGTAAATCGCACTTAATCAAAGGAAAAGTATTTGTGTATTCTGGTTGAAAATTATACTATATGCTCATTTCAACACAAAGTGCCACCAGTCTCTCACAATGATTCCACAGTGTGAAGTTGTGGGATAACGAACACTTTGGAGCAGTTTTTGTTTAATGGATACTAATAACTTGTATAATAACGCTTCATATCACACTATCGGAATTTTGTAAATAGCATGCTATCATTACCAAATTTACGGTACGCAATTTAATCGACCTAGGAAGGGTAAAAGGCTCATTAAGATACTGGTCAACCCGGGACCGCTCAACAAGGAGTAATGGCAGGGTCGGATTGGGATCACAATTTGGCCCGGGCACTGACGAAACAAGCACTGGCGTTGCCAATAGGTCTCGCAGTAGGAAAGTTGGAGCTATTACAATTGCAAATAACAATGCTTTTTATTTTTGTTTTCATTTTAAAAACATAAAGGGCTTTGTCATTTACAAAACCAATAGCTCCAACTTTCCTACTGCGAGACCTATTGTGCACTGCACAGTGTGGGTGAAAGTGGCACTGCGTGGGTGTGAGTGGCTTTGAGTGAGTGGCGTTGCGTGGGTGAGTGGCGTTGCGTGTGTGAGTGTTGTTGCGTGGGTGAGTGGCATTGCATGGGTGAGTGTGGCATTGCATGGGTGAGTGTGGCGTTGCGTGTGTGTGATAGTGGGCTTGCGTGGGTGTGAGTGGCGTTGTGTGTCTGTGAGTGGATTTGCGTGGGTGAGTGGCGTTGCGTGGGTGAGTGGCGTTGCGTGGGTGAGTGTTGTTGCGTGGGTGAGTGGCATTGCATGGGTGAGTGTGGCATTGCATGGGTGAGTGTGGCGTTGCGTGTGTGTGATAGTGGGCTTGCGTGGGTGTGAGTGGCGTTGTGTGTCTGTGAGTGGATTTGCGTGGGTGAGTGGCGTTGCGTGGGTGAGTGGCGTTGCGTGGGTGAGTGGCGTTGCGTGGGTGAGTGGCGTTGCGTGGGTGAGTGGCGTTGCGTGGGTGAGTGGCGTTGCGTGGGTGAGTGGCGTTGCGTGGGTGAGTGGCGTTGCGTGGGTGAGTGGCGTTGCGTGAGTGAGTGGCGTTGCGTGGATGAGTGGTGTTGCGTGAGTGAGTTGCGTTGCGTGTGTGAGTTGCGTTGCGTGTGTGAGTGGTGTTGCTTTGAGTGAGTGGCGTTGCGTGGGTGAGTGGCGTTGCATGTGTGAGTGTTGTTGCGTGGGTGAGTGGCGTGTTTCTTCTGCGCAGGAGTCATTCAGTGTCTCAGAAACCGCAAAGGGTTTCCTTTTCCGGTTCTAGGTAGCTGTGCGCACGCGCCTCGTGTTCTGGGACATACAAGAACGCAAGTGGAGCCCGGGAAACGCTGCTAGATAAGCGCGGGCTGCAGACATCATTACTGAAAAGAAAGCCCATTGAATTCAAAAGAAAAAGATCAAAAGAAATTCTCGGCTATTTCATTTTAATGTGCCAGAGAGCTCGGAAGAACAGTAAACGCAGTAGGCAAGGAGGAAAAAAAAATGGTGTGCCTGCAGAAATGTTGTGTGGGGAAAACAAATGTAAGCCTGGGGCCACGAATTACTTCTTAAATCCACTTGGGAACGTAACTGTAAACGGCAAATGGCTATCTGCGCCACAATAGCAAACGAGACAATTATGTAAAAGAAAATTATTTTTTGCAGCTTAGTGGATATTGGGAACGGAGTTTAGACGCTTTAACCTCTGTATCACCCCAGTATCCCTTTCAGGTCTCAGAAATATCATTATAAAGTAAGATAGATTCTCATGTTGGCCCGAATGTCAATATAAAATCATTACATGGCGTCCACAGACGCTGACCATATGGCGACATATCGGTTGTGCTCTGTTCGTGCCCTACTGTTGTTGTAGGGTGTCTCTTCACAAAAGCATTCTTTTAGCCAATGAAAGGTCAGATATTTCTTCATAGGTGCTTAGGGTTCTACAGTAATTCGCAAGTGACAGTCATTGGTATATTGCTATTAAAACAAGATAAAACCAGTGGGAGGGAACGAGCATATGGGGGCGAGCGGCGGGGGAGTATGGTGCGAGGTGTGGGGGGAGGGGAAGCAGGCATATGGGGTGTGAGTATCTACAGAGCTCTAGACAAGAACAGCAAAGAAAATGGAAGTAAACCAGCGCGAAATAGAAACAATCTCGAGCGGCGGGGGAGTATGGTGCGAGGCGTGGGGGGAGGGGGAGCAGGCATATGGGGTGTGAGTATCTACAGAGCTCTAGAGAACAACAGCAAAGAAAATGGAAGTAAACCAGCGGGAAATAGAAACACTCTAGAGAGGCAGATGCAGATATTTTTTAGCTTCTCCGTGGCTGTCACTGTCATGCTTTCTAACCAAGCTCATTTCCGTCAAGTGTCCGAAAAAGCAAGCAGCATTAAGCTCATTCACGACCGCCAGCCAGTCAGCTCGGATGCCTCTTCAGAAGGTAGCTTGGGAGTTCTGCGTGCGAATTTCAAGAGATTTCCCCTTAATTATCCGATCTTCGTAGAAGCGGTGATACCCTTGATAAAATGGAATATGCGTCTCTGTGTGAGACCGTGCGGAATACTGCTTCCTGCCACGCAAATGAATCACCCGTGCATCAAATCCTATTTTATGCATGTGTGGCAAACAAAAAAAAAACGGCAAGGCTGTGTTTGCGGGGAGAGAGAGGGGAGGTGCTGGTGTGGGAGGGGGGAGGTGCTGGTGTGGGAGGTGTGCTGCTAGGGCAAGGCTGTGTTTGCGGGGAGAGAGAGGGGAGGTGCCGGTGTGGGAGGGGGGAGGTGCTTGTGTGGGAGGAGTGCTGCTAGGGCAAAGCTGTGTTTGCGGGGAGAGAGAGGGGAGGTGCTGGTGTGGGAGGGGGGAGGTGCTGGTGTGGGAGGAGTGCTACTACGGCAAGGCTGTGTTTGCGGGGAGAGAGAGGGGAGGTGCTGGTGTGGGAGGAGTGCTGCTACGGCCTGGGGGAAGCTGGCTGGGGAGGGGGAGGAGAAATGAACAGATGTCCGTGAGGTGTGGGAGGAGTGCCTGATGCGCGTGCTTGTTTGTTCACGTGATTCACGGGAACTGCAAGAAAACCGCGGGGCTGAAAGCCCTTGGTTTGACTTGTATTTTGCCGACATGAATTCTCGCTCCGCTCAATGCGCTTGCGCGCATTGATAGGTCGCGAGACCTAAAAAGTGGCCCACGTTCAAGGGGCGTGGCATACAGTTAAGGGGCAGGCCCACATTCAAGGGGCATGCCCTTTCATGAAACACTATTTGGTTACTCTTTGAGGTCTAATTCGTAGAGAAATATTTAGTAAATTAAGCCTTTTAAAGCTTGCAGAGCAAGTAACATTGGTAAAGACTAGGAGCACTGCAGTTCTGGTAACTGAATACTTACTTGCAGTCTTAACGCCCTGCACAATGTCGTTAGATACTCTTTCCCAACCAGCTATGTCCTAGACTCTAATCATCACATAAATCAGAAATCTAGTATAAAGTCAAGGAGAAAGGGCAAGACTGGAATCTCTGGGAACAGAACATGTAATGACAAAAGTAAGAATTCACAAATGAGGAAAAGGCAGACTGGGGTGTAAAGAATGCTGAAAAAAAGTATCTGTGCAATCTAGTCATAAATTTATTTCACAGCCAGCAGGTGATGTCTATATAAATAAAAAACACAGTTTTATTCATATCTGTTGCTGCCTTCAAGTCTGGGCCATGAGGAGACTGAGGATTACTCAATTAACCATGAAAATGATAGAAAATCCGCAAAAAGGAATACTAACCTGAACATGCTAGAAAAGTGAATTCTTCTGCACAGAGAAAGAAGTGCCAAGTTTGCAAATTTTGCTTAGGCCTCGAACAAGGCTTAGCTTAGAATGAGGCTAAACAGCTCTCTTTTGAGAAAGCACATAACACAAAGTCTTAGACATGTCCTGAAATCAATACACAAACATGTTGCTACATTAGAGTGCAGTCAGACCTACACACTACAAACAAAAACGAACCAAAAAGTACTAATTAATATTTTTGGCATATAGAGAAATATGCCCCTTGGGCGCATTTTGGATGAGGCCTTTAAAATAAAGTTACATTGTTAACTGGAACACAAACGAATCAGTAAATTGTGCAAAGAAATGGTAAACAAAATGGTTCCTACCTGCTCCTTCTTGCTTCAGAGGAAGGGATCGGCTAGCAACACATTGCATTTCTGGGTGCTGGATGTGGCAAGTCAAGTAAACCTTTGAGGAAGACCTACTGCACGGAGTCTAGTGCAGTATTTTCTGGATTCGGTGGGACGAAGATTGAGGCTCACTAGATGTAGCTTTGAGTACTGCTTTACTCAGCCAACTTTGGTCAGCCCTGTGGAGAGTGGGATGCCAAGGGGATTAGATGGCCCCTCTTGAGTTAGAGCTTGGCAGTGTGGTGCATCTGGTTAGAAGAGTAACCAAATAGAAAAGGCAGGGTGAACACTCTGTAGTTCTGTATGGGAGGGTGAGGACTAGGGTGACCAACTGGCATGGGTGCAAATTCAGGATGAAGAGTGTAAAAATTCAGGACAAAGGGTCAAAATTCAGAACAAAACTTCTGGACAAAAGGTAAGTTTTACAGACCCATCAGAGGAGGTTGCACATTATTATTTAAGTAAGTAAATAGACAACCATTTAAGCACTTGCCAAAATAGGTGTATATCAGGTTGAACCAATTGTGTACTTCACGGTTTTTCAGTATGCACGCAGCTTTGATCAACTGTGCAGGTCTTTTTGTGATATTTCATTTGATAATAATCTATATATATGGTTACAGCACTGGGTTGTCCAGTCTGATATTTTGTTTACAATTCATGGTTCTGAGCAGGAATGTTTGGTGAGAGAAATGGTCGGGAAGATCTGCTTGGATAGTCATTGTGAGATGTAAAGTGGCAAACACAAGATGCCGCTAATCCAGATCCAAATATATTCAACCATTTGCAAACCTATCCATCATGTATTCTTTCATCAATCATTTCACTCATCCATCCCTCCATCCACCCTTTCTCATCCATCCATTATCCACCCATTCATCCACTCTTCCACCCATCCATCCATTCACCCATTTACCCTTTCACCCATCCAGCCACCCTTTCACTTACTCATCCATCCACCCAGTCACTCATCCTTCCACACATTCACCCTTTCAGTCATCCATACATCCATCCTCACTTTCTCTCCATCCACCCTTTCACCCAAATCCATCCCTTCACACATCCATCTAGCCATTTTCCCTCTTACCCATCCAGCCATCATTTCACTTTCTTATCCATCCACCCAGTCACTCATCCTTCCACCTATTCACCTTTTCAGTCATCCATCCTCCCTTTCTCTCTATCGACCCTTTCACGTAGCCATCCATCCTTCCTTCCTTCCATCCATCCATCCACCCAACTATCCATCTACTCATCCACTCATGCATCCATCGATCCTATCACTCATCCATCTTTTCAATCATCCATCCATCCATCTTTTCTCTCATCCATCCTTTCACTCCTTCACTAATCTATCCAATCTTTTGCCCATGTACCCTCCCTTTCACTCACTTATCCATCCTTACGGCCACCCTTTCACACATCAGTTCATCCATTCACTCTTCCACTTATCAATTAATCAATCCATCCATCATTTCACTCATCCATTCACCCATTCTCTCTCATCATCCATCTATTCACCCTTGCATTCATCCATTCACCCTTTCACTGTTATGGACATGTTTTTATAAAGTGTCCTCTATAATTGTCATGGTCCCTTTGCAGAATCATAAACATGAACAAATGGTTATTTTTTATAGTGGTTTTACCATTTGGCAGTTTTATATAGTGTAAATTCAGAGACAAGACAAAGGCTATTTGAGTTCTATTCATGAGTACCAATTACAGTACACATGATCTATTAAGGGCCTGGGCGAGGAAGTGATCTTCCCAGAATCACAGGTTGTTGAGCAGACGCTGGGACTCAAACTTGAATCCCCATCGCTGCAACTCTGGCGTTAGGCCACCTATGCCTATGCACAGACAAGGAATGAAAGTGGGAGGATACTGTTCTTGCGCAGGACACAAGGGCAAGGTGACAATGGCCTACATGCTGAGCAACTGAAAAACCAGCAAGGCCCATTCCATCACAAAATTATTCGAGCCCTCCAGCACAAGAGCACCTGAAAAGCAGCGAAGCCCCTGCTATTACTAACATACTCAGCCCTCCTCAGACCTTCAGCTTAGGAGCACATGAACAGCAGAAAGGCCCCTGCAATTTGTAAATTAATCAGCACAAAACACAGCTGCTGGATCATCCACAGTAGCCAGGGGGGTGGCTGTGGGCAAGGTGTTAAGACTAACACTGTTCCCCCCACCCCCGGCTGCGTGGCCCCCAGGGGGGCCAAGATGAAAATGGCTCAAAAGGAGTGAGCAACACCTGGCCGCCCAGGGAGGCTGATTCTTGTAAACAATCACCCCTCCCCAGCCCGGCCTCAGCGTGATTGCTTTGCAGGGCAGGGGGTGCAGTAGAGGCCACAGCTGATAATCGCTGTATGGCCACACAGTGAAGAGCTTTCATTTCTGTCTATGTATCCGTGCCCTCTGTTTTTTTTCTCCCCTTTCCCAGTCGACAGAGAGCAGACAGCAGAGAGCACTCTCTGTGGACTGGGAAAGGGGAGAAAAAAAACGGCCCACAGAGGGCACTGAAACATCGGCCGTTTCCAGAATGCCCGCAGTGCCAATCCGCCCCTGAGTCATGGACCCTGTTTCCGCTATTTGGATACGACCGCTTCACGGCAGGTGGAAAGTGTATTTTTCCTTTTGTGGCTTGTGCTGCATGTCGCAACACAAGCCGCAATAGGAAACATACACTTTTGAAACAGCCATGCACAGTGTGACAGGCACCATGCGGGTCACGTCATATCGTTTTTTTTGTGTGTCAGGAGGGGCAGAACAATGCACTTCAGACCGGGAAGGGAGGGTATAGCTAGTGGGGGAGCCAGTACATGTGCTGTCTTGCCGTGAATTAAAATTAGCCTCTCTGTAAAAAGTGAGGGAGGTAACACATCCTAGTTTCAGCTAACAAGCAGCCTAACAGCAAATAGGAGCCATTTCCCCACTAGTCGCAAGCCCATTGTTTTCCCACTTGATAGCTGGATGGCTCCTGTGTTTAAGCTAGGCCACGGTGTAATCTTGTGGGTCGAGTCTCAGGGAGGCTCACTTTGAAGAGAGGGCAGAGAGCCTGCAGACTTAATTGGCAATAAAGCAGTACGACTGCCTCTCAACAACATTATTTTACAATAGCTCTTTAAGGCATAAAATGAAGAGGCTGGTTTTACTGAGTGTGCTTGTGCCGTTGGTACGATAACCACGACACTCGTGTGCCGTGTCTGCTGCTTTACTTGTTCCACTTTTTAAAATGCGGTTAGCGTACTGTATTTGCATAATGTTCATTGAGCGTTTAACATGAATTTATCAAAACACGCAGACCGGACTCCGGGAAGCTTTCTTCAGCATTTCATAGGACTGCGGGGATATTGATATGAAAACATTGTGGAATAATATCATTACTGGAGGGCAGGGTTGTATGACCTACGGACCGAGTGAAAACAATAACATGCATGTGGAGAGCTAAGACACAAAGGAAACAAGCATTTATAATGCAATGGTCTCGGCATTATTAAAGGTAGAGCTATTGGCATTGCTCATGACATTTATTTTTTTAAATCCTAAATAAATGGCATTGTCATTTACATTGCCAATAGCTTAATCGTTATGCCAATAGCTTAATCGCTCGCAAATGCATGACCTATTGCATTTACACCCACACAGAGCCTACGGTCCTCGACCTAAAAATGGGGAAAGGCTGCAACTAGATAAATATGGGCTCTAAATCACAACACTTAGACAGCTACTGTCGGGGTGAACGTCCAGGTAAATCAAGGATCTATCACAGAAAAAGTACAAATCCCATGTCTTATGAAAGTAGCCAAATCCCGATTGAATCAAAGGAATATGGCGATCTAATCTAAGAGGAAAGAACAAAAACAGCTGCTACACAGGACTCAGTTTATAATACTGAAAAACAGATCAGTGAATTAAAACGGGGCAAACCAAGTTGACTGGCTCTACTGAAATAGGGGGATGGTGTGACAAGCGGGCACTATTTTAGTAGCCGAGTGCGAGGAGACCGGTCTCTCAATAGACTGGTGTATATGAATTGAAGCTGGCAAGTGGCAATTGTTACTGGGAACAGGCCAAACATTATTAAATTCTGAGTTCCAAAAGTAGAGTGCGTGGGGACCGTCTCTGCTTAAATGTTAAAGTGCACTCTAGTGGGTGGTTAAAAACCGGAGCAGGCATTACGGTGTAAAAATCGACATGCATGAATCATTGCTTGTGGCAAATGTCAGGAATATAGCAACGATGCACAACTGCCGATTGAAATCAACAACGGTACTTGCTCATTAACCCCTTCGCTGCGGGGTTATTTTCCCGCTGTGCGGGGGGGGCGCACGGTGCCCGCATGCTCATGACGAGCTGAGCTCGTTATGAGGCACGGCGCTCCTGTGCTCATGACGAGCTCAGCTCGTCATGACCACACCTGTTCCCGTGGAACGCTCAGCACAGCAGGGGAATTATCCCCGCATGCGAGCGTTGCACGGCTCATGATGAGCTGAGCTCGTCATGAGCACCGGAGCGCCGTGGCTCATGACGAGCTCAGCTCATCATGAGCATGGAAGGGGTTTAACCGGTTGTGTTAACTTAAAGAAAACGGGTCCGTAGTGAGACTGGTGCATCGCAAGCATAAGTCAAAGTGGTGCCGGTGATGTCGAGGGAACACTGATCAGGCAAGCGCATAGCAGGGAAATAAAGGCATGTGGTACAAGGCGGTGATGTTAAATTAAACACTGATCAAGCAAGTAATTGTGCCGGGTGTTTGTAGTCACATCAAGAGACGGCGTGGCCTAAATTGGCATTAAAGACACTCACCAATAGCTATTCCGTTGTTCTCCAGGTAGTGAGATCAACTGGAATGCCTGGGGAAGTCACTTAACGAGCAGCAAAATGGCGGCCGCAAAGCTCCGAAAATTTCGGAATGGGGTGCGTTTAATTTGCGTTCTGAGTGACGGATGACGTCACAGGGCGAAAGAACTCAAAAAACACGCCCCTGAATCCGAAAGAGACGGGGCTTGAACGGAGTGACGCCCCTCTCCTCCAATGGCTGGCCTCCGTTTAGGAAGCCAGCCAATGGAAGAGAGAGGCCGGTTCAAGCCCCCATACTTAAAAACATTAAATCTCTCACCGGAAACTGCGCAAGCGCAGCCTTACAGTCCTCGACCTAAAAAGCAGCTCCTAACAGGGGAACAATGGATGGGCACAACTACTTGGTCCATGTTATGGAGGACAGCTAGCCAAACACAAAAAGAAAAATAAAGGGTCACTTTAAATGTGGAAATTGTACAGCCTGTATTTTTTAATTTGATACAAAGGTCTTTGAGTATGCTAACAAGAAATATGAACTTTATTTTGTCTCTAACTGTAACTCTCGAAATGTAATTTATTGCAGCTGGTGCCCTTGTGATTTGATGTATATTGGTCAGACTTCGCAACTAATCAAAACTCGGATCAGCCAGCATCGCAGCAGAATAAGATCTGGAGTACTAAATGCACCCTTGATCACACACTTTCAAACAATGTGCCACACCGCTGACAAGATCAAATGGCAGATGATTGACGTAGCCACCATACCAGAACGAGGTGGTAATATTACAGAGATACTACAGAGACAAGACTGTCGCTGGATAGAACGGGTAGATTCTATTACCCATGGGCTCAATACCGTTGAAGAATGGCGTGGATTTGTGACAACTCTGCACACTTCGATACATGTCCTAGAGGAACATGTGGCAGGTGAATAATGATCTAGAAAGTATCTTTGATACCTAATGTGCGCTACCTAAACTTCTGTACTCCGATATATGTAATATGTGAAGTATGACTACAGCTAAGTGATATACCTTCTCTGGTCACATGCTGTAACTATATTGTAGTGGAAGTTCCATCTTTTGACGTATATAGCAGGTGACAATGTATACAACCCATTTATGAATCACGGCATTCAAAGAATTGCACTATGCAAAACTGTACTAATACAAATAGATTAATACCCTCCTATGAAAACTAGAAGATGTTCTAAATATGCATGATTTCTGTAAACTACTGCATAGTATTTTTTCAGTTTTTACTTTTCTGAAAAAATAACGCCCTTTCTCTTCCCCTTATTTTTCCACCGTACTCTCTTTTATATGAGTATTGATCTATGTCTCAAGACTTCTCTTTATGTATTCCACTCCATCCTGTGTGAATGTTTAGCCCCAAGGCGCATAGAGACTTTTACGATCTTCAACATCCGTTTACTCTAAAAATGTATCTTACGATTAATGAGTTACAAGCAATTAAGCCTGGCTACATGGAGGGAGGCTTATCAAAGGGACGCATCTATGGGTTGGTAGAAATGCCCTGGGGTGTAATTTTTTAACCCAAAGACGCTTATAGAATAATTTTTTAACCTAAAGATGCATATAGATTCTCACGAGTTGGTACATCCGTGATATATGACTAATGGGTTAACTAACTTACTTTTAAACTGGTAATGGGCCTACATAGAGCTGCCAATCGGCATCCTTTAACACCCGAATCGCCAGCTGACACCGTATGTTTGTGGGAGATGGCTAGGGGCTGCTTCTCCTCAACCCCATCCCACAGCTTTTCTAGTAGAATGCAGTAGTAATTGTCACTCCCTATATTGCCTTCACATAGGTTGGAATCTGGTGACTATTGCACGTGCCCGTGCTGATCATTGGTATTCACGACTGAGGTGGGCCTTTCCCTGGCTGGGAAGTCACCATCCTTGGACTACGATTGAAGAACTATTTCCAAATGACCAAATAAGACTGCACCCCCCCCCCCCCACTTCACCGTGGGCGAGTACTTCCTACTTTTATATGAATCCAAGTGCATCATTCAACATCATTTTTATATTCAGCTGTGCCTATCTCTTATTTCCTACCAACAGTGCCCGAGCAGACCTAACTGAGAGTACTCTTTCTTTTTGTTTTTCACACTCTAGTCTTCAGCCACTCCAATCCCTGGGTGTTTTTCGCACTGTTCACATTAGCAGTTTGTGGACTTGACTCAAGTACTTTTTCACATAAGCGCAAACTGAGGGATTTTCAATCCCCCATCCGCCTCCCCCCCGCCATTGGTGCAGTTTTGGCAGTTCGCTATTTTTTAATCACTTTAGTGCATGTGTTCCATATCATAAGGTCCTGAAGAGACCCCCTCCCCCCTCATGGATCACGGGGTCGAAACATCGTCGACATACAAATGAGCCTCCTTCAGAGACCGCTATTATTGTCCTAGAGGACGTATTGATGATTTGAACATATTGTATTGTGGTCTTTTGTTGTATATATAAAAACCTTTTTTGACCAATTGTCCACACCCCCTTTCCCTTTATAAGGTTATATTTCACTTGGGACTACGCGCACTTATATGTGTACATTTTTTGTGAACAAAAATATCACTCAGTAAAAATGTTTGTCTTGAGAACTATATCTAGTGTGTGGTTCTGATTCTCCTTCTGACATTTACCGCCCACACATCTATTTGCGATTGGGCTCTTTTACCTATCAAGTATCCAGACACATAGGATGCAGGAACTGTTGGTCTGCGTTACAATAATAATACCCTGGTTCCTTGTGGGAAGGATAACCCTTGTTTCAGATACATAAACACAAGAAGAGGCATGACACATGAATGCCATGAACAAATGAGAACAAAAGATACAACAGCAATGATAGAGCCAACAAATGGAAAGCCTATGGGCGGGCTGAAGCCCTCTGAATTATAAATAAAATGTCCCTTGGAGATAGCACATGTGCTGTATAGCCAAGACCGAATAAGCAAAGAAATACCTGGATGAGGTCTAGTGAAACTACGTAGATTTGTTTGCTGGTCACCAAGAGAGGACCACACCCTTAAAAGAGGCAACTATCCTGCCGCAGTATCCAGGGAGCATAGTTGATGGCCTTTACTTCCACTTAATGCTGGGCATAAACTGAAAAAGCAGGTCAGGTTATTACCCGACAAGCCTGTGGGAAGGTTTTGCTATATTGATCATCATAAAGGAGAAAATCGACTGCCATGCTTTTTTACACACTGCTTGAATGATATTACTACAACCCTCCCTACATTTTATTAAGGGATCAGTGTAGAATACAAGTCTACAGAGATGTGGGTGCGTGGTTTATTATTAGAAGCTAATCCAGAGCCACGGACAGGCATGCTCGTATGGTTTTAAAGGGGCGATCAGTTAGATCAACTAACTACAGGTTGATAGCCTTGAACAATGAAGTTGAACATTTTTATGCAAACATTTTTATGGGAAGAAATTAAGGACTGGGCATCCGTATCCAATTTTATTTCATCCTACTGAACGGGCTACCAGCCACAGCATGGTATATCTGATAACATCACCATAATCTTGTCCATGCTGAAAGAGTACTCCCTGCTCTGATCTCTGCTCTACAAGTGTTTTGTACATTTGAAATAAAAAAGCAGACAGGAGTCCACTATGCTGGATGCTTGATGCCAGAGTTATTTCTCCAATTCTGCTACCATCAATTCAAATACTCTGTAGTAAAACAGAGGGAAGAAAATTAGGCCCCAATACCATTACTTCCCTTTACATTCCAAACTGGCCGTAAGCAACAGTGCGGTTTAGCACCCCTTTTGTATAACCATTATTAGGTCAAATTAAAAAGAGTCTCTGGGTCCTTCTCTTCTTAACTGGTCTTAAATATTTAGGTCAAGTACAGTATGCAGATGATGACACTGTAGATCAGACAAAGGTTGTTGGTTGCATCTGGGCTGGTAGTGCAATAGACGTAAGGAAGCCAGAAATTGACTGTTACTGGGCAGAAAGCATGGAAATCTGGCACTATGAAGGGTCTTCTCCAAGTGTCAATCATTTTCACCATTTAGCATCGAGCTTGCGGACCAAAAGTCCAAGGAGCCAACCCACTCCGCCAACTAACAGGGGAGAAGACCCTCGTGTCCCTGCCTCCCACCCACCTCAGCTTCCATTATGAAGCAAGGTAAGCGCCCATCCTTACCCGCCATTCACGCCAACCTAGACCGTGTAGTACCCGTCCCTAATGGTAAAAACAATCTCATCATATAGCACCTCGCTCCCGGACTTTAAAAGTAAAGGAGTAAACTCAACCCCCCCACAAAGGAAGATTCGTGACCTCACGACCCTGATCTAGGACCCGTGAAGGTAACTATCCCCTGCTCTAGCAATAACAATAATTGATTGATCGGAACTATCCCCAATCTTATGATCACTCGTTCTATCTCAGTTTTCAGACGGCTCGGCAACTGCCCGACTGCAGTCCCACGTCCAACCAAGCCTCTCACGGACTTGGCAGGTTAGTGCTCCTTTCACCAACGTTCACCACCACCCCACCTCACCCACGTCGACCGCAATCCTCCCAAACTTCGCTTGGCATGCAGGATCATATTTAGGCGATTCATTCTGAATTTCACTGTGTTACCACCGTCACGAGCACCCCATGTTAGATAAGCTCTGTCTTCGCCTAACCAAAATCACAGACATCTCGCTGCCCACCTTCATATGCACTAGCGAACAGACTAGAAAAGAATGACCACTTAATCACTAAGTCACCGCACCGTTTTTTCACTGTGCTACATGAAAATGCACGCATGCATAAGGAACCACGACAAAGCATCCTGTCACTTATATGACATACCACTATTTCAGATAAATAATTCACTATGAGATGTATTTAAGAGTGGCCCTTATTTTATACATGGACCATGCTGAATGTTTTCTAACTATGATCTCAGGCAGATGCCTTACGTTGTTTCTCCAATTTTTTGTCCCCCTCTTTTCACTTTTACAGGCGTTCGTATTGTAAACAGGCAGTGATTTAAAACAGTCCTGATGATGATCCCGGTTCATTAGGAGCCATAGGGATCGAAACGTTGACGCTCTAAAAACAGTGTTACATGTAACTTATTGCACATATTAATCTGTAAACACTGTTTGTTGAGACTTGCGGAATTGTTCATTTAATTCGCAAGCCACTTTTTGGCTCCAAAGAAATTTCTACTTGCCTGTTAAACCTTTCCTTTTACTTACCTTTTCTCTTATTCTATGGTTTTTCTATGTTCTTGGGATAGGTACAGGATTGTGCCCTATCTAAATGTTCTTATTTGACCCCCTCCAGGTCAGTTAATCTCTTGTTATCTTTAAAAATAAAATACTCCTCGCCCGGCTGGGCTTGGATGTCTCTGGATGACATTATTTTAAATTGGAGTTTGATTTTTATCTGCATAGAGTGGTAGGCGATTTTGACTTGATTCAGGACCTCTGCAAGGGGTTCCATATAGAGGTTGAACATGGCAGGGGATAGGATTGATTTGATTACGTGGGATTGTTAGTTCAGGTATGAGGTGAACTACTGAAGGACACTAGCTGGATGCCTGAACGCCGAGAGAGGGTATTTAGGAGAATTATGTGGTTGACCGTATCAAAGGGCGAGGAGAAGTCCAGAAGTTCTAGTTGCCGATATGAGGAAGTGACTCAGTTTGGTGTGCTAACATGCCTGAGGCAGTGCCAATTTGTTTTGTTTTTGGGGTGGGGGAGAAACTAACACCCTAGTTGTGGTACATCTTGTTAAATATATGGAAGGTGTTGAAAAGTTATCTTTGCTAGTTTCTAGTAAATTGTTGGTAATCTCTTACATCATTCTGCATTTTATTATGTTAGTAAGAGCTTGAAGTCAAAATCCAACTGGTCAACTTGTAAGCTACTCTAGAAGAGGAAATACGTATCAAGCATAGTACTCATCACCCTATAAATGCTTAAATGAGTAACCACAACTTGATTGTGACCAACTACCAAATTACTGTTATCTCTAAATCCCCCAAAATTATGAAAAAACACAAACAGGTCATCTTTATATGAGCTGATTACTTGGAGAGTGAATCTGTCATTAGGCATCTACAAACTGGCTTTTAGAACATTGAAAGGACAGCGACTGTCATAGTAGATGTTTTCACGAAGATTTTGAGACCACTGCCATGAATGAATAAATATTATTTCTTATGAAGAGCAAACTTTGCCCAGAGGCGTCAAGGCGCTGCGGAAAGGGCCACCAGACGAGAATACGTAAAAGGCTCACAGTGATAAGTTGGTGAAGAGCCAAGTCTTCAGGGCCTTACAGAAGATAGAGTGAGAATCCAGTCCAGAGATTGAGGAAGGAAGGGAATTTTAGAGCCTAGCCACAGCACAGGAGAAGGCTCTGCCCCCCCCCCATCTTACTCTCTTAAACCCGGGAACTACCAGC
The DNA here is from genome assembly GCF_964263255.1 of Lissotriton vulgaris. NCBI lineage: Eukaryota > Metazoa > Chordata > Amphibia > Caudata > Salamandridae > Lissotriton > Lissotriton vulgaris. Next base: position 874,104,850 of record NC_141694.1, read on the forward strand.
AGATTTTTACTGGCAGATCTTAACTGCTTAGCAGGAGCGTATTTTTGAAAGAGCCTTTTAATGCCTTCCGAACCTATGTTATAAAAGGCCTTGTGAGTAAGACGGAGGGCTTTAAACAGGATTCTGCAACCAGGGGGAGCCAATGCAGCTTACCGATAGTAGCCGATACTGAATGGTGTTTGGGAAGGCCCATCACCAGCCTGGCTGCTGTGCTCTGCAACAACTGTAGTCGATGAACAACTTCCTTGTTGATACCAAAGTAAAGGGGCTTACAATAGACCAGTCTGGACAACACTAGGGCAACATTTGCCTGCTTTCTGGAGGAAAAAGAGAGAAATTGGGATATCTTCTAAGAATCCTGATGGTCCTAAAGCAGGTGGACACCGTTCTACTGATCGGAGGGCCCAGAGAAAGAGATTTGTTAACTAAAATACCAAGATTTTTTGATATGGACCCTGGGCTAGGGCCAAGCATGTCAGGCCACCAGGCATCTGACTAGATATCCTGTTGATTCCCAAAGATCAAAACCTCTGTTTTGTCACCTTTAAGTCCGAGATAGTTCTCTACCATTCAGGAGGCCACTGCTTCCATGCAATTTTTAAAATTAGTTGCCGATGCTTCGATCCCGTTGGGAATAGACACCATAATTTGTGTCTCCTCTGCATAGGACAGCACCTCCAGCCCAAAGGATCTTACGACTTTGGTTAGAGGGGCAACATAAATGTTAACAAGCATTTACAATGCAACAGTCTCGCCTTTGCAAAAGTTAGAGCTATTGGCATTGTAAATGACAAAATTGTTATTTATGTGTTGGTTTTGAAAACAGGCCTTCCAGGACACCCGGGTGAAAGCCTATTTCTCAATCAGCTCCTTCCAGCTGTTCTGGTTCGTGGTGCTCAGCAGGTCCCTCATGTTTAGGGGCTTCGAGCCGGACTCTGGTGGGTGGAAACAGCCCTGGTGCGCAGAGGAGCGCTGTGTACAAACCTAGAGCCTCGGTCTCCAGGGAGACTGCCCTGTGCTGCGGGCAGGACTCGCTACCGGACTCCCCGGGGAGCAGAGGCAGGGCCACCGGAAGGTAACTAGATACAAAAGACAGTCAGCGATTGACAAAGCAACCGTAAGCAAGCAGAGGACATCAGGGTGTCATGACACCCATACAAGAGCCAAGATGCTCAGACACAGACAGGAGTTCATTGCAGAAAGACGGGTCAGTGATATTCATGTTCTTCCAGCCACGCCGCTTTGCTTTGATGGAAGGGGCAGGCTTTGCTCCACGCGCTCGCCATTTGTCACTAAGCCCAGTCCTTTTCAGACTGGGGGGCGTGTTTTTCCTTCCTCCCCTCTTCTCCATTGGCTGGAATGTAAACAACGGGCGTGTTTTTCACTTGTTGTTTACATTCCAGCCAATGGAAAGAGGAGAGAAAGAAACGAAAAAAACACGCCCTCCAATCCGAAAAAGATGGGGCTTAGAGCAAGAGAATGACGTAACTGAGACCTCTTCTCCAATGGCTGGCTGCCGTTTAGGAGGCCAGCCAATGGAGAAGAGGGGCAGGGTTAACCCTCGCTACTCAGAGTCACTAAATCTCATGAGCGAGGCTGCGCATTTGCTCAGCCTACGCCACGCGAGACCTAAAAAGGGCAGTGCTCAAAGAGGAGCCCTGAGGGACACCAAAATACAAATGATTGGGGGATGAGTAAAATTGATACATCCTGGCGATCTGTGACTGGTCACTAAGGAATAAGGTAAGCAGCGTCAAACCAACGCCTCTAAACCCCATTTCCTTAAGCCTGCCCACCAGTCTCAAATGGGAGATGGTACTGAAGGCTGCTGTTAGGTCCAGAAGGATCAGGAGTGTGGTATGACCAGCGTCAACCTGACCTCGGATGTTGTTAATTACAGAGGTTAATGCAGTCTCAGTACTGTGATCACTTCTAAAACCATGCCATCGAGCAGCTGATGTTGCTCCAGATAGGAACGAAGGTGAGAATTCAAGTGTTTCTCTAGAGGTTTTTCTGGGACAGTTAATAGAGAGATGAGGCAATCATTTTTTAACTCAGCGGGGTCCTGAAGGGGGCATTTTTCCAGGAGGCAGGTACTGCCCAGGTCATTCATTAGACCTATCGGCAGCCTTCGAGGCGGTAGACTACAAATTACTCATTAAGTTACTACAAGAAAGGTTAGGAGAGGATGAGGTGGTCCTACAGTGGTTCACCCTTCTACAGAACAGCACACAAAGAATAAAAGTCAATAACTTATTGTCAGATCTACACCCCGTCAGCAGAGGGGTACCCCAAGGTTCAGTTCTCTCACTGCAACTTTCCAACATCTACATGGAACCCCTCACCTCCATAAAAAAAAAAAAACATCCCCTTCCACCTTTATGCGGACACCCAGATCTATCTCGAAACCTCCTCCATTGACAATCACAGACTAAACAACACTTCAAGTGAAGTCCAACACTGGCTAACACTCAACCACCTGAAACTCAACCAAGATTCAACAAAGAAAAGACGGGAATCCTACTCATCTCCAATAAGGAGCAGAACAATCAAGTCTCAGAATGGCTAAAAGCTATTGATGTGCTCAACTGCAATCTCACCCTGACCAACTCCGTAAAATAACTAGGGTTCACCCTTGACCCAAAATTATACCTGGCCATACACAACAGAAGTGCTGCTAAGAGCGCCTTCCTCAACCTTAAACTACTTACCAAAATAAAACCCTTCATCCCTCCCAGTGATCTCAAACAAGCCACTCAATCCCTGGTGCTCACAGGCTGGACTACGGGACTGCAACACTCATAGGAACAGCAAACTCCTGCCTAGCTCCACTTAGATCAATTCTTAACGCAGCAGCCATAATAGTCACCAGAGTGAAGAAATTTGAGCACATTTCGCCGGCACTCAGGAAGCTAAAATGGCTCCCAATCAAAATGATTTCAGAACTGCTCGTCTCATGCGCAAAGCTCTACACACCGGGAAACCCTCCTACTTCGCCACAAAACTCAAGAAAGCTGGCCACACAAGAAGCCTTGGGAGAACCAACACTCTACTCCTCATCCCCCCGAAAACCCACAAACAAAAAACCTCACCTGGATCCTTCTCTGGAAATGCGTCGAAAATCTTGAACTCCATCCGAGTCCATATCAGGACTAACTCATCCTTTGGGCAATTCAAAAGGCAGCTTAAAGACTTCTTCCTCAATCGCTCCCCTCCAAATGGATAGAATGCAGAATCCGGTCAATTGAAACACTCAACCACTTTAATATTAAGATTTCTATCTCACCCACCTTCTGACTCTTCCCTTGTCCCCCCTCCCTGAAATGGTCTCTCCTCGAGTCTATGTATATATAACCTCAAGACGCTGGGATCTCCTACTATTCAATGTATATCTGATCTGAGTCGTTTGACTCTACAATAATTCAACATGTATGCTACTGTTTTTCTTTTTGTTTGTTTCCCTCTCAGATTTTCTCCTGCCATGCAATACATATTTTGAGCGGAGACTTTAGACTCGCCTAGAGTCAACATGTACACTACTGTTTTCTTCTGTGATTTCTTTAACACCTATGCTGTAAAGCGCTCTGATACTCTGTCTTTCTTTTAAGATAATGAAATCTGTTAGTCCTGATCTTTTGAGCAATCTGCTCACTTTCTATGTCCCCTCCCGCCAGCTTCGCTCGGCCGGGCAACATCTGGCGGTTGTGCCTAGAGTTAGGCTCTCCCGTGCTGGCGGACGTTCCTTCCGCCACCTTGCCTGAGGCTATGGAATTCTTTGCCGGAGCAAATCCATGGCATTGACGGCTTGTCTGCTTTTAGGAAAGATATTAAAACGTTTCTTTTTCCTCTAGTGTAGCTTCTTATAGGATTAACAGCCACTTTTTAGTCTGTTATGTAGTCTGTGCCTTCACACGGTCAGCGCCGGGACGCCCCTTTGCTGGGGCAGCTGCGCGCTATATAAAACCCATTAACATAACATAACATACCTTTGGGTCTAATTAGCGCTGTATAAAACCCCGAAATAAATAAATAGCTGCATTAAGTATTGAAATATACTGGAGGTACAATAACCTCCCTTCCTAATTTCAAAATCTTCAAAAGGCAGGACTCCAACAGGGAACCAGACTTTATTCTATTTAGCAGACAATCTGTATACTCTTTCAATAGAGGGGATGGTAAGTAGATTAACTGCCTTCATCGGGGTTACGGTGAGCTAGGTAGTGATTCTGATCCCAAACGATCTGTGGCATTGTTGGACAACCTTGACTACTCAATCTTTGTTAAAAGACTTGACTCTGGCAAGTGTGTCACAGATACCTAAGGCTTGTTTGTATCCTTCGTTGCACTCTGAAAAGAGGGTTGCTTTAGAGCAGTGGTTCTTAACATGTGGCTCAGGGACCAGGGAGCCTACTCAAAGTTCCACAACTGCTTAGAAAATTAAATATTAACAGATTTATATGAATAAAGAAGCAACATTGTACTATTGTAAATTTTAAACAAATTCTGCAGATGTCGGAATTTGAAATTGGAAGCCAAAAACTAAAGTTGTATTTTCTTTGATTGATTCATGGTAGCTGTGCAAGTGCATCAAACAGAATCTAGCAAGGACAATAACTGCCACCAAATGAATTTAGAAAAGCTCCAACCGTCAAATTCAAATTTAGATTTTTTAATATGTTTGAATTAAATAAATATTTTATCATTTCTATATTTGTTTGATAAATGATTTTTTAAAATTTATTGTTTTGCTGTTCAAACTATTAAAAATACTGGCTTCTAGTAATTACTCAGTGCGTATTCCTGGATTACAATAATGAGTCCGTGCGGGATCCACAGAAGTAGGGGACTGGGTCAGAATGAATCCAACTGTTCAAATGGATACCAAGGGGTTCCAGCCTCTTCACTTCCCCATTTAATATTTACGTGCAGCCAATACATCAGATGATTAGGATTCTCAGTGCAAACTTCTATATTTATGCAAAATAATTGCATGTGGTTCTTCAACTTCCAGAGGTTACTAACTGTGGTTGTGAGCAAATTGGATCTAAACTAAACGTTTGCCATTTGCTTTGAATTACTATGATGAGTTTCTTACTTGCACCTCCTACATGCCTACAAAGGTATAATAATAAGAGCAGACTATATCACAAAGGAAACTATACCTTACATCTGGAAACCATAGTACTGAGTTACCTGATTTCTAGATCCCCTGGATACACTAGCTAGGAACTACTCAGTGCAAAATTCTCATTAAGCCTCTGCAGACCCTCATTGTGAAGCGAAAAAATGGATGGAAGATACCAATGATCAAATGGATTCAACGCAAAGAGCATAGATTACCCTTCAACTCTATCCAAAAATGCTGCCAAAAAATTCAAACACAATACTTTGAGAAAAAATCCGGACATGCTGTTCTCGGACCCATATTTTGATATAGTCAAAGGCATCATGATGAACGACCTCATTTTCTACACTGACAAAACAGCTAAATGGCATAACGCCCTGACAGAAATGCTGTTCACTAAAACTATAAAAAACATACCATATGGCACAAAAATAACGACCTCATTAACTAAAAGAAGTAATACAGATTTATGCATTACCATGTATAAAACGGGAATAGTGCTGATACAAGCAACCAACAGAGAACTCGAGAAATTTGAGATAGCCTTCCAAAACTTAAAGAAATACATAGAAGGACCAAGCTACCAACAAAACTTGACATTACCAGATGTCACACTTGAAAATAACGACCCTAATACTAGAGACACCATTCAAACGGAAGGCCAGAACAACCAAATTGGTAACACCGGAGATTCAACCGAAAACGCGAGGATAATTCCAGAGAATGAGATAGTAAGGACAGCGCTGTCCACTAACCCTCGAAATAAAGAGAAGAACCAGGCCCCAAGGAAAGAACCGTTGTCGCTAACGCACAACGCGACCGCGCTTGAAGATTGTACCCCAGCTCCAAGCGAGTCCCTCTACAAAGTTAACGAAAGAAATAAGGTAGATGATATTGACCCACTCCATCCTCCCTCGAAGATGAGACTTGAGCCCCAGAGACCCCTATCCACAAAAACACCCCTTACATCCCATAACATTAGAATTAATGGGGACACCTCTCATAGAACCTCTTATAGAACCAGAACTCATAACCAAACCAAGGTCACTAAGAAAAGATTTGTGGCAATCAGAACAGATTATTCACGAAAAAGAGCAAACTCTAATACCAATCCAGCCAGGGCTATCTCACATACAAAATCATCCCGAACACAGAAACAATTCATGGAAGTTCAGAAACTCGTAGATAACCTGGCACAAAACTCGATGAAAATCTCACAGACAATTGGAAAAATCTAGGAGACGACGATAAGTACGCACACCAAGGTCTCACACATCCAGAATCTGGTACTCAGACCCAACAGACCTAGCAGGACCAAGCCCGTGTCAAATGAAGAAGCTCTGGCTTTACTCCGATCTTATGAACAACCTACCCGGAGTAGGGAGGAGAATATCAAAGTAGTACCTACTGACCCTAATAGAACGTCCAGAAAGAATGACAGGAAAGCAATTCACCAAAATTTACAACAAATTCAACTAACCGCACCCGAATCCGATAATGGAAAATGCGTAAAATCTCAGAAACCCCTGAATTGTCTACTACTTAACTGTCGTTCGGCAACTAAACATGCATCAGACATAGCTGCCCTCATCATTAATAAGGAAATTGACTTGGCCATCCTCACGGAAACATGGCTCAATGAATCATCATCTCCTACCATGGACCTCTTAATACCACCACAATATAACATCGTCAGGTTAGACAGACCAAGGAATGTGGGAGGATGCATAGCTTGCATTCACCGCTCAGAGATCGAGGTCTGCCAATTCCAATCTGACCCCCTAGACTCCTGTGAATACCTTGGTATCAATGTAAGAACACCAAATAATCAAAGCTGCATCTTGCATGCATTCTACCATCCGCCAGGAGAGAATGCAAAGTTCACAGAGCAATTGATGGAGATCATAACGACCAACTCTAACTCGGATGCCAATAACATATTCCTAGGCGACTTTAACCTCCACTGGGATGACGGCAATGACAAACTGGTCAACTCGCTTAAAGACTTCCTCAGTGAGCTAAAACTTATACAAGCATGCAACCAACCCACTCACAAGGAGCGACCTTAGACTGGATTATTGCAAGAAAGGATGAGGCATCAATCCTCGCTATAGACCCATGTGACTGGTCTGACCATCACGTCATAACATTCGCGATACCGACAATGAAAAAGGGTAGGACCGTGCAACCACGCAAGCTCAAGAAACTGATCCGAGACACAAAAGAGGCTAATATTGAACTACTGGTTGAAAGGTGTGAGAAAGATCTGAAGCCACCTTACAATAAGCAAAATGTAAATGAGCTGACGGATCACTACATAACCGCGATCGGTAATATCGTCAATGACACCATGCCCCAAAAACTGAAAAAAGTCTCAGAGAAACCAAAAAATCCTTGGTTTAATGAGTCATTGTACGAGGACAGGCGCAAACTGAGAATGGCCGAAAGGAAATGGAGACAACATCCCTCCTCCCCGGAGCTGAAAGCCCTCAGAAAAACTAGAAACGAATACAACAAAAAGATAATCAACTCCAAAAAAGAATTTATCAGATCGGAATTGGACAGTGCCACAAACAGACCACGAAAACTCTTCAAGATTTTAAAACAACAGTCAAACAAACTAGCCAAAACGGTTCAAGAGAATACAAAAACTCCCATAAGCTGCGAGGAATTCTCCTCATTTTTCACGGAAAAATCTAAATTGCTAGAGGTTGAACTCTCAAATGCAGCAACAAAACTCATGACCCTTCCTCCACCTAAAAATGAGGCCAATGTCTCAACAGAAGGTCTCCAAACAAAAAATAAGGCAAAATGGGATACATTTGAATTATATGACCAGAGAAAGATCGCCAAAACGCTGGCGGAACTCAGATCGAACAACCACTATCAAGACCCTCTACCGGGAAAGTGTGTAAGAAAAATCAGCCACACTCTAGTTCCGATCTGGACCGAGATAATAAATGCCTCACTTGCACAAGGAACCCTCCCGGACTGCCTAAAAACAGGGCAGGTAGTGCCCATCATCAAAAAAACGACAGCTGATGCAACAGACCCGAACAACTATCGACCAGTGACCAACATCCCTCTACTGGCCAAACTCATTGAGAAATGCGTACAGGGCCAACTAAGTCAACATATCGCTAAATTCTCGCTACTTGACGATTGCCAATCAGGATTCAGAACAGGACACAGTACTGAGACTGCGATCCTGCATATTGTCGATGACGCCCTACAAGCCTTAGACCGAAATCAAACATGCCTACTAATCCTCCTAGACCTGTCATCAGCATTTGACACGGTAAAGCACGAAGTGCTAATGACCAGGCTACAAAACAGGATGGGTTTGTCCGGAAACGTGCTGAAATGGTTCAACTCCTTCCTACAAAACAGGACTCAGCGATTCTTGGTGAATCAAGCAATCTCTTCCCCGAGCCCCAATGCAATCGGGGTCCCACAAGGCTCAACATTATCCCCAGATCTATTCAACTTGTATGTAGAACCTCTCACGGAGATTCTTCAACAATCACAGATATCCTATCACATGTATGCGGACGACACGCAATTATACATAAAGATCGCCTCCCTTGAGGACATTGACCTAATGAACAAGACACTAAAGAGAGCTCTGCAATGGTTAACAATGAACCATCTGAAACTAAACGCCCAGAAAACAGAATTCCTGCTAATTTCACCGACAAGGAGCCAATCTGATGTTAAGGAATGAACTAAATTGGTGACAGCGCTAAATTGCGCCCCGACACTAGTTAACTCAGCCAAATCACTAGGAATTACGTTAGATGAAAACCTCGACATGAAAGACCATATTAATTCAATGGCCAAGAGCGCCCGCTTCCACTTAAATTACTTAAGAAAACTGAAACCCTTTATCTCAGAGTCGGATCTAAAACTGGCTATCCAATCACTAGTTATCTCGAGGATCGAATACGGCTGCACCACACTAGCTGGCCTACCGAAAACATCCACAGCACCACTAAAAGCCTGCCTCAACGCAGCGGCAAGACTCATCACGGGAACGAAGAAATTCGATCATATATCTCCTCACCTGAAAGCACTAAACTGGCTACCCTACGAAGCCAGAATTCAAATGAAGATGGCCTGTATTACACATAAAGCGGTTCACCACAACACGCCTAGATACCTAGCCAAGAAACTTAAGCTATCAGGAGGTAACAGAACAACTAGAAGCGCAAAAGAGCTGCTATTGCGACCAGCCTTTTTCCACAAGAAAAAGACTTACAACAGAGCATTCTCTGGAGCTGCCCCCAGAATCTGGAACTCACTCCCGCCAAGCATCAGGAAGATTCAAAATACAGTAACATTCAAACGAGAACTTAAGAGCCACTTGATGAGTAAATACCCTACATAGAGAAACCTACGGATTACTGAGACGATCATTTACGCTAACAGAGGATTGTCCACTTCATGAATATTGGAAGATCAATACCTGACATCTGACTGTGTCCATGTTCAAGCCGAGTCTAGACACATACTGCTACCTCATATACTTGTGAACTTATAACTATATCTCACAGACAAAACTATATAACCTCTACCTCACCTTATTTATTCATCCATACTATCCTGATATGCACTGGAATACCATATAACCCTACCTCACCGAGCTTGGTTTGAGACCAATGCTAATTGCACAGACGTTAAGAACTTGTATATCTAATCACGTCCATTCATTATATTGCCTTCTACCTCATATATATTTTGTTGTTATTATTGCTACTATAATGTCTATTTGTTATTCTTTCCTTGTTAAGCGCTCTGATACCCACAGGTCTTGTACGCGCTATACAAAACACTATAAATAAATAAATAAATAAATAAATAAAATCAGTTATTGGAGTTTAGGATCCAATACACCCTAGTCCCCATATGTGGGAAGGTAGATATTTTTGTTAGTATATTTAGGAAGTCTGATTTGTATGTTTCTTTGCTTTTTAACGCAACCTTTAATATTAGGAATGTGTACAAATCCAAGTTACATAGGTTATATATAGTTTGTAGTTCAACAAAGGTTTTTGGCATTCCAGTAGAACCCAAGTCTTGGGTATACAGATTGCCTTTTTCTCCCCAGCAAGCTCACACAGGGGAGCTACCCTTTATTTTAATTTTTGTGTTACCTCAGTTTGATGTTTTCTCTGAGCCTTGGATTTTCTTGATTAAGTTTTCGCCCAGAATTTGAAGGGCCAAATAGTGTCTTTAATAATAATTGTTAGAGTTGATATCAAGGAAAATTGTCTTAAAATATCGGTTTGTCCTTTTTTGGGCAAATCCACCAAGTGGCCTGTCTTATCGGCAGGCACTTATGGACGTTTTTGTAGAATAACTCCACCTTCAAATGTTTGTATTTTGAATTTCTTTAGGACATTATGCTTCTCTTAAGCTTCCATAAAAAACATTAGATTTTAGGGCATCAAGGTTTTTGAAGAAGTTGGACAAGAGCAAGGGGGGTATGGATGTGATAAAGGTGACTTGGGGAACAATTATTTTCGTACTATCTATCCTACCCCACCATGTCAAAAATGTTGTGGACCATGTGGAAAGTCCTTAATTTTTGGGATGTGGGAGTCTTAAGCTAGTTTCCTTGCGTCGTCAAGGTTAGGATTACATTGTATCCCAAGATATTTGATTGCCATCTCGATTTAGTGCTGGTAATTATGGATGGTATGCAGAAATTGTGAGGGGAGATTTAGGTTGTCAATTTATTGTGCATCCCGAAACATCTGCAAAGAAGTTATTTGTGTCTAGGATCAAAGGTAAAACAATCTATGCATTTTGTGAAAAGATTAGGACATAGTCTGTATACAGTGCAACTTTATACGATTTTTTTTTTAATGGGTGCCCTGGGTGGAGGGGTTTGTCCTTATCGCAGAGAGTATGGGGTTGACTGCTACAAGGAATAGTAGAGAGCATAAAGGACATCACTGTCTCGTTCATTGAGAAAGACTTATTTTATAAGAGGTGTTCATTAAACCATATGTGAGCCAAAAGGTCTGGAATACGTGGCAAAGACCATGCGAACAAAGTTGTTACCCAGATTTAGCTTGTGCACAACTGAGCGCAGCCATAGCGATCGTGGGGGACAACAACGTTTTGGCTTACTTAAGTGGAAAAAAAAGCCTAATATTATCGAAAGAGTCTGCTTTTTACAAAGCCAGCTAGGTTTGGTGAATCAGCTGGGGAATTACTTAGAGTGTCAGTGCTAGGATTTTTGCATGAATTTTACAAACTACATTTAATAAGAAAATTGGCCTGCAATTTCTAATCTCTGCGGTATCTTTCCCTTCTTTATGTATGACTACGATTGTTTCTTCAAAGGCTGAGGCTAAGATCTCCCCAGATGTTTCCAAATGCTGGTCTTGGAAAAAACATTGGGAAATTTTCTTTAAAAAAATAAAAGATCCCCCATCTTATCCCAGTGCAAACTATGGACACTCAATAAAGCATACAGGACACCCAAGAAATTCTTTAAAATATACAGCTTGGACCGGCGATGGACTGGAGTTGGACGATGAAGATTGGCAGGCTGCGATATCTTCTCCTAAGGAGGTCGCGATTCCGGCGCGTCTCCGGCTGGTGCAACTAAAGATTCTACATCGAGTCTATGTCACGGGTCCACGCCTGCTGCGTATGGGTTATTCTGTTGACGGTTTGTGCAGGCGTGGGTGCGGTATGCTTGCTACTTTTCTTCATATTATATGGGAGTGTCCAGATGTTGTAGTATTTTGGAACCGTGTGCATGCTGTTATGGAAGAGGTAACGGGTGTTTCGTTGTTGCCGGAGGCCAGACGCTGTTTGTTGAATGTATGGGAGCCGAATGACTACAATGTGGCTCAGACTCAATGGGCTACCCTCTGCAATATGGTAGCAAAAAGGGACATAGCCCAACTATGGGGATCTCAGAGAGCACCTCTGGTCTCAGCCTGGAAAGAAAACATGGACTGGTGCATGTTCAGGGAAAAAACTGTGTATGTCGCTCGGGTAGGCCCAAGAAGTGGGGGAGGATATGGCACCAATGGAACTCGTATCGTGGAGAGATTTGCACCCCCCCTTTTGTGGAAGTCCCGGACATACCTCTGTCCCCGTGACCGTACATTCCCTGAATGCTACATAATACTGTTTATGATGTGCTCGCCCACTCCCGCCCCCCCCCCCCTCTCACGAGATCTTAGATCCTTCTATCGCATATGTCCTTTCAGATGGGATTGCCCCCCCTCCTCCCGGAGACGGACACTTACCGTATAGTTTTATTGCCTCGCTAGTTTTTCTGTTTGTGTTTCTTGTTTCTTTATAAAATGTAAAATGTGAAACCTTTAATTTATCCTCCCTACCGCCACGGGATCTTCTATAATGTTGTGCGCAAACGCTGCCGGGCCCTCGGGTTGTCGGCTGATGAGCTGTGTAACAATGCAACTTTGGTTTTCATTGCTAACGGCCGGCCCCTGTGGTTGTAGGTCTGCAACTGTATTATCCTTATTGTAATAAAGGTTTTCCAAAAAAATAAAAGACATTCTTTAAACAGGACTCCTTGAATCAGACCATTGCTTGAAGTGCCACAAGACATCTGGCTCCCTCACATTTCTTTCATGCAAACGGCTTGACAAATTCTGGACAGACATCACATCAATCCTAGAAGACCCATTTCATACTGAAATCCACCGGATCTACAACGCTGTGAACACCAGGCCATTACACCTCTTCCAGAGCTAAGTTTGAATGATCTATGCTTGCCTCTTTGACCTATTGCTAACTGCAGCTATTCAAAATATTCTTTGTGATTGGAAATCCTATCAGAATATCTCACAGCACACCTGGTGTGTCTGGGTTAGTTTTGCCACAAGCACCGACAACTCAGTAATTAACAAATATTTTAACCCTTTATCCTCACTGACTGTGGAATAAACTTGGCCTATATATAGAAAAGATAAAATTCTGTTTAATATAACCAAAAGGCTATATATATATATATATATATATATATATATATATATATATATATATATATATATATATCCATACATACACACAACTTGATTGCAGGTCGAAAGACACAAATATTCCTCCACATATATACAAATCATGGCATAGATTGGTTCATAAAAAACAAAGTGTGGAGGGTCAAGGGGAATATTTAATGACCTGTCTGCTCAATCCCCTATTTACAAGATACTGAACACACAAAAGACCAGACCAGGTCTGTGGATGGTGTATGGCTATACCAGTAACTGTGATACAGTTGGCTGCCCGTGTGAGCTAATGTTGTTGGAAAATGCAATTCAACACATAATGTTGTTGAACAATCAAGCTGGAACAATTCTCATCAGCCCACCTTTATGGTGGAGTATTCGTCATGTGAGAATTGTTGATCATTCCATACCGCAACTGACCATGTAGTGCCAGTGCGAGAATGGATATCAGATCTAGCCATGATGTTCATCCTAGACTGATGTAATTAATGTGCAGTGCTCAAATTATAGTGACAATTAAAATCGACTACCTAGATTCTGAGAGACATTGAAGCAGAAATCTGAGTGTCAAGGGTTAAAAACACGCCGAGTAATAAGATTACCCTGTGGCGCGGTGTAGTACGGTCGACATGTTTCAGCCTAAGGGGGTGGTGCCCCGGCTTTCTTCAGGACCTTTAAGACATGAAATAGCTACTGCAACTATACGTGATATGTTCAGATGAAAATATCAATAAATGTACTTGAAAAAAGGTACATATCTACCAGGGATCTTGAACGCTTAATATGCCCACTGGAGGGAGGGAAGCATATCTTCTTCCCAGCTTTGTGTGGGTGAAGACCTCACCTCACCCGGCGACCGCTCGGGAGTATGAGGTCCCGCTCTGTCCGTCGGTACCCCGAATTTGAAGCCAAGCGGAAGTGGAGGTGACCATTCTCGCACTGGCACTACATGGTCAGTTGCGGTATGGAATGATCAACAATTCTCACATGACGAATACTCCACCATAAAGGTGGGCTGATGAGAATTGTTCCAGCTTGATTGTTCAACAACATTATGTGTTGAATTGCATTTTCCAACAACATTAGCTCACACGGGCAGCCAACTGTATCACAGTTACTGGTATAGCCATACACCATCCACAGACCTGGTCTGCTCTTTTGTGTGTTCAATAGATTGGTTCATCCCTTCCTCTTATCTCTCACCTACCTCTCCCTCTTTCTTTCTCTCTATTTTTTCCCGCGATGGCCGTAGTCACAAACAGTGCTTTGGATGTGCTCTCAACTACTCTTGTATATCTCCACCTAGTAATGATTGATACAACTATAAGCTAGAAACAAGGAAATTGCATTATATTTATGTGTACATGTCCCCCTTTTTCCTAAAGCTAAAACCCATTAGTTATTTTGAACATAAAACGTAACTTTTGCCAAGTTCACCCATACTTAAAATAGTGTGAACTAATAGTCCCTCTCCCAAAATCACGAGCACACGTATGCCTATTTGAAACGAGATAAAAACTGTTGGAAGTGTCTTCAGAGTCGACTTTGAAGCCAAATGCTCTGCTGAATTATGCAGCGTGTTTCTCTTCCTACTTACGATTTCTGTTTTAGAGAATTAGATCATACTTGGCTCTGAAATGCCTAGATTTTGCTGCTGTAGAAGCTAAGATGTAGCATACCCTTAAGCAGTGATCACTATAGGGTTGCTTGATCAGGCGACGTCCAACAGTGACAAATTCAGCTTCAATGTAGTTTTGTAAAAGCCAGTGTCAAAAGAATGCACAAAGGTTACATTACTGACGTTGCAATAGTACTTACGTTGAATATGTGGTAATTATCTCACATCCCTTTTTATATAAAGGGAAAATAAACACAAATAATATAAAAGAAGTTAAACTTGAGGACAAAATGCTGTTGGTAGTCAGAACAAGAATTTCAGCTATTTCAGCTTTGTGTGAAACCAGGGACAGAGGCTAAATAATTCATGGAATACATCAGAAAAACAAATGATCCCCCTGGCGGGGAGGAAACAGCTGAAACTCTTGTTTCAGCCTTCCTCTTTTAAAGATGATGTAGCCTTATGGCTAGAGCGGTCGACCTCAAAGCTGAGGAATCGGGTTAGAGTCTCACAACGACGCTCAAAATCCTGCGATTCTGGGCAAATAATTTAATCTCCCCATGCCTACCTAAAAAAATAAAGAATGTGGCCTTCTGTTACGAAACTGGTGCTCATGTAAAGCGCTCAGATACCTGAAATCTTCGGGTCTAGTTTGAGCTATATAAAACTCTTTAAAAGATCTTACATGTATTGCTTAAAGTATCTCCAAGCTGGATAAAATCCTGGGATTCTGACATGGTATACAATAGCCTTACGTTGAGCTTAGTGGTTAAAGGTACCAATTATGGCAGGCACTAGCCCTGAGCAGTGTGGACTCCTGGGTAAGGCCCTGAAGTAGCTTTGTCCACCCAACTAATTACGGTCCCTCACTACAAAACTCCTGTGACCTCACACCACCCTGTAGTAGGTAATAATAGGGGCTTTTCAGGGGTACTGCAAGGTTGATGTGCCTTGCATACGTAACAGAGCTGCATAACCCCCTTTCCCTGGTCTTACAGTCGTGGCCCAGCGATGTGAAGCCTAGGTGAGAGGCAACTTTCCCCTGGACCTCGCACCACTGAACTATTGCGGCGAGGCATAGAAGCCAAGAGATGTTAGGTGCCAAATGCACAAATATTACAACTGTATTTTACAGTTAAACCTGTGGATGGAGAGCCAACTGACCTTTGCACTGACCAACCATTGCTCCACCACTGGCATCTTTACCATGGATTTCACAGCCATTAATAAACAACGAGATGAGGCACAGGCGATGTAGCAACAGTCCACAAACAAGCTATCACTCCAAACACAGGTCGTCTGTGCCTTTGACCTCATAAACCTCTCCACTCCATTCCACTAAGTAGCTCACATTTACATAACGAACTAATCTGGAAAAAATTAAGTTACCATTTCAGTTAACTCATGGATTGTGGATAGACCTGGAATAAACGTCTTCATCCAGCGTGCTCAATTTCGACTTGATGAAGTTTTAAAATCTATGTATAATTTGACTAGTTATTGTCTGTGTTTATTTTTGTTATTAATATCCGCACCAGAAAAGTAGATTCTTGCAAAACAGATGTAATGATGCTAGAGGATTCATTGTTAAATAGAGGTAATGTCCTTTGATATCACATGGAATGTGCTTTAAATAGGCCAGTACTCACCGGTATGAAGTACCTGCACTTTTCCATTTTCACCCTTAGAGTACCGAATTTTCTTCTTCAAGGAGTACCAGCACTCAAAGAAGCACAACCGCGGGATCAATGGCACGAGCGTGTAAGCATGTCACTCTACAGCCGTGCATTGGTGTGGCTCGAAGCTAGTGGTCTTCAAACTGTAATGCCCCCCCCCACCCCACCCCGTCATAGTGCAGATCTATTGACCCTGTCCAGTTAATCCCATTGTAGTAGGTGTGCGATGCACGGCTGGCTGCCTGTCCCATGCGAAAATGGACATACGGAGTTGTATAAAGTTATCATTATAAACTTTTTAGGAAGATCCAAGTGGTTTCACTCTACAGTTGACTTTGGGAGGCAGTGTAAAAAAACAATTGAGTTCTGTGTGGACAGAATTTTACAAGAGCAAATAATTAAGTTGCATTCAGTTTCCCTCACTGCCCTGTAAGAGAGAGAAAGTAGAAAGGATTTAGAAAGTTTGGGAAGTGAAGAGAGGGAGAACGAGCAAGAGACCTAGGGAACGACAGGGACACATTCCATAGTGATTGAATTTGTGAACAATTATTAAGATCCAATTCAATCAAACAACTGTGAAATATCAACTGAGCCCCCTCCCGCGCTACTTTATTTTCCCTCTGCTATTTTGAACGTAATATATGCGATGCACTTCCGCCCTAAGTAAGCCACCCATATGCTTTAAATGAGTTCTGCTGCAACATGTTGCATTTCATGTCTCTGGTTTGCTTGTGGTGGCGCCAGTGTTTTTATTAAGAATTTTGTGCAATATAGGCAGGACCGCTGGAATTATGCAGCAGTGGAGGACCAAATTATGCAACAAGAAAAGCAAATTATGCAGCCTAATGCTGCACATTTTAGGATACCATTACTTCATTATTTTGTCATGTTTACATAGGGTAACACGGTCTAGGAAAATATTTTACATAAGCACTACCAGTCTAATGCCCAAATAAAGCAATAAGAAAACTTAAGATGACCAGACAACCTTTGCCAAAGGGACTTCCAGTGAACAGAAACATGTGGCGCCATGCTTGTAACAACTTTTTAAAAAAAAAAAAATTTTATTGAACAAAAGCAGAGGTAGTAATAAGTTGACAGTCATAAATTTACAATTTTGACATAAAGTGCTTACATTACAGCAGTGCATCACAAGTACGATTACGGGGGGACCAGTTCTAGCCATCGCCATGTCAGTTGAAGGGGAAGCTCACCTCTATAAACATTCCAATGTCCCCATTTCCTATCCCAAGTTCCAGGACACCCCCTGACCTTGTAGACCGTTTTTTCGGACAACATACAGACATCCATCGCAGCAACCCACCTGATCAAGAGCGGTTTAGATGGTAAACCCCATTGCATTGCTATTTCACGTTTCAGTAAGAGGAAGCCCAGAGCCGCCCACTGTTGTTCCATTGTAGTGAGATCTGTGGGGTCCCACATATTTAGGAGTTCACTTTTGGGAGTCAGAGGGACATGTTTCCCCTTAACGTCAGTAATTTTGCGAACAGCACGCTCCCACAGATCTCGAATCACAGGGCATGCCCAGATAGTGTGGTAAAAGGTACCCATCTGTCCACAGTTACGGAGACAGGTCAGATTTGCGTCTACCAATCCTGGCCAGGAGGGGAGCGGACATGTATGTTCTGTGTAATATCTTAAGCTGTATGAGTCGAAATCGGTGGTTGCTTGCCGATTCACGCAGGGACATCAGTGCCGCCGGCCACTCGGTATCGTCGAGGACTCCGATCTCGTTCTACCATTTGTCTCTTAGAAGTTGGAAGTGTTGGGCATGTTATTGCATAATTTACGATAGGTATAAGATATCGCTTTGCCTGGAGGGGTTCTGATAAGAGTCTGTCCTCAAGAGGCGAGGACTGTGGAAGTGAGGAGAGGTCAGGGACACTGGTGAGTATGGCATGTTTGATTTGGAGATAGCGGAAGGCTTCAGGAGCTCTTCGAATGTCAGTAGTTTGCCCTTATGGAGCATGTCTCCTAAGGTAGAAATGCCTATCGTGTCCCACTTGTCAAAGCCCCGATAATGGCAGAGGGAGCCTAATTTATGGGAGGTCCAGAGTGGGGTGGATAGTGTGAGTGTGTCAGCCCAACTGAGTTGTTTGTTCGCGCGGTGCCAAAGTGATATTGTGTGGGACATCGGGCCAATGTATCGGGTGCGAGAATGTTTACCATATAGAGCCTCAAGATAGCCCCCGCGGCCAGTCTGGTATCTCTCCAGGTGAAAAGCTGGGTTCGTGGGTGAACCGTAGATCCACGAGTTAGTGGCTGTCCATTGGGTAGCCCAATAGTAGAGACGAATATTTGGCAAGGCAATACCACCATCGTACCACCCCTGTGTGAGTGAGGGCAAAGCAATGCGGGGAGAGCCGCTGTCCCATAGGAGGAGGCGGAGGTCTCCTTCAAGCCTATTAAAATAGGAGTCAGCAATGGGAAATGGGCAATTCTGCAGGGCGTACAAAAAACGGGGGAGTGCAAGCATTTTAAAGAGGGCTGCTCTACCCGGGAGAGAGAGAGGGAGTGATCTCCAGTGGGAGATGTCGTCATGGAGTCGTTGAAGAGGGCCTTTCAGGTTACGGTCATAAAATAGTTTGGGGATACGGGGTGACAAAAATGCCGAGGTATTTGAATCCATCCCGGGCCATTTCGATTGAGTAGTCACGCGGGAGAGGAGGGGGTGGGCCGTGTAATACGTATAATACCGATTTGGACCAATTGATGGAAAAGCCCGCGTATTTGCCGAAGTTAGTGATGACGTGTAATAAACTATTAAGTGAAGACTTCGGGGAAGAGACGTAGACAAGGATGTCATCTGCATAGAGTGAGATCTTATCAATCGTGTCGTCATTCCACCGGAGGCCATGAATGGAGTTGTCGGTCCTGATCCAATGAGCCAAGGGTTCAAGGGTAAGTGCAAACAACAAAGGGGACAGAGGGCACTCCTGCCTACTACCTCTGTGTAGGGAAAATCGCCTGGATGTATGACCGTTGACATAGACTTGACCACAGAGATCAGTATAGAGCAGACGGACCAACTGGATGAATTTGGGACCAAAGCCATAGCGGGTTAGGACCTCGAACAGGTACGACCATTCTATAGAATCAAAGGCAAGCGTAGCGTCTAGGGAGAGGATGGCTGCGTCTTCTTGGAGATGTGGTATCCTACTTATGACGTTGTGAACACGTCTAAGGTTAAGCGCCGTGTTGCGACCCGGTAGGAATCCAGACTGATCCTCGTGGATCAAGGCGGGGAGGACTGTCATCAGTCTGGTAGCGCCAGAATTTTCACCTCAGAGTTAATGAGGGAAATCGGTCTATAGGAGCTGCAATCATTAGCCGCTTTGTTAGGTTTACGAATAACTACTATTGATGCCAATTGTTGGTCCAGAGGCAGGCATCCAGCATCTCGGCTCTCTTCGAACATTGCCCTGAGGGGCGGGAGGATCTCACCCGCCATGCCCTTCAGGAACTCGATAGGGACACCATTGGGGCCCATGGCCTTACCCGATTGTATGGCGAACAGGGCGTTGCCAACCTCCTCTGTCGTGAGGTCTGCCTCCAATGCCTGTACATCAGCCTCGGAGAGAGTAGGAAGTCTCCTCTCAGCCAGGAGCATTTTAGACTCCTCGGCATTGTATTGTGCCCGGGCTGTGTATATTCTCTCTAGGTGGGTGGCCAAGGCCTCCGCTATTTCACCAGGGTCTGTGACAGTAGAATGGGCTGATATGGTCAACTCCGGGATCCAACGAGATCCCTGCTCGCGTTTCTCGAGCCACGCCAGCAGTTTACCCGCCCTATCTCCCAGTTCATACACACGATGGCGAGTTTTCATGTCATGTGGGAAAGAGACGTAGTCATTGGGGGGGTCATGGTGGCTCAAAGAATGGAAGGCATGTACGGATTATAGGTTTTTGGGGCATCAAATGAGTCCTGTTGTAAAGAGCGGTTCTAATGTAGTCTGTGGCGAAATGCGGGAGAAAACTGGTGCGTCTTAATGGTGAGTGTGAGACGCCTTGTGAGGGCACGTAGTGCTGTGTTGTTAGCTTCGTGTCCGAGAAACACCTGCGGTGTGGAAACAACATCAGAACCAGAAAGAACGACAACTTCCGAGCAAACTTCCCCACCATCCACCTCTCTCCAGGAGGGACTCTGTGCACCCCGAGATAAAGTGCGGGACAATCTGTGAGGGCGCATAATGCTGAGTGGTAAGTGTCATGCTTCAAAAAACCTCTGCAGTGTGCAAACAAAAACGAAAACAATAACTGCTTCTTAGCAAACTTCCCAACAACCCAGGTCTCCCCCCAACTCCTCTTTTGGCGTCGACCTGGAGGATGAACTGGTGGGAAGACAAGTTGAGGAGGTCCCGCCCATGGAGCCGGGATAAAGTAGATCAATACGGTTCCAGTCAGCAAAGACAGTTTGGCAGTACCAATTTCTTAAAGGACCAATGGAAAAGCAGATCCGAACCCAAAGGACTAGCAGAAAATTGCATGGCGAGCGGAAACAACACAGGAGGCATTGCAAACGGAGACGATTCGAACAGGTATAATTCAGTCGCCAGATAGGTCATCATCATGCGATTTGTTGTTCACCCTGAGTAGTGTCCGTGAACAGGTCTTGGCTTTCAGGCAGCACCTCTAAGTCAGAGCGATCTGCAGATCTTCTGCTGCGATTGCGAGTGGCCGCAAACTGACGCCACCCCTCAAGCCAATCCCACAGCTCAGCAGGGGATTCAAAGAACCAAGTCTTGCATTCTGATTCAATGCGCAGTTTCGCGGGAAACAGCATGGATTACTTGATGGCTTGAGCACGGGGCGCTTTTTTCACCTCTAAGAAACTGCGTCGACGAGCTTGCGCTTTCACCATGAAATCCGGGAAGATCATGATCTGTGCGTTGTCAATTCGCAGTGGTGGCCCGCTCGCGCTGTCTGGAGGATGACGTCCCGGACACAAAAGTTAAAAACACGGGCAACGATAGGGTGGGAGGGAGCGCCCGGCTTCGGCCTGCCTTCAGGAACTCTGTGTGCTCTCTCTATGGAGAAGTCATTGGAGAGTTGTTTTGGTTGGAGATGTTGCAGAACCAGTTTCTCCACAAAGAGGTCCGTTGCCGGCTCTGCAAGACGCTCCGGAATGCCCAAGATGCGGAGGTTATTGCGTCTAGCGCGCCCTTCATAATCATCGAGGAGCATCTCCATTTGTTGCTGTTGTTTCTGGAGTGGAGTCACTTGTTGCTGTAGTGGGGAGGTATCGTTAATCAGCGCAGAGGTTTTAATTTCGATATCTTTTACTTTGGTGTCCATTTTACGAAGATCCGCGCGTAGCAGCGTCACCCATGTTCACCGAGTCAATATGGGTTTCCAATGAAGATCAGACCCCAGCAATCGCCTCCATAACATCGTCTAGGGTGGGGGGCCTCGTCTGCGGAGTCGTCGTCGCTGTTTTAGGTACAGTATCAGGGGTATTGTCTTTGGGCTCCCCTTTAGAGCCCCATGATAATTTGTTGATTTGCCTTTGATGGGGGGGGGGGGGTCGATTTCCCTTACCAGAGGCCATCTTGAATTATATATCGTGCCGTAGAGCACACTGACGCAGATTGAAGGGGTGCACGATGTGGAGGGGGTCTCTCGCCAAACGCAGTAGGGAGCCCAGCCCCGTGTCTTTTGGAATACACCTCTGGAAGGCTATGAGACTGCAGGGATCTGGGAGGCGAAAACCAGCGGCAGGAAAAGGGAGAACAGGAGCACCAGTCCCAGTTATGCAGGCTCTACTATCCAAATCGCAGTCCGACGAGGGGGGAAGGGTCCCAGCCCCACCTCTCAGATCAGAGGCGGAGGGTTAGAAGGGCTCCCCCGGGCCGATTCCCCCGCAGAACGTCCAAGAATCACAGCAGAGGTCATGGAGGCAGGGTTCAGGTTGGTATAGCGGCTCACCGAAGTCACCCTCTGAAACAGGTCTGGGCTCACAGTGGTGCGCAGTCCGCACCCGACTGCACCCCCGAGCAACAGTAGTGACCTCAGAAGGGCTGGACAGTCCAGAATGTAGGCCCCCCGCACTCCGAGAGTCTCCAATAGTTAGGGCGGGTAGAGGGACCAGTGGCTCCGTCACATTGAAGAAAGGGCGAGCAGCTCCCCCCGCGCTTAAAACCAGGGCCCAGGGCGATGTGGTCATTCACCCTGCGCAGCAAACACGGGGCTCGAAATCCCTCCGGGTGTCTCAGCCTCACAGTCAGGCAGGGGGAGATGGATCGCCCGGGGGGGGGGGGCTGCCCGCCCGTCCGCAGAGCAGGAGTGGGAACCAAGCGTCACCGGAGGCTGTGAGGCGGTCCCCGGCTGCAGGCCCAAAGCTGGGGACTCGCGTGGATGTAGACGCGGGCGTCTGGGAGGGCCCGCTGTCCGCCACGCCGTTCGTCACCCGGGCGGGCAAGCAAGGCGCAGCTGGGCGGTTTCAGAGGGGAATCGCCCCCACTAGACTCGACCAAGTTGCTCTCCAGAGTTGGGGGTCACTGGGCGTCTGGAGCGGCCCCGGTGTCTGGAGCGGGGCGCCCGGCGTATGTGGCCGCCATTTTGGATTGAGGGAGAGCCAAACGCCGGGAGCAAACCCCGGTATGCAGGAGGACTTGATGGGCAATACGGACCTAGCGGGGAGGCCCAGATGATCAGCGAGATTGTGGCCCTCGATCTAGGGCGGTATGAAGGCACTAGTACTGGATCAACAGCGGCAATGCAGCGAGGGCCTAGGAGCCGCCTTAAGATGCGACCATCCCTCTCGGCTGCTAGCCACGCCCCCAGTCGCTTGTAACAACTTTTGATCTTTAAGCTGGAACCTTTAAAAAAAAAAAAAAAAAAATTGGCAGATTATGCAGCAAATTAAAATATATGTGGCAGTACCATTATGTGGAAAAAGCTGCAGACGCAGAATTGCATAATTCCAGTGGCCAACGATATAGGGATGCAAACCAGTGCACTGCATGCACCAGGTGTTTGACCACTGACAAGCTAATACTGTCTGCCACTGATTTTTTGGGGTGATAGCTCTTTCTTGTATATGATCTGTATGAATCTCGGTCTGTGAGGGTAACAATGATTGACTGGCAGTCTGGCTGAATTGTCTAACCTCGAGTTCTGCATTTGCACATTTAGATCATTCAAAAGGAGATGGAGATAAAAAAGGAGAAGAGACAATCTGGACATAGGGTGAAAAGGAGAAACAAGAATGAAAATAAGGGTTGAAAAAAGAGTGAAGGGAAGGTACTAAAGAAAGGAGACACAAAGATGATAAAGAGTGATAGAAGAAAGGAGGGGTGAAGACAAGAGCAATATTATGTAGAAGATAGGAGGATTCAAAAAGGGACTCGGAGATATAGTTAGAGAAAGGATAGAAGGGACTGATGGAAAGGATGAAAGAGCAGATGAAAAAATGATGGGAACAATGTTGTGTTTGATTTAAAATGAGCTACAAGCGCTGGCTCTGTGAGCAGCCAAAAACACACTCATAGCTAGATGGGGCACAGCGGGGGTCCCGACTTATTTGGATTGGTTACATGAAACGTGGGACCTGGGGTGTATGGACGGCAGGTGCCAGAGGCAATTTGCGGCCCTTTGATAAAACTTGGGGTGCCACAATTAAGTTTCTTTCCACCGAATTTGTGGAGTTGACATGTCCAAGGTACCTGAAAGTTTTGCACCTCACACAGGCAACCTATACGGAGGAATAAACCAGCCTCTAAAATCACTGTGATACACTGTAGCAGGGTTTCCGTTCTCCCACAGAACTGTGCATAGAGATCTAGAACCTCAGTGAGTTAGGATGATCCAAAACTCATCTCAGTATAATAAATCCCCTTACCTAGCTAGCTACAGTGTCTCATGGATCATCATGAAATGATCCATGTCTTAGACAAACCAGAACATGAACTTTAGAATACCTCAGGAATCGTGGAACACATGAACACTCTTTCGTTATATAATCATTTCAAACCAAAACTGAGAGTCAAAGAACACACGTGCAAGTTTGAAATATTTATTATTCAATGCAAGGTTCTCAAACGCAGTATCTTGTATAATACCAAAATGCAGATTATAAAAATCAGAGTTAACAGCATAGTCACTAATCCATAGTAAGCAAAAGGTGATAGCATGTTACAATGCAAAATCTATAGAAATCTATATCACCTATATTTCGCGCACCCTATTTAGCATATTATTTTATATCTAAGAAGGTCTCATTCGGGCTTTAGCAGGGCGGACCCATACCTCTAAATGTCAGTAGGAGTAGATCACATCAACAGCTACCAGCTCTCTTCATGCGCAGCACCAAGTGTTTACGTTCATTCCGTGTAACTCTATCTTAAACCCGCGTAGAGCCCAAAATGTTGGCATCAACATTATTTGTGTTCTGTCTAATGTGGTGCGAGGATCAGGCCTCCCAGCAACCTTGTGTTAGGTTATTCTTAGAGTGTGCAGCTCTCAGTGTGCAGACAGTTGTACCAAGTGTACCAGGCAAAGCTGATAGCATAGTAATAACATATTATTCTCAAATAAATCACATCTCCGCTTCTAGGGTGAAAGCGACAACAACAAGTAGGTGTCGTGTGCAAAACTGAAGCCGAAGGAAAAATGGCTGTTTAAACATGTAATACACTCATGCTAACTTAACGCAATATATGTAACGAAGTATCCATATGACACCCCCCCATTGATCCGAGCACCGTCAAACATAAGGGAAAAGGCAATACTAAATCAGATACATAAAATGAAAGCAAAGTTCAATAATCTTGAGCTAAAATAAGCTAAAAAATATATGTATGAATGAATATGTATGAATGCCTACAGTGGCCTCAAATCTAAAAATAAAAGCAAAACTTTCGAACCAAAAGTTATCCGCCAGGTCTCAAAAATATGAAATGTAGGACCAGGTCGCATTAATTCAAATGTCTGTAAGAGAAAAAAAAAAAAAAAAAAAAGGCACTTATCCGATATCCAAAGTCATGTGCCACATTGACGTTATTCTCAGCGACATCACATGATTGAAATCTCCATCATCTGAACGCAGTCCATCCTTCCAATTCAGCAAGGGGAAAGTCATATTTATTACACACATAACAGGGTTAAAAACTCAGAGTGGATGTTAGATGTCCCTCTTTTTGTTTTTTCTTTTTTTTTTTCCTCTCTCTTTAACCCCTTCGGTGCTCATGACGGAGCCGTTCCGTCATGAGCGCCGGTTGGGCTGTGCTTATGACGGAACCGTTCCGTCAAGGCCCGCCCGCTCAATAGAACGTTCAGCACAGCGCGGAAATTTGCGCCGGGCTGAAGGTGTTAATAACATAATTGTTGTTAAAGTTTGTTAATATCGAAGGCTACGGTATTTCACCACACCATCCTGTGGATGTAGGTGGCTGCTGTTGTTCTCATTTAAAATATAAAAATAAAAAGATTTGAACCATAAAATGAGCTACAAATGTATCACTTTAAGGGGGTTTCATTTTTCCTTAAGTTGTAGCTTGGCTCCAAAATTCATTAAAATAATATGTTTTCCTCTGTCAAATTTACATGCTGAAATGAAGGGAAAAATTAAACAATTGTATATATGCATGGTATATATTCAAAAGAGACTCATGGGCCCTTTTAAATGCAAATAAAAACACACAGGAGGAACGATGGATTAAATTTCAACTTGGTCAGGTATCTTGCAACAACATAGGGTAAATATTTAAAGCATCAATGCTGATCTTTTTTTAATCACCACATCGAGTTCCACAACCTTTATTTTTGTCCTTCAAATATTTACATTAATCTACTTCATTATTTTGTAACTTTCAGACTGACTAGTCGCAGTTTAGGTGAATAAACATTATTACTGAATTCAAGGAAATTACAAAAGATACTTTAACTGAAGCACCATGGCTGAATAAACAGGAAAAATAGAGACAAAAAAAGAGGCAGAACCTGTCGACAAGAGAGATATTGTTATGTCCTTGTGTGGATTTCTTTCCCAGGCTGCACACAGTATTCATGATTGCGAATAAGTGTAAATTCAAATGCCGTGTCATGTGCCATAAGTGCAGCAGCAACCTGCACGCATTTTAAGATTTAAAAATATTGCTAAATCTAACATTTTGCACATGCAAAAATAATAAGAT
The DNA here is from genome assembly GCF_964263255.1 of Lissotriton vulgaris. NCBI lineage: Eukaryota > Metazoa > Chordata > Amphibia > Caudata > Salamandridae > Lissotriton > Lissotriton vulgaris. Next base: position 874,131,422 of record NC_141694.1, read on the forward strand.
AGCAGAAATGTTGCTTTGTCCTCATGCACAATTGTGCGTAGAGAAAGTATTAATCTTGTAAATAAATGCTTTCCTTTTAGCCCCACCCCAAACTCTACCCTTAGTCCACGGCTAAATTTAGGGACTACCTCTGATGGAGCAAGGACTCGTAGAAAAGAGACTTGCTCAGAAGCAATCCTCTTATTTAACTCCCTAACATGTTATTAACTATGTATTGTGTAAAACAAATACACACCACATAAAACCAAGGGTTAGTGAAGCTTGCATATGTGTTTGCTAACATGTATAACTAGTGGTTTTCTAAAAGGGCTGCAAACGGGAAATCTTTATTGCGCATGCGTCAACTGCAACTACACAGTATGATGATCGGTCGCTTGGAGGGAAATTCTTGCGCATGGGCAGTAGATACTAATATGGCGTCTTGAAGACTCACATGCTTTGCATCTGCCTGCTTGAAACTACATGGTGTGAATTTACTAAGGCTAATGCGGGGAAAGTATTAATAAGTAAAGGGGATCAGAATAGAGATAGGTGGTATACAGTGAAACCATTAATTCTTGAAAATAGCATGTCTTTCTGGCTTTATTACTAGTGCGCATTTGGGCCTCTTGGGTATGTCTGGAGTGAGCCGTGTCACATGACCCTGGCGCATGGCAAGTGGAAGTCAGTTCGGAAGGATGACGTGTGGTTCAAGAAGAGTGCAAGGCCACAACCTTCATGAAGCCTGGGAATCTGCAGTACAAGACCCAAATGAATAAAACCACATATTAAAGTTAAACAATTGTAATGAATGTAATGTAAATGCGGGTGGGAAAATAAAGTTTGAAGAAAAATTAAGGGGATGTGTTTATTAACAAAGGGCTAACTGAAAAGAGTGATATGCAAGCATGGTGTGATGATCTTACCCCCTTGCCTGACCATTCAGAGTTAGTATTTTACGATATTGAAATATTAATGGGTGGTACATGAGAAACGAAAAGCTATAATTGAGGTAGTTTTAGTTAGTTAATTAGCACAGACGGTGATGCTGTCTGAGATCAGTTAGAGACATATCGATGCTGAGGTGCTATGATCCGAGGGTCCTGTCAAAGTAGCGAGAGATGCTGATGAAGAATCAAATGCAGAGCTTTATATACTAAATTATTAGGATTAGAAAGAAGATCGCTGAAGAATCTCAAGGAGGAAGAGTGTGTCAGAGAGGGGTGCAACATGTCCTTCTGTGCTAGAGAGGTCATCTGTCCTGTCTTGAATCCTGTCCTGAAGTCTTTGTCTCCTGATCTATCCTGGGGGACCCCTACCAGCCCTTTGGCCAGGGAGTTGGTCTTCACACCATCCTAGGTAAATATACATTTCGTGAATGTGCAGGTGCTCTTTTCTCTCTGTCCTCTCCTTTCTGCGCATAAGTCATTGCAAGTTTGAAGTATGTGTTGATAAGAATAATGTAATCTTCTCTCCTATGAGTATTGGTGAATGTGCTGTATTTTGAAGTGGTTCACATGCAAATAATTTAGATAAAGACACATTTTACCAGAGTCTGTGGTTATTTACTTTAAATATAAAGTTTAGAATTGAGTTATAATTCAACTCCTACATTCTTTTGCCCAGCTCCCACTGTTTTGTAGCTGTAATGTGGGAAATGTTAGATCTAATAGAAAAGGAAAAGGAATTGGAGAATGATTTAGATGTTATAGTTCCTTCCCTTAAAGCCGAGGTTAAAATTGCCTCTTTAACAGTATATGTTAATAAGTTGATTAGAATTTTCCTGGGCTTCTGTTTAGCTGGATTTCTTTTGAACAGGTGCGACGCACCCGTTGTATTTCCGGTGCAAGGTCTATGTTGGGGGAATGAACACTGTCTTTTAACAAAGATATCACAAACCCCTTGATGTCAGTGCCTTCAAGTGCTTTATGGACATTGAGAAGTCTCAAATTGTTCTTCCTTGAGTGTTTCTCTAAACGTTCAAGCTCTTCCTTTAGTTCTTTATTCTGGGCAGCTAGTTTTGCCATATCTGTTGTGGAGGTATGAAGTGCCTCCTTAATTTTCGGAATCTCCACGCGTCAGTTCTTATTGAAACTTCCTCCAACTTCTGTGCTAGTACCACATATGATGCTTGAATCGCAGCCTGGTTTGTCTCTGAAAAAGTGAACCCTATGCTACCTCATCCTTAAGGGCCAATAGGATATCTGCCAAAGATGTGGACGAGGTCCCTGAATCAACAGACTCAGGAAGAGAACCTTGTTGGCCATCATGGTCCTCCTGAGCCGCTAAAGCAGTAAACCTATTTGAAATGCCAACTGCAGGTTGAGTGGCAGATAGAAAGTTCCCAGAGCTCTCCACCAACCCGGACGGCTGCATGTTGCTTTGTGAGGTAGTGGACATTCCGAAAGACTTACGCTGGGTGCAATCCAGAGATATATTTCAGAATGCAGCCTGCTAGGACTGTGAGAGACTTCACGAGAGCCTTCCTTGTTTGGGCCCCACATTGTAGATGAAGACATTACCTTATAGAATGATTTTAGGGAGGGGGTTATTTTCACTTTTAAGGTCGATGCTTTCTTGCCCCTACCCCTCCCTTTTCCTTTCGCTCCGACAGGAGGGGGGGGGGCTCGAGTAGGCAAAATAGGCTGAGTAATATCGATATTGGAGGAGGACTGAGCTGCCCTAACACGCAATGTGTATCTACAAACCTTAGGTGGTGAGATATCTACATTCTGAGCTTCATGCAGTAGAGGGTCATCTCTTCCTTGCCAGACATCTGGGAAACCACAAAAGACTTCCCTTGATAATACAAAGGGACACCACTGGAGAGAAAATCCTTCGGAACCCCAAAAGTACCCTTACCTTCTCTCCGGGTAAATACTGCAGTCTTGTCACTCAAACCGCAGTCCAAGCGCGCTTCCCGGACATCAAGCTCAGCCTCTCATTCTCCTTCACTGCCGATCTTAAGGCTCGCGTAGTCGCCAGTGCTGACTCTGCCTTCAGTAACCCGGACCGGGAAGCAGGCAGTACCGCTACAACGCCGCTCACGTGTTGCGTCCTCCCACCGCGAGGTTCGGATCGTCGGCAAGCCACTACGGAGATCCGGGCCATACAGCAAGCCGCACCATGCCAAGCAGAAGAGATGGGCAAACACGGGCAGAACGAGGGACAGCGGACAACACTTCAATGTAGGAATGAAGGGGAGTATTCTTTATTCGAAAGCACACATCCCGAGGCGCGCCCCCCCCCCCCCCCCCCCCCCCCCCAGGTGAGACCAGAGACAAGCCAGAGGGAGCTTCGGCCACCATGTTTTCCCCGATGGAGGAGTTGAATAAGCTGGGGGCCAAGCCACAACTAAGGTTTCTGCGTGTTTGCGCATCATGTGGAATAATCACATGTATATGTATCGCTCAGTCGAGGAGGTTGATGATCTTATAGTTAAGATCAAGAACGGGGGCGGGGTATAAGAAGGGGATGGTGGTAGTAAGGAGGGCTCCTAGCCAGTGAGACTCAGAATTGATTTGATAAAATAATGTTTTCTTAAAATGCCCGTGGGACTGAGGCCAAATAGGCTACAGCCTAATAGTAGGGAGGGTGAGTTGCACAGGATGGGGAGCAGTGGGTAAAAAGCAAAAAAATATCCTCAAGCTCACATTTATAAGCGTCCGTCTGTTTTGGGTTTTTTCCTTTGATGGCAGGAACTCTCCCATTGAGTAGTGAGGTCATGTTCATCTCGTGGAATGTGAATGGGTTAAGATGCCCCCGTAGGCAAAAACTGGTGCTGAAATTCTTAGAGCTATCTCCCGCCCAAATCTGTCTTATTCAGGAGATGCATTTAAGCTATGCAGAGTGTGGTATTATATCTTCCAAATACCCTTGGGTAAAATAGTTTTGCTCTTCTGAGCAGACAGTCCATTGCAAGGGGGTGGCTATTCTGATAAAACAGGCGGCAGGATGTTCTATTAAATCTATCCAAACAGATCATACAGGGAGGTGGCTAGTGGCTATTTTGGACTTCAGAGGTTCAGAGTTAGTATACGCTTCCTTATATGGCCCCAATATCGACGATCCGATATATATGTAAATTACTATCCAATCTGATAGAAATAGCCTCGCCTCTAATAATTGGAGGCAACTTTAATGTTCTTCTTGACCCCTTAAAAGACAGATCCGATCAGAGTCATTACATAGGGGCTCCTTGAGTCCGTCGTGCCCTGAAAAACATTTTGCACGATCTAGACCGTATAGAAGTCTGGAGGGTAAAGATGGGCGATACACAGGGGTTTACGTTCCATAGCAAGAAGCTTGGCCACTCTTCCAGATTAAAATATGTTTTAACTGATCGGTCTAGCTTGGACAATATGACTCTTATAACGGTCTTGCCCAGTCATTTATCAGACCATGCCCCTGTGCTGTTTTCCTATGTAGGAAAAGAGGCATAATTTACAACCCAGATGGACACTTAAATGGTCTATGCTGCCAGATGCCGGGATTGTGGGAGCCCTGAAATCAGCTATCTTAGACTATTTTTATATAAATATCGGTTCAACTTCTATGGACTATGTCTGGGATGCCTTTAAGGCTAACCTGAGGGACCTGCTACATGGTCTCATGTGTTCAAAGAATAGGGCAGAGGTTTGCGAGCTACGTACTTTGGAGGGGAAACTTCTTGAGTTAGAAGAGGAGGTGGTTTGGTTAAATCAAGGGAGTCCTGAAAGGTTATCTCAAGTTCAGAGGGACTTAGAAGGTGCTTGCCAGGATTATAGGGGAAGGCTTGTTCAGAAGTGCAGGGCACAATGGATGACAAAAAATATCCAGAACTTCGGTACGGAGAGAAGGCGGGCCTCCTATTGGCATGGAAAGCAAGAGTAGATGGGGCAAAGAATAACATCCATGAATTAATAATCAGTGAAAGTGGGGAGAAGTCAAGTAACTTAGAGGCCATGCAAGACCTCCTTCTCTCTCTATTTTCGGAGCTATACAGGGAGGAGATGGTGCCCAACACTGAAACCCTTCAAACTTGGTTGAGAGAGAAATCCCTGTTGACTAACTGATGAAAGTCGTGAGAGTTTAGATGCCCCAATTACAGAGGATGAAATTAAAGTCCAAATAAGCAAATGTAAAAATAATAAAAGTTGCAGGTACGGATGCGCTTCCTAGTGAGGTATATAAACTCCTTCGAGCGAACTGGTCCCGATATTGGGTATTCTATTTAACTCAGTGTATAGCTCGGAAGGACAGGCTCCCCGGTCTTGGAAAGAAGCAACTATCGTGCTTATCCTGAAACCTGGGAAGGATCCCCTAAAAGCGGATTTGCATAGACCAATCTCCCTGTTGAATGTCGAGTATAAGATCTTCATGAGTATTCTTGCAGTAAGATTAGTTAAGATGGCCCCACAGCTGATAAATGTGGACCAAAAGGGTTCATCCCCGGGAGATATATCCAGGAGCAGACGCAGCAATTAGTAATATTGATTTCGCTATTGTTCGATCCGATCCCTTGGCCGTTGTGGCACTAGACGTGGCCACGGCGTTCGATAGAGTCTGCTGGACATATCTCTGGGAGGTTCTTAGGTCGATGGGCTTTGGGCCAGTCTTCATTCAGAACCTGATCAATTACTACCAAGGAGCCTCCGCAAAAATCTTGTTAAACAGCATGTTAAGCACCAGTTTTAACATCCAAAGAGGTACTAGACAGGGTTGTCCCATCCCTCCCCTGCTGTTTGATATTTATATAGAGCCTCTGGCCCAAACCATAAGATTGGACGACCCAATTTCCCCATTTAAGTCCCAGCAATATTGTACTAAGTTGGCTCTCTACGTGGAGGACCTGTTATATACCAACGATCCGGAGGCGGCGTTACTAAGGGTCGAAGCTCTGTTGGATGAATTTGGTTCCCTCTCAGGTTATCTAGCCAACACCTCCAAAACAGAGGTGATGTGTTGGAACTTAGACAATTGGGAGGGTAGCATGAGCAATTAGTTCAGATACTTGGGTATCACTATTGTTAAAGATCTAGACAAAAATTCTCGAGATTAATATGAACAAGACTATTAAAGTAGTGGATCGCTTATTTTCCAGATGGAAGAAACCCCCCTTGACAATTTTTGGCAGGGTCAATTTGGTAAAAAAAATGTATTTTGCCTAACTTGACTTAACTTTTTAAAGCGATCCCTCTTGATTTTCCTACCCAAGTTATGTGTAAAATAAATTCAAAGTAAGATTAGAAGTTTCATTTGGGCAAATAAAGGTGCAAGACTGTTGTGGAAAAAGCTGAGACGTAGGCTTACTAAAGGGGGGCTAGCACTCCCAGATATTGGTTGGTACTCCATAGCTTTTCAATATAAAAACCTCTGGATGCTACTAGAATAGACATCCTGGGGGAGGCTACAGGGTGAAATGACCAGGGTGGAGGAGAAGGCTTCTTGTATAAATTTGGGGCACCAAGGTTCTTTAAAAAGGGCCGTCTAACAGTTCTTAGGGCTGCCCTTAGTCTATGGTATAAGGTCAGATGTAGATGGGGGGGATTGGGTACTATTCGGACTTTGCCCCAATCTGGGACTCCCCGGGGACCCCGCTATGTCTGAAGGACAGCCTTGCAATCTCAATAAAAATGGCGGGTATCACCATCTGGTCAGAACTTCTATCCTCAGAAGGAGTACATACCTGGGAGATCCTAAGAGCGAAGGACGGAAGGAGTCTTTCGAGATTTAAATACTTGCAACTAGCTTCCTGGTCTATAGCAGAGAAGGGCGATATACGAGGAGAGTGGGAAGTGGAGCATACATTGCAAGAAGTACATCTTAAAAGAAAGGAAGTTTCTATATGGTATAAGAGGTTCTTGGAGGCCGAGGATCTAGAATATACCCCGCAGCATGCAGTCTGAAATCAGTCTCCTCTGGACTCAGATATTGAAAGTCTATATGAACCTTCTTTGAAACTTCTCTATAAATATGTAAAGCCAGCCAGCTTAAAAGAGAATCATTTCTTTGTTATCAATAGACTTTATTATACCGCAGCAAAGATAAGTTTGCTCCGCTTTCCTACCCCAGATGCTCAAGATGTAATCTTCTCAACGCCAATGACATCCACATTTTCTATGAATGTCTTGAGCTTAGAGCTTTCTGGAAAGGTGTGGAGGATATTCTATGTGGTATTTTTAAAGTTAAAATTAAGGTCCATGTATCCTTGGTTCTGTTCGGAGCCGACGGCGCTCTTGGAAAGAATCTTCAGCCGATACACAGAGGCTTGTTGTTATATCTGGTCCTGATAGCACAGAGAGAAATTTGTCTGAAGTGGAAAGATCCGTGGCCCTCCATATGGGAGGACTGGTTGAAAGCTGCGCTTGCCACGGTCCACCTGGACCATGGGGGAGAAAGTGAAAGTGATGTGAATGTCTGACTGGCCCTAGTGTCTTGGGATAGAGATTCGAGACTGGTATAGCTCCCCCTGGCCCTCCCCGGTCATACGATTACACCTGCCTAGATCAATGGCTGGCTTGGTTTGGTTTGGTTTGGCCTAAGCTAATGCAGATACCACAGGGTGCACAGTATGGAAATGACAGTTCCACCGTAAGAATTGCAGACGCTTAACCGTGAGAGGAGACCAAAAAAAAAAAAAGTTATAATTTTCACCATCAACTAGTTCAACTAATGGTCCATCGACCAGAGGAAAGAACTTTTTGATAAGTAAAATGTTGATTAGGAATAAGCAATCTTGAGGTATAGAAATATAATAAAATATGGCACATATTATCAAGAACTGCGTTAATATTATCGCCGCATTAGCAGCAGTTTCCCGCCGCTAAAGTGGTGATAATTTTAACGTTGTTCTTGATAATATGCCCCTTTGACTCCAGGGGTTTGCTCAAAGTGTGTGCGTTATGGGCCCAGGTGAGTATATGGTATTAACCGCATTGCTGCTGCGGCGGCTTTTCCCGCTTTGTGTGGCATTTTTGAAATTGATGTGAATGTCTGACTGGCCCTAGTGTCTTGGGATAGAGATTCGAGACTGGTATAGCTCCCCCTGGCCCTCCCCGGTCATACGATTACACCTGCCTAGCATCAATGCTGATCTTTTTTTAATCACCACATCGAGTTCCACAACCTTTATTTTTGTCCTTCAAATATTTACATTAATCTACTTCATTATTTTGTAACTTTCAGACTGACTAGTCGCAGTTTAGGTGAATAAACATTATTACTGAATTCAAGGAAATTACAAAAGATACTTTAACTGAAGCACCATGGCTGAATAAACAGGAAAAATAGAGACAAAAAAAGAGGCAGAACCTGTCGACAAGAGAGATATTGTTATGTCCTTGTGTGGATTTCTTTCCCAGGCTGTACACAGTATTCATGATTGCGAATAAGTGTAAATTCAAATGCCGTGTCATGTGCCATAAGTGCAGCAGCAACCTGCACGCATTTTAAGATTTAAAAATATTGCTAAATCTAACATTTTGCACATGCAAAAATAATAAGATAGCAGAAATGTTGCTTTGTCCTCATGCACAATTGTGCGTAGAGAAAGTATTAATCTTGTAAATAAATGCTTTCCTTTTAGCCCCACCCCAAACTCTACCCTTAGTCCACGGCTAAATTTAGGGACTACCTCTGATGGAGCAAGGACTCGTAGAAAAGAGACTTGCTCAGAAGCAATCCTCTTATTTAACTCCCTAACATGTTATTAACTATGTATTGTGTAAAACAAATACACACCACATAAAACCAAGGGTTAGTGAAGCTTGCATATGTGTTTGCTAACATGTATAACTAGTGGTTTTCTAAAAGGGCTGCAAACGGGAAATCTTTATTGCGCATGCGTCAACTGCAACTACACAGTATGATGATCGGTCGCTTGGAGGGAAATTCTTGCGCATGGGCAGTAGATACTAATATGGCGTCTTGAAGACTCACATGCTTTGCATCTGCCTGCTTGAAACTACATGGTGTGAATTTACTAAGGCTAATGCGGGGAAAGTATTAATAAGTAAAGGGGATCAGAATAGAGATAGGTGGTATACAGTGAAACCATTAATTCTTGAAAATAGCATGTCTTTCTGGCTTTATTACTAGTGCGCATTTGGGCCTCTTGGGTATGTCTGGAGTGAGCCGTGTCACATGACCCTGGCGCATGGCAAGTGGAAGTCAGTTCGGAAGGATGACGTGGGGTTCAAGAAGAGTGCAAGGCCACAACCTTCATGAAGCCTGGGAATCTGCAGTACAAGACCCAAATGAATAAAACCACATATTAAAGTTAAACAATTGTAATGAATGTAATGTAAATGCGGGTGGGAAAATAAAGTTTGAAGAAAAATTAAGGGGATGTGTTTATTAACAAAGGGCTAACTGAAAAGAGTGATATGCAAGCATGGTGTGATGATCTTACCCCCTTGCCTGACCATTCAGAGTTAGTATTTTACGATATTGAAATATTAATGGGTGGTACATGAGAAACGAAAAGCTATAATTGAGGTAGTTTTAGTTAGTTAATTAGCACAGACGGTGATGCTGTCTGAGATCAGTTAGAGACATATCGATGCTGAGGTGCTATGATCCGAGGGTCCTGTCAAAGTAGCGAGAGATGCTGATGAAGAATCAAATGCAGAGCTTTATATACTAAATTATTAGGATTAGAAAGAAGATCGCTGAAGAATCTCAAGGAGGAAGAGTGTGTCAGAGAGGGGTGCAACATGTCCTTCTGTGCTAGAGAGGTCATCTGTCCTGTCTTGAATCCTGTCCTGAAGTCTTTGTCTCCTGATCTATCCTGGGGGACCCCTACCAGCCCTTTGGCCAGGGAGTTGGTCTTCACACCATCCTAGGTAAATATACATTTCGTGAATGTGCAGGTGCTCTTTTCTCTCTGTCCTCTCCTTTCTGCGCATAAGTCATTGCAAGTTTGAAGTATGTGTTGATAAGAATAATGTAATCTTCTCTCCTATGAGTATTGGTGAATGTGCTGTATTTTGAAGTGGTTCACATGCAAATAATTTAGATAAAGACACATTTTACCAGAGTCTGTGGTTATTTACTTTAAATATAAAGTTTAGAATTGAGTTATAATTCAACTCCTACATTCTTTTGCCCAGCTCCCACTGTTTTGTAGCTGTAATGTGGGAAATGTTAGATCTAATAGAAAAGGAAAAGGAATTGGAGAATGATTTAGATGTTATAGTTCCTTCCCTTAAAGCCGAGGTTAAAATTGCCTCTTTAACAGTATATGTTAATAAGTTGATTAGAATTTTCCTGGGCTTCTGTTTAGCTGGATTTCTTTTGAACAGGTGCGACGCACCCGTTGTATTTCCGGTGCAAGGTCTATGTTGGGGGAATGAACACTGTCTTTTAACAAAGATATCACAAACCCCTTGATGTCAGTGCCTTCAAGTGCTTTATGGACATTGAGAAGTCTCAAATTGTTCTTCCTTGAGTGTTTCTCTAAACGTTCAAGCTCTTCCTTTAGTTCTTTATTCTGGGCAGCTAGTTTTGCCATATCTGTTGTGGAGGTATGAAGTGCCTCCTTAATTTTCGGAATCTCCACGCGTCAGTTCTTATTGAAACTTCCTCCAACTTCTGTGCTAGTACCACATATGATGCTTGAATCGCAGCCTGGTTTGTCTCTGAAAAAGTGAACCCTATGCTACCTCATCCTTAAGGGCCAATAGGATATCTGCCAAAGATGTGGACGAGGTCCCTGAATCAACAGACTCAGGAAGAGAACCTTGTTGGCCATCATGGTCCTCCTGAGCCGCTAAAGCAGTAAACCTATTTGAAATGCCAACTGCAGGTTGAGTGGCAGATAGAAAGTTCCCAGAGCTCTCCACCAACCCGGACGGCTGCATGTTGCTTTGTGAGGTAGTGGACATTCCGAAAGACTTACGCTGGGTGCAATCCAGAGATATATTTCAGAATGCAGCCTGCTAGGACTGTGAGAGACTTCACGAGAGCCTTCCTTGTTTGGGCCCCACATTGTAGATGAAGACATTACCTTATAGAATGATTTTAGGGAGGGGGTTATTTTCACTTTTAAGGTCGATGCTTTCTTGCCCCTACCCCTCCCTTTTCCTTTCGCTCCGACAGGAGGGGGGGGGGCTCGAGTAGGCAAAATAGGCTGAGTAATATCGATATTGGAGGAGGACTGAGCTGCCCTAACACGCAATGTGTATCTACAAACCTTAGGTGGTGAGATATCTACATTCTGAGCTTCATGCAGTAGAGGGTCATCTCTTCCTTGCCAGACATCTGGGAAACCACAAAAGACTTCCCTTGATAATACAAAGGGACACCACTGGAGAGAAAATCCTTCGGAACCCCAAAAGTACCCTTACCTTCTCTCCGGGTAAATACTGCAGTCTTGTCACTCAAACCGCAGTCCAAGCGCGCTTCCCGGACATCAAGCTCAGCCTCTCATTCTCCTTCACTGCCGATCTTAAGGCTCGCGTAGTCGCCAGTGCTGACTCTGCCTTCAGTAACCCGGACCGGGAAGCAGGCAGTACCGCTACAACGCCGCTCACGTGTTGCGTCCTCCCACCGCGAGGTTCGGATCGTCGGCAAGCCACTACGGAGATCCGGGCCATACAGCAAGCCGCACCATGCCAAGCAGAAGAGATGGGCAAACACGGGCAGAACGAGGGACAGCGGACAACACTTCAATGTAGGAATGAAGGGGAGTATTCTTTATTCGAAAGCACACATCCCGAGGCGCCCCCCCCCCCCTCCCCCCCCCCAGGTGAGACCAGAGACAAGCCAGAGGGAGCTTCGGCCACCATGTTTTCCCCGATGGAGGAGTTGAATAAGCTGGGGGCCAAGCCACAACTAAGGTTTCTGCGTGTTTGCGCATCATGTGGAATAATCACATGTATATGTATCGCTCAGTCGAGGAGGTTGATGATCTTATAGTTAAGATCAAGAACGGGGGCGGGGTATAAGAAGGGGATGGTGGTAGTAAGGAGGGCTCCTAGCCAGTGAGACTCAGAATTGATTTGATAAAATAATGTTTTCTTAAAATGCCCGTGGGACTGAGGCCAAATAGGCTACAGCCTAATAGTAGGGAGGGTGAGTTGCACAGGATGGGGAGCAGTGGGTAAAAAGCAAAAAAATATCCTCAAGCTCACATTTATAAGCGTCCGTCTGTTTTGGGTTTTTTCCTTTGATGGCAGGAACTCTCCCATTGAGTAGTGAGGTCATGTTCATCTCGTGGAATGTGAATGGGTTAAGATGCCCCCGTAGGCAAAAACTGGTGCTGAAATTCTTAGAGCTATCTCCCGCCCAAATCTGTCTTATTCAGGAGATGCATTTAAGCTATGCAGAGTGTGGTATTATATCTTCCAAATACCCTTGGGTAAAATAGTTTTGCTCTTCTGAGCAGACAGTCCATTGCAAGGGGGTGGCTATTCTGATAAAACAGGCGGCAGGATGTTCTATTAAATCTATCCAAACAGATCATACAGGGAGGTGGCTAGTGGCTATTTTGGACTTCAGAGGTTCAGAGTTAGTATACGCTTCCTTATATGGCCCCAATATCGACGATCCGATATATATGTAAATTACTATCCAATCTGATAGAAATAGCCTCGCCTCTAATAATTGGAGGCAACTTTAATGTTCTTCTTGACCCCTTAAAAGACAGATCCGATCAGAGTCATTACATAGGGGCTCCTTGAGTCCGTCGTGCCCTGAAAAACATTTTGCACGATCTAGACCGTATAGAAGTCTGGAGGGTAAAGATGGGCGATACACAGGGGTTTACGTTCCATAGCAAGAAGCTTGGCCACTCTTCCAGATTAAAATATGTTTTAACTGATCGGTCTAGCTTGGACAATATGACTCTTATAACGGTCTTGCCCAGTCATTTATCAGACCATGCCCCTGTGCTGTTTTCCTATGTAGGAAAAGAGGCATAATTTACAACCCAGATGGACACTTAAATGGTCTATGCTGCCAGATGCCGGGATTGTGGGAGCCCTGAAATCAGCTATCTTAGACTATTTTTATATAAATATCGGTTCAACTTCTATGGACTATGTCTGGGATGCCTTTAAGGCTAACCTGAGGGACCTGCTACATGGTCTCATGTGTTCAAAGAATAGGGCAGAGGTTTGCGAGCTACGTACTTTGGAGGGGAAACTTCTTGAGTTAGAAGAGGAGGTGGTTTGGTTAAATCAAGGGAGTCCTGAAAGGTTATCTCAAGTTCAGAGGGACTTAGAAGGTGCTTGCCAGGATTATAGGGGAAGGCTTGTTCAGAAGTGCAGGGCACAATGGATGACAAAAAATATCCAGAACTTCGGTACGGAGAGAAGGCGGGCCTCCTATTGGCATGGAAAGCAAGAGTAGATGGGGCAAAGAATAACATCCATGAATTAATAATCAGTGAAAGTGGGGAGAAGTCAAGTAACTTAGAGGCCATGCAAGACCTCCTTCTCTCTCTATTTTCGGAGCTATACAGGGAGGAGATGGTGCCCAACACTGAAACCCTTCAAACTTGGTTGAGAGAGAAATCCCTGTTGACTAACTGATGAAAGTCGTGAGAGTTTAGATGCCCCAATTACAGAGGATGAAATTAAAGTCCAAATAAGCAAATGTAAAAATAATAAAAGTTGCAGGTACGGATGCGCTTCCTAGTGAGGTATATAAACTCCTTCGAGCGAACTGGTCCCGATATTGGGTATTCTATTTAACTCAGTGTATAGCTCGGAAGGACAGGCTCCCCGGTCTTGGAAAGAAGCAACTATCGTGCTTATCCTGAAACCTGGGAAGGATCCCCTAAAAGCGGATTTGCATAGACCAATCTCCCTGTTGAATGTCGAGTATAAGATCTTCATGAGTATTCTTGCAGTAAGATTAGTTAAGATGGCCCCACAGCTGATAAATGTGGACCAAAAGGGTTCATCCCCGGGAGATATATCCAGGAGCAGACGCAGCAATTAGTAATATTGATTTCGCTATTGTTCGATCCGATCCCTTGGCCGTTGTGGCACTAGACGTGGCCACGGCGTTCGATAGAGTCTGCTGGACATATATCTGGGAGGTTCTTAGGTCGATGGGCTTTGGGCCAGTCTTCATTCAGAACCTGATCAATTACTACCAAGGAGCCTCCGCAAAAATCTTGTTAAACAGCATGTTAAGCACCAGTTTTAACATCCAAAGAGGTACTAGACAGGGTTGTCCCATCCCTCCCCTGCTGTTTGATATTTATATAGAGCCTCTGGCCCAAACCATAAGATTGGACGACCCAATTTCCCCATTTAAGTCCCAGCAATATTGTACTAAGTTGGCTCTCTACGTGGAGGACCTGTTATATACCAACGATCCGGAGGCGGCGTTACTAAGGGTCGAAGCTCTGTTGGATGAATTTGGTTCCCTCTCAGGTTATCTAGCCAACACCTCCAAAACAGAGGTGATGTGTTGGAACTTAGACAATTGGGAGGGTAGCATGAGCAATTAGTTCAGATACTTGGGTATCACTATTGTTAAAGATCTAGACAAAAATTCTCGAGATTAATATGAACAAGACTATTAAAGTAGTGGATCGCTTATTTTCCAGATGGAAGAAACCCCCCTTGACAATTTTTGGCAGGGTCAATTTGGTAAAAAAAATGTATTTTGCCTAACTTGACTTAACTTTTTAAAGCGATCCCTCTTGATTTTCCTACCCAAGTTATGTGTAAAATAAATTCAAAGTAAGATTAGAAGTTTCATTTGGGCAAATAAAGGTGCAAGACTGTCGTGGAAAAAGCTGAGACGTAGGCTTACTAAAGGGGGGCTAGCACTCCCAGATATTGGTTGGTACTCCATAGCTTTTCAATATAAAAACCTCTGGATGCTACTAGAATAGACATCCTGGGGGAGGCTACAGGGTGAAATGACCAGGGTGGAGGAGAAGGCTTCTTGTATAAATTTGGGGCACCAAGGTTCTTTAAAAAGGGCCGTCTAACAGTTCTTAGGGCTGCCCTTAGTCTATGGTATAAGGTCAGATGTAGATGGGGGGGATTGGGTACTATTCGGACTTTGCCCCAATCTGGGACTCCCCGGGGACCCCGCTATGTCTGAAGGACAGCCTTGCAATCTCAATAAAAATGGCGGGTATCACCATCTGGTCAGAACTTCTATCCTCAGAAGGAGTACATACCTGGGAGATCCTAAGAGCGAAGGACGGAAGGAGTCTTTCGAGATTTAAATACTTGCAACTAGCTTCCTGGTCTATAGCAGAGAAGGGCGATATACGAGGAGAGTGGGAAGTGGAGCATACATTGCAAGAAGTACATCTTAAAAGAAAGGAAGTTTCTATATGGTATAAGAGGTTCTTGGAGGCCGAGGATCTAGAATATACCCCGCAGCATGCAGTCTGAAATCAGTCTCCTCTGGACTCAGATATTGAAAGTCTATATGAACCTTCTTTGAAACTTCTCTATAAATATGTAAAGCCAGCCAGCTTAAAACAGAATCATTTCTTTGTTATCAATAGACTTTATTATACCGCAGCAAAGATAAGTTTGCTCCGCTTTCCTACCCCAGATGCTCAAGATGTAATCTTCTCAACGCCAATGACATCCACATTTTCTATGAATGTCTTGAGCTTAGAGCTTTCTGGAAAGGTGTGGAGGATATTCTATGTGGTATTTTTAAAGTTAAAATTAAGGTCCATGTATCCTTGGTTCTGTTCGGAGCCGACGGCGCTCTTGGAAAGAATCTTCAGCCGATACACAGAGGCTTGTTGTTATATCTGGTCCTGATAGCACAGAGAGAAATTTGTCTGAAGTGGAAAGATCCGTGGCCCTCCATATGGGAGGACTGGTTGAAAGCTGCGCTTGCCACGGTCCACCTGGACCATGGGGGAGAAAGTGAAAGTGATGTGAATGTCTGACTGGCCCTAGTGTCTTGGGATAGAGATTCGAGACTGGTATAGCTCCCCCTGGCCCTCCCCGGTCATACGATTACACCTGCCTAGATCAATGGCTGGCTTGGTTTGGTTTGGTTTGGCCTAAGCTAATGCAGATACCACAGGGTGCACAGTATGGAAATGACAGTTCCACCGTAAGAATTGCAGACGCTTAACCGTGAGAGGAGACCAAAAAAAAAAAAAGTTATAATTTTCACCATCAACTAGTTCAACTAATGGTCCATCGACCAGAGGAAAGAACTTTTTGATAAGTAAAATGTTGATTAGGAATAAGCAATCTTGAGGTATAGAAATATAATAAAATATGGCACATATTATCAAGAACTGCGTTAATATTATCGCCGCATTAGCAGCAGTTTCCCGCCGCTAAAGTGGTGATAATTTTAACGTTGTTCTTGATAATATGCCCCTTTGACTCCAGGGGTTTGCTCAAAGTGTGTGCGTTATGGGCCCAGGTGAGTATATGGTATTAACCGCATTGCTGCTGCGGCGGCTTTTCCCGCTTTGTGTGGCATTTTTGAAATTGATGTGAATGTCTGACTGGCCCTAGTGTCTTGGGATAGAGATTCGAGACTGGTATAGCTCCCCCTGGCCCTCCCCGGTCATACGATTACACCTGCCTAGCATCAATGCTGATCTTTTTTTAATCACCACATCGAGTTCCACAACCTTTATTTTTGTCCTTCAAATATTTACATTAATCTACTTCATTATTTTGTAACTTTCAGACTGACTAGTCGCAGTTTAGGTGAATAAACATTATTACTGAATTCAAGGAAATTACAAAAGATACTTTAACTGAAGCACCATGGCTGAATAAACAGGAAAAATAGAGACAAAAAAAGAGGCAGAACCTGTCGACAAGAGAGATATTGTTATGTCCTTGTGTGGATTTCTTTCCCAGGCTGTACACAGTATTCATGATTGCGAATAAGTGTAAATTCAAATGCCGTGTCATGTGCCATAAGTGCAGCAGCAACCTGCACGCATTTTAAGATTTAAAAATATTGCTAAATCTAACATTTTGCACATGCAAAAATAATAAGATAGCAGAAATGTTGCTTTGTCCTCATGCACAATTGTGCGTAGAGAAAGTATTAATCTTGTAAATAAATGCTTTCCTTTTAGCCCCACCCCAAACTCTACCCTTAGTCCACGGCTAAATTTAGGGACTACCTCTGATGGAGCAAGGACTCGTAGAAAAGAGACTTGCTCAGAAGCAATCCTCTTATTTAACTCCCTAACATGTTATTAACTATGTATTGTGTAAAACAAATACACACCACATAAAACCAAGGGTTAGTGAAGCTTGCATATGTGTTTGCTAACATGTATAACTAGTGGTTTTCTAAAAGGGCTGCAAACGGGAAATCTTTATTGCGCATGCGTCAACTGCAACTACACAGTATGATGATCGGTCGCTTGGAGGGAAATTCTTGCGCATGGGCAGTAGATACTAATATGGCGTCTTGAAGACTCACATGCTTTGCATCTGCCTGCTTGAAACTACATGGTGTGAATTTACTAAGGCTAATGCGGGGAAAGTATTAATAAGTAAAGGGGATCAGAATAGAGATAGGTGGTATACAGTGAAACCATTAATTCTTGAAAATAGCATGTCTTTCTGGCTTTATTACTAGTGCGCATTTGGGCCTCTTGGGTATGTCTGGAGTGAGCCGTGTCACATGACCCTGGCGCATGGCAAGTGGAAGTCAGTTCGGAAGGATGACGTGGGGTTCAAGAAGAGTGCAAGGCCACAACCTTCATGAAGCCTGGGAATCTGCAGTACAAGACCCAAATGAATAAAACCACATATTAAAGTTAAACAATTGTAATGAATGTAATGTAAATGCGGGTGGGAAAATAAAGTTTGAAGAAAAATTAAGGGGATGTGTTTATTAACAAAGGGCTAACTGAAAAGAGTGATATGCAAGCATGGTGTGATGATCTTACCCCCTTGCCTGACCATTCAGAGTTAGTATTTTACGATATTGAAATATTAATGGGTGGTACATGAGAAACGAAAAGCTATAATTGAGGTAGTTTTAGTTAGTTAATTAGCACAGACGGTGATGCTGTCTGAGATCAGTTAGAGACATATCGATGCTGAGGTGCTATGATCCGAGGGTCCTGTCAAAGTAGCGAGAGATGCTGATGAAGAATCAAATGCAGAGCTTTATATACTAAATTATTAGGATTAGAAAGAAGATCGCTGAAGAATCTCAAGGAGGAAGAGTGTGTCAGAGAGGGGTGCAACATGTCCTTCTGTGCTAGAGAGGTCATCTGTCCTGTCTTGAATCCTGTCCTGAAGTCTTTGTCTCCTGATCTATCCTGGGGGACCCCTACCAGCCCTTTGGCCAGGGAGTTGGTCTTCACACCATCCTAGGTAAATATACATTTCGTGAATGTGCAGGTGCTCTTTTCTCTCTGTCCTCTCCTTTCTGCGCATAAGTCATTGCAAGTTTGAAGTATGTGTTGATAAGAATAATGTAATCTTCTCTCCTATGAGTATTGGTGAATGTGCTGTATTTTGAAGTGGTTCACATGCAAATAATTTAGATAAAGACACATTTTACCAGAGTCTGTGGTTATTTACTTTAAATATAAAGTTTAGAATTGAGTTATAATTCAACTCCTACATTCTTTTGCCCAGCTCCCACTGTTTTGTAGCTGTAATGTGGGAAATGTTAGATCTAATAGAAAAGGAAAAGGAATTGGAGAATGATTTAGATGTTATAGTTCCTTCCCTTAAAGCCGAGGTTAAAATTGCCTCTTTAACAGTATATGTTAATAAGTTGATTAGAATTTTCCTGGGCTTCTGTTTAGCTGGATTTCTTTTGAACAGGTGCGACGCACCCGTTGTATTTCCGGTGCAAGGTCTATGTTGGGGGAATGAACACTGTCTTTTAACAAAGATATCACAAACCCCTTGATGTCAGTGCCTTCAAGTGCTTTATGGACATTGAGAAGTCTCAAATTGTTCTTCCTTGAGTGTTTCTCTAAACGTTCAAGCTCTTCCTTTAGTTCTTTATTCTGGGCAGCTAGTTTTGCCATATCTGTTGTGGAGGTATGAAGTGCCTCCTTAATTTTCGGAATCTCCACGCGTCAGTTCTTATTGAAACTTCCTCCAACTTCTGTGCTAGTACCACATATGATGCTTGAATCGCAGCCTGGTTTGTCTCTGAAAAAGTGAACCCTATGCTACCTCATCCTTAAGGGCCAATAGGATATCTGCCAAAGATGTGGACGAGGTCCCTGAATCAACAGACTCAGGAAGAGAACCTTGTTGGCCATCATGGTCCTCCTGAGCCGCTAAAGCAGTAAACCTATTTGAAATGCCAACTGCAGGTTGAGTGGCAGATAGAAAGTTCCCAGAGCTCTCCACCAACCCGGACGGCTGCATGTTGCTTTGTGAGGTAGTGGACATTCCGAAAGACTTACGCTGGGTGCAATCCAGAGATATATTTCAGAATGCAGCCTGCTAGGACTGTGAGAGACTTCACGAGAGCCTTCCTTGTTTGGGCCCCACATTGTAGATGAAGACATTACCTTATAGAATGATTTTAGGGAGGGGGTTATTTTCACTTTTAAGGTCGATGCTTTCTTGCCCCTACCCCTCCCTTTTCCTTTCGCTCCGACAGGAGGGGGGGGGGCTCGAGTAGGCAAAATAGGCTGAGTAATATCGATATTGGAGGAGGACTAAGCTGCCCTAACACGCAATGTGTATCTACAAACCTTAGGTGGTGAGATATCTACATTCTGAGCTTCATGCAGTAGAGGGTCATCTCTTCCTTGCCAGACATCTGGGAAACCACAAAAGACTTCCCTTGATAATACAAAGGGACACCACTGGAGAGAAAATCCTTCGGAACCCCAAAAGTACCCTTACCTTCTCTCCGGGTAAATACTGCAGTCTTGTCACTCAAACCGCAGTCCAAGCGCGCTTCCCGGACATCAAGCTCAGCCTCTCATTCTCCTTCACTGCCGATCTTAAGGCTCGCGTAGTCGCCAGTGCTGACTCTGCCTTCAGTAACCCGGACCGGGAAGCAGGCAGTACCGCTACAACGCCGCTCACGTGTTGCGTCCTCCCACCGCGAGGTTCGGATCGTCGGCAAGCCACTACGGAGATCCGGGCCATACAGCAAGCCGCACCATGCCAAGCAGAAGAGATGGGCAAACACGGGCAGAACGAGGGACAGCGGACAACACTTCAATGTAGGAATGAAGGGGAGTATTCTTTATTCGAAAGCACACATCCCGAGGCGCCCCCCCCCCCTCCCCCCCCCCAGGTGAGACCAGAGACAAGCCAGAGGGAGCTTCGGCCACCATGTTTTCCCCGATGGAGGAGTTGAATAAGCTGGGGGCCAAGCCACAACTAAGGTTTCTGCGTGTTTGCGCATCATGTGGAATAATCACATGTATATGTATCGCTCAGTCGAGGAGGTTGATGATCTTATAGTTAAGATCAAGAACGGGGGCGGGGTATAAGAAGGGGATGGTGGTAGTAAGGAGGGCTCCTAGCCAGTGAGACTCAGAATTGATTTGATAAAATAATGTTTTCTTAAAATGCCCGTGGGACTGAGGCCAAATAGGCTACAGCCTAATAGTAGGGAGGGTGAGTTGCACAGGATGGGGAGCAGTGGGTAAAAAGCAAAAAAATATCCTCAAGCTCACATTTATAAGCGTCCGTCTGTTTTGGGTTTTTTCCTTTGATGGCAGGAACTCTCCCATTGAGTAGTGAGGTCATGTTCATCTCGTGGAATGTGAATGGGTTAAGATGCCCCCGTAGGCAAAAACTGGTGCTGAAATTCTTAGAGCTATCTCCCGCCCAAATCTGTCTTATTCAGGAGATGCATTTAAGCTATGCAGAGTGTGGTATTATATCTTCCAAATACCCTTGGGTAAAATAGTTTTGCTCTTCTGAGCAGACAGTCCATTGCAAGGGGGTGGCTATTCTGATAAAACAGGCGGCAGGATGTTCTATTAAATCTATCCAAACAGATCATACAGGGAGGTGGCTAGTGGCTATTTTGGACTTCAGAGGTTCAGAGTTAGTATACGCTTCCTTATATGGCCCCAATATCGACGATCCGATATATATGTAAATTACTATCCAATCTGATAGAAATAGCCTCGCCTCTAATAATTGGAGGCAACTTTAATGTTCTTCTTGACCCCTTAAAAGACAGATCCGATCAGAGTCATTACATAGGGGCTCCTTGAGTCCGTCGTGCCCTGAAAAACATTTTGCACGATCTAGACCGTATAGAAGTCTGGAGGGTAAAGATGGGCGATACACAGGGGTTTACGTTCCATAGCAAGAAGCTTGGCCACTCTTCCAGATTAAAATATGTTTTAACTGATCGGTCTAGCTTGGACAATATGACTCTTATAACGGTCTTGCCCAGTCATTTATCAGACCATGCCCCTGTGCTGTTTTCCTATGTAGGAAAAGAGGCATAATTTACAACCCAGATGGACACTTAAATGGTCTATGCTGCCAGATGCCGGGATTGTGGGAGCCCTGAAATCAGCTATCTTAGACTATTTTTATATAAATATCGGTTCAACTTCTATGGACTATGTCTGGGATGCCTTTAAGGCTAACCTGAGGGACCTGCTACATGGTCTCATGTGTTCAAAGAATAGGGCAGAGGTTTGCGAGCTACGTACTTTGGAGGGGAAACTTCTTGAGTTAGAAGAGGAGGTGGTTTGGTTAAATCAAGGGAGTCCTGAAAGGTTATCTCAAGTTCAGAGGGACTTAGAAGGTGCTTGCCAGGATTATAGGGGAAGGCTTGTTCAGAAGTGCAGGGCACAATGGATGACAAAAAATATCCAGAACTTCGGTACGGAGAGAAGGCGGGCCTCCTATTGGCATGGAAAGCAAGAGTAGATGGGGCAAAGAATAACATCCATGAATTAATAATCAGTGAAAGTGGGGAGAAGTCAAGTAACTTAGAGGCCATGCAAGACCTCCTTCTCTCTCTATTTTCGG
Organism: Lissotriton vulgaris; assembly: GCF_964263255.1. NCBI lineage: Eukaryota > Metazoa > Chordata > Amphibia > Caudata > Salamandridae > Lissotriton > Lissotriton vulgaris. The sequence goes on from NC_141694.1 coordinate 874,153,294, forward strand.
AGCTATACAGGGAGGAGATGGTGCCCAACACTGAAACCCTTCAAACTTGGTTGAGAGAGAAATCCCTGTTGACTAACTGATGAAAGTCGTGAGAGTTTAGATGCCCCAATTACAGAGGATGAAATTAAAGTCCAAATAAGCAAATGTAAAAATAATAAAAGTTGCAGGTACGGATGCGCTTCCTAGTGAGGTATATAAACTCCTTCGAGCGAACTGGTCCCGATATTGGGTATTCTATTTAACTCAGTGTATAGCTCGGAAGGACAGGCTCCCCGGTCTTGGAAAGAAGCAACTATCGTGCTTATCCTGAAACCTGGGAAGGATCCCCTAAAAGCGGATTTGCATAGACCAATCTCCCTGTTGAATGTCGAGTATAAGATCTTCATGAGTATTCTTGCAGTAAGATTAGTTAAGATGGCCCCACAGCTGATAAATGTGGACCAAAAGGGTTCATCCCCGGGAGATATATCCAGGAGCAGACGCAGCAATTAGTAATATTGATTTCGCTATTGTTCGATCCGATCCCTTGGCCGTTGTGGCACTAGACGTGGCCACGGCGTTCGATAGAGTCTGCTGGACATATATCTGGGAGGTTCTTAGGTCGATGGGCTTTGGGCCAGTCTTCATTCAGAACCTGATCAATTACTACCAAGGAGCCTCCGCAAAAATCTTGTTAAACAGCATGTTAAGCACCAGTTTTAACATCCAAAGAGGTACTAGACAGGGTTGTCCCATCCCTCCCCTGCTGTTTGATATTTATATAGAGCCTCTGGCCCAAACCATAAGATTGGACGACCCAATTTCCCCATTTAAGTCCCAGCAATATTGTACTAAGTTGGCTCTCTACGTGGAGGACCTGTTATATACCAACGATCCGGAGGCGGCGTTACTAAGGGTCGAAGCTCTGTTGGATGAATTTGGTTCCCTCTCAGGTTATCTAGCCAACACCTCCAAAACAGAGGTGATGTGTTGGAACTTAGACAATTGGGAGGGTAGCATGAGCAATTAGTTCAGATACTTGGGTATCACTATTGTTAAAGATCTAGACAAAAATTCTCGAGATTAATATGAACAAGACTATTAAAGTAGTGGATCGCTTATTTTCCAGATGGAAGAAACCCCCCTTGACAATTTTTGGCAGGGTCAATTTGGTAAAAAAAATGTATTTTGCCTAACTTGACTTAACTTTTTAAAGCGATCCCTCTTGATTTTCCTACCCAAGTTATGTGTAAAATAAATTCAAAGTAAGATTAGAAGTTTCATTTGGGCAAATAAAGGTGCAAGACTGTCGTGGAAAAAGCTGAGACGTAGGCTTACTAAAGGGGGGCTAGCACTCCCAGATATTGGTTGGTACTCCATAGCTTTTCAATATAAAAACCTCTGGATGCTACTAGAATAGACATCCTGGGGGAGGCTACAGGGTGAAATGACCAGGGTGGAGGAGAAGGCTTCTTGTATAAATTTGGGGCACCAAGGTTCTTTAAAAAGGGCCGTCTAACAGTTCTTAGGGCTGCCCTTAGTCTATGGTATAAGGTCAGATGTAGATGGGGGGGATTGGGTACTATTCGGACTTTGCCCCAATCTGGGACTCCCCGGGGACCCCGCTATGTCTGAAGGACAGCCTTGCAATCTCAATAAAAATGGCGGGTATCACCATCTGGTCAGAACTTCTATCCTCAGAAGGAGTACATACCTGGGAGATCCTAAGAGCGAAGGACGGAAGGAGTCTTTCGAGATTTAAATACTTGCAACTAGCTTCCTGGTCTATAGCAGAGAAGGGCGATATACGAGGAGAGTGGGAAGTGGAGCATACATTGCAAGAAGTACATCTTAAAAGAAAGGAAGTTTCTATATGGTATAAGAGGTTCTTGGAGGCCGAGGATCTAGAATATACCCCGCAGCATGCAGTCTGAAATCAGTCTCCTCTGGACTCAGATATTGAAAGTCTATATGAACCTTCTTTGAAACTTCTCTATAAATATGTAAAGCCAGCCAGCTTAAAACAGAATCATTTCTTTGTTATCAATAGACTTTATTATACCGCAGCAAAGATAAGTTTGCTCCGCTTTCCTACCCCAGATGCTCAAGATGTAATCTTCTCAACGCCAATGACATCCACATTTTCTATGAATGTCTTGAGCTTAGAGCTTTCTGGAAAGGTGTGGAGGATATTCTATGTGGTATTTTTAAAGTTAAAATTAAGGTCCATGTATCCTTGGTTCTGTTCGGAGCCGACGGCGCTCTTGGAAAGAATCTTCAGCCGATACACAGAGGCTTGTTGTTATATCTGGTCCTGATAGCACAGAGAGAAATTTGTCTGAAGTGGAAAGATCCGTGGCCCTCCATATGGGAGGACTGGTTGAAAGCTGCGCTTGCCACGGTCCACCTGGACCATGGGGGAGAAAGTGAAAGTGATGTGAATGTCTGACTGGCCCTAGTGTCTTGGGATAGAGATTCGAGACTGGTATAGCTCCCCCTGGCCCTCCCCGGTCATACGATTACACCTGCCTAGATCAATGGCTGGCTTGGTTTGGTTTGGTTTGGCCTAAGCTAATGCAGATACCACAGGGTGCACAGTATGGAAATGACAGTTCCACCGTAAGAATTGCAGACGCTTAACCGTGAGAGGAGACCAAAAAAAAAAAAAGTTATAATTTTCACCATCAACTAGTTCAACTAATGGTCCATCGACCAGAGGAAAGAACTTTTTGATAAGTAAAATGTTGATTAGGAATAAGCAATCTTGAGGTATAGAAATATAATAAAATATGGCACATATTATCAAGAACTGCGTTAATATTATCGCCGCATTAGCAGCAGTTTCCCGCCGCTAAAGTGGTGATAATTTTAACGTTGTTCTTGATAATATGCCCCTTTGACTCCAGGGGTTTGCTCAAAGTGTGTGCGTTATGGGCCCAGGTGAGTATATGGTATTAACCGCATTGCTGCTGCGGCGGCTTTTCCCGCTTTGTGTGGCATTTTTGAAATTACAGCGTTACGTGACGAGCTCAGCTCGTCATCCGCACAAGGCAGGTAAGCCTGATGACGAGCTGAGCTCGTCATCAGCATCGAAGTGGTTAAGAGTATCTCTTGCTGGTACGCCGCTGGATCACCTCCACTTATTTTTTTCCACCATTTAAAACATTGCACAAACTCCAATAAGCCTAGAACCGGCCCTGGAAACAATAAACGGACTGGCTTCAAAATCTACAGTTGGAAATATTAGAACAATCGGAGCTATCCGATAATAAAGTTTACATTTTTTTTAAAGGGAAGAAATGATTGAAGGAAGACGGTTTGAGCGTTTAGACGTATAACCTTGGCCATTCACACACGTTAAGTAAGTCTTGCTCATCTCGCACCTTTATAACAAGGTCACGGAGGGACAGCCCAAAAAGATACAGCATTTATAAATGATACCCAGACCGCCGAATACTCCAGTTGTAAACGATAATTTAAAATAGTTTCCCAGGATTTTAAAAGCGACGTCATTTTTAAGGATACAACTCCCAACAAACGGTAAAGTGACGTAGTCACCACCTACCTTTTATTAATGCTCCTCTCAGCTCCATAAGCAGGATGCCTAGCTACAACAAATTATCTGACGGGGGGGGGGGGGGGGGGGGGGAATAAAATACCTGTAAGGACGAAGAATGAGCAGCCCAGCTCTGCTGCGGTACCTTTGTGACTGCCAGTACCCGATCCTCGCGCGACTTCTTCCCAGACATCACGTTACTGACGCTATAGCAAAAAGCAAGACTTCCAAAACAGTAAGTACATTAAGTGACATCAGTACCAACTCACTCGGCGCGAGCCCAAGCCCCTCCCCTCAAAAACAAAAAAACGCGCCAACGTGAACTTGTTGCAGACCAGCAATGTAGATAGCAGAGCGTATCGATGAGCGATGCGCTGCTTCTGTACTCAGGTCAAGCGCAATATTTGTATGTGATTGTTTTGAAGTGTATCCATGTCAAACTTGACGTTATAAACTGGAGTCTATTGATTTCTGATGCCGAAAAATAAGAGCAAGATTCAGGCATCCTAAACGTCCGGAATTTCAATGCAAATTAATGAGAATGTCTCCACATTTCTCACACGACCTTTGAAGTGATGTTTATGATTATTGAGCATTAATTGTTTTTTCATATTTCTTTAAAATGATTGACGCAGGGGTTTATTTTTAAAAGCGCAGTACCATTTGCAAGATATGAGAAATATAATGTGTAGTTGAAGATATTATGTCGAGGGAAATGTGCTTATGCTAACTTTAGTCAAGGTAGGCTTGAATTAGAAATCTCAACTCTACGTGCAGTCATTTTTCAGCACAGTCATCTTCATTTCCTTCTCACTGCACTCAGATGTGAGAGCTGTTTCTCTTTTGACTGCTACATAGCTGCCAAGGTTTCAGGTTGCTATGAGTGACATTTCTATAATTGTAGTGTGATTATGAGTGACATTTCAACAACTATGAGTGACACTGTATCGCAAGCAAAATTAAGCAATGAAGACAAGGGAAACATAAATATCAGAAATTACACCCATCTGAGCAACGAGAAACTAAAGTTAACCGCTGCAAAGCACCAGAAATGGAAGGGCACTAACCTAGTGCCCTTGTAAAGTCAGAGGCACAACACTACTGTTAACTACTTCAACTAGTTAAAATATCTAAAACACTCCTAAAAACGATTCATAAGCAACAGCTATTACCTATGGTTTCACCATTATTTTCGCCATGCAAGCCGTGGAGCAAAGCTCTTTCTATGATGTTGACTGATGGAGCTAAATGCCTATTTCTGAATTACTCATGCAGCACAAACGGTGTAATTTATAAGGATTTGTGCTGTGTTTTTTTACAGCAATGCAAAGTTTCCTTGGTCCACCCGAGGAGTTACTAAAAGAAATACTCATGACATAGGTGCAAGTTGAAAACCATTTAGTATATGTTAACAATGTAAAGCGCAATCAGACATCGCAAGAGAGAACGTCATATTGTTGTTATATAAGCAATAAAGGATATGCCCAGTTATGTGTGCATATTTTATACCATCAGAGCATCCTATTTTTAGCCTCTTGATACCAATGGCTCGTCAATGATTGCATTAACTGGGTTACTGAAGCCCTTGAGTCAAAATAATTGTGTGCCAGTGAAAAAATGTTGGTGCCAAGGTAATTTGACAAACTTGGTCTAAATGACGCAGTTTTCATTCTTGATGTATTAGGTATGAAGCGAGGTCAGGGGAAACAAAAAAAATAAGGCAGCTGTCGATGTCGTTGGTGCGAAAGTGACTGTCACACATTCACTGGCTCGGCAGGCGGCATGCAGTCTCTCAGAGGCTGTTGAAGTCAGTCTGTCTCGAATCAGAAGGCACACTGGACTGTGAGAGGGTCATTCTGTACTAGAGGCTGCACTGTGCGCTGTTTGGAAAGAGGCCTGCTTGCCCTGGTATTTGAAGATAAGCACCACCTGCTCCAAAGTACTAGTGTTGCAAGGCGACAGCAACAATCGCAGGGGGCCCGGCCGGGCAGGTAGAAATCTGATCCAGGGTCATACTGCCAGTGCCTCGTTCACCTGTTGGCGGATGGGCCAGTATTATAAGGGCACAAATAGACGGGGAGCTCAAAACAACTGAACACAGGCAGAAACGACCTGCAAGCTTTCACAAGCCTTAGTACGCGCATTGGGCCCGGGCTTGTTTTTCTGGCAATCAATCGATGGAAAGGAGCACCGTGGCCAGGCCGCACTCTCTGTTATGTTATGTTATGTTATGTTAATTGGGCTCTTCTATAGCGCAACGGCTACTCCAGTCGGAGTGTCCCGGCGCTTTGGCGAAGAAGTCCTTTAATGGAAAGGAACATAACTGCAAAAAAGGAACAGCAAAATTAACTAGTAAAAAGCCAGGTTTTTAATGCCTTTCTAAAAGACAACAGACTGGGGGCCTGTCTAAGAACAATAGGAAGTTCATTCCAAGCGCGCGGAGCCAGGTAGTGGAAGGAACGCCCTCCTTGTCTGGTTCGCTTGATGGATGGAACGACCATTTTAGACAAGGAGGCAGATCGCAGAGCTCTGCTCGGCTTGTAAAAAGCAAGGCGCTTTCTAATATACCTAGGGCCTGAGTCATGAAGAGCCTTATAGGTTAACGTCAGGCTTTTGAAGAGAACCCTCTTGGCTATACGGAGCCAGTGCAGTTCCTTCAACAAGTTAGAGGCACTAGTTCGTCTGGGGAGTCCATAAATGGCCCTAGCGGCTGCATTTTGGACTACCTGCAGTCTCCTTATCAAATATTTTGGGAGTCCCAGATAGAGGGCATTTGCATAGTCCAAACGCGACCCGACAAGTGCTTGGACTATGACCCTTCGATGGTTCACCGAAATCAAGGGGAGAAATTTCCTGAGCATCCGCAGGATTCCAAAGCATTTCCCCGAAAGACACGCAATTTGAGGCCCAAAGGTTAACTCATTGTCAACAATGATACCCAGGTTTTTAGCCTTGGTACTAGCATTGGCAGGAGGAAACAGATCTTGTGGCCACCAACTTTTCCAGTTTGGTTCAGAGACACATCCGGAGAACAGCAGCTCCGATTTATCGGAGTTGCATTTCAAACCGTGTCTTTTGAACCAATCAAAGACTGCCTCTAAGCAGCCTCTGATACGGATCCCATCAAACACCTCGTTCTTGTTATAAGTAAACAAGAGCTGGGTGTCGTCAGCGTAAGACACGATCTGAGCGCCAAACGACTCCACAACCTCTGCAAGGGGGGCCATAAAGATGTTAAAAAGCAGGGGGCTAAGAATAGACCCCTGAGGGACCCCCACTTCCAGGGCTGCCATAGCTGCGGAGTGAGGTGGCGCCCAGATCGTTTGTCGACGGCTGGCTAGAAATGATTTAAGCCAGTTCCACACCGTCCCCCTGAGGCCACAATTCCAGAGTCGAGTTAGGAGGGTATCATGGGGAACGGTGTCGAACGCCGCCGACAGGTCTAACATGACCAACATGGCCTTTCCTCCAGTATCTAAAACCTCTCTAATGGCGGTGGTGACTTCAAGTAATGCGGTCTCTGTGCTGTAATTCGCACGAAACCCAGATTGAGTAGTGTGCAACAAGTTGTTATTCTCGATAAAGTCAGAGATAGATCTGTGCACGTGTCTTTCCGCCACCTTCGCCAGAGCGGGGAGGAGAGAGATAGGCCTATAGTTGGCATGTATGATGGGATCCAGAGTTGGTTTTTTTTATTAATGGAAGGATGAGAGCACTCTTCCAGGCCTGAGGGACTATGCCAGAAGACAATGAGGAGTTGAGAATGGAATTGATGGGGCCATTTAGCAAAGGGGCTATTTTGTTGAGGCAAGAGACCGGGCAGGGATCTAAAGGAGAGCCCGATTTCAAGCCTGTCAGATGGTCTAATGAGGCAACAAGGCTTAGCTGTGGAAATTCCCAGAGGGTGGGTTGTAAGGAGGAGGGGGCATCAAGATCAGCCGCCTGAGGCTGTTTGGAATAAGTAGCAAGAGAGGCTTGGATGGATGTTATTTTGTCTACAAAATAATGTGCGAGTTCATTCAGCCAAAGTTCTGAGTGAGACTGAGCCGAGATGCCTAGGGATGGAGAAGTGAAGTCCTTAACAATTTTAAAAATTTCCTTACAGGAATTATCAGATTCGTCTATCCGACGTTCAAGATAGGATTTTTTTCCACTCCAAATCATCTTGTGGTAGGATTTAGTTAGGTTTTTAAACTTTTCTTTCTCAAGAGGATTGTAGTCTTTCCGCCAGGTTCTTTCTGCTCTCTTGCAGTTTTGCCGGGCTTCTCTAAGCTGAGATGTGAACCAAGGAGCGGAAGGACGTTTGTTTCCGAGTTTGGCGGCATTCTCGGGCACGAGATCCGCCAATATAGTTGAGAGCCAATCCGTGTAGCGAGCTAGATCGATTTCCACATTACCTGACAAAGTGCAAGGTGAACGTGCCATGGCCTGTAGTAGCGTCTCATTAGATAACAGATGAAAAGGCCTGGAAAGACGTTTAGTAGGGATAGTGGGATTAGATCTAAGAGGAGGGGCGCTTGATAGGCTAAAAGTGATTAAGTAATGATCCGACCATAATACCGGTTGAGGAGCAAGTACGTTGATCGGAACGGTGGAAAAAACTTGGTCTAGAATATGGCCCTTATTGTGCGTAGAATCATGGATGAAAGGTGTGAGTCCTAATGTTGCTGTGACCTCCATGAGTTTCATTGTATCAGGATTTGTAGCCTCGTCCATGTGTATGTTTAAGTCGCCTAAGAGTAGACAATGTTCAGATTTAAGGCATGGGACTGAAAGTGCTACCTGTAGTTCATCCAGAAAAGAGCCTAATGGACCGGGAGTACGATATGCAAGAATACCGGTGCATGCTTGATGGGAAGACAAGTGAAGAGTGAAGCCGAGTGCCTCGGTGTCCTGAATATTGTCTATCAGGAAGGTAGTGCAGTGCAGCTGGTTGTTAACTATAATAGCCACACCACCCCCGCGTCCAGATGTTCTATCCCTCCTAATGATGGAATAATTAGGTGGAATGGCGTTGACTAAATCCGGGGCTGAGGTATCACTAAGCCATGTCTCAGTGAGAAAAAGGCAGGATATATCGGAATTATCGAGCAAATTCCATATATCTAGCGCATGACAGCCTAAAGAGCGTGTATTAAGGAGTAGGCAAGTGGTGATAATCGGAGGATGAGTCAGTTTTGGTTTGTTATATATAGGAACGCGCCAACCACAGACATTGCATCCTTTTCTGAGGATGCGACGGCCCGGAAAGACAGAGTGGCAGCGACCTACCGAAGGACGGAGATTGGAGAGGGTCTCTGACGAATATGAGATACACATAGCTAACACTGACAGCAGTAAGGGACCAGCCAGTGGAAGGTGCCAGCCAGCCGTCCTGCCCCGTCTGCTGCCGGAACGCTGACGGGCGCAGATGGGCAGGACTCTGGCGAGACTCCGGCGCTAGGGACGGCGCTCACGCAACGCACCCGACCCACGTGGGACCCAGGTTCAGTCTTGAAGGATGGAGGAGGCCCCTACACTGATTTCAGCTGCGTAACCCATCCTAATTATAGGCAGCTGACAGTCTAGGTCACAGCCCGACAGGCTGTGGTATTTCAAATACACACTCATTGACAACTCAAGGAATCAAAATAAAAAACATTAATTATAGCTTAGCGTCCGAAAGCCCCGTGCTCCAACTGCCCACCTGCTCGCTACCTCAGTTTAGTTGCACCACATATGCTAGTCTTTCAATAACAGATATAGCAGAAGTTTACTTTAAGACAGATTAATGCTGGCTCTATCTTTTGCTGGCACTTACTTCTTGAAGGCAAGCCGGCGCTGCTGCAAAAGGGAATCGATCATTCGGCTTGGTCCGCGGCGGCCGGCCTGCCATCATGAGAGAGGCTGTGAGCAGCAGGCAGGCAGCGTACACTTTCAGATCCCCCGCCACTTTACTAACGTCCTGTTCCTGGGCCAGACGTGACGGAACTCTACCGCCGCACATCCGGAATTAAAATTCCGGCCTCCCTGGTGACACGGTCGGTGATTGGCTGGCTAATACGGACTGAGAGGGCAGGCAGCCTGGCCCCCTACTGTGTCATGAGCCGTGCTGGCGCCGCATCCGCACCATTACCACATTCTGTTTCCAGGGCAACAGGCAGCTCCTGGCATACAGAGACAGTGCAGTCGATAGATTTAGCGCTCGGCTCTCAGAGCTGAGCGCTGCAGTGCAGTCTGGTTAACTGTTTAGGGACACACGGAAGTAGGCGCACCTTGGAGCCACGGGCACAGTGACAGAGGCGCCGCTGGTGGCGCGCCTGGCAGCAGGTGCATAATGCGTGACATTGCATTTCAGTGCAGTGATGCGGATCACCGCACTGAAATGCGTGAGCGTCACAGCTGTTGCGTGACGCTTGGCAGGACTGCTGCCAAATGCATTAGAACCGTGCTTACCCTAACATACAGCATGTTAATGGACACAATTCAGACGGAAGATTCCAGATTTTTTAAGCCAAAAAAGGTTTTAATTTGACTGTCTCCCGCCTGAAATTGTCTCTGCTTCCTTAAAAATTAATGGTGGAAATCCATCCTTGACGTTCATATTTTTTTTTTAATCTCCCACTTTCCTCTTCTAAAATGTTGGCATGCATCCCTAACAAAACCTGTGTTTACTTTGATGAGTACAGGCCTCAGCAAGGCCTGCGAATGTAAAGGGTTCGCCCTTCTGTGCACGGAGTCCTCAGACTACACAAAGAAATTGGCACGGAAACTGGAAATACAAAAACATAGTTTAATAAACCTTTAAAGGTGGTACTACAGCCCACACAACACTCTACAGTATTGTACAAGGTAGCACAAAGAACTCAGACACGCAGTCCCCTTTTATACACAAAGAAGGGGCTCATAAGTAGGCGGATACAACGCAAACGTGATTTACAACCATATATGGACATTTCTTGAACATGATCAATACATGGGTGGAGTTAACGGTTCTTGAGACCCGCCGAAATACACATTCCTATCTACGCTAATCAGAGACAGATGTGACTCCTACTGAGCATGCGCTGGACGCACAAGGAACTATTTATAGCTTGTTGCTGGGCAGACTTCAGGGGTGACTAGCAGTGAGGTAGGACTCGCCTCATGTCGAGCACATGGCAATGTATGGCACACACGATGGAGGCCAGAAAACAAAATGGAGTCTGGCCGTATATAAAGTACGAGTGGGAAAACTAGAGAAAGACACAATAGCATGTCTTCAGCTAATGCTTAACACTATCGCTGTTTTATTTACAACACATTGGTAAAAACTCTTGAGAACTGTGCATTTGTGTAGGAATGTATGAAAGTCACTCTTAAAGACCTATAAAAGGGCATGCTTTTCACTGTACCCCAGAATCCCGTATTCCCCATCTTTAGAAGGCAAATCTATGCCAGATTTCATGTAGAACCTTACTCCGTTTTTTTGTACTTATGATTGGTATGCTTTGCTACTAAACCTTTTGATAGCACATTTCTTGTATTTTGCCTATTAATTCCTTATATAAACATTAACTGTCTGTCATTTCTGTTGAGAATGTTTCATCCCTGAATATTGATTTAATATAAAGTATTAGTGTCGGACCCAATCGGGGAGCCCAGAAGTCCGGAGCGGGATTACACCACTCGTGACCTAACCATTGGCGCTGTATTGACAGGATTATTGAACATGGACTGTGCAATGACAGATTTAGTAACGGAGGTGATGGTTCGGATTTGATCTGACTAGTAACTGACAAAACCAGTTGGCGACAGACCTGATTACTTCACCTTCATGGTAGGCGATTTTTGCCAGAGGTTCCAATTGACACAGTCCCAACCTGATCCTGGTTCCAGGAAACGAGGCGGTTGAAGAAGAATAATAATAATACTGAGTTTTGTATAGCGCGAACAGCTACCCCACAGGGAGGTGTCAGTGAACAGCAAAAGTGAACTAAGTGTTTCAGAAAAGAAAGCAGCAGTAGATGAGATTACTGATTAAAAAGCCACGTCTTTAACTGTTTCCTAAAGTAGGGCTCTGAATTGGCATTGCAAATGGCAAGTGGTAGGGCGTTCCACAGCTTGGCTGTTCTAGCCGAGAAAGCTCTCCCCCCAAGATGAGCCTTCGCAAATCTGGGGACAGAGACCAAGTTGAGCGTGTTCGAGCGTAGGGACCACGCTTGCTGATACTGGGGGAGCCTTAATTTAAGATAGTTAGGGCACTTGCCCTGGAGTGCCCTGTAAGCCAGGGTCAAAGCATTACATTTAATCCTGCTTACCACTGGAAGCCAGTGAAGACTGCGTAGATGCGGAGAGACATGATGCTTAAACAGGATATCTTTGATCAGTCTCGCAGCCGCATTCTGCACCATCTGTAGCCGTTGGATTGCATACTTCGGCAGACCATGATATAGCTATTTGCGTAGTCCAATCTTGAAGTTACAGTAGCATGGACTACTACTTTACGGCAATCTGCTGTCAGCAAATCTAGAAAGTTTCAGAGATATCTACGTTTGTTTAAGCACCCCAATGTTACCTGTTGAATATGAGCTAAGAAAGAAAGGCCATCATCCCATCTTACTCCCAAGTTTTTAGCACTAGTGCTAGGGAGCGGTGGGAGCCCCATTTCGGTGGGCCACCATAGATCAGACGCAGGCACTTGACCTTTTCCAAAGAAGATCACCTCCGTTTTCCCTGCATTTAATTTTAGTTTGTTCATGTTCATCCAGATAGCAATATCATGAAGACAGCCCTTAAAATTGTCAAAAGCTTCCTCTGACTGCTCTTTGTAGGAAAAACCAACTGTGTGTCATCAGCGTACAAAATTGCTTTGACACCCCAGTTTGCTATTAAGGTAAAAAGAGGGGCCAGATAGACATTAAAAAGTAGGGGGCTAAGGGCTGAGCCCTGAAGGACGCCACACCAGAGAGGTTTGGGTTTGGATGTAAAAGAGCGGAGAGCAACCTTTTGGGAACGATCGCACAAATAGGACCACGTCCAGGCCAGCGCCTTACCACCCAGGCCAATGCTTTCCAATCTCTGCAGCAATCTGGCATGATCGACCGTATCGAAGGCTGCGGATAGATCCAGGAGCATCATCATTGCTGATGCCCCTGAATGTAGTGCCCACCTCACTGAATCTGCAACCTCTATGAGAGCAGTCTCAGTGCTAAAAACAGGCCGAAAGCCCGACTTTGTTTCATGCAGGATGGCATTGCTTTCAACGAAATGGTTCAGTTGGCGTTGAACTAGTTTCTCCAGCATTTTGCTTGGTGCAGGGAGGAGCGAAATTGGCCTGAGATTGCTAAAATCATCAATGGCTCCATTGGTTTTTTTTTTTCAAGGGAAGCAGTGTGGCATGCTTCCAAGCATCAGGAAAAACTCCGGTAGCGAGGGATGTGTTCCAGATGTGGGTGAGTGTATCTGACATATTCAGAGATATCCTTTTCCATAGTTTGGGTGGGCATGGATCATTCGGGCCCCTGATTTTTCACTTATCAATCTCCGCCAAAGCCTCGTACTGCGAGATAGGGGAAAAGCGAACAAGGGACGGGACCAACTTAGTGACCAGAGGGAGGTCCGACTTCTCTGTCGCGACCGGGACAGAGAAAGTGTCATACACCTTTAAAATGTTGTTTTCGAAGAAATTAGAGATATCTTCGCACAAAACTGGTGTCGAGGTCGCTTCCATCTCAATTGCTCTGGGCTTAAAAAAGGATTGTACTACTTTAAAGACTGCTTTACTTGGCTAATCTGCTTTCTGAATGCAGTAAGCAATAAAATTGCCTTTCGCCATTTTTATCGATTTGTGTAGGTTTTTGTAGCACAGCTTTGCTGTGTCGCAATACTTTTGTCTTCAAAGACGTTCAAGTCTCTTGCATCTCCTTTTTTCTGAGGTGAGTATCAATAGGGATTGGCGGGCATGTGAAGAATGAATACATTTTAAAGTGTTTGGTGGGAGTTGTAGTGGGCTTATTGTAGTGGAATAGAAGGGATGGATTTTGAGAATAATTAAGTGGCCTTAATTTATGGATTTGTGCGAGCAATAGTCATTGCGGTTTTGATTATATTCTCTGACTTTTGAGATTGATGGATTTGCAAAATGTTTAAGCTTGAAGAGAGGTACCTTAAGTCAGAAAACTGAATTGCTGAACTTGTCTGCAACAGTGAAATGTGCAGTGAGGAACTATCAGTTACACCAAGATAGGGACATATTTTTTTCTCTTGTGTGGACGTACTAATTGAAAACAGTGCAGTACATTCCTTAGTGCCCTGGAGTGAGCGCGCTGAGTACAGTGACCTCCGCAGGCCAAAGGTCTACTGATGCGTTAAAATTGGTGGTATTCTTGCTATTGTAGAAATTTCTGTTTAGTTGGAACAGGCTGAGGAACTGAAATCTGAATTAGACCCTGATATTAATCTAAAAACACATAGTAGTAGTTAGAAATTAGCGTGATGCACCTACTTAGTTAATTGAGAATGTTTGAGCATTAATATACCCACTTCAACCTTGCTATAACGAGCTGAGCAGAATTGAGAATGCTTTGTATCCCATATATTAGCATACTATTTTAGGTTAACCCCTCCATTGTGAATATACTCAAATTATGTATACATTAAGGATCAGGCCTTTTCTGAAGAAACCCCATGTTGGTATAATTTCCCCGTACCTCTTTCTCTTGCTAGGAAAACACGTGACCTGTCGATGTGTAAAGGGAGAGTCTAAAAGGTTGGCCTGGGCTATGAATGGACCATTGATTCTTACTTGGGAAACTCAAGGTTACATCTGCCTTTCGTTTGGGATGGACACATTCTTGCAGACTCTCGTGCCTGAGAACAAAAAGGGAGTCACCCTTCCTGAGCTGCCCAGTAATGAATAGCTAAGCTTTGAACTAATCATGTGTGCCATATATGGTCCTTCCTTCACTCTGAACCAACTTGTAACTTTCCATGTGTGGTGATTTCATGTGTTCACTGAAAGTATATAATGACTTGTTTGAATATGAACAGGCAGTCTTCTCCGAGCACCTCGAGGGGTGAGGATGTGAGAGGCTCCTCTGGCCAGAGTCCTTTTGTATAATAAATGATTGACCCTTCTTCACTGCCAACTGACTGATTATTGATAATTGGTAATTGGGGAGGGGCTATTGGTAAGTATAGCTCCATAGCTCTAGGGTAATATAATTTTCGGTACAACAAGGCAAACAAAGCAATATAGCCAGAATTTGTGCAGGAGGTCCTGACAGTATTTGGGCATTGTGTCATCAGGTTTCCGCGCAAGGATTTGCTGGCGGACGTCGTAACCGCATAATGATAGGGTGGCCTTTGACAGAGACACACTGGTATTAGTAGACAAATTGTGAACCTAGTTGGGCGAAGAGTATGAAAGACTGGATCATAGAGTGATTGAGAATTTGCTAGTAAGAGAAATCCCTTGTCTAAAAAGGACAATGTTTTAAATAAGGAGAAGTACCACCAGAAGGCACACCAAACAGGGATATGACAGCCAAGAAACGGTTAAACATGTGCATGTGGCATGCAAGCGTAACCTTCTATTATCCTAGAATGGAGAATTTGAGGAGAATGTACCACCTAAAACCTCAGCATGGGCCCACACAATTTAAAGCCTTAAACCTTTAGGAGTGAATGGCGAGTGAAAGGAAAATGAAAACTTTTGAATTAAAAATCTGTAGTAGGGCTCAATCATGGAAAAGAGCACAGGGGGAGGAAAAGCTGAGAAAATGGAAGGGAGGAGATCTTTGAGAGCAATGGAGTCTCTCTTGATAGGAAGCAATGAGGTACAGAATTATAAACCTAAGAAGGAGACAGAAACAGAGAGTGAGGAACCAGATGCCTATAGATGAGCTACTCAGCAGAAGACCACCCCATGTAATGTGGCAGCCACTGCACTGAGTGCCACAGCCTCAGCAGTAACCAAGATCGGTATACTCACAGGTTCCTCTGTAGAAGGCCGCACACCTCCAAGCTATCCAGAGACTACTGTCTTTTTTCTGGCTCAGATCCCCAGCCCTATAGCAGTGAGCAGACTGGCCTTGTCAAATACCATAACCACATACTCAGTTAAGGCACATGTTAGCGATCTACTTAGTCGAACCTATTCTAAGTCTTCCTCAAGACTCTGCACCGAGACTTGGAGTCATGGCACCAGGCCCTCTGCCAAGATAATTTGATTAATTGTGACAGTAGATCAGTCGACTATTGCAGTCTTACCAGTAAAATTGCCAAGAATAGGACAAACCCCGCAGTGACTGAAAGTTGCACAGGTAAAAAACAAATTTGAATAAATCGTGTAAGGGAAATGAGGGAATGGATTTCTTAGGACATACAATGAGGGCCGATTTCTCTACATAAGCAAGGAAGCAGTGACAGAAGTGCATGCAAGAATGGAAAGGGTGGTGGACAAGTGTGGGATTGACATAACCTAGGAAAGAAGTTGCAGAAGGATTTTAGGAAGGCAATGGGTGAGAAGGAGTTAAAACTGTTGATGTTTAGAGAGCTAAGGACTCAGGTTCGCAAGTTTATTGAGAACATTAGGTAATCGCGTGAGACTGAGAAATTCTGAGATCTGTGGTCCAGGAAAGGGAAGGTCGAGGTTAAACAGAAGAAAGAGAGTACCAAGGAAGATATGAAGGAGTTACAGGAGGAACGGTGAAGGGGTGTTCTTTTAAGAGAAGTACAGGGAAGAGCATAGTTCATGTCCCGTGGTCATGTTCAAACCTATTCCATTTCTCAAATTGTCTTCCAAAACTTATAGTAAAACCTGATAAGTGGTATACTCTTATGAAACAGATTGTGACCATTTCGATTGGTCTGTGGAAAGATTTACACTTGTTATTTGAGGTGGCAGTCCCTAAGCACGTGTGGGCAGAATGTAAGAGGGCAGTTGATTGACCAACACATGAACCCCCTAGTGTGGCAGGGATGAATGCACCTTCACCCATAGTTCAAACTAAATATGACAAGATCATAAAACAAAGGTCACCCCAAAGAGAAATAAGTTGGCCCAAAATTTTCCAATCCTCCCAAGAGCTGAAAACATCTGTGCATGGTTATTTTGAGAGATTAATGCAGGTGTACAGAAAGCATAGCGGAATGAGCAATCTGCTTTGAGATAACATGGGAGGGTTTCTTGCCTACTTTGGGCTGGGACTTAGACATGAAATAAGTAACCAGATTATCCAAGGCGGCAGAGCAAACCAATTTATAGGATCTGCATTATGCAAAATATTGTAGTGATATGCTGGAAGCTAAGTGAAAGGGATTTAGAGAGAGGTATATGATAGCCCAAACCCAGTTAACACAGAATAGAGGTACCAAGGAATTTAAAGATCCTTTTCAAGGTCCTGAAGTGGATCCCAGTTACAGGATGACAATGCAAGGAGTGTCCATGACATACTGGTTCCTGTCACATTACCTCAATGTCTTCCCATCCAAGGTGCATTAGCCCACTTAAGTGCCCTAAAGAAGGTCACCCCTTGCCACATTTGTAAAACAAGATGGTACACTTGAAACAGGAATGCTGTTATAATCCAGACCAAGTTGTAAGTGATGCCCCAGTAGTTAAATGAGCAGCACAAGGAGCGATTCCCCTGATATCTGGAAACCCTATGTAAGCCCAGAAGGTCTTAAAGTCTGGTATGCTGCAGAATTCCTCTAGCCAAATGTAGATTTAGGGAGGGATTCCACATTTCCAGACTAATAACAGAGAACCCCATTACTATATGATGTATCAAAATGGGCTGGTCCCTATGATGTTTGAGACTTCCACACATTTTGGTCAGGTTCAATGACAGTGCCTGAGTGGGGAGGGGGAGTGCTTACTTGGTGCGGTCCTGGAAGTGGACCAGTGTGGATCATATGTGGATAAGGAGGTTAATGGACTTCCCTTATCTTTTGCAATACACACAGGAGCAACTCGCTCGTCCGTTAGAGCATTTGATATCACTTACCAACCCCTCTCAGAAAATGAAGTCCAAATTGAAGGTATCACCAATCAGCAGCGTCCTAACCAAACAACCCAAGCAGCCGATGCAGAGTTCAAGTTACAAACGCTGAAATCGGTAGTCAGATTGTATCCTGTCATTACTGAGGAGGATTTGCCCATTCATTTGAGCTAGACAGCTAGAGAGGATGTCTGGGATTTCACCATGAGGGTAACTGATCAAATGTGTGAAACCTCTAAAGATCACACTCCAACTCAATGCCGTTAACCTTCTAAATCATCCTTACAAAATGACCCGAGGAACCATTAGAGGCATCAATCCTGTCATTGACAGTTTGATAGAACTGGGCATTCTAAAGAACGTCACCGGGAGTCAGATCATGGCCTTCCAAAAAGCAAACAAAAAGTGCAGGACAGTTCAGGATCTCTGGAAAGTTAACCAAATTGTTGTTCCATGTTATCCTGTGGTATCAAACCCTGCTGTGAATTTGTTCCAAATATCCAAGAAGCCGAGTGGTTTATGGTCATTGACCTCTATCAAGCTGTCTTTTTGAATCCCTTACACAAAGAGAGACAGTTTCTCTTTGCGTTCCAGTTCCAGGAGTAGACTCTTGTGAGCTGTCGTTCTCCATAAGGGTATACTGAAAGCCCATCATACTTCAATCAGATACTCACGAAAAAATCTAGAATCTCAGCAGCTACCATGCAGTTTGGCCCTGATTAAACACATTAATGAGCTTTTGATTACATTGATGACTTAGGAAGCTTGTAAACAAGACAGCATTGCTCTGCTTAAGTACCAGACTGAAAATGGGCATAAGGTTTTCCCCAAGAAATTACAGTCCTGTTAGAAGGAAGTCATGTATCTAGAACATCGAATGGAGAAGGGAGTGAGGCGAGTGTCCCATGAACACACAGAAACAGTTCCTAAATTGAAAAATCCAACCGCATAGAGGGAAGTAAGAATGTACCTGGGCATGGTTTGTTACTGCCAACAGTTGATCCCAAACGTTTCCTTTATGGCAAAGCCTTTACTGAGGCTGACGCACACTGATGTCAGTTACCTGGTACCAAATGATGACAAAAGTATGGAAGCTTTCTAGGAGCTCTAAAATGTACTTGCAGCACACCCGCTCTTAGAATGCCAGACTATACTAAATAAGTTGTACTCATATGTAATGAAAGAGATGAGTGTTCATTGATTGTACTAACACATGCCCTTGTGGGGAGTAAGAGCCCTATCAGATTCTTCTCAGCTACTATTGACCCGATGGCAGCAGGATTGCCTGGTTGTCTCAAAGCGGGCGCAACGGGAGCCCTAGAATTCAGCAAACTGAAGGGATAGTGATGGGTTACCACTTGATTGTTATTGTCCCTAATCGATTGAGATTCTCATTACCCGCACGCAACATTTGACAAAGAGCGAGTTAACCCACTATGAGAGAATAATTTTGGCAGCCGAAAATATTTCCACCAGGAGGTGTAACACACTAAACCCTGCTTCTCTGTTACCAACCCGAGAGGGAGATTATGAGAGAGATTTCGACTTTGACTGTGTTAGTGTTACCTAGTTGTGCACAAAACCGATATCTCACATACTGGTTGCACCCCTTCCCGAATCTGATTGTAACCTCTTTGTTGATGGGTCATGCTTGAGAGATCGTTGCAATATTTTAAAAGCTGCCCAAGCTGTATGTCCACTGAGTGGGGTGATAGAAGCGTCCTACCTGTGCCATGTAACGTTTGCACAAGTAGCTGAATTGATTGCCCTTACAGGAGCTTGCTATACATTGGAGGTTCATGCGGCACCATTTACACTGGCAGCCATTATGGGTTAGGCAGAATGCACGATTTCGGGCAGCTGTTGTCGCAATGAGGTTTCATGACCTCAGCTGATTCTCACATTAGAAATGGGCAGTACATTTCAAATTTCTTGTGAGCTTTGCAATTGCCAAAGGAAATTGTAGTAGTGAAATGTGTTGCATACAAGAGTGGCAGTGAGTTTGTCACCAGAGGCAATTGCTATGCAGATGAAATTGCCTGATTTGTGCCCTTGAGTCCAGCACCATTCACATGAATGAGCCACGTAACTCAGAGGGAGAAACTATATCCAATATGCTACTGATTACTGTACACATTTCAATGAGCTAAGAGAGTTGCAACATACTGCCCCAGAAGTAGAGAAGGCTAAATGGGAAAAGATGGGATGGTTGAAAGATTCCAGCGACATTAGAGTGTTTTTAGTAAGGGGAAGGTACTTCTCCCTGATTCCATACTGCCTGCAATGGTACAGCAAATGCATGGCCCCACTCATGTGGGTAGGGACAGAATGTTGTCCACCATGTGGGTTATATTGGTACAATCCTCACTCTTGAACAATGGCAGCAAGTTTGTGTCACGGTTGTGCTATTTGAGTTAGGTGGGGGATGGGGTTCTGTCGCTAGTCGCTGCCAAGATGTATCTGTTCTTTCTTTCTGTTAATCAATTTTTGTTGTATCATAACAAATATTGCTGCATGTATTACTCCTGGGAGTGATTGATTTCAGAGCACCACATTGAGAATATACGCCAAAAAGTGAAGGGCGCGTACACTCAGACAGCCCATTGTGATGTAACTTGCAGATAAGCCCTATGGCCCGACTGTAAAATTCTCCTGATTACTATGTACAGCGATAATTGTGGAGCGTTGCAATAAAAATACATTAAAAACGGTTGTTGTGACTAGGGGTTGGCAGAACTCGCTTGAGATTCAGTGAAGTTCTGCCAATGAGCGGGAGATATGTTTCTTGCGCTGCAATTTAGTGTTGCAGCACTGAAAATCAGCACTAGATGCACCATGCGTTGTGCAACAGCGCGCAGCCATCCAAGTTGATTTTGCTGCCACTCAATTTGAAAATCTGCTAAAGCATCAGCAAATCTACTCGATTAGCAACCCTCTGACCACCACAGCTCGTAACCTTCTGCGTTAGAAAATTGCACTAGGGGATGCCATATCTCTCTCATGCTTGCCAGCTCACATTTTTGAGCCTCATGGAGAAACATTCCACCAGGTGGCGTTTGGTAGAATTTGTTTAGACCTCTGCTTTAAAGAGCAATGAAGAAAGACCAAAATTCTGCCAATCCCGCAGGAACAAAACATACCTTCCACCCCTAGTTGTGATCACAAGCCACACTGGAAAGTCTTATGGTCCTTTCCAACCATCTCCAGATTGACTTTGTGGAGATTCCCCGGTGTAATCACTTGAGTTATAGCCTCATCGTGTGTTTATTCTCAGGATGGGTTGAGGCATATCCCACCTGAGACATGACAGTTTAGAAATCACTACATTGTTGCTGTGGGAGTTGATACTGCGATTCAGGAGGCTAGTACATCTTGAACCAGATCAAGGAACTAACTTTAAAAGTGAGGTGATAGAGTTGTTGTGTATACCAGACATTAACCAGACATTCCATTGTAGCTATAGACCTGAGTATTGAGGCATTATATAGAGATTGAACGGGACAATCAAAGCTAAATTGTTCTAGTCCTGTGCCTCCACATCACTTAAATGGCCTGACGCCCGTCCTTTAGTGCTGATATGCATTCAAAGTAACCCCATGTTGGCAAACATGATTATCTCTCCACAAGATATTGTTGGGAAGAGCAATGCAAATCCCTCCTGTTCCAGCAGCTGCTCTTGTGAAAATCCCAGATGACCTGGTTCTCAAGTACAGCAAAGGCCTGGCTGATGTGGTGCTGTAAGGAAACAGGCCTTTCTGCAGATTTCATCACTCTTTTTACCCCATTCGGACTATTAGCTGCTGGTTTTTCAGCTCTGAGAGTGCACTGTGACCTGCTAACCAGACCTCAGTCCCAGTGTTCTAACCCTATACAAAAGTTATGTTAAATTGGATACACCCAATTGGCAACTACTGACTTACTTTTAAGGCCTTAGCATATGGTAGCACGAGGTGCCTAGGGCTTGGAAAGCAGAGTGTTTAAATAGGGATGCAGCACTGTTTTGGGACACCCTGCATGTGCACAAAGACAAAATTAGCCCCAGCCTGCCACTGTAGAATGAAAGGGCACTGTTCAACACTGCTAGCTTGACTTGGCAATTACACCAAATGGCAAAAACCACCACTTTCCTTAAGTATATATGTAAGTCTCCCCCAAAGAAGGCTTATGGACCCCTATGGCAGGGAGCTATATATCATTAAGTAGGACATATATTTTAAATATATTTTCCACACCTCCAAATTGTTGCTTGCTGCTGAAAAGTTAGTAGCCCCATTGGCTAACACAGGGTGACCGATTGGCATTTCAGCCTGACTAACATCTGAATGGGACTACCTAACTGGGTACTGTAAAGTATCAAATTAATTGTGGCATTGCATTTGACTTGATGTCCAAGTCTAGATTTATGTCTCTTTTAAAGTTAAACAACTTTTCCAGAGGGCACGTAGCCCTCAGGTAGCCACACCTCTGAGGTGGGCTACTAAGCTCGTGACTGTCGAGAGAAGGTTCAGACATCTTGAGAGTGACAAGAATATTAGACTCTGGTATAGCAAGAGTGTCATACATCACTGGAAATTTGTCACCAAAGAGGAGGAGACCTACTAGCCCATTGGCTAGTCACCGCGTTGTCTCCTCGGGGTACTTTCCGGATTAAAACAGGCACCCCTGGCATCCTGAACCTCAGAGCACCATGGATTTGGAGGGAGGGGACCAAGAGAGTAGTGTCCTGCTGACTTTGAATCTTCACGAAGAGAGGCTGCACCGTCAGAAGGACTGCCCCTGCTGCACTTTGGGCTATTGAGATTGGACTGTGCCTGTGGCTCCTGGTTTGGGGATATGTTGATTCCCAGCCCCAGATAGAAGCAGTGACTCCAAGGGTCAGTCGGCTGGCCCACTGGAACATCACCAAGGACATTGAAACCCAAACTGACAAAGCAGTAGTCAATCCTGAGGAATCGCTGCTGGTCACCACTGGTCATGCCGAGAGACAAATCTCAGCTAGGCAAATGTTGCACCTGTGTCTGCCAGACCCCGGAGTGCTATCAGAGACCGTATTAATCGCCCAAGAGGTACACTAGTACCCACCAAGGATATTTGTTGTGATCACTGTGCCCTGCCGCAGCTGGCCTTTTATTGTTGCAAAGAGGACATCGTGGGACCCCAAGTTCCATGGTGAAAGTCGCCTCAACCCACCGGTGGACTGAGGGATCAACCGCACTTCACCCCCATCGACCACACAGCACCCGGAGCACCCTTTGAACAACTTTTGCCAGTATCCTCAGCATCACGACCACTCCATTGAAGTCTATGCAGTCAGTCACCTGTAAAATTTGGAACTTGCTTAAAAAAACTCTGGTGGTAACTGTACAAAATTTCCTAAATGGACTCCTCGGCCTCTGCCCCATCATATTTGGTCTCCAAACCCGGGTCGTAGTCGCTGAACTAATTGTTTCAAACTGTTCAAAAGTTTGCAAAGGTTTTTGCTGACCAATGCTTGTTTGCAGTTGCATTTAAAAGTATTTATTTCATCTAAAATCTGTAGTACCGGAACCCCTCCGTGGATTGTGATGATCAAGGACTCTAAAAATTGATAAAAATATGCAAATATTTTATAAATTGTTGTTGTGTAGCTTTCTTGTTGTGTGGCTTTCTTTTTCTGTTGTTTGGTTCTGTTAAATGCTTCACACTAAGTTCCTTTGCTGAACCTTACTACTTGCATTCACAGCTCCTCAGGGTTGAGCTAAGGTTAAGTAAACGATACTGACTGGACCTAAGACGGTATCTGTGAGTATACTCTACAATAAGGTCTCACAGCCATATCAAATAGTACACCCAGAAACTCACAAGCACATTCTATCTCCCATCAGTCTAATGCTGCTACTTCAGCTGTCCGAGACTCCCCAAAACATGATTTTAACCCTAGCTTTTCAGGAAATGTCTTAAGACATGGCTTTTCTCCACCTAGCCCCCCTTTCTCTTGGGGGTGCCAGCAGTTGCAGCGTGTTTGTCTTCTGGGTCCAGTGCTGGGAAGCCCAGTTGTTGGGGCAGCTATGCGCTTTTTAAGCCTTATAACAGAACATAACATTAGATTCACATTAAGAAAGAAATTTCCAAGTCCTATCTGAAGGAGCGCTGGAGAGGCCCTTATCAGGTGATCGTCGTCACTAATGCTGCTGTCAAGTCTGCTGAACTGAATACTTGCCTTCGGCACTAAAAGGGTAAGACAAGAAGAGGAAGAAGCGGAGCCAACATCCACTAACTCCCAAAGCTAGCAAGGCAGTAGCCAGACAATTGAAATAACCCCCACTTTATCCTTTTGTTGTCCCATGCTTTCATTCATTTATTCTTCACCCCTTCCTTTTGTTATTCCAACAATTCATTGACATTTTACCCATCAGTTCATTGATTCATTCATCCACCTCTTTACTAATACAACTAATACAACACCCTTTCAACTTTCCATCTATCTATACATACATCCTTTCATCATTACAGCCCTCCAATGACCATTTCCTTCACACATCGATCATCATTTCACACCGCCATTCGTTTGTCCTTACACCTTTTCGTCCAACCTTTTATCCACCCTTCCTTCCAACCTCTTATTAATTGATTCTTTCTCTTTTGCATCCCATCGTTCATCCTTTCAACCCTCCATCCTTATGCCCTTCCTTTGTTGTTTTCATTCAACCTTCCTTCATTTCCCTTTTGTTTTTCAATTCTATCTACCATAATTTTTTGATTTCTTGTATTTCTTTAACATCATCTTTCAAACCCTACTCCCTCTATTTGCAGTTCTTTCTGTTCTTTTTAAATATGTTCATTGTTTCCTTTTCCATTCCTGGGGTTTACTTAACAGCGCTTGACCCCAAACTTTTAGCCCTGCTCTACTCTTACCTTGGAATGTTTTATGGCAGATTGTCTCCAAGCCTCTAGACACTATCAGCCAGATTCATCATTGTCCCGTTTTGCGAGTCCTTAATAGCGATTATTAAAGAATCGCTATTAAGGACTTGCAAAACGGGATTCATGTAGGAATCGCAAAATAAATTGTGATTCCTACAGCTTCCTTATTTGCGATTAGCAAATTGCTAATCGCAAATAAGGAATAACTCCCCATTCCTTCCTATGGGCCTAAGGCCTAAGGCCCATAGGAATGAATGGGGAGTTATTCCTTATTTGCGATTAGCAATTTGCTAATCGCAAATAAGGATGCGATTTCAAGGGTGCCAGGGGTGTCCAAAGGACACCCTGTAGCACCCCTGAAATGAAAATGTAGACTGATGTTGCGCACACACATGTCCAAAGGACATGTGTGTGTGTAACATACAACTTAGAAAAATGTACTAAAGTGCATTTTTCTAAGTTTTCGCTATTTACCACGAAGTCAGACTTCGCGGTAAATAACGGCCAAAAATTGTGAATTCGCAAATAAAAAATGGCGTATGAATTGCATTTAAGGAATCTCAAATAGAGATTCCTTAAATGCAATTCCTCGCAATTTAGCGATTTTGCTATTAGCGATTTTTGCATTTGGGATGATGAATCCCGAATGCAAAAATTGCGCTCGCAAAGGGCCAGATTCTCAGAATCTGGCCCTTTGGGAGCGCAATTTTCAATGATGAATCTGGCTGTAAAACCCAAATATAAAACAAATCACATTTCACTGGGATACAGAGTACTGGGACATCGGGTGCAGTGCAAAAAACACAGTTGATGGACAGAATGCAGAACAATGTCTTACATTCACCCCAGTACAAAGATCTGGGCCTAAATCCATCATTTTTTTGCACTCCACACTGTTAGGGGTCCTCGCCTGTTGAGGAGGATGGAAGTCCACAGGAGCAAAGATGAATGTCCCCCACACTGCCAAACAGCAACGACCCAAGTGAGAAGAGATAACTCACTCAAAGTCAGTTGCTCCCAAAAAGTGTGGGGGGAATTTCCCAGGGAGTATACCAACTCTCCCCCAGCAGGGACGTTGTAGCTGCAGTCTCGATGGCAGGAGATGGCTGTAACCAAACATACAATAGGACTAAACTCTCTAGTAATTTGCAGGACTAGTACACAAGTGTTCAATATAGAATTCCACTTACCTCACCGGGTGAGCGTCAGAGCATAAGCGAGTAGTCAAAAGTCACGAACCAGGAGGTAGTGAAGGGTACCTGGATGACTACTCAGCAAGGGATACCTCCAAGCAAGAAGGTAAACAATTCCAGTCCTGCTCATAAACTAAAGACTGAGCAAGACTGGGCCACCAGAGCAGCAGATGACAGACTCGTACCACTTATGGAGCTAAAGACAAAGTGGCACGGCAACAACTCCCACTTCCGACTCATAAACTAAAGACAGAGCGGAGTGGGTAAACACAGAACACACAACAAGCACAAATACACAATCCACGTCCGACTCTTGGAACTTATGACGGAGCGGAGCGGGTGTACACTCAACAAGACAACACACGGAGTACGCACAATGCGTCCAACTCATAAACTAAAGACAGAGTGGAGCGTGGGGACATGTACAAACACAGAAACGCTAATGCCCAGAGAAAGCCTCTGTCCACTCATAAACTGAAGACCGAGTGGAACGGAGCCGAAAGAATGGCCCGAAGACGAACCAATCACCATTAACGGGGCGTAGGGACAGAACAAGTCGCTAAGGCGGAAAGTCGAGCAAGGCAACGGGGAGAACTGAGAAGCGGGAACGGAGACAGGGAGACTAAGTATCGGGAACAGATTAGGCAGCGAAATTCAGGGTAAAGGGTAGGTGAAGAAATACCGGGAATCCAACAGGGAAACAAAGAAAATACCACGGGCCCAGGAATCAGGGAACAAACTTGAACAGGAAGGCAGACAGGAACCAAGAACGCTACGGGAACCTCACAAAGCAGGACGCTGAGTAAAGGGGGCGTGGTCACTAACCAAGCAGTAAGCCAAGCAATGATTCGCGGGAGAGACTCCTTTTTCACTTAGTTAGGGAGCATCTCGAAAGTTTGCCAACACAACCCAGCACGCTGTTTAGGGAATGTCACAAAAGGACTCAACATAGTTCTCATGGAGTTCAATAGGAAATGCTGGAAAGAGAACTCCGCTTTAGCCCTGTGGAATCTACGTTGAACACTTGTTTATGAGGTCAAATCCGACCACCCCTAACACACAACACCCTAGGTCAGACAATGGCTATATGCAAATCAGCCTTGACCCTGTGCCTCATGGGAACAGTCCAGCCCGAACTACCAAGCCATGTCTTTCCTAGACCCGAATCAAGCATCCAAGGACCGGTTTCTGGCTATCAGCCTTCTTCAGCCTAGATAGCTTGACTCCAGTGATGTGGAGAGCCTAGGACTCACGTCTGAGCATACCCAGCCCACTCGGGGTGAAAATTGCAAAAAACACAGTTGATTGACAAAATGCAGAACAATGTCTTACATTCACCCCAGTACAAAGATCTGGGTCTAAATCCATCGTTTTTTTGCACTCCACACCACCCTAGGTCAGACAATGGCTCTATGCAAATCAGCCTTGACCCTGTGCCTCATGGGAACAGTCCAGCCCAAACTACCAAGCCATGTCTTTCCTAGACCGGAATCAAGCATCCAAGGACTGGTTTCTGGCTATCAGCCTTCTTCAGCCTGGATAGCTTGACTCCAGTGATGTGGAGAGCCTGGGACTCACGTCTGAGCATACCCAGCCCACTCGGGGTGAAAATTGCAATAAACACAGTTGATGGACACAATGCAGAACAATGTCTTACATTCACCCCAGTACAAAGATCTGGGCCTATCCAGGCTGAAGAAGGCTGATAGCCAGAAACCGGTCCTTGGATGCTTGATTCTGGTCTAGGGAAGACATAGCTTGGTAGTTCGGGCTGGACTGTTCCCATGAGGCACAGGGTCAAGGCTGATTTGCATATAGCCATTGTCTGACCTAGGGTGATGTGGAGTGCAAAAAAGCGATGGATTAAGGCCCAGATCTTTGTACTGGGGTGAATGTAAGACATTGTTCTGCATTCTGTCCATCAACTGTGTTTTTTGCAATTTTCACCCCGAGTGGGCTGGGTATGCTCAGACGTGAGTCCCAGGCTCTCCACATCACTGGAGTCAAGCTATCCAGGCTGAAGAAGGCTGTTAGCCAGAAACCGGTCCTTGGATGCTTGATTCCTGTCTAGGAAAGACATGGCTTGGTAGTTTGGGCTGGACTGTTCCCATGAGGCACAGGGTCAAGGCTGATTTGCATATAGCCATTGTCTGACCTAGGGTGGTGTGGAGTGCAAAAGAACAATGGATTTAGGCCCAGATCTTTCTACTGGGGTGAATGTAAGACATTGTTCTGCATTCTGTCCATCAACTGTGTTTTTTGCAAACATCGGGTGCAGTGGCCACCACCACTTAAGCTGCTAAAGCAGGCGGTTCCCTACGCCAGTACACCCTAGGTTTGAAGTTTCAGGGCTTTGGGAAAAAAAAGAGACTAGTCTGGAGTTACACAGTCTCCACCAGCAGAGTAGGAACAAGAACCAGGTGGAGGTGTTGCTATTCTAGCAACCACTGTGATACTGACAAGCGAACTATAAATACGCATTCACTGAGACAGTGAAAACTCATGGAAAGCTTAAACGAACCTGCAAAAGCCAAGAGCGCAGGAGGCAGAGGGTAGCTTGGCCCAAGGAAGTCCCACCTTTGAGAACGAATCAGCTTTGTATGAATTAGAAATCTCAGGCACCTCCAAGGATCAAGGTTCATCTGAGGAATACTGGCCAGAGACTTCGACAACTCGAAAGAGACTATTGACAACTAGGTAAACACCAAACACAATAAGGGAAGTTAGTGAGTTAGAAGAACCAAAACAAGTTAATCAGCCTGACATTGTGGGTGAAAGCAGAGACTTGACTACTTCTTAATGACCCAAATGAGAAAGAAAGGTCAATTAAAAGTATTCAGGCATGGATTGGACTTACTTTGCAAAAATCAACTATGAGTCCGATGAATAACTGACATTGATGAACCACCCTGAGATTAAGACTGGTCATGCAAAGGATTCATCCATGTTAATTACTGACAAAGAGTGAAAAGGATCATTAGAGAGCTAGGGTAGCAGTCAGAGGACTTTAGAGCCTTAGACCTCCAGTTGATGCAGAATAAACAAATCCCTGTAGATTTCAAGAATGGGTAGCAACTTTAGAATAAGGCTTAGAAGACTAACTGCCACAATCTGAAATTCTGATATGTCCTTGATCAGTTTTAAGCTAACATGGCTGTGAAAAATTGCAAATTCTTGCTTGTAACTTTGGTGGTTGCGTTTTCTGTCTTGATGCTTGGATGGCTGTTAGATGTCTATCTATTGGGAGGTTACGTTCCACAGCATGAGAGAATTTATAGTTACGTGTATTTTCAAATGTTATCTGAATATGAGAAAGTTATACAAGTAGAAACTGTTATGTGTGTTTTTACCATCAAGCTTCTGCGGCTGAAGGGGCAGCATATTTTTATTTACCCCTCTCATACTCTTTTTCATGTTCTGTGTTCCTAAATCTCTCCTATCACCAAAATTCAATCAAGCTCGTTTATTCTGATTATGATAAACCACTAGAAGGTGTGACAATTGTGAATGATGCAAATATGTATTTATGTACTTCTAAACATGTTATACGGTCTTACGAGATCTTTAAGTCAACGGATCAGCGTGAGTATTTGATGATATTCTTTACCCATGCAACTACATGAGCACTACTAACCAAAGCATGCACGATGTAACCTGTAAAATTAGTAGGGACAAAATATTATCTTTAGACGAACTGAATGACAGGATAACGATAGAAGAGGAGAAAGGGGAAAGTAAAATGGTTGCAAAACATATTAATGGAAAGGGCAAGGAGGCTTTAAGGGAACAATTCCCGAGATTGAGCTGTGACATTGCTAAAAAGGGAACCCTATGCATAATGAGAAAAAAAGAGGGAAATGGGACTGTCGAGAATTTGTTATGGAGCAAATGTGCCAAAAATTATTTAATCAAAGGCACAACTTTTTTGAGTTAGATGTAAGTATTAAAAGTATCTATTTTGTGTAAGATACGTTAGCTTATTGACAGTTGCCACCTAACTGGGTAGGTAGACGCTATGCAGCGTGAGTCTTTCCTATGATCTAAAATACTAATGGGCTATATTTTCCCATTGAGTACTATATAAAGTGAATTAAGCGTAGGTTCCAGAAGATCTTCAGTTATATATTTGGAGCACTTATACCTTCAATAGGAATTGCATTGAATGATGTTAAGATTAGAAGGCTATCGACCTTAGTAGATCATCTTGCTACTAACACCACAGAAACTCTCATGGTCATGAATAAATAATTGCTTGCTATAAGAGCTATGATTATGCAATATCACCTTGTGCTGGACTTGCTCCTCACAAAGGACGGTGGAGTTTGCAAAGCCATTCATGCTCGGGAATGTTGGCCATGTATTCCACGCATAGATAAGCTGCTTGACAGCAATGTTACTAATATTACAAATATAATACGTGAGCTAACTGAGCTGGAAGATTCAGGTGCATAGAAAGGAATAGGGGCTGGGTCAGCCCCAAAAGCAAAAAGAAGCAAGAAAAGAAATGCATGTAATAAAAAAACTTCTAACTGCCAATTTGGTAGTCGAATACCCAATCTTGATCACGTCAAGAAAAGGTTTCTCTTGAAATTCAGAATCTGATTCCAAAACTGAACTTGGGTCTCTGGGCATTGTTTGAGATGAAGCGTTGAACAAAAATAGAGGTGAGCAAGGAAGAAACACAGGCAAGTGGGGCAGGAGTGGGGTCGGATTCACCTGGGCACCCAGATCTTCTGGGCACAATGACCACAGAAAAATCTTTACTATAGTCACTGCGCAAGCCCCCCCCCCCGAAGGGACCAATTAAAGATCTAATAGTCACCACAGACACAAATGGGAAGTGAGCATAAATGGACAAAAGGGGCCTCAAAAACATTTACATCTCAAAATTCACAACTTTAAGCTAAATTGGTCACTATGAGCCTGGAAACCTGTGGGAACAAATTCTCTCTCACGTCCCAAATTAGTAGTGCAAGCGTTACCTACCAATGGAGGAAACTGTACTCTCCTGCAGCCAGACTATACCACTAGGGGCCCTTTGACGTCTTGAGCCCAGAGCCACATTCTGAAACGTACTCGATTGAGTCCCACTTTGGTTGGAGTAACAACTAAGGATATCGTTTTGATCGAGTTTCTTGATCCTGGTCCAGAATTCTGAAACAAAACCAAAGTCCCTTGGGGTTCCCCTGATGAGGTGGACACCTTCAAAAAATGGGGAATATCGTTAACTTCCCATATGAATACATGTTACCTGCATCCACTTGCAGTCCCCAGGGCAGGTCGTGAGTTGTCTGGCTAGTCTATGAGAGGCTAATCCATTCTGATGAAAGTCTGTAGCATGTCCAAAAGAATCAACTGCAAAAAGTCTAGAATGAATGGCTTCAGCCCCAGCTTTTTAAACAGTGCTGCAAAGGATTGCGGTTGGCTATCAGGTGCCCTGAATACGACAAGCAAGCCTCAATGATTCGAAAGATATCAACAAGACAAAGGATCTCCAATGGCTAAAATCTTCCGCTTGTGTTCCTGGAATATTAATGGTCTGGCTAGCAAAATTGCTGACACTGAGATTCTAAAGTATCTGCTAACCTTCCAAGAGGTGCTACTTCAGGAGACATGGGCCCTCGATTCAGTGCCAATGGAGGGCTTTACAAGCTACTTCGTACCTGCGACCGAGAGCCTCAGATACGGTCACTGCAAAGAGGGTCTTTCAATTAATCGCCCTCACAATGGAAAGTAAGGAGATCGAAGGCACCAAAGAAGGTCTTCAAGCTGTGCAATTGGTCTTGGAATCACCACAGGGCCCTTTCATAATTCTATAGCGAATGTTTATATTCATACAAATAAAAAAGCAAGAATCAAGGTACTAGAATGCCTGTTTGATTAAATTATGAAATCACAGAATGAGAACGTTAGGCCTGAACTTATTGTATCGGGAAATTTTAATATGTGACACAAGCGCAACTTTGGAATATACTGCAGCAGGAAAGAATGTGATGACAAAAAGCGAAATAGGAATCCAGCTCTCCTATGTACTTAATGCAGACAACTTAGAACTAGTCAGTAGTATGAAGATGAGCTAACAACGGCTTCTGGATGCAACTCTAGCTTGTTCTGAAAATAATGGGTTGATAATTAACATGAAAAAAACAAAAAAGGTTTGAAAACAACATACTGGGCACCTAGGTAGAGATAAGCTAGAGTCTGCCAACGATTCTAAGTACCCATGTGTGCTTTTAATGCCAATGGAAGGTTCAGTATCCAATTGGAAGACATCAAAAAGAAGGATAACACTCTCATAGCAGGTTTGGGGGATTTGTATGTAAAATAGAAGGGCCCAACTCTAACTCTGCTACTACAAGTTGCCCAACCAAAGAACTCTCCCACTCTCATCTATGTGAGTGAGACACTGAGAGGTTGGGACAATATCACTCTGGACAAAATAATTAAAATGTATAGGATCATCTTTAAACTTCCATCGTACACATCTCCTGCCTAGATTAAACTAGAATTTGGTCTTCTTAAGCAATCCCTGGCCCAGCAGGCATCTTTTGTGAACTTGCTGCCATAACTCGAAATTAGCAAGTGAGGACTCTTCAAGTCGCCATCTTTGGCTTGAAATACAATTGAGGGCCTGATCATCAACCAGAGCTTATTTAAAATCAGCCAAAACTAATCAGGGCCTCTCCTTAATATGGGATCTACCGCTGAGTAGGGTGGAATTTAAAAGAATAACAAAATAAAGCACTAAAACCGTGTCACTCCTGGAGGACAAAATCACCCTAGCGTGGCGTAGCCATGGATGGCTAATTATTAAGAATTACAAGAAGTTTAGCCTCATTGCTATTTAGTAGAGCGCTATGACAACTCAATAAAATGAAAGTTTTAAAAATACTGGCTGGGCGTCCTGCCTGCATTGAAGCATGCTCCACCATAGAGAAGAAAAAAAGGCCATGGCAACTACTTGGTCCATGTGTTGTGTCTGTGCAAAACCAATTTGGAAGATCGCCGATCAATTCTGCGCAGACAACTAAACGAAAGAATAAGGACATATAGAGAGTTGGTTGTAGCCTGTTTTAATCCAAGTGATCTTTGACTGAACTGTTTGTGATAAAATACCTTCAGAGGGTGTTAAAGATTACAGGGATTTGTTAGCATGAGCTGAAAGCCATTTTTGTACTTGCCAGCCATTTTAAGTAGCCATGTACTCGCCATGTGCTGTTTCCCTCTTCAGAGCCTTGCACATGCTCAGAAGGGCCTAGCTAGTAGAATGCACCTGCTCCTCTTATATAACTGTCAGGCTATTTTTACTGATGTAGGGAGAAGTAACTCTCCTCCCACTTTTTTGAGCAAGCAGATCTTGTATGCCCATATTAGTCATTTTGCATGCTTACATGAGCCAGGACCTCCCCTTGGTTTTATGCTGACTATGTAACCCTAAGCATATATAAAGCCCCACTTTTCTGTACTCCTTAGACTGCCTCATACAGTTTGTGAGGGTACTGTGTGACGTAGTCTCCCTCATCTGAGGTAAATAAATATGTATTTTATATTTCATCTTCTGTGCCAATTTCTTCTTTGTTGGTTTAAAAGGACTGGGTATCAGTGAGACCCCTGAGAAGGTTTCTATTTTTCTTCAAATGGCACTCCAACATGGACCTCATCAGAGAAGTGGCTATTCAAGGGAGTGATCTTGACAGGAGACAGGAATCTACTGAGGAGAGCAGGACAGGATTCGACTAAGGAGGTACTCTGTGCACTGAGATTTTAGAGATTCTCTGTCTCTGCAACCCAGATTATTTCTGGTCTTCCTGATTTTGATCCTCCACATGTTTACCGCTCCTGACTGAGAACCTTTTTGGCCTGAGTATTCTAAAAAATGACCGTTAGGTCATTTAGAACTTGGTAGTTAGAATCTGGACACCAGGTCATTGGTAAGCGTTGTTTTGATGCAACACTTGCTGTTGGTTTGATACCTGAGATTGGTAAGGTCATTCTGCGATGCTTGCTGTGGCTTTGGCATTTGTATTGGCCAATTTGGGATTTGTAAATGATTGATATATGAATTGCAATTTGTGTAGGCAGGTAATGAGGAGACTTTTCTCTACTTTGTATAAGATTTGAACCTCTAGCTTGTTCGATCAGAAACCACCCTACAATAACACCTTTCAAATATCATACCTGGTCAGAAAAAGTGGCTCTTTACGCGGATGATTTAATGATATTCACAAAAAACTATGAAGAAGCTAGTCAAGCAATAGCAGACACGATGATAAAATTCGGCAAAGTTTCAGGTTACCTAACCAATAAAGAAAAAACAGATGCAATGAGTTGGAATATTAATCCCAATATGCCCTTTTCCAGAGATAAAATAAAATACTTGGGAATCACAATAGTAAAAGAACTTGGAAATATCCCACAACTTAACTTAAACATAGTAATGAAAGAAATGAGAAGACTTTTTAAGATCTGGTCAGGACTTCCCCTGAGTTTTCTAGGAAGATCTAACGCTGTAAAAATGACCATTATCCCGAAATTTACTTACCTATTCAACACCATTCCACTAGAATTTAAAAAAGAAACTCTAAAGAAGATACAAGGAGATATAGCTAGTTTCATATGGGCATCGAAAAGCACAAGGATTGCTTGGAATAAACTAAGGAGAAGGAAAGAACAAGGCAGAATAGCAAGTCCGGATATATATGAATATTATAGATCGTTTCAATTTAAAAACTTTAGACCTCTCCTAAGAAAACATCAAACATATCCAAATTTCCTACAAACCATGACCGAAAAGAGAGACCACTTCCTATTTAAATTTGGCCATCCCAAATACTTTAAAAAAATAAAACTAAAGATTCTACTTAATGCAGCGAAACTTTGGACCCAAATAAGAACAATAGTAAAAATCCCGTACTACAGTAACACAGCTCCAGTATGGAACTCGCCCGGGACACCGGACTGCTTAAAAGACTCTTTAGCGATCCCACTTAAAAATGCAGGAATTGAAAGTTGGGGACAGTTACTGACAGAAAACACTCTAACAACGTGGGATCACCTATTTTTAATTACCGAAGGCCAATTATCAAACTTTAATTCTACCAACTAAGCAGTTGGTCTAACACTCTACCAAAAGATAAGAGTACCTATGAAAATCTTGAAAGCAAAATGATCAAAATAATACCAATAAAGAAAGAAATAGCAAAATGGTATTGGGCTCTTATCGAAGCAGGTGAAGAAGACTTTTTAATCCCGGAAAACATATGGAGAAAAGACATACCAGAACAAGACTTGGATTTAAATTTACTCTGGAAGAAATCTATGGAAAAATGCTGGTCCTGTGTAAAACCTGCTTTACTAAAGAGGAACCACTATTTCTCACTACATAGAGCGTATTGGACCCCAAAAAGATTATCTAAATTTAAAGGTACGAGCATAAAATCATGTCCAAAATGCGGAGAACCAATAGCAGACGACGTCCATATGTTTCAGAAATGCCCCGCACTTGACACCTACTGGAAAGAGATTGGTAAGACACTAACTACAGTATTAGGAATCAACATAACTGTAAGTACCTCTCTCATTATTTTTGGAATACATAACAACAGTGCTAATAGTAAGGATAAACTAAGTATAAGACAAGAAAGCTTGATGTTTATGTTAATCCTGCTGGCGCGTAGAGAGATTTGTATAAATTGGATAAAACCGGGATCGCCTACACATGATAACTGGCTAAACTCCATAATAAAAACAAATAAACTTGATAGAAAAGGGAAAAACACCAAGAGAATAACATTTTTGGAAATTTGGGAACAACATTTTTAGAGATGCCATAAACTCCTTTATAACATCAATAAATAAAATCCAATGATTAAAGCGGTGACAACAACTCCAAGCAGGATTGAATACTGCTGAGTAGCCAAATAGGCTAGCTCCCTCTCCAAACCATGGAGTTATTGGTAACGATATAAGGTTATAGGAGCAAAATGAATCGTCACAATACACAAGGGTATACTCCCCAAGGAGAACTCGATAATGGGGCAGTGAAAGACTAGGAACCAAGAACCTTTTGACTCCTTAAACCTCATTATCTATACTACCGCAAGATGAGGATAAAAAAAAGGAAAGAAAAAAAAAAAAAGATTTGAACGGCACAACGTACAAGCGTACTTAAAGTGCTACTTTGCTTATAACATTTGCATAGTCACAATATTTTTGGCATGCCTGTTTCAAGCACACAACGAAGAATGTGTTGCTTTTTGGAGGTACCTTAGTTAGTTGTGAAGTAAATTAGCCTGCTCCCCTAGAGGGAATACCTAAATAGGTTTAGGTATAAAAACATATTTCTTCCTTGGTGACTTCTCCCCTTGGAATTCAAATATGACCACAAAACAAACAAGGATACTATTCTGCATAATTTTATCAATGGAGATATGCAGAGCGATTTTTTGGTGTTCTGCCAGCCAAAGTTAGTGAATTTTGGCTTCTTGAAAATAAAACAGTCTGTTGGGCTGTTTTGTGCAGTCTTTTTGGAATACTATTGAGAAGCTCTTCTTGTAAATATGACTTACAACTAGTATTTACAAATGGTTTGGTTTAAGTACATTCTGTGGACTGTCCTTTGTTTCTGTCCTAAGTGTTGATCAGTGGGTTAAATGCATCATCCCTAATGCAAAAATCGCAATTTAAGGAATCGCAAAATTATGATTACTTTCATTTCAGGAATCTCAATTTGAGATTCCTTAAATGCAATGCATTAAAGTTAAAAAAATAGTGATTTCGCTAATAGGGGTCGCAAATTACCATGAAGTTGAACTTCATGGTAATTTGCTAAAACTTTGAAAAATGCACTAAAGTGCATTTTTCAAAGTTCTATTTTACACACAAACATGCCCTTAGGGCATGTGTGTGTGCAAGATGTACCAATATGCAGATTTCAGGGGTGCAACAGGGTGTCCTTTTGACATACTGGCACCCTTGAAATTGCAATTTCAATTTGCGATTCTCTAATTGAGAAGCATAAATTGAGATTGTCTTCCCATTCATTCCTATGGGTCTCTAGGCCCGTAGGAATGAATGGGGAGGTATTCCTTAATTGCGACTCGCAAATTGCGAGTCGCAATTAAGGAATTTTAAGCAATCGCTATTTTTTAAGCAAGTTCTTCTTGCATAGCATTTTGCTATTCCTTATTAGTGAATCGTTATTTTTCTCTAATAAGGAATCGCAAAATGGATGCTTGATGCATCTGGGGGTTTGTCAGTGCAAACACGGGGTAAAATCCTGCATTTCAGACTGCTGTTTTAAAAAGCTACAAAAATCAGGTTCATTATTTTAGATAACAGGAAAACATTTAAAGTGGGAATTTCCTTTCTTTAAGCCTTTTTTACATAAGCACATTATTGGTTCTGATGTTAAATAATGATTGTTCTTTTAAAAAGTGGCACAAAATGTTTCATGTTTCAAGTTAGACTTCTGTGCTTAGGCTTATGAATGAATACATTTAAATATGATAGGCAAGGGATGCAGCTTGCTTTTCATATGTGGAATTATCAAAATTATTGGTTTTATTACAAAAAAACGAAATTATGAAAAAAAAGTATTAAAAAAAGTGCTTTTAAATTCATTTTTTAATCTTTATAAAGCGTAATAATCATACTGTGACCTCTTAGCATTAAAATGTAATTTAATTTGTGTTGTACTGCATAATGTGAAACTTGCATGTGAAATTTCACTCTGCGCAGGCGTAAAAAACTCATTTTTATATGGGTATACATGAGATATTTCTAATGTCTAATCTCTGGAGTGTGTAGATAACATTCTGGGGATGACTATTATGCAAAAAAATTATAGGATATTCATTTTTAAGTGCCCCAAATATCAAAGTCGAAATTTGGTAAATTTCACTATTTAAAAAACATATTCTGCCACTCTGAGCGGCTTTTAAACTGCCTTAGGCTTCAGTAAATGCATACATTTAGGTATAATACAAACAGCTGACTTCTATATTGGTAGACAAGTATACTGCACACTGCTTACAATTGAAAATATGTATAAAACACCAGCAGAAGTTATTCTCTTAACTCTAAACTGACAAACAGGGGGATAAGTGATTTCCAGCTATGTCTCTAGAGTAACTTTGAATTGGGAAAGCCGCATGGAAACCCTTGCACACAGAATAGGACAGCTGGGAAGGGTTAAAAGTCAGTTCTATATTTAGAAGCCTAGCATGGCTCCCAGGGCATAGTTGGCTTTGACATTTTCACCTCTGAAAGTTTTTGAAAGAGGACAGGGAAGAAAAGGAAAAGGTTTACTTTTTGTTTGGCAAAAGCAAGCACTTTATGTACTCATATGATAGAAAATTATATAATGGTATATGTGAACTTTGATTAACAGATAAGCTTTGCCATATATATACAGTACTAATGCTTTTAGTCTGAGGATGACTGTACAAAAGCCGAGGCAATGAAATTTAGTTTAAATTCATGTGCCCTCATGTTATAATTTGTACACCTGCTTAAATGATTGGGGGTTGGTTATTCATGTTTTAGCCCTCTCAAAAGTGCTATGTACCTCTTATAACTTTGTTTATGCCCAGTTGCTACAATTAGGGGTTGATAGTGTTGACAGAAGTGAAACCTGTTTCAGGTTTCCTACTGTCAAAATGGGGGAAGGAGGCTGGTTCCTCTACAAATTAAGAGTAGGCACAATTTATGTTTCTCTCTCTTTTTCTCAATTTTTTTTAGCCTGTCTAAGCTGTCTGTGAAATAGCAATGAGACATTTAATTGGCTATTCAGTAATACTGTTTTAAACATTGTTAGCATTAATAAAATGAATAAGTATATATGTTATGTTACTGGCCATCCTGTATGATGACATTATGACAGGATGATTAGTCTAGATTGCTGTTCCCTTATTTTGACCTTTAAGGGGAACTAGATGTGGGTAGTTTTTGTTCTAAAATTCTTAGGTGATAACACCATTATTGTATGTTATTCTCATGCTACATTGCTAGTTTTTATTAGCTAGTCTGTGTAAATAAACTGACAGTCCTTATTGGAGCTGATGTTGCATACCTTGGATCATGAAAAGTAGAATGCAGGGAAGGTGACCATGTGATCCTTATCAAATACTTTTGAAGGAAATATTGTTTTATAGATAAGAACCCCTGTTAAATTAGCAGTTTTAGATTTCCCTGTTGCTGCTATAACATGAGATATCAAAGAACAAATAAAAAGTGACATTCAGGGCGAAAATGTACTTCAAAATACACATATATTTAATATATGGTCAATATATTGGTCAGGGAATAAGAGAATATGAAGCAACCAAACATATTTTTTAAGGTGACGTTAGTTAACCTTTACAACAGCTATGTTGATATCTTTTCATAAATTCAAAACAATCAATGTATAGAGAAAAAGATGCCGTAGTCGATGTTTCGGTCTGTGATGGCAATAAGATCGTCAGACCATCTTCAGGACGGAAAGTTGACGAAAATCCAAAAGAATCTTTTAATGGCCTCTTTTCAAATGACTTGAATCAACCAGGCTATATTTTCTGGATTCAAAGGAGACTCGTATAAAAGAAAATAGTGCTGGTGTTGCACAGAATTGCACACTGCCGTTAAATCAGGCCGTCGGTGATCTAATCATGAAGGGCCCTCTCGTAGAGGAAGATAATCGTGGTGTTACAAAGAATTGCACCCCGCTGTGGAATCAAGCCGTCGGTGATTTACTTATGAATGACCATTATCTTCTCCAACTAATTAAACACGTTTTCTTTAATTCGGAACTGCAGTGAACTGAAGGATTTCTTAATCTTGATTGGTAACACTAATTTTAGCATTTGATCAAAGGTTAAAAAGTAATAGAAAGGCAGCCCGTACAGACCTGTCTGGATGCAGTTCTGGATGAAGATCTGTGCGAGTCAGCCTTCTAAGGATACTGCTAAAATGTTCTCAATAAAAATCATAAAAGGACTAAACGGCAATGAAGTTCTACCCCAGGGAAGATTGCGTCCCTTCAGTATAATCTTAAAGTGACCAAGAATATAAAGCATATGAAAATAATTTAATAAAAAATTATATGTCAGGTAACTGTGAAAGTCAAACTGATGGTTTTTAGATTCAATTGATAGTTTACTTCTCCAACGTCACATAGTGATTTTTAACTAACCCACAAGTCAACTCTGAGTGACTAGAGGGAATTGTAAATAAAAAAACATTTAAGAAATTATATTTAATAGTGTATTACAAAATGTGGAAATTATGTTTGAAAAAGGAGGGGTAAGAGGAACAAGAGTTTGTGGCAAGTGGTTACTACTTTATGATGTACAACAGTATGTAACCAAATAGTGCCTATTGTCCCAGATAGAGGTTTGCTTCCTTGAGTGAGGGATTGTTGGCAGCCCATAATTGTTCTTGCATTTTCTGTCTTGCACATTGTACAATTAAGTGATGTCTAAATAGTTCTTCAGTAATTTCTTCAAACTGGCACTTTTCTGCCAGCTCATGTAGCCTAGCTACAAAGTAATCAACCGATTCTGTGGGTTTTTGAGGTTGCGTGTGACATTTATGGCGAGTCATCACCACATTTGCCCTTTTGGCAAAACAAGTCTGTAAATATAATTTTGCCTCCTTATAAACATCTGTAATCTTATTTCTTTCATTTTCAGTCACAGGACATAAGTACTTAAGCAGATGTTGACCCTCATTTACCGATGACCCCAGAAGCAAAGCCTTTTTCCTGCTGGAAAGTAAATCCATCCCATCCTCGTTGACAACAAATGTAGTAATGAAGGTCTGGAAACACAGGAATCTTGATTGTAAGTGAGTTTAATGTGCCAGCAAACCTGGTGACTGCACTGACCAGGCCATCAAAGAGTAAATGCTCCAGAACATTAAAAAAAACAATAGCCTCCGACCCTATCCAACAATAAGCATGTCATAGTAAACATTCTTAAGAAAGATCAAACCGAACCTATACATTTAAAGCAACCCTCAAATGGTCCACAGACTATTCCTTTGTGATGTAGCATGATATATATTATGCACTTGGTGGGACAAATTTGTGGAACTTGCTGTTCCAAATGCCATAAAGGAATGGCACATATGTTCTATGTTGGCATTTAATAACCAACGTTGGTTCAAACGGATGTATTCTTTGATATCATTGTCAATTGATACTCAGAAATATAAGTAAACATTCCGAAATACAGTTTATCGCAGACTACATAACCTTGGATATTGGAAACCCCACTGTGGTATCCTGTACTAAAACATTGTCAGTATTCATTCTTTAGCCATTGTAAGATCCTTCAGGCATTGTAATAACCTCCAGTAAATGGCATGTTTATCTTAGAACTCTGTGCTCTCTGAACTCCTGACTAGAATGTATTGATTTAAATGTGAGAGCAGTTGTACTGGAGCCAGATCTGAAGAAGTCTAGGAGGCTGAGGTGTGAAGACCAACTTGGAAAAAAGACTCATTTATTGCCTTTTCTTTTGTGGTAAATCAAACTTTACGATGGCGACAAAGGTGGGGTGAATTACTTTCTTTAGCAACTCTCTTTATGCCTAACTGTGTTGCTTGGATGAAGACTCTGACACGAGATTTTATGTTGGCTGCAACACATTTGTACACTACGGCGGAGATTGTTGAATTTCTGCCTCATTCTCGGTATTGTTGGAAGAGACTTTGGTTTGCTTTGAGGTTACACCCTGAGTTGTGAGGTGCAAACTTCCTTGTATGTGTGCCGCTGCCGCTTGGGATTCAACTTTCGTATTCTACAGTGCACATGAAATGCAAGTCTCTTTTTATTTGTGCCGCTGTTGCTTGGAACTGAACGTATTTGTGCTTCGTACATCTGTCACGCGTCTGTCTGTCAATTTCATTTGCGGCCTCGCTGGCGTTTGTTTCTGACAGATACTTGTTTACTTTTGACTTCACTGTTAAGTCGCGCAACACACTTAGCTTCTAACACACACCAAGTATTCCACAGCTGCGCGAGCAAACAAACCTACATCGATCCATTACTCTCGAGCCAATTATTCTCCTGCTTCTGTCTTCAGCTCCTCCCTCATTGTTGCTGATGATGTCACTTCCTTCTCTTCCGGAAGACTAGACTGTTAACCCTCCACTTAATACAGAAAACAAGACTATTGCGAGGAATCCAGAACTCATCTTTGTAATTGACTATTCTACAGGAACTTCATTCTTATCCTTTATTTGTGAGGTCTATGTGAAACAATTCTTCTCTAAAGGCAAGACAATTGAACATTCTTCAACTGGAGGGCTTTATCTTCGTGAGAAACATTCCATTCCTTTTAACACAAATATATTTTTTTTTAAACTCAGTGACAGGCGCACCTCTAGCCTGTCAATCCCGTTTTTAGTACATTCAACAACAAACAAAACAAATTCTTCAATATAATACAATTGTATCGTTTAGCTGTAAAGTATAAATTCTTATTCAGTATTTGCATTACCCTTCTTCTTTACAGATGTATTCTCAGGTATCAAAGGTCTACCGGAGTTTATTAATCATTTAATTATTTATTCGGATATATTTTTTTTTGTGCTAATTTCTGTTTTATTTTACAAAATGCACAACGAACCACCTCCTCCATTTTTCTTATTGAATCCTGGTGATCCTCCCATTCCCTGGAAACAGTGGAAAAATGTCTTTTCACACTATACTCGTATTTGTGCTGAAAGGAAAATGTCTCTCCTTCTTCACTGTTTAGGTTCAGAAGGACAAGAGATTTTCCAACACATTCCACAGTTGTCCACAGAAGAAGCAGATGATCTCAAGGATTATGAGATTTGTTTAAAAAGACTAGACTTACATTTTCTACCTAAGGTATCAACAGTTTTAGAAAGACATCGTTTTGGAAAACATATGCAAAGAAAGGGAGAGAATGTTGAAGACTATATCACTATACTAAGAAAGCTATTGTCTACATGTAATTTTGGCGCAAACTATGAATGAATGAAACAAGATTTCTAAATCGCCTGGTTACCCGTAGGCATCCCCGCGCTTTTGCCTGCTTACACACCGAGCTGTGAGCCGATTATTTAGGGAAAAGTAGTGTTTTTATCTGTCTCCTGAAGATGAGGTAGTTAGGTGGTGCACGGATCTGCCGAGGCAGACTGTTCCAAATTTTAGCCACATTATGGGTAAAAAGGTGGCCACCACTTCGTGCTCTCTTTATTCTTGGTGTTGACAATAAAAATTTAGTTTCCGACCATAGGGCTCTATTTGGGCGGTAGAGATGGATATGGGACAGAATATCCAAGGATCCTTTGCCTGCAAGTGCCCTATGGGCTATGCATAATGCCTTAAACTGAATGCGCTCACAGATGGGGAGCCAGCGTAGAAATGCTAAAGCTGGCTTAGCTGAAGAACACTTTGGGATGTTCATGAGCATTTGCGCCACGCAATTTTGAACAACTTGTAACTTTCGTATAGAAGAGCAAGGGTCTCCAAGATAAAGTGCATTAGCATAGTCAAGACGGGTCAGGGTGAGAGCCTGAACTAGGACTCTTCTTGCTTGAAAAGGGAGTAGTGGGAGCACTTTACAAACCATTCGTAGGATCCCAAAACAGCTTGCAGCTACTTTTTGCCCTTGCTCTTTAAAATCAAGGTTTCGGTTGAGCCAAACACCCAAACTTTTGATTCTGTCTTTAGGGGAGGGGCAGGACCAAAAGAGCTAGGCCAGAGTAGCCCAAGATCTGTCTTTTCTTTATTCCCTACGAGCATTAGTTCAGTTTTTGATCCATTGAGTTTCAAATATGAATCTTCTATCCACCTTGATACTTTGTCTAGACAGAGGGCGAGACCAGAGCAGGAAGGGATCCGTTGGTTGAAAGAAACAACCAACTGGGTGTCATCAGCATATGTGATGATCTGGATCATGAAAGGTAGCCCCACCTCCGCCAGAGAACTCAAATAAACATTAAAAAGTGTGGGGCTCAGGGAAGACCCCTGGGGAACCCCACAGTTAAGAAGGTGTGGGCTTTGAGGATATCCCTTCTTCAAAAACTTCGAAGGATCAGTCTTCTAGAAATGACTGCAGCCAATTAAGCATGGTCCCAACAATTCCCACCTCCCTTAACCTTTATATCAATAGTCTGTGGTTGACCGTATCGAAGGCTGCGCTTAAATCTAAAAGATTTATGGCCGCGCAGCCTCCAGCGTCTAGGATTTTCCTAGACTCTTCCACTACCACCAGGAGAGCCGTCTCGGTGCCCTGTTGCGGTTTGAAACCCATCTGAGAAGGATGGAGATGGTTATTACTCTCCAAGAAGGCAGACAATACGAGTTCACATAATTCTCAGCGATCTTGCTGAGAACTGGTAACAGGGAGATGGGACGGTCAATGCTCCAAATTTCTGAGTCCAGAGTTGTTTTTTTCTGTAAGGCTTTAACCATAGCCTATTTCCACAGTGGGGGGACCGTCCCTGAGGAAAAAGAGGTATTGATCAGGTCAAGGATTACTGGAGAAAGAGTTTTAGAGGCCGAATTTAAGATGTTAGGAGGGGCAGGGGCAGTGGGGGAGCCGGATTTTAATTTACTCATGATGTCTAGCAACATGGACGGGTTAAGTGGAGGGATTTCCTCAATTAGGCCAACTCTCCCCTTATCCAAATTATCCTGCTCTCCAATATGTAGTTGAGATGTTATTTGAGGGAAGGAGGAATAAATGGTTTGGATTTTACAGGAGAAGAGCTCTGCTATAGCATTACATCGCCCCAAAGTGTCTTCCGATACAGTAGGGGAAGAGGGGATGGTAAGTAGGCCCTTAGCAATGCGAAAGATTTCGCA
Organism: Lissotriton vulgaris; assembly: GCF_964263255.1. Classification (NCBI taxonomy): domain Eukaryota; kingdom Metazoa; phylum Chordata; class Amphibia; order Caudata; family Salamandridae; genus Lissotriton; species Lissotriton vulgaris. Next base: position 874,197,712 of record NC_141694.1, read on the forward strand.
AGGGGAATTTTCAGCTGCTTGAATTCTTTCTTCATAGTATAGAGTTTGGGAAAATTGAATTTCAGTTTTATAGGGTTTTTTCATGGCCTCTCTATAAGTTTGTTTATGACTGGCAGAAAAATCCTTCCTCCATTTCCTTTTGACTCTCTTGCAAAAGGTTTGCATAGTTTCTGGGAATATGACGGGTTACGCTTGGTTTCTACCTTATTAAATGTCATTTTATTAGGAAGGACAAGTTCAATGATGATTCCATCCAGATGTTAAATTTGTTGTATGCAATGATAGGATCAGAGTTGGAGGTGGGTCTGGAATTTTCCAGGGTTGTTACCTTAGACCATGTACATGAGCATTTCCTATTTCCCATGGTTGCTGTGGAAATAGCTGGTGGAATCCAAGTAAAAGGAATTAAAAGTGGTCGGACCACAGCAGCCTAACTGGGTCTCTAACTAAAAGATTCTCCAAATTGGAATAAATGGGGTCCAGTAAGTGGCCTTTGGTGTGGGTAGGACTAGCTACTTTTTGTGTGAGTTGAAATACAGCTAGCTCATCAATTAGGTCCTGCACATCTGATTGTAGGACGTTCTCAAAATTGAGATTTAGGTCCCCTAGCAGCGTAAAGTTAGCACTAGCACTAGCTAGATTGGCTGCTGTCTCAAAGAGCTCTTTATTAAATTGATTGAGGGGTCCTGGGGATCTATAAATCAGAATCCCCGAAAATGTGCAGATGTGGGATATACGAATTGCAAAGGCAGGGCTTTCGCAATCCGTTAGCGGGCTTGCGGTGATGCGACAGTCAAATTCAGATTGATGAATAATCGCAAGATCACCACTCCTTCCTGTGCCCCTGTCAAGCCTCTGAATAACATAGCCAGAAGGGAGTGCTTGGACAATAGAGAAGTTAGCCTCATTGTTAAGCCAGGTTTCTGTTAAAAACAGCACATCTGGGCTATCTTCCTCAAGCAGTAGGAGAATTTCTAAGGCATGCTTCTTCATAGATCGACAGTTGACTAAAAACTTTTTGAGCCCCATATTGTGATTGATGACTGAAAGACGCCAAATCTCGGGCAAAAGCTGAATAAACAATGGGGGCAGTAGCTAGAATTGCTATCGGGCAACATATGATGCAAGAACTTACTCAGGGGTGCACCCATCCAACTTTTTAGCTGTTCTGAGGAGTAAGAACATGACGGGCGCAGACGGGCTTGCCTTTGGTGCGCCTTCGGTGTGGCTGCTCAGCGCCCATGCTTGTATCCCCCACCACAGTTCCCTTCTGCTCTATGTCCCGCCCCTGCGCCTTCCTGAGGGACTGGAAGTGAAAGGGTGAGAGTGGTCCCCGTCACCTGTGCTTGGCCCAGGAGAGTGGAAAACAGCGAAAGTAGGCTGTACGCTACCTGTGAAGAAAGACTAGGAGATCAGTTTATGCTAGGATGTATGTTAGATAAGATCAAAGAAGTTTGTTAGGAAAAAGATAATCCATCTCTTTCAGAGGTAATCACTATTGCAAAGTCATGTGAACATGCCAAAGCATGTGTAGCAGAACTTAAAAAAAGAGATGAGGATGGGCATAAAGAAGGAAATGTAGAAGTAAATAATAAGTTCCAAAATAAAAAAAAAACACTGCAACTAATTTCTAAGAGAATAAAAATTGGTAGGATAATCCACTGTTTAGCAAAAATAATTATAGTAGGGATGTTGTTAATCCAAGAATGTTCCAAGGTACTTGTTATGGATGTGGAGAGCATGGACACATGGCGAATTCTAAAGACTCTATGGGGCGGAAAGCCACATGTAAGATATGCAAAAAAAGGGGTCATGTGTCAAAATGTTGTAGTAGTGGCAATTTAAAAAATATGGTACATGAAGTCATATATGAAGAAGAATGTGAAGTAGAAGTAATAATTTGAGGATTTATGAGGGAAAAAGAAGTTTGATATGGTTCTTATTGAAAACACCCGTATATGTATGTTATTTGACTATGGAACAAAAATTACACTCATTCCCAGTAGTGTGTATGATGAACATTTGAAAGATAGGGTTACTCCATACATACTTGATATCAAAGCCAAAGGTTATGGAGGTGAACCCATCAAACTTTCAGGATATTTCAAAAGAAAGATTGACTTTAAGGACAGGTGCATCTCTGGGAAAGTATATGTCACAGAGAGGGGTGATTACCTGATCAGTTGGATACATCAAAAAGATCTCAGGGTTATACTTGATCCCAATGAAACTCACTCTGTGAGGTTAAAGGAGGATGAATTTAGTGGTGTACTTAGAAGTCAAGACAAAAAACTGTTGAACCACTCAGACAGGTCCAGGCAAATAGTTTTACATTTGAAGAAGAGTTTCCTGAAGTTTTTGATGAGCATTTCGGATATTTGAAAGGTTATTTCCATAAGATAAGTCTAAAAGACAATGCAGGTACCAGTTGTTACTAAAGTGAGAGGTGTGCTTATCAAAGTTATAAATAAAATGAACATTGAACTTGATAAATTGTTGAATGGAGGTATCATCACTGACATTGAAGCCACAGAATGGTTAACTCCAGTTGTTATGGCCCTTAAAGCTAAGGCTGAGTCTAGGCTTTGCATAACAGGTGTGTGGTAGTAGATCACAAGCCATTACTGAACATATCTGAGATGTTATCCTTGTTAGAAAGAGTACGTTCTTCTCCTCCATTGATTTGGCATCAGCATATCACTAAATAAAACCACATACTGATTCTCAAGATCTGACGGCATTCATTACTCCTTTTGGGGCATTACAATTTCTCAGAATGCCGTTTAGACTCATATCTGCTGCAGCAGTTTTTCAAAGAATGATGGAGCATATCTTCAAGGATGTCAAAGGGATTAATATCTATCAAGATGACATATTAGTCTTTGTGTGCAATATTGAAGAACATGATAAAAGAGTGGGAGAAGTTTTGAGTAAATTAAAGTACAATGGTCTTACTCTTAAAGCCAAAAAATGCAAATTCAATCTCACTGAAATTGATTACTTAGGGCACAAAATCTCTGGTTCTGGCATCAAACCCAAGAAAGAGTTGGTTGATACTATGAATAGTATGGCTAGTCCTAGTAATAAGGAGGAAGTAGTCATATTTTTGGGCATGTCTGAATATTATACGAAATTCATACCTAATTTTGCAGATAAAACGTTTAGCATGAGACTTCTTTTGAAGAAAGAAGCGGGTTTTACTTGGAATTCAGAATGTGAACGTGAGTTTGTTTTAGCGAAAGCCACTTGTCCTAACCGTTTCAATCCCAAACAAGATATTGCGGTCATGACTGATGCTAGCGGTGTAGGATTGGGAGCTGTCATGATTCAAGAAGATCAAGGTGTGGAAAAAAACATTTTATTCTTATCCAGGAGTTTGAGAGGTTCAGAATTTAATTATTCTGCGATAGAAAAAGAGGTGCTGGGAATATTTTGGGCAGTAAGAAAACAATGAAAACTGACCACAACCCATTAAGAGAGATTTTTTTAAAGAAAGGTCTGGACAATGTATCCTCTAGAATAAGGAAATGGGTGGTTTCTCTTCAGGGTTTGATGTTTGTGTCGTATATGTTCCACGTGTGAAGAATAACTTAGCTTATTGCTGCTCATGCTTGGTTGATAAAAGAGATTCTAAAAATGAAGAGCAAGGAAGTGAACAGTCAGATGATTTTGATTACTATGCTGTATGTCTTGTAAATGACAGCACAATCAAAGAGGATGTAAGGATGGATGAGCTTGGAAAAGATACCATATTACAAGTTGTGTTGTGTCCCATTGGAGGCGACTGGAACAAACACTCTAAAGTGGATAAAACCCTTAGTGGCTATTTTCGGCTGAAGGACGATGTAGCATGTCAGAGTGGTCTTTTAGTGAGAGGTACAAGATTAATTCCTCCAACTAATCTGAGGATGCAACGTATTGAATTTGCCCATGAAGGTCATCCGGGCAACTGCAAAACAAAGGAAATACTTAGACAAGCATACTGGTGGCCGGGTATGGATATATGTGTAGAAAGATGTGTGCGAGAATGTGTAGAGTGTGGAAGGAGTGAAAAAGCTCTGAAACTCAGAGTTCAACCCATGACATTGAGAAAACTTCCCAAAGAAGCTTGGTATGAGGTTGTTATAGACATTTTAGGTCCCATTAGACACACTAGTGTGGACAAATATGTTATTGTGCTATTGGATGTATTTTCTAGGTGGCCTGAAGTAAGAATCCCAAACTCCATAGAAACTAAAGACGTCATAAGTGTTCTTAACAATATTTTTGGAAAGGAAGGTTTCCCCTCAACTTTGTTGTCTGATAATGGTGTCCCATTTACATCTAAGGAAATGGCCACATTTTTAGGTGACAGAGGGATTGTTCACAAGAAATATTCTCTTCATCACCCAGAAACAAACGGAATTGTTGAGAAGTGTGAGAAGTTAGCCTGGCATATGATGTCCACTAGTTCTAGTGGGCACCTTGCACCAGTCTAATCGACCCTTATTGATGGTGGTTGTAAAGTCAACCTTATAGAAAGCTATCCTAGTGGTAGCATGAACCAGCAGTCATTAGGCTAAGACTTCAGTAGGCGAGTTAAGCAAGTTGTTTTAACAATTATAATCCCTTGAGTACCAAATGAAAGGACACCACACAAGGTATATATGTATTTAATCTAAACACAACCCCTCTGCACTCTTTATGAGGTCAGAGGTAAAAATACAATACAAGTCACACAATTAATATACTATAAGTTGCACAGTATATGTTATGCCCTAGGGGCCTCACAAACCATATCCTAAGGAAGTGGTATAAGAACAACGAGAGAATTAGAAAGCAGGCCTGGGGCCTGTGGAATCGCAGGGGCTACTCTAATCGACCAAATGTTAGGAAGTAGGAGGCCCATGGGAGACGCGTGCAGTGTCTAAACAAAGGTGCGGGTTACCATTGACTTTCTATGGAGATCGTAAAAGTTACTATTATACGATTTGAGGACACTTCCGGATGGACTAGGATGGAACCCTTTTAAACTAGGACACTTCGAGAGTCAAGACCCACGGGAGCACCGAAGTGCTCGTGTTACCTCACCCAGGGAAGCCGGGTGCATAGGTCTTTTTGTGTCGTGTTTCGTCGTTGTTTTCTATGGAGAGCTGCAAAGAAGTACTGCAGGCGACCAGAGGAAAAGTGTCCGGGTGGATCCAAGGGTGGATCGTAGATCTGAAGAACCTGAAAGCAGAAGGGACAGAGTCCGGGTCTCTAGCCAGTGACCAGGAAGGAACCAGGAAGGAACCAGGCAATGTTGGGAGATTTCAGGTGAAGTAGTCAAACTTGTCTCTTCAGCCACGAGGTCAAGGAGGCATTGACGATGACCAGGCGCTGGATTTGAGCTGTCCCATGATACATCTAGTTGACTGTGTTGGTATCTGGATTGGACCCAACAAGCCTTGGCAACCGCAACCCATGCAGGATGTCGAGATTGGCTCTGTTGCAGACCAGCACGTTCTGTGGCGCTTCTCCTTTGCAGGGAAGCTGGAGCAAGCCTGGAGCAACCAGGAAAGTGAGTTAGTTTCAAAATGGAGTCTTCAGGGGGCTCACTAGCCAACAGACTAGGAACCGGGAAGACGCAACAAGCTCAAATGCAAAAGTGGGGCCCACGGAACACTCGCGGAGTGTGGGGGCCTGGGCTTCGATGCAAATGGTGCTCAGGGCTGGGGCTTCAAGCACCCCGAAGTACAACTTTGAGATACCTCGTTGAAGGAGTGCAGCTTGCAAAATGCAGGATTTCACGAGTTCCGGTCCCACGTCTCCCGTGTCCGCCACGTGTCTCAGCTTTTCTGTGGATGTGGGTCGGGATCAGAGATGTCTGGAAGTCCAGGTCCTGTGTCACAGATTCTTCGGGATCTGGCAGGAGCCTCGAAAATGCAGACTGGCAAAGTTGCTGTTGGTGCCTGTTTGAACAGGGTGGTCACTCCTTGAACAAAAGTGAGATATCTTCTGTCTTCCAGTCAGAATGGAACGTCGAAGGTCCAGGATATGTCTTTCAAAGATTTGTCCAGCGTAATCTAAAGTCCTAGGGACACTGCTCCTATACTTATACTAAGGATGGGGGCTGGACTACCTGAGTAGGTCCCTCCTATGGTGGACCTGGGCAGGGGGTGGTTACACCCCCTTCCCTTTGTCCAGTTTCGCGCCAGAGCTGGGGCTGAGTGCCCCAGCAACTGGTTTAACCGGGCTATGCATGGAGAACCTTGTGTTCCCCAGGCAGTGTCTGGAAAAGCATCTGCTGATGCAGCCCTCCCTGCCCCAATACACAAAACCCTGTCTGGGGAGGTGCTGGCACATCCCTGGACAGGAAACCTATTGTCCAGGCCTCCCCTGCTGGAGTTTCATCCAGCAGCAGGAGGTCAGACTCGTGTCTGTGGCAGCAGCATCCATTTTGTGATGCTGAGGCTCTGTTTAACTTTAACCGGGTAAAGCAGTAACTACATGTCTTCTCCCTCTAGAAGGGTGGAATGCTACCCCCGCCGCCAGGGCTGGTGGGGGGGGGTAGTATTCCAAAGTGTTTGACACCTTACACAACATGTTTCGATAAAGCCAAACCAAAGTTAGCATTAACCGCGAGGATTATAATGCACTTAAGAGTATATGGTATGGCTATATCATAGAAACAGCTATAAGGAGATGGTTCCCAAAGCTGCAGAGGGGCTCAGCTCATACTAGGGCACCCTCTCACATAAAACCAAGCACTCTGCCTCCAGGATTGTTGAGGCATTGGCTATAGGAGTGACTTATAGGTGTATATGTGTCTATATGTATAGGTAGATATAGGGATACTATATCTAAGTAAGGGGTGATTACAGCATCTTACCCAGGCTGTATGAACAGACCTGTGGTGTCAGTTTGGAAGGCAAACCAGGGGTGGCACAATACATGTTGCAGCCCCTGGTAGGCCTAAGGAGCACCTATGCCCTGGGTACCTATGGTACACTATACATGGGCTCACAAGGGTGACCCAGTAACCAATCTTGTATGTACCTAAAGTACATGGAGTCCATTTTATAGAGAAATCAGATTGACTGGGGCCCTGAATAGCAGGGACCCAGGCCAACTAAGTTGAAAACCAGCAAAACACCAGGAAAAAAGTGGGGGTAATAATATAGTCAGATTCCACCTTCCTACAAGAAGTTTAATCTAGTTCTTAAAGAAACCATTCAAAGGGCCTTGTCCAACCAAAGGAGTTGGTATACTGAAGTTCAAAATAAAGTGACTAGTTATAGTTTTTCTCGCCAATCCATGACCGGAAGGACTCCATTTGAGTTATTTTGTAAAAGGAAGGCTTGTACCATTTTGTGTCCCTCCTAGACATATAAAAAGTCTTGAGAAAGAATTGAGAGGGAAGTTAAGAAAATGTGCATGAATAAAAAATAGTTTGGTTTGAGAAAAGGTGTGAAAGAAACAGTGTGAGTGTGGGTGATATGGTCAAAATCCGCAGTCCATACAAAGGTTTCACTTCTCAAGGTTCAAAGATTGTAAGAAATTGGTTTTAGACAACTTCAATAAAGGTCAAGCCACAAACAGTGAATGTAAAGTTAGAAGTATGAGACTACAGACTAAACCAATGTATTTGAGTGATTATAGTCTGCTTTAATGTGTTGTTCAAGATCGCAATCTTATATTTTTTCCTATTTACACAGTTCAGTACCATGTTTTCTTTCTAGTATTTTGAGTATTACTTAGTTCTTTAAGTGTTACTATTAGGAGAGAGGTGTGTGGTATCCTGTACTAAACCATTGTCAGTATTCCTTCTTTAGCCAATTTAAGAACCTTCAGGCATTATAAGACCCTCCAGTATATGTCATGTTTATCTTAGAACTCTGTGCTCTCTAAACTCCTGCCTAGAATGTATTGATTTACATGTGAGAGCAGTTGTACTGGAGCCAGATCGAAAAAAGTCTAGGAGGATGAGTTGTGAAGACCAACTTGGAATAAAGACTCATTTATTAACTTTTCGTTTGTGGTGAATTGAACTTTTCACCCAGATCCTAGATAGATGTCATAATACATTAGATTTAAGGTATGCACTTTTTATTCATAATTCATTATGAACATTATTTGTTAATGTGAGAGATGTCTAATTCTCTTTCCCGATTAAGACCCATATCTGCTGCTCTTGATGTAATGATCAAGCTGGCCTCCATTTTGCTCAAAACAGGATCCTATTGCTACACCTTGGGTTCGGGTTGGTCCAAGCATTTGCTTGGATCTTCAAGTTGAGCATCTCTTACTGAATATGATGTGTTTGGTAGTGTTAAGTCAAGGAGTACGCTGCATCATTATTTCTAATAGCCCTAATTTGTTTCTCTACACCTACTTTAAGCGGTCAAATCATACTGCCTATTTATATCAAATTGCATTGACACATTATTAACAATTTATTTAGTTTTGCAGATGATGAAGTGTTGGATGAGAAACACTTTGCTGTAATATTGGAAAATATTTGCCTTTTCCTGTGCTAAGAGACACAGGCTGCAATGGTCACATGTGTTAAAGCTCTTTGGTAATTGTAGTAGCCATGAGCATGTCACGTTAGCTGCTAGTGTAGTACGGAAGAGATTTAATGAATTCTTTGTCGCGCTGGAATCCATGAGTAAAACTGTGAAAGCATTTATTTGGCTAAACTAGAGACAACAATAGAATAGGTTTTTTTTCGTATTGTGTCCTTGGGCAGCGAGCACACCTAGGCAGCAGCCAAAACTTGGATTTAGAAACCACCTGATGAAAGAAGGCATGTATTTCAGTAACTCTTGTGTTTAGCTGTCTGTCAAATGTAACCAAATTGTGTTATGGTTCATGAGCACATGAGGTGAAAAACAACTGATATTATTAATTGCATGCTTATAGCACAGGCCATTCCACCAAGCACTGGTCTAGGGAAGGTCAAGCGCTCCCTTTCTCTGCAACTTGTCTTGGCCTTGGACTGATATATCCTGTGGTTATAGGCTCTCTTAAGGCCTCAGGCGCAGCATGTGCAGCACCTGTTCTGTAGAGGGCGCTGGTGAATCGCCAGTTATAAATAGGGGCACTGGAATTATGTGATTGTGCAGCGATAATGAATTAATACTGTTACAAACTGCAGCACATTATGCAGCATAGATTGCCTTTCTTGCGGTATAATTTAGCCCTCTCCTGGCGCATAATTCCAGTGGCCCTGGTTATAAGTTAGGCTCCCTGGGGGGCGTGGCTTAGATGTTGGCAAGATAGGACATGTCTCGAGGCTTCTCCTGCTGACCGCCGAGGAAAGCACTGGCCTTCGGCTGCCGATAACACCAGAAGAGGGTACCCCATTGCAGCGCACTCCCCGAAGAGCCCGGGAGTCATCGAGCCAGCGACTGACGGTGCCATGGCTTTCAGCGATAGACCCAGAGTGGTGCGCTGAGCCGCTGGTCCTTGGGAGACAGCCTGGCGCGGAAGGCGGCGGAGACCCCTAGAGAGACTTGTAGAGCAAGCCCGGAACACCCACGGGACTGAGAGCGGGCAATAGCGAGCCGCACAGCTGGCAGGTTGACCTACTGGTGGAGACTCCCCTGCGAGGCGAAGACCTGGACCAGGGGGCGCGGACCTGCTGCTGCGCACTCCATTTGCAGATGCGGCCTGGGAGGCCGATCCGCCATCTTGCTGTCGGTGCAGAGATGTGCCCGGCCAAGAGTAAACAACAGAGGGCGTGGCCCTGATGACCGATGCGCCTCCAGCTAAGTGACTTCCCAGGCAAGTGAAGAGGCGGCACCAGGGGACCGGCCGCACCGGAATGGCACAGAGAGGGAGCAGAGTGTCAGATCGGGACTATCTACAGGCCCCCAGGGAGTCCAGTGAGTGGCGATTCATGTCCCCTGACTGTACTTTTGGCCAGTGGTCCAACAGCGCCAAGTGGTGAAGCAGCACCCGATTTCTGTGCACTCTGGCACAGAAGCTGGGAGGTGGTCTGGGTGCTCCCCAACACGTGGACACGAACCGCGAGGTGCCAGCACACTGTCTGCACTGCACCACCCGGGCAGAAATCCTTGGAGAGAATCCCTGACATCAGCTCATGCTGTGACTCCACCTGGCATCGTTGGAGAAGCTGACTGGCCTAGGGGGGCTGGTGGCTGGAGTTGGGGGTGCTCGAGTCCCGCCGCCATTAGTGGTGGCCACCGAGGGCGGAGCCCGGTGCCCTACAGAGGTGGCCAGGCTAGGTCCAGGTGCGGCTTGAGGTGTGTCGCACGGCCCCCTGCTTGGCCCTGACTCCAGCCTGATGCCCCTTTAGGCACATACATGCTGCCCTTCCCGGAGATTGGCCTGGCCATAGAGCACCTGGCTTGCAGGGAAGGGAACCACCACCTCGACAGGAGTTGAGCTGCAGCACCTCAGATCGCTACCCGGCAGCCCCCCTCTGTATTGCTCCCAGGAAGTGGCTCCATTGTCTCTGGACTAGGCAGCACCTGCGACACCGGTGGCAACGGTAGGGAAGATCTGAGCAGAGGCTCTTCCTGATGACCTTTGGCTTTGGACCGCCGACAACACCGGAGGCCCGCAAGCACGGGGAAGATGACACTGGTGGTCGCCCAAGCTGGGTGGGAAAGGCGCCCTGTCTACCCTGTCCCGACTCTCCCAGAGTCCCCAACGACTCAGACTGAGACTTTTAGCCTCTTAAGGTGGTAGCTAAACACAGTGCTGTTGTACACATAGAGTGGACCGGTAGCGGCTGGTCGGATCCTCTGAGAGGTCACCCATGGAGTTACCCATACCCGTCGCCCCATCCGTGGGTCCACCTTCTGGGTCTGACTTGGCCCTGGCCTGCTTGCGCACGCCTCACTCTACTGAGCTGGACTATGTATTCTACCCAAGGGAAGAAGGGCAAAACACTAAAGGAACTGTTTGCTCGCCCCCAAGGTGGAGCTGTGGTGGATCCCCCACCATCGGGAGACCCTACCACATCGCAGATGGGTGGCGCTAAAGAGGAACTGGCGGCGCGGGTCTTTCTTGAATCCCTATTCACGACACTACGCGAAGACCTGCAAACTGTTAAACGGGATCTCACCTCCGAAATCAAGGACATTTATAGAGATATGGATGACATTGGTGAACGGGTCACTGGTTTGGAGGACAAAGGCGATAACTGGGATACTGAATTGGCCACCCTACAACAGGGGGTAATTCGTATCCAAGATCAGCAGGTGGATCTACAAACGCATCTCCAAGACTTGGAGAACTGTTCCAGTTGGCACAAAATCGAAATTAGAGGGGTGAGAACGAATGAGGAGGATGGCGATATTTTCACCTACGCGAGAGAACTCTTAAAACAACTTTTTGGGTAATCCACTTGACATGGACCACAAAATAGATAGACCACACAGGGTAGCTTCTCCCTGCTCCGATAAAGCCCCACCATCGGACATATTGGTATGTGTCCAGGACTTTCGTACAAAGGAGGAAATTCTCCACAAAGCCAGATCCATGCATCCGATCACCTTCCGAGACCAGACCCCTGTGCTATACCAAGACCTTGCCACGCTCACCCTGCAGAAATGCTAGGTCTTCCGACCCATTACCACCCACCTGTGCTAGTGCAGCATCTCATACTCCTGGGGCCATCTGTTCTGACTTATCTTTCTACTAGACGGCAAACGTTATCAACTCCGCTCCCTTTCTGAAGCAAGCCGGCTGCTGGGAGTTGACATCCCGGACGGGTACAATGGAGGCAGCAGCCCCTCCCCAGGGCCCGGGGACACACAGCTGCGATGGCGGCAGCAAGGACGCAGACGCCGCTCCAAACGACCTGACCCAGCAGAGATCATGAAGGGGCAGCAGGAAGTGTTGGACGCCCTGCCAGAGGCGCTGGCAAAGACAAAGACCTCGTGAGCCTAGCAGGGGCTGCCCTTCTTCTGGGGGGGTGGGGCAGAGAGATATCTTTGGCCACACTGGGGTCCCCACGAAGATCCCTCACCGATTGTCTCAGGATGACCGACTGAACTTTGACCTTCAATATTTTTTGGGCGTTTGTTACTCCTGTTTTTCCATTTTTTTGTTGCTTTTTTCACTTGTTCCTTGGGTTCCCCGTCCACTGCGCCCCGAACCACATTGGCCTGGTGCTAATGTATTGAGCCCACTCCCACCTGCACAATGGCAAACGTACTCAGAACACACAGGCCCGGTCCAGGGCCCACACATGCGTTATCTGCTCTAAGTTCTTTAGATGCCCCTCACTAACCTTAAGATCCTCAACGTGAGAGGTCTTAATAATCCAGTCAAGAGCAGGGCGATCCTCTCATACCTAGAAAGTACCAGAGCGGATATCTGCTTGTTACACAAGACACACTTGCTCTCGCAAGTTCCCCACGCAATTCTAGTCATCAGGCCCTTCTAAGTCGGCAGGGGTTGCGATTTTGTTCTCCCGGACCTTTTAAGGGAAGATAGTTCAGAAAGTGGCCGAAATCAGGGGTAGGCTACTGTCCTATCAGTTTACGATTGGAGGACACATGTTGATTATCGGGTCCCAGTATGCACCGAAAAAGGGTCAAGAACGGTTTCTACATGAGGCCTTGACTGAGGCCACAGCCACAACGGAGTGCACGATACTTCTGGGGGGGCGTTCTAAACTTCATATTTGAAAATGCCTTTGACAGGTGAGCACAACGCATCAATCAGGTTGGCGCGATTTCATCCGTAGGGTTGTACAGACTAGAATAACTAAGCCTGGTGGATCTCTGGAGGTGCCACCACCCGAATTTTAGGGAATACTCCTGCTACTCTAGCGCCCATAAAACCTACGCCCGCCTCGATTATATGTTAGGGTCTGTGGCTCTCCGAGATATAATATCCGACAAAGAGATCTTAGTGGCATCAGTATCTGAACATGCCCCTGTGTTGGTCAAACTTACTCTACCACCTATTCGACGGCCAGCGCAACAGTGGCATGTCCGGGACACCTTTTTGCAGCGAGCAGACGTAGTCACGCAGGTACAACGCGCTATTGACGATTATCTACTCCACAACGATAACCCTGATGTGCCCATGTCCACATGTTGGAAAGCACTTAAAGCTGTGATTAGGGGTGAACTCATCGCCACCTCAGTGGCATATAATGCTGAGCCCCGGTGCAGAAAACAAGAGAATTAGAGCAAGTGCACCAACGGACAGAGGCACCTAGATTATGGCACAAAATACACGATTAACAGGGGGTCCAAGAGGAAAATATTCTTTATAGACCAAGTAGCATTATAGCCCTCATCCACAGTACTCCAAACAAAACAAATACTACTGGTCTGTCGGCAAAGTAACATACAGCAAAAACAGAGTCTGTAGCAGCTCAAACTGTGCTAAAACTGGAAAGGGATCCCATCAGCCCACCAAATGGCAGAACTTCATCATCTGGGATTTGAAAAGACTGGACTATGATAGCGCAACTCACCTCATTCAATAGTGAGCTGCCCTAATCTAAAACCACCAGTGATGGATCATGCCATGAATGTAAACTCTGTGGTGCTGAATAATTAATTTTGCAGTCATACTAAATGTGTGACAAAATTATAAGTGCAATTTAAAATTGACTACCACGACCATAAAAAGAGTAAGTTTATTGAAGGGTTATCATGGTGTCAAAGCTATAAACAGAGTGTGGACAGTTTGTCAAAATATCTGTCGCCAGTTGACTAAAGGGGTCTACATGTTTCTGCCATTGTGGATAATAGTGAACCACAGGCTTTCATCAGGACCAAAGACTACACTACTGCAAAAAGTATAACATTCTCTATAGTGAAAAATAATAATGATTGATACGATACATCCTACCATACATGTAGCTCCAGTGTGTAGGACGAGTATTCAAAAAGTGGACTCTTTCCTAGAGAGATACACAGAAAAAAAAAAAAACCAAGCACTGGCGTTGCCAATAGGTCTCGCAGTAGGAAAGTTGGAGCTATTGGTTTTTGTAAATGACATTTTATATTTATGTTTAGTGATTTACAATGGCAATAATTTTTACTTTAGCAAATGTGACACTTATAGCATTTGCAATGCCACATGTTTTGTATTTACGTGACTTAGATGTATATATCTTAGTAATATAAATGTTTTTTTGTTGTTAATTAATTAATATTGAAATAAAAGTTATTTATACTGTATAATGGCAATATTGTAAACTTTCCTAAATACCTTTTGTGAATATTATGTTCAGTGTTTTTTTTGGTGAAGAATATCTAAGATTAGAAGTGAAATCTTAAAAAAATGTTGTGGCATTTGTAATAAAGTTTGAAACATTGAGCGAAGATTTTATAAATAGTTGTTGTTGAATTTTTGCATGGATTGATGCTGTGGTGGTGAGGATAGATGTTGTTGTTGCCTGTGTGTGCGCAGTGCCGGTGTGTGTATGCAGTTTACTGAGAGTAGAAACACCTGTAAATGTCTATCAGTAGACTCTCTTTTATAGAGCGGTAGCTTGGTAGAGCAAATCCAGAACATTAACAGTTCCATATAATTATACAAAAACGAACAATTCACAATTTCACCCGGACAAGAAGTAAGCTATAGTATTGTGCAGCGGAAAAGTGCATGACACACAGCAGCCCCACAATTTGTGAGCCAAACACATTTTGCAATGAATAGTGCTAGACTCCTCAAACTCATCATGAGCCTCTGCAACTGCTCATCTGCTGCAGACTCCATGGGTAGTGTCCAGGCCCACTCACGGAGCATGGTCCAAGTGGATCTGTGTGTACGCAGTCTGCAACCCTCGTGTTTCCAATTGCCCATCTAGGGGTGTACGACAAGGGGACTAGGACATCCAGAGATGTCCCAGTGCCTTAGTTAATGTCATCGACTTTCACTTAAAATAGACACCCTCAGTGAGAGACTGCCAGAATCCGCGTGCGTCAAGAGGATATGCCAGCTGACTTCACAGACACAGGTTTTGTAGGGCTGAAGGGGGTGGGGGAAGTAAGAGCAGGGAGGGAGGGCCGGATGTGGGAGAGCGAGAGCAGGGGAAGAGAGAGACCGGGGAAAAGGCTAGTGAGATAGTGGTATTGAGAGACCCTGACACCGGATAAAGAGGCCGCAGAATGGAGTGGTAGGGGGTACTTAGAGGGAGAGAGTAGAGAAAAACAAGCGCCCCCGCCATGTAGGTTTGCATGAAAGTACAACGGGTTTGGTCTTAGGTTGTGTAGCGCTTAGTATTGAAGTGCCACAAGCCTGCTCCTGTTCCATAATAAAGTGTAGCAAACTTTGAGAAGTCACTAAATAAAGAAATGTTTACAAGCGGAAATCTTTGTTGGAATTGAAACCCAACACCATGTGCAGATTTTGAATGGCGCACGAGCGGCCGGGAAACTGAAAGTACGGCCGGCCACCGGCCAGCCATGAATAATTAGGGGAGGAGAAGCCGCACAGCACACGCTGGGAGAAGCCCTTTGAAGTGCTGTGCGGCCGTGAAAAAATGCACTTAGGAGGAAATAAGGTAAGGCTGTGCTAAAATTCTGAAGTAGCGGGTCATGTTAGGAGTCCCAGCTTCTGCTCAGCCTCCGGCATGAGGCCAAACTGTCATGGAAACCTGTTGTCAAAAATCTTTTTTCCAACCGACTTCCCTTTCCTCCTTCCACCCTACCAATACCAAAATTTGTAGCCTATCAAATGCCCTCGATCCAGCGTTTTAGGAACAAGCGAAAGTAACTGTTCCATAATAAAGTGTAGCAAAGTTTGAGAAGTCACTAAATAAAGAAATGTTTACAAGCGGAAATCTTTGTTGGGATCGAAACCCAACACCATGTGCAGATTTCGAATGGCGCACGACAGAGCCCTCATCCCAATAACAACGCTTTTTGGGATGTAAGAACTGTCACACAATTAAAGCCTCCTCCCGACCCAAACACAAAAAAACTCATTAAATACATAACTTTTCAATTTTGAAAGATGCGCTCCGACTGCTGATGTGGGAGCACACCTACTCTTATCCCTGTAAAAGGGATATGTGTGATCCCATTGAAACGTAAACCTGGAAACGGTCCTTCTGACTAATTAAAAAGCAAATGGCTTGGCTCAAAGGGGGAGGGGTCTTTGGGGCCGGAGTATGTGATAACGTCTGACCTGATGGTGAGAGGCAGCCCCTGCTGTGTACAAATGGCAGCTGGGAGCAGGCCGTCCTGGCAGTCAGCAGAGCGCCCCCTAAAACAAGCATGGGAAGCTGGGTACTTGTGGAGCAATGGTACACGTAAGCTCACGTAAGACAAGTTCATATATCCTATTGACAGACACTCCTGTGCAGACAGAATGGGTGCTATGCAGCTGCAGCAAGGAGTGCCAGACCCAGTGAGTTTTCGCAAGATAATTGTACAACAGAAAAGAGGCGTGTTCCTGAACTAGCTTCATGCATTGTGGGAGTTGTAGTTTTGATTATGTTACTTGAATTTGAATAGCGCTTAGAAACATTGGACTATCACCATAACGCTCTTATTTTGGGCACACTTTAGTAAGGTACTCTTAAGGCTATTAGTTGTGGGCGTTGCTTGGTCATCATTTGCTGTCGGTGGTTAGTCGACAGGTTTAGTATTGAAGCGTCACGAGCATGTGCTGGGCATCGAGCGGGCTGTGGGGTGGGGCCACGCCCCTCCCTTGGTAAATGAGTGATATACTTGCGCAGTGTAATCTCCAGTGCCTTAGCTAATGTCATCGACTTTCACTTAAAATAGACACCCTCAGTGAGAGACTGCCAGAATCCGCGTGCGTCAAGAGGGTATGCCAGCTGACTTCACAGACACAGGTTTTGTAGGGCTGAAGGGGGTGGGGGAAGTAAGAGCAGGGAGGGAGGGCCGGATGTGGGAGAGCGAGAGCAGGGGAAGAGAGAGACCGGAGAAAAGGCTAGTGAGATAGTGGTATTGAGAGACCCTGAGACCGGATAAAGAGGCCGCAGAATAGAGTGGTAGGGGGTACTTAGAGGGAGAGAGTAGAGAAAAACAAGCGCCGCCGCCGGGAAGTAAGAGCAGGGAGGGAGGGCCGGATGTGGGAGAGCGAGAGCAGGGGAAGAGAGAGACCGGGGAAAAGGCTAGTGAGATAGTGGTATTGAGAGACCCTGAGACCGGATAAAGAGGCCGCAGAATGGAGTGGTAGGGGGTACTTAGAGGGAGAGAGTAGAGAAAAACAAGCGCCGCCGCTGTGTAGGTTTGCATGAAAGTACAACGGGTTTGGTCTTAGGTTGTGTAGCGCTTAGTATTGAAGTGCCACGAGCCTGTTCCTGTTCCATAATAAAGTGTAGCAAAGTTTGAGAAGTCACTAAATAAAGAAATGTTTACAAGCGGAAATCTTTGTTGGGATCGAAACCCAACACCATGTGCAGATTTTGAATGGCGCACGAGCGGCCGGGAAACTGAAAGTACGGCCGGCCACCGGCCAGCCATGAATAATTAGGGGAGAAGAAGCCGCACAGCACACGCTGGGAGAAACCCTTTGATGTGCTGTGCGGCCGTGAAAAAATGCAATTAGGAGGGAGGGAGGGAGGCTGATGCCCGTGCTTGTTTGGTCACGTGATTCACGTGAACTCAAAGAAAACCGCACGAACGAAAGCCTTGGTTTCACGAGTATTTTGAGCACTTGAATTCTCGCTCCGCTCAATGCGCTTGCGCGCATTGATAGGTCGCGAGACCTAAAAATGTTTTAGCACAGGTTGAGCTGATACAGACTCTGTTTTTTGCCGTATGTTACTTTGCCGACAGACCAGTAGTATTTGTTTTGTTTGGATATACCTAGATTATGGCGCCAGCAACGTGGGCAGAATTAGCAGCCATAGACGGCGACAGAGCGTAATACGCAGCGTTACGCCATCGCTACTCGTTCGACATTGGGGGAGACAAAAGCGGGCGGCTGTTGGCACACAAACTGCGCGAGACTAGACAGCTACAGGGAGTACAGGAGATCCGTGACCAGGCAGGGAACTTAATTACAGATGATGCAGCAATAGCCGAAACTTTCTGGGAATTTTATGGGATAGAGAACACCCGCAACTTACGGGGATCCGATTCGGGGGTGACGTACATACCATCAGCTTATACGCGGACGATGTCCTGGTAACTTTAGCGGATACAGATGTGGCTCTGGGAGCTTTTTTGACGGAACTTGACTCCTTTGTGTGGGTCTCCAGATTCAAGGTCAACGTGGAGAAGTTGGTTGACCTCACCCTCTCCCTGTCCACACAGGTGCAGGCTGACCTCCAACAACAGTATCAAATACAATGGTCAGGGGACACAGTTCCATACTTGGGAATACAATTAGTGCCCACTCTGTAAACCACGGCGTCAGTTAGTAACGCTAAACTACACACTCCAATCCGCTCTGACCTACAACGGTGGAAGCATTACCCCATTTCCTGGTTCGTGAGGATCGCGGCTGAGACCCCTAAGACCACCAACAGGTTGGCTAAACCGAGTACAGTCGGAACTCTCCCTCTTCATATGGCGGGGTCGTAAACCCTGAATGAAGAGACTACTTATCACTCTCCCACCTGACAACTGTGGTCTGGGGTTTCCTGATCTTCAACTTAACTACAAGGCCGCGCAGCTACGGCATCTAGTCCAGTGGAATCGCACTGAGTCGGAGAAGCACTGGCTATTTCAGAACTGAGCAGTGGCAGGCACCTCACTCAGGAAGATCCCCTTCTTAAAGAAGTAGCATAGACAACCTAATCTATACACCTCTCACATTACACAAAGCCTCCACACAACATGGGACCAGACTAATAGGAGACATGAACTGAATACCTACCCCTCTCACTCTGCTCTTTGACAACCCAGACTTCAGCCCAGGGATGGTGGAGGCTACCTTCACACACTGGCGGGGTACAGAATGCCGAGTCTTAGGGCACCTGTTTGATACACAGGGGGTAATTTCATTCCCACAATTTAGGTCTGACTATGGACTTCCCGAGTCTGAAAGATTGCACTACTTGCAATTTCGGCACTGGGCAGTACACCCCGACAACAGATCGCAGGCGCAGAGACACCTTACCCTTTATGAATGTTGGCTTATCACTCTATCATCTGATAAGAAGTGGATCTCTGATCTCTACCAGATGCTACTTACTCGATGCACGCACACATATAATGCTGGCCGCGCACGCGGGGCGAAAGACCTAGGGCAAGCACTTACTAGCACAGAATGGGAGAGTATTTGCTACAGGGCACAACATACGGCAGGCAAACTAAACAGTTGTTGTACCTTGGCACTCGGTTATTTGGCACAGAAGCAAGTGCTTCTGTGAGGAAAGAGTTATCAAGTCCTGACCTTGTTACAGAATCACAACTTAGCGATGATCAGAAAAAAAGGCATAGTCCAAAATTGACCAATATGTAGAGAACATCCAACGACTCTAAATATTTGTACTGTTTTAATGTCTTGATTAACACAATTCTTATTGATACAAGGTCATATTATCAGTACATATTATGAAGTACGTTGTTAAGAATTCACAAAGTTCTTAGGCACATTGTTGAGAGTTCTTCCGTGCATGAATCCCAAAAAGAACACAATAGGCAGCCGACACGTGCCGTTACTACAAAGTAACTTCCTCAAGGCTTAATGGTTGGTTCCTGGTTAAGAAGCGATATGCGCAATTAGGACCAATATTCAAAGAAAAAACAAGAGATTGATAAACCATGGATGAGGGTTCGGTAGCCTCTTAATCCTTTAGGTCTGCTTAATACTTTATGAAAATGTAGTCTTTTTTACAAAAGATTTAGTTAGAACTGCTGTGATTGGAGCATGATTTGTCCACAGCCATGTAATAATTGATAGAGAGCAAAGTGCAATGGGTCTTTGTAGATAAGCTTGGAAAGCGGCAGAAAAAGATACATTAATCCTCAGTATGGAGGCTCAATTACAGCTAGGAGCATATCTAGATGCACATTGTGAAGGAAAGTATCTTCTAAAATTGTAACAATTATCTGTCCTGTTGAAGCATTCACAGAGAAAAGGCCCACTATGTCGGGTATAATAGAGTGCGAAGAACCTTAATAAGTTCCAACTAGAAGTCTGTTGAGACGTTAAGAAAAGAGCTTAGTATGCTCTTTTAAAAACTGCTGCATGTTTCCGGAATCTCTGCCATCTAAGGGAAGTATCGTTGGACAACAGGTACTTCCCTTAGATGGCAGAGATTCCGGAAACATGCGGCAGTTTTTAAAAGAGCATACTTCTGTGCCAAATAACTGAGTGCTGAGGTACAACAACTGTTTAGTTAGCTCTTCATAACTGTCATCCCTTTCGATCTCAGATTTAGCTGACATCTTGGGTAGTGGGATGTCACTGTTACCTTGAGAGGCACCATCATCTAATTTAAATGATATGGACTGCCAATATTAATCACAACTAAACTTTACTGTAATTCTTAGATTGGTAGTGCGAAAGCCTATACCACCACTGCCTGCGCTTTGTTATTGTGATACGGCAGGCAACATAGGTATCACAGAGACATTAACTAACGTAGCCACCTATTGGTACTACACCCCAGAGCGCATCCACAGTGTTGACCCCACACAAAGTCCAGACTGTTGGAGGGTGTGTGGAAAAATAGGAACATTGGTCAAATCTCCTATGGGAATTTGAACATATACAAACATATTGGTCTCAGATTCTAGATGAAGTGGATAAGCACCTTGACACGGAACTGCCTAGACTTCCAGAGTATGTCCTTCTGGGGTCCTGAATCCATTGACATATCCTCGCAAGTCTAGTAGAGGGTGCCAGATAGCCATAGCTTTAGGTACAGCCAATCAAAATATCCTACTTCACTGGAGGACGCCCCGAATTCCCTCGCACATGGGTTGGTTCCATCGTTTATAGCACGTTCTGGAGATGGAGAAGATATCACTCACCCTGGCAGGGAAAGGTTTGACCTTTGGGGACCTCTGGCAGCCATTCCTCACATTTCTTACCCAAGAGTTTTGTGAGCTTGTGTGCCCTAGGTATCTACAACTCCTACGGGTTAAGGAACCGGGCACGACTGATCAACAAGACAAGGAATAACAGCGAAAAGCCCTGCACCCAACCTTACTTCCTAACTAGCAGTTGTCAGGGGAGGGTATAGGGAGGGGGATTGTCTCTTTTCTTTATTTTTTGTATCCTTAATTTGTTTATTGAGTCAAATAGCCAGACTGGGCTCTGCGCAGCCCATGATTTTCCATATAGCAAACTACTTTGCTTGTTGCTAACTAATAAAAAGATTTAAACCATAAGTAAGGCTCCCTGTTATTCTTGTTAACTGATATTTACAGATAAATGCACACAGATAACCATTTATTTTACTGTCTGTACTTAATTTTAAATATGGATAAAAACTCAAATTCAGTTGTTTTTATGTGATTCTAAATAACTACCAGGCCAATAGCCTTGCAGATTGAGAGGTAAAGGGAATAGAAAAGAAAGATATTTTAGTAATGAGATTTAAACAGCAGCAGATAAGCCCATGGCTGATTCTAACATTTCCATATGTTTACTAATGTATTATCTGTGGTTGTTCATATCATTGAATCCTATCAGACATTTAACTAAGAGTATGCATTTATCTGTAAAGCACAAGCTACTCACCCCTAAGGGTCTCAAGGCGCTGGGTGCACCCTGGAGATTAACCCCCAGATGCATCAAAGTTATGTTTTGCGAGACCTTAATAGCAAATTTTAAGGAATCGCTATTAAAGACTCGCAAAACGGGATGCATGTAGGAATCGCAATGTTATTTGCGATTCCTACTGATTCATTATTTGCGATTCGCTAATTGCTAATCACAAATAAGGAATGGCTTTCCCATTCATTCCTAAGGGCCTAGCCTAAGGCCCATAGGAATGAATGGGAAAGCCATTCCTTATTTGCGATTAGCAATTAGCAAATCGCAAATGTGCCGCAATTTCAAGGGTGCCAGGGTGTCCAAAGGACACCCTGTTGCACCCCTGAAATGGTAATGTTCACTGGTGTTGCGCACACACATGTCCCAAGGACATGTGTATGTGTAATATACAACTTAGAAAAATGCACTAAAGTGCATATTTCTAAGTTTTTGCTTTTTACCACGTAGTTTGGATTCGCTGTAAATAGCGACCCCAGATTGCGATTTCGCAATCTTGGAATGGTTCATGCATTGCATTTAAGGAATCCCAAATTACGATTGTTTAAATGCAATCGCAATTTGAGAACTCGCAATTATTTGCAAATTCTTCAATTGCGAGTGCATGAACCCTTGATGCATCTGAAATGCCATTTTTGCGGGCGCAAATGGCTGAATTTTGCGATTCGCACCGTTTGCGCTCGCAAAAATGCTTGATGCATCTACCTGTAAGTGAGCTATTGCCCAGAGTCACATGGTGCTGAGCTGAGCTGCTGCTGGAGCAGGGGTCGAACTGTGAACACTGTGCTCCTAAGTCAGCTGCCCTGGCCGCTGCACCACACCTCCCAGCTAAACAAATGTGGAAATATACTAGTTTCAACTATATTTTTTCACAACACCCAAAATAAATATGGATAAATGCGTATAAAATTGATAAAAAAATAAATATGGATAAATACAGACGAAAATGCCCAAAAAAGAAATACAATACAACCGGGAGCCCAAGTTACAAGTGAGAGCACAGGGCTCTCACTGGCAGCTCAAAAGAACAGGATTGGGAGGGGGTAGGGACACAGGAGTCTCGTGCCCACTCAGGTCTTGCTATGACATCTCTTGTGATTCCTGAGAGGAGTTGGAACACTCGTTTTCACAGATCAGGTTTGATTAATACAATGCAGTGGCGTCCAGGGTATAGTCAGACACTCCGCAGCCCCAATGCCTCCATCTGATGCATACAGGGTTCGTTTCCAGCAGTGAATCCAGGCCTCAGAGCTTTTCTTGTGTCGCGCGCTGAAACTCCAGTGGGCGCCATCAGCTGTATTTGTGCTCCTATAGCTTTGACCTTTTTTTCTGTCGATTAACACACATTCCTCGAAATAGCGCTTCACTGCTCACATGAGAAGCGAGGCACTGCATTGAGTACGTTTTCCGCTGCGGACACATCTGTACTAAGCCCGGCTTTGCCACTTGATAATATATATGTTAATTGGGCATTTCACTTTATTTGAGTGTGTCAAAGGTGGCCGGATTGAGGAACAGTATGAACAACGGTGTGTGAAACGGAACGGTATCAAAGCACTGTTTGATACGGAATTTTATTTATCTGGAGAGCAAATACAAACAGGTAAAACTATTCACCTGACAAGTGGTGAAAGGGCAGAACTGATATAAGTTTCACTCGGATCTAAAGTTAACAACTGTGACATGAAAGTGAAGCCGAACAGAATATATCAACAGGGCTTTCTGAAAGAAATCTGTTATCATTAATGCTCCCGGTACTCCGTTTTTTTTCTTATTATTACAAATAAATATTGACGAAAACAACTTGCGTTCCATTTTGTTTTTTTTAAAGGACAGGTCCGGAAGATTATTATTCCTTTGAGTGACTCCCCAGGATGTCAGTCTTTACTGGCAGGCAAGCATTTGCGTCTTGTTAACAGAATGGGGAGTTGGAAAGGGTAGAGATGTTTTTGAGAAATTGCACATGGTCAAATGTGTTTGTCCATAAAACTACTTATCTTAAATGAGTGTGCTACTGTATTATATAGCCGTATTTTGAGCGTTAAATGAGCACGTATGGACGCGTGACTGCACATTTTTCGTTTAAATAAAAGTGCAAATGTACGAAATGCAACTTCTATTTTTCATGGCACACAAATAAAAAACGTATAATATTGCTGACATTCGCAAAGAATGAGAAGATGAGCTCTAATCGTAATTGCGTTTAATGGAGTCTATTTAGTACACACACAATTCAAATTATGTGTCCATCGTTAGCCATTCAAAAGATAAATATCGTTCATTAGAAAAAAAGTTCTAGCAAAATAATTCATTCACAGATTTTCCTGACAACTGTCACATTTTCCGTTGGTCTAAAAAAATGTGGCGTCAGCGCCTGCAAATAAATTATATTTTTTATCCTATTAAAGAATTTGCATACGTATGCTATGTTAAGGGGCATTTGTAACGCTCCGGTACGCTTACCGCTATAACCAACCAATACTCGCACACGTATTTATATTCATATGTATTTTATATAGCGCTGCGATGCTAACTTGTCTCCGCTTCATAGCACTAATATGGAACCTTAATGATAAAATAGCATGTCATTGATTAAAAATTGACATATATGTTTCAACGCATTGGTAATATTTTGCAACATTATTACATAATGAACAACATTATTCATCAAAATACCATTATATAATTCACGAAATAAACAGTAGCAAATCCTGTTCTGATATTAACCCTTAAAATGTTAAAAATTGTGTTAACAGCAAGGAACTCTTCAACATCGTGAAAGAGCTCTCCAACCCCAGCGCAGGAAACAACGACATCAACCCATCACAAGACCTCTGCAACTCCCTCGCCTCATACTTCCACAACAAGATCACGGACATACACAGCAGTTTCAACAACCAACCAACGCACACCACGACCGACCAGCCACCCCAGCCCACCACCACCCTCCACGCCTGGACTCCGATCAGCACAGAAGACACCATCCGCACGATGAACTCCATCCACTCCGGATCACCAACCGACCCCTGCCCTCACCACGTCTTCAACAAGGCCGACGCTGTCATCGCACCCCACCTGCGAGACATCATCAACACATCCTTCGACACCGCCATCTTCCCCGAAAGCTGGAAACACGCCGAACTCAGCGCTCTACTCAAGAAACCAACAGCGGACCCCACCGACCTCAAGAACTACCGCCCCATCTCGCTTCTCCCGTTTCCAGCCAAAGTCATCGAGAAGACCGTTAACAAGCAGATGGCCGCCTTCCTCGAGACGAACGGATCCCTCGACCCCTCACAGTCCGGCTTCCGAGCCAAACACAGCACCGAGACCGCCCTCATCGCCGCCACAGATGACATCCGAGCCCTGATGGACAATGGAGAAACAGCGGCCCTCATCCTCCTAGACCTCTCCGCGGCATTCGACACGGTCTGCCACCGCACCCTAATACGGCGCCTCAGCAACATCGGAATCCAGGACAAGGCGCTGGAATGGATCATCTCCTTCCTCAACGGAAGAACACAGCGAGTCCGCCTACCACCGTACAAGTCAGAGGCCTCCGAAGTCATCTGCGGCGTCCCCCAAGGATCATCCCTGAGCCCCACCCTCTTCAACGTCTACATGAGCCCCCTCGCGGCCATCGTACGCAAACACCACCTCAACATCATCTCCTACGCCGACGACACCCAGCTGATCCTCTCCCTGACCAACGACCCCGCCGCCGCCAGAGCCAACCTGCACGAAGGGATGAAAGAGGTAGCCGAGTGGATGACGACCAGCCGCCTGAAACTGAACTCAGACAAGACGGAAGTCCTCATCCTGGGCTCTTCACCCTCCGCCTGGGACGACTCCTGGTGGCCTCCCGTCCTGGGCACCGCACCCAAACCAACAGACCATGCACGTAACCTGGGCTTCATCCTGGACTCCTCCCTCTCCATGACCAGACAAGTCAACAGCGTCTCCTCGGCGTGCTTCAACATCCTACGCATGCTACGAAAGATCTTCTGGTGGATCCCCACAGAGACCAGGAAGACCGTCACCCAGGCCCTCGTCACCAGCCGACTGGACTACGGCAACGCCCTCTACGCCGGGACCACCGCCAAGCTCCAGAAGAGACTCCAGCGGATCCAGAACGCCTCAGCCAGACTCATCCTCGACATCCCACGATCCAGCCACATCTCCGGACATCTGAGAGACCTTCACTGGCTCCCCATCAACAAGAGAATCACCTTCCGCCTCCTCACCCACGCACACAAATCCCTACACGACCAAGGCCCGAGCTACCTCAACAGCCGAGTCAACTTCTACGCTCCCAAACGCCACCTCCGATCAGCCAACCACGCCCTCGCCGCCGTCCCCCGCATCCGAAGAGCGACTACAGGAGGAAGATCCTTCTCCTACCTGGCCGCCAAGACCTGGAACTCCCTCCCGTCCGACCTGCGCCTGACCCAAGACCACCTCTCCTTCAGGAAGAAGCTGAAGACCTGGCTGTTCGAGCAGTAGCGGCACCACCCCTCCCCAGCGCCTTGAGACCCTACGGGTACGTAGCGCGCATTATAAGTGTCACTGATTGATTGATTGATTGAAGTTTCCGAACAGTTGAGCTTCAAATGAAATATATTTATAAGAAATATTTTATTTTAGAAATATTAATTAAGGTTCGTCTTTAAAAGCATCCGCATTCGACAGGGCACTCTTAAATAACCCCATCCTGAGAATTCGTTAGAACTCATTTGCCTTTAAATCGATGTCTCCGGTAACTGGACACGTTCAGTCCGGTGATGCTGATTCTGTTCTCTAGAAAGTCAATTTTTCCTGCCGTTTGATATCGCGCGAACTCGACACGAAGGTATCAGAGCGCATTACCTGATCACAGTTCCGTTACAGACAGATTTATCTTGTTAGGCACTGGGAGATTAAGTGATTGGCCCAGAATCACAGGCTGTTGAGCGTCGAAGCCGACACTCGAACTTCGTTCCGCAGTATCGAACCGCTCTAGCCGTTAGGCCACGTCCTCTTTTGCCTTGAGGCAGCGCCTAGGGCTGGTGCGCGCTGAGAAGAGAGCGCGGGCGGATGGCGACGGCGCGTCTTTACAAAACACAAACGGATCATACAGCAGCCATTTTAGACCACATGGGAGAGGAGCACCTACAACAAGATAAGGGGCAATTGTTCTTATCGGACCCAGCACCCCATGGCCCCAGACGGCCGTTCTGTCCGAAGAGGGGGGACGACGACGAGGGGGCTGCATGGGCAGGGCACAGCTCTGCAGACCCAGCCCTTGACCCTGCCTGTGACCCAGACTGCCCGTCCCTCTCTGCTCATGTGGAGGTCCCTTCCTCTAGCAGGGGGGCTTTGAGATGATAAGAGGGCGGGCATTCCCAATACACATCTGGGGACGGATGAAAGGCCCACGCAGTCAGGCCAGTGCAGATATCACCTTCAAGAAGCTCTAGTGCTAAGGGGGAGGGGGCACCCCTTGAGCTCTCAAGAGGCGCCCTGCTTCAGCACGTGTGAGGATACTGGGGTGACCTTCACAGCTGTCTCGGTCCCCAGCCAGCCTTGAAAGTGGGCAGAGATGTTTTAAGGCATGGATAAGAATGCTCGCCCGCCCCCCCCTTTCCATGGAGCCCCTGAGAAAGTGAACTTTCTCTCTTTTTTCACCTTTTCTATCATAACGCGCCTTTCTCTTCTCACCCCGCCTCTGCTTCGGACCCTCTCGATAGGTACCAAGTAGCACGATAGATATCAAGTAACATTTAAGCATTTTATTGCCATGGGTAGGAACTATTTACCTGTTTTTGCACGACCCTGTTACTGGAGGTTTATCATATGATTAAGCATTGTTTGACAATGCCCCCCCCCCCCTAATTATGGGGTTTTCGTGACCCCTAGGAAAGGTAGGATACCCCTCGCACCCCGGAAGCCCTCAGAGCCGAGGTGCTCGAAAATACTGACGTGTGACCTTCAGACCCTCTCAGACACCCGACATGGAGAGGGTGTCCCCTCGAGCCCTGAATGCACGCACTGACGCACCCTGAGCAGCGTGCACTGCATGTATATGTCTTTTCATCCTGCAGTTGGCACACTTTTTGTATCCCTACATGTATCCCTTTGTAGGTGTTTAGGTATAATTTCTGCATCCTTCTTTCTCCCTTTTTATGGCTTTAACTCCCTTGCTCTGGGGCACAGTCGAGGGATAAGATATAAGCCCTGGTACCGACTGTGTCCTGCTGGACACCTTCTAGTGTCTCAGCAGACACATAATTTGTTAAGGACTCCTTTGGGGGAGTGGGCACACATGCACCCCACACCCATCCATCACAGGCATCACGACTGACGTGACCATGCTAATAGAAGGGCCCGGGTGCACGTGCTTGTGGCCAGTTTTCAGTATCATACTACAGTGTCTGCGTAGATGTGGGCCTAGGGCCCAAGACACAGCAGTACCCTAAAATCAGAGCGTTTGCTTACCACCTGCTACGTAGTGGAATCTTGTATTTTTTTTAAAATGTAGTCAGGCCTCCTTAAAAACGAATATAAAGCACGGGCAGTAGTAGTATTTCAGGGTGATCAAAGCTCCTGGAAAAAGAGACATTTTATAAGAATACAGCACCCTCACCAACCGTCAAATATTAGCGTCTCTTACCCTGCTTTATGGACGAGGTGCCGCATTCCCACCTCGCAGGCCACGAAGACAGGTGCGGGCCGGTGTAGACCGCAGCTAGCATGATCCCAGAGGGTGCTGACCACTCGCACGTGGAGCCAGAGGGACAGGACCGGACTGGGAACCGAAACTGCCTGCCAAGAGATCTTTAAATGGGCTATCAGGTATGTTTGTTTGTTTTTCACTCGTTTGCACGTACTTCTCACATAGAGACCTGAAACCGGAGTGAAACCAAGACGCTGGAGCAGGCGCCCGCAGTAATGGGTTCGAATCCTAGCGGAATAGACCTATCCTTGTTAAGTCAATGAAATTCCCGTCATTGCTTATGGGAGTCAGGCACTTAAAATTAAAACGTCCAGATGCAAATCTGATTGTTTATACTGTGACGTTTACGACTTGGCTGGAATCTTTAAAAAAAACGGGCCGGAGAGTGTCTCAGAAATAAGCTCAAATAACCCATTATTTGGACTAATAACTAACACTGGCGCTTAATAGTAAAGCGAATTTCCATGGTATTGTCAAGCAACCAACAAGAGCGTGGGAAAAAAGATTTTACCCATTAAAAAACGACGCGGTGAGTACATATACTTCCACTTTCTTTCCTTATTAAGCAGCACACGCGGTGCTAATATGTCATGTGTATTTTTTAACCTGTGTAAACTGAGTACACGACATGGAAACGAGACGTTATTTAGTGCTTTTGCTTCTCTCAGTTATTTTAAGTTTCATTATTAATATTACTAACTGACGGTCTGTTTGTGTTATAGTACATTTCCACAGATTGCAGGGCTTTTCAACATTTTAGTGTCATAATTTTTAAAATCATGTCTCATGATGTGTGCATATTTCTAAACATCAATTGAAAACTCTTTTTCTGATTTTCACTTTAAAAAAAGAAACAATATCACGCTTAATAGTAATGCCTCATAGCCAGCAACAGCCGAGCAGTGATACGAAGTTACCGTAATGGTAGAGGTGTTTGCGGTGATGACGTGTGCTGACGGTGGACACTCCAGGCTGGGCAGAGGCCTCTCGCCTCGGAGTATGTTTTGACGGATATGAAAGCGATGCAGGTAGGAGGAGTTGCATGGGGTAACTCCCTTTCTTGTCGGGCTCCTGTTTAAAGAGATTGTTATTGTTGAAAGAGGTGCAATTGAACGATTTCCTGGTCATTGTCACCTCCCTGCTTCCAGCCAGAAGGGTAATAAAGCACTCTCACACGCAGAGCCCGAGAGATGAGCGCGGGAAACACGGTGGGAGCGGAGAGCGGCCGCCAAGCCCAAAGGCCGAAAGGACCTGAGAGAGGGATGACGTACCACGGACCAGGCGGCCAACGAGCACCCGCTGCAGCAAGCACCATGACGAATGAGCACCTACCACAGTGTGGACTGCGAAGGGGACGGAGGCATTGACTGTGGCAGTGCACGGAGACATGAGGCCTTTCTGCACCGAATGGATAGAACTGTACAACATTGTAATCTACAATAGAAAATGGTGGATGCCTACTGAAATGTGGACTTTTTAATGTCATGCTAAATAAATGTGTGTGTACATATATATATATATATATATATATATATATATATATATATATATATATATATATATATATATATATATATATATATATATATATATATATATATATATATATAACCTACTGACCTTCTGACAAGGCTACAGCTCGAACGGCTGAACAGAATTATACCAGATTTGGCAAAATGGTAGGGACTGGTATGCAGCAGTGCCTTTTGTATGTTTGGTATAAATTCCTCCAGTAGTTCTTGAGAAAATTGAATTTGAAATTTTTCAAATGGCATTTTCTATGGGACCTTTAGACACGGCTACAGCCCGAACTGCTGAACGGAATTACACCAAACTTGGCAACATGGTAGGGACAGGTATGCAGTAGTGCCTTTTCTATATTTGGTGAACATCCCTCCAGTAGTTGTTGAGAAAATGAATTTGAGCAAATTATATATCTATTTGTGCTCAACGTTCTATTGGGAATAACTTTGGCGCCATTGAGGAATCTGTGTGTAATTTTCCAGAATTTTGGCCAGCTCCTCTCCGCTCCTTCCCTGAAAGTTTCGTGGGGATTCGTCAAGCAGGGACCGAAAGGGGGGTCCCAAAACGAGTTTTCCCCATGTTAATTTCCATAGGGACCTTTAGACACCGCTACAGCCCGAACGGCTGAATGGAATTACACCAAACTTGGCAAAATGGTAGGGCCTGGTATGCAGATGTGCCTTTGATATGTTTGGTGAAAATCCCTCCAGTAGTTCTTGAGAAAATTGAATTTGACATTTTTGAAATGGGATTTTCTATGGGACCATTAGACACAGCTACAGCCCGAACGGCTGAACGGAATTACACCAAACTTGGCAAAATGGTAGGGACAGGTATGCAGTAGTGCCTTTGCTATATTTGGTGAAAATCCCTCCAGTAGTTGTTGAGAAAATCGAATTTGATCAAATTATATATCTATATGCGCTCACCGTACGCGCACCATACGGTACGCGTACCGAACGCGTATGTGCGCGTACCCTTACATGCATGAGCGAGTTTCTGATTGGCTGGCAGTTGACTGTCAACATTCCAAACTGTCCAAACCAGGAAGTGTTGGCCACCATCTTGTTTTTCAGGAGAGCTGAGGCACAAGAGAGCCCAAAACATGAGTGAAAAACACAAAAAGGGGGCAGGGTAGAGACCCCCCAACCCTCTAGCCCTTCTCAGGGGGTCCCAAAAGGACCCCCAAGGGCAAAAAAAAATTAGCATTTTAAAAACCTTGCAAATTCACTTAAAAAACCATAGGTTTCAGGACTTATATAGTTAGGAATTAGCATTTAAAAAACCTTGCAAATTCACTTAAAAAAACATAGGTTTCAGGCCTTATATAGTTAGGAATTAGCATTTTAAAAACCTTGCAAATTCACTTTAAAAACCATAGGTTTCAGGCCTTATATAGTTAGGAATTAGCATTTAAAAAACCATTGAAATTGCTCCTATATAGTTAGTTGTACTAACTATATTTCGCGCACCCGCAATCCACTGCTGATGATGTCACATATTACATCATTCATGACATGGTCAGTGACATCACTGATGACATCTCAAATGACATCACTGATGACATCTCATTTGACATCACTGATCCCATCACTGATGATATCATTCATGTGATAATACGATGCATCTCCTCACACTCTAATATAACCTTTGATACACCGAGTGTTAAATACAGACTACCATTCATGAAACCATTGACACACCAATACCAGTTACTACATACGCTCTCACTGATTCCTAGGTCTACACACACATTCACTCATTCACCCATAGAATCACTCATACATACAGTCACTCATCAATACAACACTATCATATGCACTCATACACCTATACAGACACTCACACACTGCCACTCATCCATGGAGTTACTCACACACCTAGTCAGTCATGCAAAGAATCAATCACACTTCCATTTCCTCAACTATACATTTATACACACAACACCTTACTTATTCAAACATATACTAACACATACTTACTCTCTTATACAATCACTGATACAAGTACACAATGATCCATATAGCCACTGGCACATTCACTTGCTCTCATGTATAGTCATATATATATGCCAACTCTCACATGCACTGTGTTTTACATATGTACTTACTTGCACATGTAGCACTGAGATATCCATTCACTCACCAACACACCCATGCACACAGTCAACCGCCCATATAGCTGTTTCCACATGCACTCTTGAACTCATACACCTAGTGAATCAACTGCTCACACATCTATGCACAGAGTCACACACCTCCCAGCCACCCACACACACACTCAGTCTCCCATTCAAATACTTGGGCAACCAATCAATAACCCATATAGCCACTCATATAGCTACTGATTAACACATGCAGCAGCTTACACAACAACAGACATACTGATGCACACATTCAGACAGTTTAGTCACTAACCCATGCATTTAATAAGACACATTTAATCACTCACTCATACAGTCAGTCACGCACCTACTAAATCCTTCATCCAGACACTTATACATCCACTCATTCTTCAATATGTAAAACATATTTAAACTTTACAGAAACACACAGTCACTGGATGATGTCATCAGTGATGTCATCAGTGATGTCAAATGAGATGTCATCAGTGATGTCATCAGTGATGTCATTTGAGATGTCATCAGTGATGTCACTGACCATGTCATGAATGATGTAATATGTGAAATCATCAGCAGTGGATTGCGGGTGCGTGAAATATAGTTAGTATAACTAACTATATAGGAGCAATTTCAATGGTTTTTTAAAGGCTAATTCCTAACTATATAAGGCCTGAAACCTATGTTTTTTTAAGTGAATATATATATATATATATATATATATATATATATATATATATATATATATATATATATATATATATATATATATATATATATATATTGCATATCTATATAGTGCAAACTCGACCTGTAGGTATTGGAGCGCTTTATTTATTTATTTATTACATTTGTATAGCGCATTATCACCGATTGGTCTCTAAGCGCTTGTACTTGAGAAACTAATCCTTTCAGAGAGAGGACAACCAAGTTATATCACACCCCACGCTTCTCGAAAGAGCACTGTTTTTAATGATCACCTAAAGGGCATTAAATTTTGTTCCTTCCTGAGACTTGATGGTAGCTTGTTCCAGGCTGCGGGAAGAGTGGTTGAGAAAGCCCGTCCACCTAAGGTGGTCAAAAGATAGCGCAGGTTTACCAGAAGAGCGTCATCAGATGAGCGCAAGGTCCTTCTAAGGGTGGACTGCACCAGCCTAGCTTTAATATAGTTGGGTGCATTGCCGTAGACCGCTTTATGAGCGATGCACAGACCTTTAAATAAAATCCTCTGCCTAATAGGAAGCCAATGTAATTGGCGTAAAAGAGGAGAGGCATGGGTGTTTCTAGATTTTCCGAAAATCAGTCTAGCTGCATCGTTCATCACTATTTGCAGTCTCGAGAGTTGCTGCTGGGGAAGTCCAACGTAGAGGGCATTCCCATAGTCAAGACGTCCTAAAATCATTGCAGACACCACCGTCCTTTGTGTAGAGAATGAGAGTATTGGAAAGATTTTCCGGAGTTGCCTTAGGAGGCCAACGCATGTGCCAACCACCGACGGCACTTGATTTTTCATGGATAGATTACCATCAATATGGATACCCAGGCTTTTCACCACTCTCGCTGGTATCGGAGTCCTACCCAACTCCTGAGGCCAGAGAAGATCGTTCCAGGGATTGCCCGAGATGGTAATGGGCAATACTTCGGTCTTCTCTGGATTAATCTTCAAGGAGTTGGAAGACATCCAGTTAGTCGTGAATTTTAAGATGTTATGTAACCTAGCCTGGGTACCAGATGACTCCTCAATTTGTATGATAATCTGTGTGTCGTCGGCGTAGTTATAAATTTGACATTCCATTTGATTTAGAGCAGAAATCAGCGGCTGTAAGTATATATTAAAAAGGAGCGGTGAGAGGGCAGATCCCTGCGGCACTCCGCATGTTATTGCCGCTGGTGTAGAAACCAAATCTGACAACTTTTATTTATTTATTTAGAAGTTTTCTATAGCGCTAACAAGACCCGAAGGTAGCAGAGCGCTTTACAGTAAAGGCATGAAAAGGTGGACAAAAAGACAAGTAACAAATAAAGGTGATCATCAAATGACAGTTCGTACAGTAGGACTTCTTGGCAATAGGATACAGAGTTCTCACATAGTTCTGGGGATGGATGTTGATCCTAGTTACCCAGGACCTAGGGAACGGATGAGGAACAAGGATTTGAGTTGGCTCTTGAATTCCGCATAGGACGGTATGGTTCTGATATGCGGGGGGATAGAGTTCCATATTTTGGGGGCATTTCCTGAGAAGGAGCAGTCCGCAGTTTTCTTCTTTCTGGTTTTTGGTAGGATGAGCAGCAGGGAGTTAGAGCTTCTCAAGATTCTACTTTGGCCAGCTTTTGTGAGTTTGTTTGCCAGGTATTCTGGTTTTCCGGTGTGGAGGGCCTTGTGGGTTAGACAGGCCGTTCTGAAGGTGCTACGCATATCCACCGGGAGCCATTCAAGTTCTTTGAGTGCAGGGGAGATGTGGTCGGATTTTTTGCATCCTGTGATCATTCTTGCTGCCGCATGCAATGTTGTTTTTAATGGGGCCAGGTGTGATTTGGGGATGCCTGTTAGCATTGAGTTCCCATAGTCCAGTCTAGATAAAACTAGTGATTGCGTGGCTAGTTTGAGGTCCTTGTTGGGAATGAAAGGTTTGATTTTATTCAGCAGTCTGAGGTTAAAGAATGCGCTTTTTGCCGAGTTCTTAATGTGGTTTGTCAAGGTTAGTTTGGGGTCTAAGGTGAAGCCCAGAGATTTTACGGAATCAGCTAGCGTGAGAGAACCTTTAAGAGCATCGATCGACTTCAGCCACTCGATGATTTGAGGGTTGTCTTCTTTGTTTGAGATGAGAAGAGTTTCGGTCTTGTCGGGATTGAGTTTCAGGTGATTCTTTGTCAACCAATCTTGAACATCATTTAAGACGGCATTTACTCGGTGGATGTCGTTAATAGAAGAGGTTTCCAGGTAGATCTGTGTGTCATCCGCGTAGAGGTGGAAGTGGATATTGGCATTCCTGAGTAGTTTGGCGAGTGGTTCCATATAGATGTTGAAGAGCTGAGGAGAAAGTACTGATCCTTGGGGGACACCCCTGTTGACTTGCTGGGATTCGGAGGTGAAGTTCTTCATTTTTATTATTTGCGAGCGGTTGTGTAGAAAGGAGGAAAACCAATCGAGAACTACCTCGCCGAGGCCAGCTCTTATTTGCAGAGTCTTGATGAGGAGGCTATGGTCCACCGTGTCGAAAGCTGCGGATAAATCAAGGAGTATGAGGAGGCAGCATTTGTCAGCGTCAAGGGAACCGTGAATATCGTCTATGATGTTCAGCATCGCGGTTTCTGTGCTGCGGCCTTGTCTGAAGCCGGATTGGAGGGGGTCTAGGAGATTGATGTTATCCAGATGATGAGTCAATTGAAGGAGAACGCATCGTTCCAGTGTTTTGGCAAGTAGAGGGAGGTTAGATATCGGTCTGAAATTGTTCAAGTCAGTAGAGTCAAGACCGGGTTTTTTCAGCAAAGGGGTTACTTGTCCCATTTTTAGACAGTCGGGGACCACTCCGCTTTGTAGGGAGCTGTTTATGATTTTGCCCCAGATAGGTGCTAAGGTGAGCTTCATTTTTTTGATTAGTGAGGGGGGAATGGGATCTGAGATGTGAGCTGATGGTTTGGAGGTCGAGATCAGCGAGATTATCTCAGTTTCCTGCACGTGGCGAAAGCTTAGCCAACGGAGGGGGGAGGAGCCGGAAGGTAGGGCCTGAGGGATGGCCGCGTTGTCCTTCGGGAGGAGTGAGTTGTTGATGTCTAGAGATAATTCGATTTTTAGGACTTTGTCGTTGAAGAAGGTGGCGAAGTTATCGCATAGTTCTTTGGACTCCTGCAGGGGTGAGGGCAGAGGCTTGGATGTTTGACGTCTGATAATGTTGTAGAGCTCCTTAGGTCTGTTTTTGGAATTGGCTAGTGCCTCTCGGAAGAAGCTGGATTTCTTGTTTTTGATGTGGTTGTTGTATTTCCTGCGTGCTGTTTTTAGTTGTAAGCGAAGGATGGCTGTTGGGTTGTTTCTCCACTTTCTTTCTTTGGCTCTCAAGGATCTTCTTTCTGCGTTGAGGTCCGCATTGAACCAGGTTCTGGAAGGGGTGGCACGGCTTCTTTTGAGCTTTAGTGGAGCTAGATTATCGAGAATGGAGACTAGCTCGGAGTTGTAGTGGTCGATGAGATCATTGGTCGAGAGGTGCAAAGAGTTGTCTGGAAGAAGTGAACTTAGTTGGCCTTCTAGAATGTCTTGGGGTACTTGGGAGAGGTTTCTTGACCATTTGGGGGGGTCTTGGGGAGGTTTGAGCGGGATGATGGGGTGATTGATGTGAAATAGGATCAAATGATGATCTGACCAGTCAACAGGTAGTATGTGGTTGACTGTGATTGAGTTCTTTTGTGCGATGATGGCGTCCAGTGTGGCTCCTTTGTAGTGCGTCTCCTCAGTGCAATGTTGAGTGAGGTTGTTTTCGGCGAGGAGGCTGGATAGCGATTTGATTAGAGGGTTGTGGATTTCGTTCCATCGGAGATTCAGGTCACCAAGAATTATGTTGTTGGAATCACCGAGGGCGACTTGTGCAATCAGGTTGGATAGTTGATCTCCAAACTCGTTGTTTCTGCCCGGGGGGTGATAGAGTAGATGACACAGTAGAGAGTCGTTGTCTTTGGTTTTGATGACAGCGGATAGATATTCGAATGAGTTGTACTCGAAGGACTGGACCCTCTGCGATCTTCCTGCAGGAATGATGTTAGCCAGCCCAGCGCGGTCCCCCCGATGCCCAGATCTCTCACACGTTTCAGCAGTAGGTTGTGATTCACCGTGTCAAACGCGGCTGAGAGATCTAAGAGCACCAGGGCCCCCGGGATCTTTACATGAGCACCGTATTTACATTACACATTCAGGCACAGGGAGATTAAGTGACTTGCCAAGAATCACAGGATGTGGACTCGACCCCGAGGCTGGAATCCTTGTTTCCAGCATCAAAGTCGGCAGTCTAGCCAAGGGACCACATCCTCCCCCTATATTTTCACTGGAAACACGAAAAGTTAATGTGCTGTTATAGATGGGTGAGTATGTCAGGTGCAAAATGAATATGGCCTGGTATCACCCAGGCCTCTCCACTTGACACACACTTGTCTCACCTCCCACAACACACCCACCCACATTATAACGTGGATAGGCATGTAAATTCTACTATCTATCAGATATGGCGCATTCATGTCCTTTTCCCCAGCACTGGCGCACAATGAGCTGCTCTGTGGCAATGAAGACACCTTTACACCATGGTGCAAGGGTGCATGTGTTGCGGGATGATTATTTTTGTTTAGGAAGGGAAATCTTCCTGCCCAAAAACATATGGCCCAGGAGATGTCTTGGACGGCCAGGAGCCAGATACGAGTTGTCCCACAAAGGATGTCGAGTGCTAAGGGGTCGGTGCCCGGTGGGAGCACCAACAAGCCTTGGCAGCGGCAAGCAATGCAGATGGTCAAATTCAGGGTCGATCTGGCCCAGCAAGGACAAGGAGACTCACCACAGCAAGGGGAGTCAAGGCAGGCCTGAAGCAACCAGAAGAGTCCAAATAAAGCAAAATTGACCATCATGTGGACCCACAGGCCAAAGGCACAGGAGTCGCGAGGGGACCTCAGGCGGTTTCACAGGATACCAGCTAGCAGGGCACAGAGTGTGAGGAGGCCAAAGTCTTTCTCAGAAAAGATGTGCTAGGGTCTGGGCTACAATTGGCCCAATGCATGAAATTGTTGCATGACAACAAGCATATGTAGCTGCAAGTGAACACAGTGCACAGGGGTATGGGTTATGCTGTCACCATGGGGATATCTGCCTCAAACTCAATAAGAGGGCAGCTCAAACTTGGAGATCTTCAGAAACCTACCTCCTGTGTTGCTGAATACTTTGAAGTCCGCAGGAGCTCAGGATCAGCAGACCAGTCAGATGCGTTATGGTGCCTGCATTTGTAGGGCAGTGACTCCTTCTCCTTAGGGATATTCTTCTGTTGTCTTGGAGGTCCACAGGGTCCTGCACAGAGCCTGTATGGATCACGGACACTGGCGAGACTGGAAACGACAAGGGAAGATGAAGTCGAGCCCAAGGGATGTCCAGCGAAGTCCAGCATGTCCAGACGGTCGAAGTGTAGTGGTATCTTCTTGCAAAATCTTGTCTACGTAAAATCTAATGTCCTATAGCCTTGTAAATCATTTTATACCCACGGGAGAGGGTTGGACAGATTCTAGGGACCCTCCTCTGGGAAGGACAGGACAGGGGGAGGCTACTCCCATGTCCTTTGTCCAGTTTCGCACCAGAGCAGGAGCAAATGGCTCCCTGAACTGGTCTGAGCTTGACTCTGCACAGGGACACCAAATGTGCCACAGAGCCAGACTTTTTGGCACTGAGACAGTGCACCCACCTGGCCCCAATACACTAAATCCTGTCTGGGAGGTGGTAACACCTCCCTGTGATGGGATGCCTATTGTGCTGCCTTACCCTGCTCGAGCTTGGCTCAGCAGCAGGAGGGCAGACTAAGCATGGGCGAATTTTGCGAATCTCGCGTTCGCGAATTTTGCGGATTTGCGAATTTGCGGATTTTTTTTTTTGTGTTTGCCACTCTCTGTCACCACTGCCACTCTCTGACTACTCATGCCACCCTCTGGCCCACCCATGCCACCCTCTGTTTCATCACAGCACCCTCTGGTTGTCCAGTCAGTGTACATTATTGTGGCAAAGCAAAGCACACCTTCCCTGCCTCAAGTGACCTGAATTAATTTGGGGATGATTAATGTGTCACAGAACATTTTTTTAGCTGGCACCTGCTTCCTTAGTGCTTCCTGATTAGTGATCTTTTGCACTTGCTAAGTGCTTTCATTGTTGCAAAATTAGTTACAACACCTGCCCTGCCCCAACTGACAATAATGAATTAGGGGCTGATTAATGGATTTGAACTTCCAGCCTGGCTCCTGCTTGTCTCCCTTAGCTGTAATTCAGGACCTTTGTGGCATATGTGTAACTATTCTGAGGTTCAGAGCAGGGTCACATAATAGTTGCAACTGGCAACTGAACTCTGGAGGGGCCCCTCAGGAAGCACTACAGGAAATGGCTACTAATGATGAGCCTGAACTTTTGAACCTGGTAAGTAGTTTCAGTTTTGCTAAGATCGTATTTCTGCAATTTTGCACTTATTCGCGGGGCGCGAAGTTGTACTGGGAAGCACAGAACTCACGTGAACAGTGCGAGCAAGCCATAAAATCCGCTGCTCGCGGATTTGCGGATTTTGCGGGAGATTCGCGAATCTCGCGGATTGCGAATTTACCGAAAATCCGCAAAATCCGCGAGCGAAACGGATTTTCCGCCCATGCTTAGGGCAGACTCATGCCTGTGGCTGGCAGCATCCATTTTGTGCTGTAAGGCTTGAGGAAGTTGTTACCGGTAGACTTACTTGGGTACACCCAGAACCTCAGTTCTGAGAGGAGAAATCATACCTCCCACACCAGTTACTGGTGTGAAGGTACGATTCCAAGGTGTTCGACACCAAACACAACATACTTCGTTGCAGTCGTTTTCGAGACAGCATTTACCGCGAGGTTATAATGCACCTCTACCTATATGTCTGGTAGTATCACATACAGCCCGGGAGAATGGTCCCCAAAGACTACGTAGGGGCCCTGCTAGTAGGAGCACCCTCTCACGTAAAACCCAGCACTCTGCCTTCAGGATTGAGAAGGCCTGCTAAAGGAGTGACTTACAAAGTTTTAAGTTTAGTGGTATATATATATATATATATAGTTTAGTGAGCAAGAGCGTCGGGATGCAGCAAAAGATATGTTCAGACGTCAGGATGCCAGGCAAGCCCAGACAGATGCCAGTTTCCAGAGGCAACGAGAAACAGAATAAGCAAGATCATGTCCAAATTAGAACATTTATACGAACATGAGACTCACAAATGGTGGGGGCTACGAGTCTGCAAAAGTACATTTATGAACAACAAGTTCCACGAGGATTACAGGTGTGTACTGTGCCTTCCTATGAGAACCCTGACCTGCAATTGCTTACAGACTCGGCCGAGCACACGGCGCAGTACTGCCAAGGAACACTCAGTATACTTGTGAAATATGCTTGGAGTTACTAGGAAAAAGCCCTTCTGGAAATCAAAGAATTGGAAGGAGACCTAGCAAAGGAAGATGTAGATAAAAAACAGTTGGAAGATCTGATGGGTCAAATGAAAGCACGAAAACTTAAGTACAAGCGAAAGATCAAACTTCGTAAACAGCTGCAATTCTGTCGGGATGAGAATAATTATCAACAGGGTAGGGTACTTACCTTTGCCCGTAAGTTTGATGGCCCAAGAAAAGAATTGAGTTAGCGATCCAAACAGGTTACTCCAAGAGTGGATATATCGGAGTTGGAGGTAACTGAAAAGTAATCAAATCAAATGATGAGGTATCAGGTGCATCAGTGGAAGGGAGGAATGTTCCCACTCCTTTTTACGACAAATTCAAAATCATTCGCTAATCGTGGCTACGGGGAGGAAAGAACAAACCCCCGGAAGTAGGCGCAGGAAAACCCGTAGAGGCGGCGGTGGCAGGAAGAGGAAGGGGCAAGGCTCCAGGGTGGGTGAATCGCAAGAGGAATACGAACAGGCAGTAAAAGCGTCAAATTTCACGGTGGTCAGCCTCACAGATAGAACCCATACAGATGTGGAATTGAAAGTACTCAGTTTAGGACTGACGTTCTGTCCAAGTAATCAGTTAGAGTACACGCAAGCCACATAGATCTATTCAACTTCGTGCGAAAGTTAAAACTCCACAAATACATGGCAATAGAACATCTTGTCAAGAGGCTTCTCCTTTGAAAGGCAACTCTGTTGGATTTATGGCGGAATGCGTGAGCCGCGGAGAGAGCCCTTGTGCTGTCTACAGCATTCCAGCTAGGACGTTAAAATGCCGTTGCGAATGGGACAGGAGCTGCATATTGGGGGAAGATTGTGTCAGCAGGGACTCGAGCTTTGTCCCACCGCCCACTGAGGTGTTTTAATTGAACAAATTTGGGGCAAGTGCACAGCATCTCACTGCAGAAATACTGGGCACTACGAAGACCATGAGGCCACGGGAGTGGCCACGCCCATCTAGGCGGAGGTTTGTTATCAGGTGTGGTGCTTAAAAACTGTTGTGCTGCTGCCTTTCAGTTCCTTGGCCTTTGAGAAAGTGGAGAGACCACGAAACGTGTCAGGCTGAACTTATACTTGTGGAGGCATGGCTGCTGGTTTCCTCGTTGTAACCCCTCCAATAAAGAAATTTTGGCAATAGAACATCTTGTCAGGAGGCTTCTCCTTTGACAGGCAACTCTGTTGGATTTATGGCGGCCTGCCTGTGCCGCGGAGAGAGCCCTTGTGCTGTCTACAGCATTCCAGCTACGACATTAAAACGCCGTTGCGAATGGGACAGGAGCCACGTATTGGGGGAAGATTGTGTCAGCGGGGACTCGAGCTGTGTCCCACCGTCCACTGAGGTGTTTTACTTAAACAAATTTGAGGCAAGTGCAGAGCATCTCACTGCAGCAATACTGGGCACTACGAAGACCATGAGGCCAAGGGAGTGGCCACGCCCATCTAGGCGGAGGATTGTTATCAGGTGTGGTGCTTAAAAACTGCTGTGCCGCTGCCTTTCAGTTCCTTGGCCTTTGAGAAAGTGGAGAGACCACAAAACGCGTCAGGCTGAACTTATACTTGTGGAGGCATGGCTGCTGATTTCCTCGTTGTAACCCCTCCAATAAAGAAATTTTGGCAATAGAACATCTTGTCAAGAGGCTTCTCCTTTGACAGGCAAATCTGTTGGATTTATGGTGGCCTGCCTGAGCCGTGGAGAGAGCCCTTGTGCTGTCTACAGCATTCCAGCTACGACGTTAAAACGCTGTTGCAAATGGGACAGGAACCGCATATTGGGGGAAGATTGTGTCAGTGGGGACTCGAGCTGTGTCCCACCGCCCACTGAGGTGTTTTAATTGAACAAATTTGGGGCAAGTGCACAGCATCTCATTGCAGCAGTACTGGGCACTACGAAGACCATGAGGCCACGGGTGTGGCCACTCCCATCTAGGTGGAGGTTTGTTATCAGGTGTGGTGCTTAAAAACTGCTGTGCTGCTGCCTTTCAGTTCCTTGGCCTTTGAGAAAGTGAAGAGACCACGAAACACGTCAGGCTGAACTTATACTTGTGGAGGTATGGCT
This sequence comes from Lissotriton vulgaris, assembly GCF_964263255.1. Classification (NCBI taxonomy): domain Eukaryota; kingdom Metazoa; phylum Chordata; class Amphibia; order Caudata; family Salamandridae; genus Lissotriton; species Lissotriton vulgaris. The sequence continues at coordinate 874,239,912 of NC_141694.1, forward strand.
GCTGGTTTCCTCGTTGTAACCCCTCCAATAAAGAAATTTTGGCAATAGAACATCTTGTCAAGAGGCTTCTCTGTTGACAGGCAACTCTGTTGGATTTATGGCGGCCTGCCTGAGCCGCGGAGAGAGCCCTTGTGCTGTCTACAGCATTCCAGCTACGACGTTAAAACGCTGTTGCAAATGGGACAGGAACCGCATATTGGGGGAAGATTGTGTCAGTGGGGACTCGAGCTGTGTCCCAACGCCCACGGAAGTGTTTTAATTGAACAAATTTGGGGCAAGTGCACAGCATCTCACTGCAGCAGTACTGGGCACTACGAAGACCATGAGGCCATGGTGTGGCCACGCCCATCTAGGCGGAGGTTTGGTATCAGGTGTGGTGCTTAAAAACTGCTGTGCTGCTGCCTTTCAGTTCCTTGGCCTTTGAGAAAGTGGAGAGACCACGAAACGCGTCAGGCTGAACTTATACTTGTGGAGGCATGGCTGCTGGTTTCCTCATTGTAACCCCTCCAATAAAGAAATTTTGGCAATAGAACATCTTGTCAAGAGGCTTCTCCTTTGACAGGCAACTCTGTTGGATTTATGGCGGCCTGCCTGAGCCGCGGAGAGAGTCCTTGTGCTGTCTACAGCATTCCAGCTACGACATTAAAACGCCGTTGCGAATGGGACAGGAGCCGCATATTGGGGGAAGATTGTGTCAGCGGGGACTCGAGCTGTGTCCCACCGCCCACTGAGGTGTTTTAATTGAACAAATTTGGGGCAAGTGCACAGCATCTCACTGCAGCAGTACTGGGCACTAAGAAGACCATGAGGCCACGGGTGTGGCCACGCCCATCTAGGCGGAGGTTTGTTATCAGGTGTGGTGCTTAAAAACTGCTGTGCTGCTGCCTTTCAGTTCCTTGGCCTTTGAGAAAGTGGAGAGACCAAGAAACGCGTCAGGCTGAACTTATACTTGTGGAGGCATGGCTGCTGGTTTCCTCGTTGTAACCCCTTCAGTAAAGACATTTTGGGAATAGAACATCTTGTCAAGAGGCTTCTCCTTTGACAGGCAACTCTGTTGGATTTCTGGCGGCCTGCCTGAGCGGCGGAGAGAGCCCTTGTGCTGTCTACAGCATTCCAGCTACGACGTTAAAACACTGTTGCAAATGGGACAGGAACCCCATATTGGGGGAAGATTGTCAGTGGGGACTCGAGCTGTGTCCCACCGCCGACTGTGGTGTTTTAATTGAACAAATTTGGGGCAAGTGCACAGCATCTCACTGCAGCAGTACTGGGCACTACGAAGACCATGAGGCCACGGGTGTGGCCACGCCCATCTAGGCGGAGGTTTGTTATCAGGTGTGGTGCTTAAAAACTGCTGTGCTGCTGCCTTTCAGTTCCTTGGCCTTTGAGAAAGTGGAGAGACCACGAACCGCGTCAGGCTGAACTTATACTTGTGGAGGCATGGCTGCTGGTTTCCTCGTTGTAACCCCTCCAATAAAGAAATTTTGGCAATAGAACATCTTGTCAAGAGGCTTCTCCTTTGACAGGCAACTCTGTTGGATTCATGGCGGCCTGCCTGAGCCGCAGAGAGAGTCCTTGTGCTGTCTACAGCATTCCAGCAACGACATTAAAACGCCGTTGCGAATGGGACAGGAGCCGCATATTGGGGGAAGATTGTGTCAGCGGGGACTCGAGCTATGTCCCACCGCCCACTGAGGTGTTTTAATTGAACGAATTTGGGGCAAGTGCACAGCATCTCACTGCAGCAATACTGGGCACTACGAAGACCATGAGGCCACAGGAGTGGCCACGTCCATCTAGGCGGAGGTTTGTTATCAGGTGTGGTGATTAAAAACTGTTGTGCTGCTGCCTTTCAGTTCCTTGGCCTTTGAGAAAGTGGAGAGACCAAGAAACGCGTCAGGCTGAACTTATACTTGTGGAGGCATGGCTGCTGGTTTCCTCGTTGTAACCCCTTCAATAAAGGCATTTTGGCAATAGAACATCTTGTCAAGAGGCTTCTCCTTTGACAGGCAACTCTGTTGGATTTATGGCGGCCTGCCTGAGCCGCGGAGAGAGCCCTTGTGCTGTCTACAGCATTCCAGGTACGACGTAAAAACGCTGTTGCGAATGGAACAGGAGCCACATATTGGGGGAAGATTGTGTCAGTGGGGACTCGAGCTGTGTCCCACCGCCCACTGAGGTGTTTTAATTGAACAAATTTGGGGCAAGTGCACAGCATCTCACTGCAGCAGTACTGGGCACTACGAAGACCATGAGGCCACGGGTGTGGCCACGCCCATCTAGGCGGAGGTTTGTTATCAGGTGTGGTGCTTAAAAACTGCTGTGCTGCTGCCTTTCAGTTCCTTGGCCTTTGATAAAGTGGAGAGACCACGAAACGCGTCAGGCTGCACTTATACTTGTGGAGGCATGGCTGCTGGTTTCCTCGTTGTAACCCCTCCAATAAAGAAATTTTGGCAATAGAACATCTTGTCAAGAGGCTTCTCCTTTGACAGGCAACTCTGTTGGATTTATGGCGGCCTGCCTGAGCCGCGGAGAGAGTCCTTGTGCTGTCTACAGCATTCCAGCTACGACATTAAAATGCCGTTGCGAATGGGACAGGAGCCGCATATTGGGGGAAGATTGTGTCAGCGGGGACTCGAGCTGTGTCACACCGCCCACTGAGGTGTTTTAATTGAACAAATTTGGGGCAAGTGCACAGCATCTCACTGCAGCAATACTGGGCACTACGATGACCATGAGGCCACAGGAGTGGCCACGTCCATCTAGGCGGAGGTTTGTTATCAGGTGTGGTGCTTAAAAACTGCTGTGCTGCTGCCTTTCAGTTCCTTGGCCTTTGAGAAAGTGGAGAGACCAAGAAACGAGTCAGGCTGAACTTATACTTGTGGAGGCATGGCTGCTGGTTCCTCGTTGTAACCCCTTCAATAAAGACATTTTGGCAATAGAACATCTTGTCAAGAGGCTTCTCCTTTGACAGGCAACTCTGTTGGATTTATGGCGGCCTGCCTGAGCCGCGGAGAGAGCCCTTGTGCTGTCTACAGCATTCCAGGTACGACGTTAAAACGCTGTTGCGAATGGAACAGGAGCCGCATATTGGGGAAAGATTGTGTCAATGGGGACTCGAGCTGTGTCCCACCGCCCACTGAGGTGTTTTAATTGAACAAATTCGGGGCAAGTGCACAGCATCTCACTGCAGCAATACTGGGCACTACGAAGACCATGAGGCCACGGGAGTGGCCACGCCCATCTAGGTGGAGGTTTGTTATCAGGTGTGGTGCTTAAAAACTGCTGTGCTGCTGCCTTTTAGTTCCTTGGCCTTTGAGAAAGTGGAGAGACCACGAAACGCGTCAGGCTGAACTTATACTTGTGGAGGCATGGCTGCTGGTTTCCTCGTTGCAACCCCTCCAATAAAGAAATTTTGGCAATAGAACATCTTGTCAAGAGGCTTCCCCTTTTACAGGCAACTCTGTTGGATTCATGGTGGCCTGCCTGAGCCGCGGAGAGAGCCCTTGTGCTGTCTACAGCATTCCAGCTATGATGTTAAAACGCCGCTGCGAATGGGACAGGAGCCGCATATTGGGGGAAGATTGTGTCAGCGGGGACTCGAGCTGTGTCCCACCGCCCACTGCACTGAGGTGTTTTAATTGAACAAATTTGGGGCAATTGCACAGCATCTCACTGCAGCAATACTGGGCACTACGAAGACCATGAGGCCACGGGAGTGGCCACGCCCATCTAGGCGGAGGTTTGTTATCAGGTGTGGTGCTTAAAAACTGCTGTGCTGCTGCCTTTCAGTTCCTTGGCCTTTGAGAAAGTGGAAACCACATTCCGCACCGCTTCTTCCCTGAAAGTCTTGTGTAGATTCGTCAAGTGGGGGCCGAGAAAAAACGGGGGTCCCAAAACATGTTTTCCCCATGTTAATTTCCATAGGACCTTTAGACACGGCTACAGCCCGAACCGCTGAACGGAATTACACCAAATTTGGAAAAATGGTAGAGTCTGATTCGCAGATTGCCCTTTTGCTTAAATGGTGTAAATCCCTCCTGTAGTTCCTGAGAAAAGTAAGAGAGAAAAAATGTATATATCTGTAAGCGCGCACCCGTGCGCGCACGTACCATACGGTACGCGTACCTTCCCGTGCACGAGCTGCATGCTGATTGGCTGCCACTGTCTGTCAACAATCCAAAACAGAAATCGCACCCCGCGATTTTTCACAAAAAAATAAAATAAAAAAATGTTTTGCCTTGGGGGTCCTGTGGGACCCCCTGAGCAACCCTAGGGGGTCAGGGTGCTTCTTCAATGCCCCCTTTTTGATTTCCAAAACTTTCAGAGCATGAGCTGCATGCTCATTGGCTTTCAACACTTCAAACCAGGAAGTGTTGGCATCTTGTGCTCTTTAGACTGAGGCAAAAGAAAGCAGAAAAACAAACGTGTAGAACATAAAAAGGGGGCAGGGTAGAAACACACTGACCCCCTAGGCATGCCCACTCTATAGGGCGCGTTGCACAGTCAATCCAGAGATACCCTAGAGGGAACTAGTCCAACAGGTATCTCCAGTATGCGCCATGGAGCTGCGCTGCAGAGTGTTGTAAAAAGGGCGTGCCTTCTGAACACCTGCCTGCAAAAATAATAAATCAGTATAAAAAAAATAACAATTAATACCTTTAAAAATTGCCATTTAAGAAACCTTCGAATTTCACTGAAAAAATCATAGGTATCATGCCTTATATAGTTAGGAATTAGCATTTGGAAAACCTTTGAAATTCACTGAAAAAACCATAGGTTTCATCTATACTAATATAATAAAGAGAGAGCCCAAACCTTTGAGGCGGGTAATCTCAAGAACCACAGCACCAATCACAAAACCCAATACAGCGTTGGAAAGGGCAGTCGCAGCAGAAGGACAAAGGCTATGCAGACGCCTACCATATACATTTAAAAGGTAAAAGAACCGTGCAAGCAAAGTAGTCCCTTGTGGGCGTGTCTGCGTTGTGCTGTGGGCGTGTGCTGGGGGTGTGAAAAATGCTGGGGGCGTGTGGTACATTCCGCCCTTCATGCCATGTCTCATATTGTGTGCTTTGGGCATGTGCTGGGGGCGTGGGCGTGCGCGGGGCGTGGGATTACGGAAAAAAAAGCCAGTGTTGTGCTCAATATTTCATTGTTTTTTCTTCCCAGGTTCTGTACATTCCAGCTCCGGGTGTCCACCCTGCTCCCTTTAAATACCCCTGTACCCCATAATCATAACCCACCCTTACTCCTTAAAATACCCTAACACCCTTAAACACTAACCCTTCTTAACCCTATAAAAATACCCCTGTACCTCAAAACCCAAACCTAGCCCTGAACCATAAAAATAACCCTGTACCCCAAAACACAAACCTACCCCTGAACCCTAAAATACCCGTACCCCAAAACCTAAACCTAGCCCTGAACCCTAAAAATACCCCTGTACCCCAAAAACTCAAACCTAGCCCTGAACCCTTAAAATACCCCTGTACCCCAAAACCCAAACCTACCCCTGAACCCATACTAGTGTATGAAAAGGTGTATGTGATTGTCACGTGGATGATGTCATCAGTGATGTCATTTGAGATGTCATCAGTGATGTCACTGACCATGTCATGAATGATGTAATATGTGACATCATCAGCAGTGGATTGCGGGTGCGCGAAATATAGTTAGTACAACTAACTATATAGGAGCAATTTCAATGGTTTTGTATGAGTGAATTGTCCAACTAACTATAACACCCCTAAAACTTATAGTTTTTTGAGTGAATTTCAAAGTTTTTTTAAATGCTAATTCCTAAGTATATAAGGTCTGAAACCTATGGTTTTTTTCAGTGAATATATATATATGTGGTGCAAGCACCATTTTATACGGCTGCAGTAGAAGACCTAGGGTTCCATTTTGCATGGGTTCTCAGGTGTGGCATAATATGCTTTAGCCCATCAGAGGCCTCTGGGGTACCTATGATCTGGGTACCTGTGTACATATACTAGGGGCTGATAAGGGTACCCCAGTATCCAATCTAGAGTTGTATCAAAGTACATACATATCACTTTAAGGGAGAAAGTAGTTAGGCTGGGGCCCTGAATAGCAGGATTCCGGCCAGACTAGTCAAAACAGTGGGTGCAAAAAGCAAAACGCAGGAGTAATCGTAAGAAGCAGATCCTACTTTCCTACACAACCCCTCCAAAACGAAAGGAGGTGAGACTAACCTTGCCCGGTTGAGTGTTCATGTTCTACGTGGAAATATCTGAAGAGTCCATCGGCATTGGCATGGTTACTCCCAGGTCTATGTTCCAATAGATAGTCCCTCCCCTGTAGGGAAATGGACCACCTCAAAAGTTCGGGGTTTTCACCCTTCATTTGTTTTAGCCACAAGAGGGGCTTGTGGTCAGTCTGAACAATGAAGTGAGTTTCAAACAAGTATGACCTCAACGTCTTCAGAGCCCAAACCACAGCAAAGGCTTCCCTCTCAATAGCTGACCAAAGTTTCTCTCTGGGGGTCAGCCGTCTGCTAATAAAAGCTACTGGCTGATTGTGACCCTCTGCATTCAATTGTGATAACACAGCCCCTACCCCCAACTCAAATGCATCAGTTTGAAAAATGAATTGTTTGGAATAGTCAGGATTTTGCAGAATGGGAGCAGTGCACATGGCCTGCTTGAGGTCATCAAATGCCTTTTGACAGCTAACTGTCCACTGAACTTTCTTGGACATTCTTTTAGATGTAATATCTTTCAAGGGAGTCACTATAGACCCATAGTCCTTTACAAATCTTCTGCAATACCCTGTCAGGCCCAAGAAAACTCTGACCTGAGTCTGGGTAGTTGGAGCAACCCATTCCATGATGGCCTGGGTTTGCTCTGCAATGGTTGAACCTGGCCTCCACCCACAAGGAGGCCCAGGTACACAAACTGACTCTGCCCTATCTGGCATTTAATAGCCTTGATATTGAGGCCTACCTTTTGCAAGGCCTCCAAGACATCCCTCAGGTGGACCAGGTGATCCTCCCAGGTGGAACGAAAGACAGCAATATCCTCTAGTTAGGCTGCACTATAGTCTTCCAGGCCTGTGAGATCTTTGTTCACCAACCTTTGAAATGTGACAGGTGCATTCATCAAGCCAAAAGACATCACCACAAATTGGTACTGCCCACTAGGGGTTGAGAATACTGTTTGTGGCTTGGCATCCTCAGCTAGTCTGATTTGCTAGTAACCAGCAGTAAGGTCAAAAGTACTCAGAAACTTGACTGAGGCCAAAGTATCTATGAGTTCATCTGCCCTAGGAATAGGATGAGCATCAGTCCTAGTGATTGCATTGAGTCCTCTGTAGTCAACACAAAACCTCATCTCTCTCTTACCATCTTTGGTGTGAGGTTTAGGTACCAAGACCACTGGACTAGCCCAAGGAATAGTTGAGGATTCAATGACTCCCAATTCCAGCATCTTCTGGACCTCAGTCCCGATGCAGTCCCTGACATGGTCAGGTTGCCTGTACATTTTGTTTTTCACAGGTAGGTTTTCACCTGTGTCCACTTCATGGGTACACCAGGTGGTCTGATTTGGAGTCAGTGAGAACATGTGCCTAAACTGATTGAGGACCTTCCTGCAATCAAACTGTTGCTGCTCAGGGAGACTGCTAGCCAAAGCTACACCATCTACCGAGCCATCATCAGAGTTCTGCGAGAGGAGGTCAGAGAGTGGGTCACTCTCTTCCTCCTGTCCCTCATCAGTAGCCATGAGTAAGCCCATGTCTGCCCTGTCAACATAAGGCTTGAGCCTGTACACATGGAGCACCCTGTGGGAGCTCCTGGGAGTTCCAAGGTCCACCAAGTAGGTAACCTCTCCCTTTTGCTCAAGTATGGTGTGGGGTCCACTCCATCTGTCTTGGAGAGCTACATGGGCCACAGGCTCCAACACCCACACCTTCTGTCCTCCTGGCTGGTAAACAGTCAAGACCGCCTTTTGGTCATGCCAGGCCTTTTGCAATTCCTGGCTAGCCTCAAGGTTTTTGGATGCCCTCTTTATAAACTCAGCCATCTGGAGCGGAGACCAAGTACATAGTCCACAAATCTTGTTTGGGAGATTTTAGAGGTAACTCCCATCCCTCCTTCACCAAACACAGTGGACCGCTAACTGGGCGACCAAACTAAAGTTAAAAAATGCTGGAGCAAACCCTCTCTGAGGGCAAAGAGAAGGCAGGACAACAGATGATCCCATTTTTGCGTGAGCTTTTCTGGGAGCCCAATTCTCATGCCCTTTAGGGTTTTGTTGAATCTCTCAACCGACCCATTGCATTGAGGATGATAGGGTGTGGTAAACTTATTGTTGACACCGCCCTCTTTCCACATTGCAGTTAAGTAAGTAGACATAAAGTTTGTACCTCTGTCTGTTAAGACCTCCTTAGGAAAACCCACCCTGGAGAAAATCCCCAGGAGGGCCCTTGCCACCACAGGTGCTGTGGTGGTCCTAAGGGGAATAGTTTCTGGATACCTGGTAGCATGGTCCACCACCACCAGGACATAAGAATGTCCAGATGCTGTTTGAGGGTTCATGGGACCAATTTTGTCAATCCCAACCCTCTCAAAGGGATCCCCCACCACAGGTAGAGGTATCAGGGGGGCCTTTGTAGTACTACCTGCCTTACCACTGGCTTGGCAAGTGATACAAGAGCGACCAAACTCCTTGGTATTATCTGACATATGAGGCCAGGGAAAGTGAGTGACAAGCCTGTTCCAAGTCTTGCTTTGGCCTAAGTGTCCTGCTAGGGGAATCATGGGCTAGGGTGAGTAGGAAGCCCCTAGTTTTCAGAGGTATAACCAACCTCCTGGTGGCACCAGGCTTGGGGTCTCTACCCTCTGAATATAGGAGTCTCTCATCCCAATAGATCCTGTGGGACCCACTGACATTCCCTGCAGCTCAAGCTGCAGCTTGCTGTATGAGGGGTTCAAGAGAGGGAGAGGTTTGCTGCCCCTGGCTCAGATCTGCCCTAGAAGGTTCCCCTGTCCCCATAAACTCAACCTGATCAAGTTCAAGTTTATCTGAGACAGTCCCTTCAACAGGACTGGAGTCATCTTCCTCAAAAGACTGATCCTCACTCTGAGCCTGGGTGAAGACACAGGCTTACCCCTCCTGATCCTCTTCTTGAAAGGCACCTGGTCCATCGTTTCAGGATCCAGGGCCTGTTCAGTGACTTTCTGTTTGGCCTGTGACCAAGTCACAGCAAACTCATCTGCAGTGATGTCCAACATTGCTGCATGAGTTCTGAGTTCCACTTCAGCCCAGGCTGAAGTTTCCAAATCACTGCCCAACAAGCATTCCACAGGGAAGTCTGAATTTACCACAGCCTTCTTAGAGCCAGTTACCCCTCCCCAGGAGAAATTAACAACTGCCAAGGAATGGTTTATCCTGACATTGCTAGCATTGGTAACTTGGTACATCTCACCAAGTATGATCCGGTCAGGGTGCACAAGATCTTTTTTCACCATTGTGACACTTGCTCCTGTGTCCCTGTATGACATGGCCTCCTTACAATTTAATAAAGGGTGTTGTCAATCAATCAATCAGGGGTTGTTAAAGTGCGCTACTCACCTGTGAGGTCTCAAGGCGCTGAGGGAAGGGGGCGTTCGCAGGTCCGTTAGCCGAAGAGCCATAAGGAGGCAATATCCATGCCCCCATCACAGACTAGAACAGCCTGAGCTGGAGTTCTGACTAGGCCAGAACTCACCTCAGAACCCAAGGTTAACACCACTATTCCCTTATTCTTTGTACCACCACTTGAAACTGTGCCAGGGGGAGCAGTTACCTTTGAGGCAGTGGTGGTAGGAGTAGAATCCTTGGCCCTTGGACAATTGACCTATTTTGTCCAATGGGCTTTTTCCTTATATATGAATTTGAATTTAAAATATTTGTAAAGCGCTACGTTCACCGTGCGGTTTCTTGGCGCTATGGAGACAAGATTTAGCAGAGCGAGGCCGTGAATAACTGGCGCAGTGAGATAAATGGGACAACTTTACAAAGAAAAGGCCTGTTTAAACAAAAACGTTTTGAGGTCTTTGCGGAAGGAGGAGTAATGCGCGGCAAATCGTAAGTGGTCGGGGAGGGAATTCCAGAAAGTAGAAGCCAAAGTTGAGAAATTGACCCCTCCCCACTTTTTACGTTTGTACCGTGGGATTTGCAGAAGAGATTTGAACGATGAGCGAAGCTCTCTGGCAGGGACATATTCACTGATCAGGGAAGAGATGAAAGCGGGGGCAGAACCCTGGCGGGCCTGAAAAACCATACAACCGGTTTTGAAAAGGGAACGTTCCCTAACAGGAAGCCAGTGGAGCTCCTTTAGGAGGGGTGTTGAATGATGAGAATGCGAGAGACCATACACCAATCGGGCCGCTTGGTTCTGAACCATCTGGAGCTTCCGCAGGCTGTACGCTGGGATGCCGTTGTACAGGGCATTGGCGTAATCCAGCCGGGAAATCACCAGAGCGGACATGATCAGTTTAAGTGCCAGGGGGGAAAAAAATGGGAGACAGTGCGAATAGTACGAAGGGTGAGAAAACAGGAGGAAACAACAGAACTGATTTGTGAATGTAAGGTGAGTTGGTTATTCATTTTGACGCCCAGAGTTTTAACTGTGGAGGAAGGAGTGGGGGGGACCAAAGGAAGAGGGCCAGAATAGAGAGTTCCAGGGACTGGAAGAACCACCTGTGAGAACCAACTCGGTTTTGTCCGGGTTCAACTTCAGATGGTTGTGGTTCATCCAGTCCCTGATGAAAATCATAATAGACTGGAAATTAGAAACAGAGTGGGAAGAAAGAGAGAGATTGAAGATGAGCTGGAGGTCATCCGCATAATTATATACGGTGACCTCCAGCTGCTGGAGTGCAAAGATTAAAGGAAAGATATATAGGTTAAACAGTAAGGGAGAAAGTGAAGAGCCCTGGGGAACACCACAAGTGACCTGTAGTGGGGTAGTCAGGAAATCTCCCAGCCGAACCACCTGGGTACGGTCCCTCAGGAAGGACGATAACCAGACCAGGGCTGAGCCCTCGATTCCCGCCGCTCTAACACGTGAAAGCAAGATGGTATGGTCCACCGTGTCAAAAGCGGCGGAGAGATCGAGGAGCACCAGAGCCTGATGTTTGTTTTGGTCCATGCCATCCCTGAGGTTGTCCAGGACCGACACCACGACAGATTCGGTGGAGTGCCTGGGGCGGAAGCCGGCCTGATGGGACGCTAAGCCACCATTTGCTTCTACGTGGGCGCTGAGTACCGATGTGACATGGCGCTCAAGCACCTTGCCCAAGTAGGGCAGTAGAGAAATGGGGCGGTAGTTGGCTGGGGCGGACGGGCTTCTTCAAAATAGGCACTATTGTGGCTGATTTGAGTGCGGGGATCACAACTCCCTGGGCAAGGGAACTGTTAAGGAACTAATCGGGGGCTGGGGGCAAACAGAATAAATCTGTTGGAGAATTCGTGCCGGGCAGATGTCTGCCGGAGAGCCTGATTTGACCTTAGGGAGTATCTCTAGGAATACTTCTTCGGTAAGGGGAGGAATTGAAGTGAGACAACACTGGACAGTAGGGGGAGAAGGATGAAACAAAAGTAGAAGAGGGGGGAGGGATATTTGCCTTAATAATTGCAATTTTTTCCAGAAAATAAGAATTTAACGAGTCACACAGGGCCTGGGTGGGAGGGGGTTGGGGTGAAGCCCTATCAGAATAGGCTAGATCATTGACTATTGTAAAAATCGCCCTAGATTTATTCTCTGCCATCAGAATTTTTGTTGAAAAGTAAGAAGTTTTGCAACTAAAATGGCTTTTTGTACTCACTTAATATTCAGGAATAGTGATTTTTTGATGAAGGACAATAATCCCTTCTCCACTGCCTCTCAGCCTGCCGCACGGCCAGCTTTTGTTCCTTCAGGTCTTCGCTGAACCACCTATTTGATTCCTTAGGTCGTCGAGTTGAAATACGACGTAGTGGGGCTACCGAATCGCAGCCTCCAGCAAGCCAGGTGTTGATAGCGGTGGCTTGTGAGGAAGAAGATAGGCCTGTCAGGTTAGGGGAGGAGTTCAGGAGCAGGGAAGACAGTGAAGGGAGATCAACTCGATTCCAATTCTGCGCCCTGGTGTTTTTTGCGCGCGGGACCTTAGTGACAGAGTTGAGAAGAAGGGAGAAGGAGATAAGGGCATGGTCTGACCAGGGACAAGGAGATACAGACATGGGGGAAACAGAAATGTTGAGAGACCAGACCTTGCCTAGTATATGGCCATGTGAATGTGTAGGAACAAATATGTGAGGGACAAAATTCAAGGATTGGAGAGATTCAGTGAACTGTTTAGAGGACGTGCACTCAAGGGGGTCCGAGGGCCAGTAATTAAAGTCACCTAGCACTAGAACAGAGGCGTAGTTGACCGCCAAGGTGGCCAGTAGGTCCTGAAATGCTGGCAGGAACAAAGGGGAGGGCTGGGGCGGGCGATACATTAAGAGACAGGTAATCGGAGGAGAAAAGGTAAGAGAGCGAACTACAAGGTGTTCAGTGGGGGTGATGAGGGGGGAAGGAAGAAGTTGAAAATTATATTCAGACCGAGCAATTAGAGCCACGCCACCTCCTATCCTACCCGCTGGGTGATCGGCGCGTAGAGCCACATAGGGAGGGGGAAGAGCAGCCAAGAGGGAGGGTAAGGAAGAATCACAGAACCAGGTTTCGGTCAGGAACAGTATGTCGGGCTTGTAAGAATCAAGCAAGACAAACAGCTCGTGATGGTGTTTGACCGCTGACCTGGTATTGAGCAAAATAATAGATAATGAAAAAGTGGGGGGAGAGGGGCCAGGCAAAGAAGGGAACAGCGGCAATGGGACCGGCAGGGGAGCCGATAGCGGCAGGGATGAGGGAGCAAGACCGAGCGAGGAAATGTGACTGATGACTGACTCGGATAACGGCCAGTGGCCCTGTAAGATAGTAAGCTCCTCAGCAGAGTATGGCAAAGATTTGCCATGAAGACGCGCCCCACGCCCCGTCCGGCCGCGGACGGGCGCAGACGGGCTTGACTTAGGCTCGACTTCGGCGCGCCTTCGTCGCGCACGCTGCGCTCATCCGCTGCGCTTCCTCATTGGGGAATGTCTAAATAGGGGCGGAGCGCGGGGGTGTGGCGGCCAGCTAGGTCGCCTACGCAGCCCGATCTGAAATGGCGCCCACACCGAGTCCTGGAAAGATAAAATAGGTTAGTAACCTGTTGATTTTCAGGGTTGTTAAAACAAACTAGTACAGCTAAAAAGTGCAGTTCCCCTGCTCTCAATCAGCAGGGCGCTGCTAATACGCTCAGGGATTCAATAGAGCTCCTGCCTGCAGACGCGAACCCTCTGCCACAGGGATCGCCTGCCTCCAACAGCGAGCGCTGCGCGAGCACACCTAAATAGGGGCAGAGCGCGGGGGTGTGGCGCATCAAGGTTTCCTTTTGCCTTTTCCCTTGTTGGATTGTGACCCCCCCAGATGCAGGTTTTTGGGGCCCTGACGAAGACTTTTGATCTTTATTTTTGTCCCCACCCTTATCTGACTTCTTAGATTCTGGTTTCTTCTGGTCACCACCATTAGTCCGAGTGTTCTGCTTCACCCTGGTTCTGACCCACTTATCTGCCTTCTTTCCCAATTCTTGGGGAGAAGTCAGATCAGAGTCAACTAGGTACTGATGCAACAATTGGTTTTGCAATTATTAATCATCTGCTCCCTCATAATCAAGTTGTACAATCCTTTGAAATCATTCACCTTGCTACCAAGTAACCAACCTTCCAGAGCCTTAATGGCACAATCAACAAAGTCTACCCAGTCATACGTCTGTGTCTTCTGGCTGAACTTAATCCTGTATTGTTCAGTGGTTAAGTCAAACCCTTCAACGAGAGCACTATTCAGGACTGAATAGTTGTCAACATCCTCTTCTCTAACAGCGAGGAGCTTATCTCTACCTTTGTCAGCAAAGAAGGTCCACAAGATAGCTGCCCACTGCTCTTGAGGGACCTTCTGTACTTTGCAGGCTCTCTCCAAAGCAGTTATCGATTTCTGGATGTCATCCCCTATATGGAAAGGAGGGACAATCTTGCTCAGGTTCCTATGGTCAAAGGTGAGTTCCCTACCTCTAGGGACACTATTGCTGCCACCATGGGACTCTAGTCCCAATTTCTTTCTAGCTTTCTGGACTTCAAGGGACTCCTTATCCAGGGCCAATTGATGTTGTCTGAACCTAAGCTTAGCTTTTTCAAGCTCTAGAAATTGGCACGCCCTGTCATAAGAGTTGTCCCGCTTGCTAGAAACAGAGGTCCCTATAGAATGTCTAGAATGATCTCACACAGCAGAGGGAGACCTAGATCTCCTTGGTAAACTCTGTACTCTCCCTGGAGGAATTAAGTGATTGTCTTCTTGACCCTATTCTTCTTCCTACTTGGGATCTGAGTTGTTCAGGGGTGGATCATTTTGATCCTCCTGTCCAGGGTTTGAGTCCAAGTCATAAAAGGTGTCCCCTACTGACCTACCTTCTTCCCCTGTCCCATTCAATCTGTCCTGCTCATCTGACCCAGGAGTCTTCCTAATGTCACCCAGCAGTAATGCATCAATAAGAAGTTGAGTGTTGGCATTTCTCCCTGTCTTCAGCTTCCTAGGTACACACATGGCTTTTCATTCAGTGATTGTAAAGCCATCATATTTAGTAGGCAGGATGCCACCAGTGCCATTCCCATTAGAAGACATAACTAAGTGTGGTTTGGTGTAGGCACCTACCTAACCTAGTGCGAACTAAACTCTCTCAGGTTGGAGAAAGGGTATGCTAGACCCTTGACTTACCCAACCCCAAGTTCAGTAGAACTTACTATCTTAAACTGGTATTATATGTTCTTAGATACTAGTGGTTTCTCAGCTAATCAATACAAAGATGTATCTGGTAAAACAATGCAGGCTTGAATCCCAACTGCTGTACACCAATGTGAGAAGTTGGCCTGATATAGGCTGTCCACTAATTAAAGTGGGCACTTTGCACCAGTCCAAACAACCCGTATGGTGATTATGTTAAAGATAACCTTTATAGAAAGCTATCCTAGTGGTAGCTATGGAGAGGAGCCTTCTGGCTAAGACTTGAAGGAATGTTAAGCAGCTTGTTTTACCAGAATGCAACCTTATAGTATTGGTTAAATGAAAGGGAAACCACACAGTAGTTATAAAAATATGTATTTATTGTATATAACACTGTCTAATATCCTCTACACAAGGATAGAACACAAATAATACAGTTGCAATGAATCAAACGTAAGTAGCACAATACACAATGGGCTCCAGGGGGAGAGCAAACCATATACTAAATAAGGGGTATAAGAACCACGACTCAGGACTAGATCTTTTCTAGAAGGTGTAGAATTGCGGGGACCCAAAGGAACCACCCAAGGTGAGTGAGTATGGACCCCACAGAGGGCGGGTGCAGAGTGAGAAAACGACAGCGTTCTCCGTACAATTCAATGGGAAAGTCGCAGTTGGAAATTTAGAGATTAAGGACCCTTCTCAGCAGATTACGAAGACAACACGTGGAACTTAGGAGGTTGTATAGCCACCCCACCCGTGGATATCTTTGTACCAGAGTTACCTATTCCAGAGGAGCTGGGTGCATAGGCACGCAGTGGTATAGGAAACCCTCTTTATTCTCTATGGATGTCGACAAAGAAATGCTGCTGCTGGAGGTAATAAAAGTGTCAGGTGGAATCCAAACATGGATTCTAGATGAAAAGAACCTGAAAGCAGAGGGGACAGAGTCTGGGTCACTTTGGAGTGACCAGGGGCTCGGTAGATGAATGCCCACCGATGTCGGATGTTTCAGGTGTGTTGATGGTGATCTTGACTCTTCAGCTGTGTGGACCAGCAGATGTCTTGGATGACCAAGATACATCAAGTGAGCCCCTGGAAACCAAGGGCTATGCAACGCACAGCTTTCAGGCAGAAAAGCCTATACAATTTATACTTCTTCTTTAAACCAACATTTATTCAAGTTATTACTTGTGTATTCATTTCCGTACTAGAACATCATGATCTCAAAACACAAAGATAAAAATGTTCATTCTCCTTAATGCACGAAATCCAAATATAACATAACATTTCTTGTTGAAATAATATTCAATGTATATCAGTTAAACACAAAAAAAACCAATTCATTTCGGGTTCACACTGAACCCTTCTTCAGGGGTTATTGTAACTCTTGATTAAGTTGAAGTTCCTCGGGAAAGTTCCGTTCGCGTGTCTACAACAAAATTTACAGTATCCAATGTTAAAAAAAGTACATATTTTGAATGTAATCAACTTCACCAATAGTCTCAGGGTTTGCACTCCTCAAAATATCAAAAAATAATAATGATAAGGAGAGATCAAAAGAATAAGTAGTGAAAAAGAAGAGAAAAAGACTGATGTTAGGTGCTCAAAACACATAAACGACCTCCAGTGAATGCCAAAGAACACTGTCCATTCATGTTGGATTAAACCAGTAAATAAGTAAACAAAAACCTCCTCGTGAGTTAGCACATTACTAGCCATAGTGGCGGTTGTAAAAAGTACCTCTATATTTCAGAAGGTCTATCTCAGAAGGTCTATCTGGTCATGTGCTGTCAAAGATATCAGGATTCATCAAATTCTGTTGAAGCAACAAAATGCGTTAAGCACTCATCACTAACTTAACTGGCACCCAGTGTACACTGTAGTCAAAGTGAATGAACCTACCCTTCGAAAACACTAGAGTGAAGAGAAAATCCAAGCTGGTTCCAATAAAAATTACATCTGTCGTGAATATCCACGGTCTGTATGTAAATATAAATACTGGATGCAAGTCCTCAATGTGACCATGCCCTGTCTAATATACTGACTGTCGTATGAATGCACGGGGACCGAGGTCTCCATCTTACCCAGTGGATTGCATTCTCCCCTCCCAAAATTAAAGGAAAAATCCACCTCAAACAGGAGAAATAACATTGGTGTTAAGTCTTCTGAGCAGGCAGTACTAAGACAGCCTACGGTGTTCGCGGCGTTCTCTCCTGCGATGGCGGCGAGTGCGAACGCTAAAGTGATGGCGAATGCTAAAGTGGCTGCTAAGGCGATCATGCAGCCCCCGCTCCTCTCAGCTTCAGGGCTTCCCTCCCCAGCGGAATTGCAGGGAATGAACGAGGGTACTACTCCTGGAACTTCGGCGGTTGTTTTTTCAGGTACGAGAGCTGCGGGTGTACAGGGGGCGGAATCGGTGATGGAGCAGCGGCCGGGGGAGGTTCCGATGCGCCCCGGACATAATGATGATGATGTAGAGCTTACAGCGGAAGTTAGAGTGCATACGCTGCCGCGGGGGTAGACTCAGGGCCCTGAAGGTACTGACAGTACTATTGCGGATTCCAAGACCCCACAGACTCCCGCTATTCCCGCGACACCACAGACAGTACAGGTAGTGCAGGAGCAGGAGCAGGGGCAGGAGCAGCTTAGCTCTGAGGTTGTAGATCGGATAGGTACACCGTTAAAAATAACCACAGTGAGACAAGTAACTAAAGAATGTCCACAGATGAGAATTGATAAGCAGAGGGAGCCAGGACAGATATTGCAAGGTAGTGCTGATGATTTGGTGTATGCTCTGGATCCCTGGGGCATAGAGGAGCAGTATGGAGGTGGGAAGACATTGCCCTTGTTATTGGTGCCTCAGACTAGTGAGACCGTGGTAGAATCTGATCCGCAACCTGGAGATACAATCTTATACCCTGGCTTAAATCCTGGCTCACCCAGCGATGACTGTTTTTGCTCCCTCAACAAGGGTGGGGAGGAGGAAGAAGAGGGTGCGGGGGGGACTGAGACAGGCTCTGAATCTGCTTCAAGAATCTCATATATGGAAAGCTAGTTACTTGCTTCTGGATTAGACTCAGACACCTCAGATACCTCAGAGGTGGGGGAGGATACATTTCATAAACCGCCCTCCCGACGCAAATCAAAAAGTTATATGAAAAAGCGACGGAGTAGATCAAAAAGTGGCGGAAGCCCCCTACAAACAAAGGTGGTAAAAAGGATGGACTGGGACTATTCTGCGACTTCGCAGTTGTATCAAGAGGGGGCGGGGGCCGTCCCATTGCAAGATCATTCACAGAGGCAGAGTCAAGGTCAAGGGCCCCTGGGATTTGACACGATGTATTTAATGCTGAGGCAGATCCAGGTGGAGGCCAGAGTGGAGAGTCGTAGAGCGAGGCAAGAAAGTAAGAAGATACAAGGTCTATCCGGAAGGTGAATAAGCTATATGCAGACTTAGTGGGAAGAGTTACAGAGGTGGAGGAAAGAACTGGTAATTTGGAGGATGAAGTCAGCAAATGGCAGGACTTTAAACAGGATCAAGAGAGGACTACATCAGACGTCTTATAGAAACTCGAGGATTTTGAGAGTTGACAACGAAGGAATAATATGAGAATCCTGGGTGTGGCAGAGGGGAAGGAGGGGCAGGATGTGCGGGCATATGTAATCAAGTTACTCAGAGATGCACTGATAGAGATAACAGGCTGGAACTGGGAAGTTGAAATACAGCGTGCGCATAGATTTCCATTTACACAGAGTAAGGATAATATGTCAACCAAACCTAGAGCTTATATATGTAGGAAACTACCTCTTGAGGGAAGAAATTATGGCAAAGGCAAAACTTCAGGCTAAATGTCGGTACAAGGATGTGGAATTTTTTGCAAGGCCTGACTTCTGCCACACGACAGTGGAAAGGAGATGGAGGATGAGGGAGTTAATAACTCCATTTCAAAAACTAGGATGTGAGGCATACTTAATGTTCCCTAGTCGATTAAAAGTGGTAAGAAATGGTCAGTTTAAGGTTTTCTATTCTGAGATTAAGGCCCAAGAATACCTGGCATGGTTGAAAGAAAATAGAGCTCAGGCTGCTAAGGATGGTACGGTGGCTTTGGTCTCACATGGAAGTCGAAAGACATAGTAATAGATGTTTAAAAACTACTCTAGCTAAGGATTTAAGGGGGGAAAGAAAATAGGTGTGGGGGGAATAGAGAAAATAAGGGAAAGTGGTGTATTCGTACTCAGGGGTTTTGTTTGTAGGAAGGTATAGGGGCAGGGGGATGAGAGGGCGCAGCAATCCCAGGGGGTCACGGCTGCTACATATAGGTCTCATGGATCTATTTGCCAGTAGGGGGGGTGGGATCGTCAGGGTGGGCTTTCAGGGGAGGGGGTGGGGATGTAGGGAAGGTACAGGACACAACATAAGGGATCACTACAGAAAAATACAAAGAAATCAAAAGGCGATAAGTGGCAAGCAATTTTGGAGTCTATATTTGCTGAATGGAATTTTTGAGTTAAAGTGGTTGAAGTAGCTTGGGCAGTTACCTGACGTTTTTTAATGGCTACGCGGATAATGTCATGGAATGTATGCGGCCTGAATGATAGGCAGAAGAGGCAGAAGCTCTCTATCTTGCTAAGAAATATGAGAGTTGACTTCTTACTTTTATAAGAAATGCATATTATGGCATCTGAAGTACATCTTTTGGAGCAGCTGGGGTTCTCAGTTCTAGCTTTCCCAAGGCAGGGCTCTAGAAATAGGGGGATGGTAATATTATCAAGACGGAGGGGTACTACCATTAGGAAGAAACTGAAAGATGCTTGGGGGAGGTGGGCTCTGGTAGAGTGCCTGGTTGGGGAGGAATGGATAACTTTGGGCTCTATCTATGGCTCTACAGGAGATGACCCGGAAATTTTTGAATTCTTAGATGTGGAGTTGGCTACCTGGGCCCCCTGTATTGTTCTTGGAGGGGACTTTAACATTAATGGAGCAGGGAGGCTGGGACTAGGGGTAGGACCCCGTGTACTGTATCAAGGGAGGAAGAGAAGAGTTTTTCGTGCAGTTTGCTCTTTGGCTAGGAATAATGGCTTAATAGATCTTTGGGATACCCTAAAGCCAGAAGAGAAGGGATATACGTATTATTCTGCGCCTCACAGGGTGAGTGCAAGACTAGATTACTTCTTGGCCCCTAGCACTTCCTCATCTAATTTCCAGATTGAGAGGCTGCCACGCCTACTGTCTGATCACAATCCTCTAATCTTAAGTTTAGCTGCGTCATCGATTCCTAGGGGGGTTACATTGTGGACATTTGAGAGAGCACTTCTGGAGGACGAGAAATATATCCAACATATGACGCATTGGATTGAGGGATATTTGGCAATAAATAGGGGCAGTACAACAGAGGGTATGGTTTGGGACAGCTTTAAGGTGGGAGTGCGAGGGGAGACCTTGAGCTTTAGTGCAAATAAACGGAAGCAGGTGCAACAGAGGAATCAGGTATTCAAAAGAGAGATACTTCTAGCTGAGGAAGAGTTGAGTGAATGTGCACCAGCTGGCAATTTTTTTGGAGGCTGCACTTACTAAATTAGCAAAGCTAAGAATGGAGGCAGAGGAAGACATAGCAACCAGGGCAGCAAAAATGTATGTGGCAAATAGAGAGAGACAGTTCTATAAGAACCTATATGAAGAGCAGCAAGGGAAGGATTTACGGGAAATAGCACTATACTTAAAGAATATTCCAAGGGTGGAGTTAGAAGATCAAGAACGACAGAGACTGGATACTCCTTTAGATTTACAGGAGATTGAAGTGGCTCTCATGAGTCTCTCTTCTGGAAAGGCATCAGGACCAGATCAGATACCACTAGAGTTCTTTAAGGTATTCTGGAAAGTATTGGGGAAGGATATGGTGAAGACTATGCAACAGGCGCAGACAGGGGCGTCTGTGCCAGGCTCATGGTCTGGTGCAGAAATTGTTGTTATATTAAAGAAAGGAAAATCACCTAAGGACCCCGGTTCTTATAGACCTATAACACTTATGAATGCCGACACAAAGATCTATTCAAAGGCATTAGCAATAAGATTCGCAAGTGTCATAACACCATTAGTCACTAGCAACCAGCATGGATTCATACCAGGGCGTGGAACTACCCATCATACCCGGAAGCTCATTACCTTATTTGACACCATGGAAGTCACAGGGGGCCCGATGGTGGCACTGTTTTTAGACGCCGAGAAGGCATACGATCGGGTCTCCTGGGACTATCTATGGTGTGTTTTAATCAGGGCAGGATTTGGGGAGAGTTTTGTCACTGCAATAAAAGCACTATATAGGGACCCGGTAGCAGCCGTCAGGGTAAATTCAGGACTAACTAGGCCGGTTCAAATTAAGAGGGGAACAAGGCAGAGGTGCCCGTGCTCCCCCCTATTGTTTACCATGTATTTGGACCCTCTGATTCGGAAGATGGAAATGAATGAGAATATTGCTCCATTGACCACGCATAGGGGGGATTGCAAGATACTCGCATTTGCTGATGATGTGGCAGTTCTTACATCAATACCCACAGAGGCTATCAGTTATGTGGAATTGGGGGCAAAAAATTTTGGAAGGGTATCAGGCTACTCCTTAAATACCAATAAGACGCAAATAGTTAAGAACGATAATGTAGTATGCCAGGATCAGCGGGTGGTGCAGACAGGTGTATACCTTGGGATTACAATTACTTCAGAACTAGATAAAGTAGTGGAATTAAATATAGCTCCTATTATAGCTAAGGTTGGAAGGGATCTAGATAGGCTCCACAACCTGCATTTGTCGATAGTTGGTAGAACAAATATCATTAAGATGCTGGTCCTACCAAAATTCCTATATATATTTAGGGCAATTCCGCTAATGTTTGATAACTCCTGGTTTAATAAGTTAGAAGTTATGATCAATAGGTTTATCTGGTCCAAAGGAAAGACCAGGAGAGCACTACGATTTATGGCACTCCCAAGAGAACGAGGAGGCTGGGCATTACCAGATTTGATACTCTATTATTGGGCTGCTTCCTTACAATATATGGTGGGTTTAATAGGTGGAACGGAGGCGGAGGGGGGGGACGAACTAGGAACCGTAGCAATATACGGTCTCTTGCTGGGTGATGAGGCGAATAATGTCCTCCTTAGACATTTTGATTCAGCGTATTTTAAGAGGACTCGATTTAAGACTATCGTGGCAGCATACAATATCTGGAAGGCCTTCAGTAAGAGATATGGCTTGGGCAAAAACAATAGATATACAAGATTGAGGAATAATCCAGTTTTCTCTTATGATATCTTCTCTGATGCAGTTTTTACGGTATGGGTGAAAAAGGGAATTACGAGGATTGGTGATCTGATGGGGTCCCAGGGTTTGATGCAGTTTTCTGAGATTCAGGCAAAGTATGGTATAGAAACAAGGCATTTTTTTAAGTACCTACAAGTAAGAAGCTTTTTGGCAAATAAAAGAGGGGGGCCTGCTGGATTTGAAAAAAATGCCATATTGGAGGTGGTACAGGAAGGAGTTAGCTGCACTATTAAGAGGTTTTATTATGAATTAATAGAAACAAAACAGGATGATATGCAGAAATGGGCGGAAAGTTGCGCAAGCAAGCTGGAGGTAGAGACGGATTGTTTTAAATTATCATTAGAACTGGGTCAGAATGTTTTGTGTTCTGCAGCACTTCAGGCGCAGCACTATAAGACACTTTACCGGTTATACTATACTCCGGCAAAAATCGCACAATGGGGGGCTGTAATGGGCATTAACTGCCCAAAATGTGGAAGTATATATGCTGATATAGTACATGTATTTGCAACATGTCCACACTTATCCATAATACTGAAAGAAATTAAGATTTTTGTACAAAGAGCATTAAGAATGCCAGTTAATTTAACCCCCCTTGTTAATATTGCTGGGTGTGAATCCGGATGGTACTCAGGGGGTAGGATGCTATTTTATTTTTGTGGCAATGGCTGTATTAAAATTGTGTATCGCTTCAGCATGGCTCGACCCATTACCACCGACATATCAACAGTGGCTAGCCAGGATTCTTAATATATATAATTTGGAAAAAGCAATTTATGCTAGAAAAGGGAAGAAGGGGAGGAAGCTGTGATTAAAAATATGGGAACCAATAACTATTTGGAAGGAGGAGATTTAGGACAATAGTATTGTATAGTGGAATGGACTGTTTACTGAGATGGTTGTGTCATGCTTTAGGTTTGTTTTATTCCTGATGTCTTCCTATCCCCTCGCTTTTATCATTTTCTTATTTGCTTTTCTGTAGAAACCCTAATAGACTGTATGTAATGTTGTGCTCTTTACCCTCGGCTTAGGGGGAAAAAAACTGTTAAAAAAAACCTAATTGAAAAAAAAAAAATGAAACTCACCTTAGTTTCAGGGACGTTATAGTTAGAAATTAGCATTTGAAAACCTTTGAAATTCACTAAAAAAACACAGGTTTCAGGGACATTATAGTTAGAAATTAGCATTTAAAAAACCTTTGAAATTCTCTGAGAAAAACATAGGTTTCAGGTACATTATAGTTAGTAATTAGCATTTAAAAAACCTTAGAAATTCACTGAATAAACCATAGGTTTCAAGGAAGTTATAGTTAGAAATTAGCACTTAAAAACCCTTTGAAATTGTCATGAATTATGTAATATGTGACGTCATCAGCAGTGCATTGTGGCGGCGCGAGTTACAGTTAGCTGAACTAACTATAACGGATGAATTTCACTGGTTTTGTACAAGTGAAATGTCCAACTAACTATAATGTCTCTGAAACTGATGTTTTTTTCCAGTGAAAATCCATCCATACTACTATTATAAATGCCTTGGTTACTTCCAGGCTGGACTATGGGAATGCCCTCTATCTGGGAGCAAGTGCGAGGTGTCTCCAGAGACTGCCGTATATACAGAATGCTGCCGCACGTCTGATATTGATGATCCCAAGGAGATGCTCTGCCAAACAGGCGCTGGGGGCGCTGCACTAGCTGCCTATTAAAGAGCGGATCCAGTTTAAGGTCCTGTGTATTAGTCACAAAATTATTCAGGGGCATGGACCCGGCTTCCTGCACAGCTTGCTAACACCGTATGAGCCTACTAGGCTACTGAGGTCGCAGGGTGCCACTCTGCTACAGGTCCCCAAGATCAGAAGGGCGAGAATGGGAGGCAGATCATTCTGCTACTAGGCGGCGCGTAAATGGAATACCCTTCCCCTCAGGCTCCGTTTGGAGCCCGTGGAGTCAGTTTTCCGGAGGGAGCTAAAAACCTTGCTGTTTCCAAGGGTTTAGTTTGCTCTAGGGTCAGTAGTTTGGTTGGGGAGTACCTGGGCCACTGGAAGCGCGGGGACACACAGGCTAGTGTAACCATGCACTATATAAGCTCAGCATTATTATTATTATAAAGAGAGAGCTGAAACCTTTGAGGCGGGTAAGCTCAAGAGGTACAGCACCAATCACAACACCCAATACAGCATTTTAAAGGACAGGTGCAGCAGGTGGACATAGGCTATACAGCTGGCCACCATATACATATAAGGGGGAAAAAACGTTAGGGGAAAAGTAGTCTGTTGTGGGCGTGGGCGTTCTGCTGGAAAGCCATGGGCGTGTGCATGGGCGTGTGCATAGAGCGATGGGTGCGACCTGCTGGGACTACGAGGGGGCGTTGCATTAACCGTTGTTGTGGGCGTTGGCCGTTGACGCGATGTGGGGCGTCTTATTGTCGTCAACTGGAGCGGAGCGTCAGGTGGAGCGTACAAACACGTTCGCGTCTGCAGAGGACACAAACGTTCCCACATTGCATTGAGGACACGGCTTCACTGTGGACGCATTCTTCTGCATGGCTCAGCCGGGTGATGAGGCGATTCTGAGTCGCGGGGCCTGAGCCGGGTGATGCGGCGATTCAGAGTAAGTTAAAAAAAAATACTTCACAGTGGACACATTCTTCTGCGGGGGCTGAGCCGGGTGATGAGGCGATTCTGAGTCGCGGGGCCTGAGCCGGCTGATGGGGCGATTCAGAGTAAGTTTTTTTTAAAACGCGGGGCCTGAGCTGGGTGATGGGGCGTCAGAGTAAGTTTTAATAAAAAATTTCCTTGCATATTTAAAGCATTGCAGACATTAGATTTCATCCCTGGACAACGTCCGGACGGGCTGCTAGTATATATATATAGTAGGTAGCTATAATTAGGACCTATTTTCCATAGGAAATCCAACATTTTATTTGGAATAACTTTGGCGCCAGTTGACGAATCTTCGAGAAATTTTCAAAACTAGTGGGGCGTTCCGGTCCACTCCTATCCTGAAAGTCTTGGGGTGATTCGTGAAGTGGGGGCAGAGAAAAAAGGGGGGTCCAAAAACGTGTTTTCCCAATGCAGTTTTCCATAGGAACCGTTCATCGCGGCTACAGTCCGAACTGCTGAACGGAATGACACCAAATTTGGCGAAGAGGTAGTCCTTGGTTCAGACTCATGCCTTTTACATAAATGGTGTAAATCCGTTCAGTAGTTCCTGAGAAAATTACAATTAAATGTACATATATCCCTATGGCCTCTGTGGATCCGCGCATCTTGAGCGCACTCTAAGTGCACCGTCCCGATCACGCGCTCAATGCTAATTGGCTGTCAAGTGGTTGTCAACATTCTAAACTAGGAAGTGTTGGCAGCCATTTTGTACCTCAGTAGAAGCGAGGATCTAGAAATTAGTGGAAAAAGTGTTCACAACATATAAAGGGGGCAGGTAAGAAATATTCTGACCCTCTAGACCTGCTTAGGGGGTCCCACAAGGACTCTTAGCTCCCTTCCAATTCTTTTTTTTGGGGGGGGGAAACTGAGAAATGTGTACTGGGTGCATGGATCCGCCGTAAAAAAATAAAAACAAAGCGCGAGCTCCTGTGCTTGTTTAAAAATTAGCTACATGGGAGGGCCAAAATCCCGGGTCCAAAAAATTACATTTGATGGGGGTTCAGTGGAGCTGTGTAGCCCGGGGACCGCCATTGCTCGGTGCTACAAAATAAATGGGTGAGAGAGCTCAAAGGTCTGTCTAAGCCCTGGGGATTACCACCCTCCAGGGCTTTTTATATTTTGGGAGGTGGGCGTGTGGTCCCCATTCTGGAGCAGTCGAAAGCCTTTGGGAACGCCACCCCCCCAGGGCTGGCTCCTGCTGTGTCTTGGGGTGTCTACCGCCGGGACACTGCTGTTTGCTATGGCAGGGCGGGAGTCGAAATTCCCGCTCTGTCATAGCAAACTTGAGGGCATATTAACAAGTTTCATTTCGCCACAACTTTTTAAAAAAGCCAAAAATGCTGTGAAAATGATATCGCCGTATTTACTAGGCGACGCTAAGATGCATTAACGCATGTTAGCAGCCGGTTTGCTAACCGCTCGCCTCGTGTCTCCAATGAGTTGCAATGTAGGCATTCCCAGGGCAAGGTAGGTGTTCCTATGACAATATAACATGGAAGAGGGAGGTATGACAACAGCGTTGTATTTACAAGGCGGCCCTGGATTGGGGGATCGATAGCAAAACTCTTTCTAATTGCGGTTTATGTTGGATCCTAACATCTGTTCTGAAGAAGACTTAAGCATGTTTAATAGGAGAGGTGGATTGATATGTTAAGTCCACAGTTTGATATTAACAAGCTTTTCACTTGCGAACATGAATTATCGCTGTATTTCTTGCGATATTGTGGGCATATTTCCTTTAGCATTAGGAAAGTGCTGTTAAAGCGGCCATAATGGGCTTGATAATAGGCTTTTAAGAATCGGTGAGAATTCCAATAGAAGCCCAGGTTTACACCAGAACATTTTAACTCTGTCCTTATAAATATGCCCATTACAGACTCCTAATTTTACTGTAAAAAAAATCACCTACTACTAATTTTTATTCTTCCTCGGGATCCCATCCCATGGGCGTATATTCAACGTTGGGGATTGTGGGTGGAGGCCCAATGTCCCTACAGTGCCAGTCAGCTCACTGCATCCTTCTGAAGGCACCATTACTTTTCCACACATGGACCTGCTAATATGCACCTCCCAGTGGGGAAAAGCATTCTGCTTTGCATTTTAAAAGAGAGAGTAGGGTTTTGTGTTCTCTCTTTCAAAATGCAAACCAAGTTGGCTATGGCAGGGCGGGAGCCTCGGTTCTCAACCTGCCATAGCAAACAGCAGTGTTGAAAAAAATTCCAGTAAGACAACATAGGATTTCGAAGTCCTATTGCAGTTTTAGCTGTAGTTTGCAGCCGTTAAAGCAGCGATAATTTTAACGCCATCCTTGTAAATATGCCCCTAAGTTTTGGAATGTCGACAAACCCGTCTCCCATTTAAATAGGCACGTATTTAGTGAAGTGCACACTGTGAATTGTGAAGCAACACTGTCTAATTGTGATCGATAAAGAATTGCCCATTGTTGAGTACAGAGTAGATAAATTGTACATGGGGTTTTGTAACATCAGTGGCTATTCCTTGAGCCCTCTCTTGAGTGTAATTCAAAGAGTTGTGTACTTCTTTTGCTCGTAATGTACATAGGGGCAGACTTACAAGTTTCTTGTGCCACTATTGCGTCACTTTTAACATGGGAAAAGTGACGCGAAATCTGCCCCACAGTGTTCTGTCGTCTCAGTTTGCTTTCCCCTATGTCTTGTAGAGGATCCTGGGTAAATATAATGGCTTCTGTACAGCCAGTACCATTCAACCCTACCCCCAAACTGCTTACTGCCTGTTACCATAGTAACAGTTCATGGAACACTTAACTGAGCACACAGGTCACAAGTTCACCACACAAGGTTGCTAATCCAAACAGTACGTGTGCTGGACTTTAAAAATGTTTCCATAGGAACTGTTAATCACAGCTACAGACTCTAGTAACGAGCTGGTAAAGAGTTAGCCTCAGTATTATACTTCTAGTTATAAACATGATTTCTACTTTTAATTGTTAAATCTTCTCTAAGCATATGATTATCACCAAAATAATAGTGAAATGTTGTCAGAAAAAGAAGACGTATAGACTCATTCATTTTTTAAAAAACTTTTATTAAAACAACAATAAATAAATAGATATGTAACTTTAAAATAACAGTATAATTAACAAAATGTGAGATGGACTCCAAAGGTAGAAAGGTAGGTAACCTGCAAAATAAAAATGAAAATAAGTCTTTAAAATTAGATTATGTGACTGAATGAGGTCAAAGATCACAAATTAACATAACACTTGGCAATATTGCTTATTCGCACGTGTGCAGTGTGCCTGATACATCCCACCGCTCTCAGAGGCCCGCGTTGAAGATAGGTCTGTAGGGAAGTGCCTGCTGGGTCAGATCTACAGTGTGGTCCAGCAGGTCTTTACAATGATTCAGAGATGAGACAGAATTAGGTGAGAGATCACGTCATTATGCAGGACAATATCGTTTATTTGCTATTCGTTTACTTGGAGGCATTGTGTATCTAGGCAACTCTGCTTACAACTTGAAGTCTGCTTTGGTTCTATGCTGAAGACTGTATTAAATTCAGCCTCGATTTATTTATGTGCAGAGTGGACAGCAGCGTCTATAACTTGAAAAGAGAAAGAGAAACAATGTGAGAGAGAGGGCGAGAAAGAAAGAGAGAAAAAGCGACATTGAAAGTGTGAGTGAGAGAAAGTAATAGATGGAGCAGAAGAGGTAGTGTTGATACTGGAGAAAATCTTCGTAGCTCACCTTTTTGCCTCTGGTGTGTGTCCAAACATGTGCCGGTTCATCGTGCACCCTCAAGTTTAGTGATCTGAAAGATAGTATAAAGTTAGTAATAGCAGAGTACATACAACTGCACACGTATATTTCTGCGTTACGCCTTTGGACACTCAGGGTACTGTATTACAACAACTTCCACTGCAAGGAGGCATCTGTGCTCTCTTTTTCTCCCAGAGTACTATACCTGTGCACTCGCACTGCATAGCGGTGAGTTCTCATTACTGCGTACCCACACTGTTGTACCTCATTGACTCCCAGTGACCGGAGGTGAGTGCCCTTTCTTGCACACCCAGACTGTTCCAATCTATCCACTCCCACTGCCCGGAGGTAATTGTACATTTGAACGCAGTCAACTTGCACTATCCAGTCCGCCCACAGGTCACTTCACTTTGCTTCAGAAACAAGCTTCTTTGCTTACCTTATGCCATTGGAGTGATTCAAAAAGGGTCCACCACATATGTTGAAGCAGCCTTCTAATCCATTGTTACGATGGCCACGCATCATCGCAGAATCCTCAAACGTTGAGCTTTGGAGGTGTTGGGGAGAGAACGCCAATTTGTGAAACACAACCTGTTAGATAAAAAGGACGATAAGGTTGTGCGTCATTTCTTTATCAAAGGAGAGAGGAAGTGAGAGAGAGACTGAAAAGAATATTCATAACTCACCTTTCTGTCACCGGTGTGTCTTCCACCACGTGCCGGGACATAGTGCACCTTGAAGCTCTACATCTAAAAGATGGTAAAACAAAGATGTTATGATTGGTAATTGTTACTATCTTAATGTGGAGTAGAATAATATCGCCCTGTCACACATCTTCCCTCCCGCATTAAAAATACAACTATTTGTACAGTTCCAACTAGTGTAATAGGCTTCTATTTATGAAGAATTAATAGAGCAGTAATGTTTTCCATCTGGTTATAGAAAACAAGTGGTGCGCAGTGATCCACATGGTTTCAATCATCACGAGCGATGGACTTTTGACCGACTAAAAACTTTCCTGCTATAGGAAAAAAAATCAAAAATTCAATGAGATACGGTATATAGGACTGCATACGCCTAAATCGCTGCGTTGCCTTTTTGTATCCAGTCTGCTACACCCCATCTACTCCCTCCGCTGCACACCTAGGCCTCACTTCTCACCTTTTCGTGGACAGGGTACGATGTACATCATGCAGTCCCTCTCTGCCACCAAGAAGTCGCACATTTGGTGCTGAGTCTTGATATGGCTATGGCAAATGACATACTCATGCACCTATCTTCATTGCAGGTTCCTTACCCACTCAGTCCTTGCGGTACCACTAACTCAGTGACCAAAGAGGCCATGTACGTGGTGGTGGGCCCCCTGTTTGGTAGTTCTGGCCTACATGCAGAGTCTGAACCACCAGGATGGGCCATCACAGCGTTTGTGATGGGAGCATTTCTTAAATGGTGTAGAGCATGTGTGCCCTGTCTTGTTCATTGGTAGGGTCACGTGTGTTGTGACGCATGTGCTGTATGGGTGTGGTATGGTTGTTTACCAGCCATGAGGGTGTGTGTGTATGCCGTTCTGCCAACTATTCTTGGAATTAAGGAATCACTACAATGGAAATCTGGGCCATGTAGCGTTGTTGAGTTTTCCTGGAAGTGTAAGCGGAGTGGGCTGGACTGACGTATGGTAGTGTTGCGCGAGGCTGTGAACGATGACTCTGGAGCTTAGGGCATGGTTCCGTAGTGAGCTATATGAGAAATCAACTGATTCCGGTGTCCGTGTTGTAGTGCTGCCATCACCCGGGTCTTAAACGCTTATGTGTCATTATGTCTGTAAAGTCCCTCCACATGGCCAACATGGAAGGTACGGGGAATCACTAATCCTACATTTATCCATACTTGCACACAAAAAGATGGTGGACATGACGCATTTCTGTGAATATGAATGTTTGTTGTACATTCAGTGGAGTGTTGTAGCTGTAGTAATACAGGGCTATGAAAGCTTTAAGTTGCAGTTTTTGGCACATGAAGGGCAGCTAATATATATACGTTTGTGGTTATTCAGGTATACTGTGGAACTTGGTGCTTGAAATCAGTGTTCAAGGCTCGGAGTTGCATCCACATCCTGTTATTGTAGAGAAATGGTGTAATCTACGCCTGCCTGAAAATGTACTGTAAATACGGTGCTCATGTAAATTGCTGATATAGTTTTGGGTCGAGTTTGCGCAATATAAATATGCAAAAAAAAAATCGAGCAATAGCACCACTTATAAATTTACTATACACTTTGTTTGCAGTATTGTAATGATCCAGTTTGTACGTTCGTATTTGTAGAACGAGCAAGAGAAAGTTATACGAACAGAGTTTTTGTTACTGGCAGAGGTAAGATGGTTGCATACTCTATTTACAGCACAATATAATGTGGTAGGGCGCAGGAGCAGCATTTTACAAACATAATAAATACACAGACACAGATAGATAGTTGAAGTGGGTACGGGCACGTGTGCTTGACTCCATTTTATTACGTTGCTGTTGGTAACAAGTAGAATAGTAATCATGATATCATACACAGATATTAAATCGTAAACGGTTTATGACTCCTGCTGTACAAAGGTAGGAGCACTATATGTGAAATAATACACAGAAGATTCTATTGTAAAGGGTTCATGAGTTGTGGTGCACTGAGGTAGGGGCGGTTTGTGTGGAGCCTGCGATGATGCATGGTTCAGGCAGACTACACTGGTAAGACTGTCTTTTGACTACTATTTTTTGCCTTAATAAGGCCATGTGGCGATTATATATGGTGTACTGAGTTAGTGATATGTCTGGTGTTTAGCGTGTGATCACCCTGCAATGATGCATGGTCTGAACGGGCTGCACTCAAAGCATTGACTGCTGCATACTGGAATGCGTGAACTTTGAGGGGAAAAAAAACTACCATCAATGGTTATCCATTGCTTTGCAAACTAGGTCTACTGATTGCTCCCTATAACAAATTAAACGATTGCACTTCATGCAGTGCATTCTAACTTTCTCAAAATTGGGAACTATGGCTGGTGGCGATATTGAAGGTGATGCCCCTGAGGTACTTGGTATTGCCAGTGGTGGAGGTGCATTTTGGCGCAGTCTTCTATATTCTTTGTGAGCATAGTTCACAAGATGCAGGGATTGAAGGTGCGTGCACATACTAGCAGTGCCACAGGAGTATTTTTAATAAATTGAGGCAGAATTCAATGCTGTCTGTTGTATAGATACAAAGCTGAATTCAAGTTGTGAATCCTCCTGTCCGCAGTGTACACGGAAGGCAGTAGTTAGCACAGTTATAGAAGAATGCTTTTTTCACTTATTTTAACAAAATCTGAATACATACAGAATAATTGTCTCTGCATTAAGCAAATCAAGGCTAAATTCCCTACTGTCTGTAGTGTAGATGCAAAGCTGAATTCAAGTTGTAAACCCTGTTGACCGCAGTGCAGATATTAGGCTGGACTGCATCATGTGTAATCACAATTGAAATACCAGATGAAACATGTATGGAATACATTGTCGAAATATGTACGTTTCAGGGACATTATAGTTCAAATTGTGACCTGTGCTGTCCGCAGTGTAGACTGTCATTAAGTGTGCCTTTGCACTTGCAGGGTGATTTTTATTATTCAACTAAATCTATAAGTGATATAAAAGAAGTTTTTGAAGGAAGCATACTAAAGGGATATTGTGTAGGTTTGATAGGTGTTATACTTAGTTTGGTTTGCACTGAGTTAGTGGCACCTGAAACAACAAGGTTCTGTGGAGCCTGCGATGATGCGTGGTTCGGGCAGGCTGGACTGATAGTAATGTTTTTTGTCTTGTGAATTCTGTCTTAGTAAGGCCACGTGACTATGATTTTTGGTGCACTGAGTTACTAGTATCTTTGGCGCTTATCGTGTACGTACCATGCGATGATGCGTGGTGGGGGGCACAGTAACTGGAGTAATGTCTTTTGTTGATTGAATTCTGCATGAATTCCATTTAAAAGTGATAGTATGCCTCATTGCTGACATAAAACTGTTCACTCTTCTTTGCGATGATTTATGGTGCACTGAGTTAGTATCTTTGGCGCTGAGCTCGTACGTACTCTGCGATAATGTGTGGTCCAGGGGAGCCGCATTCGGACCAATGTCTATTGGCTGTTGAATTCTGCCTGAATACGGCCACGTAGCGATGAATTATGGTGCACTGAGTTAGTAGTACTTTTGGTACTGAGCGTGTACCTAACCTGCGATGATGTGCGCTCCGGGCAGGCCGCACTGGGAGCAATGTTTTTTGCCTAGTGAATTCTGCCTTAATAAGGCCATGGGGAGATGACTTGTGGTACAGTGAGTTAGTGGTACCTGAAAAACTCAGCGTGTGTTCACCCTGCGATGATTCGTGGTTCTTGTGGGTCGCACTAGTACAATGTCTCTTGCTTACTGGAATGCGGCATGTGCAATCGCCATTTATTTTATTTATTTTTATTTATAGCATTTGTAAAGCGCTTCTGCAACCCTACGGGCATCCTGGCGCTGTGTACATATTGCTGAATAAATACTGTGCATCAGAGGAGGGGAGGATAGTATTAAAGTTCTGGTGAGATTAAGCTTTGGGGAAGAGCCATGTTTTCACCTTTTTACGGAAGGCCATCAATTCGTCTGTTTTCCTGATGTCAATAGGCAATTTATTCCTGAATCGTGAGCCCTCACAATGTAGATCGAAGGCAGTAGTCAGCACAGGCATCAAGAAATTCTTTTTGTCGTAACCTTTAACAAAATCTAAGGACATAAAGTACAATTATATAAAAAAATCAAGGCTAAAGTTCATGCTGTCCGTAGTATAAATCCAAAGCTGAATTCAAGTTGTGAACCCTGCTGTCTGCACTGTAGATCGAAGTCAGTAGTCAGCACAGATATCGACAAATGATTTTTGTCACTTATTTTAACAAAATCTGAACACATACAGTACAATTGTCTCTGCATTAAATAAATCAAGGCCGAATTCCCTACTGTCCATAGTGTAGATGCAAAGCTGAATTCAAGTTGTGAATCCTGCTATCCGCAGGGTAGACCTAAGGCAGTAGTCGACACCAACATCGAGGAATCTGTTTGTCACATACTTTAACAAAATCTGAGGACTGAGTACAATTGTCTCTGCCTTAAATAAATCAAGACTGAATTCAATGTTGTCGGTAGTGCTGATGTGAAACTGGTATCAAGTTGTAAACTCTACTGACTGCACTGTAGTTCGAAGGCAGTAGTCAGCACACATATCGACGAAGAATTTTAGTCACTTATTTTAACAAAGTCTGAGGACATAGAGTACAATTGTCTCGAACTTACATAAATCAAGGCTAACTTTAATGCCGTCCGTAGTGTAGATCCAAAGCTGAATTCAGGTTGTGAACCCTGCTGTTCGCAGTGTAGATCGAAGGCAGTAGTCGATACAGACATAAGTCTGCGGTGCTGTGGCGCTGAGTTCAAAATGGGCCTGTATCGAGGAGGCACGTGGTCATGGCGGCAGCCACGTGGCAGGGTGAGGACCTTCGCTGCAGCAGAGTATTTTCTGTTTGCAGAAGTGAACCACGCCCAGGGCGTAGGCTAATTATTTGTACTCTTACGCTGGAGTTGCGTATGTTGGACCAGCCCATTCCACTTCTGCTTCCAGGGGGGAGAGGCCAACACAGCTTCATGACTGAGATATTCCCCAGAGTCTGAGATAATATGGTTACGCCCACTATGCAGTACACTACACGTATCAATAGTATATCTACGCATGGAAAAGTTTTTGGTTTGTATAGTGAGATGTGTATAGCATATCTCCGGTAGTGTAAGCATTGTGTACAATATTGTTAATGTGCGAGTTCCTTCCCTTATACATAGTTGATTGCCACACCTCTGAACATTGAGCTAGTGTGCTGTTGAGGGAATATATTATTTTGGGAAGGTCCAGTGTCCTGTTTTGTACTGCCTGTGAGGTAGTAGAGGGGGAGGGGTCAGGAGGGGGGTTGTAGTGATGGTGGCGCTATGTGTTGCGATTTTGTTTGGTGTTGGAAGTGCATAATTAGTACCACTATTACATATTTGTCTTTAGATATGGGTGTGAGTTGAATGTAATTCACACAGTACATAGTCAACGTCCTTACACTAGTTAAATGTTGATATTAATTTGTTAGTGGTAAATGGAACTATTGCCTATTTTTTTAGGTAGCATTGTGGATTTGGTTTGTTGGTGAAAGTATGGGAAGTGGTGTTTTTTTTGTTTTTTTTCTACGAGAACGCCTAGTTTCTGTATTATTAATGTTAGTTGTGGTTCTGGTTTATAGCGATTTTCTTGGAGGAAGGAATAAATTGAAGAGTGGTAATATTTGCAGTTTTTACTACGTTGAGAACAGGATGATAATTAAAAAAGATAGAAAAAGACAGATATGCTTAATGAACATTATAATTAGGAATTATCATTTAAAAAACCTTTGAAATTCATTGAAAAAAACATAGGTTTCAGGCAGGTTATAGTTTGGAATTAGCATTTAAAAAACCCTAGAAATTCACTGTAAAAAACCAGAGGTTTTAGGGGTGTTATAGTTAGTTGGACATTTCACTCGTACAAAACCATTGAAATTCCCGCGTTATAGTTAGTTGTACTAACTATAACTCGCGCGCCCGCAATCCACTGCTGATGATGTCACATATTACATCATTCATGACATGGTCAGTGACATCACTGATGACATCACTGATGACATCTTAAATTACATCACTGATGACATCATTCACGTGACAATCAGATATACCTCATCATACACTAGTATAACCTTTTATCACTCACTGTAAAATACAGAGTACCATATTTGAATCAATTGACATAGCAATACAAGTATCTAAAAACCCACTCAGTGATTCCTAGTTCTACAGACACATCTAATCAATTACCTATAGATTCACTCATACATGTTGTCAATGATCAATAGAATACTATCAAGTATACTTATACACCAATATTGACATTACACACCAGCACACATCCTATTCAGTTATGCAGTCATCCTACTCACTTTTGCAAACAATGTTTGATATTTACATTTACTCAGCTACAAACTTATACAAATAGCACTTCCTGTATTCATATAGATAGTAACTCATACTTAGTGTGTTATGAAATTACTATTACAAGTATACCGTTATCTATATAGTCACTCATGCAATCAATGAGTCTTAGGTATACTTATTTAGATACAACAACTTTAACATACACTGCCTTTTATTTTTCTACTTTGTTGGACATGTACCATTCAGAAATATACTTGCTCATCACCACACCCATAAAGATATTCACTCACCCAAACAACTATTATAACACGTAGTCTTAACGTCATATACCTACTGAATTAACTATTCACATATCTTTGGACAGTCACAGATTCCCCACTGAACCACACACACATTCACTCTCCCAGATAAATAGTCAGTTAACTAATCAATAACTAATATAGACTTTCACGTAGCTAGTGACCAACTGGTGGAGCAGTTTACACAACAACTGACAAAGTAATACAGATATTCACACAGTTCAGTCACTATCCAATATTTTAGTGAGACACTATAAATTAGTCAAGTAAACAGTCAATCACACTGCTACTAATTCTTCCCTCAAGATAGGTATATATCCACTGATTCTTAAATGCAGATTGATATATTTATAATACATATTTAAATAACAAACCAAACCACAGTCACTCAACGATGTCATCAGTGATGTCACTTACCATGTCAGGAATGATGTAATATGTGACATCA
Source organism: Lissotriton vulgaris (assembly GCF_964263255.1). Classification (NCBI taxonomy): domain Eukaryota; kingdom Metazoa; phylum Chordata; class Amphibia; order Caudata; family Salamandridae; genus Lissotriton; species Lissotriton vulgaris. Next base: position 874,276,270 of record NC_141694.1, read on the forward strand.
TCACCAGTGGATTACGGGCGCGAGAGGTACAGTTAGTACAACTAACTATAACGGAGGAATTTCAATGGTTTTGTATGAGTGAAATGTCCAGCTAACCGTAACACCCCTGAAACCTATGTTTTTTTCAGTGAATATATATATATATTGGGAGGAGCTGGTCCTCAAGCCAGACTACCATAACATGGTTAACAATAATTTGATCAAATGGTATCGTTTCATCGACGATCTGATGATTAATTGGAGAGGTAGCAAGGAGGGGGCTCTGATTTTTATTTAGAATCTGATCTGCAATAATCTCAACCTCAGTTTCACTGCCACCCTAAGCCAGGAATCTATCACGTTTTTAGATACTGAATTGTATGTTCATAATGGACGTATTGAGAGTAGAATTTTTCGAAAACTGACTGCAGGAAACAGCATGCTCCATGCGGCTAGTGCCCATCCGGCGCACTTAATTTCAAGCATCCCCTATGGGGAGATGCTTCGTCTGCGTCGAATATGCAGCAACCCCACTGACCATAAACTAGCTCAGGAAACTAGTAAGAAACGCTTTTTGGAACGGGGATATTCTGAACAGGTAATTCAAAAAGCCATAGATAAATCTATGATGTCAACTAGAGAGGAACTCTTATCTAAGACTGTGAAGCAATCAGAATTAGAAACAGGAGAAACTGAGAGGAGTAGAGAAGAGGAGAATAAGTTCCGTATTATAACAGGGTACAGTAGGCAACACAATGAGCTATATAAAATCATGAATAAACATTGGCCTCTAGTCACTCGTGACCAGATCATTGGAAACACCCTCCCCAAAATAGTCTCCCTCACTTTCAGTAGGATGTCCTCCCTTCGGGACAAAATTGTTAACACCAGTCCAGAGCCATTCAACAAAACAACTTGGTAGCAGCAGAACAAAGGGTTTTATCGATGTAAAACCTGCAAGGCTTGTGTTCATGGGGAAAACACCAAAACATATTTGGATGGTTTCACAAGTTATCCCCACCCTATAACACAGGTCTTAACCTGTAAAACTGAATTTGCGGTGTATGTGCTCCAATGCCCCTGCCCACTCAGATATGTGGGCAGTACGAAGCATGCGGTTCATAAGCGCATCCTGCAGCATTTACGTGCCATCACTAATGGTGATACCACGTACCCAGTGGCCCGACATTTCAGGGAATCACACCAGAGCAATAACAACTTGCTAAAATACTGGGTGATTGATTCCATACCAGCGAGCAGAAGGGGTGGGGACAGAGAAAGTAAGTTGAGGAAACTGAAGACAAGATATATCCTCCTACTTAATACTAAAAGCCCGGAAGGATTAAATGTAACGGAGGACCTTTACACATGTTTACCTTAAGAACTTCCCTATCTTACCAGAATGTTAATATGTCATTTAATGCATTGATGAAACTTGTAGCCCGGCTGGGAGACATATAACATAGCTTTTGTAAATCAAGGTCTTGGTCATGAATCCGTAATCTATCTGTACTTGCTACTTTTTGATTACAAATCTGATTTTAAATATGATGGGTATGCCTGGATGTGAGTGGATTTGACGGGCCCTTATTCCCGGAAAATCATAAACATCCAGTCAATTGTACACTTAAACTCACGGTGATCATTAATACATTAGCATAGTGACATAGAATGAGTGAAAAAAACTTTTTCATGGATCAGTGGATTGTTAACAAATGAAATGCTTTATATGATCATTCTCATCGAATGTTTTTATAGAGGACTGGAAAGTTGATGATTTGTATATACTTTTAACCATATTTTATTACTGTGGTTATGAATTTTAATGTACAATATACGGTATGTTAGATAGGAAGGTCCCTATGTAAATTGGTTCCAGCCTTAGTTAACATACTACAAACTGCTGCACTATTAAGCAAGCACTTACACTTTGGCTTTTATTTGCACAATTATATTTGCACAACTGCAGGTTTTGCACAGCTGAAAACAACATGCATTTGCACTTTGTTATACATACGTTTACTGTACATAATGTGTCTAAAATTATGGGTATTTTACTTATATCGAACAACTCTAGTCCTAATGGCTCAGTAAATGTCAATGATGGGAAATCTGTACTTATATTGCTTGATTATCATGTTGTATATAAATGACGATTTTAGGGTAATATAATGGTATTTTACCGTAATTTTGCACTCTAAAAACCCTGATCTTTTAATGTGTTTTTAATAGGCACTTTAAAGACAGACTAATATTACTAGTATCTCTTCTATGTTCATTATGACACAAATTTTACCCTCTCATGTGATGAGAATCATCCAATCACTGGCAGTATATAATGGTGTTTTCTTAAATGGGACATTGTCATGTGAACAAGGCTCTTGCGAGCCGAAACGTCATGAGACTTCTCCTGCACCTGTAATAAAATTTGTAGCACTGAAATTGGTCCGTGTCCGTTGGCTTCCTTCCTGGCTGGAGTGTGCCCAGAGCGAGAATTAAGTGACGGGGTGTTTGATATATATAAATATATATATTACAGCTCAAGAAGCACCAGAGCGCCGCACTCACATATATATTTTGTACATATTTATGTAATCAGCACTTGTACTTTATCATTATTCAGCTTTGGATAATATTCAATGTCTACGCTACTATAGAATATGTAAGTTGCACAGCACATTTGCACTGGTTAATTGTTTTTGCACAGAGCACGGCACTTTTATCATTGTACAGACTGTTTTATATAGAGGATCATGACATAAGGTTAAGATAAAATAAACTACAAATTTTGAAGTGCAAGTATATCGATATGAATTGGCTGCTCTATGTAGGGCCAAATTTTGCAGAGTCAAATCGGCACTAAAAGTTGTGTTTACTTTTTTTATACATATCAATTGGATATTTTAGTGAGACAGATGAATTGAAACATGGCATCAGCACTAGCACTTTAATATTAACCATGACAATGTAAGGATCAATCAGAGAAAGTATTTAGCACTAGCACTTAATTTCCTATATTGACTTACTTCAGATAATAATCATTTTGGGTACCTCGCTTGTATACAACAAACAATGGTTTATGTGACAAAGAAATCGAGGTATAGTTGAGCACTAGCACTTTAATTACAATACTGAACGTAATAAGAAGATGATTGATCTTGTTTGAATATGACTGATTTTATTCAGTAAATTGGTGATATTGAAGCAATTTACCAGCATTAGCACTGCATTTTCACTGTTGACTGTGGTAAAGTTGTAACACAGTAAGCACGGCAATAATAACTATTCATCATGTTGTTTACATTCATCAGCGTATTTTGTACATATATTTTAAGGTTTTACAGTTGTAACCTGTTCATGGTCTTTTATTCATGATTTGTAATGTTTTTTTGAAAAAAATTGATCTATTATACATAGATACATATAGGTATGATGACAATATTATTAGATGTTTGACAGTCTGTTTTCTTTTTCACTAAACTTGGCAAATTACTTTCTATAGTTAATAGTGCACACTTTCTATTTAATTTGTTCCCTGTCATGTGGTGCATCATGTGATCAAGATTGCGTGAGGCGATTGAAACGCGTCATGGCAGGCACATGCCTGAACAGCTTTGGGGGTTATAATTTATGGGTGAATAAATCACAGCACTGCGAACAAACAACATTGGAGTTGTCTATTCCTTGAAGAGTACAAGAGTTCCGTGCCTGGGGGTCCCATTGAGTCATTGACGGGCCAGGAGTTTTATATATATAAATATTAATGTCAATGACCACAATTTACATTTCACTGCTGAAATCAGTGACCAACAAGTCAACTTTCTTGACATGGAACTTTTTGTTCAACAGGGAACCCTTGAAACGCACTTGCATAGGAAACCCACAGCAGAAAACTCTGTTCTGGATGCGACTAGCGCCCATCCGGTGTAGCAGGGTTTCCGTTCTCCCACAGAACTGTGCACAGAGATCTAGAACCTCGGTGAATTAGGGTGACCCAAAACCCACCTTAGTATCCAAAATCCCCTTACCGAACTAGCTACAGTGTCTCATTGGTCATAACAAACTCCCAATGTCTTAGACAAACCAGAACATGAACTTGGGTTACCTCAGGTATCGTGGAACACATGAACACTCTTTCGCTCTATAATCATTTCAAACCACAACGGGGAGTAAAAGAACACACGTGCAAGTTTGAAATATTTATATTTCAATGCAAGGTTCTCAAACACAGTATCTTATATAATACCAGCATACATATTATAAAAATCAGAGTTATCAGCATAGTCACTAATCCATAGTAAGCGAACGGTGATAGCATATTATAATGCAAAAATCAATAGAAATCTGTATCACCCATATTTCGCGCACCCTATTTAGCATACTATATTATATCTAAGAAGGTCTCATTTGGGTTTTAGCAGGGCGGGCCCATACCTCTAGATGTCAGTAGGAGAAGATCACATCATCAGCTACCAGCTCTCTGCATGCGAAGCACTATCAAGCGTGTTTTTGCATTCTCTGTAACTCTATCTTAAACCCGCTTAGAGCCCAATGTTGGCAGCAACATTATTTGTGTTATGTCTAATGTGGTGCGAGGATCAGGCCTCCCAGCAACCTTGTTTTAGGTTATTCTTAGAGGGTGCAGTTCTCAGTGTGCAGACAGTGTACCAAGTGTACCAAGCACAACTGATATCAGAGCAATAACATATTATTCTCAAATAAATCACATCTTTCGTCTGGGTTGAAAGCTACAATAACAATTATGTGTCGTGTGCAAACTGAAGCCGAAGGAAAATATGTCGTTTAAACATTTAATAAACTCATGCTAACTTAACACAATATATAGAAAAGCAGTAACTATATGACACCGGGACATCTAATTCATAGTATCCCCTATGGGGAACTTTTACGTTTAAAATGTATTTGCAGTAATAAACAGGACCTAGCAGTAGCGCAAGGACAGAGAATCACAAGATTTTTAGAAAGAGACTACAGTCAAAAGTGTTTAGATGAGGCCCTCAAAAAAATAATTTAACAACCAGGGAAATCTTAGTGAAAACCAAAAAGAGGCTCCCCACTATAACCCAGAGTAACGATAAATTCAGGTTTATCTTACGATATAACCAACATGAAGGTGTAGTCCGAAAAATCAATAAGAGAAAATGGCATCTTATCAAACAAGATGAAATGAAATGAAATGAAACAGAAACTTAATAAAGCGCTCTGCGGCCAAGCGGCTTCCTGGCGCTGGGGAAACACATCAGTATCTACAGAGGGACCCAAGAGGTTTAGCCAGGGAATGCCTGAAGGAAAAGAAAGGTTTTAAGAGCTTTACGAAAGTGAGAAAAAATAGGAATAGAGCGGATAGAGAGAGGGAGGCTGTTCCAGAACTGGGGGGCCAGCACAGAGAATCGGGTACCCCCGGTACGTGATTTGCGGAAGCGAGGAACGTGAAGGAGAGAAAGTGATGAGGAGCGGAGGGTGCGGCTTGGGGCGTGAGAGGTGATAAGAGAGTTGGTGAAGTGCGGGGCGGAGCGAGCGTGCGCTCGAAAGGCCAAACAGGCTAGTTTAAAGTAAGATCTAAGGTGGACCGGAAGCCAGTGGAGGGACTTGAGGGCGGGAGTGATGTGAGAGGATTTGGGAAGGCGAAGGATAAGGCGAGCCGCCTGGTTTTGGATAGCCTGGAGGCGGCGAGTTTCGTAGGCAGGAATGCCTACGTACAAGCCATTTCCGTAATCCAAGCGGGAGGTAATGAGGGCCGTAATGATGGTCTTGAGAGCGTCAACAGAAAAGAACCGGGAAATCTTACGGATTAAACGAAGGGAGGAAAAACAAGAAGACACAACAGAACTAATTTGGGCATGCATGGTCAGATCGTTGCTGATCTTGATGCCCAGAGTCCGAACAGAAGAAACTGGGGAGGGGGGGACCGAAAGAAAGGGGCCAGTGAGCTGGGGACCAAGGGTTAGAAGAGCCTCCAGTAAGGACGAGCTCTGTCTTGTCCGGATTGACCTTCAAATGATTGAAGCTCATCCACTGGGAAATAAAAACAAGGGTGGAACAAAACTTGGGGAGAGAGTCAGCTGGGGATGAAAGATCAAAGACGAGCTGGAGGTCATCTGCGTAGTTGTACACAGAGACCCCCAGCTCGAGAAGAGAAGAGATAAGGGGGCGGATATAAAGATTAAAGAGAAGTGGGGAAAGGGAAGACCCTTGAGGGACCCCACAGGTAACAGGGCGAGGGGGAGCAGAAAAACCAGAGAGGTGAACTGCCTGCGATCTGCCTTGAAGGAAGGACGCGATCCAGGAAAAGGCAGTGCCTTCGATGCCCGCTGCGCTGACACGGTCGAGAAGGATGGCATGATCGACCGTGTCAAACGCAGCGGACAGATCCAGAAGGACCAAGGCTTGGGGGAGGTTGCTGTTGGCTTTCCCCTTGAGTTCATCCAGGACCGCGAGGACCACGCCCTCAGTGGAGTGGCCGGGACGAAAGCCCGCCTGGTGGGAGGCCAAGATATGATTCTCCTCAATGTAGGTGGAGAGGCAGGATGTTACGTGGCTTTTGAGAATCTTCCCTAGATAGGGGAGAAGGGAGATCGGCCTGAAGTTAGATGGGAGAGAGGGGTCAAGGCCAGCTTTTTTCAAAATAGGGAAAACTATAGCAGATTTAAAAAGGGAAGGAACACAACCCAAAGCCAGAGAAGTGTTGAGGAAAGTGAGGGGGGGACAGGGCAGCTAGTGTAGAGAGTTCTGAGAATCCGTGCGGGAGCACAGTCCGCAGGAGAGCCCGACTTGACCTTGACAAGCAGGTCGAGGAAAAGCTCAGATGAAATGGGTTGAAAATGGTCCAAAATAGAAGGGGACAGAGGAGGATAGCTAGAAAGTTCAGGTTGAGACACGATGGGGATGTTGGCCTTAATGGTAATGATCTTATTGATGAAATAATCATTCAGAGAGAGACAGAGAGACTGGGATGGAGCGGGGGAGAGGCAGGCACGATCAGAGGTGGCAAGACTATGAACTAGTGAGAAAATCTCACGGGATTTGTTGGGCGAGAGGGCCACTCTCTCAGTAAAGTATTTGGATTTGGCCGCTAAAATGGCTTTTTTATAATTATTGAGGAGGGCTTTGTATTTGAGGCGGAGGGTAGGGCAGTAGTTACGTCGCCAATGACGCTCCGAGCGCCTAAGCTCTAATTTAAGGGATTTAAGGTCGCTAGTAAACCACTTGTGAGCGTCCTAAGGGCGAACAGATTTAACCTTTTTAAGTGGAGCGACCTGGTCGCAAGCAGAAGAAAGCCAAGTGCTGATGACGTCTGCCTGACTTTCCAGGGACAGGTCAGTCAGGACAGGAGCAGATGAGGACAATGAAGAAGAAAGAGCGTTGAGGTCAGTCTGGTTCCAGCTTCGAGCCAGGATGTTTTTAGGCAGGAGGGCTTTCTCAGCTTGACCCAGATAGATGGAGAAGGAGATCATAGAATGGTCCAACCAGACACAGGGGAGAATAGAAGTGGGTAAGAGGTTGCAGCGTAAGGACCAAATTTGGTCCAAGATATGGCCCTGAATGTGGGTAGGGGCCGAAACATGAGATGAAAAATTAAGACACTGAAGTGTAGCAGAGAAGTCTTTAGATGAGGAGTCCTCCCTCGGGTCGCCCGGCCAAAAGTTGAAGTCGCCAAGCAGGAGCAGCGAAGAGTTATTTACCGCCAGGGTGGCCAGAAGATCCTGCAAGGTGGACACAAACAATGGCATACTTTGAGGGGGGCGGTACATGAGAATCACAGTAAGAGGTACTGGGAGATTAAGAGAGCGGGCCACCAGAAAGTCAACACTGGGTATGCGGGGGTGCGGGAGAAGTTGGAATTTCATGGAAGAGTGAATTATCATCGCCACACCCCCTCCAGTTTTGCCGTCAGGGCGGTCAGCACGAAGAGCATAGTGGGTATTAGGGAGGATAGCCAGGAGGTCCGGGAGAGAATCAGAGGAAAACCAAGTTTCAGTGAGAAAAAGAAAATCAGGGGGGTCAGTATCGAGAAGATTGAAAAGAGCAGTTTGATTTTTGACAGCAGAGCGAGTGTTAAGAAGAATAGCAGAGGCTGCTGAGGAGCCGGAAGAGGGGCCAGTAATAGGGGGCGTACGGGAGGTGGAGGGAGGGGAGATAGATGGGGCAGGGCGAGGACAGGGGGAGTGGGGGGCGTAAATACCAAGCGAAAATAAGTGTTGAACTACCGAGGGGGAAAGGGGGGCAGAAGCAGAAAAGGAAGATAATTGGGCAGAAGTGTACACCAAAGGAAGGGCAGGGTCTGTGGCCCCTGGTCCCGGCCCGTCGCGGACGGGCGCAGACTGGCTTAACTTAGGCGCAACTTCGGCGCGCCTTCGTCGCGCCCGCTGCGCCCGTCCGCTGCGCTGCCGGGACTGGCCAACCATTATGTAGGGACACATGAGGGGGAGTGGCGGGGGGGAGGGGCCCAAACACTGCAGCGCTGACCCAGAGCCGCCCAAGATGGAGGACTCGCCCGTCTCAGGAGGAGACGATCAGCGGGAGGCGCTCTGGGTCCAATTATTGGAAAACTTGTGCCCAAACAACTGGCAATAACATACCGCCGTGGAAAGTCTATGAAAGATATACTGGTAAAAAATTATCCAAGTGGACCAGTGTTAAAGGGCACATGGTTATCTCAGCAAAAAGGCTTCCTTAAATGTTAAACTTGCAAGGCTTGTCAACACGGTGTATCAATGACAAAATATAAATCCCCTTTCAGTGAAAAAGAGTGGGTCATTGACAAAGTCTTAAACTGTAAAACTGATAATGTAATTTACATATTGGAATATCCTTGTAACCTGAGATATGTAGGGAGCACGGTACTGCAAGGCCACAAAAGAGTGCTACAGCACATTAGAGCCATCAAAAATAATGATCCCTCCTAACCAGTGGCTCGCCACTTTAATGAAAAACATAAGGGGGACCCTAAGGAGTTGAAATATTATTTGATAGATACTGTCCTGATCTCTAAAAGAGGAGGTGACCATACCAAGGCTCTGCGTAAACTTGAGATGTTGTACATTCTAAATTTAGACACCAAATCTCCAGGAGGCCTTAATGCAACTGAGGAATTGAGGTCAAGCCTGGAAACATAATAATAACACCTTGTGAGAAAATTCTGATATTGTCTATTTTATGATTAGCTAGATATGACTAGATAAATGGTAACTACCAGCAGACACAGGAAGAAATGATTGCAATTTTGTGTTTAGTTGTTGGATTTTAGATATTTATTGGGCTATAATCCATGTGGTTTATATTTATTAGATTTATGGTTCATGTTAACCAATTGGATTTTTAGCTATCATATATTTATATTTATATTTATAGTTGTATTTAAACACATATTTATATCTATATTTATGTTCATGATGATGGCTGTATTTATACATTTATATCTTGCACAATTTGCACACTTTCTCATTCTTCCCCTGTGTATGGTACTACAGAAACACCCACCCAAACTAAGCTAATACTTCTTGTACATATACTATGATAAGTTCAAACCTATTTATACTTTCCTTCTCTCTTCCTCTAGAATGGGATAACAACAAGGTTTGCACCCAAAAATTGCCCGTCCAGCTGCTGCCTGTATTTCTCTAAATTTATTGGGTTTTGCACAGTTGAGAGATCAACTTAACACTTGCACTACATGTGAACAAGATGAATCCTTGGACTATTATATCGCATTATTTAAACTCCTTCATAATATATTTATGAGCAGATTTTGTAATGGTCACTCGACAATAATTGATACGGGGCATGAGAATGAATGAATTCGCACACAGAAACGGTATATGTATGTGTTCGGCTATATATCCCCTGGTACTTATACACCTTTTTGAGGAGGCCTATACAATCTTGCATTGAAGCATGAACGTCTGCCTAACCGTAACAATGAGTTTGTTGTAATTGCAACATATTTTCCGGGTTCATCGTTTAAATTGTACATATGCACAGGCACTTTAAAATTCTATTGTAATAATTGTTTTGCACTGTCACTTTAAAGGCTGTAATCACATGGTATTCGCAGAAAAAAAGTTAAAAAATATTTAAACCAATTGTGCTACCATGAGCGCATCATGTGATCAAGTCCCCCAGGAGGGACAAAACGCGTCATGGCTTCTACTACACCTCGCACGGCAATAAACTAAATTGCTAAAAGAAGCTATTGTGGTCCTCGCTCTTTCTTCCTCGAGTTATGAGGAGTGTGTTGGAGTTACCTGCTTTATATATTTATATATATATACTTACTACAAGCATACCTTTGCTCTTGTTTGAAACTCCATGTCCCATAATGCATGCACTGAGCTGACGCCCACTGGGGGCAGCATGGACACCAATAAAAGTGCGAATTACAATCATGCGGGCTTCAGATGTGCTTTGTTGCAGCCTATGAGGAAGAAGAGTAAGTCCTTGAAACGCGTCGGCAAAAACGAAATGCTAATGAATGTGAAAGACGGACTGCATTTTTGAAAACCAAATAGTTAAACGCTTGTCGAGTGACCCCTTGCTGTACAAGGGTACTTTGGAAGACAAATGTTGCACACGGCGACCTGGGCGTGGAGGGGAGCACCATCAACAGCTGGTGAGGACAGAAATTGCCGGCTGTGTGGGGCGGAGAGCCTGCACTATTCAGAACCGAGCGCGCAGCATTTTCATGGCGAAATTAGTCTGCCTTCATGTTTGTACCTACTAAGGAAGAAAATCGTTAAAAATTAACATTGCACATTTATTTATTTATTTATTTATATGGCGCAACAGCTACCCTGAGGGTTTCCCGGCGCCTTGGATCCAAATTTTACCAGGTGGAATGGAATTTATTGGTGAATAGCCATGCCTTAATGCCTTTCTGGTATATGGTGTAACTTGGTTCAAGACGCAGTTTCAGCGGGAGCGAATTCCACAGAACCGGCGCCAGGTAGGCGAAAGAGCGTCCGCCCAATCGTACCCGTTTAAACCTAGGGACATCAAATATTGCCTGATGCAGCGATCAAAGGTTTCAAGAGGGTGTGTATTTATGTACCAGCTTACATAAGTAAGCAGGCGCTTCCCCTGTGTTTATCCTGAACATGTAACACAGTGCTTTAAATTGAGCTCTATTGCCTATCTTGAGCCAGTGGAGGTTTCTTAGATGTTCAGAAACACTTGTTCGCCCAGGGAGATGGAGAGTATCCTTGCCACCGCATTTTGGACGACCTGTAGTCGATGCGTGATCTCTTTATTGGCTCCTAGATATAGGATATTCCCATAGTCTAGTCTCGAGCCAATCAAGGCCTGTATCACGTTTTTTTGCGCCCCTTCAGGGAGTTGCCACAGGATTTTTCTCAGCTACTTAAGAATGGCAAAGCAAGTTGCTGCTGTTTTGGCTGTTTGCACACGCATGGACAGTTTGTCTTCGATTATCACCCCTAGGTTGCGAGCAGATTGTACCGCTACCGGGATTGGCCCATTTCCGTGGGCCAGTGGGCTGGTCCCCAGAGTTCCTTTTGTTCTCCAAAGGTGATCAGCTCTGTTTTTTCCCCATTTAGTTTTAGTTTCTTGGTGTGCATCCAATTCGCCATTCTCTGTAGCCCAGAGCGGAGAGAGGAGGTGTTAGTTTTGTCGGTTGTTGACAGGGAGAACACTAGTTGTGTATCATCCGCATAGGAGTAAATTGTAAGGCCCATTTCATCTGCTATTTTCGCCAAAGGGGTAATATAAATATAAAAAAGTAACGGACTCAAGATTGATCCCTACTTGATCCCTACTTGAACTATTTGAACTTACTACAAGCATACCTTTGCTCGTGTTTGAAACTCCATGTCCCATAATGCATGCACTAAGCTGACGCCCACTGGAGGCGGCATGGACACCAATAAAAGTGAGAATTACAATCATGCGCTTGTCGAATGACCCCTCCCTGTACAAGGGTACTTTGGAAGACAAATGTTGCACGCGGCGACCTGGCCGTGGAGGGGAGCACCGTCAACAGCTGGTGAGGACAGAAATTGTCGGCTGTGTGGGGGGCGGAGGTCCTGCACTTTTCAGAACCAAGCACATACCGTTTTCATGCCTAAATTTGAGATGCCATCAGTGATGTCACAGACCATGTCATGAATGATGTAATATGTGACTTCATCTGAAGTGTATTGAGGGGGCACGAGTTATAGTTAGCTCAACTAACCATAACAGGGGAATTTCTATGGTTTTCTATGAGTGAAATGTCCAACTAACTATAACGTCCCTGAAACCTATGTTTTTTTTAGTGAATTTCAAAGTATTTTTAAATGCTAATTTCTAACTATAATGCGCCTGACACCTATGGTGTTTTCAGTGAATTTCAATGGTTTTTAAAATGCTAATTTCTAACTATAAGGTCTCTAAAACCTATTGTTTTTCAGTGAATTTCAAAGGTTTTTTAAATGCTAATTTTTAATTATAATGTTCCTTAAACCTATTTTTTTCTGTGTTTTTTAATTATCATCCCATTCTCAACCGGGTGAAAACTGCAAATATCCCCACGTTTCCATCGATACCTTCTGCCAAAAAATCACCACAAACAAGAGCCACAACTAATGCTAATAATATGCAAAGTAGGCGATCCCGTGGAAAAAAAACTAAAACACCACTTCCCCATATTTTCAACGACCAGCCAAATCTGCAATGCTATCCAAATGCAGGCAATAAGCGAATTTAGCAGTAAGAAATTAACATCAACCTTTAACTGGTGTAAGGAGGGCGACTATCTTCAGCGTGAATTGGACCCAACTCACAGCCACATCTAAAGACCAACATGTGATACAGCTACTGATCATGCAGCTCCGACACCCAACAAGGCCAAACCCACCACCACCAGAACCTCCGCCCGGACCATCCTCCCTACTAACACTGACGCATCACAAAACAGAACAACGGACCTTTCCAAAATGCCATGGCCACTCAGCCACACAATAGCTGAATGTTGGGAGATATGGCAACCAAATATGTGTTAAAGAGACAAGTCGCCCATCAATAATAATGCACAAAATGCCAAGTGTAGTGGTGATGTGCTGCACAGATCTCACTATACAAAGCACAAACCTCTCCATGTGGATATATACTATTGATACTTCTAGTGTTGAGCACAGTGGACGCAACCATGTTACCTCAGGCAATGGGGAAGATCTCGGTCATTTAGCTGTGTTGTCCCCCCCTGGAAGCGGAAGCAGAGTGGGCTGGTCCAACGTACGCCACTCCACCGTAAGAGTATAATTAAATGGGCCAGGACCTGCGCGTGGTTCACTTGTTGGAAGACCAACAAGTCTGCCAGAGCAGCGGCCCTCACCCTGGCACGTAGCTGCCCCCATGACCGCAGGCCTCCTCCACAAAAGCCCCCTGGAAACCCAGCTCCACAGCACTGCAGACCTATGTCTGTACCGACTACTGCCTTCGATCTACACTGCGGACAGCAGGGCTCAAAATTCAGATGCAGTGGCGATTGCAGATGACGCTGTCCAGTACGCAAGACACGTTGCTCCCAGTACGGCCCGCACAGACCATGCATGATCGCAGGCTGCGCACACGCTCAGTGCTTCAGGTGCCACTAACTCACTGCACCATAAGTCATCGCCACGTGGCCTTATCAAGGCAGAATTCAATAGACAAAAGTCATTGCTCTCAGTGCGGCCCGCTGGGACCACGTATCATCGCAGGATACGCACAAACTGAGCGCCAAAGGTACTACTAACTGTGCAACTCAACTCAACTCAACACCACGTTGCTGTGCCCCCATCCTGACCGCTGCCTCCACCCTACACTGGGTTTAGCATAGTTCACAATTCAAGATTAGTAGCAAAGCAAATTGTGTAAGAGGCTATAATAGGTTAAAAACACCAAAGGCTGCCAATCTGTGCAGCTCAAGTCAACACCACATGGCTGTGGGCATTTTCTGACCGCTGCCTCTGGCCTACACTGTGGAAGACCGGCGACACGTGGTGCCAACTAACCCTGTTCAACACATCCGATCCCGCATGTGTAACTGTGTCCTGAGTCCTGACTGGCAGTGACCCAAACTTTGTGACAGCGACCACAGTACCTAACTCCCTTCGATTAGTGAGAAGTATTTGCATATTGAAGGCTGGCGACAAGTGGTGCCACTGAACCTGCACTACGCAGGCCGGTGGATCCACCAACGTATGCACGTAGCTGTGGGCCCTTCCTCACCGCTCCCTCTGGCCTACACTACATTCAGCAGGCCTCACAATTTAGATAGAGTCCCAATTCCACATGACGCAGTCCAGTGGGCAAGACACATTGCTCCTAGTGCGGCCGTTCTGCACCAAGCATCATCACAGGCTCGTCCAGTCTCAATGCTTTTGGTGCCACTTTCGCTATTTACTATAAAACAATCCCACATGTGTAAATGTGTCCTCAGTACTGAATAGCAGTGACCCCAAGTCTGTGGCAGCGACCACAGCACCACACTCCCTTTGATCAGTGAGGCATGTTTCCATATGCAATGCTGGCCACACGTAGTCCCACAAACCCTCTTTAACACAAGCCGATCCTGTAGGAGAGTAGGATCTGCTTCCTATGGTTACCCCCACTTTTGCTGTGTTTCACTGGTTTTTCGACTTAAGTCTGGCTGTGGCCCTGCTAATCAGGACCACAGCCTAGCTGTTCTCTCTCTAAATTGATACCATGTACTTTAGGTACATACAAGATTTGTTATTGGATTACCCTTGTGATTCCCTGTAGCTGGTACCCTAGGTAACCAGGGCATAGGTACCCCAGAGGCCTACCAGGCGTTGATGCATGTATTGTGCCACCCCTAGTAAGCCTTCCAAACTGACACCACAGGTCTGCACCTGCAGCCTGGGTAAGGTGGTGTAATCACCCCTTACTTAGATATAGTATACCTATATCTATATATATATATCTATATATATATCTATCTATATATATATATATATACACACATATTTGTCAAGGCCTATGGTAGGCCTTGACAAACCTGAAGGCAGAGTGCTTGGTTTTGTGTAAGAGGGTGCCCTAGCATGAGCTGAGCCCCTCTGCAGCTTTCAGAACCATCTCCTTATAGCTATTCTATGATGGCCTAACTATGAAAGGTCGGGCCAACAAAGTGGCAGCCACTTGTTTCACCATACTACGCTGGCTTAGAAAGATCCTTTGGATGCTGCCATTCCACACCCAGAGGTCTGTAGTGAACGCCTTGGTGACCTCCAGGTTGGACTATGGCAACATACTCTACCTGGGGTCTGCCAAGGCAGTCACATGACGTCTTCAACTGGCAAGCACGCCTACTTTGTGGTTGCTGAAAAACTGATTACATTTCAGTACGCCTTCGTGAGCTACATTGGCTCAGAATTGAGAGTCACATGAAGTTCAAGGCTTTGAGCTTCATGCATAAGATCAAGGCTGGGGTGGCCCCGTCCTATCTGCAGTCTCTTGTTAAAACCCATACCCCCTCTCGTTCACTCTGATCATCTTCACAAAACTTATTTTGTGTACCCCAGCACAGACTATCCAGAATGGGTGGCAGCTCATTCTCGTGCTTGGGGCCCAGACTTTAGAACGCTCTTCCCCTCCACATTCGGGCCGAGAACTGTCATGCTTGTTTCCGCAGAGCTGTCAAAACCTGCCTTTTTAACCAATAATCCCCTGAGCTGGTAGTGCTTTGTTGCTGTTGCCTTTAGCGCCGGGAAGCCCTTGCGGGTAGCTGTCGCGCTCTACAAACCCAATAAATAAATAAATAAATATAGCCATACCATATACTCGTAAGTACATTATAATCCCCGCGGTTAATGCTAACTTTGGTTTGGCTTTATCAAAACATGTTGTGTAAGGTGTCAAACACTTTTGAATACTACCCCTCCACCAGTTCTGGCGGAGGGGGTAGTATTCTACCCTTCTAGAGGAAGAAGACATTTACATACTGGTATACCCGGTTAAAGTTAAACAGAGCCTCAGCATCAAAATGGATGCTGCTGCCACAGACACGAGTCTGCTTCCTGCTGATGGATGAAACTCTGGCAAGGGAGGCCTGGAAAATAGGTTTCCTGTCCAGGGACGTGCTAGCAACTCCCCAGACAGACTTTAGTGTATTGGGACAGGGTGGGTTGCATTCAGTGAATGCTTTTCAGACTCTGCCTGGGGCACACAAGGTGCTCCATGCATTTCCCAGTTCAAACCGGTTGCTGGGGCACTCAGCCCCAACTCTGGTGTGAAACTGGACAAAGGGGAAGGGGTGTAACCACCCCCACCCCAAGTCCTCCCATAGGTGGGACCCTAGAGTTAGTACAACCCCTAAACTTGGTATAAGTATAGGAACCCAGTCCCTAGGACTTTAGATTACCCTGGATGAAACTCTGATACATAAATCTTGGACCTTCGACCTTCGACATTCCATATCGACTGGAAGACGGAAGAATGTCCCTTGTGGTCAAGGAGTGACCACCCTGCACTTTGATATGCGCATTACCCACGTACTTAATTTGTGTTTTATATTCCACGCTCTGTCAACGACATTAATGGTCCCCACAGGAGTGTTTCGCCTTGTTGCTTTGTGCTCTTTTTGGTCAATTTAGTTTATTAGTTTACCCTTTATATATATGTTTATGAAAAGAAAGTTTGAAAAAAAAAATTTCAATAAAGTTTTTGGTTATTTTCTTAAGTGCTGTGTGACTCTTTCTCATTACTATTACTGTTATTTGGTGGTGTCCACCATGATGTTAAATTTTAGGGCATTTATTGCAGGAATACTGGTGATGTCTGCAGTTTGCACCAGCTTCTAAATAGTGTGTTAGATTTATCCCAACTTTAGTTGCATTAAAGTGCTGATAATGAAATGCAGAGTAGCCATTCCAGTGCAAAAAGACACAAGGTGCACCTTTGCGATTTATTCTAAAAACTAAAATCCTGTATTGAATTGCACTGTGGTAGTGGGTGCACTTACAGTGTACACACAATATCAATGAAGAAATCTCATTCTATTTATAGTGATTGGGAATAGGGGGTCAGGTGCTGGATCTTGACGGAATACACTGTCCAGTTTGTGTATGTTTCTGTACACGAAAAAAATCACATCACAACTTTCACAACAACTGCGATGCGAAACAAATTCCGGCGATAAGCCGCGTTGGCATAAGGGATTATACAACTGCTTACTGCTGGTGTTAAGCAGGACGACTACCTGCAGCATGAAAGGGAACACCGCCAAGACCCACACATGAACACCCACAGGTGCCATAGAGTCAATACGAACGCATTTTCCTGCATGCACAAGCGACGTGTACTGGTCCGGCGTCCACAGGTCAGCGCAGGGGTGTGCCTATCGGCAAGGGGAACGGGGTGTCTCCAATTTTTCTGTGTGCAGGAAGTGCGGTAAGTGTGTCTCTGTGTCTCTGTGTTCTGGTGTGGCCTGCCACAAGGGTCGCAGCAGTCGATGTTGTAAAGTGGCATGCACCAACTCCAAATGGCACTGTCACGGTGTGGTTGGAATGCCGCAGGACATCCATGAATACGCATTACAATGGTGTGCCGTAGGAGTGCACGGGATACAACAGCGTACCATACAAAAGTGTGGGGGCTAATGGGAGGGAGGAGCAGCTGTTTCGCAATGTAACACACAGTCAACCCGCCCATGTGCCACATGCTGGGAATCTCATCCATGACGATCAGGGTCGCAGACATCCCACAACACCCACGACCGGCCTTTTTACACATCCTGTATGAATGCAGCTGGGGAAATTACTGTAGGGATGAAAGGTTCTTTGTCTGAGCTATCTTGTGCTACCACATCTGCTGCTCTGAGGAGGAACTTGCAAGGGGCCAGCCCCCCCTGACAGATACTATAATATTTGCATCCGTCTCCCACACTACGCACTGTCCGATTTGAGAACAACGAGTAAACATCCCACTCTCAAAAGTCCTTCCTCGTAGTTAGTGTGCGTATAATGACCTTCACACTTCACCACCACACCCTTGCCCTACACCCGTTGAACAAACATCCGGCTCATACCACCAAGCTGTGCCATTTCATCCACAAGACTGGCACACGGCAAGCCAGTGCAGCTACAAGCAGAGTCACTGACGCAATGGCAGGGCATCCCAAACACATGGTCAACTCCATTCACTTCCACCTATACCTTGCATGTCTGGTGCATGTCCTGGGTGCACTGCCTTTGGCAGTACTGTGGATCACTTACCGGCTGAGCTTCCGCATTGCGGACGTCACCTGCGTTCAACCTGTATTGCAATGCCGTATGTGCCTATCCGAGTGGTGCATGGATGTGTGCCTCTCCAACGAGTGGGTAACTGACATGGATTACGATGGGTGTGTGCGCCCCCTGTTGGCCCACGACCAGGAGTGTCATGGTGATGCCCGTTTATAGCATGCATGGATGTTTGGCATGCATGTTGGGAACTGGGCCTGGGAGATTGCATGTGTCGTAGTATGCAGTGAGCAAATTGACCCACTCCCCGATTCTGATTTGGTGCACATTGGGTACAGTGGTTGGAGTCAGCACACCTGTCCTTGTCAGCTGAAGGATTACGTCGACGACATGTAAAATATTGTGGCCAACCATCATTCATTAGAGATTCTGGCTTACGCAGCTGCACTTGCATTCATGGACGAGTGACAAGGTACCTGCAACCACGACCCTATGTGCCACATTGCACGTATCCCATCGCATCATTGCACGTTGTAGATCTGGTCACATGCCCCAAAACAACAGTGGACATGGCTGCATTGGCGTCGAATCACATCTGAGGCATAGACAACCAACGCTGCTTACCACTGACATATGTTGGTGATAGGACTACCCAAGGTGAACATGGACGTTTTCCTATGTTCCCTATTCAGGCATGCTGCTGCATTTGTCTGCATATTGTGGCACTACTCTTGGCCGTACTGGCCCACATTTTTTTAATAAAGTTTCCACATTTTCACTTGTCTCCAAATGTGTCTTCATTTGTATGCCAATGTCTCACAAAAGCGAGGTTCCAACTTGCAAAATGACCTAAAAACAAAAGAGATAGATAGAAAAGTGAGTAAATGGAAATAAAATGGCCGCATATTTAAAATAAAAAAGGACTAACTCCCCATAGACAACAATATAAAATATTTAGAATTTTTCTTAAGTTATATGTATAACTTTAAGTATAGCAATTTTTTCCAATGTTTAAAATAAACATAGAAAAATGTAAAATATACATTGACTGTTATATTATAAAAACAACTATAATATAATATTTAATGTATATTAAAATATATATTTTATTCCATACACTGTTAATGTACAAATATTATACAAATGTTATAAAAAAATTATATGTATTGATTAAAATATTTCTGTAAAACTATTGTAAATAAATTAACATATTACATATTACTTTATACAAAAATACTATTCAATATACTAAATATTAAAATATAATGTTGTAAAATGTTAAATATATATATTTCTAACTAATTAAATTGATATAAAAGTATTGTTAAAATGTAAACAAAAGTTTATACAAATCTTTAACTTTTTGTACCCCAAACAAATGAATAATACAAATGAAACTGTGTATTTATAAGAAAATTGAAATATTTTACTTTACCATTACATAACTATAGGGCCCATTAGGATAACGGGCGGATCGCCACCGCCATGCAGGCGGTGGCGATCTGCCCGAGATCCTTGTCTGCTCGCCCGCCACCCATTTCCCCATGCCATATTACTATGGAGGGGGAGACCGCGGCGGACGGAAAGACAGTCCGCAACTTTTCCGCCCCGGTCGCCTTACGACCGGGGTGGAAAAGGTTTGATATGGTGGCGGTGTCTATCAGACACCGCCAGCCATATTAGTATGGGCTTTGGGGAATGCCTTTCCATGGCGGCAATGCCGCCACGGAAAGGCTGGCGGTTTTCAATTTGGGGGCCCCCTGCGGGCCCCCATGGTGAAGGCGAGGTGGGGGGTGCACATGGGTGGTACCTGTGATACCCCCCTGCATTTGCATACACAATGCAGCAGGCACAGCGCGGTGCCTGCCGCTTTGTGTATGCAAATGCATCACATGTATTTTAGCATTGTGGCGGGCAGTGCTGAGAGCATGCCCACCACAATGTTAAAAATGCAGTATGCGCCCGCCACTGTGGCGGGCGCATCCTAATACTCCCCATGGGACCCCCGCCCTTATGGCAGGCAGTCCCATAATTCGATAAGGTGGTGGGCGGACTTAGTCCGCCCGTCATCCTAATGACCCCCATAGTTACAACAAATTTACAATTGTTAAACACTGTACCAAAAAATATATATGTAATGAAATATGATTAGTTTGAGATATATAAATAATAAATACATGTTACAAATATGTTATACTCTTCAATTAAATGTGAATACCAAAAATATAAATTTTGTAACCAAAGAAAATATTAAGAATATAATAGTGAATAAAAAAATTAATTTTCATCAAACAAGTATTGAAACGAAAACTAAGATATATCTGTTGACTTATTACAATATACAAATAAACGTACAAAAATGCATGAATAATAAACAATAATAATTTACAACTTCAGTCCCAAATCTATGTAAACTCAGGGTAAGTGCTGGATAGTGACCATAATAATTTACCATTCTAATTCCAAATACAACTATACTCAGGGAAAGTGATGAATAGTAAACTATATTAATTTACTATTCTAACTCCAAATCCAACTAAACTCAGGGAAAGTGCTGGATAGTAAATCATAATAATTTACTATACTAACTCCAAATCCAAATAAAGTCAGGGAAAATGCTGGATGGTAAACCATAAAAGTATACTATTCTATCTCCAAATATAAATAAACTCAGGGAAAGTGGTGGATATTAAACCATAATAATGTACTATTCTAGGTCCAAATCCAACTAAACTCATGGAATATGCTGGATGGTAAAGCATAATAATTTACTATTCTAACTCCAAATCCAAATAAACTCAGAAAAATGCTGGATGGTAAACCATAAAAAGATACTATTATAAATCCAAATCCCAAAAAACTCAGGGAAAGTGCTGGATATTAAACCATAATGAATTACTATTCTAACTCCAAATCCAAGTAAACTCAATGTAAAGTGCTGGATAGTAAACCATAATAATTTACTACTCTGACTTCAAATCCAACTAAACTCAGGGAAAGTGCTGGATAGTAAATCATAATAATTCACTATTCTAACTCCAAATCAATCTAAACTCAGGGAGAGTGCTGGATGGTAAATCATAATAATTTACTATTCTAAATCCAAATCCAAATAAACTCAGGGAAAATGCTGGATGGTAAACCATGAAAATCTACTATTCTAACTCCAAATACAATTAAACGCAAGGAAAGTGTTGGATATTAAACCATAATAATTTACTATTTTGACTCCAAATACAAATAAACTCAGAGAAAGTGCTGGATATTAAACCATAATAATTTACTATTCTAACTCCACAATCATCTAAACTCAGAGAAAGTGCTGGATAGTAAACCATAATTATTCCAACTCCAAATAAAAATAAACTCTAAACAAAAAATGATTAATACCCCATGTAGATCTTTACAATTAATAAATATATGTCCTTAAATAAAACTTCATTAGTACATTTAATTTATCTTCCAAAACTTGGATTTTTTTTAATGTTTTCAAAAATAATATTTTATTATAATTATTAATCCTTCCTACAATTTTCCATTAAATATTAATAGATTTTTAAACTATACAATAAATTGAAAATTTTTTATAAACAAAATTTAAAATTATAATCATTTGAAAACATTTGTAAGATTTATGAAATTATTCATAAAAAAATATTTATCTAAATTTACAGTAAGAATTTCGCCACAATTTTAATTTCAATTTTTAACAAAAATATTATTTTAATATAATTAATAATCTTTAACAACATTTTCCAAAAAGTATTAATAGATTTGTATACAATTCAACAATTTGGACAATTTTGAGAAAAGAAAATACAATTTATGATTTTTTTAAAAGTTGTAAAATGTATAAAATTATTACCAATAAATGTTATTTAACTAATTTAAAAGCAAAAATTTCACCTCAAATTTAATTTTGATTTTTTTATTCATATTTGTTTTTTAAGAATTATATTTAAATATTTGACAAATATTTTTTAAAACATATTTTACCGAAAAATTCTTCAATAACTCAAAACATATAGCCCATGAAAACTCATATACCACAGCTAAAATATGTTTAATATTACTAAATTAATAATATAATTAATACTCACAATATTTTTAGTTTACTGACCAACCTTATCCCCTATAAACCCAACATCCGCTCCTAAATATATACAAATTATTAAAATACATTTTTAAATTACTACCCACTCTTACCCCTATAAACCCCAAATCCCGCTTCTGAAACATATTCAATTTATTAAAATGTATTGAATTTTAAACATTTCTAAATTACTACCCACTCTTATCCCCTATAAATCCAACATCCCACTCCTAAAATGAATATGAAAACAAATAAAAATTAGTTATTTAAAAAAAAAATGTTTATTTAAACTTTAGAAATTTACAAAAACTAACATAAAATATAAATTGAAACATTAAAAAACAAAACATCCAAAACATAACATCGATATTACTTACATCAATATTATTTATATTGGTATTTTTTACATCGATAATGGAAAAATCAATATTACTACACAAGAAAATAGATATTTTTTACATCGATATTACTTACCTCGATATTTAACACCAACAATATTCTTGCCTCGATATTCATGCATGTCGATATTTCCACATCGATATTCTGTCTCTGCACCGTGGATCTCACTGTGCTAATCCCACGCTTATAGACTTTGGGCCCGATTACAATGGCAGGCAGACTTGATTCCGCCCGCCATCGTAGCGGGATCGGGCCTGTCATGCGGCAGTCCCCCACCTCTAATTATGATGCGACTTCCGGCATGGCAGTCGCAACTGGCAATTTAAGATTGCGGCGGGTGCTGCTGGCTGCAGCACTTGCCACAATGTTAAAAGGCCATGTTGTGTATTTTCCTGCACAACGTGGCAGGCACCGCGCGGTGCCTGCCACCTTGTGCATGGAAATGTAGGGGATACCCCCCGTGCACAACTGCTTCCCCCGAAACCAGCCTCGGCTATCCTTTCCATGGCAGTTCAACCACCATGGATGACGCCTGCATTGTGTTCGGGCGGGCGGGCAGTGCCTGCTGGGCACCACCAACATATCCCCTGTCAGATCCGCTCTGCCAGGCAATCTCAATGATTGCCTGTGGTGGAAGCATGGCGGGCGCTCTTTGTGCCTGCCATGTTTGTGGCATGATTCCCCCGCCACCTAATGTGGTGAGGAAAATGGGAGCCAGATAGTGGGGGGTCCGCCACCACCGGCTCGGTAGTGGCAGTCTCTATGCCATCTAAATGAGCCCCTTCCATAGAAAAGCTGGTATTTGAGGTGAGCAAATTTAGAGTGTCGCTCCAGCTGAGGATGCTCTATAATGGAGCTGCTTTCCACCTAAACTTGAGAACTACCCAGAATTCACTGTTTCTTTTGTTTGTGCATAATTTATGCATCACTCTATGCCTGAAAGGGTTTATCCTGGGATACAAGTTTTGAGTTATTGAAGAATTTTTGTGTACAATATGTTTTTAAAAATATTTGTCAAATATTTAAATATAATTCTTAAAAAACAAATACAAATTAAAAAAAAAAAGTATTTTGAGGTGACATTTTTGCTTTCAAATTAGTTAAATAACATCAGGGGCCGATTCCGATTTGGTAAAATCCCCTACGAATAGCCGTACGGAGCATTTTTCCCATACGAATCGTACACCTTCAACGTGCCCGTACGTATGATGAAGTACGATCCGAAGCAGATCTCCGTACCAAAGACCGTACAACCCAAAAATACGTGCGAATTATATCCGGAACACGCATTACGCGACGTCCATACGTAAACAAGCAGCAGTTTCCGGCCCAGCAAGTACGATTCGTCTCTGCGACACTCCATACAACCCTTTTACTATGAGAGTTTAAAATGTCCATAAAAGCTGAGTCCGACCCGAACCACATCCCCGGTACGCGACATACACGCTATGAACCCCATCGTCCTGTAAGCCTACGACCTGGTGCACAGAAACAGACGACGGCGCATACGGTGTGAACAACATACCGCAACAACGGAAGTGTACTTGTACGGTGCGTTTTTTTCGCTCGTGTAGGGCACCATTGCAATAGTGATATGAGCTGAAAACACACCATGAATGTTGGGGTATGGTGTGTTTCACACACTCGCTTAGGGCACCATTCCAATAGTGATACGAGCCGCACACGCCATGAATGTTGGGGTACGTTGCATTTCACGCGCTCACGTAGGGCACCATTGCAATAGTGATATGAGCCGCACACACACCATGAATGCTGGGGTACGGTGCATTTCACGTGCTCGCGTTGGTCACCATTGCAATAGTGATACGAGCCGCACACACGCCATGAATGTTGAGGTACGGTGCTTTTCACGCGCTCGCGTAGGTCTCCATTGCAATAGTAATACGAGCCGCACACACGCCATAAAAGCAGGGGTACAGTGCCTTCCACACGGTGCTTTTGACACGCAGGGATACGGTGCGTTTCACATGGTCCGTTTCATACTCAGGGGTACGGTGCGTTTCACATGGTGATGCAAATGCAGGGGTATGGTGTGTTTAACACGTTGATGCCAATGCAGGGGTAAGGTGCATTTCACATAGTGCATTTCACACGCAGGGGTACAGTACATTTCACATGGTGATGTGAAAGCAGGGGTACTGTGCGTTTAACACACTGATGCCAATGCAGGGGTATGGTGCGTTTCACATGGTGCGTTTCATACGCAGGGGTACGGTGTGTTTCACATGGTGATGCGAATGCAGGGGTACGGTGCGTTTAACACACTGATGCCAATGCAGGGGTACGATGCGTTTCCCATGATGAGTTTCACACGCAGGGGTACGGTACATTTCACATGGTGATGCGAATGCAAGGGGTACGGTACATTTCACATGGTGATGCGAATGCAGGGGTACGGTGCATTTCACATGGTGCGTTTCACACGCAGGGGTATGGTACATTTCACATGGTGATGCAGATGCAGGGGTACAGTACATTTCACATGGTGATGGGAATGCAGGGTTACAGTGCATTTCACATGGTGCGTTTCACACGCAGGGGTATGGTACGTTTCAGATGGTGATGCGAATGAGGGGTACGGTGCATTTCACATGGTGATGGGAATGCAGGGGAATGGTGCGGTTCACACACTCATGTATGGCACCATTACAATAGTGATATGAGGTGCACACACGGCAGGGATGTAGGGGTACGGTTCGCACAAGGATGACTATCAAGTATTTTTCATTGCATACTTTCATGTGCAGGCCCTAGGTGTGGCAACTAGTGATATAGCACAGGGCATCTTATTGTGTTGCACAATCGATGTGTGATGACCTGTGGACACATGTCATGTGTGATGGGGTACTATGTGGCACACAACACCTTGACACTTGTCCCATGTGTATCATTAGGCAGATTTTGTAATGCACTGCAACACTGGGATGTCACAGTCATCACTACTGGCACCTGTCTCCTGATGCCAGGGACTGGGGCACTTTGTCAACTGACATGTCACGCTAAGCATGACCCTATGTGACTATGTCAGGTGTGTGTAATGTGTTACATTGAGCTTTCTGTTTGTGTTCCGTAAACTGCATCTGCTGTTGGTGCATCTAACATGGGTCTGTGTTGAGATGGCAATGGTTTCACATCTAAGCACACCATGCCACATGTGCATTCCCACGGCTGTTGGGTCTGATGGCATCAGACATCATATTTTCCCAGGCATACATGTCTGCGTCGTGACAATGGCTGTGTTGTTATGTTGTCACGTGTACACCTTAATCGTAATGTGTTTGATATGTACATTTGACATTCCATGTGACCTGTGCAAGTGCCTTGCAGTCATCTGTCTGGATGGGATGACAACCTTCCACTGCAGGTCTGGTGACGTGTGTCACTCCAGTGATATCTCGGGCTGCTCACTCAGACCAGCTCAGCAGCTCATTTCAGGGCATGTCATGTTTATTTGTAAATCAACAGGTGTATCTGCCTCTTTTGTAGGAGTGCGAACAAGCTCGCATATGTGTCCTGGATGTATTGCACATGCCAGACTCCATAGTGACCTGATGTCTAGTAGCAGTTTTGCATGTGCTATGTACATTGCCATTGATGTTGGCTGACTTAATCTACATTTTTCCCAAATATGTCCTGCAGGGCACCGCCTCTACCAAGGCCATACCCAGACTTGGCTACCATGAGGGAACGTGCCTGCATCCGATTTTACAGATTCACTCAACAGTTGATTCAGGAGTTGACAAACAAGCTGGCACCACATCTCCAACCGCTACACAGGTATCCTACTGCGCTGACCCCCAGATAAAGGTGATAGCAGCCTTCCGTTTTTTTGCTACCGGTACATTTCAATTAACCATAGCTGATGTAGGTAGAATGTCACAGACAATGTTCAGCCGTGTCCTGTGTGATGTTTTGGCAGCCATGTTGGAGCACATTGATGAATTCATCACATTTCCAACTCCTGAAGAGTTGAGAGATGTCAAGGGTTATTTCTTTGCCCTGGGAGGGATGCCACATGTCATTAGGTCCATTGATGGGACACATGTGACTTTGGTGCCACCACAGGCACAGGAGCAGGCATACAGCAACCGTAAACCTTATCATTCAATAAATGCCCTTGTAGTGTGTCTAGCTAACATGTTGATTTTCCATGTTTGTGCACATTTTCCAGGATTGGCACACGATGCATTCATCATGAGGCGTAGCAGGGTGACACAAATGATGCTGCAGCTGTGCAATGAGCGGGCATGTCTTGTTGGTGGGTTGACTCTGTCCTGTGTGTTTCAGAATCTTTTGCTCTGCATCTCCTGACCCACTTATTTACATGATTTCTCTATGTAGGGGACTCGGGATATCCCAACATGCCATGGCTAATGATATCTCTCCGCAACCCAAGAACAGCTGTAGATCAGCGGTATAAGAATGCACACGGGCAGACCAGGCGAGTGATTGAGAGAATGTTTGGCCTCCCGAAGAGCCGATTCCGGTGCCTCGATAAGACGGGCGGATCCCTCCCATATGCACCAGACAAGGTCTGTAAGATCTTCTTTATGTGCTGCATGCTGCACAACATGGCAGTTGAGAAGGCAGTGCCACTCCTCCTGGATCCTGAGGAGCAGGAACATTCACCCGTTGAGGATGAAGGGCTTGGTCACGATGCAAGTGATGAGGAGGATGATATCCAGAGTCAGCTCATACACAACTTCTCATAATTGTGAGTCACTGGGAATGAGTGGGCAAGTTGGAGCATTGAGTGGCATGTGTTGCAATGTATGTGTCCAGCTGACTGTATGGATAGTGACTTTGATGTGTATTCTGATGTGTCACGCAAGTGCTGATGTCATGCCACACAGTAATGCGCAATTACTTTCCATTAAATTTGCATGTGTCCTACATTGTTCCGGTTTTGTAACTGACCATGTCTTTTTCAAAGATTTTTACCAGTGAACTCTTGTGTGTCTGTCATTCCCAGGTTGCTGTGCCTGATGTCTGTTCGTGTCATCTTAGTCCTCCTGCGATTCCTCATGATGATTGCTACGTGGGCTTAATCAGTGTTCCATGCACGGACATGTGTAATTGTCAGTTCGGGTAAGAGATCCAAACAGGCTGTTTGTTGTTGGTATGGTTTGTGAATGTATGGGAACTGTTTCTGAGCATGTTGTAATACCATGCATACATGTCTCATCACCATGGATCAACTTACAAGTTGCACCACTCCCATGACATGCCAGTCACCCTTCTTGACAGTCATCTGCAGTGGAGTGTGGACTCTGGTGAAGGAATCAATGTGTGTAAACCTTGCCCCTGACACATTGCGTATACCACGGCTTGACATTGTGTGGGACATCAAAACAACAGGCTCTATGGGGAATTGCAGTGTGCAGCAGGATGTGTTTGGCTCATCCAATTAATCTTGTGTGCCAGTACATTTTGATTTCCAATAACCATGTTGTGAAAGTGTGGGCCAGCGCATGTACCACATGTTCTACCAACTGTCCTGTGAGTCTGTTCGTAAGGATGCATTGCCATTTGTGCAGTATGTCATGTCACTGTCAAGTCGCTGACTCTGGGCCGGTGGAGAACATTGCTTTGCAAGCCTTCTCGGTAAGTGGCAGACAAATTTCTATTCCCATGAAGCCAAGAACAGTGTGCTGTTGACGTCACAATGTTGCGCTGTAGCAAATGTAAACGTGTGGCGCAACTCGGGTCCCGTTAATTCCAGGACTCTCCTGTGGCGTGCTGCATGGTAGGGGTGCTTTTGTGCCATCGCTCATCATTACTCTCTGTTGAGTTCAGGCCCAGCAGCTTGTTCTGTTTGGCATTTCAAAGCCCAGTTGGACGAACCGATGACTGGCTCTTGCGAGGCTTTTTGTGTTTCCCAAATTCCCTCCCTCGTTGGGCGAGCTTCTTAAGGCTCTTGCGGGGGATGTGTAATTTCCCTTCTTGAGCCTCACTGATTCCCTGGGGTAACTACGGATTGTTGGCTTTGTGTGAGTGGCGCTGCAGTGCATTTGGATATCGGTTTATTGGACCTTATTCATACACTGTGGTTTTCAGGATTAACGCATGGCTTTAATTGCCTTGAAGCAGCCTGCAGAGCGTTATCGCCCCTTCATATTGCTGCAATACTCTGCTACCTTTTATGTGTCTTCTGTGATCCCTGTGCTAGTTGCACAATCCTTGAAACAAGATAATAATGTGGGCCATTTCTTTTGCTACTCGTACAACATAATATTTGGTGTGTTATGGTGTTTCATCACCTTTCCATGTGCTATTAATTCATGGGGATTGTGCATCTCTGTTTCCACAGCAGGGGCTTGTAGTGCTCGTCCTGAAGTAAGCTCTAATTTCCCAGTTACGTGGCTGTTAAGAATTTTTTGGGTATGTTGAAAACTGCTGGATAAATACATGTAAACGTATGTGTTAGAAACGGGACCCTGGGTGGCCAAGACTCGCGTCAAGGTCAGTCAGGGATCACCATTCCTAAGGTCAGGGCAAGGGAGTCACACACCAAGGTAACCCCCGCTCACCCTCTAGGTAACGTGGCGCGAGCAGTCAAGGCTAAACTTGGAGGCGGTATGAGTTAAGTATTTGCGCACGCACCCCAGCAACAACACCCAAGGCCCTCCACAAAGAAAAACTCCACACAAGGATATATGAAAAAATAGCCTTTGTATTTATAGTAAACAAAACACATTAGATAACACACAAACTTTACAATGTGCCAGAGGCACGGGCAGAATTTACAAGGGAAATTATGTACAGGACAGGGCCACATTGACCACTGTCAGGGGTAGGCACTTGTTGGAAAATAATACTGGTAGGTATACACTTAGGACATAAACATAGAATGATTAGCACCAAAATTGTAAATGCAACACACATCCAGTAATCACTGGAACAGAGTAAAGACCTCCTACGCAACCCTAAAACACTGTAGGAAATTACGCAGGTAACTAGGACCCTATCATCAGGACCTAAGGAAGGAATACCAACACCTAAGCAATTCACTCTTAGCAAAGGGAAAGAAACCTAAACATAAAATGGGACATCAACAATCCTCTATGCAGGGCACACCTAACAAAGGGGATAAACATAAAATGGGACGTCAACAATCCTCTATGCAGGTCAGCAAAAGGGGATAAACATAAAGTGGGACGTCAACAATTGCACATAAGATATTAAAACACAGAGGTGCAGATTAGAACATTTTGCGCAAGAATCACATACACAGAAATCACATTGCGTGGGGTGCACATAGCACAACACTCAAAATGTCCCTCAGGCCAACTGGCCTCGAAAGGGGCGGAATGCCCTGAGTCTCAGTGTCAGGGGGTCTGCGCAGGCAGCACAAACCACAAGCCTAAACGTAGCAACTGTCCACTAAGTGCTGGACAGTTGTTAAACAGAACTGGGCAAACGTTGGAGCCAGGGGGGCTCAAGAACACAGTAGGCAAGGAGCCTCTCAGGGGCTCGCAAGGCAAATATGCAAATAGGGCTTCAGCGCTCTCAAAATAATGAAAAATGCCCTGAGCCTCTCAGGGCTCGTCACGAGTGTGGGCAATGAGCCTCGCTGGGCTCGTAGAACAACTGCGGGCAATGAGCCTCTCTCTGGGCTCTTGAGATCAGCGAACTGGCACCTGGAAGCCTCGTGGCTCATACAGCACAAATGGGGGGCATTGGAGTCCATCACGGGGTTACTCTGCATTCAAGAAAAATGCCCCCAGAGCCTCGTGGCTCTAAACAACTACGGGCGCGAGGTCGCGCTGCGGGGGAGGGGCGGACACCGACAATGTGTCCCGACGCCCCTCTCCCTCTTCCACGCACTCACCGGCTGTCTCGGGGCGGGCGGGGCTCCTCTTCAGTCGGGGAGCCTCCCAGCAGCAGCAGCGCGGGGCTCCTCTCCACACGGGGAGCCTCGCGGACACAGGAGCCGGCTTCCTTGGTCTCCCGCCTGGCCTCGTCTCTGCTGCACGCCGCCTGACTTCCGCCGGGGCCGCCATGGCAGCGCGGCCCTGGGGGTCAGGAGGCGGGACTTCCGGGTCGCTTCTAGGCAGCGGCCCGGCAACGGCTTGCGGTGCTTCTGGGATGCGGCGGTGATTTCTTGGGCAATGCCGGGTGGGCACCGGCTCGTAAATTAAAAGATAAAGTGAGGTGGGCACTCGCTCGCCAAAAATCGGCAAATCAGCTCTGATGCCGGGTGGGCACCGGCAATGTCGATAAAGCGCTCCCAAGCGCTCTGGGAGCAAAGGAGAAGCGCGCTCAGCGCTAAAAGGAAACAAAAGCGCGCCCAGCGCTATAAATCAAAGTCAGAGCGCCTCCAGGCACAGCAAAGCTCCAGCAGGGCCTGGAGGCAGGCAGAGGGGCAAGGCAGGGCCAGAGCCAGCACACTGGGTCTCCAGGCAGGGAGACAGCCAAGTGGCGGTCCTCTTGGCCCCAGCAGCAGTAACAGCCCCCTCTGGCAAGGATCCTGGAAGAAAACCAAAGAACGGACAATTTGTATGGGGACACAGCCCCTTCTTATACAGTAAAATCCCTTTGTCTCAGGGTGCAGGGTGGGGGAAAACCAGTCGCAGCTGGTTTTGAAGTACTCTGTTTACCTCAACCACCCTCTCTATTCACTGGCAGGGCTAGGGTCATCAGTCGCACTACAGGGGGTGGAGCCAGCATTGTCTGGGGAAAGTCCAGGCCCATCAGGGACCAGGTGCACTCCTCCCAAGCCATCAACATGCTAATCTCACACTCACCACCGAGCAGACCCATCCAGCCTTCCTGGAGCCAGGCTCACCAGCCAGCTCCAGCCAATCACACTGCAGGCATATTTTACAGTAATATGCCAAGTCCTAGAAATGGCATTTCTACACATGACGCACACATACCACATACACCATTGCGAAGCATTCATTCCCACGAACTCTCACATACCAAATTCGAGCATGCACTCCCCACGCATCAGGAACTACTAGGGACACAGACATTCCCCATGCACCCCTATGGGAGAGCAGGCCAGCCTAACTACATGCACGCACTTTACTCTGGGGCACAGAGAAAAAGTGTGCACAGACCAGAAAATCATCCACACAGATCACAGATCTAAAGCAAAAAGATTAGGGGTGAACCTGCCTTAAGGGCCAAGTCCAACACAACCCCCTTCCAGCCAAAACGCAGGGCAGACCAATCACCACCGTGATGGACTTCCCTGCTTGGGGCGATAAAACACAGACGCGGGCCCGCAACTGCAGGGACACCCTCCTGTTTTACGCCACTGTGAACCCCTGGGGTTCTTTCTAAAACTATGGTAGGGACTCACTGGATTACCCCACTGGTACTCTCCAGCTGCCCTCGGCCAGGACCAGACCCTAGGCCACCCAGGTGCCACTGGTTCCTGCCAACTCACCAAGTGGGGGGTAGTAACCCCTGGCACATAACAGCCATTTTCCACTCTTCCTGTCTGCAAGACAGGGCTAGACTGCCACTGGTTCTCCAGCCTAGGGTCTACAACCTTAGGTGGACCAGGAGTCTCAGGGAAGGCTCTCCTCCCCTTACCTCTTCTCCTAGAGTTCCTCCTCCTCCTGCGAGGGGTACCCTCTAAACACCATTCTCCCAACCTAGGGTTTAACCCCTCAGGTGGTACCGGGGTCAGAGGTGGGCTTTCCCACCCTCTGCACCCCCTTCCAGAGTCCTGCTCCCTCCCAACCGGGGCAGTACCAATGGAAAAAGAACTGGTCAGGACACTGATTACAGTGTCCCCACCCTTCAGGTCAGGCAAACCCTGAACCTGGACCTCCAACCTCCGGTCTAGGACCTTGGGTGGAATCACTGCCTGGCACTCCAGGACTTCTGGGGACTCACATCCTCTCCCCCAATCACTCCTTTCACTGGACTTCTGTACTCTCCCTCCTGGAGCAGTACTGCCAGACTCCACAACTATAGAAGCTCCGCTCACAGATGCTCCAGGTCCTCCACACACTAGGAGATCTCCCTCAAGTGGACTAACAGGTAAGCATAGGTCCCCACCCTGGTGTTCCCTGAAGAAACCATCCAGGCTCTGAGGCAGGGCTTCGGGCATCTGGGGACTCTCGGTCTCACACTCACTTCCGCTCCACTGAGACAGACAGCAAGCCCCTACACCCTCCTCACTATACTGAGACCTAGCTGGGCTACTCTCACCCTCCTCCACCACGCTGGGTTGGAGAAAACCTGACCCACTATTATTGGAATCACTCACTAGCGGCGCTAAGGAACCTCTTGCACTCTCCCAGCGCTCTGCTTCATCTGCAAGGTCCCAATGACAAAAACACTTCAACTTCAACAGGTGCTGACGCAACTCTGGACAAACAACACTGAGCAACTGCTCTTTGAGGAACATATTCACCACACCGTCCAGCTCATTGTCCGAGTTAGCCCTCAGCCAATCACACATTGCATCAGAACAGTCATCCACAAAATACCCCCATTTCTGGTGAGACGGTTTTCTAAGGTTCCTAAACCTCAACCTATTCTCCTCCTCTGGGGAAACAGGAACCATACTCGGGGAACTGGGAGTGGGACTGTCAACACCAACACTTAAAAAGCTGCCACCACTGGACTCCACCCTCCTTGGGGAATCCAGACAATTACAAATGCACTCAGGGGGTAACCTACTCTCTTGGGCTACCTTCTCCCTGAACAAGGCCCTCTCAGCCTCTAGCTTGGCAAGCTCCAGCCTGAGCTGTTCCATCACTAGCTGATGCTCCCTCTCTTCCTTCCTATCCAACCACTCCTCTGGGGACAGGGAAAGGGATGGGGCGCTGGTACTGACACTGGACCCAGCAAGGGACTCCCTATCTATGGGGTCATCACTATCTGCTGACATCCATCCACTGTCATCACCATCCAACTCACATTCATCAACAGAATCTTCAGGGCTCCCCACAGACTCACCACCCTCATGGCGTGCGGCCCGGGCCCTCTCTCTCTCTCTCTGTGCTCGAGATCCCACTGATCCTTTTGCCATTGGATCAGGCTGTCCCTAAGCTGGGACTGAGTAACCAACTCACTCACCTCTATGCCTCCCTTTTCGCAGAATCTGACCAGCTCTAATCTACTGTACCTAAACAGACTACAGAGATCAAAAACTGGCTCCATTTTGGCGGACGTCCTCAAGAAAAGTTTGACACAGGGAACCTGGGGGTCTGAGCTAAACAGGAGAATACAATCACAAAATTCAGCAAGATTCCTATCTCAGAGAACTTGCACTCCACTGTCCAGTGTAACACAACACTCATTCACACACAACCCTCCCCTCGGACTGGTGAGGCAGTTTCTACCACCCCTGATTTTCTCATCCTGACCACACGCGACACAGGTACCAAACTCTGGGAGCAGGGCGGGGAACAAGGTACTGGACAAAATACAAAATGACACCTTTCAGGAGAAGCAAAACTGAACTTCACCTAAAAAACAATAATCCCCAAATGTGGTTATCTAAAAATGTAGAGCTTTGAAGTGTGGCCTGTCGCCACTGTGGTACAGTGCAAACACAAATCCTTATCCTCACCGCTTGCCGCCAATGTTAGAAACGGGACCCTGGCTGGCCAAGACTCGCGTCAAGGTCAGTTAGGGATCACCATTCCTAAGGTCAGGGCAAGGGAGTCACACACCAAGGTAACCCCCGCTCACCCTCTAGGTAATGTGGCGCGAGCAGTCAAGGCTAAACTTGGAGGCGGTATGAGTTAAGTATTTGCGCACGCACCCGAGCAACAACACCCAAGGCCCACCACAAAGAAAAACTCCACACAAGGATATATGAAAAAATAGCCTTTGTATTTATAGTAAACAAAACACATTAGATAACACACAAACTTTACAATGTGCCAGAGGCACGGGCAGAATTTACAAGGGGAATTATGTACAGGACAGGGCCACATGGACCACTGTCAGGGGTAGGCACTTGTTGGAAAATAATACTGGTAGGTATACACTTAGGACATAAACATAGAATGATTAGCACCAAAATTGTAAATGCAACACACATCCAGTAATCCCTGGAACAGAGTAAAGACCTCCTACGCAACCCTAAAACACTGTAGGAAATTACGCAGGTAACTAGGACCCTATCATCAGGACCTAAGGAAAGAATACCAACAACTAAGCAATTCACTCTTAGCAAAGGGAAGGAAACCTAAACATAAAATGGGACATCAACAATCCTCTATGCAGGGCACACCTAACAAAGGGGATAAACATAAAATGGGACGTCAACAATCCTCTATGCAGGTCAGCAAAAGGGGATAAACATAAAGTGGGACGTCAACAATTGCACATGAGATATTAAAACACAGAGGTGCAGATTAGAACATTTTGCGCAAGAATCACATACACAGAAATCACAATGCGCGGGGTGCACATAGCACAACACTCAAAATGTCCCTCAGGCCAACTGGCCTCGAAAGGGGCGGAATGCCCTGAGTCTCAGTGTCAGGGGGTCTGCGCAGGCAGCACAAACCACAAGCCTAAACGTAGCAACTGTCCACTAAGTGCTGGACAGTTGTTAAACAGAACTGGGCAAACGTTGGAGCCAGGGGGGCTCAAGAACACAGTGGGCAAGGAGCCTCTCAGGGGCTCGCAAGGCAAATATGCAAATAGAGCTTCAGCGCTCTCAAAATAATGAAACATGCCCTGAGCCTCTCAGGGCTCGTCACGAGTGTGGGCAATGAGCCTCGCTGGGCTCGTAGAACAACTGCGGGCAATGAGCCTCTCTCTGGGCTCTTGAGATCAGCGAACTGGCACCTGGAAGCCTCGTGGCTCATACAGCACAAATGGGGGGCGTTGGAGTCCCTCACGGGGAACTCTGCATTCAAGAAAAATGCCCCCAGAGCCTCGTGGCTCTAAACAACTACGGGCGCGAGGTCGCGCTGCGGGGGAGGGGCGGACACCGACAATGTGTCCCGACGCCCCTCGCCCTCTTCCACGCACTCACCGGCTGTCTCGGGGCGGGCGGGGCTCCTCTTCAGTCGGGGAGCCTCCCAGCAGCAGCAGCGCGGGGCTCCTCTCCACACGGGGAGCCTCGCGGACACGGGAGCCGGCTTCCTTGGTCTCCCGCCTGGCCTCGTCTCTGCTGCACGCCGCCTGACTTCCGCTGGGGCCGCCAATGGCAGCGCGGCCCTGGGGGTCAGGAGGCGGGACTTCCGGGTCGCTTCTAGGCAGCGGCCCGGCAACGGCTTGCGGTGCTTCTGGGCTGCGGCGGTGATTTCTTGGGCAATGCCGGGTGGGCACCGGCTCGTAAATACTACAAACAGCACGGGCAATGCCGGGTGGGCACCGGCTCGTAAATTAAAAGATAAAGCGAGGTGGGCACTCGCTCGCCAAAAATCGGCAAATCAGCTCTGATGCCGGGTGGGCACCGGCAATGTCGATAAAGCGCTCCCAAGCGCTCTGGGAGCAAAGGAGAAGCGCGCTCAGCGCTAAAAGGAAACAAAAGCGCGCCCAGCGCTATAAATCAAAGTCAGAGCGCCTCCAGGCACAGCAAAGCTCCAGCAGGGTCTGGAGGCAGGCAGAGGGGCAAGGCAGGGCCAGAGCCAGCACACTGGGTCTCCAGGCAGGGAGACAGCCAAGTGGCGGTCCTCTTGGCCCCAGCAGCAGTAACAGCCCCCTCTGGCAAGGATCCTGGAAGAAAACCAAAGAACGGACAATTTGTATGGGGACACAGCCCCTTCTTATACAGTAAAATCCCTTTGTCTCAGGGTGCAGGGTGGGGGAAAACCAGTCGCAGCTGGTTTTGAAGTACTCTGTTTACCTCAACCACCCTCTCTATTCACTGGCAGGGCTAGGGTCATCAGTGGCACTACAGGGGGTGGAGCCAGCATTGTCTGGGGAAAGTCCAGGCCCATCAGGGACCAGGTGCACTCCTCCCAAGCCATCAACATGCTAATCTCACACTCACCACCGGGCAGACCCATCCAGCCTTCCTGGAGCCAGGCTCACCAGCCAGCTCCAGCCAATCACACTGCAGGCATATTTTACAGTAATATGCCAAGTCCTAGAAATGGCATTTCTACACATGACGAACACATACCACATACACCATTGTGAAGCATTCATTCCCACGAACTCGCCCATACCAAATTCGAGCATGCACTCCCCACGCATCAGGAACTACTAGGGACACAGACATTCCCTATGCATCCCTATGGGAGAGCAGGCCAGCCTAACTACATGCACGCACTTTACTCTGGGGCACAGAGAAAAAGTGCGCACAGACCAGAAAATCATCCACACAGATCACAGATCTAAAGCAAAAAGATTAGGGGTGAACCTGCCTTAAGGGCCAAGTCCAACAGTATGGAACAGCATCCTTTGTAAGTGTGTAGTAATGTCCTTGTTCGATCCTAAGATCTAGTAGCACTTTCATTACTGTGATCACAACTAGGATATAGTGGCTGTTGTTTTCATTTTCATTTACAGGTGTAACTGTTACATGATTTGTCATGTGGTATTCAGTGATTCAGTGACAAGAAGTGTTGAATCCTTATGCTTGTTTACCTTTGTTTCAGATCTCCCTCCCTGCTGTTCCCTTTCTTTCCTTCCCTCGCCTGATCACCCTTTTGAGTCTGTCTCTTCTACTCAGACCAAGGCACTATCGGGAGATGGACCACTTTGAGCATCAAACGTTTCAGAGGATTCAAGGCCCTGACAGTCACAGGCAGTCCTGTGCACATAGGTTCACCAGCAGTACAGGTATACTCATTACATGACTGTTCTTTTCTTCTGAGCAATTGCACTGGTCATGGACATTGGCTCATGCAGCATGGCCTCAACACATACTTGATCCGTTTGTGTAGTAAATGTGTTCACAACACAACAATGTGCCTCATCACTGTCACTGCATATCTCTTGCCACTTTGCATGCTTCATCTATGGTCTAATTGATGAAGATTGTGCATATGGGAGTATGTGTACTTTGGAAAAATGCATGCAGTTATTCATGGTTAATGATCCCTATTGTGCATGCAGTACTTGGTTGTATATGTATTTGTACAGGTTGCTACCCACAGCGGGCAGGCAACACCTGCTGACGCTGTGTATCCTGGGTGCAGCTTGGCCTTTTGGTGCCTGATCCTGTGCCCGTCAGTTTTGGTGATTGTTGATCCATTTTCTTTGAGTGGCCCATGAGTATCCAGACACTCCACCCTTTCCATACACCTGTTACACTGTGCCTTTCTATCCTCCTTGTCTTTGTGTGCTACTTTTTGCCTGGTGTCTCACCCCTTCAACTGTCAGGTGTTCACTCATTCCTGCTGCTGCCTCCCCTGCTGCACTGCGGCACCGCACCACCGAGTGCCCAGATTTTTCCACCCACACACCTCCCAGAAGCTCCTCCACCTATTCTTAATGCAGGCAGCAGCTTGTCTGTGCCACTGTAGCGCCACCTCCATGCCAATGGCAGGACCGTCACCGCACGTCAGCACCTGCAACGTGCACAGTGCAAGACCCTCTGGTCCTTGCATGACCCACGTAACACAACAGACTCATGCTCCAGCCCCCCTCCAAACAATGAACAACAGACAATCAACCACCCGCTATCAGGCAACCCCTAAGCACACACACGACAGCCTCACATGCTGTGTGTGCAACTTCTACTGCCTACACCGCGCTGACCCACCTCACAGACCATGTCCGTACAACCAGGTCATGTGCCTCCTACTGCACACCTGCTCCATCCACCAGCACGCCATTGGACTCTGTTGCCTCCTTAACATAACAGCCCCACACATTGCCTTCATTACAGTAACCTGGTTGAACGCATCCTCAGCACACAACTTCAACATTGCCATCACAGACTGATACAAGATCACCGCCAGGCCCGCACTAACAATCCAGGAGGATGAATTGCAATTAATTCTGAAGTAAGCCCTCAGAGTCACATACAACAACAGGGACACTCTCAGCATTGTGAAGCACCTGTACTTCATGTTTTACACCAACACCCTGACCATCCCCAGTCTAACACTCATCTACAGATCTCCAGGCCTACACCCACAATTCTGCTAAGCCATCAACAACTACATCAGCACGCAGGCCCTCACCTACACAGGCTATATGTGGCAGAGGGACAGCAACTTCTGGCAAGAAGACAACCACACCACCATCCTTCATTGGTACATCAACATTTTCATTCAGTTCTCTGACAAGCAACACACTGCCCCACACTCCGCTACAGATGCCCCATAGATGCTTGACCTAAGTCACCACAGACGAGCTGTGTGGCACCCTCGCCCAGGACACTCCAAGGAACGCCAACGCCACACCCTGCAACCTCACACACTGGATCAGCGACTGATCCAACACTCTTGGCACATTGGCGGACTTTCCTGTGAAGTTCAACAACAGGTAATCCACCTGGGACAAGGCAGACTTACTGGACTCATACAGGTCTAGCCGGACTCTTGTGTAAACCTTGCAAAACAAACATACATAAGTTACCTTTCAGCCCTGAAACCCGCCACACACAGACATCACCATATCATCAGCACAGACAAGAAGACATTCTTCAGGTAGGGCATAGGCACCAACACACACAACATCAAGGAGCTCATAAGCATCGTCTGTGAACTATCTAGCCCCAGCTGTCCATCCAAAAGACATCCCACCCTTGCAAGGCCAAGGAGATCCCTTGCAACATTCTACCACTGCAAGCTCATGGACGTACATGACAGCCTCACCACACAGAGGCAGACAGCGCTAGTATCCACGGGACATACCCCCGTCAGTTCCTGGACTCCCGTCAGCAGCAAAGACACCACCCGGCTCATGTACACAATTCACTCTGGCTCTCCTTCAGGACCTTTCCCACACAACATCTCTCACAGCATACCCCATTCTTGAGCCCACCTCCGGCATGTCATGAATGTCTCCTTTTAGTATGCCACATTCCATGGTAGCTGGAGGCATGCAGACACCAAGGCTCTTCTTTAACAATGGAAGGCAGTACCGCAGGATCGCCAGGAACATCACCCTGCTTCCCTACCCAGCAAATGTCATGAATAAGGCATTCAACAAGCAACTGACCATCTCCCTCCAAGCAAACACCTCCAGGCAACCCGCCCCAGTCCATCTTCCACAGTCATCACCCCACTGCAACAGCCCTCATTGCCACCACCAACGACATCTTGAACCCTGCTCAACAATGGTGAGACCACCACCCTCACCCCCTCGACCTCTCAACGGCATTCTACGCCATGTGCTACCACACTGTCAGATCACACATCTCTAACACTGGGATCGAGAGGAGGGCCCAGGATGAAATCGACAAGTACCTCACCAGTAAGGCCGAGGGAGTCCGCTTCCCCCTTCAGCACGTAGAGTACTGGGGTCATCAGGCCCATGCACCAGGGCTCATCTCTCAGCATCACAATCTTCAATCTCTCCATAACCCCCCTCTCCACCATTACATGCGCACACGACCTCATCATCATGTCCTATGCTATTTACACCCAGCTGCTCCTCACCCTCACCAGAGACCCAGCCACTCCCAGATCCAACCTTCAAGAGGGCATGAGGTGCCTTGACAAATGGATGAACATCAGACACCTGGGGCTGGAATTGGACAAGCCTTTGGTCATCATCTGAGGATTGTCCCCTTACAGCTGGGACAACTCCTTGTGTCATACCGGCCTGGGCAGCACGCCAACACACAGTGCCCATGCACACAAGCAGGTGTTCATCCTACACTCCTTGCTCACATTAACCATGCAACTCAACACAATTTCTACCTCATGCTGCAACTCCCTCCGCATGCTGCAAATGATATTCAGATAGATCCACTCCTAGGCAAAACAGACATTCACCCAGGTCCATGACACCAGCCGACTCAACTACGGCAACGCCCTCTACGCAGGAACATCAGCCAGACTACAGGAGGACTTGTGCACATCCAGGGTGCATCCGCACACCTAATCCTCAACATCCCCTGCCACAGCCACATGACCATCCACCTGAGATACTTACAATAGGCTCACTGTCAACTGCAGGATCACCTTCAGACTCCTCAGCCACACCCAGGAGGTACTCCACAACCCCAGCCCCAAAGACGAACATGGACGCCTCCCATCCAACACCCCATTGCCCCAACTCCGTCCAGCCAACCTTGCCCTGGTCACCATCCATCACATCCACAGTACAACTGCATGCGTGAGATAGTTCTCCCACCTCACCAAACAGACCTGGTACTCCCTCCTCCCCGGGCACCTCCACATGACCCATGACCTCTATGGCTTCATAAAACTCTTCCAAAACTGTCTGTCCGAGCAGTATGGCAAGCCCAACCCCCTCAGCAGCTTGAAACCATCACAGGTGAGTATTGCGCTCCAGGTATGTATTTGATTATACATTGTGACCTATGTGTGTCCTCGACCAGACTCAAATCCCAGTGTAGGGATGGCATGAGTTTGTTCAACACTCTGGCATATTTTTGACATATCCCCACACGTATGTTGTTGACTCATGCTAAATGACAGCAACACCAATTTTACTTGTGATTGTGTTGTTTTCAATGTCTGTCTTGTGCGTGAAATATGAGTGAGTGATAGGTGCTGTACAAAAATGGCGGGAATCCAAAGTTCCCAGAGGGAGATGTGATGCCTTGCAGTTTGAGTCAACAGAGTTCAGACCACAATGCTTGGCATCATTGTTCAGACTGCAACCAGAAAGTCCATGTGGGACAGTAGGACAGTCAATGAGATGATGCTGTTGCACACAAGGTCATGGTGCCAGACCAGGTGACCTGGGAGATGCGCATGGCCAGCTGCCTCTCACTGTCTTTTCCGTGGATGACCCACTTTCCTTGGGAGACCCTTATATGCAGGCCTTGACGATGCATGGGACGCTCCATCGGATGATTCCTCCTCTTCCTCCCTCCGTGTGCCTGGTGGCGGTCTTCGCCTAGATGTTTCTTGTCTGGTGACACAGGGAGGGTGCTCCATGTTGTCAGTGATCTGACTGAGTGAATGGCTTATGTCTCTTTGTACCGCCAGGAGCTCAGCCAGTCTTGCCTCTACCCGTCCTTGGTGTTGTTGTTGACTGGCGTGTTGCTCGGCCTGCAGGTTTTTATCTCTGTGGGGGTCCTCACTACCTGGCTGATCTCCCTGGTGTCACGCTGGTATGCCTCCATGATGTTGCGTAGTTGAAACATACTATGCCTTCCAGCTGGCTGGCCAGATTCACGCCTCCATCGGGTGCCACTCCCACCACCCCTGCCCACACGAGCCTTGCCTGCCCTTGTGGGCACATCGGGTGGACAGGACCCCTGAGGGATGGCAGTGGTAGTGTTGTCTGCCACCTCCTGGGTGCCCGGCGAACCTTGACCCTCATTGTCAGACTAGCTCAGTTGTTGACTGTGGGCAGGGCTCCGAGATGTTTGCTGGGATGTGGAAGAATGATGGTGGTGGTTGGCGCAGATGTTCCTGATCCAGCTGCTGCACGGGTTTGGGCACCAGAGGTGCCAGGTTGGTTGGGGTCATCCGTGAAGTGGTGAGAGGCGTCGCTGTCGGTGGAATGAGGGTCCTGCGGAGCTTGGGACTGTGATTCATCTCCCCATTGTTGGGGGTAGATTTCACACGTTGCCCTGTGGGTGTGAGAGACAGACAATGTTAATGTCATTTAATGCAAGATCCATTTTTCATTCACATTGTAGTTGGCACGGTTCCACCTGGTAGTTGTCTATGCTTTGGATTGTCCTCAATGTTCACTTGTGGATGGGTATTTGGTGGGGTCAGATTGATCTGTGCTCAGGAGTCATTGACATGTGGGGGCATATTTACAATAACTGGCGCAGCCCTGCATATCAGCAGGGATTGGCCAGTCATTGTGCACCACAGCTATGCCAGCATGGATGCGACACATTTACAATGCAGAACACCATGGGGGAATAATTGTACAGCTGTGTCACTCATCTGTGCTGTAGGAGTGGCACATTGCTGGAGTTGTGTCACCGGCCCAATGCAGCTCCAGCAATGCTCTGTGGGGCCCTATATGCACAATGCTGCATCAATCCTTACGACTGCTTCAAGCATGCACTGTGTTTGATGCAGCATGTGCTTAAAAGTGACTGAGTGAAATCTTGTAGG
Organism: Lissotriton vulgaris; assembly: GCF_964263255.1. Taxonomy (NCBI): domain Eukaryota; kingdom Metazoa; phylum Chordata; class Amphibia; order Caudata; family Salamandridae; genus Lissotriton; species Lissotriton vulgaris. Next base: position 874,319,064 of record NC_141694.1, read on the forward strand.
TTTTACTCAGCCACTTTTGTGAGGCGTTGCTGCTCAGGAACGCCCACTCAACACCCCCCCCCCCCCCACGCACAAGTACGCTTACTTCTGGTGCAGGGTTTTAGAATGTGACACATCTCCCAGATGCGTCACCTTGTAAATACACAGCACCATGGCACCACTTTTGTGCGGCCGCTGAGTCACAAAGGTGACGCTAGGGCGGCGTGGAAGAAATGCAAGGGGCTTGTGAATCTGCACCTTGCATTTCTTGCTTGGATGCTTCTGCAAATCTGGATTGGTTTTATTGTGTTACATGACCACTGTGACAGTGGGGCACTCCATTGCCTGTCCCAGGAGGGTATGTTTGTGTAAGGGGTGTGTGACAGGCCGTGCTGGTAGTTGCAGTCTAATTTGGAACTGGGTCTCCCTCGTGGTGTGGCTGTCGCCATGGAGCATTCTGCCATGACAGTGGTTGTGAGTTCCTGTCAAATATATCTGACCTTGTTGTCCTGGTGTTTGTCTTTGCACTGGTCCCAGGGAACCTTGTGCTGCCTACACCAGGGCCCAGTGCCAGCTATCTTGTCAGTACTTTCCCACTCTCTGTGCATTGAGCATGGTGCATGGGTGTATACCTGGGCCACATGGGATGAGGGCAATTGGGCATGGGCGTCCATAGAAATGTTTCTAGTGGTGGGCAATTTTTTAACTTCATCACCATCCCCCTTCACCCTTTTCACCACTGCCTTGCACCCTTCTCCCACTCCCCCATGCACCCTTCTCAACCTCTCCCTTGCACCCTTCCCCCCCTTGCACGCTTCTCGCCCTCCCCCTTGCACCTTTCTCCCCCTCCCCCTTGTACCCTACTCCACCTCTGCCTTGAACCCTTTTCTACCTTGCACCCTTCTCCCTTCTGCCTTGCACACTTCTCACCCTCCCCCTTGCACCCTTTTGCCCCTCCCCCTGCACCCTGCTTCTCTTCCCCCTTGTACCCTGTGCCACCTCTGCCTTTCACACTTTTCTACCTTGCACCCTTCTCCCCTCTGCCTTGCACACTTCTTGACCTCCCCCATGTACCCTTCTCCCCCTACCCTGCTCCCCCTCCTCTTTGTACCCTGCACCACCTCCGCCTTGCACCCTTTTCTACCTTGCACCCTTCTCCCTTCTGCCGTGCACCCTTCTCGCCCTCCCCCTTGCACCCTTCTCACCCTCCCCCTTGTACCCTGCTCCCCCTCCCCCATTCACCCTTCTCCCCCTCCCCTTGCACCCATTTCTCCCTCCCCTTTGCACCCTGCTCCCCCTCCCCCTTGTACCCTGTGCCACCTCCGCCTTGCACCCTTTTCTACCTTGCGCCATTCTCCCCTCTGCCTTGCACACTTCTCCCCCTCCTCCTTGCACCCTTCTCCCCCTCCCCTTGTACCCTGCTCCACCTCTACCTTGTACCCTTCTCCCCCTCCCCCTTGCACCCTTCTCCCCCTCCCCCTTGCACCCTTCCCACCCAATGGAGGGGGCTGCCACCTGGAACAATGTCACCATTTCAAAAGCATGATGGACTAGGTCCGGCCGTGACTGGGCCCACACGAGATGCACTGGCGATCCAGGGGTGCCCCCTCCTGCGGACCCCCATGCAATTGGGTCTGATTTAGAGTCCCACAATGCATTTTGTGACACCCACCCTCCCAGCGTCCATTTTTGGGTCTGTGCTTCCTGTAGCATGGGACATGGCATGGCCTTGCTTTCTCAATGGGGCATACACATGTTTGTGGCATTAGCGTTGTTTTTTAATGTAGTTGTGGGTCGGTGAGCGCTAGGGGGTTGGTGCAAGCATTTTTTGTACTTAGGGTGTTGATGCCATTACCCCCATGTTACATAAGTTGTTTGTGTACTCAGCAGGCTCTACGACTCCTTCAATTCCATGTACTCCCACCGGCGGTAGTAGGGCCATCACCTTCTCCTCCCTGGGCTGGTACTGTACTGGTCTGCGGGGAACTCCACCTCCAGTGTGCTGGCTCTGTTGGTACTTCTTGTCCATCTTCCTCTTGATCATCCTCCGCAGATCGTAACACCTGGCCTGGCAATCCTTCCTTGTGCGTCTGATGGGTGCAACAGCATTCACCTTATTGACTATCCTGTCCCACAGCTGTGTTTTCTCCGCTATGCTGGTCTGTCTGACCAATGCGCCAAACAGCTGTGGCTTGAATCTGATGACTTCATCTACAAGGATCTCCATCTCCTCCATTGTGAACTTTGGATTCTTGTGTGCGGACATGGTGTGGGGTGACGGGGTGTATGGATGTGGATGTGTGGGTCTGATTGGGAAGGGGGGTGTGGGTCAGAATGTGATTGGGGGTATGTGTGAAGGTGGATGTATGCAGTTTGTGGTGTGTTGTCAGCGTGTCTTGCTAATTGTGTCTGTTGCAAAGGATCATGGTTTGTGTGTGTGGGCCCTTTTTATTGGTCCATTTGTGGGTGGGGCTTAGTTTGAATTTTTGATGGGTGTGTTATAAAGGGTGTTTCTGAGTTAGACCCTCTGTTTGCCTGTTTGGATCTGGCCAGGACATTCATTTCCATGGTTTGTACACTGGAGATGTGTTTTGGGGTGCTGTGCGAGTCGTTTTCACCCTCCTTGTGCTGTTTTACAGTGTCCGCGTGGTTCAGTACGGCTCGTTTACTTGTATTTGCTTCTGTTTATTTGTGTGTGCAACGTGACGTTGTCACGGTACGAGTCGTTTTGTACATCCTTGTGCTGGTTCACAGGGTTTGTGTGCACTTCGTTCAGGGGGGGTTCGTATCTTATTGGATTTTGTGGATCGCTCATATGTGATGCTTTTACAGGGTTCGCGTGCACTTCGTTCGGGGGGTTTCGTATCGTATTGGATTTTGTGGGTCACTCATACGGGACGTTTTTATGGGGTTCGCGTGCGTTTCGTTCAGGGGGGGTTTGTCTCGTATTTGATTTTGTGGCTCGCTAATATGCAAAGTTTTCCGTACGAATCGCAGCTCATACGTCACGTTTTCCATTCAAATCACATTCTGTTTCCTAGGTCTGGATCGTACTTGTCGGTTCGTACAGCATGTTTACGATTCGTACGGTTTTCCTTCAGGGTCCATTTCGTACAGTTTTTCCCTTGTTTTTCGTACGGTTCGCTAAGATTCGGACGTATTTTTTACCTACGGATCGTACTGCGCGATTCGGACGGATTAGTACAATTCGTACGGAAACGGCTACGAATACGATTCTTCGTACGGATTTGTTTCCTGAATTGGAACCAACCCCTTAGTGTTAATAATTTTATTAATTTTACAACTTTAAAAAAAATCATAAATGTAATTTTCTTTTCTAAAAATTGACCTAATTGTACACATTTCGCACTGTGTTTTTTTTTATATTGCATGTTAATTTAATGGGGTTAGCTTGAAAAAGCTGTTTTCTTCAGGTACAGCTAACAACTGCCACTGATTAGAATAATCAAGTTTTGGTGTTAATCTTTCAGGAATACATTTTTGATTAAATGATGAGGGCCAGCTGATTTATGCAATTCCTTAGCCACTGTGTTTAGTGTGCTATGATTCTGCTCGAATAACTATGGGCCTCATTAGGATGGCGGATGGACTGGAGTCCATCCGCCATCCTGGTGTAAACCGGGACGTCCGCCATGCAAGCACCAGTCCCGCACAACCGATCAAGATGCGATCATGGTGGTCGGATCCTGCATTTTAACATTGCAGCGGATGTTGCTGACAGCAGCACCCGCGGCGATGTAAAATACCTTGTTGTGCATTTCACAGCACTACGTGGCAGGCACCACACAGTGCCTGCCATGTAGTGCTGTGAAATGTAGGGGGGTACCGTGGGTACCCCCCAAGTGCACACTCATCTCCCCAACACAAAGGGTGCCTGCAACCGGCCCCATCAGGAAGCCCCACCCGCCTCGCCGCCATGGAAAGGCCTGCAATCTCAAGCATCCTAATTTGGTGGACGGTATCTGCTAGGCACCGCCACCATTTAGGGCTTTCGGATCCGTCCGCCAGGCAATCTTTCAGATTGCTTTAGGTGGACCCGTGGTGGGCGGTTTTTGCATCCGCCACGGTCCGAGCGTGAGTCCCTCCGCCATCATAATGTGGCGGGGGAAATCGATGTACGATTGCTAAAAGACCGCCATTAGAAGGTTGGCGGTGACGGGCCTTCCGCAATCGTAATCAGCCCCTAAGTTTCTTTATTTATGAACACGAATTAATAGAATGGCTTAACTCCGAAATGAAGATGTTTAGTGAATGACATGACAGATATGTGTGTATTTAAAGGCTATGAAATTACCTGCGAAATGCTTTTGACTACTAACATACACATGAGTTTCGGTGTGTTCCCTGCATTTTGTATGGCCACACCTAACAACCCACTTTTTCCACCCCTCACACTAAGCACTCACCTGTGGACAATCCAACCTAGGGACCTATTAGGATGACGGGCGGACTTTAGTCCGCTTGCCATCCTCCCGGTGCTGGGACCGGCCGCCAGATGTGCGGCGGTCCCACGCCACTGATTAGAATGCGACTGCATTCCGAATTTTGCATATTTGACATCGCGGTGGCAATGCCAAATGAGCAAGTGTGTATACTCATGCACAACGTGGCATGGCATCGCCGTCATGGAAAGGCCTTTCAACCAATGCATTATAATTAGGATGGCGGTGCCTTCTAGGTACTGCCAAGATATTGTGACCCAGCTCCGCCCGGCCGGTAATCGTAACAATTGCCGACCGGCGGAAAAGCGGCAGACTTTTCGTCCACTGCGATACACCCTGCCATGATAATATGTTGGGGGGTAATTCAGGTTGAGATGGCGGGTGGATCACCACCACAAGGCTGGCGGTGGCGATCCGCCCACCATCCTAATGACCCCCATAATGTCAGACTCTCCATGAACTTTCACCTGCAAGTGTAAAGGCCCACAGATCCTGATGCTGGTATCATGATTTCACCATTTAGGCCTGCACTTGACTTATTTGTCCACTTAAATTTTACTGATCTCACAAAAAAAGATATAAATATTTTTTCTTTTTATTTACGGGTCAAACTCAGATTGGCAAATACATATATTTTTTTAAGCAGCTGCATAATGTTGTAGGTGCACACATGCACATTTTAACGCGCCTACAACATTTTGCAGCCGGCTGCGTCACAAGTTTTTTTCTCTTGTTCAACCATACCGCATAGCACTAGCGATAGTAAGGCAAGACTTATTAGCTTTGTCAATGCTTATTATTCTTTCTCACTATGCAGGCTGCTTTCTATTTTTCCCATGACAGCAGGTACTTTGATAAAAATAAGGAAAAGACTGATGGCAAGCACGCCTTACCCTGGCAGCGTGGCACACCAATTGACACTTTCTTTTTATGAAAACAAACTAGGATCTCTCCTCAGAAAAAAAATGCCCCTGGCCTGCCAGCATTGAAGGCATCCAACAGTTTAGTCGACATTGGCTCCGCCGTTGGAGAAAAAATTCATCACTTGAATTTTCTGTGAGGCATGGGAAACTAATTGGCCAACAAGATAGCTGTCGACTTTTGATTATTCATGCGCTCAGATTTATAGAGTGGAGAATACCTTTTTGAGTGAGCAAACGTATATTCGCAAGTCGAAATGTACATTTCTGAACGCAAAGGTGCATTTGTTTTGTTCAATGTTTCTGTGTTTTAAGTGGTTAATGAACTGTGCTTTGTATTGGTTTACTTACGTACTGTGCATGTTGTCATTCCTGAGTGGTTTTCTAAGAAGCGTAGTGGTAACTCTGATTATGCTGCAAAATTAAACTAAGTAGCATATTAGCTTTTCTGTATCCTTGTGTATAGGTTATGACGTTTGTTCTTTTTTTATGTCACCAGGTTATAAACATAGGTGTTTGACCAGAATTAGTCTGAAGGAGGCAAACTTCATGCGGGAAACTGAAATCTAATGGGCTGATTAGGATGGCGTAAGGTTCCCAACCGCCGTGCCGGCGGTATCGATCGTCACGCCATCGTAACCTGAAATTCCCACCACCATATTATGATGGCGGTGGGTAACACGGTGGACGGAAAGCCCGTCTGCCGCTTTTCGGGCGGTCGGCAATCTTTACGATTGCCGGCCAGGCGGAGCAGGGGCACAAATATGGTGGCGGTGCCTAGCAAGCACAGCCATCCATATGAGGATATAGAGCATTTGCAGACCTTTCCATGGCGGCGATGCCACCATGGAAGGGCTGGCGGGGATTTGCTTTGGGGGCCCGTTGCGGGTCCACAGGGGGAGTGAGGGTTGCACTTGGGGTTACCTATGGCACCGTGCAGTGACTGCCACGTTGTGCATGGCAATGCACAACACGGCATTTTACCATTGCGGCGGGTGCTGCAGTCAGCAGCACCCGCCGCAATCTTAAAATGCCAGATGCAACTGCCGCGGTGGCAGTCGCATCATAACTGGGGTGGCGGGACCGCCGCATGGCAGGCGGGCCGTTCCGTTACCTCAAGGTTGGCGGGCGGACATCTTCATAGACCCCTAAGTGTGACCATTTACTAGGTGACTGTCACATGGAATGTGTCAGGTAATAGGCAGTAATTTCTCAAAATAAATGGGCTGCAGTTTGGTAATAGTATAGTATAGTATAGTATAAACCATTTTGTAACGCGCTCTGTTACTGGAGAGTATCCTGGCGCGGGGGAAAGACAGAAAGGCAAAGAACAAGACATCGAGGGATCCTCCTAGACTGCACTCTTGAATAGGTGAGTTTTCAGGTGTTTTTTGAAGGCAGCCACTATCGGCGTGGAGCGTAGATGGAGAGGGAGGGCATTCCAGGCTCGAGCCACCACAACAGACAGCGACTGGCCGCCCAGTCTGGCACGTTTAAAACGGGGAAGGGACAGTTTAAACAGAGAGGCGGATCTCAGGGTGCGTGCCGGGATATACCTTGTGAATCTCTTCCTCAAGTACGAGGGGCCCTGGTCATAAAAGAAATGTGACTATTGCATTATTGAATATATGTTTCCCAGTACATTATCATGTTTTATTTGGTCATATATATTTTCACTGATGTGGCATTATTAGGATTGGCCTCTGACCAGTATATTCTGGCCTGGATGATATTTTTATTTTTAACAGGTAAAGGGCTAAAATAAAATCTGGAAAATTATTAAAATACAGTGTTCCATCTTTTAAATATAGGTTTATAGCAATATAGACGATATGGAAACATCTTAAAGGAACATTACAGCTGTCCAAACTATCCCTAAAGGAATGTTAAAGCAAATAGAAGTAGATTTGTTGTGTCAAAAGTGCAGTGTATTCTATACAAACTGTTTCGAGTATAACTTCTGGTATTTCAAGAGCTCCAAAACATTCACAAATTGTTGTTGTTCTTCTCTGCAGAGTACAGTTAACCCTTTTTTATGTGCATGTGTTTCAAGCCGCAGAAGAAAATAATCCCAAAAAATAACCAAATATGCAAGCAATAAGAAAAGAATAGTATATCAATTAGATCAAAGCTGATTATAAAGCTATCATTATAATGAAAAGTGTGCACAAATACATTGAGCAAATTGAATGTGCAATGTTTGCACAAGCAAGTACGTTTTTTTATATAGCGCTAACTTGACCCCAAGGTATTGGAGCACTTTTCATGAGCACCAGTTAAGTTACACAAGGATACGTTCATTTTTGGTTGGTGCAGGGAGATTACGAGATTCGCCCAGACCCACAGGATGTTGAGCGGATGCCTAGACTCCAACCTGGTTCTCCAGTTCCTTTCGGGCCCTTCAAAACAGATCTTAAATCTCTCATCCTCCAAAGGCACTTCCTGGAATAATTCCACCCATTTCTTGACCATTACGGCCATCTAGCACTCACATGAGGTCAACTTTGTGAATATGTATTTTACTTCTGTTTTCACCCAACACTGACATCTTTTATTTTTACAACAAAAATATGCAACTTGTTAGTGTTGTAACAGCATATATGTAACTGGTTAGAGTGACAAGCTTATCTTGTGTAGTACCTCTGTAACTGTAAATATAAATATATAACTTTTTAGTGTTTTCAGTCTATCTTGTGTACCTTTTGTAACTTACCTGGTTCTTTTGTAAAGCACTCTGACACCTTTGGGTAAAGTTTGCGCTATATATATCCGCTGTTAGAATTGAATGCGTTATTGCTCCATCACTTATGCTTTACATTGAATTATGTTAGCATTCATATTGCTACTTTGTAATAATCACACTGCATATGTGTGTAACCAATCCCTGTAAATACTCTGTGAAGTTAAGGTTAGCATCTGTGCTGACATTTTTTCTCATGCAGTCACCATTTTGCTTTATGATTGAAACTAAGCGTTGTCACTTGTTGCTTGTCTCAGCAGACAGCTGCTGGGATGCATTTGCATCTCCAAGGTTAGGCCTCACTGAAGCATGAGAAAGTCGAACTTGTTAGTGTTGTAACAGCATATATGTAACTGGTTAGAGTGACCAGCTTATCTTGTGAAGTACCTCTGTAGCTGTAAATATATATATAACTTTTTAGTGTTTTCAGTCTATCTTGTGTACCTTTTGTAACTTACCTGGTTCTTTTGTAAAGCGCTCTGACACCTTTGGGTAAAGTTTGCGCTATATAAATCTGCTGTTAGAATTGAATGCGTTATTGCTCCATCACTTATGCTTTACATTGAATTATGTTAGCATTCATATAGCTACTTTGTATTAATCACTACTGCATATGTGTGTAACCAATCCCTGCAAATACTCTGTGAAAATAAGGTTTGCATCTGTGCTGACATTTTTTCTCATGCAGTCACCATTTTGCTTTATGATTGAAACTAAGCATTTGTCACTTGTTGCTTGTCTCAGCAGACAGCTGCTGGGATGCATTTGCATCTCCAAGGTTAGGCCTCACTGAAGCATGAGAAAGTCGCTTGTTAACGCATACCTTTCCCTTCTGATAGAGGTTGCTCCCACTGTTCCAGCTGCAAGTATAGACTGTGTGACCTTGCCAGAGAGATAGTATGTGGCCTGTCTCTGACTCCTAGCTCATGTTTGTGTGCTCCTTTGTTCAAGCTGTCTTCCTATGGAAAGTTACACAGTGGGCGTGTCACTGCCCAGTTATAGAAATGTATAACTGTTACCTTTATGCTGAGGAAAGTCTGTCCCTCAACAGTCATCCCAAGAGGCTGGTCAGACTCGTTGCAGTGTAATCTCAATAAATATCTGGTTTGTATTCTCTACTGTCTGACCTACTCTTCATTTGTAGGAAAGCAGAGGAGGTGGACGTGAGTGTCCTGGGTGGCCCTTGCCGGGTCACTTCCTTCACTGTATTAAATAAAATAAAAGTTGGCAGCTCTGGCTGTTAAAAGAGATGGTGTTTTGGGAAACGTGCACAAATGACAACTTATTTTCACGTGACTCCGCATCACCAGAGTCCCCGAGTTACAAGCGGGAGCCACACTGTGATAATCCATTGCTTTACTTTTTAAGTAAATATGAATAACCTTCTCCCGGTGGCTTCACGCTCGTATCGGTGTTAGCGCCCCAAGGCCCCCTCAGGCAGGTGTGACATCCTAGGGAGGCAGCACAGGCCTAACTCCGGACCCCCGGACTCTGATGGTAATAAGACCCAGGCCTAGCATAGTAGGTACCAGGTTACCCTTTTCCGGCCGCGGCCTTTGATAGCGCCACAGACGCATCAGCATAGGGCACCGCCTCCACCTCTGATATGGCCGAGCGGAGCCAACCTGGGGACGGGCGCCCACTTCAAAGGCCACCGCCGTCCAATGGGAGCCCGCGCTCCGACTGGGAGCCCACGGGGGCGGGGCCCTAGTATTTATGCGCGAGCCGCGGCCTGCTGCCCAGAGGCCAGGCGGTGCAGCGTGCATGGGATTGTTGGAGGCCGGAGTTAAGAGTTTTGTATAGGCGATTAAAGGGAGCAGGATGAGCGCGGTGTCGTCCTCGGAGGCCCATGGGAAGGGGCGGCAGTGCAGCAGGGTGGATCACCTGCTCAGCGCCGTGGAGCACGAGCTGCAGGCGGGCAGCGAGAAGGGCGACCCCACCGAGCGCCAGCTCAAGGTGGGCCTGGAGGAGGACGAGCTGTGGCAGCGCTTCAAGGAGCTCACCAACGAGATGATCGTGACCAAGAACGGAAGGTAAGGGGCTGCAGCTCACCCTCATGCATAGGGAGGGATGCACGGGGACACAGATCACAGGAACCAAGGCATCCGCCATGGATCAGTGCGGGTGGTGCAAGGTGCTCTGATCCGAACCTTTCATGACAAGTGCAACGCAAGAGGTGTCGTTTTGCAGGTCAAAATATTGGAAATTCATGTATTTAAGTTGTATGTCTCTTTCTTTATTCTAACTTCTATCATTGTTTACTTCTTTAGTTCTTTAATTCAAAATTGTGCATTTAAGTTCGTTTACTAGTACGTTCTTTAATTCTTAATCTTCTTCGTTTCATATATCCATTAATACTTTTGTTTCTATTGCTTCCAAAATTGTTCTATTTATTTTCCCTTTTTTTCTTTCCTTACTGAGCACTTTTCCTCGTTTGCTGTTTTTTACCCCTTCTGTCTTGTTGTATGTTTCTATTTCTTGCGATGCCTTCATTCCCACCAATACGTCTCCTCGTTTCTGTTACTATTTCCTTTGGGTTCTTTTCGTTTCACGGGGTCTTTAGTGTCTCGCATTGGTGATCTAAAACCAAGAAAAAAGTATTTCCAAGTGCCGCGGCTGTGCCATTGGAACCAAAGAATGTGTTTTAACTACCGAGTCGTGCCTGAACTCTGCTGCACGCGGGGTACTTTATTCTGTGGCCTAAATAACACTATTTATTAGATAAACGTCTTCAAGACTATATTCTGAGGTACACGCACATGCCTTCTTGGTGCCAGCCAAGTGGAGGTGGCACTACCAGCAGCAACCAGTGTGCCGCTGTATGTTGGCACTGAAGTGTGGTTGGACTGAGGAAGAGGAAAATGCGCTACAGGGTTGGGTTGCAATTGCAAATTCTGCGGTAAAGAGCGTCAGCGCATCCTGCGCTAGGCGTGTTCAGTGAAGGCGCCGAGTGCGCGGACAGCGGGCTTCTGGGCTCCTGTGTTTGCGGCCCGGATTATTGGTCTCGACGCCTGCAGAGGATTCCGTGAGAATCTTTAACGCCAGAGCTGGCGAACATCCCCGGAAAGAGGTGTGAACGTGTCGCGAAGGAAAGATAAAAGGCACCAGCGAGACACTTCCTTTCAATGTGTTAATGCGCCCGTTTCTTTTACAACGTTGGGGCTATCGAGAGTTTGAAACGTGATTACATGTATATCTAGTAGTAGTGGGCCGGTAGACCCCCCCCCCCCCCCTATGTATCTGCATACAAACCGCTCAATTAAACTTGTTTAAATGAATCTGGTATGTTATTGCAATGCTAGCAGTTTATTGGCGACTGCTATATTTTTTTTGACAGCCATTTCTCTTTTATTTTTTAAATGATTGGCGCTTCATTAAGTTACGCGATGTTTTAAATGTAAATGCCTGTAGCCGGTGTGATCGCTCGTACCGCAATATAGACATTTTGTCATTTGGCGTGAATAAAAATATAAAATGTCACCTGATAGCAAATGATCTAGACTTTCAGGAGGGAGGGTCTCTTATGCCACTCACGATCCATTCTGAAAATATATAGCAATTTATTTTCATAGGCTCTTCAGTGAAATGTATTTACTGTTTCGGTGGTGTGTGTTACGATAAGTGTAAGTTGGTCCAAGCTTAATTTTCCAGGAAGTGTAATCTGCTTCCCAGCGCTTCAATTTAGTCACATTCATTCTCACCTTGAACCGTGGCTGGATTTCAGTTGCATAATAAGCTTTGTGTCAATTAAGTCATTTATGCGTTTTCTGGGCATTTATTAAATGTGTTTATATATGGCCACGCATATATACCATATGTCAGCCACTTGTGTGGATGGCCTCGCAATGCCGCCTGCGAACGGACGTCCGGAACGCACGGACGTGCGGTTCCGGGGTGTGCGACCGTCGGGGTCCAGCTGGTGCATGACGCGCTCTGGCAATGGATAATGAAGAAATACCCTGTAGATATTGTTGTTTTTTTTAAATGTTATTGGACCATGTTTGGCAAGCGCGTCTGACGTACGTGGCTCTAGTTTGGGGATGTGTATTTCTTGTGATGCGCATGCACTATGAAACCAGTAATATACTATATTCATTCATCTGTCGGGAGTTCTCTCTGATTTGCAAGGATTCCTGAAACGACGGGGCTGATGTAGACTTGCACCCATCCCCGTTAAAATGTTTATAATTAATTGTAACAACCGGTATATATTTTGTTCACGATATTAGGAAGCTGTAATACATAGTTGTAAAGACGGGACTGCGTGCATGTCATTGAAGACTAATGCCACCTGTTCTTGATTACACCCTTAGCTTTTTTTTCTTCTACCTTGTTATATTTTATCTCTCTTCATCTTAAGTTTGCAAGTTCTTTTTCATCAAAGCTTTCTCCCTTTCTCGTTGTTTTACCATGATATTCTTTCTCGTCCTTTTCTACTTTTCGTCTTTTATCTCTCTTGCTTTGATTGGCTATGAAAAAGGAACTCTTAGTACCCAAGATGTTTGCCGGTGCCCACCACCTGCACACATGGGCAGAATCCACCCCAGTTTGGTGTCGTCCGGCAGACAGTACTCAGAAGAGTACCTCTGCCCGTCGGGCTCCTGTCTGTGTTTCTTGCGCGAAAGGCGCTCATTCCCTGCTACCCGACCAGAGGTGCGGTGGCAGTGCCCGTGAGTTACCGTCCATCACACAGTGGACTCGTCCGAAGGGTCCTTAAACAGTGCATGCGTCCAAGGCGGCCTCTTTCTGCCCCCTCTTCCAAAATAAACCAGTAGCCCGTATTGCTAGAGCTTCCTGTGCTCTCGGATACCCCCAACACCACACCGACCCCTCCTCCCAATGACTATTCCTATCCGAAGCCTCGTCCACAAACTGTGCTCCCAGTGGCGGCTGGTGACATTTCAAAGTGGTGGGGCGTAAATGTTTAGGATGAGTCCCCTGTGCCGCGCAAGTGTAGAAAATGTGCCCGATTGTCATAAGGGCGAGTTGCCCCCACCCCGGGCATTATTTTTTTTAAAAGAGTGGGCAAATGGTGCCTTTTCAAGCAAGTTTGATAAAGCAAGAAGGTTAATAAAGGAATTATAGTTAGGCCATCATTAGGACACAAGAGAAAATAAGCCTGTAACACGGTTGTCCACGGTCGTATCATAAGGTAGAATACAAAAAAACATTTAACTAAGTATTACAGAAATATATCAGGACAGCTATTACTTTATGACTGTTAAAACCATGATCCTGATGTCCAACCATCAGCTCACTGAGCCATCATTTCAGTCACCACACTAACTGTATATTGTTTTGTCTATACTTTAGGCAAGAATGTAATTGGATGCAGCATGCAGCACAAGTCAAAATTCTGAAGCAAAATAGTACAACATTAACAAAAGTAAAAATGATGAATGGTGTGTTGATAAGGCATGCAGATGCAGAAGGAAAGTTTTGCTTCATGAGCAATCTTTCAGCTTCTCTTATGCGCTCTTTAAAACATTGGCTTTCTAAATGTTCATTCATTTAATTTAATAAAAGTAGAAATGCTTAACACTGGGAAATCCACAAAGGGAAGGGGGGCTGATGGGTCTGCTCCTATACCAGGTATGAGCAGGGATAAAGGAGACATTCAACCACGAATATGAGTATGAGCAAGAGAAACGCAGTAGATACTAATTCTGTGTTTCAACCTTACAAATGATTGATGCTGCAATCTTTCTATTTCAGGGCTATCAGCATATTTAGAGCAAAGTTTCATCGCACATTAATTAATACAATCACATCCTGGAAAGATTAAGCTACTTTTTGAAAATAAATTTAGTAGCACTGTTAAACTCAAAAATCAACATGAAATGATGTGTGTTTTTTTCTTAACAGGTCCCCTTTTCTTACCAATAATGACACTGGTGACCACAAAACAAAGCACAAAACGATCGTTTCTCGAACATATAAGCTTGCTGCCTCTTGCTTGGCTGCTGATTGTTCACTCCCACGTAGGAAGCTTTTGATTCGAAAGATTCAAAGACTCTTTCACCCTGCCTGGCCTCCTAAACGTGATCAGTGACAGTGTGCACTAGTAAAGGATTGTGGCCACTAATTACAAGGAACTGAGGAGAAATTGACTTGTTTCATGTTGTATCTGCAACGCGCGTCAGGCTCTGAATAATTGCCAGAATCACCTTTGTTAGTTAAAGCACTGCAGTCCCCATCATTAATCAAAGAGACCAGGCCATTATAGCACTAAATTATCAGTCAGTGATCATCACATGTGTGTATAATAATACGAGGGCCGGTCAGAGGGCACGGGTCACAGCTGGGGCCCCCGCCCGACTCTTACTTGTTTTGATGTTTTCCAAGCCAACGATTACGAACAACAACAGATTATTAGCCACGACCACGAGCAGTAGACTGAAGCAGCAGGCACAAAGAAAGTGAAACGCGAGCACTGCAGTGCACCAGGGCACATTACCTGACTGCAAACCTCCCTGTCCAGAGAACATTACTAGGAATTGTGGTGGCCGAAATGTGCAACCCAAGACCTGTTTACAGCAATACCTTTAATGGCCTGGTGTCTGACAAGAACTGATCGCCGGCTGCACAGCACAATGAATGGTCTTTCTGTAGGGTCCACTGTGAGGCCGCATGTCCATTTCTGGCAGCTAACAAAGGCCATTTGTGCATTCTTAGCTGTGTGTTCCAGGCAGGTTGAAAGTGCTCTGCAGGAGAACAGGTAAGTGTGTGGGGGTGTTTGTCGATTGAGCAGCAGACATTGTAATGTAGGGATCGGGAGCAGGAAAGGACAATGTGACAGATCGTTTGTGGCCGGGCAGTTTAGGGGAGCAGATGAGGTGAAGTGCATGTGGGGGAGGTCGGAGATGCAGTGAGTGGGGAACAGGAAAAGCAATATGCGTATGCTGGAACGGCAGAAGCCTGATTTCGGATGGCCTGGAATGCGGGTGATGACCAGGGAAGAGGACCTTTATGGGAACTCGCGCAGCCCAGACTGTAACTTCAGCCAGAGCCGCTGCTCTCAACCTAGCCCCCTAGCCCGTGGTGGGAAGCAGGAGCAGCCAAGGCGGCCCTGGGAATCTACCGCCTGCAGCAACGCTGAGAGTGTGGCATCCATCCTGCCAGCTCGGGACACTACCATCAGTGCAGGGACTCTAGTGCCAGCAGCCTGCACTGATTTTCTGTTTAGCCAGAGTTTTCCGTTTTTCAGCAGTCAATCATGCAATATTATCGAAGTCTCAGCAGTCATCATAGGTTCCTAATAAAACCAGGCCTGATCTTGTCTGTGTCCGATCCATAATCGGAGTTTAATAACATCATGAGCCGAGCGATGCGTGAAGCGCAGCAGGAGTGCGCTGCGCAGCGCACCGGCTTGAGTGTAAAATGTAAAGGCCGCTGATCGGCAGCCGGGCAGCAGAAATAAAAGATTTGATATCAGTGACTGTTGCAGAAATTAATTTAACCAGTTTTCTTTAAGTCTGAGACGGCTGCTTTCACCACTGTTCACGAGCAAGCACACACAGCGGCAGTCACAAAAAACAACACAACATACATGCATGTGAGTTCAGTTACAGTCGCACTCGCACACATAGGCACACGCACATGGGTTCAAGCAGTCACCAACATTACATACACATACTAGGTCAGTCATGCAATCATTATCACACACCGCATATGCAAAGACTAGTAGAGACACACACGACACACCACGCACACTGACTCACTTCTGTACTGGATTGTTGTACTTTTAAAAAACGTACTTTTTATGAGGTGACGTGACACTCGACAGACTCGACTCGCTGACTGTATGGAGACTGCCGCTGGCACGCACGAGTCACGAGGGTACATGACAGAGTAGTATACTACACACTCTCCTCGTGACTCTCTTACTCCTCGTCGTGTGCTGTTGAGGCACGCCAGGCGCGGTGACGTGCTTACAGCAGCATGGGAAAATGGCCAATCACCACTTCATGGCTTGACATAAGCCACATGTGATTGGCCATTACAGTGCAGCACTTAGGAAACATCCACCACCCACGCGCGGCACCACAGTGTTGAAGTCTCCACGGTGTCTCAGCCAATCCTGGCGCAGCATTACCAGTGCCACTGCGCCAGGATTGGCTAAAGATCAGGGTCAATACTGCCCATTTTGGGACCCGGGGGAGCCGGGTCCCTGCCTGTTTGCGTGCTGTGGGGGAGGAGGAGGAGGGAAGGTACTACTGGGTGTGCACATGCGTGGGCCAGTCAAAAAAATGGCTAGCCCAAAATGCGCACACACTCACAGACAGTGCCTGCTGCGCTGCCTATGGCTGCGCTGTCACTCATTGCCGAAGCCCCGCCCCCACTGCCTTCCGCGATTCCGATTCTGTCAGGCTTGTCCCGCTGGCTCTCTCTGTCGCAAACTGCCGAGTACGCTTAGTGAAGCGGATAATTTATTTTTGAAGCCTAGTAGTATTTAGTATTTACTTCCTGCAGCGTGCGGTCGTCCATGGCTAGTGGGGCAACGCCCCAACGCCCCTAATGGACGCACCGCCACTGTGTGCTCCCCATCTCCCATTGGCCTTTGGCACCCCAGTTACCCCTGTGCTTTGCTGTCCCCCCATCCCGCAGGCGGATGTTTCCGGTGCTCAAGCTGAACGTGTCGGGCCTGGACCCCAACGCCATGTACTCCTTCCTGCTGGACTTCGTGGCCGCCGACAACCACCGCTGGAAGTACGTGAACGGGGAGTGGGTGCCAGGGGGCAAGCCCGAGCCGCAGGTGCCCAGCTGCGTCTACATTCACCCGGACTCGCCCAATTTCGGGGCTCACTGGATGAAGGCCCCGGTTTCCTTCAGCAAGGTCAAGCTCACCAACAAGCTGAACGGGGGTGGCCAGGTAAGAGCGACAGTGTGTGTATGTGTGTGTGTGTGTGTGTGTGGGGGGGGGGGGGGTAGGTAGTAGGCATAAACGGGCAGCTTCCATGTGGCAGGGGTATGTCTGTAGCTGGCCTTTGTGTGCTACTCCCGCCCCCACTTCCGGTCCGGAAACTGTTCTTGCATTAAACCGGAAGTGAGCTAATAAGTGCAACTGTTCAATGAGTGAGGCAACTAAACCCCAGCTCGTTTGGGTGAGTCCAAGGTCCCAAATTAGGTTTGAGGTCTAGTCTGGTTGTCTAGATTTAGTCTAATCTTCAGACCCTGCACCAAAACTCATGTGGGCATATCTTTTGTCCTTAACGTCTAACATCACCCCCACAACACCAAATAACCACCCCCTCAAACCCTGTGTAAATACATCTCATGTGCCGTATGTGTGTGAACTGAGAGCGAATCATGCAAGTTCCTATACAGAATGCATAGGGACCAGGGTATAACTATGGTGTCAGCCTTGACAGATCACATGGCACGTGAAGCAGCCAGCGAATCTGTTATGCCACCCTATTCATCCACAGCTTTAATTAGCCAGCGTAAGAACCCCATCCTTTCCATATCTAATGGCCTGCCCCAGTTTGCTTCTAGGGAACTTCATTTATGTTCTGTCTGTCACCTTTAATTACATTATGACAACATATAGGACCAACATCTTTCAACTCCACAGACATGTTTCTGTTTCTGTCCAAACTTATGAACGGAGTTACATGAATTGTGAGAACCACAGTCTGCTAGCATCCGAAGGGCACACCATATGAAAGGCACATTTTGATAAACGTGTTTTCCTACTGTATGAGCTTAGACTCCTCCAGTTCCCAAAGTACCACTGGTAGCAGAAGTGACGTCATAAACCTTTTACTGCTTCTGACATGGTTGCCCTCCACTTCCTCCCATAGCTACCCAACACCGTCCAATTTCCTGCAAAGATGCTAGGCGAAAAAAATTAGCAGGCCTTCCAGAGCAACGTGCACTTTCTACCCTTGCCCCAGAAACTGTCCAAATTCATTCAGTTACCAGAAGTAGTGCCCTGTTGGTTGTGCACCCTTTGAGCTATAGTAACCGTGTGTCAGTAACCGCTCTCTCTCTGTTCCCTGCAGATCATGCTAAA
Source organism: Lissotriton vulgaris (assembly GCF_964263255.1). Classification (NCBI taxonomy): domain Eukaryota; kingdom Metazoa; phylum Chordata; class Amphibia; order Caudata; family Salamandridae; genus Lissotriton; species Lissotriton vulgaris. Next base: position 874,337,181 of record NC_141694.1, read on the forward strand.
CTCGCTGCACAAGTATGAGCCGCGGATCCATATAGTGAGAGTGGGTGGTCCGCAGAGGATGATCACCAGCCATTCTTTCCCCGAGACCCAGTTCATAGCTGTCACCGCATACCAGAATGAAGAGGTGAGCCCCGCTTCCACTAAGCCATCACCGCAGCAGGGCAAAGTGTGTGAATATCATGGCCTATGGGCATTTGAGTACTGGTGTGAGAATGTTATGTGCTTTGAAATTAGTGTTCATCAGCATATTCTTAAGTGAGTGTCCTACACATATGAGGACAGAGAGCATTTGTAAGTTTAAAAAATATGGTGTTGGATCGAAATAGTTGAAAATATCTTTCATGAAGTTAAAAAAAACGAAAAACATTCAGGGTGCTTGATGATACCCGTGATCTGCAACACGTTTTACTTTTCTTCGTCCTACAGAAGACACTGTCATCCACACCAGATTGTTTAATTGCCAGATCACTTTTCACATGATCTAAATTTATTGTCACTTTGAGAAAACTCAAAGTGACATAATGTGATCATTTTCTCACACTTGTTTACACTTGTTTACTCTTGGTGTCTGGCCACAGCAAAACACAACTCCACGACTTTCATTCTTCATCAGCAGTATATTTAAAACTCATCGTGAGAATTTATGAGAGAGGAATGTATGCATATACATGTGTATTTATTTGGCCCACAAAAGGTAAATATTTATTGCTTTTGTGTACTGATTGCTGTTTACACCACTCTTAGCTAACACTGGACCCTCCATTCATCTAAATTACACACCCAGAACTCTATGTAGCGACTCTGATTGACTGTCCGTATTTGCATCCCCGTTATACTGGATTATTGAGGTCTCACTGTCATTCTTGGTAATTTCTGTGCTTATCTTGGCAAATTGCATTGTTTTTATCTTCATGTATTCCTGGCAGGAACTTTCCTGTTTTTGAATAGCTTGTGGAATTGCCTTAATACATTTAATAATTCAGTCACATTACACAATGACTCAATCACATCTTACAGAATCCAAGGCACTGTAAAATAAGCACTGTTTTAAAGTGCTTGCCTCCTTACACGGTCTACACATTCCATATATTGCTCGTGTTTTTTTTTATTAGCATAATGTTGGCCTCTAATTATATAATGTCATGGACGGGTGGTCCTGATTTAATTAATTGCCTTGGTTGACTTTCTCAGGGGGCTTAGCTGAAAAATGATAAGTTGCCTTAACTATCATCTCTTCCTCAGGTTCCAAATATTTTGTGTGACCCTTTTCAGCTTACGTGCACAAATATAAAGAAGCATTGGCAAAGACAATAATAGGTCTGGCTTTGGTTGCAAGCCTTTTGGTTTTGTCAATGCTTCTTTTTGTTTTGTTATGGCTTTTGTAGCGTATGTAGGGTTGCTGGGCCCTTTCCAGTATGTGACAAAAAAGCTAAAAGCAAAAGTATTTTTGGGTCTCAGAAACACACCTCGAAATAGCGGTGTATGGCTCTGAAGCAAACCAATTTGTGTGCAGATGTGCTCCTTTTGAAAGTGCAGAAAGCAGCCACTCAATGTAATCGACCAGTAGCTGAAGTGGGCTGTCCCATTGTCCCATGCAGCTTCATGAAGGGATCGGAAGGAAACTGTTAATGACCCAACAATAATCTGGTGGTTGAAGTTGGCTAACACAGATCCCTTGTACATAGTTGTATGACGGAACCACGCATGCCTTAACAACCACGCATTCCTGCACAACTGATGCTTTTACCACGTATGCCTTTACCACACATGCCTTTACAACTAGACCATAAAAAATTCCTTACCACCCAAAAACCCATACCTACCCTAAACATGACCATCTAAATAAAAAAACTAGCACCCACCGTAAGCCCTATTTATGTATGCTTTGTAAAGGCAGGTTGTGGTAAAGAAAAATATGCAGTAAAGGCATTCATGGTAAAGACACATGTGTTGTTAAGCTTTCATTGTAATTGCATGCCTGGTTCAGACCGTAGTGTATTTGCTGTTCCCCTTGTAGGAATATTATATATACAATTTTAGTAACATCAAAAGTCCTTGGATAACAAAAGACCTAAAAAATGAACCGAATTCTTAAAAAAATTCTCCATATCCACTTTATCTGCCTGTCAGTTGTTCATATTGGTCTACATACTTGTGTAGTCAAGCTGTTGGATATTCAAAAGGAAAGTTTAAGCTCTTTCCTCATTGCACTCCTTTTCCCTGGCGAAAAAGGCCACACGGAGGTATTATGGTTTACCAGGTTACTTGTTTCTTCTAAGGAACATACTCCTTGAAACACCTTTTTTAACGATTCAGTTGATCTCCTTGCCTGTGCTGATCTAGCCTCCTTAAATGTAGTTCATTTGTTAAACCATCTCCATGTCTTTATACTGGTTACTTATTAGTACAGCTCTATTGTCCATCAAGTCCCATTCTAATCCCTCACACTACACATTCTCAATGATGTACATACATCTTTTAGGTCCAGTCTTTCTCACTTGCTGTAGACATGATTCTAGACCCTTCACATCCAATTCACACTTTTCAGCTCCATAATGTTGCAAACTCGATAATATTTATCTCTCATAAGGTCTTATACTGACTTATGCCTTACAGTTTTGCTCCTTCCTACTCTGGTAATTGATTATTTTTCTTTATGACCTCTATACATTTTTCTAGTTTCTATAGACTACTGATTTATTCTTTTATCACGATATGGAACAGTGGATCACAACCTTGGGGGAGGTGCTGCATTAGAACTCACGACCACCACATGCGGGGCCCCTCATGGCTCTCTTTAAGTGCCTGCCATCACAGGAACTTCCTGTCACATCACACACAATATGCGGTTAGGGTGGTAGGCATTGCAGAGTCACGTGTCGGGTGTGTCACTTCCGCCCATCTCCGCCACTATGGTCTGGGGTATATAGGGTCATCCTCGATTTTCATATCGGCCTGGGACAGCTTTAGCTGTGTTGCCAACCTCATACAAATTCATGCAGAAAAAATACATACATATCTAAAGGGGATTTGGGTTATCCCTCTTAATCGATTACTCTATTCAGCTGCCATTCACATTTTGGTTTACACACCACAGCATGGGGCAACCGGTAAACCCAGATAATAAACCGGCTCTCTTGTACTGTAAGTATCATGATTTTGCTGATTACATATGCGCATAGAACTAAAAAACATGTCCTTCAGGACTAGCAGGCCATTACGTTTTTCCATTCTTGATTCTTTGTTAGCATGTCAGTGTGTTTATATTGTGCTTGTATTTCAAGTCAATAGTATCTTTTCTTTGCACAGATAAGGTTTATGTTTTCTTGTGATGTGCATTAAAACAAACAAAATGTTTCATGTTTCCATCCTTGTTCTAAGTGTACCTGGCAGCTAGGAATAGCTGTTTAGTGTTCTAAAAAAATTATATGTAATGGTTATTGTATTTTGTGTGTGACACGGCCCCTACAATGATGTTACAGTATTTAGTTCTTTTTCTTTTTACTGGGGGCATATTTCTCAATTCTTAAAAATATAACTTTTGCACCAATTTGCCTCTTACCAGGTAGGAAACATCGTGTTGTTCTTTTAAAATTATATGGAATGGTTATTTTATTTTCTAATTTAAACATTTTATTCCAAATCCATTGTTGCCACTGTTGAGGTGGGGTCATACCTTCTGTTCTCTTTCTTTTATTCTTTGTGTGGTTTGTTTTCACAATAATATTTACAAAACGTAACCATTACATCATGCAGGGAAAAACAGTGTTTCCACAACGCATGGCTTCACAATGCAGTTACAACGTCTGCGTTGTTACCAAGCGTGCCGCTACATCGCAAGTCGTATTAACGACTTGATGTAGGGGTGTGCGTGCAACACCAGGGAATGTGTTGGATTTTAAATCCAAAACCTTCCCTGCTCTTGCCCAAACTGGAGTAGGATTAGTAATTAATACTATTCAGTAAGTCCAGCGCGCCCCCTACAGCAAGTCGTTGATACGCCTTGAGATGGTACTTGGGTAACAACGCAGTTGTTGTAACGAAGACTGCATTGTAAAGGTATGAGTTGTGAACGCATACTTTGCAACTTCATACATTCCAAAATGCATGCTAGGGCCACAAAACGGTTGTTAATTATGACTACAAAAACCTTTGTCTAGATTATTTGTTACTCACATCATATTTCTTCTGTCTGTGCTTACATCTGTAATTCAATTTTTGTTAATTAAAAAAAATGTAACAGTATGTTTAACTTCCTGTTTTAAGGTACTCTACCCAGCGCTATGAAACATAGCCGGGCACACTGCTTACACAAATTTTAAATAAACGTTAGAGGCTGACATTTTGTCTGGTGTACAATATTGTTTCCCCACCCTTCCAGTACAACTGGTGCCATACAGATCTAAGCACATGGAACATTAGGTACAGCTCCCCAGTGATTTGCAGTAAACCTATTTTTACTAAGCTGCACATAGTTTCCCCACATAGAAAACAATATGTGGCTATATAAAAAAGATCTTAACCTAAAATCACTACTTATTGTGAGTGAGATCTTATGACAGCCCTTTCCTAACAATTTTTAAATGCATTTTCTCTTTTAGATTACTGCTCTGAAAATCCAGCACAACCCATTTGCAAAAGCTTTCCTAGATGCAAAAGAAAGGTAGGATTTTGTTGCTATTTCTATGTGTGTCTTTGAGGTCCTCAATTACAAGTGTCTCCGTAATCCAAATGGGGACTGTAACTGTAGTTACTAGCCACGCGGAGTTTCACACAGATTTCGGCTGCTGATAAACCTGGGGAAAATGTGTCCCACAGTACAAAATGGCTCTGTCACAGGTCAACCCTTTCTATCTGCTGTGTAGTGCTTCATTCTTTACTGTGAGCTAGGAGTCCAAAGAGATGTGAGCTTTTTTTGTTCCGTATCCACCTCTCTTGTTTCTATTACAATGTAAAAATCCTTAAATACCAAAGGAGGGACGGTGGCTTTTTGGATAGGTCCAGAATGCATGCCCCTATAAATGCATGGCAAAATAAAGGACTATGCGGTTCGTAAGGAAGGCGTTGAGAGGGAGGGGTTATATCCTAGGTCCCAGGAAATAGAGAGAACAGCTGGGGGGATAGCTCATTGATTCTTCTCTATCATCACATTTTCTATCACATTTCATTTTTCCTATTCCCCCCTCCACCCCAGGCTTTTTCCCTGTCCATTTTGTAGCGGTTGGCTTTTAATCCCTTCTATTTCTGGGTGCAGCATTGCAGCCACCTTTTTCTCCCCCCCCCCTGTTTCCTCTAACCCATCCCATTCACACTTTCACATTCTCTTTTTTATCTCTAGATAGGCCTGCATCTTTCACTCAATTTCTGTTTCTCTCTTGTTCTTGTTGAACCTTTCTGTTCCACTCTCTAGTAATGTTTTGCTCTTTCCCTTTTGTTGCTCCTTTCCCAGGCTCACCTCTCTCCTCTTCTATCTCACTTCCATATTTCTTTTCTTCTATCCTAACTCCCTCCTATTTTCCCCATCTCTATTCTTTCTCCTTCTTCACACTTTTTGTTACAAATGTTGCTTCTGCTTCTATCCAAATGTGTTTTAGGATTCCGTTATTTATGTATTGTTTTAGCTGTCAGCCTTACAATAATAAAAACTAAGATTTAAAATCAGCTAAATGTACAAACATTCTTAAAAACATATATAGTACAGTCAACTGGCCGTCATAAGAACAATTAGGCACTATATTCCATTCCAATAGACTGATCGACAATACATCAAATATATAAAAGTGCCAGGAAGCAATACAAGAATATTCAAATCGAAAACTCACATGTTAAAAAAACATACTCAGTACAATCAGCTGGACGACATGGTAGCTTTTAGGTACTGTATTCCATCCCAATAAAAAACAATCAACGAATTTGTCGAACATAAAAGTGCAAGTGCAGAGAAATATTAGGAAAGTATACATTTTAGACCACAATTAACAGCACAATGCGTGAAGGGATGTACATGAATATGCATTGGCTATCTGTTTGAATTGATGCCTAGCATAGTAGGCAGCTCTCTCAACCAAGGCCACACACATAGTTATCCGCCTTAATGCAAAGTGCCAATGTCAATTTAACACATCTAACTCAATAGAATTTAAATAAAAAAAGGGGAAGGAGCCATCACCTTCGTGCAGGGTCGAATGTCTTACAGAACAGTATAAAATGGGTTAAGTTGTCTATCCCTCCGAAGCTACAGTCATAGTGGTCCCATCCAGCAGCCAGCCCATGTAATCGAATTAGGTAAACCCTAATTTGCAGAATACCCAGCTGGGATTTTACATACATCATACGCCTAAGTTTGGGGTCTATCACATCCAGGTACCCAGTATAAGCGGAACCATAGGCGTTTTTGAAATAATTACACAAGATAGATCCTCAACTTAACGCCAAGCACTTCCTTTTCTGCAGGATGTATGACGTTACAACACATACTTTTACAACGCATACCATTACAACGCATTTTTTACAATGCAACATCCTTTACAACGCATTCCATTACAGCGCATACTATCTTTACAACGCATACCATTTCAACGCTTACCATTGCATTGCATGTATGGTAAGTATTGGATAGTGTAGGGGTAAAAATTACTATTCTAACTCCAGGGGGTGCAACAGTAGGGTAAGTGTTGGATAGTGTAGGGGTAAAAATTACTATTCTAACTCCAGGGGGTGCAAAAGTAGGGTAAGTGTTAGATATTGTAGGGGTAAAAATTACTATTCTAACTCCAGGGGGTGCAACAGTAGGGTAAGAGTTGGATAGTGTAAGGGTACTATGCGTTGTAATGGTATGCGTTGTAATGACTGCGTTGTAATGACATGCATTGTAGTGGTATGCGTTGTAGTGTCATGCATACATTTCCACATCTATTTAACTGATAGATGCGCACCTATACTGTTATGTCTGTCGTGTTTTAGCTATTTAGGCTGCCAATTATTACATAACAATATATCCACTGGTAAGTACTAGCATTATACCATAAATGTATGTTGATATATTCCTTTATTTAAAGAAATGTCATCCTGTTTTTTTTGTATATCCCTTGCTGTCCTTCTGATCAGCTGCTGGCCTATAATTCATGAAAGACAGCCCTGAAAGTCACTTGAAAGAAGCACAATTTTCTGTATTTATCCACTTTTAAAAATATGCAGACAGAAAATGCATTGTTTTCTGTCTGTATTTATCAGTAAAAATCCTAAAAACGGAAATCAGGGAGCCTTACTTAAGATGCAGTGGCTGCCACTTTGGAAAATTAGTGGAAGGGCGGGAGGAGCGATTACATTTTTTAAATAAATATGGAGTTCACCTGAAAGCCCACTGTCTCCTTGGCCTCTTCTTCTCCCGGGGTTCTTCCCGTTTGAGAACACAGGCTCCCAGACTCCCCTAGCCAATCACACCACTGCTGTTACCAGCATGACAGCAGCGCCGTGATTGGTCTGAGCACTGTGGTTTGGCGTTCAGATAGGGAGCGGGAGGCAGTGCATGTTCACGACCCATGCTATGCAATACAGCCTGGTGAAGAACATGCTAAGTGTGCATGACGGTTTGGCCGGCCCAAGACGCTGGCCAAACCGTTGTGCACACTTATGGTGTAGCAACCACTCCTGCTCTCTCTCCCTGTGAGAAGCCCAGCTCTGCCCCAACCTAGCTTGCTCCTTACAGAAGAAGAAAATGATAACGTAACATTATTAACCTTGCATTATTATCATTTTATTTCTGCTTAGTGGGGCGGTACTCCTACGCATTAGTGGAGGAGCCGCCGCTTATAAGATGGCAGTAATTAGGCCTATGAAGATACATAGGACTATAATGGCAGTGCATGGTCATGTGTGCTAGCACCTAGGCATGTCTGGTATTACTGTTACACAAGAGTGTGACTCTGTGACGGGCCATGTGGTATTGTATGTGGAAATACCAAGCTGTGTTTTTATATACTTGCCGGACTATTACATAGGAGCTGTGCCTGGGCATATGGCGTTTGAAGCAGTGAATATATGGATGTGATTGGTATGAAAGAAAGCAAAGCCATTTGGCTCTGCCTGTCCTTGTCTTTGTTTGCAAGAATCCTCCAATTCAATGAGAGGAAATCAGATAATGCTTACTTTACCTAACCCTTACTAGGAAGCTTTCTTGACCATCAGGATGGTACTGGTGCCACAATGGCTTTGGTCTCACCGGATATATTGGTTGTTACATGAGAGAACATTTCCGCCCTGCAGGTACTGAACAGGGATGTATGACGTTACCACGCATACCATTACCACGCATACCATTACAACGCGGTATTTACAACGCATACCGTTACAACGCATAGCGCTTTGAGGTGCTGGATAGTGGTAAGTATAATTTTATATTCCAACTCCAGTCCCCGTGGATACTAGGGAAGGTGTTGGATATAAAATTAAACTTATTCCCTATCCTAGAGCGCCCCCCAGCGCAATGCGTTGTAATGGTATGCGTGGTAATGCCTGCGTTGTAAGTGTAGTGCGTGGTAAAAAATGCGTGGTAACAGTTGTACACCACTGAAGAGTACTGCCACTCTCTTTACCCTGCCACTGATTTCTAATCTTTGGGGTGTATCAAGCTGCCATTCTCCTATATTTTTTTTAACCTCTGTTTTTTCCATCTATTCAATAGAAGTGACCACAAGGACATTCTAGAAGATGTGGGTGACAATCAGCAGTCTGGCTATTCACAATGTAAGTTATTCAAATGATACCTTTGTCGGTCTGTGTTCGATCAAGGGGTGATTAGTTGTTTGACTTTAATCTAGGATGCATGGACACAAATAAACAAAGTGAGCTTGCTTACATTTTGTTTGCCCTCTAATTATAAACTAATCATCATCTAAGGGCCTTCTTAAGAGCTTGGCATTGCAGGAGTGGGAGCGGGATCACCGCCAAACATATGTACAAATCGCCTGCAAGATCAGGAGTTTACTTCTGCCTGGCGGGTGGTTCTTTTGTGTTCCCGGGGCAGTGCCTTTGAAATAGGCACCAGAATGGGAACGTCAAAGGGAGTACCTGCACGGCATGGACTACTGCAGTCCATGCCGTGCAGGTACTGGTATGCCTGCACACAAGGGGGCACATGTTTGTGCCCCCTTGTGTGCATCCACATGGCGTACAGCACAATTGGGCCTGTAGGGCCCGCTTTGTTTCATCACGCCACACTTTTCATGGCGGTCGCACCGCCATTAAGAGTGTGGTGGTGAGGAAACTCGTAATATGCTTGACTGGGCCGCAGCTGCCCTGCCAAGCATATTGCAGCCTCAGTGCTGCTGCACTACCACTAGGTGATCCCTGGTAATAGTGATGGCCTTAGGGCGGCCCGACCGCCCTGGTCGTAATGGGGCGGTCGGAAGACCATCACCACTGTGCCCCCGCTAGTCTGGCAGTCCATGAACCGCGAGACTCGTATTAAAACCCTAAGTTGTAATTGTATTTTTTCACTTAGTTGCCAATTGTACTTAGTATTGCGTAGGAAGGAACATTTCATTTTTTCTCAGAAGGTTCTTTAAGCACCTGCTAACTCCTTTTATACGAGGGCTTTGGACTAACGAGGCATGCAGCTCCGAGGCAGCTGTCAAGGAGATGGGCTCTCCGAGACATAGGAGTGCGTCTATTTATAGAAAATGTCTAAAGCTTCTATGACAGGGTCACACGATTAAAGTGTCAGGACTCTAGGAGGCAAGTGTTAGAATGAGATCATGGGAAATGATGAAACTCTGAGCAAGAGCCCTTTTATTGTATCCAAAGATGAAGCTCAGCTCTTCTCCAATATACTCGCAGATCAATTGTTTAGTTTCACATATCGAGTGCCAAGTACATCCCTTGCTCCTCTGAACTGAAGTCTACCAGTAAAGAAATTTGGGGAATATTATCAGGGATGGTGTTAAAAATTTATCGCCGGTTTAGCAGCAGAAAACTGCCGCTAAAGCGGCGATAATGGGCTTGATAATATGCCCTTGAGAATTCCAATAGAAGTCCAAGCTCTGGTGTGCACATGGGCTTCTATTGGAATTCTCCAGGGCATTTTATCAAGCCCATTATCGCCGCTTTAGCAGCAGTTTTCTGCCGCTAAACCGGCGATAATTTTAACGCCGTTCTTGATGATATGCCCCTCAGTAAGGCCTAGAAAAGCTTGGTTGCTGTAGGTTACAGAATGAGGCTTCCCATCATTTTATTTTTTTCTGTAACAAAGGCCTTTTCCGGTTTCAGGCAGGGGGCTATATAATTTTTCCAGCAGCGCAGACCATGCCTTGCCAGGATGGTACCCCTGACTGGATGGCACTTTAGCCAGTGTCTATATTGCTTATTGGTTAGCTTGGCTTCATATGTTGCATTATCCACCAGTCATTATGGTTTCCATTGTGTTTTGTCCCACTGTTTCCTTTTTTAGTTTTATCTATTATCCAGGCAATTACTTCACTGTGCCATTTCTGAGCTAGATGTGTTTATTTTTTGGTGTGTTTTATCACTGTTACTAACTGCCAGCAGCCATGAGCTTGGCTCACGTTTCGTCTTCATATTACCCATAGGCTGTTCTCATCTTCCTCCAAATGTTGATAAAGCTGTAATAGAGACCAGGAATGGGAGGTTAGTGGGTGGCACAGCTGCCCACATTGTACACTTCTCTTCTGCATAGGGCCCGGAGACCCTAGTCTGGAACGGGCACCACCCAAACAAGACACTGACAAGACAAGTAACTGCTTCTGGGTAAAGGTCATGTTTATTTCAAGTATGTGATGAACACAACATAACATGTCAAGTGGGATAAACACCATACAGCAAATGTTGAAGTACACCTGTCAAAATCTAGAGTAACAGACACTAAGTGAAGGAGTGCCTATCCTTAAAATCTACGGCAAGCACACACATTATTTACACAAGGCCTCCAACCAGCCGCGGTCGGTAGTGGGAGTACCGGCCAGGCGGTGACGTGGGGTGGGCAGGGTGGGGGGTAGTAAACTATGGATTACGGAGGTTTACAGGTAGGTATACATATAAATAAATAAAACTAATTTTGTTGTGCGCACTGCCCCAAGATGTTTGACAATCCTTCATCCCCTGCGGACCACACAGGTGGAACCACCTGCATCTTTATAGGACAGTACCAACTCACTGTCCCAAGGGTTCCACAGCTCCAACACCACCCCACAGTGGTAAATCGGAGCACATACCCCTAGGCTTGCTGCATCTTACCCTCAGTGCTGCTTTAGGAAGTATGAGATGGAGGTCCCCTTAGCTGTTTTGAATGAAACTTATAAGTAGGGTTTGTGCCAAATTTGAGGGCTAGGTGGGTCGGTAAATTGCAATGATCTGGGTAAAAAGGGAAGGCCAGAAGCAGACTGGCCCAAATGCTCCTGGCCATCGTGGCTTTGCAAGACGGAAGTTATGTGTAACTCCTGTATCTTGCAGGAGACCACACACCAGAGGGTGGCTTGGCCCTCCCAACCCAAGGGCCAGAGCATTGCAAGAGCCCGGAAGGGGTTGAGCCCACGGTGGTCCTGGGTCGTAATGTCTCTCTTCTCAAAGGCTATGGATCATTGTGCTGGAACAACATGAGCTAGGAAAGGAATGCGTTTAACACTCCCTGTTAACTGAGTCGCCTCTAGACACTAAGAACATATGATCAATTCAGGAGCGCAATCAAAAATGCCTCCGCAGTCTGCAACATAGTTTACAAAAAATGGATGTCTTGTCACACACACCATAACGTGTTCCATCCACACACGGAGGCAGTATTTTAGTTCTTTTGAAATGTGGATCTCAATTTCTATGCAAGTCTTTAGGATGTTTGTCATGTTTTGGGTTCGTTTTTTGGTGACTGCAAAGCAACAAGATTGTTTTGTCACCTGATTCAGCATTTTATCCCATGCTCCAAGGAAGAGGTTTCTGTTGAGGGTTGGTGCTTTATTAGAAAATTTAACATAACTTAATACTTTACAGTTTGTTTCGGATTTTTTGTAAGGGACCAAGCAGTTTGTGTATAAGGCTGCTAACCATTGAATGTATACATGTATGAGATTTCATGTTGGCAAATTGAATTTTCAATTTAAACTATGGAATGATCTATCTCGATGTAAGGTGACTGTTCTAAAGGGTTGCACAAGAGTAGATAAATGCATGTAGGTGGAATTTGCAGGGTCTGGGGAGGGGATGACAAACACATCATTTATTGATGCCTTCATACTTGTTGGCGTTTTGGTCATCTGAAGTAAAGGCACATGGCATGTAGTTAAATAAGCAAAATAGATGTACATTTCATCATTTACTTTTTCACTAGTTGTCCAAAACACTGGATGCCATTTGAGAAAGAGGTGCCATTGTTTTTATTTTAAAGAAATGAACTCTTTCACTCCTCGTTTGCAAGAAATGGCTATGGACTACAGTCAACAATAATACATTAACATATAAAGAAAAATTTCACATGGTGCTCTGTTTCTTTATTTCAGTAGGTGGCTGGCTTATCCCTGGCCCTGGGCCCCTTTGTCATTCTGGAAATACCCACCCTCAGTTTGGAGCACCTTTATCTCTTTCCTCATCCCATGGCTGTGAACGATACCCATCGCTGAGGAATCACCGCTCAAGTCCATACCCCAGCCCGTACTCGCACAGAAACAATTCTCCGAGTAGGTATCAATGTTTCAAAATATAGGAACCTCTGTACATCAAACTGCCTACTTTTTCGGGTTCATAAGGCATCTACTGTAGAGACTGGGTTATAGGAATTTGTATCCATTGACCTTAAATAGTATCGTTAGAGCAAAGTTGAAGTAACATCACTGGCTAGCAGTGGGGCAGACTTCTTGTGGGATCACCACAGCACTTCCAAGCAGCAGGTGATACTGGAAGTGCCTCATAACTAATGTCGCATAACTGGTAACTGCATGTGCTCAACCAAACACGCTTGGTCAATCTTCACTTAGTGAGGGATGTAATGAGGATCAAGATTAAATGAAGAGTGGGGTTATCCCAGTGGATCCTGATAGTCCTCTTTGAACAGCATGAGTTCTTCATTTGGATGGTGCCATCTGGAAGGGGCGGGCCAGAAAGTTCAAAGGTGAGTGCCATGTCTTCCAGTGGGCTTTCCTCAATTTCTTCCTTCCGCATTTAGACTGGCTGATCGGACGGTGCAGCAAAACCTAACGCTGCTGATGATGGGGGTGATCAATTTTCAGAGGTATTCTGGTCAACCAAGTTCCCATGCCCATGAGGGAGTTTGAATTTTATTTTATGCTTTTTAAAGATGGTGATTAGTCTGACATAGACATAATCTGTCTTCGAGATTCTGTATTCTCTAGAGTATCTAAAAATACTTGGGTGGTGTTGCAGTTTACTGTATTGTAGTGGTCTACGCATGGAAACACTAGCTCAATCGCCTTAGACATTTGGAGACCCTTGTATTGCACTATCTCAGTAATCTAAAGGGATGCTCAAGTCAAAGCAGACTCCCAGGTTTACCCTGTGTGGGTGCTGTATGAAGAAAGATAAGGAACACTCTGTAGTGTGTTGACTAACCATGCCCTGTGACTCAGAACAGTACAGGATGACCATCCTTCGGTGAAAAAATAGATGTGCTTTAAGAAATTCAACATCTTGGTACCCATATACTGTTCTTGGTTGGTCTCTAATCGTATATGAGTAGATGAATGTTTGGCATACATTAATAATGAGTGTTTGTTATACAATCCCATCCACCAACTGGCGCCAGTAAATGTTAACAGCTAGAGAGCTGAATCTTGAAGGACTCTGCATGATCTGGGGTAGGATAAAGAGGTGGCGATGCCAGTTCTAACTTATTGATATCTGTCACGAGTGACTTGATTCTCAAACCTGTAGGACTGAGCAATTATTAATCATCTTGGCTCGCCGCAATAGGCGGTCATCTGTAGTCCATCAAAAAGCATAGATAATATAATGTCACTTGGGGTTCGAGTTATTTCAGAGACTGACTACGGTTTAGAAAACGATTCATATTTAAAATATGATGTATGTTCAGGGTGATATGTATTCGAATACATAGTTCAATAAAATGGATATGAATCTGATTGGTCAGATGGCTGGGTTGATGAGTGCATGAAAAAGTGGGTTGGTGGATGGATGAGCGAATGCAAAGGTTTGAGTAGTTAACCTGATGCATATATCGATTAATATAAAAAAATATATATTCCTTAATGGTGAATAAATAATTGGTTCACATTCAGGTAGTCTGTAGGTAACTTGTTGGGGGTTTTGATTTTCTTCTGGTCTAACTCAAACGTATATAAATGAAACACATGGATTTGAAAGTTAAGCAAAGCACAAACCTTGCAAAAGAATATCCCGGACTTTGGATTTCAAAATGTATTAGTTTTAACAAGGACTTGGAAGCACTGTCAGTGTTTCATCCATCTTTGTTTCTAGTAGTATGCACCAACAGGCTTTGATTTGAACAAAGGTTTTGGTTTGTTTTGTTACCCAAGACACAACACATTGCTCTGCGTTTCCCAGTGTACACCAATTTTCGAAAAACAGCATGTCTTTTAATTTTGAGTTCCCAAATTTGTTTTATCAGATCTGTAAATGCCCTGTGTTTTTAGCCAGTTTCCCTAACTTTAATATTTAGGAACATTGAACTGACATGCCTTATTTAATTACCCAACATTTTGACAAGTGAACATTTGATTTTTTTTACAGCAAGTTACACAGACAACTCATCAGCCTGTCTGTCCATGCTTCCGTCCCATGACAACTGGTCCAGCCTGCAGATGCCAACACACAACAGTATGCTTCCCATGGGTCATGCCACTGGTGTGCCCAGCAGCTCTGGGTATGTATGAGATATTTTGTAGATCAGCTAACACTATTTTGCAGACAGCTTTCTCTGGTTCAGTGTAAACAGAATCTTAAAGTACAATAACATGGCAAGTGCGGTAAATACATATTTTTGCGTAAAGAAGTGCATATCCACAGTTTTGATTACAAGCAATAGCTGTAAAATTCTGGGGTAGAGCAATACCATGGTGCTGTAGTTTTGGGAATTATGGGCCTGATAGACCTGCAATCAGCAGAGGCTGCTACCAGTCCTCTTCATTTGGAGTCCGGCAGCAGGACGCTCCCAGGATCCCCACAGCCAATCAAAATGCTGCAATTCAGCATTGTGATCAGTATGAGTGCTGTGGTTCGGCCTTTAATACAGCGTGGGTGGAGAACATGAGAAGTGCGCATGATGGTTTGGCCGTCCCTAGAGGGCCGGCTAAACCCTTCTGCGCACTTACAGAGTGCCTGCTACTCTTCCCCCTCCAGTGCCCTAGCATCATGGAGCACAGCTCCGCCCGCACATAACCAACTGAGCCACTTCAGTAGGAAAAATAAAATGATACTAACGCTGCATTATTATACGGTTCTTTTTTCTTCTTGAACTGCATGGAGAGCAGTGGGGCGACGGTCTTCCCAGCAGCCGCTGCCTGTAATATGGAAAATGGTGTGAACAAAAAGCTACTAATTTACATAAAAAACAGCTCTGTAACTGATCCTAACTAATCTTTTTCTCTCTTGTCTTGTAGCCAGTATCCTAACTTGTGGTCGGTGAATAACAGCACTCTAACCGCTATCCCTGTATCTCAGTCCGGTGGGATGACAAGTGGATTGGGGACTCAGTTCTTACGAAGCTCTCCGTCGCACTACTCGCCTCTCTCGCATTCAGTGCATGGCTCTTCCCAGGTGTCTCCTATGTATGATACTGGGTTGCAAACAGACCTTTCGGAAAACCAGTATGAAACATCTCTCCATGCACGTCTTGCATCTCCATGGACTCCTGTCTCGCCCCCTTCCATCTAAAAGACTTCCGTTTAATGACAATGCATTGCCTCGGAGCAAATATGTGTGCCAAATGAAAAACTGTAGTCGGCCAGGAATGAAATGGAGCAGTGCGGAGTGAAGAGCATGGACTGTTTCCATCAACTCAACTTTAACTGCTCTTGTGTGTCATTCTAACATTGCCTTTGTGCACACATAATTTACTATATTATGTTTGCTACACTACATTACTTTCATCATGAAAGTAGCATGGTGCAGACGAAAAAAGAACTACACTTCTGAACACAACTGCATCTTTGGTCCCAGGAGAAAGTCACGTATCATTGTTAAACAAAAAAACTCACCTGTACCAAGAACCATGGGATTTCCTGCGTCTTATCGAGGAATGCTGGCTGTCCAATCATCAGTTTACTTTACCTTGTTAATGATGAGGATAGAAGAAGTTGACCAGTCTAATGGGACTCCGGCTTAAAAATTGGTTCTTTCACCAATGTCTGACTTGTGACAATTGCAGGTCAATGGACCAACTAAGTTCATCCTGAGCAATTGGAATTCTCTTCGTCATCAGCTAACCAGTGCTCTTATGGTTTGTATACTTCACACAAAGTACTTTTGAGCTAAACTGTCCCACCCCGTATTATAAAGTGCATGGCTAGCCTTTAAACGGCAATGTGGTCTGTACTGGATATGCAATCCTACAAGGGTACATACATATTTTCCAGTGTGCATCACGGGTAAACTTCCAAACCCTGCCAATCATTACTTTCTGGACACAGCTTGACTTTGTCTTGACATATCAGAGGATAGACACCAAAGACAATGTGGACCTGAACCCAAGAAGTGCCTTTCTCTTGCAATACTCCAAAGAAAAGGTTGGTTTGTAATACAAAGCGATGCCTCTAATAAAAACATTTAATATGTGCTAGCAATAGCTGCATTCCACAAACCGGTATAGGGAACTGCAGTCATAGGAAGTGGGTTCTACACAATGATCACATTGTGGCCTGTCCATTTCTTTGCTTGGAGTGAGCCCATCTGCCAGACTCGGGGTGTTCTTTTACCAACATTGAGG
Source organism: Lissotriton vulgaris (assembly GCF_964263255.1). NCBI lineage: Eukaryota > Metazoa > Chordata > Amphibia > Caudata > Salamandridae > Lissotriton > Lissotriton vulgaris. Next base: position 874,354,102 of record NC_141694.1, read on the forward strand.
CACAAATGCCAGAAACTCATCCGAAGCTAAAAATAAGCTGCACCAGCTAAGTTCCAGTTTTCCAACTACTGAATGTATAGATTGTCCTCCGATTAGGATACATCAGAGGAGTTTACAAGAAAATCATCTAAAAAAGTAAACTTCAATGTATTCACCTGGAGCACTGGAGTGATTTAGTAACTGCTACCACTTTGTACCAGACCTTTTTTTGTGTAGTCTGTACTTGTTGCATGCACAGGGATGGACCTTGTTCTGACATTAACGTGTAATGTTACTTATTGTCTCGATTTGCGGACATTCACTTTCCATGGCCGGTCACTGTTGAACTATTTAAACTCTCTAAGCGGGGTTTACTGACTGTTGGAATAGGTTCTTTTGTGGAGTGGAGAGTCTCTTGGCAGCTGGGGCTGGTCATTTCGATTATTCTATTCTTTCTTGTGAAACAGCCACTGACCATGGTATAGGGACACTGCCTAAGAGACAATACCTCAAATGAATGACAATCCATTCACAGGTAGCTAGCACACTGAAACTGTATTTAAGTGCCTTAGATCACCAAGCTTGGTGACCCATGTTGATATAATTTAGAAATCGTGCCTTGATCATTCCTTTTGTTGTCCAACCTTCTCTCCTTTTGTTGCCCAACCTTCTCTATCACAGCCTAGATATTGCACATTGGTGTTATCACACTTAACATCTTCACTAAACAAATGTTCAAAAACTCTGACCTTACCGTAGGCTCCTACATATCGTAGTTTAAACAATGGTAGAACTAATAAAGAAAAATCCGGACAATTTTGGATGTTCCTGATGAGACCAATTCCATCGAAAAGGTGAATCTGCCAAAAACATTTGATCAACAGGAGCAGGTTGTGCCTTGACTCTTCTGTTGTTCCCTGCCACCCCTCACAGGGGCCATGAACGTTTGGCTGACAATGCTTGGTCCTCATGCTATTCTCTGTCAAACAATTCCTGTTTTTGCTGCCCCGTGCGGCCGCAGTTAAGAGTAGGGGTGGCGGGAGGGCATCATCCCCAAAATGTATGCCGCTCCCCATCCTACGCCACTGCGCTACAGATTTTGATACATTTTCAGAATAGAAGCAAACCATGAAGCTGCACATGTGGGTGTGTTTGTTCCAATTGTTCAACACAGACCTTTGAACAGAGCAAGATGATTTTCCATTGCTGATTTGTGTCGTTTCAGTCTAAGGCTGTTTGTGGTGTAAACTACTGAAGAAGAAAAATATAACTGATAAACTGCACTGTATGCTTATACCATGCTTCTATGGTGAAACCTCTTTGTAATGGCTTCCTGAAGCGGGACTCTTTTACCTGCGTTGAGAGGCTTGTGAAATGTTTCTTTACTTACACCACCCAGCTTATGCAAAATGGCAGCTCGGTAATTACCATTGTAAGAAGGCGTCAAAGCACAGCATCAGTCCAACATAATAATCGAATCTGGATAAACACATCATACAGAGTCTGGGCAAGGGTTGGCGTGTGAAGGGCTGTAGCATTACCATGTATTTATCAGACAGTATTATGAAAAATATGAACCTCTTGCGAAACGAAAGACAATCATGTAAATAATATTTAGTGTAATATATCTTGGAGTCTACTTTTGGTAGGATTCAAAAATGTTTGTTAACTTGGGAGTTTTTTATAATGTGTTTTTAAATGTGACATTAAGTTAATTGAAAAGAATACACAAAAGTAACATTTTGCATAAAACCTGATGTGGTGTTTTTTGTGTGTGTGTCTTTTGGTGTTTACCTGTTTTCACCGTTCCACAGTGTTGCCGGGCTTTGAAAAATGGTGGAAAAAATAGATCAGCCTTTTTAGGGCACGTGCTGCTATGAAAGATCTGTAACACAGTATCAGGGGCCTCATTTATGAGCCCTTGCGGCACTTTTACGCCGCCGGTGCATCACTTTTTGTGACGCACCAGTGGCGTAAAAAATGCGCCTTGTTGCGTCATATTTACAAAGTGACGCATCTAGGTAGATGCGTCACTTTGTAAACCCCTGCACCACATTATACCTCCGCCAGGTATAATGTATGCAAGGGAGGCGTATTGACGCAAGGAAGGGTCGTAGAAGTGACGCAGTGAAGTCTATGAGATTTCACTGCGTCACTTTTAGGACACAGTTGCGTCAAAATCCTGCGCCTGCCTCACAGCAAGCGTAAGACTGACGCAGGCCCTTTCACATGGGGCTTGCCCCATGTGATAGGACGCATTGCTGGAGTTGCGTCACCTTTGTGACACACTCCAGCAATGCGTCACTTTTACGCTTACAGATACGTCAGAAATACTGACGTATCTGTAACTCCTTGCGACATGATGCGTCATACATTAAATATGACGCATCAGGAAGGTCGCAAGGAGTGCGCACTGAGGAGTGGCGCATCGCTGATTTCACGCAGCGATGCGTCATTTCTCATAAATGAGGCCCCAGATGGTCAAAATATTTCTGCTCCAGCAATGGTGTGCAGTGGCCCCTGATTCTTGCAAATTATCTGGAGTAGAAGGCAGTTTCTACACTAGGGTGCAGGGAGTGCGCCCACGCTATTTCCAGGCAATTCGTAGGCAATTGGTAAGCACTAGGCTGCTTTAAACGCCTCCGAGCTTAGACATGCACCAGAGAAATGACGAATTTCAAGTCTCACGTAGAACTTACCTCTCTGCAGCCCGTTCGTTTTCCTAGTAAACTTTCCCCAGCAGTGACGTTGCCTGCAGCCCATGACATTCTTTCCCACCGGGCGATGCGGGCTGAAGCCCTGCGGGATGAAGTAAGGCCTGACATGTCACTCTTCACAGAAAATCCTCAATTGTTGGACAGTCCATATTCAATGTTTATGTTTAAGTGAACACAGACTGCCCCCTGCAGAGGGTGTATTCTGGCCCATATTTTAAATTTCAGTGATTAAACTTCCATAAAGGCCTCAGCAACATGTACTTTATTTAAGATGCTGGAAATTGTGCTTTACATTCACGGAGAAATACGTCAATACACTTTCTACTAATGAAAAATGCAGGACAATAGTTTTCTTTGAGGGAGAAGTGGCAGCATAACTCATTCATATCCTTGCCGAATGGGCTTTTTAAACAAGATGCAGCATGCTGGGCAGAATTTCCCACTCCACTGTTTAGCTATGCTTTTCAAACAAATAGAATAATTACCAGCATCCTACATCCGATATTCAAAACTGGCTCTAGATCATTCATAACTATTTTTCACATGTGTATCTCAAAATACTGCACTGAAGGAAGTTGAGTAAATAGCGCCACCTTCAGGAACGGTTAAACTGTAGTTTAATGTAATTAAAATGTAAGGAAATCTTCTCTCTGCCTCTACCTATAATTGTGAAGCGATGGCATGAAGAATTGCACAGTATTCTATTCATTGCACAGCAAGGACTAATTTGTGGAACCTTGAGGAACAAAATATGAAGGGATTTTGGATGGATTATGGGTCTTTGGTGGCTTGGTTGCAGCACATTTCGGACTTCCTGAATGGTCACATGGGATGGGGGATTGGAGGGAGATATGTAGTACAGTAGCTGGATGGTCAGTGAGGGGTGATGATTTCTGGGAGTAGATCGGATGAGAGACTGGCGATTGAGGGATGAGCGGCTGGAAATTGAGCGTTTAATTCCCCTTATCAACTGTTTATTGTTTGCCAAGAATTTGTTATCAAATCAATAACAGTAGCTGTTCCTATTATTATTAATGCTGAGCATATTGTAAGTCAAACATGGATTTTAAACTCCTTTAAAGCTTTGGAAGAACTTTCTCTCACCGAGCAATACGTGTTGATTCTGCTGCCTTGCCACTCTGAATTTCTCCAGCTGCCATTAGTAGAAGGACCGGATTCAGGGAATGCTGTACAGAGGTTTCCTTTCTTCTATTTAAGACTCCGTCAAGGGCCTGTTATATACCCCTGCCTCTTCAATTAGTTTGGAAAGTGGCATTCGGTGGAGGGCACCTTTTTGGAGAGCAGCAGAAACACTACCAGGCTCCAGGCTTTCATACCTCAAAGAGGACAGATTAAGGCATGTATTATAGCATAAAGCAGATCTATGTTTTCTAGATTGTAAAGTTTTCTTGTGTGATTCCCTTTCACATCCTAAGCCATCACCATGTTGAGGGCTTTAAGTGAGATGAAAAAAGTGGGGTGGGGGGGGCTCTCAAACGGGCGTGGCTGATGTATTTAAGGGCATGGTTTAAACATGTAAGCTAAACTTCTGTGTTTAGCATAGTATGCCACCTGACTGGTAGTTTGCTGTTTCTATTTGATAATGGTATGCTGGTCCTCATAGGGTGGTGCCTAGTAAAGAATAAAAAGTCAGACGACCAACAACTATCATAAAAAATGATAGCAAAGCCGGAACCTGACATAGGAGAGGGATAGGAGGAGATCATGCTCTATCGGAACTAGGGTCCTCACACACCCAGCAAGCTAGGTGTCATGCTTCATCATCTGGACCTGCTCCTCGTTGGGTCGGCACTGCAATACCCAAAGGGCACCCATAAAGGGGCTCTTTATCGGAGATCATTTGTTCAATGCCGTATGATGTAGTGGGGGTGTGTGGACTTTGAAGTGTAGATATAATGAAGTGTGTGAGTTAAAACAGGTAGGATAATCCAAATAACATTTTTATTCAGGCTGGTTATCCCCCTGGCTAAAAACGTAAAGAGTGGCAGCTTTCCTGATGTCAAGGTTCAGTACAAGCTATGCTCATCTCCTAAGGTCAACATGTGTCTTGGCTACTGGTTATAACAATCCGTGGCAATTCTTCAGGACCTACTCTGTTTAAAGTGAATCTATCTACACTAAGTGGTGGGGCTAATAGCTACCTATCAAATGTAAGCACTACGATAAAGGTATTCTATAGTGTGGTTCAGTATCCTGTAGAGAGGGATCTATCAAACAACTTAAGTGAACACCCATGTTGTCGTCACATAGAGTTCTTGTCAAGCTCTTCAGTACCTCCTAATGTTCTCCATTTTCCATGAGGAAATACATTAAAGATCTAGGCACATTTAAAATCATTTTGCATGGTGTATGTGGTATTGGGCATGGCTCTCATCCCCTAGTGCATGTATAAAAATATAGTTGGACACTATCCAGCTATACTGGGAAGACTGACCTACCCCTAGGAGGGGTGATAGTTGTTAGGTGAAGGATTCTTAAAAAAACAGTAGTGAAAATGCACAAAACTAGCCAAAAGCGTGACATGTCACAACAATAGTGAAAGGAATATAATGATGGAACTTGTCATGCAACAGCTCACCTCCCATAGGTGGGAATATTACCTCAATCGGTGCAGCGATTCTTATTGGACACCTAGTAACATGGTGTCCTGTAAAACACAAGGGTTAGAAAGGTAGAGGAGTCACAAGTATGTGAGGCAGAGGTGCGCAACCAAACCCCTACTCATTGCCTGGCCGAAAGTAGCAGAAACCAGGGTGTGCCTACAAATCCAATCGGTCTTTCACGCCACCCACTCCACCCAACTTGCGCAAATAAAGCGGACACAGGAGCCGACAGGAGAGCGGTAAAAGTCCCCATATCCATGGACCCTGTGGTGGACCTGTTGCTAGTCCGCACACCTCCTTGTCTGCCCCTCAGTGCGCATTCCGGGGGTAGACAGGAAGTGACTTAAAAAGTGGCAAATCCACTCACAGGGTTACCAGTACTCAGGTAGCAGTATAGGGCGGTCACAGGCCCCTGATCCCACTGTTTTATGTACTCACCATTCCTCAGGGGGACGTGGTCGATCCACCTACCCTTCTCGCCGGCACCGGAGTGAACTGGCAGCTCGCGCGGGAGTTGAAGTACCTCTCCCGGTCTCGTGCCTGTAGGGGAGCCGGTGTCTCATCTACGTCATTCTGGGTGCTGCCCTGTGAACGTCAGGCAGGCTGCCTCATAAACATGGTGGCCATCTTGAGATGTAGTCAGTCCCACTGTGAGTCCTGAGAAACAAAGCAATTGCTAGGCTCTCCTGCTCAAGTAGTCAATCCTTCTGACTTACAGAACTACAGGCCAATCTCTCTTCTCCCCTGCTGTTCTAAAGTGATGAATACTCTAATCAATCGACAGTATTAGAACAAAACAAGATTTTGGACCCTTCCCAGTCCGGCTTCTGGGCATCCCATAGCACTGAGGCAGCCCTATTGGAGGTTACCAATACGCTATGAATGTTACTTGACTGTCGGCAGCCTTTGACACCATCTCTTACCGTATATTATTGAACAGGCTCAGAGAGATTGGTGTCAGAGGTTTGGCTTTTAAGTGAATGCAGAATTATCTGTCCGACAGAACACAAAGCATCCAGTTGGACGCTTTTGTGTCCCACACAGCTGCACTTGATAAGGGGGTTCCACAAGGCTCTATATTGAGCCCAACACTGTTAAATCTATCTGTAGCCCCCCTTACCTCTATCGTCAGAAATCATGGGTTTGAAACCATATCCTATGCTGACGATTTTCAGCTGATCATACACCTAGAAAACAACTCTCAACTGACAAAAGCTAGGTTTCTAAACTGAACAATGGACATTGCAAGTTGGATGAGGAAGAACTTCCTACAATTGAATTCTTTCAAAACCAAGATACTCCTGTTCAGCAAGGCAATAAAACTGTGGACCGCAGAGTGGTGGCCACCAGAATTAGGAGAAGCACCCTCCCCTAAAGGATGGGCCAAGAACCTAGGAGTAAGAATTGACAACAAGCTTTCCATTGAAGAACAGGTGAAAACTCTTACAGGCACCTGCTTTGGGATCATGCAGATGTTGAGAAAGATCTTTCCCTGGATCCTGCTAAACGCCAGAAAGAGCCTCATCCAGTCGCTTCTAATTAGTCGCCTGGACTATGGAAACGCTTTGTTGGTAGGAATCAGGGAAGACCTGCTATCTAGATTGCAGGTAGTACAGAATACAGCAGCGCGACTTGCTCTCAATAAGCCGGCATTAACTCCTTTCTTGTCTCTCCAACGCCAACTCCACTGGCTCCCGGTCAGGAAAAGAGCCCTTTTCAAGCTGCTGTACATGGCTTTTAAATCCCTGCATGGTTTAGGCCCGGTATACCTGACAAACAAAATAGGATACTACAAACCTGGACGGTGTCTTTGGTCCAGTAACCGGTGCCTGCTTCACAGCAAGAGGATCTTGAAAGTCAAAATGGGTGGCATCGCCTTTTCTTATCTGGCCCCCAAACACTGGAATGAGCTTCCTGAATAAATAAGCTCCTGCCCCAACATGCCACAATTTAAGAAGAAGCTAAAGACATGGCTATTCTAAACAAGTTTGTTCCACCTGACCTACTTCATGGCGCCGAGAGATCCCCTTGGGGATGATTTGTGCACCTTACAAATTAGTGTAATAATAATTCACTGACCCCTGTTAATTCTGGATGAGTCTTCTAATGGATTATAGAGTGACAGCATTCACTCAATTGATGTGTGACAATGTTAGACGGGTTCAGTAGTGGAACCCAGGTCGTCCCTGGAATGCATCTCAAATGGGTCATGTAGGAAGAACAAAAGAAAGAGAGAAAAAGCTCTCAAACGACACATAGATGTGATCACAGACAGTAGGTGGGAGTAATAGGTGCAGTGCAAAAATGTGAAAGTGAAGCTAAAAAAGGATTTACAAGAGAGAAAAAACTTTTATTTGGATACCTCGTGTAATCCTTGTTAAAAACAGTGCAAAAGCAGCTTTCAAACATAACTGCTTATAAGTAAGGTCGACATGTTTCAGCCTTCTGTACTCGTAGTCCTCAGCTTTCTTCAGAATAGACATTGCTACTGCATTAAAATATCAAGTGAAAACAGTGGAAAACACAAGAAAATGAGGTTGGAATCAATACAACCTTTTGTACCAAATTTGAATTCTCTGTATCAGCGGGATGCAGTTGGCACCTGTGAAAAGACACACATTTTAGTACTCAAAATGAAATGAACATGAATGGAGTCCCCAAAATCCCAGAGTAGTGATGTCTACTATGGAGCAACAATGTCAACCACAGTCAACTATGTATATATAGTATGGTAAAACTAATTGCAATATTTTTGCTCACCCGTCACGTGCAAGGACTGAACCTCACCTCGCCTGGTAACAACTCAGGTCAAAGAGGCCCCGCTCTAGGAAGGACAAGGGAAAAAAGGATAGGTAAAAAACTCCTGACATCAAGGGTATTATAAGGGAACACTGGTGGATCCTTAACATGGGCGAGTTAGAGTTTCTGACAACTAGATTCGCCTTCAAGAGGACAAGAAACCTGAAGGATGTCATTGTGCATACAAGCCTCCCCAGGTAAAAATAACACATAAGAAAACTCAGGGACCTCCCTCCCGTCACCGGGCATTATCCATGTGGGACTTGTATAGTCTGTGACCAGATTAGAATGGTCAAAACAATAGCGTTGTCAAACACCTTTACCTGGACAATGAGGAGTCACACTAATTGCAATACATCCAAATGCATTTACCTGGTGACCTGCCCCTGTGGGAAGAGATATTTGGGCATGACTAGGAGACCAGTCAGGACCCGTATTATTGAACATAAGAGTAATATAAGATGCCAGAGGGTCACAACTAAGATGTACACACATTACCAAGAACTGGGACATAGACCAGAATCACTACAGTGGTTGGTACTAGAATCCCATCCAAAGATCACCCAACAGGCACTATTCAGGATAGAGCAATGATCCCTTGTCCACATCAGTCAATGGCCTGAATGACGATATTCCATGGGCCTCCCTGAATAATAGATGACCCCAAGGCTGACCATATGTATATCCACCATTAATGGCATTTGGTGCATAGGAAATATGAAGTCATTGCACTGAGCATACCATTATACGATTAGATATCAGATATGGCCTCCATGATGGCCAATACAGGAGATCCCGGGCTTGGGCTAAGAGTAAGTCGCTAAGTGACATACCCCTACAGGGGCTTCGCAGTTTCAATGTGCATCACATAATGTTCCATGACACTGAACAGCATCAGAGACCCGAAACACCTTGATTTCCATTTCTGAATTAGAGCATTCATTCACCATTGTATTCCTTTATTTACATGTTGACAGCCAACATACACATGGTCACTCCGGGCTAGACAAAATGGGCCATGACAAGGAACAGTGCAGCATTCCAGGGAGAACCTGGGTTCCACTACTGAACCCATGTCTAACATTGTCACACATCAATTGAGTGAATGTTGTCACTCTATATTCCATTAGAAGACTCATCCAGAATTTACAGGGGTCAGTGATTGACTACTTGAGCAAGAGAGCCTAGCAATGGCATTGTTTCTCAGGACTCACAGTGGGACTGACTACATCCCAAGATGGCCGCCACGTTTATCAGGCAGCCTGCCTGAAGTTCACAGGGCAGCACCCGGAATGATGTAGATGAGACACCTCCTCCCCTCCGCGCCCCTGACCCGGAGTGAAGCTGCCTAGTTCTGATATGGTGTCGGCGAGGAGGGTAGGTCCCCCTGAGGAATGGTGAGTACATAAATCATTGGGGTCAGGGACCCGTGTTCAACTCCCACGGGAGCTGCCTAGTTCTGATCTGGTGCTGGCGAGGAGGGTAGGTCCCCCTGAGGAATGGTGAGTACATAAAACATTGGGGCCAGGGGCCCGTGTCCGCCCTATACTGCTACCTGTGTACTGGTAACAGTGAGTGGATTTGCCACTTTTTAACTAACTCCCTGTCCACACCCGGCATGCGCAATGAGGGGCAGACAAGGAGGTGTGCGGACTAGCAACAGGTCCTCCACAGGGTCCCCGGAGGTGGAGACTTTTACCACTCTCCTGCGGGCTCCTGTGTCCGCTTTATTTGCGCAAGTTGGGCGGAGTGAGAAAACGGTTGGATTTGTAGGCACACCCTGGTTTCTGCTACTTTCGGGCAGACAATAAGTAGGGGTTTTGGTACGCATCTCAGCCTCACATACTGGTGACTCCTCTAGCTTTCTAACCCTTGTGTTTTACAGGACACCATGCTACTAGGTGTCCAATAAGCATCGCCGCACACCGATTGAGGTGACATTCCCATCTATGGGAGGTGAGCTATTGCATGACAAGTTCCATCATTGTATTCCTTTCACTATTGTTGTGACATGTCACGCTTTTGGCTACAGTTTCGTGCATTTTCACTACTGTTTTTTTAAAGAATCCTTCACCTAACAACTATCACCCCTCCTAGGGGTAGGTCAGTCTTCCAGTATTAGTGGATAGTGTCCAACTATATTTTTATACATGCACTAGGGGATGAGAGCCATGCCCAATACCAAGTACATGATGCACACGGTTTTTAAATGTGCCTATATCTTTGATGCATTTCCTCATAAGATGGGGAAAATGGAGAACATTAGGAGGTATTTAAGAGCTTGAAAAGAACTCTATGTGACGACAACATGGGTGTTCACTTAAGTTGTTTGATATATCCCGCTCTACAGGTTACTGAACCACACTATTGAATACCTTTATCGTAGGGCTAACATGTGGTAGGTAGCTAGTAGCCCCACCACTGAGTGTAGATAGATTCACTTTACACAGAGTAGGCCCTGAAGAATTGCCACGGATTGCTACAACCACTAAGCAAGAAACATGCTGACCTTAGGAGATGAGCATAGCTTGTACTGAAACTTGACGTCAGGAAAGCTGCCACTCTTTACGTTTTTAGCCAGGGGGATAACCAGCCTGAATAAAAATGTTATTTGGATTATCCTACCTGTTTTAACTCACACACTTCACTATATCTACACTTCAAGGATCACACACCCCCACTTCATCATACAGCATGAAACAAAAGATCTCTGATAAAGAGCCCTTTATGGGTGCCCGTTGGGTATTGCAGCTCCGACCCAACGAGGAGCAGGTCCAGATGATACAGCAAGACACCTAGCTTGCTGGGTGTGTGAGGACCCTAGTTCGGATAGAGCGGGATCCCCTCCTATCCCTCTCGTATGTCAGGTTCCAGCTTTGCTATCATTATTTATGATAGCGGTTGGTCGTCTGACTTTTTATTCTTTACTAGGCACCACCCTATGAGGACCAGCATACCATTATCGAATAGGATCTGATAGGGCACTTATGCTGGACCTCGGAAAAAAGCCCCACAGTCCCCCCTCTTATTAAACAGTTTGCTGTTTCTGTCATTGCATCCATATACAACAAATAACATTATACCTACAACAAGCTAGGACTATTGGTTTTGTCAATAGTTGTTAGTGTCATACGATAAATAAGCAGCAACTATGGCTTTGTTGTATATAATATTGAAAAGGCTTCAGTTCTGAAATGAACGAGACTGTGAAAGAACTATAACGATTATTTTTGAAGTTACATCAAAGGCACTGAAGAGTGGTACTGCTGCAGAGTTGAGATTTTTTTTCATCCTGAGGGTGAGGGCAAAAATGGAGAGCCCAATAGGGAACCATCTCAGCACCTGCTTTTAAGAACTGCATAAACCAGCCAACTTAAAGCCCTGCCTATGCCCCCATTTATGGAAACCTTCATGCATGTAGCCCACGGGCACTTCTTGATGATGTTGCTATGGTCAAAAGGGATCCCACAGGTAGGACTTATTTTTTAGTATTTTCAGCCACATAAAGGCCTGGAGGCTTTGCTAAATCATTTTTCCTAACAGGAATAACTCTTATCCAAGATTTAAGAACACTTCAAACTACCCATTTTCTGACATTCTCAGTCATGTTCCAGAATTTTAATGTCCCCTGCCACTTGGTATCCTCTTTGAGTGACCTTATTGTAGTTGTATTTATATAGAGCTTACTACCCCTGATGAGGTGCTTTTCGGCGAGTAGCACGCTACTACGGAACCCAAAGGATTAGTGGTGGATTAGTTGTGTTTATTAGACTGACCTTGGTTCTGTAATGCACTTTCCACAAAGTAGTCTTTTAATACAGTGTAAGTATGCTGCAGTGTGTTGGACGAGCTGCAAGATTTGTAAATGTTTTGTAACTATGGTAGGGTTGAAAAGGCCGATTCTGATCTGTTCCCCTTTTCCTTTTGAGTGCAGCATTGAACTGTCTTTGCCAACCTACTCAGATACTCTATTTCAGTGCTCATATAATAGTCTTGCAGGCTGGTCCGAGCACTTAATTTGTAAAAGAATAAGTTCTGGGGCCAAAGTTTTGCTCTGAAGCCCGCAGCTTGCTCGATTGAATGTTACATACAAAACACTATGACTGCATAGTCTTTATTCCACCGTGTGCGTCTTTAATTCCCCACTAGACACCCCCTGCCCCTTTTCTCATTCGTGCAGGCACTTACTTTCTCCCCTTATCGTGTTTTTCCGTGTTTCTATTCCTTTTACTTTACCTCCTTTCAAGTTTTCCAATCTCTTTTCATGGGTCAAAGCCTGATTAGGAAAGATATGTGCCAGCCCCCCAAACATAACTGCTGGTGGCCCCCTACTGCAAACTCCAGCTCAAATTAAGTGCTGGGCGGTCCTTCTCTTTTTGTTCTAAGCCTACTTGTACCAGTATTCCTGGTTGTCTTGTCCCTTTGTTTCCTTTTCCAGCTTGCATTGCATTTTCCATCTATGATCCCCAGAGTTCGAGGGGCATATTACCAACAACTAGTGATAATTACCGCTTGTTTAGCGGCGGTATTTTTATCGCCGAGCTGCGGCGATTTTTATCGCTTAGGAGCCTTGCTATTATCAAGGTTTATCTCCTAAGCGATAAAAATCGTCCGAAATGCATGAATATCGCTGTAAAGTCAGCGATATTCATGCATTACCGAGCAAATGCTCTTAGCCATGTTATCCACCTACCATTGGATAACATTGCTAAGAACTGCTCAGGGGCAGGTGTTAGCTTTTGGAGATATTCGCGCTTAGAGCGAATATCTCCAAAAGTTGGTAATAGGAGATAGCGATGTTAGCGTCTGTTTCCAGTCGCTAACATCTTGGCACGCCCACTTTGCATGTCATTAGTGATAAATATCCCTGACATGCAAAGCGGGGCCCAAGATGGTCACTATCTCCTACTAGCTGTCGCTAACTGGTGTTAGCGACAGCTAGGTAAAAGGGAGATCATTTTATCTCTGCTTTCTTGGCTTTTAAAGCCAAAAAAGCGGAGATAAACCCCCTTGATAATATGCCCCCTAGTTCTCCTCCCGATTAAAGTTCCTGCACTAAGATATTCGAGTTATTGTGGTTCTCAGTTTTTCAGGTGCTCAGAAGCGAGGTCCTGGTTGCCTTTCAGTTAATTTCTTTCTTTTGAGGGTCACATCTATGTACACGTTTTGGAAATACACAGAGCTGCAAGATCTGGGGCCACACACACTGGCTTGTGATGTTCAACAAGGCAAGAGCATTACTGGTGCCCTGGCTTCAGTCAATCTGCATTAACAGCTAAAATAAATTCAGTATTTGTAAAGCGCAAACAAACCACCACTAAGGGTGTCAAGGTGCTGGGGGCTGTCCGCAAGATTAAGTGAGCTACTGCCCAGAGTTACATGGTGATGAGCTGCTGCCAGCGCTGGGGGTCGAATCATGAGCCCCGCACTCTGGAATCAGCCGCTCTATAGCCACTGCACTACACCTCTCCCTCCTAGATCAATCCTATTTTACTTATTTATTAATTTGTTCGAGTTTTCCCATGACAATAAGGACCAGCACTTCCTTCATTTTCACGGAAAGATTGCTCAAGTGGCAGTGTCCAGTAGCCTTGACACAACTAAATATTCTTGATGTGAGTTGTATGCCACTAATTAACTATATGTTATAGTGTGGTCAAAATTTTACATGGAAGGACCACCATCGTGCTTAGATGTCCACCTTATGCCAAGGATTAACACCATTGAGCCAGGGCCAGCAGTATCAAGAATGGGCAACATCAGTCCATGTCTGCCCACAATATGACAATAATTACCTCCAAGAGTCCAGCACCTGCATTTTACCAGGCCTGGCACACAAGCACATGGACACCCCACAGTATGGCAAGAAGTACTACCATTAATCAATGTCCAGCTCATGAGTGGGTGCCATTAAGCCTTAGATGCCCACAAAATTCTCAAAATGACCAGCTATATTCCTGAGCCACTCTGGTGGCTGGCAACATTAGGTTCACTCTGGTTGTTTCACACTCTTGTTTTCAGCCTGATGACGGTCACATCCCTCATGACATGACATGATAGTCCTGGTATCCCGCTTTCATTCAGATTGATGGAGCAGGTGTGGATCCCCAGCCAAGCAGACACATGCAGCTCGAATATTCCGCTCTCGAAGGATTTGGGGGTTCGTGTTGCACACCACTACACCCTTTCATCCATGGGGCACTGATTATTAAACAAGAACTAAGGTTTAGATCATTCTTTAATTTGTAATCAGTCATTTCTTCTTGAACACAATTACAAATTTGGTGGCATATTCCTTTTTGAACTTGAATGTGCCTTCATTTTGTGTGCACCATTACGCTCCATATCCAAATACACTAGTACACAGGTCACATGCTCACAGAGCCACCACGTGTGCCTATCATGAATGCGTAAACATGATGTGCACTCAATGGCCCATGCCTATGCAAAGATAGGAATGTCTGTGGCAAGACCTTCACTCCAACCATTGTTCTTCCTTCATTGACTAATTGGGCAATGAGCATTTTCCTTAGTCACTGGTAGATATCACCATGCACGTTCTTCTCAGGAGACTCAGCCTTTACTGTTTGACTCTCTATAAGTCTGTGTAATCAATTCTGTCCTTTCAGCTCACCTATAGTAACCCAATGAAAAAACACTTCCGTGTGGAAATTGAACTACATGGCTCTTATGAAAAGGGACTGACAACCTTCAATGAATCAATCTCAATGAATAAAATGAATGAATCAATCAATCAGGCGTTTGTTGAGCCGGACTACTCACCCGTAAGGGTCTCAAGGCACAGGCTCAAGTCAATCAAGGAGGGGTTCTGTCGAAGACCCAGGTTTTGAGGTTTCTTGCGAAGATAGGGAGTGATGTTGTCTGTCTGAGGTGGAGCGGCAGGGCATTCCAGGCTCGGGCTGTGAAGAAGGAGAAGGAGTGGCCTACTGATCTGGTCTTTCTGGTGCGGGGGACCGGAGTGTAGGAGAGCTGGGGAGATCGTAGGATCTCCATGTCCATCCTCACTGCCGTCCCAAACACGTCCTGTGTGCCTGGTGCTGGAAAGGTGCACTTATGGAGTAATCCATCAAGTCCACTTTCTGCACCAAGACAGTGGATGAGGACTGCCTTCTGTCCGGCTCAATGGCCGATGAGACGTGACTGCCTGTGGGCCAGATGTGAAGCAATATTGTGCTCCTGGTGGAACGTGGTTCTCCCGTGACGCTGTTCTCCCATTTATGGGCCCATCTTAGCCCTAGGTTGTTAAGCAAGAGGGTCAGGTCAGGGAATTCCAGGAGTAGGTGGAGATCTCCTATTTCACTCCTCAATTTAGCCTTCCACCAGAATAGGGAAAGCCTAGCAAACATCTATAGGGCCGGATGCTAGATGTCTTCATTCACAAGCATGGCAGAAACTGGACCAAGTGTTTATGTTTATGTTTATTAAATTTGTATTGCGCACAAATACCCGAAGGTGTCTCGGCGCAGAGGATTATACGTTGACAGAAATAAATGAAAGGTGAATTTATTGATCAAAGAGCCACGTTTTCAACTGTTTTCGGAAAATTAAAAGGGGTGGACTGGTTTTGATGAAGAGAGGGAGAGTGTTCCATAGCCTCGCCGTGGCTACCAAGAAGCGTCTGTCGCCCCAAGCAACAGTTCTGGTGCGAGGAAGAGGAAGAAGGAAGTTGGATGCCGAGCGGAGAGACCTGCTGGGGATGTAAATCCTGAAGGCATTTAATAAAAATTGAGGACCTGAGTTGTGGATGGCCTTATATGCAATACAGAGTGCCTTGAATTTTATGCGGCTTCTGACTCTAAGCCAGTGCAGTTGACGTATGGCCGCCGAAACGGATTGGTATTTGGGGATGGAAAGAAGTGCCCTAGCTGCCGCATTTTGGACCGATTGCAGTTTAACCACAACCTGCTGTTGGGCATTTAGCAGGAGGGCATTGCAATAGTCCAATTTTGAAAATATTAGAGTGGTTATCAGTGTTATTCCTGCAGCTGCAGGTAAGTAGGGAAGTAGTTTTTTGATTTTTCTGAGGGTGAAGAAAGAGGATGAGGTCACAGTATTAACATGATGGATAAATGTTAATTTGGTGTCGAATATGACCCCAAGGTTCCTGACCTTGGCCACCGGTGCTGGTGGGGGGCCGAAGTCAGTGGGCCACCAGATGTCAGACCATACCGGGGACAGGTTGCCAAAGGTCATCACCTCTGTCTTATCCGAATTTAGTTTTAGGCAGCTCATCAGCATCCAGGAGCCTATGGCTAGCATATCCTCCTGGAATCTTGATGCAACTGCCAAACCATTCTTATGGACCGCCAACACCAATTGGGTGTGGTCTGCGTAGGTAGTCAGACTAAGCCCATAAGCTTTTATGACCCTCGCCAGGTCCGACACATAGATGTTAAATAGTGTCGGACTTAGCGAGGATCCCTGGGGTACTCCACAGGGTAATGTGGATGTGGGCGAGTAGAAAGTACCAAGTTTCACAGATTGGGAGCGGTTGGCCAGAAAGGAGGCTATAAGGTCTCTGGCTAGATGGTTAACCCCCAATGCTGAGAGACGGTCGATCAAGATGGAGTGATCAACCGTGTCAAAGGCGGCGGAGAGATCAAGCAATATGAGTGCAGCCGCCCCATTGTGATCTAAAATTGTTCTGATCTCATCAGCCGCCTTTATCAGTGCTGTTTCTGTCCCATGGCCTTTTCTAAATCCAAATTGGGTATCATCCAGCAAGTGATGTTGATCAATGAAATCTGAGAGTTGATGGTTCATGAGTGCTTCAAAGATTTTTGCTGGGAAAGGAAGGCAGGCTATGGGTCTGTAACTGGCTAGTTCTAAAGGGTCCAGTGAAGGTTTTTTTAGCAGAGGTTTAATTATTGTTTTCTTCCAAATCTGTGGGTACTCACCCGTAAGGAACATAGAATTGCAAATCTCGGTAAGAGGAGGTGTGATGAGCCCACTGAGTAAATTAAGTACCGATGGAGGGCACGGGTCAAGCGGGGAACCTAAGGTAATGGTTGCTGTGTATTTGTTGATTGTCTCAGCGAGGACAGGACGAAACAGGGAAAAACTAGGACCAGTAGCCGGCGTAGAAATGGGTTGAAGGTCAGAGCCTTTGGAATGGGCTAATGAAGAAAAGGTAGCATAGATGTTGGTGACTTTGCTAGTAAAGTAATCAGCTAAGGAGTTACAGAGGTCTTGGGATGGCTCAATTGCAGAAACAGATGGAGGGGTGGATAAGATGTTAACTATTTAAAACAGTTTTCTAGAGGAATTTTGTGCGAGCTCTATCTGGGATAGGTAATAAGCCCTTTTATGAGAGATTATGGCACGCTTGTAAATGGCTATGGCAGCTTTATAGCTTTGTTTGTCGTGAGGATTATAGTGTTTTCGCCAATGTCTCTCAAGGTTCCTACAGTGCTGCCTCTGCAGTCTAAGTTCCTCTGAGAACCATCTAGCAAATTTAGTAGAACGGTTTGGAAAAATTAACTTGTTGGGCACCGCCAGATTGAGTGCGTCCAGGAGCCAATCGTGGTATTTGATAGACGCCTGATTAGGGTTAGCAGGAGTCTCAAAAGGGGGAGTAGTGAGTAATTGGGTAAACAGGGAGAGATCTAAGGGGCATATTATCAAGGGGGTTTATCTCCGCTTTTTTGGCTTTAAAAGCCAAGAAAGCGGAGATAAAATTATCTCCCTATTACCAAGCTGTCGCTAACACCAGTTAGTGACAGCTAATAGGAGATAGCGACCATCTTGGGCCCCGCTTTGCATGTCAGTGATATTTATCACTAATGATATGCAAAGTGGGCGTGCCAAGATGTTAGCGACTGGAAACAGTCCCTAACATCGCTATCTCCTATTACCAACTTTTGGAGATATTCGCGCTAAGCTCGAATATCTCCAAAAGCTAACACCTGCCCTGAGCAGTTCTTAGCCATGTTATCCAATGGGAGGTGGATAACATGGCTAAGAGCATTTGATCGATAATGCATGAATATCGCTGACTTTTCAGCGATATTCATGCATTGCGGCCGTTTTTTATCGCATTTGCGATAAACCTTGCTAATAGCAAGGTTTATCTGCGATAAAAATCGCCGATGTGCGGCGATAATTTTTGTCTCTAAACAAGTTAGAGACAAAAATTATCGCTAGTTTTTGGTAATATGCCCCTAAATTTTTCCATTCACGGATACTCTGCGCAGATTGTGATTTAGATTGTGCTGGATTAGGGTTATGTGCTTTAATACTAAAAATGACTGCATCATGATCTGACCAAGTCAGAGGTAACATCTTAGTTAGTGATATAGCAGAGTTATTGGTAAACAGCCCATCCAAGGTGTGACCAGCTTGATGGGTCGGGACTGTGACTAGTTGGTGTAGTCCTAGTGCTTCCAGATCGGCAATGAGTTGAATCGTATCTTTGTCCACGGGAGATTCAAGATGGAAATTAAAATCTCCCAGGACTGTGTAATCCGACAAATCTGTGCACGGTTGTAATATCTCGCCGAGATTGGAGAGAAAATGAGTGCGTGAGCCTGGAGGTCGATAAAGAAGACTGCCCCTAAAGACTTGGTTGTTATTAAGTATAATGGAGAACTTAAGAACCTCACTGGTCAGAGTTGGCATTGGTTCGGTTTTTTCTGTCTCGGCCCCACTGCCTCTTTGTGCCCTTGCATGGCATGGGAAAAGCATACAGGCAGCCAAAGGACTGTACAGAACTGGTGACAACAAAAAAGTTTCATCACACTAGAATTGGAGATGCTACAGGCAAGGTAGGTGTAGAATAGTACTAGGGTAACCCCAGTTGAAGTTGAGGTGCTCTATCCACAGACGTATACATTTTTCTCTTCTTGCTGTTTCTGCAATTTTTTTTTAATAAACGCAGAGCATAATTACTCACACATTTTGGATTTTTTTTAAAACAAAGAGAGCTAACTTATAGGTCAGGTTGCTTTGGTCGAATATGTGCAGACTGAGCTCTAATTCTTAGAATTCATTCAACATTAATTTCCGTCTAATGCTTTTGATTTGTGTTACATTCTTTTTGTCTTATTTATTTCACATTTAAGTAATGCATGTTGCTGTAATTATTGCCCCGATTGTCTGCCCTCCCTGATCCTTCATTCTCTGCAATATGCTTGTAAGGCTAACTTCATATGTTTTATCTCTGCACACATTTAAATCAAAATTATTTTGTTTAAAAGACACGGAAGGGTGCTAAATTTAAAGCTGTTTAAAGAGATGAAGGGGCAAATGTTTTTCAAGTCGCAAGCACTCAGATTTGGTGTTTGTGATTGCAAACGTTACATCCCATGTACCAAATCAATTTTAGTAGTTGGATTACGTTTTACTGACTCGTAAAATGGAATTATAGCTGGATGCTGAATTGAAAGGGGCATATTTTGGGAGTATTTTTCCAAATTACAATTAGGTACCAGGAGTTTCAATTCTTTGCAACGAGAATTCTGATCACAATCCCACAGTCTGGCCTTACCACCTCGCCTCGCCTCCCCTACCTCTTACCTGGTCGGACCATTATTTGATTCCATTTAGGCTGGCCCCTTCCCTGCCATCTGTCACTTCAACTAACGCCAGGGACCTTGGCAGGAAATGGTATAAGTACATGCGATGCTCTAGCACCCATTCTTGCTAGCTCTACCTGGCAGACTTCTGGCGATCTGAACAGCGTTGTCTTTAACTTTAATACTTGTCTCTCCTCTGCCATTTACATCATTACCCTAGTGCGACTCTTATCTTCCTCCAGATTGAAACCTTCAGCACCTTGGTTCTCCCCGGCCCTACGCACTGAAATGAGCAATTGTAAAAAGCTGGAGCGCAGCTGGCGACTAACTTATGATCCTGTCACTAAAGCCATCTATAAAGCCGCAATAAAAAAATTCCGCAAACTTAAACATTCTACTATGAGGGAATACTTTATCGGCAAAATTAGCGCTGCTAAAAATTCCTAAAAAACTTTGTTTAAAATTGTGAAAGAATTTGCCAAACCCACGGCCCTTGCCTGTCCGATTTGCCCCAGTCAAAGCCTCTGCGACGGTCTCTCTAATTTCTTTCATGATAAAATCGTTGATATCTCTGCCTCATTCAATCAGGCTCTTGCAATCCCTACCCGGGACCTTAAAGTTCCCCAGGAGGAGGCGTTTGTGTCCTTTAAAGCTATGTCTATGGAAACGTCCCTGATGAAAATGCAGCTGTGTCAATCGGGGTCCCCACTGGACCCGGTTCCTGCCCAGGTGCTTAGCACTCTTCCCCCCCTCATCTCTGCCCCTCTAATTTCAATCTGGAACTCGTCTTTACTCACAGGTCAGTTCCCCACATCATGGAAACAGGCCATGTTGATTCCCATTTTAAAAAAAGCTGACGCCGATCCTTCGGTGCTCAGCAATTACCGTCCTATTTCGCTCCTTCCCAAACCAGCCAAGGTACTGGAGAAAGTCGTGCAAGGACAACTGGCCGGCTATCTTGAGTCCAGACAATTGTTCCACGACTCACAATCCGGATTTAGATCCGGTTACAGTACAGAGACCGCTCTGTTGGAAGTAACTGAGACTATTCGTGAATGCGTGGATGCAGACGAGGAGGCCATGTTGGTGCTCCTCGACCTTTCGATACAGTCTCACATGCTATTCTGTTAGATAGACTATACAGTCTCGGGATACAGGATATCCCCTTGGCCTGGATAACATCTTTTTTGAGTGGTGGAACTCAGCAGGTCTTCCTCGGACCTTTTGTCTCGGAGGAAAAACCACTCAGTTGCGGCGTCTCTCAGGGCTCTGCACTGAGCACTCTTTTTTTAATGTCTATCTATCTCCTCAGGCAGAGGTACTTGAATCTTGGAGGGGTCAGAGTGATCTCCTATGCTGATGACACTCAGCTTGTGTTTCCATTTAGAGATCACTCTGACGTTAGCTTTGCCAACTTTAATCGCTGTCTGGCTAACATCTCATCTCGGATGACCCTCAACACCCTCAAGCTCAATACGGATAAAACCGAGGTGCTGTTTTGCAATCAAAGTGCTCCACTTCCCTCTCTGCTGTGACCGTGTGAGCTTAACCCTCCCCAGTACTGGTAAATTCAGCCGAACTTTGGGTTTCCAATTCGACAATGAACTGTCATGTAAGACTCAAATTAATAAGGTCACCTCTGCATGCTTTGGCAAACCATATAATGAGCAAAATTCTCCCTTTCCTGCCTCTGGATTCACGTAGGACTGTCACTCATGCTCTTATCACATCTCACCTGGATTACCCCAATAGCCTCTATGTGGGAGCTCCAGCCTATCTGATTAAACGGCTGCAGATTGTGCAGAATGCTGCAGCAAGGCTGATATGCAACATTCCCTATCGTCACTCAATAGAGCCTCATCTGATGAAACTACACTGGTTGCCTGTGACCTATCACATCCAGTTTAAATCCTTGGTCTCGGCTTTCAGGGCGCTAAAGGCCCGAGGACCTACTTATCTCAGATATAGGCTTAGGCCTGTTCAGTCTGCTCGAGCTCTCAGATCGAATCACCTCCGTCTTCTCCACCTTCCCCGTTTCCGTCGCTCCAGAATGGGGGGGCAGAGCTTTTGCCGTTGTGACTGCCAAACTGGAACAGCCTACCACTGTGTCTGCGGTTGACTGAATCTGAATCTCTGTTTCGGCGCAACTTAAAAACCTGGCTGTTCTCAAACCTATAGCCACGTTAGGCATCCCTGCTGCTCTAAGTCCATAGCGCCGGGACACCCCCGTTGGGGGTAGCTGCGCGCTTTATAAGCTTCAAAAGTAACTAAATAAAATCCATTTAAAAGTTACTGACTCCGAAGGAGTGGTAACTCATTTGCAAAAGGGAAGGGGTCCCCTTCCTATTTGTGAATTGGAGTGTAATATTTGTGAATTGGGATGCAAGCTTGATGAGGGCTAGGCAGTTGCCTAGGGTACTACTGTCAACTTTTGCTGAAACTTTTGAAAACATTAAAACTTTTTTTTAAAGCAGTTGTGTTTACTTTAAAAAAAAATCGGGCTGCTTTAAAAAAAGTTTTGGTAGAATGACCGGTAATAAGCCAATGTGATCGATTTCCAAATCTCACCTTGCATTAAGGAGATTTGCTTCTTTAGCCTGCTATGATTTTGCATGCTTTATTGGCGCAATTCCTCAGGAACTGATATGCATGTAAATGATGCAGATGGCAAACTCCGTGATAGAAGCGGAGCATACACAGAGACATGAAACACACACTAAGGGCCTGATGGTCAAGGAGCAGGCCGCCATGCCAGCACGCCGCTCCAAAGCTGCCAACCCCGTAGTGAGTGCACCCACCGGATTACGAGTTGTAATCTTGCCGTGCAATTCTGCAGTGGCAGTCCCATGGAGGTACACTTGCTAACTGAAGCCTGCACATTACGGGGATAACTCAGTGGGTTGCATAACATGAATAAAAATGGTGTCTATTTAGCCACGCACTGCTAACCTAGTATATGCATGAAACGAGTGTGTTGCAGGAATGGGAATTTCAAACCTAACACTCCAACAGGTGATCCTTGATTCAGCTTCTTGGATTTTAGCTGGAAAGCAAGCCACAGCGTCTTCGATTTTCCCAAGATGCCGGTGGAGGGAGGCTATCTCATTCTCTTGGGATTTCTTCATTTCTCTTATCTCCTCCAAGATAAGATTCAGCATGGTCTTTGTATCGATCTGTTGAGTATTAGCTCCTTCTATCGAGATTTGCTCCTTCTTTAGCCTGTTATGATTTTCATGCTTTATTGCAGCAATTGCTCAGGAACTGATATGCATGTAACTGATGCAGATGGCAAACTCCGGAATAGAAGCGGAACATACACAGAGACATGCAACACACACTAAGGGCCTGATTACAAGTTTGGTAGTCTAGGATCAGGCCGCCATGCCAGCACACTGCTCCAAGGCTGCCAAACCTGTAGTCAGTGCACCCACCGGATTACAAGTTGTAATTTTGCCTTGCAGTTCTGCAGCAGCAGTCCCATGGCGGTGCCTTTCTATCAAATGCAACAACCCCAAGTGATGGACAGAATGCAGAGCAATGTCATACATTCACCCCGGTACAGAGATCTGGGCCCAAATCCATCGTTTTTTTGCACTCCACACCACCCCAGTTCAGACATGGCCATATGCAAATCAGTCTGACTGACCCTGTGCCTCATGGGAACAGTCCAGCCCGAACTGCCAAGCCATGCCTTCCCTGGACCGGAAACAAGCTTCCGAGGACCGGTTTCTGGCATTCCAGCCTTCTTCAGCCCTGCTTGCTTGAATCCAGTGGTGTGGTGTGCATGGGACTCACGTCTGAGCATACCCATCCCCCTCAGGGTGCCTTTCTATCATCAAAGGAGACACATAAAAAGGCAGTGCCGTGGGAGCACACCAGCACATGAAGAAATGCACCATGTTGTGCATTTCTTTCTGTGCAGGAACTGGAGGTGCAAACATGCAGAGGGGCTAAACATGATCCCTGGCGTTTTCTGTGGTCCTTTGGTGGTCTGACTGCCAAACTTAAAATGTGTCAGTCAAACCACCGGTGCCGCACCGCCACCATGGGCTTGGCGGTCCCATGGACCGCTGAACTCGTAATTGGGCCCTAAGTATCAAGAGTAATCATTATAGATGGGATAGTCAAATACCCAGAGCTGCGGAAACAGCAGGCAGTCCAATATACAAGTACTTGTAGAGGTGAATGGTACTGGCCTGCCATGCTATCTGCTACAGGCAAAGCAGGCTCTTGCATACTACCAAGAATTCCAAATAGGAGATAGGAGAAGCAGTGCAGTTAAGAAAAATGGCAGCTAGTGAAGGCAGGCCTTAACACTCGACCAATGATGTAAAAGATTGATAAATGAAGATGCAGGTACCATAGTCTTCCAAGCAACTGCTGGCCCAAAAAAAGAGGTATCTTCCTGCACAAAAACTTAGAGGTATATTCCGCTTACTGGAAAGAGGAAGTAACAAGGAGAAATTAAGATATTTCTCCTTGTTACGTCTCTCTGGTAGGCCCACCTTTTTGGCGCAAACCCAGGATTACTGCTTTTAGTAAATCTGAGTTTGCATCAAAATACATGGGTGGACATGTTTCACCCATGTTATGTTTAGCCCAAGCAGTGTAACACAATACAATGCAAGGTGCTGCATTGGGTTACAGTTTTTTACAAAGCCACACAGGGTGGCCAGATTCGGCCCTTGAATAGTTTTGTACATTTTGACCAGCATTTTGTGCCTTGGCTGTGCCAAATACGTGGTGCAAACATGTCAAAAACTGTTTAAAAATATCGGCCTATCTGCATAAGCAGAGGCAGTGGAATAGCAAAGAATCCATTCAGGGCCCAGAGCAGACAGAGGAGGTCACACCCATCTCCCCATAAAAGCACTACCGCCTGTCCTTTCAGGCATCTGTGTAGCTGAAGCACAGAGGTAGCCAGAAGTCTGCAGGAGACGGAGGAGCACAGCACTGCATGCCTCCAAAGCTGAGTGAGACCTCTGCCACAATAAGGACAAGCAAATGTGTTGCTCTGCAGATCAGGTGTACTTAATGTGTAAGCAAAGATACACAACAGCACCTGGCACTGCAGACTGCACAGACAGACTGCAAGGAATGAATTCATCAAAGCCCTTCTGTGTGGGTGTTACAAATGTGAGCCCTCTCTCACCCTGCAAGAGAGCACATACTTCACACCTTCAAAGCTCTAGGGACTGGAGCACCTGGCACGCGAGCGAGGGATTAGGACCCTGGGGAAGCAGAGAGGCCCACCAGAGCAGAGCCATCCTCTACAACAAAACACAACCAGACTGGAAGCAGCCCAGGCACTGACTGGAGTTCATCTGGCAAGGGTAATCTCTAATGTAGCTCCCACAGTGGGAAGAGCAAGAGATAGGAAGCAGGTATACTTGTGTAAAAACACTGCTTTACTTGAGCTAGGACAGCCAATGCTGTCTCTGTTGGACAAGGAAAATCTCACTGTGTAGGAACTGGGACAAGGACGATGGAGAAGGGGTTAAAGGCTGCCACATTCATTTATGTCAACAGTGCTTCAACCAAAAAATAATGGCATTTAAAAATGTAGCACTTCATAATCACGTTTCAAGCATTCTTTAACACTGATGGCTGAACTGTATTTGATAACGTGCATACTTACAATACAGGACCAATTTGTAAACTAAAAACTATTGCATAAAACTCACCAATCCAAGTCACTAATGCTTCAATTAGTTACCAGTAGTTGCATTACGTTGAGTCCTTCTCCCTTGCTTCTATTCAATATAGTCATGAGACCTTCCTGCCTCATCAGACACCCATACCATGTGCTTTTCAATCACACATAAAAATCAGCCTACCCTCTCCAATATCCTGTAATACCACGTAATCGGACACCACACCAATGAACGGTTGGCCTGGACTACCTGGGAGGGAGGGTGGGATGTAATGAATAGAAGCTAGGGAAGGGGAGTCAGAGTAATGCAATTACTGGTAAGTAATTGAAGCATTATCTCACTGTCCCTCCCTCGCTTCCCTTCATTACAGACATGAGATGTACAAAGCCAAACAGGACAACCAAATTGGTAATGAACAAAAAACTGGTTTATTGAAGAAAACAGACAAAACTGAAAGGACCACTGTTCAGGCACCATAGCGGGCAAAACCTTAGACCCAAAAACCTCAGACCAGTCAACCTCCTGCACAATCCGGTAATGAGTAGCAAAAGTCAAAGGGAAAGCCCATATCGCAGCCCGGCAAATCTCAGAAATAGAAGCCCCCCTGGACCTCAGCACAAGAGGTAGCCATAGACCTTATGGAACGACCCTTAACACCCAAGGGAGAAACATGAGCAGAAGTCTTGTAGGCTAGAAAAATTAGAGTACAAACCCACAGACTCAAGGAAGTAGTAGAAGGATTCAACCCCCTATTTACTGAATCAAAAGTCACAAAAAGGGTATTGGAAATCCGAAGGGAAGCCACCCTAGCCAAATAAATCATGAGAGCCATCCTGACTTCCAAAGAATGTAGCCTCACTTCTAATTCAGAAGAAGGAGACTCAAAAAAGGAGGGCAAAATCAATTCTTGGACCCAATTGGACTGGAAATTAACCTTAGGATGAAATGAAAGGACAGGCCTCAAAATGTTTCTGTCCTCAAAAACACGACAAAAAGAATGCTTGAAAGATATGACTGGGTGTGAGTGTTTGATTGGTTCAGATGCTCCGTCCATCACCACCCCCTTTTGTACCGCTGAAAGATATAGGGGCATATTATCAAGGGGGTTTATCTCCGCTTTTTTGGCTTTAAAGCCAAGAAAGCAGAGATAAAATTATCTCCCTATTACCTAGCTGTCGCTAACACCAGTTAGCGACAGCTAGTAGGAGATAGCGACCATCTTGGGCCCCGCTTTGCATGTCAGTGAAATTTATCACTAATGACATGCAAAGTGGGCGTGCCAAGATGTTAGCGACTGGAAACAGTCGCTAACATCGCTATCTCCTATTTCCAACTTTAGGAGATATTCGCGCTAAGCCCAAATATCTCCAAAAGCTAACACCTGCCCTGAGCAGTTCTTAGCCATGTTATCCAATGGTAGGTGGATAACATGGCTAAGAGCATTAGCTCGGTAATGCATGAATATCGCTGACTTTTCAGCGATATTCATGCATTTCGGCCGATTTTTATCGCTTGGGAGATAAACCTTGATAATAGCAAGGTTCCTAAGCAATAAAAATCGCCGCAGCATGGTGATAAAAATATTGCCGCTAAGCCAACATAGTGATAATTATCGCTAGTTGTTGGTAATATGCCCCATAGTGCCCAGTTCAAACAAACTCAGAGCGGAGGAGGAATAGCCAACGAAATGAAAGTTTTAGGGGACAACAAACACAAATCCACAGAGACCAGGGGCTCAAACAGAAGAGCCGTCAAGGCCTCCAAAACCAAAGACAGATCCCACAAACAGAAGTGCTGCAGAGGAGAAGGAAAAATATTATGCAACCCCTTGAAAAGCCACCCCACTAAACCATCGGGATCAGACATATTGTCCCAAGAACTCTGAAAAGCTTTAATCGCAGCCCACTGAAGTTTAAGGGAGGAAATCTTCAGCAAGCAAAAACACACAACGAATGCTAAGGGTCTGAGTAAAGCTGAAGAAATCTGCACACTCAAATGTAGTGTGTGGAGGACTGGTCAGTATGAGGAGAGAAAAGAGGAAAAAAAACATCAGCCCACCCATTGGCGGAGTCTCATCATCTGGGTTTTTGTGTAAACTGGTGTCTACTAGGTACCTCACTGAAGGTATAGTGAGGGTGTAGAAAGGTGGACACCTGACTATGGTTACCCCAGATTTTTGCCTTGTGTTTAGCTGGTTTTCGACTTAGTTGGCCTGGTTCCCTGCTTTTCAGGGCCCCAGGCTATCTGCTCTCTCCTTAAAATGGACTCCACGCACCCTAGGTGCATAACCAAATTGGTACTGGACACCTTGTCAGCCCCTATATAGTGCACTATAGGTGCCAAGGGCGTAAGTGCATCCAAGGCCTACCAGGGGCTGCAGCATAGCTTTTGCCCCCCCTGGCTGGTTCTTAAATTGACACAAATGTCTGATCCGGGATAATGCCATACCATATACTCTTAAGTGCATTATAATCCATCGCGGTTATGTGCGAACTTTGATTTGGCTTTATCAAAACATGTCGTGTGAGGTGTCATACGATTTGGAATACTATCCCCTCGACAGTCCAGTCGACGGGGATAGCATTCCACCCTTCTAGAGGGAGAAGACATGTTACTTTACTAAAACGCGGTTAATCCTAACCAGTGCCTCAGCATCACAAAATGGATGCTGCTGCCACCGACACAAGTCTGACCTCCTGCTGCTGACCGAAACTTGGCAGAGGAGGCCTGGACCAAGGGTTTCCTGTCCCGGGGAGGTGCTACACCACCCCAGACAGGAGATAGTGTATTGGGGCAGGGAGGGCTGAAAGATACTAGACAGTGCCTGGGGCGCACAAGGCTTCCCCTTGCATAATCCGGTGAAACCGGTTCTGGGGCACACCAGCCCCAGTCCCAGCGCGACCCTGGACAAAGTTAAAGGGGTGTAACCACCCCCTTCCTGGTTCCCACCCATAGGAGGGACCTAGCAGGTAATCCAGCACCCAAGATTGGTATAAGAATGGGAGCAGTGCCAACACACTCAGATTATCCTGACTGAAACTTATTAAACGAAACTCTGGACCCTTCAACATCCTTCTCAACGTAGAAGACTGAAGAATCTCCCTTGTGGTCAAGGAGTGGTCACCCTGTGCAAACAGGCACCATCCAGCACCTCGACCTTTGCTTTGTTGCAGTTCCTGCCAGAACTCGAGCAACAGAGTTCAACAAGACCCAGCGTGCCTGCCTTCTAACAGCCCGATCCACAGTCCCTGCAGAGCTGAGACCCGTGGAGGTGACCTGAAGCGTGGGGCCGGCCATCTTGGAAAGACCACGAGGCGCTGACTGTGCAGCTTCCAAGGCTCCCTTGAAGCTGTGCATTAAGGTTTAAGAAGGCCCAGCCCTGAGCCACTCTTGCACTGAAGCTCACCCCTCTACACTCACCGAGTGCTGCGTGGGGCCCTTCTGCATCTTTGGCTCAACGCATTGGTCCGGTTGCTTGCCCATTGGCTAGCGGCCCTAGTACCGATGAACCTTGAAATCTAACTTGTGAGTCTGGTTGCTCCAGACTTGCCCTCGCTCCCCTGAAAAGGAGCACTCGCTCTGACCCTCCTGGTCAGAGTATTAAGCGATCTTCGAATCCAGCATGGGTTGCGCTTGCCAAGGGTTGATTTCTCCAATCCGGACGCCGACACCGCCGACAGCAAGAGCCTTTGTGGGACAGCTCGTGATCCACTTCTGGACATTCTCGGTGCCCCAGAGTCCACGTGGCAGCGGAGACAAGCTTCACAACATCGACCTGATTGCGCCCAACATTGCCTGGTTCCTTCCTGGTTCCACCCTGGTCACTGCTGAATAACCCAGACTCTGTCCCCTCTGCTTTCAGATCATCTATATCTTCGATCCACCCTTGGATCACACCGGACACTTCTCTTCACGACGCCTGCAGCATCTTCATCTTCAGGCACCATCAACCTGCGTGACGAAACCCGACACTACTTTGCATCCGTGCACCCGCTTCCTGTGAGTGAGGTAACTCAGCAACGCCAGTGCTCCTGTACTGGTACACACCTCTAGTGTATATGTCTAAAGTTTCGTCCTTCTAGGTTAAGTGGAAGTCTCCTTTTACAGTAACTTTGAAACTTTTACGCACCATTGACTTTGCATTGGTGCATGTGTGTTCTTTAAGCGCTGCACCCGAATCCCGCGGGCTTTTCCCAACTTCAGCATTGCTAGCCCCAATAGCTCCTAGCGATTCCCCACGCCCTAGGCCTGACCACTGTTCGATTAGTGATACTTATACCACTTTTTTGATATATGGTTTGAGTGGCCCCTGGGCCTCATCCATAATTGTGCAACTACTATATGTTTAACTGTGCTTTTGTTTGAACACTTGTGCTTCTAGACTCATAAAGAGTATCGAGGATTATTCTAGTAATAAATACATATATTTTTATAATATATAACTTGTGTGGTGTCCTTTCATTTGATATTACAGGATTGTGATTGGTAAAACAGCTTGCTTAACACGACCTCTTGAGTTAAGCCTTTAAGGCTGCTTAGTCCATGCTAGCCTTAGGATAGCTTTTCTATAAGGTTGACTTACAACCTGACACCATAAGGGATTGTTTGGACTGATACAAGGTGCCCCCAGAATTGGAGACATCATATATCAGGCCAACTTCTCACAGAGGGGTTCTAGTGTTAGATCCACCAGTGAGAGAGAACCAACGGGATGTGGTGGTAATGCTGAAGGGAGAAGGTTGCAGTGCTCAAAGGTGTGTGAAAAGATAATAGTGAAAAGTGATGTTTAAGATTGCCTGTTATGGTGCCAAAGCTAAGACTTTATTGAGGGGGTCATCATAACGGCAAGGTTAAAAGCAGAGTGATGATAGTATGTCAACAAATACTACTATCAGTAGATGGAACTATATGGTCGACATGTTTCAGCCTAACAAGGCTTTCTTCAGGACCCGTTAATATTACACTACTGCAACAGTGAAAAGTAAATAAACTTTGGTGAACCATGCATAAAGAGACCTACCGTTAGTGGAATACTATGTGGTAGTCTAATAAAGTCATGGTTAAAAGAGTTCTCTCCTGTAACAAAAGAACAAAATGCATCAAAACAGATATTATAAATTGAGACAACAATACATATATGTATGTGTAGACATGTAGTAACATACGATTAATGTTCATTCAGCATTTTGCAAAAATGACTCACCCCAAAAGTTGTTTGGAGATGGCCTCACCTCGTCTGGCACTCGCTCAGGTTTAAGAGGCCCCGCTCTAAGAAGATGGGAAGGGAAAAAATAACAAACAGTGTGCGTATGTCATAATTGTAATTCCCTAAATTGTACCATTTCTTGAAAATCACTCTGGTGTAGAGTGAACATAGGAAAGATAGCGACTTCTGCATGCCAAAAAACTCAGTGGTCTCATGTTGGTAAATGAGGCTCCAAGGGTTATGCTGCTATGATGTTTAAAAACATGACGAATTCCTTTGTTTGGAAAATATGAGGAGCAAAGATTTTGTGCCTCCATTTTATTTAACGATATATCTATATATGAATACTGCCGCGGGAGCCTGTTAGCTTCAAACAAGAAAACTACTCCCAACTGGCAAAGTATGGAGACAAAATGCGTGCCTCCATTTTCACAGATAATGCCCTAAAAGATTGTAAATACAGAAGGGCTAGGTTGAAAAAACATCTCTCACAGACATGGACTGCCTTGCACAAAATTATGAGTGAAAGTGGTATTCAGCCGCTGTTGACCCATATCCTCTAAATACAGACTGCAAAAACCTCATCGTTCGAAAAAGCGAACACCCACTTGTCTGTCGGTACCTCCGGCTGCCTTCTGAGCCGAGGGGAAGGTAATGGACAATGCGGCGCTGCCAGCTATATGAGAGGCATGCGGACCAGAGAGGAGACAAGTGAGAGACCTCCTCATGTTAGATGATTGGTTGTTTGGACGGAACGGAAACGGAAAAACCTAGTTCTTAAACTGTGCAGACTTGCGTGAGCGTTTCGCGAGCCCTATCCATTGATTGGCCCTTTCTAAAAACAGAAATGAAAAGGCCCAGACTTGTATCTATTGTTGCTCAGCCAGCCGTAAGGGAACGGTGCGGACCAGAGAGGAGACGGAGAAGAAACTCCTCCTGGCACGCAATAGGCTGTCTAGGGACCAAAAGGGCTCGCACAATCCTTATCCCATACGAGTGCGGGCGCCAAACCAGCCGTGCACAGTGATTGGTTGTTTCCTAGAGGCGGAAACAAAAGACTCACAATTCTTGTCAATCAACATTTCAATGAGCCCTGACGCATCGGGACACCAATATTTCTGCCGAGGATGTGCACAAACTTTGAAAAGCGATGTGATCGCTTGTTCGTTGTATATAATCTATCTGACTGATTGTCATATGTAGCTGACTCTAAATATGCTCGGTGGGGTATTCATGGAGATAAAAACCGGGCGTCCTACTGGTAACTCAACCAAAAGGCAGCCAGACTGGTTAGATGACTTGGGTATTTGTTGTGATGGAAATGGACAATGAGCCCAGGGCACTCTGTTGGTAAATGTAATTGGTGCAGTCGGCGTCACATAGGCATCAAAGAATTGTTGAGCTTATTTTATGAAGTGAAAGCAAAAATGCCTCGGTTACGAACTCAAATGCCCATGCAGTAAGGCTACTCATGATCCTCAAAAATAGCACTGCACTGTATATGTACCAATGCTGAGGCTCTACTAAGACCGGGCATCGATGACTATAAGTCCAATGAAAAGAATTGTGACATATTTTGATCTGTAGGGAGGGCAATTCGGACGACCAAATAGCTCAAAGTCTCAGTGTAAATATCAGAAAATTATAAAAAACTTCAAAACATTTCTTAGTATTAGGCCATCAAATCTGAATCCAAGGGATTTCATCATTCAACCCTGCTGTCTCACACTTCAATTTAAAAATCCACTTCTGTTCTTTAATAAACAGATATCGGGAGATGTCACTGACATGTTGGGGAATGAACGGTTGTTCGAGGACTAACCATTTCATATCTTCAGCAGTATGTCTAATAGTTAGAAAGTGGTTGGTCAGTCGTGTGGCCTGTTTGTTACGCCTGATAGTGCTTTTGTGCTCTTGGATTCTAAGCTTCACCTTTCTAGACGTCATGCTAACATAGCGGAGGGAACAGGAACATCGGTCAGTCCTGCCCAGACGTGCTGTGCTCGTTCAAGATGACTTATTATGGACTTTGTTTTACCCAGTACTGCTTGTGTCTACAAGCTGAACAACTTACTGCCTGTAAAGTCAGTTTGAGCCATGTATATGTATCTTCTGCACATACTGCGTGTCTCTGCATCATTCAACCACCTTTTGGAATTTGGCAAAACAGTAAAGTCCACAGGTACCACTTTCAAACAACTAGAACTTTTAAGGGTTTTGTTTCTTCCCACTATCTTTCCAGGCTAACGACTATGCTGGTAAATTTCTCTCTACAAAAATAAAATGACTGGACCCATTTGTGTGTGCTCAGGTAGACGTGACTTTGTGTGCATTTTTAACTGGCTGCACCATTCGTTCCATGACTGTTTCACGGCACTCTGAAGTATTCCTGTGTCTGTAGTGAGTTTGTTTTCTTCATCAGCTCTTGCATTCAGCAGGTTCTGTGCAAGTTTAAAATGTTATGTGGCAGTTACTGCGCAAGCTTCTTACCTCAGCCTTGAAGCCGCGCAGATCGTCTCATCAGCTTTGCTGAGTGTCATTGGTTGGCGCATGAGCGCGCTTGGAGCCTTCCAGCATCGCTCATCGTGCGTACTGTCATTTTGTGGTTGGCGTTTGCACGCAACTTCTAGATATCCATTTCACCTGTTGATTTTGCCCACCGGTGCAGCGCTGTTTTCAAGCTGCAACCTGTCTGTAGTGTCTTGCTGAGTACATATACACGCAGACACAGGGTGATAGGTCACAGCGTCTTTATTCATGTCTTTCCTCGTCCTGGTCTAACGGCTACCTGCCGTTCCTAGCCCCAGCTCCTCCCTTTTCGCCCACCCTTGTCCACCCTCGGGCTGGTCCTAGTGCCCTACAGCTGTGGTCACTTGTGGACATCATTACATCTGCCCCCTCTGTAACAAATGAAAGAATAAAACAAAAACAAAATAACACAGCAAATAGTTTGCACCCCTTCTTTCCAGTCGTTACTGTATCTACTTGTAGTTCTTCAATCAGGCGGGACAGTTTTGTGATGACCCGTCTAGGGCGCGATTGGAGATCAGCGCTGTCACGCTCGCGCTCGTCGGTGGTTTCTATCAGTGTCTGGCTGTGGAATGGTAGCGTCTCTTGTTCTCTTTTCTCTACTCTTGGTTCGGTTAGTAGTTCCTTGACAATGGGGCGGCACTTCTTACAGTACGTCCCGTTCCCGGTAATCGTCTCCCGTCAGCCTCCGCAGTGATCATAGTTCTGTTCTGTTGTATCACTCGGTATGGTGCTGGATGCTTTCGTGTATGTGCAAAGTTGTGCGAAGGGGAATCGGGAGTATTCGTCCATGATGACTAGGACTTATTGGCCCGACTTGACTGGCCCAAAGAAGTCAATGACAATGTGTTGCCAGACAACCTCCATTAGTGGAGACATTTTGTAGTGGTGCAGAGGATGTTGTTCTGGTTCTCTTCCGAGCACCCGCATGTGATTTTACTTCTTGTTGTCTTGTCCGGTTGAGGACAACACTGCGCTCCTGTGCAAAGCCATGTATGCCCGACAGTAAGGCGCTATCTAGAGAGACCATCTTAGCTTGGTTCGGGGACTCATTCGCTGCCTCTTGTTGTCTCACCCACTCGCGTTTGGGACTGGTGAACCCTTTGACCATCTGGGCATGCGCATGTTTCTCTCTCATCTGATGATGATCTGTCTCTGTTAACGCGTCTGGCTTTTCTTGCAGAGTGACTGGATAGTCTTTTCCCATCCGGTGGGTAATGTCCACTAAAGCTCTTTTTCTTCTGTAGGCTCTCTTGGTCAGCCTCGCGGACCCCATCAGTGGTGAAGGTATATTATTTATGTCTTGAATTACCTGTGACTGACATGACAGGTTGTCTTGTGGAGTGATTTGGTATTTAGAGACATCAGTGGGAGATATGTTACTCTTGATGGGAAGAATGTCCTTTTGTTCTGTGGTGTGTTCAGATTGTTGATGCCATGGCCGTCGTCGGGACCATGACTCGGTCGACTCGAGGTATCGAACAGACGTGCTTTCTAAATCGGAAGAGTCTCTTGTCGATTTCCTTTGATAACGTTCCTTTGAGCGTGTCTTGAGTGGGGGATTTCTGAAACAAGTAGGTCGTGACGAGCTGCTCCTAGAGTCGGAGTTCTCTTTGGGATATTTCTCCGGGTATCTTTCTCGAAGTGATTTAGGTGTCATCCTACTGGAGAGGTTGTTTGATAACCACATGTTTATTTCTTGTGTTTGATCCCTAGGTATTTTGTCTCTGCCTCTCTCGTGTGATGATAATGGCCTCCTCTCCGTTTCTTCATTGTCTCGGATGTCGTGGATGCATTTGTCTTCCTCTTTCCGGGGTCAGAGTGGATCAGTCTGGCTTACGCAGTTTGCTTCTTCTTCCCGCTGGTTCTGTGCACTGACATATGTGTTACAGGTGTGATTGTGTACCGATTTCCAGTGTGGATGTGACTGGTCCAGTCTGCTACAGTTTGCCTTTCTTGCACATCTGTTGGGCAGGCTGTCATCTGGTCCATTGGTGCGATCTGTCCCCCTTGACATGTCATCTGCTTCACAGTCGGTTGTACCATATGTTGAATGACTCCTTGAGGTTGAATAGCTCCTTGAGGTTGAATAATTCCTTGAGGTTGTCTCAGTGGAGCTGTTGCAATCCTGGATCATCTCAGACTTTTGTGTTGTTGACTCAGAGTATTTCATGTCACTTTGTCTCTCCCATTGCCTTGACTCTGATTTGCCTTCACCCTCCTGTTTCTGGTTTTGTTTGTTTCTGGGGCTTTATTCGTAGACATGAGAGATGTCTCTTTCCTGGTCTCTTTGTGTCTTGCACTTAGGTGCACTTCTTTTGATATTTCTCTTGCTTTGACCCGCTCTCCAGCTTCGGCCTTCCTGATGATTTCCTTTAACGACCAGTGTCCTCAAAGGATCTTGTGCTTTGTAGTAGAACTTGAACAGCCTTCGATTACCCGGAGTCGAACTGCGTCCTCATTTGTAAATGTGTTGAAGTGGCAGCATTGTACCAGACTTTGCAACCGGGTGATGAAGTTTGGCAATGATTCTCTTGGTTCCTGCCGTGCTGTGTTGAAGGCGATGCATTCATGATCCACATCTTCCTTTGCGTTGAAATGGGCGCGTAGCGTCTCTTGGAGTCTTTCATAGGTCTCTGAGTCCTTTTCAGAAAATGTTCTGATTAAGCGTCGGCCCTCATGACCCACCAGCTGGAGCAGTAATATCAGACATTTTCCATCTCTTCTCTCACCAGTGGCGTCAAGAAAGTCGTCCAGTGATTCCAGCCACCGGTTCCATTTAGGACCCAAACTCTGAATGTCAGTCTGTGTCACTGGGGGTGGCACTTCAATGTAGGGATTGGATTGTTGTGTTGCTTTTTCCACCGCCATGAGGGAGGAAGATTTTGATCTGCTACGGTCACAGGACTGTTTCCTTTTAGGTTGATAAGATCCGCAGCTATCTCGGTATGATTCTGGACCATTTATTTTCTCACCTTCTTTATTTTAATTCTTCTCTTTGTGTAGCGTTAAAGGTTTACTTTGGTACTTGCCTTTGCTCATGCTTGTTGTGTTCCAGACCTGCATTTGCTTGTGTTTGTCGCATTCGAGATTTGCACTGTCTGGTGCTTGTTTGCTATCTCCGTTGCACTTGCCAGTGCTTGTTTGTTGCTTTCGTTGCACTTGCCAGTGTTTGTTTATACTATTTGTTGCACTTGCCAGTGCTTGTTTGTTACTTCTGTTGCATTTGCCAATGCTTGTTTGTTACTTCTGTTGCATTTACCAATGCTTGTTTGTTACAGCTGTTGCATTTACCAATGCTTATTTGCTGTTTGCCTCCTCTGCCTGACTTAAAGATTGCCGCCGATGGTCCCTCGCAAGGGATTGGACACTGCTGCCTGACTTCAAGATGGTCGCGGGGGAATCTCGTTTCTGGCGAGATTTCGGCCGTTTTTTTTCTTTCTTCACCGGAGTCACATTTACTTGGCGTTTCCACTCACCGCTTGCAGCCAGGATCCACCGCTGGAGTCAACGGTCAGGTAGGGCAGCTTTCTTTTACTTTTGCCGCCGGGGTGGGCTCCTGGTGGGCACTTTGGATGGGACGCTCCAGCCTCTCCACGTGGGGCGAGCTCCTCCGTTGAAGAGGCTTCTACAGTATTGTCAAATGTTATGCTAAGCATTTCAGAGGATAAATGAGAGCTGCCAAATTACTTAAAAACGGGCCTCTTCAAGAAGAATAAACACCATAACTGAATGTTTACATAGTCGATCTAAATATTTTGATCAAGTTGATATTTATCCTGGATCCACTAACTCGGATCGTGTTGGTATTTCTCCAGGATTCCGGTACGCCAGACGTCAGTGGGTTCAAAAGAGCTCTTGTTTCAAATCATTCTAATACAGGACTTGTGCATCTCTTGTGTATGGAAAGGGGATATGTAGTATTCTGCCCTTGTTATTGTTATGTGGTTTACACCTCTTGCTTAGCCAGAGTTTGTGCTGTGTGATCAATAGAATGTCGGAGTCATGATGTGCCTCGGAATGTGGGAAGACTGTGAGGTGAAGTTACAGTTGAGCATGGGCTGAGCAGCAGGCAGTCTGCTCCAGGTGGGGCTCCCCTTCACAACTCTACCTGTTTGTCTGGAACTATTCAACATGTTACTTGTTTGAATAAATCAACTTTAATTACATCCTACCTGCGTGGGCCTCTTCACTACACAGTGTCATTGCAAAATCGCACTTTGGAAACCTGTGTATAATGTTGCAGCCCTTATCATACTAAAACAGATTCACAAAGAGATTATAAATCTGCTTAAATAAAACTACTGCCTACTCACATAACCTAGAATCAGTACAGCTTCCCAGATGTATGACTTTCATATGATTTTTTTTATGTTGTTAATTACTCTATGCTGTACTGAATGTATGGTACAATTACACATATAGAAAAGGCAGGTGCTCCTTGTCACTCTAGCTACGGACTCTGCTCACATTACCTGGGACCTGGGACCCTTCAGCCGCCGCTACCACTC
Source organism: Lissotriton vulgaris (assembly GCF_964263255.1). Classification (NCBI taxonomy): domain Eukaryota; kingdom Metazoa; phylum Chordata; class Amphibia; order Caudata; family Salamandridae; genus Lissotriton; species Lissotriton vulgaris. The sequence continues at coordinate 874,391,655 of NC_141694.1, forward strand.
AGCCTGTCTCCTGCCGGTCTCCCCCGCCGCCGCTGCACTTTGACACCCGTGGGCCGCCGCCGAGGGGGGAGACCACAATCCCCAGCGCTCCCTGCAGCTGATACCGCCCACTATAGGATTTCGCGCCAGGCGTTGCTTTAAATGGAGGATAGAGTTGCTGTGGAGCGGGTGCTCCTTGTCACTCTAGCTACGGACTCTGCTCACATTACCTGGGACCTGGGACCCTTCAGCCGCCGCTACCACTCAGCCTGTCTCCTGCTGGTCTCCCCCGCCGCTGCTGCACTTTGACACCCGTGAGCGGCTGCCGAGGGGGGAGACCACAATCCCCAGCGCTCCCTGCGGCTGACCCCGCCCACTGTAGGATTTCAAGCCAGGCGGCGCTTTAAGCGGAGGACAGACTTCCCGCGTCGTGGGACAGAGTTCCCGCGTCGTGGGACGCGCGCGGGACTAGCCGGGCTAAGTCCGGGCAAAGGGCGGGCCGTCTGTGGCCGTTAGAGGCCAGAGGAGGCCGGGCCGGGCCAGTCCCCTAACATCGCCTCATTCATTGGTACCTTGTGTGTAGTTAAGTGCGTCAAAAGATATCTTTCTTGTACTTTCCTTGCTGTATGCTATTTTTGGTGTTGGGGACACTATACTACGGTTGTTGAGGGAGCAACTGTTATTAAACATGAGTAAATCCAGCCGTAGGGGTGGGACAGGGGGTGGTGGTGTCAGGACAATGGATGCCTTTCTTAAACGGGCAGAATCAGCAATAGCGAAGGAGGTAGAACTAACGGAGAAAAGGCTCTTGTTGAAGCCATTAAATGGGTCAAATCAAGATTTAGATCCAGTTTCGGGCTCTGAGGTCTCCGGTAGTAAACGCCTTTGCCCTGATTCCCTACAGGTCATAGTATCACCCCATCAGGACGATAGGGTGCCTGTATTATATAGGTCTAACTCAACCTGTTCTTCCACGGCTAGTCCCTCGCCCTCTCCCCCCATCACACGCACAAGACAGTCACGACTATCCCCTGGGGCTAAAAGTAAAGACCACCCAGGGAAAAGAAAAGCAAATGGTGCGCCGAAAGGAAGCCGCCAATGTGCAAAATTAGCTAGGAATAAAAATTCCACATCTGGGTTGGGTCAGCAAACAGAAAAAGCCACTCCCACGATCTTCCATCCAGCTCCACAAGTAGGGAGTAATATATTGCCGTCTGCTCCAAACTGTTCTAATGAGGGAATTCCGCCTGAGTTAATCGGGCATTTGGAGGGTCTATTTAGAGCATTTGTCCATCCCGTTATGAAGAAACTTGAGTCGATAGAACGTAGGTTAGACACTATGGAGAGACATCTTATAAATGAGTGCCCACGTAATATGGGGCTTCACAACACAATAGTATCGCCTCTTAGCATCGCTGCTCCTATAGTTCCTATAGACACTGTGCAGGGAAGCCTCCTAGGTAGCCTAGTGACCTCAGCTCCTAAGATACCTGCTGTGGCACAAAATACCAACCCCCCAGCTTAGTCTGCTCCTAAGGGTCCGACTGGGAGATTACAACCATTGGTGAATAGCTCCTCGAGGGAAGTATTTCTCCACCTGCCCCCGGAGGCTTGTCCCTATTCTATTATTCTGGCAAATGTTCCAAAACTCCCGGAAAGTGAGGAAGAGCATTGGACAACGCTCAAAAATAAGGTCCTCCACTTTTTAAGTAACAAAACAGTGCTAGGAGATCACTTATTTGCCAACTTTAAGATGGTACGCAGGGTAGCATGGGTGGGTCACTCAAGGAAGGGAATGCAGGGGGACTGTGTTGTGGTGAACTTTAGCTCGCCGGAACTGGTAAGGCACATTCTGAGGCAGACCGGGTCAGCTAGGATTCACTATGATCGCATTAATGTCCTACCACTATGTTATTTTTACCATCCGTCATTCCACCCTGGAGTTCAGGTTATGAGTAAAAGCTCTCCACTGGCTCTTCCCCTGATTAGCTCTCTATCAGTTAGCAACAGATATGAGATCCTTAGCTCTTTGGATACTAATGATTGACATCATTCAGAATCGGGTAGGGATCAAGCGGAATTGTGTCTTGCTAGTATTGATAGTGTCTGCCCACTCCTGGGTACTTGTTTACTGAAAGTTAATGTCTCCTCCGGGACTGATGCTGCATCAAAGATTGGATTTGACCAAATTCCTGAGCAACCAAACGAGGTTTGCCTAAATGGCGCGATAGTAAATGGGGGTCAGGTTGATATTGATTCCCCCGCGTCACTTAATAGCGATATTTACCCCGATGTAACAACTTTGGTCTCGTGGAATGTGGCAGGGCTGAGAAACAAGGTAACATCTCAGGATTGGCCATCCTTTTTAGATACCATGGATTTAATTATTTTCCAGGAAACCTGGTTGGTTGCTCCAGAGTTTAAACATGGATATCTCAATTTTTATGTTCTAGCCACTGCGAGTCATCGGGGGAGACCGAAGTGGGGTTTACTTACATGGGTAAAACAAGATAGCAGATATTCTATCAACCAGTTGGATACTAAGAGTGCAGATATTTTGTTAATTCAAGTTAAATGCCCCGATTGTAATGATCTTTTTGTTTTTAATATTTACTCCAGGGGATTGCCGGGGGGCAAATCTTCTGATCTAATTGAACAACTAGACCTTCTCCTTGAGTCTTACTGTAAAAAAGGTAATATTATAGTAGCAGGGGATTTTAATTGTTGTTTTGAACCCCCTGGACAGTAACGATATAGATCTTACTCTGGAAGAAGATTTTATATGGAATATTCCTCAGTTGACATTACCACCTATTAAAAAATGGTCAGAGGCTGCGCTCCAGCTCAAAGTTCGATGTGTAGGACATGGGCTACGCGCTGCAAATGGAAGAACGTCTTCTGACAAACATGGCGCTTTTACTTTTAATAACGGCTCGTCCAAGAGTCGCATTGATTATATCCTTACTAACAAAGAGAATTGGCCAAATATCAAGGATATGTCGATAGTGGAACGGGTCGAGAGTGACCATGACCCTCTAGTCTTATCATTCAGGTTATTTAAATCTTATCAACGTGAGGGCCCTCCGGATTGCGTGGAAATAGCCTTTTCCAATGACTCCAGACGAATAAGGTGGGCTAACTGTTTAATGACAGAAGAGAATATAGTCGCGATGAGGGAATTGACTGTCCAGGCTACAGTGGAATGTCAAAAACATACCGTTTTGGAGGACATTATATCAAATGTTAGCCAGATCCATAATACATTTTTCAGCCAATTAAGGTGTTTTTTTACAACGAAGGTGCCAAACAAGCTGAATAGGCCTGTTAAGAAGGAAGACCAATGGTATGGGAAGTCCTGCAGGGTTGCATACAAAGCCCTATCTGATGCAGTTAAATCTAAGGGTGAGCGGGAAATCCGTTACGCTCGCGGATTTTGCGGATTTTTGGGAAATCCGCAATCCGCGAATTTTGCGGATTTCCCGTAAAATCCGCAAAAAAAATCCGCGAACGTAACGGGTTCAAAAGTTGAACCCCCACTCATGCAACTATTTTACAATGGCGCCAGCAAGCTGCCAGCGCCGTTGTAAAATAGTTACAAAGTTAGCTTGCACAGGAATCACTAGATAAAACGAAGCAGATGCTGCTTTATTTTATCTAAGTGCTTCCTGTGCAAGCTAACTTTGTAACTATTTTACAACGACGCTGGCAACTTGCTGGCGCCATTGTAAAATAGTTGCATGAGTAGGCTCACTCAAGGGACCCCTGCGCCCTTCGGGGCGATTGCATAGTAATAATAACACACACATGGTCGCTCGAACTAGTTGATGCTCAAATTCAGTGACTCATTCATTAGCCCAAAAACAATCGTGAGCGTCGTCGAGGCTGGACAGGTGTGCCTTCTTCCCAAATCTACCGTGGAAAATCAGCTGTGATGCTGGATAGGCTTTGCATCCTTGACTTTCACGAGCGCAATACCCGAACTTCTTTCTCTTCATCTGCTGAACTGATCTTTCTCTGACCTTTTATTCACACAAGAGGCACATACCCTACTGGGCACATTGTGTTCGCACGGGTTTCTGCAAGTTCGCACGCGTTTTGTACAATTCCGCAATTTGCGAAATTGTACAAAACCCTCGCGAACATGCAGAAACCCGTGCGAACATAAAAAAAAAAATCAGCGAGGATTCGCGGATTTTGCGGATTTTCGCAATCCGCAAATTCGCAAAACTGCAAATTCGAGGTTGCCAATCCGCAAAATCCGCTCATGCCTATCTAAAGATAGGGATAGGATCAAGAATGCTCGTGCCATGTATAAAAAGATCAAATATGACGCTAAACGAGAATGGGAAGAGGACTTTTGGAGGGAGCTGCTGAGCGCAAGTAAAGAGAGATCAATGTGCTCCTTCTGGGATATGGTCAAATGGGGAAAGGGGATTAATAGGGGCGAACCGATTAATTACGTTTCGCCAAACCTCTGGGTTTCTCATTATGCATCCCAGTTTGCATCAATTGATACGGCTGGTGACGAGAGTGAGGCTTTTTGTACTTCAAATTGGGATATTACTCCATTATCCTTTACTAGAACAGAGGTTACTAAGATATTGAACATTATCCCTAAGGGTAGAGCTCCAGGTCTAGACTTAGTCCCAGCAGATTTATTTATGCTCGACAAGGAGGTCTGGGCACCTTATATCCAATTCCTTGCAAACGGCATTGCTATAGGCTCACCCATACTTGACTCCTGGAAGGGTGCCAAGATTATTCCGATTTTTAAGAAGGGGGAGCGCTCGGACCCAGGAAACTACAGGCCGATCAGCCTAATCGATTGTATACAAAAGGTGGTAGCCAGGTTAGTACTGCAGCGAATCCAAGGGTGGATTGAGGAGAAAGAAGTTCTGTTGCCTCTCCAGGCTGGGTTCCTCAGCCACACAAGTACGGTTGATCAAGTTTTTAGATTTGTTTTAATTTACTGGTGGGTGGTACTGCTAGGGGGAGGCACACTCTTTGCGGCTTTTGTCGATCTTAAATCAGCGTTCGACTTGGTGCCTCGTGCGAAAATGTGGGCAGCTTTTAAACATCAGGGCATGCCTCTGGATATTTTGTCCTTTTTAATTAAATTACATGAGGATAATTTCGCCCAAGTCCGTTGGAACCAGCAGGGGAGTGCAACTGATAAATTTCCAACCACTAGTGGAGTACGCCAAGGGTGTGTCCTGGCACCAACCCTCTTTTCATTATACATCAACAGGGTGATCAACTACTATAAAGATCAACCAACAGATGCCCCAAAGCTAGATGGTAAGTTGATCCCCCTGCTGATGTTTGCAGACGACACGTTACTAATTACTAAAACCCAACAAGGCCTTCAAAAGGCCATTGATGTCTTTGAGGTCTTCTGCAAAGACCATGGACTTGTCATAAATGTAACCAAGACCAAGTTCATGGTCCTACACAAATCTAATTATGTTAGAGGGAAGGTGGTTATGAATGGGGTACAACTCGAACAGACCCAGGTTTTCTCTTATCTGGGAATTACCCTAGGATCTAAATTAGATTGGAAACATCACACCAACCAGCTGGTCATGAAACACGCGCAATTGGCGGGAGCACTTATCAAAGAATTTAACCAGTCATATACTAGGCCTATCACCCCGGCACTCAAGATTTATGACGCTAAATTTGGAGCAGCTGTTCTTTATGGTGCTGAATTGTGGGGATTTAGTAATTTAAACCAACTGACGGACGCGCAAAATAAATTTTTGCGTGGTATTACAGGTCTCCCAGGATCAACTTCCTTGACTCCCCTTTTCTATGATTTTGGATCTCAACGCCTCGAAGATCTGGCCCGTTATAGACCAGCAGCTTACTGGAGGAGATTGTGGGTTACCCCAGAACTCTCCCAGTAGGCACAGGCTTTTCTCAAGGTTAGAGATGCTGATAGGGCACACATAACCCCTTGGATGAGGGAGTTAAAGGGCAACATACACTGCCATGGCCTATCCCCCTTGTGGGACGACCCAATTGCTAATGTATTTCCCCCAAGAAAATGTTTTAGAGATTTGTACTGGAATATGCTTGTGCTAAAAAGATTTGGGCGTTGTACTAGCCCATCTCTAACGGTGGAGTTCTTGGGACTAAAACACTCTCCAGCTCTTGAGGGTTATTGGGATTGGATTACCATTCCTGGGGATAGGAAGAAATATTACCAGTTCAGGGTTGGGACATTTCCACTGATAAGCGTGGCTCAAATCCACCCGAGTGACTTACCGCACTCACCTATAGGTATTCTGCAGAAAGTCAGCCGGACAGTGGAGAAGAATAAACAACAGTCTTTATTAGGCCAAACACACTCATATGAGAGGGCCCTGTCCGACCTCACTCCTAGGAGTGCGAACGAGAGGACTGACTCTCTTCATTACAGCAGTACATTATAATGCAACACAGTTCATTAGGGTACGCCCCTTCTGGAAAATTACTGAAACCCAGACAGGGGAACAATGTCCTCATACAGTAGGCATCTGCACCTGCAAGGGATACATCGCTATCTTTACTCAAGGCCGCGGAGCTAGGCTTCAGCGTCTCTGGGGCATGAGAATATTACTGATAAAGAGACTTGTTAGTTTCGGCCACAGTAAGGTGAGAAACGAAAACTGCTGTCTTAGTGAAATTCTCTATTCCTACGGGAGGGGCAGATGAGCGAGTGCGACTCGCAGACACAGAGAGATACACAAAATGGAGGCACACAGGCTAAGCTAAGGAACTAATATCGTCACACATATATTTGAATAATCAGGTAACAAGCGGGGATAATCTAAAACGTGTATATATACGTACTCCATCAGTTAGTCATATGATGCTAACTCACATATGAAAATAGGGATGGTTGGGGCATCGAAAAGTGAATTCTATCAGACCCTCCTTTTAGCATCATTGGCTAACTGCAGCCATATATTTATTTGCCAAAAGGTAGCGCCTTCACATCCATTCTAAGGGCAGAGCATCATATTTAATCAAAAACATCATCTGCAATAAACATCATCCAATTTGCATCAGGAATGTCAGTAATGATAGAGGCAGTATATTGACCTGACACCTTCTTTCGTGGTCGCAAATTCATAGCACACATTGAGCAACATGGGGGAAGGCAGTATACACAAAGGCAACATGTCAGTATTATGCTCACCACACCAGCTAAACCCATCAATATTTTCCAACCCCAAGAGGAGAAAGCGCCCCAGAGCCACCCTTGTAAGGACCATGTCCCGTTATCCTTATGGAGTTCAGTCGCTAATCTATGGAGTTTCTGTACTGCCAAATTAACAGTCGGAGCTGAGTCTGGAATATATACACAACAAGACGTCCCGATGACGCGACAGGCCCCGCCCCTATCTGCCAGGATGACGTCAAGCACCATCCTATTCTGAATCGTGAATAATCTCATAGCCTGAATCTCAACGGACATGTTAGTCGCAATGTCGCAATGTCAGCTTCAGTAAGGACTACTTTTTCCATCACCCTGGACAGTCGTCGAATGACCCTACTATTAAATATCGGACCCCAGAAAGGCAGAAGGCCCTTAGAAAAATCAGTCCATTGCTGTAGAGAGGTGTCCGTCTGGTCAACGTCATCTACCTGAAGTTCCCTCCTTTTACGCTGCTCTTGTGGACTGGGAAACCTACGGTGAGTCTTGTGATAGTCAGAGGGTGCCACATATACAGGAGGAATCATATAGGCTAAGTAACATACCCCACCCCAACCTTCAGGCAACCATAAGTATCCATTATCTCCACACACAAAATAGATACTGGGGGGGGTAACCAAAGAGGGGCTGAGAGGCAAACGTATTAATGCCGTCACGTTACAAGAACTATTACCAACCTTGATGGGGCCCCTACCCTCTATACAGAAGAATGGTGGCAGACCCACTACAGCCAGGGGTATCAGAGACTTAACACTGTCATTTCCCTTTGGTGGGTGTCTGTAAGACAAGGAGGAATTCAGTTGTAGAAAGCTTTCCCTAATTTTGTCAGTGTCATTTGGAATTAAAAACCGGCCCACCTTTTTCTCACACGTCTCTATAAATGTCTGATCAAAACGTCTGTCAGTATATATCCGTCCAAGGGAAGAGGGAGGCAGAGGACGTACTCGCATTGTCATTGTCGATCCCCTATTCTGCAGTCGAGGAGTCAGAAAATCTGGCTGCTGAAAATATTTGACAAGACCTATGAGAGTATACCACCCCACACAACTATTCACAGGTGTCAAAGGAAGCGCCAGAAATCTATCCTTCTTGTAGGCAGCAGAAGGTAGGAGCCCACAAACCCAACAATCCGTAATGTTTGTGGTGGCATGAGCATGGTGCAAAGTCTTTATAAAAACATTTTCTTTGTAACCTCGTCTAAGCATTCGTTCACCATAATCTACAGTAATAATGTTGTGTTCAGGAACAGCAGTAGGTGTGGGTGCAAACACATGAACAGGATAGGCTTTATCCAAAAAGAACAATATACCAAGAGCCACTAGGAAAGCAATGAGCACTATAATAAGGAGTACTATTTTTCCCTTTCGGGAAAGGGCCAACCAGGGGGAATCAGGCAAAGGTCTTCGAGGGGCCGCAAAGGGCTGTTCCTCATCAGGGATGGGGCGACCAAAAGGGTACATATTTAAAATTGCAAAAATATATTAAAAAAATGGAAAAAACACTTCTAAAAAAAAAATAGTCCCAGACTATCCGCCGAAACCGGCCAGAGGGGTTCTTCAACCCTAAAAAGGGATCTTCTCCCTGTGTCCTTCAAAGCCTCACAGGCAGGCTTTTACCGTCCATACCTTAATCCCACGTCGCTTGACACACAGCAATTGAAACAGAGGAGCACTTAATCTGGGCCCCTCACCACTCTATAGTCTCATAGAACACAATCTTCGGCTAAACACCAGGGCTCTTACAAGTCCATCCCTACCACTAAATCTTCTTTATATCAGAATGTCCACTAAGCCCTTCTTCCAGTGTTTAGTCCAGTACACTGTCACTTTTTCCGGGGCCGCAGATTATAGCGAGTGCTCCCTCGCACTTCGGGGTCAGTAAACAAAACAGGTGTATCTATGGCAGGTACTGAACTTTCTGACGCCTTTTCACTAGTAGCAACGGGAGTAACAGAGCTGGCCGAAGCACTTTGTTCTGCCGGAGACCTTGCGTTCGTCTTTTCACCTTGCTCCTCTCCCCTCAGTGAAGCATCCGAGAAGGGAACGTATCTGGGTAATTACTCGTGTTCCTCATCAGCAATGCCTTCTCTTACCCATCGGTCGTAGGGTAACGGTAGCGGGACTTTCTTCACGTGCGATGCATGCGTCCACGCCTTCCTGCCTTCCACTCGAAGTGCGGTACGTGTAGTGAGGAGCACCTGTCGAGGCTCCGACCACCTGGGCTCCAGACAGGATTTCCGTTGGTATTTTCTCATGACGACCCAGTCCCCTGGGTGGATGGAGTGTCCAGGCCCCTCCGGCAACGGCTTCAGGGTGTCTGCTACCTGCTGATGAATAGAACGTAGATCTTTAGTCAAAGCATACAAGTAGTCTATCAACAGAGGGTGTTCAATTTCAGAGAAACACTTGGGTCTGGGTACTCCCCAAACGTTGGCCGGGCGGCCAAATATTACTTCATGGGGAGAGACACCCGTTTTAGAGTTAACAGTTACTCTGGTAGAAAGCAAGGCTAAAGGAAGGGCATCTGGCCAACGGAGTCCTGTACTCTCCTGTATTTTGGCCATCTTTAATTTTAGCGTTCCGTTAAATCGTTCCACAAGTCCTGCGGCCTGAGGATGTTGGGCCGCGTGGAACTTTTGGGAAATCTGTAAGCCTTTACATATCTGCTTCATTAATTCTGCATTAAAGGACGTGCCATTATCACTCCAGATCACCCTAGGCAATCCGAAGCGAGAAAAGTATTCCTTAATCAACATTTTGGCAGTAGAAATGGCTGTACAATCTTTTGTTGGAAATGCCTCCACCCATCTGCTGAAAGCGCATACAACCACCAAGACGTATTTGAGATTGTTGACCCTTTCCATTTCAATATAATCCATCTGAATCACCTCAAAAGGGAAAGAGGGAGGTGCAAAATTTCCCACTGGGACAGGGGTACCCTTTCCTGGATTGTGCCTCAAACATACCATACACTGTCGGACCAAGTGAGTCGCCACTTTAGAGATATTTTTATTGCTCCACACTGGGTCCAACAGCTTGCATATACCCTTGGCGCTAATATGTGCAGGCCCATGAGCCATCGTCACCACTGGAAGAACATATGCGTTCGGAAGTAACCATCGTCTCTTATCGGTCACATCTGTCCAACATTCATCAGCATCCAATCGCCCCCCACCATCCTTCCATGTCCTCAATCAGTCTTCAGTCACTTTCTCTTGTATATTTTTCACACTCTGTACAGTATCTGCAAACATGTTAACATCTGGCACCCATCTAGCTGGGCCTGCCACAAACATCCGTGGTAATTTTGTCCGAGCAGTCTCTTTTGCCGTTTCGTCTGCAAAGGCATTGCCTCGTCCCACATCATCCACTATTGTCTTGTGTGCGCTACACTTTATCACTGCCAGTCGCTTGGGTAACGTCAATGCTGCTAACAGTCGTAATATCAGCGGACCATGCTGTATGCGTTGTCCATGTGAAGTCAGAAATCCCCGTTCTGCCCACAGTCGCCCATAATTATGAGCCACGCCAAAGGCGTATTGGCTGTCAGTATAAATGTTCACGTCCAGTCCCTCACTCAATTCACATGCTCTCAGTAAAGCTATAATTTCTGCAGCTTGGGCCGAATTGTAAGGTATCCTAGAAGTCTCCACTACCGTCTGTAATGTCGTTATTGCATATGCTGCTGTCGATGTACCATCTGCAAGTTTGAAACAAGACCCATCCACATACAACTCCCCATCCGGTTCGTCTAAGGGCTTGTCCGTCAGATCCACCCTCCCCTTTGTCTCTTCTTCTGTCCGAAACAAACAGTCATGTATGTCATCGTCCTTTGTATCCGTGGGGATAGGTAACAATGTGGCAGGATTCAGTGTAGCACACCTTTTTATCGTCACATGAGGTGCAAAGAGGGTCATCTCATAACCGGTAAGACGAGCACTCGTTAAATGCTGCGTCTGTGTTCTGTTTAGTAAAATGTCCACAGCATGCGGTACCATTACTGTGAGGTCTGAACCCAATACAAGCCCTGCCGATTGTCTTATAGAGACCGCAGCAGCCGCCGTGGCTCTCAGACAACTCGGCAGCGCTCTTGCCACATTGTCGAGCATCGCAGAAAAGTAAGCGCAGGGTCTCTGTTTCCCTCCGAAACATTGTGTTAAGACAGACAACGCGCAACCTTCCGCCTCGTGTACATAAAGAACAAAAGGCTTCTGGTAATCAGGTGTTCCCAGAACAGGTGCAGAACATAAAGCAATTTTTAGTGACTCAAACGCTTCCTGACATGCAGGGGTCCAGGGTAGGGGTTCGCGCACTTCTTTGGTAGTCAGATACAATAGGGGTTTTGTTAGTAACGCATAATTAGGTATCCACTGGCGACAATACGATGTTATGCCCAAGAATGCGCGCACCTCTCGCTGCGTGTTAGGTATCTTCATATTAGTTATCGCTTTTATGCGTTCTGGCGTCAATCTCCTCCCCACTTTCGAAAGGAGGTGACCTAGGTAGGTAACCTCCGTTCGACAGTATTGAAACTTTGGAAGGGACACCTTATGCCCCCTTTTTGCCAAATGATGCAGTAATTTAATTGTAGCATCCCGACAACCCTTCTCGTCGTCCGATGCAATCAGGATATCATCCACATATGGCAACATAACGTTGCCAGGTGGAAGTTCCAGTTCATCCAATTGTGCCTTCAGTGCTTGACTATATATGCTCGGACTTTCTGTGTAACCTTGGGGAATTCTCTTAAACCTGAAGCTTCGGCCAGCCAATGAGAATCTGAAGAGAAAACGGCTGTCTTCATGTACTGGGATACTGAAGAAAGCATTCTTCAGGTCCAGAACAGAAAAATATTTAGCAGATGGGGGAATCATTGTCAATATCGTAGTGATGTCCGAGACCACCGGGTATTGTGGCTCCACTACTCTATTCACATGGCGCAAATCAATCACAAACCTATATACATCAGGAGTATTATCTGTAGCTTCAGGCGACCGTCTTTTAAGGATCGGTAGTATGGGGCTGTTACATATGTTCGAATCCGTCTCTTCCACTATACCTGACCGAATCAAATCTTGTATTATTTGCAACAGGGCTTTCTCTCCCTCCCTAGGAATTCTGTACTGTGGTACCCTGGGTAGTTTCGCTCCCACCTTTACCCTTATTGTTACCGGGGCGATATCCATTTTACCCACATCTGTATCATTGACAGCCCACAAACTGTCGGGTATCCCTTCAAATTCAGGTGGTAGTGGGTCATCTTTAGAGAAACATTGTAGTGGGCGAGCAACAGTCGGGCCTAACGTGAGGTACACACCATCCGGAGAACAATAAATGGTGGCGTGCAACCTCTTCAATAAGTCTAAGCCCAGTAAATTTTCTCCACAATTCGATGTCAATAAAAACGGTGAATCAACAGTGAAAGGACCAATCGTTAATGTAAGGGGTTTGGAAATGGGGCTAATCACAGGGGTACCTGAAAAACCCACAGAGATATTGTTCTTGCCAGACAGAGCCGCCCCGGGGACCCGAGAATGAGCCACTGAACTTTTCGTTGCACCCGTATCCACTAGAAATTTTTGCTGAGACCCCAATAAGTCTGCCTCGACATAGGGTCCCCTCTGATCAACTTCCACAGGCACTGGTCCCTCGCTCTGTCCTACGCTGTCCTAGTTATGGGAGAACCCTGTCAGATCGTCCACGGAGTAATCATCATTATAGTACTGACCACCGCCCCTTTGCAGCTGTTGCCTGTCTGCACCATTGTCGAAGTAATTACCTCCCGGCCTCCCGCCTCCATCTGATCGCGCATTCTGTCTCCCGGAGTCACCACTACCTCTTCCTCGACCTCGTCCTGAACCGGCATTCGACTGAAACAGAGGGCAATCCCTCCACCAATGCCCCTCTTGCTTATACTTCGCACACTGATTCGGTCCCAATCTTTCCCTACTTTCACCTCTGCCATAGCCGCCACCACCACGTCCTGGTGCCGCACCTCTTCCTCGACCCCTCGACACTTGCTGTAACAAAACCCTAGTCTTCAAATCCTTAGCCTTCTTTTCCTGCTTGTCCTTACTCTCATTTTCTCTATGTTCATAATACTGAGCCATGCTAAGAATACCAGAGGGGGACGTGCTCTCCGACGCTTGCAATCTTGCTGAAATCTCAGGCAACAAGTTCATGACAAACCTATTAACAAAGAGTCGCAACCCTCCATCCTGTGACACATCTTGCCCACTAAAATCCATGAACGTCTCTTCAAACCTCGTAAAGAAGTCCGAAACTGCCTCATCCTTTTTCTGCTTACAAGCCGTCAACTTGTCCCAGTCTACCTTCTTCGGGGGAATGAGAGCGTGCATGTATTTTATTATGCGCCCGGCAACGCCAAAATCTCAGCTTTCGGCTTTTCTCCTGGCTTTCGTTCCTTATCCCAATCCTGTAACTCCTGCCACGTACCACCTAGTTCTTCCGAATGATCTGTGCCCTTTACCTGGCGCCATACATCGACCGGGACCAGAAGCCCAAAAAACAGTTCAACATCAGCTAAAGTCATTACAGTGGAAGACGCAGCTTCCGTAAATTCTTTATAGTATGCAGTCGGGTTCTTTCTAGAGTCCGGCAACTGGGCCTTTAAAGCTAATACCTCACTTCTCTTCCATGGTGTATACACCCACTGCTCCTGGAAATGTGCATCTACCCTATTCCTGGTGACAGCCTTCGTGACTGGGTCTACCATCTCGGGTATCTCGGGATGAAAGATAAGGTGCACTTCACGCATTGGATGTATACCTGGAAAATGGGGCGCACCTGCAGAGGGCAATTCATTTCTATACTGCAATAAGGCACGTAAACTGCGCATCACCTCCTTCACCCCAGTATTCGTTCTGTAGGCTCCGCTCTGTATATCTCGTAAAGTCGCCGGAGCCACACCTCCATACCCCTGCTCCCATAACGTTATCAATACATTTGACATGTGCCACAAAGCGTGCTGTTGCATCAAAGGCTCAAAATCTTTCATTGTAGACCAAATGTCTTCAAACGAATAAATGTTATTCCTAGCCCAATGGCATGCCTGGTTGGCCACTATACTTTTCTCGTCCAAACCAACCGTAGAACGCGTAAGCAACTTCCGTACCTGTGAGAGCAGTCCGCTACCCGCGCCTCGACTCGGCGTTGACATCTCCTGACTAGGGGTGGTGCTAGCTGAGGCAGTAGGGAGTGCTAAAGAAAATGGGGAGGGAGCGGGCGAAGTGGTCTGGAGCAAAGAAACGAGGGGTGTCGAGGGCGGGGAAGCAGAAATCGCTGCGCCATGTTGGTGCGGGGCACTTGCTAATGGACCCGGAACCCCACTAGTAGAGGCGGGAGCTGGCAGAAAGGGGTACAATGACTGCGGAGCATAAGGAGGAGGGGGTCGAGTACTCAAAATATCTTCCATTTCATCCTGTTCGTCCTCTCGTACTACATAACTTTTATTTTCTTTCAACCTGCAAAGCCTATCTGCGCGCTCCAAACGCTGCTCATTCTCATTCTTGGTATGTTCTCTCGCTTTCTGCGCCATTGTCTGCGCGGACTTTTTAAAAGCCTCTTTCTCTTCTCTCAACTTACGTTTCCTGGCTTCCTTTTGCCACACTCTTAAAGAATCGAACATGCTTTGACGGCTACGCCTAGCAAACAATTTGTCCTGCAAATAGTCCAATTTAGCTTCTTCAAAAGAACCCGTCAAGGGCCACTGCAAATCCACATTGTCAGTGGTGTACCGGTGCCATAAAGTGCCAAACAAAATCGGGGGCAATCCATGCTTGATATACATATCAAAGCTTGGAGTGCCCTCAGGGGGTGCAGGTTGGCTCTCAGCCAGTCTAGAATCTGAAACACGACAGCAACATCCAAAACATCGTAACTTACTAAAACACGGCATCTCTACTTTGGTGTAAAATAAAGCACTTCTCCTCAAAATTCGTCACCTTGAATCACTAGCTCGAGCTCATTCATACACACATATAATTATACGTTAGGAAATCACACACACACACACATATAAAATTCCTCCAAACACGTGTTACCAAATGGGACAAGGCCCGTCGACCAAGTCCTGGGGAACCTGGACCCTACCGCAGACCGAACAGTACACTAACTGTACTGAGGATGGAGAACACATCCGCTCCCCGTGCGGCACTACGGATCACTGCGCACTTTACCACGGGAGACCCAGGACTCACCTCCACTGAACCACCACTCTAGGAGTTCAGGGTAAGTTCCGGAGTCCACCCGCAATGAGCCACGCCTTCACCACAGTACCACCCGGTCGGATTACTACAAACAATATATCCAGATATTCTCCCACCCTCGTTAAGTCTGTCAGAGCACCTGTTCGCACTCTGAGTTCCCCGGAGCACACTAGCCCCAGGAGCACACCGGCTCCTCAAACCACCGGAGACACCCTAGTCTCCCGGAACACTCCAGTTCCTTAAACAATCACAGGTGGACCACTCACCTTCTGTACGCGGTACCGACCTCTACCGTTCTCCACCTCCGGCTGCCAAGACCAACACGGTCAGCTCCGAGTTCCGCCTTCTGGACCCCGGCGTAAGATCCGAACCGGGACCTCTCCCGATCAGCAAGGTGGGGCAGCGCTGCGAGAACCAAGCTCGGCAAAAGATGGGTACCCGGGCCCACCGTGCCGACCAGCGGGTCCCCGGTCTTCTGCTACCCACCTACGGGTGAGAAAGATCTTTATCGCGGGGTCCCTATTCGGGCGCCATCTGAAAAGCGTGGCTCAAATCCACCCGAGTGACTTACCGCACTCACCTATAGGTATTCTGCAGAAAGTCAGCCGGACAGTGGAGAAGAATAAACAACAGTCTTTATTAGGCCAAACACACTCATATGAGAGGGCCCTGTCCGACCTCACTCCTAGGAGTGCGAACGAGAGGACTGACTCTCTTCATTACAGCAGTACATTATAATGCAACACAGTTCATTAGGGTACGCCCCTTCTGGAAAATTACTGAAACCCAGACAGGGGAACAATGTCCTCATACAGTAGGCATCTGCACCTGCAAGGGATACATCGCTATCTTTACTCAAGGCCGCAGAGCTAGGCTTCAGCGTCTCTGGGGCATGAGAATATTACTGATAAAGAGACTTGTTAGTTTCGGCCACAGTAAGCTGAGAAACGAAAACTGCTGTCTTAGTGAAATTCTCTATTCCTACGGGAGGGGCAGATGAGCGAGTGCGACTCGCAGACACAGAGAGATACACAAAATGGAGGCACACAGGCTAAGCTAAGGAACTAATATCGTCACACATATATTTGAATAATCAGGTAACAAGCGGGGATAATCTAAAACGTGTATATATACGTACTCCATCAGTTAGTCATATGATGCTAACTCACATATGAAAATAGGGATGGTTGGGGCATCGAAAAGTGAATTCTATCACCACTCAATGCCTTCACTGCGAAATGGAGTGGGGTACATAGCTCTGTTTGTCCCTTCTGCCCTACTCAACGGGAAGGAATTGGGCATATACTTTTTGTCTGCCCTAAATATAATAAAGTGCCTAGGATAACATGGTTAAAACCTATCTGCTTGCAGCTAGGTCTTAAAACAGGCTGTGGGTCCGTAAGGATTCTTCGAACCAACAACTCTCAGGCAGTGGTCATAGCTGTTGTGAAGTTTCTCCACTGGATGTGGATTATCCGAGCACGCAAAACAAGTTTACAGTGACAAATTGCGTTTTTTAAAAGTTATCTATGTGATCATGCCACCTTAAAGTATACATAATGTCATATGTTGTAGGTGGTAAACTATGGCATTTTAACCTTCAATATTTTTTATAACTTTTTAAAGAAACTTGTATAATGAATTATATGTGTTCTTATACATTTTTAAAGAAACTTGCATAATGAACTATATGTGTTTTGATAGGATTTAAAAACACAAGATATAATATACTTGTTACAATTCATCAAATGCACTTAATTTAGGGTTTTAATTGTCAGATGGATGGGTTAACATTTGATTTGGCTCTCTAGCGATATATGGTATTGTGAAAAATCTCCTGTTTAATATGTTAATGGCTATCTTTTAAATATGTAAATGTCTAACTGTTGTGCTGTCTTTTATGATTTCTAAATCGAATTAAAGACTTATGAAATTTGAAAAGGCAGGTCCAATGTGCAATTGCACATTTTTTGTCTTTTCGTATTTGTTCCTATAGAAGAAAAGTAGTTTTCACCATGATGACATCCGTGGAAGCATTGCACGTTCCTTTCTCTTCCCACCAGGGCAATAGTGCTATGTAAAATAATAGGCAAACTAATTATCATATGTAATTCACAACGACATCACAAGAAGTGACTTCATGCCGTATGATAATCTCCACTCAAAATTCAAGGGCCTGTTTTACTAAAACAACACAAAACAGCAAATGTAGGTAATCACTAACCCTGGGGAAAGCACTACGCTACGCTCTCGTAAATGTAGCACAGTGCGAACATGTGTAGCGTAGCGTAGCATAGTGCAGCGGTAATTTTTTGCTTGCTCGCGGTCCTCAACGTCAAGTTGGCGAACGCGAGCGAGCAAAATGACATTCTCGCAAGACTTTTTCCTTGTTCGCGATCAGCAACATCAAGTTGCCGATCGCGAGCATGAAAAAGAAACCTCCCAGCGAGATTCTCAACACGGGGAGGTCAGGTTTCTCATTGCGAGTGGTCGCGTGTGCTCGCTACCGCTCGCGAACGAAAAACTACCAGTCCGCGTTGAGAAAGCTGCAGCTCAAGTAAAAATCTACTCGAGCGGCAGAACAGTACAGCTCGCACTGTGCAAGATGCCGTTTTCAATGATTGCACAGTGCTGGATGCTGGTCCGCACTGTGCAATCATTGAAAACGACATCTTGCGCAGTGCGAACATGCTACTACGCAGTTCGCGTAGTGCTACGCGTAGCTCGCGTAGTGCGAAGTGCACTTCAAGTAGCTAAGCGTATCTCTACTTCGCGAACTATGCCCACCCCTAATCACGGAGACACGTAAAAATAATATATTTAACTTTCACTTTTAATAATCGTACCTGCATTTAACAACAGAGGGGTTGATGGTGTGAATTTTTCTTTTCCTCAGATAAAAGATTAAAAACGTAACCCCTTCTGGCCCCTTCTCACAAACAGAAATGGATGCTGCCAGTGGGGTGGAGGCCAGTAAGCTTCCCGAGGCCGGGTTAAACCAGTGCAACGTTTACAAATGCAAGCAGCTTCAGCAATGGGGCACGACGTGGCACTGCTCAGCCTGGGGGTACACAGTCTACTTTCTAAAGCTAGTGCGCGGACTCCGTACACCCGTGTCCATTCCCGGGAAGTCAAGTACCCTGCTTCCCATCCTGGAAGGGGATGATTTCCAGCGCTGGAGCATATCTCGGGCTAGTTTCCAGGGTGGCAAATTGCAATTAAGTAGTTTCTGGGTGTTCGCAAGCTCTGAGGGCAAATCGCATCTTGATTTGACCCCCATCCCATTTAATTGTAACCAGTCATGATCTACAATTATGCAGTAGTAAATATAGTTGTATATTCTATGCATTTTGTGGATGCATCACAGACGTATATGGGGTCAATTTCAAGCTGCAAACATGTTTTCCGCCGGAAATAACTTTACGATATAGACACTCCGTGTGACCATATTTCCTTGAAATATTGGTGCAGAAAGATCAGCAGGGGAAGGGGGTGGGGTGGCGCAGACAAAGACGGACAAGGAACCTCTTTCTACCGAACATAGGATATAATGTCAACTAGGAAGGGGACTGACTGCATGCATGGGGACATTAAATAACAAATTAAACATTAAATGATCTTGGGGGCAAACGTGTAAAACACACCAGGAAAATGAAATACAAATAGGCAAAATGCAAGTTTCAGTGTTAGAAAAGCCTGTTTCTTTCAAGGGGCTGCTCTGTTGAGCTAAAGGTCCGTATTTACAAGTCTCTTCTGAAATATGCAGCTACTGCAGGCCATTTGTCAAAGCGGACTGAGGAGGGAACATTTCAGCACTGTACACACTCACTGTTTTAAAGCCATTAACAGCTCTGTTTGCTGGAGAAGCCCAGAGGTCAGACATGGTTAACTCTGCAAACAGCAAGGCAAGCACGGGGAACACATGGCTTCTGTTTGCCTCATCTGGCGGGAATGTTCGCGGAGTAAAACGGGCAATACTGAAGACCTATATATCATCGGCATTTTTTTAGAGGCTTGTAATTCATAGGACCTTTTGTGGGTTGGAGCCAGTTTTGGAAAAAGAGAATTAGAGGTAAATATAGGGACCAGATCCCAGTGGTGCTGAACAATTTTCAGAGTGGGGTGCTGGCTGTCATTAATAGTAATTCACTGAAGTCATAGGGATTGTGGAACATCCAAGCACCATACAAAACAAGCATTTGGAATGCAATAGGTCTCGCATTCGCAAGAGTTTTAGTTATTGGCATTGTAAATTACAAAGTTTTTCTTTTATCTGTTTTGATAATTAACACATAAATAAAAGGCATTTTCAATTACAATGCCAATAGCACAAACTCTATTAAATGCAAGACCTATTTTACTTCCAAGATGCGGCTGCCATTGTCCGGGGCTGCTTGGAAAGTGAAAACGCGAATGACACGCTGAATGTTGCAGGGAAGCATATCGTGCCTGCAGTCTTTGAAACTCATTAAAGAAAATAGTGCTTACAGACTAAATAAGACATACCGTGTAACAACAGGAGTAAAAGTGTCTGTCCTCTTGGGAGGTTACAATTGAAGACAAGGCGGTACTAAGGAGAGACTAACAAACCTATTAACAAACCAGAAGCCAGCATTTACGACGGACAATGACACAAGCCAATGACAAATATGGCGGAGAGTGTGAAGAGGCTTAAGATTTTTGCACAAAATCCTGTCTACAGATGTTTGTACATAAGGATTTTCATCAAAACTCATGGGTGTTTGCCTTGGAACGCCCATGCACCACCCATAGAACTCCCCTTGACACAAAATAATGCAAAGGAGCACATAGCGCAACTTTGCGTTACTTTGTGATAGTGTCCACTATTCTGATGTTACATTCATATGACATGCTTTCCCTGGAAACAAATCAGGGTCTGGGGGTCATACAATGTGACTTCTTGTGATAACCTTCGGTCAAAGGGTATTTGATGTCATTTCGGTACCCCAGGCATTTTGGTGAATCAACGCCATGCTCCTAACAGGGGCGGCCTTAGGCATGTGCAAGCTGTACACCTGCACAGGGCCACCAAACCCCAGAGGCCACCACGCCAATATATATCCTTAATAATCCTCTGAGGCAGGGATTTGGTGGCCTCCGGCTCTGTTCCACTTCCAAACGCCCTAACCCCCCCCCCACCCTCCTCTTCACAGGCCTTCGCGCTCCGCCCCGACCCCCTCTTCCGGGCCCCCTACCTACGCTCCCTGCCCAGGGCCGCCATGAGCCTAGAGCCGCCCCTGCTCCTAATTCAGGCGCTCTTTATTTACCGTAGGAAATAAACACTTGTCTTTAGTATTTAACTTATGACCATTACCAATCTACATAGGTTATTGCAGAAATGTTATGGTAAAGAATTCTGTTCTTGTTCGTCACCGCATATTGGATTCGTATGTTGATTTTGTAAATGTCCACATTTAATATATGCCCATAAATGGTATGGCTGTTACATAAGGGTGTTTGGTGCCTGAACACGACAGCTTCTTACACTTATCACATAACACAGGAGCTTACTTGATAGATGTGTTAAATGCCCTTTTCACATGGTGCACATGCCTCAGCGGTGAGGTTCAACATTACTGTCATAATAGTCCTCCACTGTGGATGGAAGACAAAACAAATAATCCTTAGATTGCATCATATTTTATGAATTATTTTCCAGCAAGCCTGCATTACACATAGTGGCTCTGGGTATTGCAGGACGTAAAAAAGTGTGGCGTTTTCATATTCTGAAATCTGCATTTACATCAATATGTGTGAGCCGGCAACATTTAGTTTGACAATAGTTCATGAAAATTATGGAAAATTTCAAGCAAATTACATTGCCTGATCTCATGTGACAACCAAAGCCACCTTCAAATGCTTGACAAGTTACCTGCAAGGTTACTTGTTTCAGGAGAAAATGTAACCAGCTGAACAGAATTTTACAGCTTTCACAATCATAACAGAAAAAGGTTGCACACCCATACTTATGACATAATGGCAATGGTTGAATGTTTGTCACACACCTTGTGAGCCCACTGGTTATAGGTATAGTGCGAGGAAAATGAGCAGGAGTTGTGCTTAGAGCGGCAGACCCTGATGCAGAGGTCTGGCCCGGGACCAGGGTTCAATTCCACGCCTCGGCGGGTCTTAGGCTCAAAATTCCATGGACCTGATAATTCTTGCCTCGGTGCCTATTCCAATCATAGAGTCCCACTCTGTAACTCTGGGCAATAGCTTGCTTAATCTCCACAACGGCCCCCACAACGCTAAGGATGCCTGGCCTATACCTTGGGGGTACCCAGGAGTGGACGCCTCACAGGGAAAGCCAGGATGGGTTCCACAGCGGTATTCGTACAAGCGCCTTGAGACCCTTGCGGGTGAGTAGTGCGCTATACAAGTATCAATTTACAATTTTTGATTAACCCACTGTAGTAAGTACACCTAACTCAGATTAATTTTAATACATCACCACTTAAAAATGGAGGACATTTTTCAGTTTTCTTAGAGCACAAGACTAACGCAAAAACCAACAAATCTACAATAATAATGAATAACCACTGGATTAACCACTAACTTTAATCTATGGAATAGCATGCTATCTGCCACAAAGTGCTTTCCCGCCTTAGAAGTGGTAGTGAGCACTGCATATATGCAATTAAAATACAATGGAATGCAAGTGAGAAGTTGATAACTTGGCACCTTGGCTACACGTTTGCTTGTTGATGGAAATGGCCTGACACTGCGTTTTGGTCATTGACTATGTGTATGTTTTGCAGAACAGATGTATGTATTTGTGTGCTGATGTGGGCACAAATTGAGCTGACAACTTCCTACATATCAACAATTCAAAGGGTGCGTTGCACTTCACTAGTTATATCACATTTATTCACCTTCCAGGCTATTTTGATGCTTTCCTCAGTGTTAGCTCTGCCCATGGCATAACTTTAATTTGTGAGCTCTTTAAAAGGGAAAGAATCAGTCCACTGTCCTTATTTGCTGTGTGCCTTAGCCTGTGCAATTTCCATGTCCTGGGAAGCATTTTTACAATCAGTTCCAAGGTATTAGCATTCACTTTGCAAAATTAAGATTTTTGTGCAACATGTAAAATGATGTGTGCATGGCAATGTGCTACCAGCCTAAATTTGTTACCATCTGGAACCTAATAATCAGGGGGGCTCCTCCGTAGGATCATTGCCTCACTGGTCAGAGTCAGCCACAGAAAATAAAATGATATTAAAACAATAATATAATTGTATTTTTCTGGCTCTTGCTGAGGCGTGCGTGCGTGCATGGGGGCGGGGCCATGCCATGATAGGCAGGAGTGGTGAACACTTAAAAGTGTGCATGCCAGTTTGGCCATCCGTCTTAGGCTGGCCAAACAGACATGCATGCTTCTATTTCTACAACCTAGCTGTGTTGCACTGCTGGGTTGGAGAAAAGCTGCAGACTCCCAGACACTGTCCGAGAGGTAGACCTGTACGCTCAGACCAATCCTAGGGCTGCTCTCATAGCATGAGAGCAGCATCTGGATTGGGTGGGGAGCCTGTGCTTTCCCAGAGACTGTCAGGAGTGAAGCACCGAGGCGGCCATCGGCATCAGGGCAGCATCAGGTAAGTTTTAAAAGAATATATTATTTTTACCCTCATTTCCCCGTCTTGTCCCCGCCATCTGCCACCCGCCACCCCCCATCTTTCATTACGTGGCAGCTGCCACTGCTTACAATGATGTGTTCTCACTTGTTTTGCTCTATTATTGATGAAAGATCTCTTTTTTTGTTTCAAACATCAGCGAGCATCTGCAAGAAGGCAATCTAGAGCCTTAGGGGAGGATTTGATGGGCTCTAAGAATCAAGTGAATCTTGTCTCCTCTTGCTGCTCTGTCTTTCTCTTCTTCCCAGATCATCCAGCTATGGATTCACAGGTAAGGACAAAAGCAGCAAAAGGTATTTCCCTATTTGGCACTGTACATATCTTGAAGGCCCTGGGGTTACTTAGTGTCAGTTGCTCTACATATAACTCATATTTACCCTGGTACCAGCATACATAGCAACCTCTGTCCTGGACTAAATTTGTTTTTAGGAGCTTACTGTCAGCATTGCTGAATGCAGAGGTTGTTTACTACCAAGGCTGCCTGTCTGGATTCCACCTCATACATCTTTCTTCCACTACTCTACACTTCCTGTCTGTTTTTCGAACTCTTGCAGGTTCTTTTTCATCCCTTCTTTCTCCCTTTGCCTGGATTCTCCTATCTTTCTTCAAGTCCTTCCTTCTCCCTCTTTGCCCTTTTCTCTCTTGTTCTATGTCAGAGTCTGATTATGAGAAATAAGTCCCAAGCCCCAAAAATGAATGAAGGCACCCTCTGCCTCCACCCACTGGCACAAATTAACACTGCATGTTAAAGGTGGGCGAGCCACTGAAAGCTCGAGCCTGAAGCTTGGCTCTGCCTCAGCTTGAGGTCCCATTGAAACCTCAAGCTTTAATGTCGCTTCTGCCTGCACTCTCGTTCTACCCTAATGCACAAAAAGGTAGAAACAAAGCGTAAACATTTGAGGAATAAAGGAGAGACAAATAGATACCCATTTAGTCGCTGATTGGTACAATGTGAAAAAGAAAACCTCGATTCATTGTGGCTTCCGTGATTAAGCAAACTGTGTGATCAGAGGCAAATATTTAGTTTACCAATCTCCTGTTTTCTTCACTATCACATATGAAAGCACCTTAAAATGCAGGAGTTCAGAATACCAGCTGTTCAAAAACATATTGTGTTTGATTTAATAGGCTATTATCTATGAGAATCTGGGCCACATACAGGGTTTACATGCCAACTGTCTTGCCTCTTAGTTCATTTATGGCACTGTCTCCAGGGGGTGGGGGCTGGCATGACTCTAAGTTGATGTTTAAAAAGTATTCATTTGAAAGCTTCTGCAGGTTTAAAAATTCACTTTTTTAAACTTTTGAAGAGACTTTATCAATGATGTTTGTTGTATGATTTAGATGGCAAGCATTTTCGAGGTTCCGCACATGCACCAGCCAGACCCTTAGCTCGGCTCGCCCTGTTAAATTGTTGGCTTGGCCACCTCTACTGCATGTGCATCCAATCCCTGCACAACTCTTCCAATCCTAAGCATTCACGCCTACACCTAGCGGTGCATGCCGCTCACTACATCACAACCACACAATCACAGCACACCACAAGCCTTCAATGGCATCACAAATGCATGTACTGGGACTGCCTTCATAGCTCCAATCACAATATATAAAGCAAAACGAGATGCAAAGATACAAACAAAATGAAGTATTTTCTAATGATATTGATGATTTTGTTAAAAAATAGACTAAAAAACATTATCTGTGGTGATGGAAATAAAACAGGGAAGTTTGTGATTACGGCGATTTTTTCATCAATCTGCGCAATCAATGTACGTTTTAGAATGGGAGAGAACACACGAGTAAGTAGTATGTACTGCATCTGATTCACAACGGTGTTGCACACCTTACCTAGAGTTAGGTGTGCGAATAAATCCATTTGAATTGATAGAAGCCTAATCCCGAGTCACTGAATCATGTGTGGTGAAACTGACTCTTGCAAATGGGATTTTCAAATATGGAAGATCTCGAAGTGTTGTGGAATTCCCGCATTCCTAATTTTGGGTTTAGGGTTCAGTTTATGGGCATTCTGTGAAAACCTAGGACCTCATTTATGAGGTCGTGCGTCACTCTTACGCCGCCGGTGCGTCACTTTTTGTCAAACGAGCTGTCCGTGAGAAATGCGCAACATTTCTCACGGACAGCTCGTTTGGCGTTCACATCCAGATCGCTGAGTTATATCGCTGAGTTATATCGCGGATGATACTGCATCGAGGGTTGACCAACGGGCTACCCTCTGGAATAATTCACCATTTGACCAATCCCCCTCCCCCCCCTGTCTTGATAAAGACCCGCCGCGACCACCAACTGGGGCGCAACCAGGGTCGAAACGTCGACGCTCTTAATTTGGCCAAGATAACTCCAGGAACTTGGACACTAACCATTTGCTTTCCTTGGAATATTTACTTGTACAATACTGGCCCCACAACGACAGAAAATACTTCGTTTTTTCCTTCCCCCGGTCCTTTCCCTTGTGGTTTTATTGTAAATATTTGTTTTGTATATAAGTGTCACTATATGCATTGCATTGGTCACTTTAATCACCACAGTCACTACTCACGAATTTGAAGTACTTACCAGTAATGTAGTGGAATGAAGTAATTCCAGTATATTGTCTTTCTCTTGTTTTTAATATATATAAAAACGTTATCTATCAGAGAGTTTTGCTTGTTGTATGTTTCTGAGCTGTTTTCAGCCTTCCCTAAAGAAATTATTAACACTACCCAACAGAACCACTTGTTTGTTAATCCCTACATTTTAAGGGCAGAGGTAGGTGCATTTTAAGAGTGGCGCAACAGAAGGAATATCTCCCAAATGCAGTGCTGTGTCAAGCAAGGGTTTATCTACCAAGGGTAATACACTTATTCCGAAGAAGTAAAAAATAGTTACTTCTGCAATGGCACCTTTGCATCATATTTCGAGAAACAGAATTTCCCTCCTTGTAGAGAAACTGCATTTGTACATTCCACCCATGAGAGCCCTTCTGAAAACCTGCAATTATCATGAGCTTTCAATATTATTTCTGGTATACTTCGAGAAGCTCATAAAGATCAGAAAATTGTTTAAACAAAAGCGAAATCCTACGGAAACTAATTCCCAACTTTTTAGTGTTTTGTTTTGTGAATTCGACACGAAATTAGTTGAAGAAAAGTTGTGACTTACATAGACGTTTTTAATATTCCTCCGGAGAAGAGCCTCTATGTCATGCTCGTCCGTTTATGTTATGGGACTAGCACTAAATTACCGACGAAAGTAAATAGCAATAAACATAAATATGACTAATGCATGTAGGAAAATGTCTAGTTAGGGCTGAGCCTTCTGGAAAAAATGCAGGCGAAGTGCAAATTCCGTTCTGCGTCAAGCACGCAGAGTTCTGTGTATATAACCTTGTTCCAGGGTCTCCTGTATAGTAATTCCAGCTCTGTGTGTTTAACTTATGAGCAAATTCTGCTACATAGGTGAGGAATGACCGAATGGCATCAATCTTTAAAATTGCCTGTTTCTGAGAGCGGAGAAGCGGTTGGACGGTAAAACGAGGGGCAGACATGACGTAGCGATGCCAGGAAGTGGGAAGAGTCAACTTTTGAAAAACGCCTTTCACAGCGGATTTAATTCGCACCTAACCAAATCAGGCGACTTTCTTCTGAAGGAATAACGCACTTGTTTTTGATTCATTCCCATCTTTGGGCACAAGTTGTCATGTTAACAAATCGATGCAAATTGATTTTCGATCAATAGCGACTTGTGTGACTGGGACCTTTTGGGTCACGCCACCTACTACCTCCGCCAAGCGTGATATATATGAAAAAAACTGTTCAAAAAGGATATGAAACCATATGATTGTCTTATCAACTGATTTAAGGACTAGACCTGAGGCATGCATTATTTACATTACTGTATTAACTTATACTCAACTACTTGCGATTCTCAGAGTTTATCCTTATTCCTCAGACCTCACTGCATTTTCTTTTGCTATTCATTAATGAGCTACCAAGATTCAGTAAACCGATTAACTTTCTCACTAATTTCTCCTCATTAATTTAGTATCACGCTTCTGCACCTCCTCAATGTGCCATGAAATCCTCACAAGTGTACTTGTGCGGATACATAGCTAATAATGTAATGCAACATAATGTCATTTAATGTAACATGATGAAGACAAAACAGTATCTACAACACTGGATACAATGAGTATCATTCCATAAGACCTCCTTGCTCTTCCCTAATATTCAAAGTCATCTCTTTAAGTTTCTTTTCCATATTAAAATTATAGTTTTATCGTTCGAGTTTATTTCATGTATTTTGTTCTGAGAATGATTAAAATATTATAATATTGTACACCATTTCCAAGACATGAGCAAAGAGTCTCAACATGTACGCCCACTAGAAGTGCTGATTTCCATGCATGCGTTTTTAAATAAAAGTATTTTTTATTGGCATTTTGTAATGTGTAACATGCGATATATATATTGTACAACATCACAGATAGGAACAATTTGCTTAATGAACAATGATAACACAGCTGAAGGGTATATAGCTTAATGTCCAAGAGCAGAATCGGGGTTTGCCTCTGAGTATGTAACTCGTAGTCCGTATACATATCCGATTGCACTCAAAGAAGTGTCCATCATATTGCTGTCAGCTACTAGTGATGTCTATCTATTCTAATACATATTTCACTAAAGTTAGTCCTCTATAAGTTGTATGTGCGGGTTTCCACCAACGACCCGAAATACAAATATAACATTCATAATTATCAAAGTAATCTCCCCGTGCCTAACAAAAAGGAATGTGTCCTCGTGTAATGCAACTGGTGCTATGTAAAGCGCTTTGATACCTGATTCGGGTCAAGTTCGCGCTATATAAAACTCTGTAAAATAAATAAATGAAATAAATTACTTCCTTTATGAAGAACAAACAATAGAAAAGCAAGAAAATAAAAAAATATGAATTAACGCAACGCAACCAATAAAGGAATAAACAAAGCTTATGCAGAGGGGCGAGAGAGATCCTAGCTGATGCAGCAGACACAGGGGGAAGGCACAGCATAGCTGGGCCTCCCAGTAAAGACTGGAAAAAGGGGGGAGGGGGAGGAGCTCCTGATTAATGTTGAGGCCACCATACCTGTGCTGCAGGCCTCTGTCGTTTATACCCCATATTCTTCTGCCAGTCTGCTCAACGCCCAGGACTGTCTAAAGGTCCGGGGGGGCTCCCGCGCTGGGCTCTCCTTGAACAGGTCCCCTGGCCAGTATTTGAACCCGCCACATCAGTCGCCAAGTCCTCAGGGGTTTCCCATGTTGCCATCACCTCCCTCCATTGCTCGGCTATTGGGTGTTTTCTCATGCCCTTGGACTCTTCCCAGCTGAGTGTCTGCCTTCTGCCATAGCCCACATTATAACATCTCCGTTCCAGGTCTCGAACAGGGGCCCTTCTGGGGATATCCATTCTATCGCAATTCTGCTCTTAGCCAGGCCCAAAGTGAGGTCTATCAATCTATTCACAACCTTGCGCCTTGGGTGTCCGGGATAAAGACCCAGTAAGCAAGTCTGCACTGTGAGAGACAGCACTCTGCCTAGCACTTCAGTAAGTTTTCCAAGCACAGCCTCTCAGAAAAGCTGCAAGCTCGGACAATCCCAAATCATATGGGCAAATTCCGCATCCAGGTGCATGAATCTGAGGCATAGACGGACTTCCCTCCCATAGGTCACATTAAGGTGGTGAGGCGTCATATAGGCCATGTGTGTGTAATTGAAGTGTACATACTTTAAGCGGGAATTGCGAGAGATCTTCTACGGATAGTGCTGGATCCGGTGCCATTCCGCATCTGTTAATGCTTTTCCCCAATTCTATCAAATTTTTCCCTTAATCTACTTAGCGGTCCTACTGATGCCGATTGCAGCGCAACATAGAACCATTTCTCTAGGTGCCCTGCCATCCTGAGTGTAAATAGGACATTCAACACTGGGTGCGTCTCCGGCTGGTCTCTCCCCTTATTCCATAACTACGCAAATGATGGTGTCAAGGCCTCATATCTCAGGAACTGACCCGAAGATAGACCACAATCATGTACAAGCCCTTCAAACGGAATCAGAGATTTGTCCAGGAAGCAGTCCCCAACATTCTCTAGTCCTTCCTCTGTCCAGCGGGCAAATTGTTCGCTCGTTAATCGAGTCTGTGGATCGCCATGTGGCAATCCCACAAGTGGTAGCGTAGGGGTGTACTTGGTGGTTTGCCTATCCCAACCCTGGCATCACCTCCAAGTTTGGAAAGCTGTGCGCTGCAACAAGGAGAAGTACAGGGTGGGTGTTGTCAGTATTAGTAATTTCGCCATCACTAGGTTAGGATGGGATTCTGGATGTGAGAGGTATGTACCGTCCTCGTTCACTCCCTCCACCCATTGCGCCAGCCACTGCAGCTGAGCAGGGAACATTTAGGATTCGAAATTCAGAACCCCAAGCCCACCTTTAGACATAGGATGTTGCAAAATTTGGCGAGACACCCTGGGACGCCCGTCATCCCACACCAGGGCAGGGCATTCAAAGGGCGAAACCAGCTGCTGGGCATGAGGACTGGGAGATTGACCAAAAAGTACAACAAGCGCGGAAGCATGACAATTTAGTATAAGGAGATCGGAGACATGACAGGCAGTTGCAGTGTGCGCCAGAAGTGTACGCAGGAACGTAGTGAGTGCAGTGCTGTCACCAAGTTCCCTTCCTTTAAATCATCCAGTGAGTGAAATTTATGTATGCCCAAATATTTAAATATATACTGAGCCCATAAAATGTCAGACCGCAGTGTATCTGACCTAGGCATTGGGCTTGCTATCGGAAAGAGATAAGTCTTCGATTTATTGACTCGGAGGCCCGAGAGGCACGCAAAGTCATCAAGAATTTGTATGACCACTGAAGTGCCTGCTACTGCATCTGACAAGTATACTAACAGATCGTCCGTGTAGAGGGAGGCATGGTGCATCCGCCCTCCAATAGACAGCCCAATCCCTTCCCCTCCTTGGCAGAATTTCTCAGCGAGAGGCTCGATGGCCAAGGCAAACAGGAGGTGGAAGAGCGGACACCCCTGCCGAGTACCGCGGCGTCGGGGAAGAAGCTCTGACTGGGAGCTCCGGATGACAGGATCACAAATTTGTGGAAATCCTCATACCCCCTTCCCTCCCCCACATGTAAACGAACAGACAACAGGAAAATCGCGACTTACCGGCCTTGGAATCCTGTATCCCTAAAGACTGACTCGGCACGAACGGTGTGTGCACTACTAAGGATAGTAGTGCCCGCACATCCGCAACTCGTCACCCCTAGGTCGCCAAGAGGCACCAAAAAGGGACCACCGGCGAATTACACCATTGGAGGTCCCGGAGAATACCTAGCGCCCACAACTTGAACAGTGACCAGGATAAAGAAGACCACCAGGGCACTCTGGTCGAGCGCTCTCTCCCCTCTCCCGGATAATGCCGACCAGCGCAGGACACCGCCATTAACTCAGAACCACCATCAATGATCCCGAACCGAAGGCGGACAACACAGGCTCTCTGAGTACTCCAGGCGCCCAGATCAAGAACCACAGATAGAGCCACCACCACATGAGAGCGACGAGACAGCAGCGGGAAGGATCGCGGAAGTGCTGACCCTCGGAAGAGGGAGCTAGCGGTCGGGTCCCCCGTTGTCTCCTGCACGCGATGGATGTGGCCAATCATCACCGGTAAGCGCGGGGAGGCAACTGGATTAGGTCCGATAGGCTGATCCCCCAGGAAAGGGATTGCATACACGGCGGGAGGCCCGGGGGGTCTAGAGAGAAGCCCCCGATATATCGTCTCAGCGTGCCTGACCCTAAAATGGCAGCATCATGGGACATGAAAACCAAATAAGTGGCAATGTAACCAAATCTATCAGCACAATCTCCTCAATACAGCTAACCCACAAATGACGGCCTTGCATGAGCTCTACAACTGAAACATTCGGAAGGCCTGACTCCAATATGGCGGCCATGTGGGGACAAGCACTCACCCCGATGCCTGACCATAAAATGGCAGCGCCCCGAGGCAAGACACTCTGACGTTAAAACTCTTCTCCCCAGAGATGGGGAATCTCAGCAAACCTACCTCACACAGCCAACAACTACCTCAAGCTCCAGGTCAGGTCACTGTGACGCAAATGGGAAAACACGACCTAACTTCCACCTTTATTACAATACCCACTATAGCATAATCCCCAACAAACTGGAGCACTGCGGTCCTACAAGCAGGCAAACTCCCAGTGCACTACACTAAGCTGGCGGCCAACAAGGCTTCCAAGAGAGAGACCCAACCATACCCTTGACAACCCTGCCAAATCGAACACAAGCAACAGCCAGTTAGGATCAGAATGCTGTGCAATAGGAATCTACCACCCTATACAACATTGCACCCGCATAACAGAACAAATGAATCACAGGACAGCCTAACCCCCATTCGAACCAACTCAACACCTGACTTAAAACACCATGGCCAGAACTCATTTTCCGTCATCTACCCCCCTCTACCTCTCTCCTAAAGCTAGAAGAAACTTTAAACAAAGGCTAATCAGACAGCACCAAGAAACACTAATTGCAGACACTTACCACTGCGGTGCAAAAGGCATGCAGAAAATGGACCTTATTTTCTACACCCACAATCCGGCAGGATGGATTTCCACTCTCAGATCCCACCTCCACATCATAAAAAAAATTAGCACCCCTCGCAGCTGCAAATTCACGTTCACAATCCCTAACATCCACACACGCAACAGCAACACCTTTGCGACGATTTGCAACAATGGAACAGCCCTGATCCAAGCCAACAATGAAAACCTAGAGGCATTCGACGCACTCTTCCCCACGCTACGCACCGCCTTCACTCACATATCCCACTTGAAAACAACCCAGAGCCAGTCATCCCGGGAGAACTATCTAAATACCCCCTCAACTCAAACCTACCACTCCGACCCATCTACTGCCTGCCTCCCCATCCCATCCAACTCCCCCCCAACTCACACAACTCATCCATATTAAACGCACCTAACACAAGGCCGGCACAAGATGCTATACTACTTTCCTTATACGATTGCCCCCGCTCCCAATACTCCCCTTCAGAATCCAAGGAAACTGACCCGCAGACAACAACAACTCTGAACTCCTTCTCAGCTCATAAACCTAGGAAAGTGCCAGACAATTCCCGAAAAAAACACTCACAAACCACCCCCACGTTTCTCTCCAAACATCACACAGCCACTAGAAGTTCTTGGAGCCCCACACAGTTAAGCTTCACCCATCCCTGAACCCAACCAAGCACCGCCCATCCAGCGATGACCAGACTCCCCCACTCCCACCTCCATGAGTTCAGCCCAAAGATTGGCACGCCTGGAATTCCAGCTAGAAATAGTCATACAGGGTATTAACAAAATCCTATCTACACGACCCACCTCCTCCACCCAATGCCTAGCCAATACACACAGAGATACTACCAACAAACACACAGACCACCACACAGCAAAACGAATCAGTTGAAAGACAACACCCCTTAGAATCCACAGTCATAGACCCAAAAGGACCAGTGCTGCAATGTCCAGCCAAGAGGCAAGGAATCTCGCAGAATCCTATGAAGCAGCTCCACCAGGTACCCCCTGTTCTTTGTTACAAGTAATCCCTGGATTTGGCAGAGAGCATGCCACAACAAGAACAGTGAGACCTGCAGCTCATCTCACTAACATTGCCATGGCTAGAATCAAAGTAATCACTGGTCTGCGTAGAGAACATAGCGCGCCGAGAACAGTGAGACCGCCAGAATACCTCGCCAATATTCCTATTGACCTCCCAAGGGAACATGCTCATTAACTGCAGATCTGCGAACAAACATGCAAACGAATGGCAGAAACCATCCTAACACACGACATAGACATTACCTTCATCACAGAGACTTAGTTAAACAAATCTTCACCCCCCCATCTTCGATATGCTAGTGCCGCCAGGGTTCTCAATCATAAACAAAGACAGAAAAAAACAGCGAAGGGGGGGGACCGCTTGTGAGAAGTTGGCATATGTGATGTCCACTATTCTAGTGGGCACCCTGTATCAGTCCAAACAACCCTTATGGTGATGGTTGTGAAGTCAACCTTATAGATCAGCTATCCTAGAGGTAGCATGGACAAAGCAGTCTTAGGCTAAAACTTCAGAGGGCATGTAAAGCCAGCTCTTTTACCATATCTAACCGCTTGAATACCAAATGAAAGGACACCACAAAGGATATATATAAAATATATATGTATTTATTTTTAAACAACCCCTCTAAGCTCTTTGTGAGATCAGAGGCACATAACAAGATACTTAATTATCATACAATAAGTTGCACAATATACAGTATCACCCTAGGGGCACGTCAAACCATATAATCGGTAAAGTTTCCGAATCGGTAAATCTTTCGAATCGGTAAATTTACCGAATCGGTAAAGTTTCTGAATCAGTAAATTTACAGATTCGGTAAATTTACCGAATCGGAAATTAAGAAATGGTAAAATTGAAAATTGAGATGTAGGAAACCTCTTAAATACCGAATTTGCATGAAATTCGGTATTTAAGAGTCTGTATTTACCATGGATTGAAATCAGGTGGTAACCAGGTGCAGGCTATAAAAAAGGGCCCAAAATGCAACATTTTCACCAGAATGGGGGCATACCATGTAATTGCGAGGCGGCTATGGCTACAGGCAGAAGGAGAGAGGGTCTGGAGAAGGGAGGAGCAGGTGTACAGGCAGAGGATCACCCTATTCCAGCTAACTGAGCTAGAAATCCTACAAAGGTACAGGTTAGACCCCCAAACCATCCTGGACCTTATCAGGGACCTCCACCCACTGTTGGACCACCCAACCCCAAGGGCGCACGCAATCCCATCCCATGTGCAGGTGCTGTTCAGCCTACACCTGCTTGCATCTGGGAGTTACCAGAGTGTGGTTGCTGCGGTAGGTGGGGTGTCCCAGAGCTGCCTGTCATGTTTCTTCAAGAAATTCCTAGACGCTATGTTGCAGAGAATGCATCACTACATCAGCTTCCCTGCAACGCATGCAGAACTGCTCAGGACAAAGACTGACTTTTATCAGATGGCGCATTTCCCCAACATCATTGGCTGTATTGATGGCACCCACATACCTATTTGTCCACCTGCTGCTACAGAGTACATTTATAGGAACAGGAAGTCCACCCACACCATAAATGTACAGGTGATCTGTGATGCAAAATACATAATCACGGACCTAGTAGCCAAATTTCCCGGGAGTACCCACAACTCTTACATCTTCCAAAACAGTGGGATCTACGCACACCTGACAGCAGGGGAATTTGGCGAAGGATACTTGCTAGGTAAGACACTGTGTGAAACTCCCTTGATACATATTGCCGATGGATGTGTTTGTGTGCATGTGATTAAAGTTTTTTCTTGTCACTAATAGGGGACAGTGCATATGCCCTCCGGTCCTTCATCCTCACACCCTACCTCAACCCTTCAACACCGAGCCAGATGAGATACAACAGGGCACACAAATCTACCCGAAACATTGTGGAGCGCACCTTTGGTCTGTGGAAGAGCAGGTTTCGCTGCCTACATAAGAATGGAGGGGCCCGCCAGTACACACCAATCACTTGCTGCAAGATGATTGCAGCCTGTGCAATGTTGCACAACCTTGCGGTTAAGAAGGGCACCGAAGTGGATCTCTCTGATTATGAGGACCATGATGATGAGCAAGTAGTGCCTGAACCACACACATATGGAGTTGCAACACCAACTGATGGCAGACTCAGACGAGATGAGATCGCACGCAACTTTTTTTACGTAAGTAAAAAAACACAGACAGGTGGAGCATGCAACCAACGTAGTTTAATTGTGTGATTCAGTGGGTTCCTAAAGCACTAATGTACAACACAAATTATTTAACTTGGATTATGTGAGTCCTGGGTCACTTCAACATGAACTGTAATAGTCATTTGCGTCCTCGCTTCCCAGTGCCAGTTCTATGTTGCTCACTGTGCTCACTTTCTGTTTGGCCTGTAGCCTCAGTGTGGCGCCTGCTGCTCCTCCTGGTCTTTGGGACAAGGGAGCTTGCCATGCTGCTACTGCTTGTGCTCTCTTCACTCTCTGGCCCATCCAGGGCAGCAGTATGTGCAGTTTGGGCATTTAACAGCGCCTCAAGAGCACTGGTCACCCTGCCCATGCCCCTAGTGACCTCATTGGTGTTTTGGGTTACAGCTTCCTGCATGGTTATGCTTCTCCTGCATAGCAGGGATGTGGCTGTGGCCAGGCGGTTGATTGCTTTGTTTTGTTGGTGCACACACTGCCTTTCCTTGCGCCTTGATGCTAATTCGTTGTCCAGTTTGGTGCATAGCAGCTGCACCGATTGGGTCATTTCGTGAATCCCTGCAGCATGTTTTTGTTGACCTCTACTAGTTCCCTGATGCCCTTTCCTACGTCTCCCATGTTGTTGTTCAGGGACCTCAATTGGCGTTGGCAAGACAAGATGGCTTTTCCCTGCATCCTCTGGATTCTTACCATGCTCCCCTCCAAGCCACGGAACACACTTGGACCCTCCACACGTGCAGATGCACTGCTCTCTTGGACTCTGCGGCGTCTTGCTCCAGTATGGGCCACCTCTGCACTGGTCTGCTGTGTGGCAGAGCTACCATCCACAGGCAAGGTGTGTGTTTCTAACCCCTCCATGTCACTTGCTGCTGACTCCATTTCTAAAAGTGGGGACTTAACATGCCTCCTGCTTGGTTGTGATGCAGGTGTTGTCTCATGCTGTGATACTGGCATTTCTGGGGATGCCAGCAACAGAGGGGATTGTGATCTTTCAGCGGACTCTAGAGCCATTTCTGCGTCATGTGCAGGAGGCTGGCTACTTTGTGCACCTGTGTCCTGTGTACTTGGACCTGTCTCATGACTCTCCTCCCTCTCTGGTGCCGTGCCTTCAGTCTCCTGGGAACGCCTGCGAGATGTGTCACCTGTGGACATATGAGCGTACATTAGCTGAGCGCTACTATCTCACAGTCACTACAATAAAATCTTTCTGACTTTAGCTTTATTCTCTCTGCAATCATTTCCCTAACTTGCTGGTTGCTGTGCTGTTTGACATGTTTTTACATTCCCTAACTACATGTACCATGATGCATTGCTCCTGTATAGTGCTAGCAGTACTGGACTGGGGTTCACTTGGCAACAAAGGGTAAAGGTAAGGATGATGGAATGGGGGGGAATGCTGTGCATGCGTCTTACCTTTTCTTCTTGCAGCTCTGGCTGAGCTGTCTACTTCTCCCAGTCCGCAGACGCTGTCAGGTTCAATGGTTGAAGCCACCATCTCCTCAAGGTCCGTTAGGGGGGGTGCTGGGTTCTTGCCTCCACCGATTTTAGTTGCCTGCTTGTGGAGTTCAGCCAATGTTTTTTGGTTTGGCTCCTGAGGTCGTAGAATCTCTTTTTCAGGTCCTCTGTGTCTCTGGTTGTCACTCCAACTGCATTAACTTTATCAAGTATGTCCAGCCAGAGTTTCCTTTTGGTAGATTCTGCCACAGTGAGGGACTGCCTACCAAATAGTTTTTGGTGCACCTTCACCACCTCCTCAACAAGGACCTGCAGCTCCATGCTGCTGAATTTCATTTTCCTCCTCCTCTCTGGCTGCTCTTTCTCTTTGCTGCTTGCCATTTTGCAGTTTTAAAAGTGCACAAAACTCTTTCTGCTGCTCAGGGACTCAGCTCAGCTCCAACTGCCTCTCCAGAAGCTTCTAATTAGTTGCAGCTGCCTGTGTAGCCACTTCCTGGTAGGGAGGGGGAGGGTGGTAGCACCGGATTGGCTGCCTACTTAAGTTTCACTTTTGGTTTTTTTCCGATTCAGTATTTACCGAATCGGTATTTACCGAATCGGTATTCCCCATTCATTCCTATGGGCCAAATGCCCATAGGAATGAATGGGGAATACCGATTCGGTAAATACCGATTCGGTAAATACCGATTGTCCGATTCTGAATTTTACCGAATCGGTATTTTTTACCGTTTTTTTATCTACATCCCATTTACAGATTCTAAAATACCGATTCTGTAAAATTCGGTATTTTAGAATCGGTAAATTAGGATTACCTACATCTGGCCCTAGGATAGTTAATACCCACAGGAGCACCGGAGAACTCGCATTACCTCTCCCACAGGAAGCGGGTGCATAGGTGTCAAAGTGTGTTGGGTTTCGTCGCTGAATCCTATGGAGCCTTGAAGAAAGATGCTGCAGGCGACCAGGAGAGAAGTGTCCGGTTGGATCCAAGGGTGGATCAAGGATGAAGAGTACCTGAAAGCAGAGGGGACAGAGTCTGGGTCACTAGCCAGTGACCAGGCGATGTCGCGAAGCAATTAGGTGATATGGTGAAGCTTGTCTCTGCAGCCACGTGGACCAGGAGGCGTCGACGATGACCAGGAGTCACTTCCTGGTGGTATGATTAACGCTGCGGAGTACACTGGATTTGGTCGTGTTGCCGCGCTACCCGATTAACTGAGAAAGAACGTGTGATTTGTGCCACGCCTGCTCTACATTACTCGTATCTGAGTGGACCCATTGTATATATAAGGTATTACTTCTGGTACTGGGCCCAGAAAGCGATTCTCCGCCCCACCCCCCTGTGGGTGGTGAGGTGTACTAGCTGCCGACATCGGCCTGAGATTTTTGTTTGGGCCTTGAGGAATAGAGTACCCATGTCCTGATGAAGCCTATGTCTTCTGGCTGAAACGCGACCGCGACTGCGTCGACACCTTTTGCTTCGAATGGAGTCCCCTGTTACAAAATAAAAAAGATTTGATTTTTCTGATGTGCACCAATACAAATATAGACCGGGTTGATGTTCTAACCCCTTGGTGCTTTGCTCTTGGGACTACCACTTTGTCGTGCACTCCAATGCAAATTAAGAGGAGGCACTTATTTGAATTGGTGTATATATATTCTTATATATTCCTTGTGTTTAGGGTACAGATAAGCGTTTGTTGATATTGTAAATGTTGTGTATATTTGTATATGATGTTTTGTATATAGATTGTTGGTTGTTGTGCCTCCCTTGATGTCCGCTCATATGTGTGTAGATGAATTAACATATATATTTTCTCAACATTTAATTTGTTACTCACAAGATAATTAATTGTCTCTTGTTTGAAAAGTAAAATTGGATTCATCCCTTCGGTACCCTTTATTGCTACTTTCTCATCCTTGGATGTCTCCTGCTCAGGTACGGGAGGGTTAAGTGGGCAGAACCCCTAACCATTTTTTTGCTAGTAGATGACCAGGAGTCAGGCACGGACTGTCCCACAAAGGCTCTCGCTGGCGGCAGTGTCGGCTTCCAGATTGGAGTCAACAAGCCTTGGCTAAGGCAACCCACGCAGGAATCAAAGATGGCTACTTGATCAGACCAGCAAGGTCTGATGGGCTGCTCCTTTTCAGGGGAGCAAGGGCCAGTTTGGAGCAACCAGACTAGGAGTGTAGATTCAAGATTTCATCGTCACAGAGGCCACTAGCCACTAGCCAACCGGCAAGTGACCGGACAGACGCGTCGAGCAGGAAAATGCAAAAGGGCCCCACGCAGCAC
Source organism: Lissotriton vulgaris (assembly GCF_964263255.1). NCBI lineage: Eukaryota > Metazoa > Chordata > Amphibia > Caudata > Salamandridae > Lissotriton > Lissotriton vulgaris. The sequence goes on from NC_141694.1 coordinate 874,430,333, forward strand.
TCGCGGAGTGTGGAGGGATGATCTTTGGTGCAGTTGATTCTCGGAGCTGGGGCTTCTCAATCCCCAATGCACAACTTCAAGGGTGCCTCAGAAGTTGCACGGAAAGCAATTCACTGGCTTTCCAAGATGGCCGGTCCCACGTCTCACGTCACCTCCACGGGTCTCTGTGATCTCTATAGGAAACCCATGGAGAAAAACACCCTACTGAAATATGACTCTAATCACCCACGGAATTTACGGGACAATCTGCCATTTGGTCAGTATCTGCGGATTAGACGCAATTGCACAAAAAGAACAGCCTTTTTTGAGGAATGTGAGACTCTCACCAAACGCCTATGTGAAAGAGGCTATCCACTAGGACTCTTGAAACGGGCTAAGAAAAGAGCCTGGTATTGTCCGAGAGAAGAACTAATGACCCCCAAAGACAAAAATTCCGACTCTGTTGGTTTAGTTTGTGTCACCACCTTCAACTCAAAGAGCAATGTGGTGAAAAAAACAATAAAGAAATATTGGAACCTGGTGGCATCTGAACTCAATACCGAAAAAACTCCTCTCTTTGCATTCAAGAGAGGTAGGAACATAAAGGATAATGTGGTCAAAGCTTTCTTGGAACCACCTAAACCAGTAACCCTCAGAGACCATCTGGGTCTACCACCTATAAAAGGACATTTTAAATGTGGAACCTGCAAAGCTTGCCCCATGTGCATAGATGGACCATCACTTGCGTTTAACAATAAGACATATACTTTGCCGACCCTGACAAATTGCAATACTGCCAATGTCGTATACATCATCTTATGTCCATGCAACAAACCCTATGTGGGACAGACAACACAAAAAGCAAAATCCCGCATATTGCAACATATGAGCAGGATTCGCTGTAAGGTGCAGGGTGCACCGATGGTTGACCATTTCCTCACGCAAAATCATGATCCTGTAAGTTTGCGCTGGCGCATCCTGGAGAAAATCGATGCGAACCCAAGAGGTGGTTCCTTGTCTGCCATATTGAGCAGAAAAGAGTGTAAGTGGATCCACGTTCTGAACTCTGTGAGTCAGGGATTGAATGAGCATGAGGAGATTTCAAAACAGATGGCCCTATTATAACCTGGTCTTGGTCATCACTGAATACTATTCTTTACCTGACATTCGTTTCTCATAGTACAATGTGGTTGTTATTTGTAAATTGACTGGCAACACGCATGTATAAGTATATATTTGTGTTCTTTGCTTATAATAGCCTGGTCTTGGTCATCACTGAAAGCTATTCTTTACCGGACATTCGTTTCTCATAGCACAATGCTGAATGTGGTTGTTATTTGTAAATTGACTGGAAACACGCATGTATAAGTATAGATTTGTGTTTTTTGCTTATAATAATGACCTCAGGTTTTTTCACGTTGTTTTCACATGATAATACATAAATGTGGTTCATAGTTGTACTTTCCGGACAACTCGTAATGTAAATTGGTTTTAAACATGACCTCATGACCTCTTGGTTTAAAACTCAAACCTCACCATAAATGTGGTTCATGTCTGTATTGTCTGGACAACTCGTAATGTAAAATGGTTTTAAACATGACCTCTTGTTTTAAAACTTAAACCTCATCACTGGTCCCAATTCCCGGGTTGTTTTCCCATACCCGTCAGCTTACGTGCCAGATAGAACTCAGCACCCTATTCTGGCGTCCCACGCCCTCCCATTGATTGGGTGTAACGTTACCTAGCAACCGACGCAATGTGCGTCCTCGAGGAGACAGGTCTGACATGGTCTCGTGCTACGCCTCCATTTCAATTGGCCAAGCCGTCTCCGGCCTCTTTTTCGGCTGGGGTTGCCTGGCTACGAGTACACTTAACACTCGGGTTTGGAGCTCTTCAGTCTTATTAATTCTCTCGGACAGCTCGCTTTGGCGCCGATTCCGGGACCGCTGATATTTACTGCGGACAATTCTGCATTGAGGGTAAGCAAGCCCACTCTCTGTCCCTCACAATTTTGTTGGACTTCACATACTCGGACACCCGCCGAGTGAAATCCATTTGCATTGGTTTAATTCTTTTTAGGATTTCACCGAGCGCAATCCTCTTGTATTATTTAACGCTCGTTTAGGATTCTGGTTACAATTCCGAGCTGGGATATGCACCACTTTTTAGAATTACCCAGGCAAACTAGTTAGGCACTTAATTAAGTCTACCACACTGATTAATTTCACTTCTTAGGTATACCTGACTGCGCAATCACCTAGGCACCTTAAATTACTGCCTCCTGACCTATGTGTGACAGTAATTTATACCACAAGGTCCTAATAAGTGTTTTCTATTTAGGTTGACCAACGGGCTACCCTCTGGACATAATCACCACTTGATCCATCCCCCTGTAAGTAACCAGGAGTGTTTCTCGTCAATTTTTGACGCTAATTACAAGCACCTCTCCGATACGTATCCCCTTTCCTTTTTCAGCCCCCCCTGTCTTGATAAAGACCCGCCGCGACCACCAACTGGGGCGCAATCAGGGTCGAAACGTCGACGCATTTTTCTGGCCAAGATCAATCCAGGAACTTGGATACTAACCATTTGCTTTCCCTGGGACATTTACATTTATAATACTGGCCTTACAACGACAGAAAATACCTCATTTCCTCCCTTGTTTTTTCCATCTTGTGGTTTTATTGTAAATACATGTTCTGTATATAAGTGTCACTTTATGCATTTCACGAGTCACTTTGATCACCACAGTCACTATTCACGAATTTGAAGTACGCATTGGTAATATAGTGGAATGAAGTAATTCCTATATATGTGTTACCCTTGTCTTTTAATATATATAAAAGCTTTGCTTCAGAGAGGTTTGCTTGTTTTGTGTTCTTGAGCTGTTTTCAGCCTTACTTAAAGCAATAGTGTCATTACCCAACAGAACCAATTGTTTGTTAATCACATATACCCAGGTTCTGAGGGACACAGGGTTACCCCTTTTTTGTTAAAACGTGGCTGTGGATCAGGCTGAAGGAAGTCTGGGTCTTGTCAGGCTCTGTGTTTGGGCTCCGGTGGGAGCGATGACAAAGCAAACCGTTGATCGGTTGATGGTGACCGCTTGTGCAGGGTGGTCACTCCTTGACCACAAGGGAGATTCTTCAGTCTTCTATCTTCAAGTAGAACGTCGAAGGTCCAGAGTTTCGTTACAAGTTTCAGTCAGGATTAATCTAAAGTCTTGGGACTCAGCTCCTACCTATATACCAAATCTAGGGGCTGGATTACCTGCTAGGGTGGGAACAGGGAAGGGGGTGGTTACACCCCTTTCCCTTTGTCCAGTTTCGCACCAGAGCTGGGGCTGGAGTGCCCCAGCACCGGTTTGAACTGGACTATGCATGGGACACCTTGTGTGCCCCAGGCAGTGTCTCGTTTCATTCAGCCCTCCCTGCCCCAATACACTAGAGCCTGTCTGGGGTGGTGCTAGCACCTCCCAAAACAGGAAACCTATTGTCCAAGCCTTCCTCACTGGAAGGACTCCCAGCAGCAGGAGGTCAGACTTGTGTCTGTGGCAGCAGCATACATTTTGTGATGCTGAGGCTCTGGTTACTTTTAACCGGGATTAGTAGGAACAACATGTCTTCTCCCTCTAGAAGGGTGGAATGCTACCCCCGTCGCAAGAACTGGCGAGGGGGTAGTATTCCAAAGCGTATGAGACCTTACACAACATGTTTTGATAAAGCCAAACCAGAGTTAGCATTTAACCGCGAGGTTCATAATGCACTTAAGGGTATATGATATGGCTATATCCTAGAACAGCTATAAGGACATGGTTCCGAAAGCTGCAGACAGGCTCAGCCCATGCTAGAGCTTCATCTCACATAAAACCAAGCACTCTGCCTCCAGGATTGTTAAGGTCTGCCATAGGAGTGACTTATAGGTGTATATGTGTCTAGATATAAGGTTATAGATAGGAATACTATATCTAAGCAAGGGGTGATTACACGACCTTGCCCCAGCTGAGTGATCAGCCAGTTGTGTCAGCTTGGATGGCCAGCCAGGGGTGGCATAATACTTGCTGCAGCCCCTGGTAGGCCTTGGATGCACCTATGCCCTGTGTACCTAAGGTACACTATACAGGGACTCATAAGGTGACCCAATGTCCAATTGGAGATGTACCTAAAGTACATGGAGTCCATTTTACAGTGAGAGCAGATAGCCTGGGGCCCTGATTAGCAGGATCCCAGGTCAACTAAGTCGAAAACCAGCTAAACACTAGGCAAAAAATATGGGGTAACCATAGTCAGGTATCCACCTTCCTACACCGCTATCATTCATAAAAAGAACATCTCCATAACAGAAACTAACTCCTTCAAATACAATACAGTGGAATACCTAACCGCCACCATCAAGACCGCAGACAACAAATTGCTTCACTGCCACCTCCTCTATCACCCACCTGGCAACACTCCGGCATTTGGTGACCACCTTGCAGACCTGATCTCAAACTTCTCACTATCAGATGCGAGCTACATAATTCTAGGGGACCTAAACCTCCACTGGAATGAGGTAAACAACCCTCTGATACAATCCTTAAATGAGCTCCTCCACAATAACAATTTGACCCAACACTTCATCGAACAAACACACAACAAAGGCTCAATACTAGATGCCATCATAGCTCACGAGGACACAATCACCATAGACTGTACCCTCCCTGTGGACTGGTCAGACCACCCTCTCATTCTTTTTCATATCAATCAAAAGTCACATTGATCGGCCAATACAAGCGAGCACTTCCACTGGATGAGAAACCTGAAACAGATTCCCTCAAGGTACTAGAAGAAAGGCTAAGTACACTACCCTCCTCCACCGCAGGCGACTGGTCCACAACAGAACTTACCTCACAATACTATGCGGCTCTGAACGACATGCCAGACCAAATAGCTCCCCTGAAACGGAAAAGATCCAAGACCATCCCATCGGGATCGTGGTTCAACACTGACCTAAACCTGAAAAGAAGACAACTAAGAGCCGCAGAAAGACTTTGGCGTAGTAATTCCTCGACTACACACCTGGAACAACTCAAAAAGGAATGTAGAAGCTATAAAAAGCACATCATAAATAAAAAATCCACCTTCTTCTGCGGTGTACTCAACAATGCTAAAAATCGAACAAAAGAACTATTCAACATCATCAGGCAACAAACATCCAAACCATCAACTTCCACAATTCCGGTCTCCAAAGACCTATGCAACAAATTTGCCAATTTCTTCAAAGAAAAAATATCAAAGATTGAACTCTCACTCAAGGGCCTCCACAATCATCCCAACGAAGACCTGCTACTCGACATAGATGTCATGAACCCACTCATGCATTCCAAAAAAAACTGGAGAACATTCAAACCAGTCACTGAAACTGAAATTATGGAACTGACCACCGGGTCCAAGCCTTCATCACACATGGAGGACCCTCCCCCCGCGCAACTGGCTAAAAATCTCAAACTCTCTCTACCGGCACGCTGGTCAGAGATCATAAATAGCTCCCTGGAAACAGGATCCATACCTGACTGCCTCAAAATCGGTCAGTTAACACCATTACTGAAAAAAGCAGACGCTGACCCGAACGACCTCAATAATTTCAGACCGGTCTCCAATCTCCCATTCCTAGCAAAATTACTAGAAAAATGTGTTCTCTGCCAACTTTCCCATCACATGGACAACAATGATCTCCTGGACCCTCACCAATCGGGCTTTAGAAAAGGATGCAGCACCGAGACTGCCATTGTGAATGTCATTGACGACATCCACAAATCACTGGACTCGGACCGATGTTGTCTACTTATGCTCGTAGACCTGTCGGCTGCCTTTGATACGGTCGACCACAATCTACTCATAAAAGTTATACGAGACAGGGTAGGAGCAGATGGGATGGTCTTACAATGGTTCACCTCCTTCCTGAAAAACCGCTCTCAAAGAATGAAAAGTCGAAACTTCACGTCCGACCTATACCCCATAACCAGAGGTGTTCCTCAAGGCTCAGTTCTCTCACCCGCACTGTTCAACATTTACAATCTGAAACTTAACCAAGATAAAACGGAAATCCTCCTCATAGCCAACAAAGAACAGACCCCTGGAATCACGGAATGGCTAAAGTCAATTGATGCTCTCAACTGCACTCTCATCCCGGCAGACTCCGTGAAGTCACTGGGAATAACCTTAGACCCCAACCTTGACATGGTCAAACACATCAAGAACACGGCAAAATGTGCCTTCCTCAACTTAAAACTACTAAAAAAAATCAAACCCTTCATCCCTCCAAAAGACCTCAAGCAAGTCACGCAATCCTTTGTGCTATCCAGATTAGACTATGGGAACGCCACCCTCACAGGCACGGCCAAGCTACATCTTGCTCCTCTTAGAGCTATCCTAAATGCAGCAGCCAGAATGGTGATGGGAGTGAAGAAATACGAACACATCTCCCCCGCTCTCAAAGAGCTCAATTGGCTCCCAATTGAATTGTGTGCTAACTTCAGAACTGCCTGTCTCACCCACAAAGCTCTGCACACTGGCAAACGCACCTATCTAGCCGCCAAACTCAACAAAGCAGGACAGACTAAAAACCTTAGGAGCACCAGCACTATGCTACTCATCCCCCCGAAAACCCGTAAACAAAGGACCTTATCTCGGTCTTTCTCTGGTAATGCTCCCAGAATTTGGAACGCCATCCCTATTCATGTCAGGACGAACCCTTCCTTCAAAGAATTCAAAAGCCAGCTCAAAGTGCTCCTCCTCAATCAATCTTTCACGAAAGGACAATGGTCACACAAGGGCATATCCGCCATCTACTGAGGATCTAGGCACCACGACTAGACTGACTTCCTACAGCTTCTTACCCTTGCCCACATCATTACCTCCACCTCGATGACTCTGCACTCGTATACAACAGGTCCTTCACTGATCCCCACCGTTGAATAATGTGTTTAATGTTACCCAACTGTTTTTCGTCAAATGCCGTAAAGTGCTCCGATACCTTCGGGACTGGCCAGCGCTATATAATAAATAAATAAAAAGATATCCTATTCTGCCTAGAGATTGTTCTGTCAGTTCTAACCCTTCCCGTAGGGGCAGCACAAAGAAGCTGCACCCACTGCACCCATTCCTCTCCCAGGCCCATGCGCACCATCACCTCATACAGGTAGTCTCACCCCCGCCAAAAGCCTTTTCTAGATCAACAGAAAGCACTGTTGCCTGATGTTTGGTGGGGGTCTCAGCATGGTAAAGAATGGAGAAGAGCCTCCGGAGATTGTAGGATGTGTCGGGATAGAGTGCGGGTTCACCTGCTCATTTAACATACTCACCTGGGCCCATAAACATACGCATTTTGAACAAGTTATCCTTGCTAATCAGGATTTTAATTAACTTTTAGGACTTATAACTATACCATTTGACTTACCAATCCTAGTCACCGGTACCTAGAGTTCCAAGGGATCAAGGGAGTTAGCATAATAGGTAGAAAATAAACATTTACATTTATAAAATAACCATAAATAACTACAGACTCAGGAAAAGTTTAAATACTTTATCCATGTAAATTCTTAAATGTCAGAGTCCATACATTTGCAATTAAAGCTCTTTCAATTAGGAAGATAATGATCAAAGCAAAAATATGCAGAGATTTTATGAGACTATCTTTAAGCATTTAAATATAGGAAGGGTAGAAAAGGGAAACAGTACGATGACGTACTGTAGGAAGGTGGATACCTGACTATGGTTACCCCAGATTTTTGCCTTGTGTTTAGCTGGTTTTCGACTTAGTTGGCCTGGTTCCCTGATAATCAGGGCCCCAGGCTATCTGCTCTCTCCTTAAAATGGATTCCATGTACCCTAGGTGCATAACTAAATTGGCTTGGGTCACCTTATCAGCCCCTGTACAGCGCACTATAGGTGCCCAGGGCATAGGTGCATCCAAGGCCTACCAGGGGCTGCAGCATATCTTTTGCCACCCCTGGCTGGCTATCCAAAATTGACACAACTGGCTGATCACTCAGCTGGGGCAGGGTGGTGTAATCACCCCTTGCTTAGATATAGTATATCTAAACCTATCTGGACACATATAAACCTATAAGCCACTCCTATGGCAGGCCTTAACAATCCTGGAGGCAGAGTGCGTGGTTTTATGTGAGATGGTGCTCTAGTATGAGCTGAGCCTGTCTGCAGCTGTCGGGACCAATTCCCTAAGCTGTTCCGGGATATTGCCATACCATATACTCTTAAGTGCATTATAATCCATTGCGGTTATATGTTAACTTTGGTTTGGCTTTATCAAAACATGTCGTGTAAGGTGTCATACGATTTGGAATACTATCCCCTCGACAGTCCTGTTGACGGGGATAGCATTCCACCCCTCTAGAGGGAGACGACATGCTAATTTGCTAAAACGCGGTTGATATTAAAAGAGCCTCAGCATCACGAAATGGACGCTTCTGCCACAGACACAAGTCTGACCTCCTGCTGCTGACGGAAACTCAGCAGAGGAGGCCTGGACAAAGGGTTTCCTGTCACAGGGCGGTGTCACATCACCCCAGACAGGTGATAGTGGATTGTAGCAGGGAGGTTTGAAAGAAACCAGACACTGCCTGGGGAGCACAAGGCTTCCCCTTGCATAATCCGGTCAAACCGGTTCTGGGGCATTCCAGCCCCAGTCCCAGTGCAACCCTGGACAAAGGAAAGGGGGTGTAACCGCCTCCCTTCCTGGTCCCACCCATAGGGAGGGACCTAGCAGGTGATCCACCCCTCAGATTGGAATAAGAGTGGGAGCAGTGCCATAGCACCTCAGATCATCCTGAATCAACTTTAAACTAAGAAGACGACTGGACTTCGACATTCTGATGCACAGAAGACTGAAGAGCATCTCCCTTGTGGCCTAGGAGGGGCCACCCTGTGAACACAGGCACCATCCAGCAACTCAACATCTGCTTTGCCGCTGCCTCCCGCTAGAGCCCGAGCCCAGAGCCCAACGAGACCCAGACTCCCAGACCTCTCACAGCCCGATCCACAGTCCCTGCAAAGAAGGGACCCGTGGAGGCACAGAGAGATGTGGGACCGGACATCTTGAAAGATCTCCGAGACGCTGACTGCGCAGCACTCGAGGCATCCTTGATGCTGTGCTTTAGGGTTTGAGAAGCCCCAAAACCGATCAGTATTTGCACTAAAGATCAGCCCTTCAGCATCTCCACGATCTGCGTGGGGCCCTTTTGCTTTGTGCCACTTGACGCGCCATCCCGGCCACTTGCCACGTGGTCAGCGGCCATCTTGGCGACAAAACCTTCAACTTACACTGCGGGTCTGGTTGCTCCAGACTTGCCCTCGCTCCTGTAGAAAGGAGCACCCGCTCTGACCTTGCTGGTCCGAGTAATAAGCCTTTTTCACTTTCTGCATGGCTTGCATTAGCCAAGGCCTGTTTGCTTCAATCAAGTTGCCGACACCGCCATCAGCTAGAACCTTTGTGGGACAGCTCGTGATCGACTCCTGGACGTCTTTGACCTCTTTGTGTCCATGTGGCTGCAGAGAGAAGCAACACCTCATCACCTGTTTGCACCCAACTTTGCCTGGTTCCAATCTGGTTCCATGGTGGTCACTGGTCAGTGACTTTGAACATTGTCCCCTCTGCTTTCAGGTCTTCACCACTTCAGATCCACCCTTGGATCCACCGGAACTCTTCACATCGATCCGCCTGCAGCCTCTTCAGCTCCAAGCACCATTGACCTGCGTGACAAAACCCGACACTACTTCGCACCTATGCACCCGCTTCCTGTGGGTGAGGTAACTCAGCAACGCCGGTGTTCCCACACTGGTACACACCTCTAGTGTATGTGTCTAAAGTTTCAGCTTTCTAGGTCACTCGGAAGGTTCCTAAAACACTAACTTTGCAACTTTTACGCACCATTGACATTGCATTGGTGCAAGCCGCGCTTTAAGCGCTGCACCCGAATCCCGCGGGCTTTTCCCGACTTCAGCATTGCTAGTCCCGACTGCTCCCAGCGATTCCCTAGGCCCTAGGCTTAACCACTGTTCTATTGGTAACTCTTATACCACTTTTTTAATATATGGTTTGAGTGGCCACCCGCCCTCATCCATACTTGTGCAACTTTCATATGTTTTACTGTGCTTTTGTTTAAACGCTTGTGCCTCTGCACTCATAAAGAGTACAGAGGATTATTTTAGTAATACATACATATATTTTTATATATAACTTGTGTGGTGTCCTTTCATTTGATATTACAGGATTGTGATTGGTAAAACAGCTCGTTTAACACGATCTCTTGAGTTAAGCCTTTAAGGCTGCTTAGTCCATGCTACCATTAGGATAGCTTGTCTATAAGGTTGACTTACAACCATCACCATAAGGGATTGTTTGGACTGATACAAGGTGCCCCCAGAACTGGAGACATCATATATCAGGCCAACTTCTCACACGTACCCACACAGATTATATTTACCTAGAATGGTGTGAAGACAAACCCTGGCCACGGGCTAGGATAAAGTACAGGATTCCCAAAGGTTCAGGTGCCAACTGGATAAACAAGTGTAGACCAGAACCAAGACAGATGCGGACCAATATGGATCAGGACAGGCCCGATGCAGGTCAGGACAGGTACCCTCAGCTAAAGTGCAATGCCAGCGGCACACCCCTCTCTGCGGTTAACTGTCGGACCCCGATTGGGTTATCGAATTCTTCTCCTTCAGTATCCCGATTGGGTTATCGATTCTTCTGACAGAGTGCTCCGCCAGCTCCTCTGCTCTCGATCTCCTTTTGAGTGCGTTGGGTCAGTGACAGGTCAGCTATTCGGACAAGTCGGACAATCTAACTAGTTAAGCCTACTTTAGTTTTACCATTTTCCAGGGCAATGTACCATGCCCCAGTGTTGCAAATTCATGTATTCCCTCAATTTGATTAGTCAAAAAGCGAGGAGAGGTCATCACACTATACCAATGTGAGGTCACTTCATTTAAATATTTAAATCAATGTTCCCTTCCATAATTTTATTTTCCCATGCACTTTTATTGCACCTGGCAATGGATGTTTCAATAATCATACAATGTATAACATTTGTACAGCTGAGCTTCCTTTCTAGAGGTTGAAGGGTGAGGTTCTCATGGATTTCACAGGCAAGTCTGTTACTGGCACCAGTTCAATGCCATGACTTGAGGACTCTTGAGCACTTCTGCGCAGATGCAGTTTTTTTCAATATGGAGCACAGCAAGGTTACATCAGGCCCAAATACGAACTAGTACCAAAGTTAAAGAGAAACAGTTTTAGAACAAGGAATAAATGAATGAAATGTATACCGCTTATCTCTTCTCTATTCCCATTACTTTATTTTAACTATAGCGTTAAAAATTAAGCAGAACGAACACGGCTTAGTTAAAGCAGCAGCATAAGCATTAGCTTGTGAAACATTGAGCAGCCATCTTTAGTTCTAGTGCTCAGAAGCAAAGATTTCCCACCAAAGCTGAGAGTACGTCATACCACGTGAGTGTGGTAGACCCATTCGCAGTGAAATTCTCACGTTGCGGTGACCATTTGAATGCATTCAAGTTATTGTTAGTAAAAGCACATAGTCAAGCTTCCCCAGCGTACTAGAAATATTGTGTGGTGCAATTATAAGTAAAACAAAACATGTTGATTAGTACATTACTTGTTATTTAGAGAGGGTTGAATCTAAGCAACTCTCTCTATGTGCAAAACCTTGCCCAATCAATCCCCTATTTGATGATATTTTATATCATCACAAATTACAGAAACAGATGACAGCTTTCAACACTTTCCCAATTCAATTTCCTCAAACACTTGGTTTGGTCTTTTTTCATTATTCATTTGCAGATTTTTCATCTTTTTATATAAATTCCCATTCAACTCTTCAAGTTCAATTCCATCCAAATTTCTTTTCTTTCCTTTCTTGTTTACTGTATATGTCTATGTATATATGACTGTATATGTCTTTTTATGTCTGCAACACTTGCACCAAATCATTATACCTAAAACCATTAGGGCTATTCCCGATATTGGCATCAGTATTCTACCTACAAAACCTTTTCCTACGTTAGAAAACCAACTACCTACAGAACAGAGACCACTAATTAGTCTCTTCCATGCACTGTCAACCTCCAGTGGTTTCAATTCTTCTTTCAAATGTGCAATATTTCTTGCATACTTCCCACTTTGGACACTTTCGTCTGGAATGTAGGTGCAACAATGTTGCATTTTCAGCATTCTACAGAATCCGCTCTCTTTTGCTAATAATATATCAAGAGCAAGTCGATTTTGTAAAACCATTGATCTTACCACAACTAGTTCAGTATTGATCATTAGAAATCTGCTAGCAGTATCAGTCGATAAGCGATCCACCAATGTTGACAATTTGCAAATTCTTTGAGAATTCAGAACCACTCCCACTGAAGGTATCAATGCACTAAATATATAACCTACAATTTCAGCAAAACTAGCTCTTTTATTACGTGTTAGTCCTGTGTTTTCTTCATTGCTTCCAGTGATTCTTTTTACATGATATACTTTTGGGAATACTATGCCAAAATAGCAACTGCCATACCAGTGATCAGGCAATTTAAAATATGATTTGTTCCCACAAATGTAATAAATTCCAGGAAAAACGGGTTCAGTTCCATCTTTGAAATCCCAACTCCCAATTACTTTAAAATTGTGTTCACATTCACTGGAACCAATGAATATATTGTTATAATAATGTGTTTTCTCTCTACGGAGACAGAGTTTCACTGTCTTTTTGAAATCCAGTAACATAGCAGCTTGAGTCTTGCCATTTGAGGTAAACTCTTTACTTTCAGCCCACTTAGGAATTTTGCGTTTCTGTTCAGTGGCTTTTCTATGGAAATCCTGTCTCCTTTTCTCAACTAAATTTAAAAATATTTTCTCCTTCTCATGTAACTTACATGTTAAATTATCTTTGTGCACTTCAGCTATATCTATTGATCTTACTGTTAGAAAATACTCTCCCATGAAATGTGTAGAGTCTCTAGTACTAAGGACAGGGTTTAGATTTCTACGTAAAGGTACTTCAGAGAATATCACTTCGAAATTTGAATAATAATACTGTAACTTTCCAGTTCTATCGAATAAACTAGCTAGTATACTACATGAAATACCATATGTCAGGGGCAAATGGTGATAGGTGACCCCTTCAGCTACTGATGTGGGCAACTTCATGCACACATAGCAATCAAAATTTCCATTGCTTCTACATAGTGTACTAACAAATTAGCAAACACATTTAAATCTGTTCTATTCTTAGCTCTACTATACTGTAGTTCTACCTCACCTGGGGCCTCATTTATGAGCTCTTGCGTCACTTTTACGCCGCCGGTGCGTCACTTTTTGTGACGCACCAGTGGCGTAAAAAATGCGCCTTGTTGCGTCATATTTACAAAGTGACGCATCTAGGTAGATGCGTCACTTTGTAAACCCCTGCGCCACATTATACCTGCGCCAGGTTTAATGCATGCAAGGGGGCGTATTGACGCAAGGAAGGGTCGTAGAAGTGACGCAGTGAAATCTATGAGATTTCACTGCGTCACTTTTAGGACACCGTTGCGTCAAAATCCTGCGCCTGCCTCACAGCAGGCATAAGACTGACGCAGGCCCTTTCACATGGGGCTTGCCCCATGTGAAAGGACGCATTGCTGGAGTTGCGTCACTTTTGTGACACACTCCAGCAATGCGTCACTTTTGCGCTTACAGATACGTCAGAAATACTGACATATCTGTAAGTCCTTGCGCAATGATGTGTCCTATTGTAAATATGACGCATCATTGGGGGCGCAAGGAGGGCGCAATGAAAAGTGACGCATCGTTGTTTTCTCGCAGCAATGCGTCACTTTTCATAAATAAGGCCCCTGGTGCTTCTAAGACTACTTTTTGCTGTTTGAGGCTATCTACCTTTCCATGCGTATTTATCTTTTCAGATGTATCTACCTTTTCATGTATACTAGTGTCATTCTGCATGTTTCTACTCATTAGATAAGGAATATCTAATGTCAGTCCTACCCATGCTATGAGTACTATCACTATACTACTTGTGCATATTCTACAGCATGTTTTTACACAGTTTCTTTTCGGTCTTCCGAAAACACTATAATCAGCCATTTCTGACTAAGGAGTCTTAACCCCTCTTTGTAACTTTACACAGTCCCTTAACCTGTGTATTTTCTTCAGGTTGGTCTCACTTCCTCGTCAGTCTGATCAGCAATTAATTCATCATCACTTTCGTCACTTAATTCTAAGTTTTCGAAGTCTTCAAGGATGAGGTAGGTCCATTCTGGGCCTCTGAATTTATTATTTAGTCTTTTCAAACGTGGACTTCTCCTTCGTGGCTTTCCTTTGGATGGTCCAGCTTGGCTTGATATCTCATTTACTTGCTGTGGTTCTTCATTTATTGTTTTAAGGCAAAATTTCAGTCTTTTCACAAAACCAGGCCACTTATCCCCCTTTCTGAGTCTTTTAGCTGGCACTGTGCTTTGACTTTCTTTAGATGCTCTTTTATTTTCATTCAGTTGTGGCACAATTTGTTCATTGACGACTTCTGAATTCCTCTCTATCTGACTTTGTCCAGGGCTAATTTTTGTTTCTTCTGCCTGGATACTAATCTGATCTTGTTCAGGAGCTTGCTGGATTTGACTTTGACTTTGACTTAGTTCACCTTCTTCTTCCTGATCACGTTTTTCTATACCTATCTGGTCCTTCTCAGGTCTTTCGATTTCTTGATTGTCTTCTGCCTTAGCTGTCGCCCTAATACATATCTGTCCCTCCTCAGACTCAGGAATTCTGGTTGGTGTTTCGAATGTCCGAGTACATTGATCTCTCCTTATCTGATCCTCCTTAGAATTACTATAAGCTTTGATTTTGGTAATCTGAGTGTCTATCTAGATAGGTTTGACTTCTGGTTCTCACCATTTATGCAGGAATGTCAACTACTGGAATCCATTCATCCTGACTGGTGCTCGGTTGTTCCTCATCAGCTACTCCAGGATCAATTTCTTGGGACCCCCTCAGCTGCACAACCTTCATCTTCTATTTCACCAGGTTCAGTCACCCTCTTAGTGTGACTCGCGTGGATCCAGTTTGGAATTCCCTTGCACTTTACAGCTGTGGTGGTAACCAATATCACTTGATGTGGCCCTCCCCACCTTGGTGCTAGGCAAGATTCTCGAGTATGTTCCTTTATCACTACCCAGTCACCTGGATTCAGGTCATGTGCTGGAGTTGGTTGTCTGGCAACAGTGTCTTCTCCAACCTGGTGAGAGATAGAACACACTTGATAAGCCAATTCTTTGCAGTACTCGAGCACTAACTCATCAGTAACATTTATCAGTTTGTGTCCTGGTACCCACGCTTGCCTCATTTCTCTTCCTATGAGTATCTCATGGGGACTCAAGCCTATTTTTCTGTCTGGAATGCTTCTGAGGCCCATTAGAACAAGAGGTAAAGCATCAGGCCACTCCAATCAGGTAGACTCATACATCTTTCCCAATCTTGACTTGATTGTGACATTCAGTTCTACCACGCCAGAAGCCTCTGGGCGGTATGCACAGTGGAGTTTTTGCTCAATTTTGAATGCTTCCCAGATTACACAAATTATTTCATTATTAAAGTGAGACCCTCAGTCTTACTCTATCGTTACTGGAAACCTGAAACGTGGTATGAGCTCTCTCAGTAAGAGTTTGACTACAGTGATGCTATAATTTCTGCGGGTAGGGTAGGCTTCCACCCATTTTGAAAATAGGCAGACAATGACAAGGACATATTTCAATCCTCGACAAGGAGGTAACTGAATGAAATAAAGTTGCAGTCTTATGAATGGACCTTCTGCCTTTCCAATTTTCCCAGGGCAAACTACAGATCTCCTACCAGGATTCATTTGTTGGCAAATCAAACACCTCTGGCAAAGACTCTCTGCTATATTCCTGAACTTCGCATTAAACCAGGTCTGTCTGAACAACCTGACCATTGCATCTCTACCTATGTGGGTGTCTCCGTGGTACATCCTAGCCATAGGAGCAAGCATACAGTCTGGTAATATATGTCTCCCATCCAAATAAACAATAACACCATCTCCAACCCTCCTCTGACATCTTATTTTCTCCCATTCTTCTTTTTCTTTTAGTTCTGCTTCATTTTGTAAATCTCTCACTTCCTCCCAAGTTTTCACCCGTCCAAGCAACATAAGTTGGCAGCTGTTTCCATAGGCCTCAATTTTTTTGTTTACAGCTATTTTGAATTTTGCACAATGTTGGGCTACTTGGTCAGCTTAACGATTACCTGCTGTCACTTTGTTATTTCCAGATTGGTGAGCAGCACACTTGACCACAGCCACTGTTTCTGGCAATTGAATTGCTTCTAACAAATCTTTTACATAATGTCCATTTTTAATGGGGGTACCTGAAGAATTCATGAACTCCCTTTGCATCCAGAGCTGGCCAACGTCATGCACAACCCCGTAACCATACTGACTATCAGTATATATGGTTACTTTCCAATTTTTCCCAATTTTGCAAGCCTTTGTCAATGCAATCAATTCGGCTACTTGTGCAGACTTGACTCCAGGTAAATAGGATGCTTCGACTAAACCACCCAATGTGCACACAGCAAAAGTAGCACTCAATCCTCCTTCCTCATGTCGCATGCATGAACCATCTACAAACAGCTCATGTTCTGAATTTATTAATGGTTCTTCTCGTATGTCTGGTCGTGGTTTAGTACTGTATTATGTGAGGTCGATACAATCGCGTTCGACTTCTTCCTTTACTTCTTCAAAATGTGAATTGGGTAACAGGGTAGCTGGGTTCAGAACAGTACATCTGGCAATGGTTACATTTTCTACACCTAGAATAACTCGCTCCTACGTAGTCCGCCGACTAGGAGTCAGGTACTGAGTATGTGTTCTTGTTAACAGAATCACAACTGCATGTGGGACATACACGGTTACAGGGTGTCCCATAATGATGGATTCACTTTGCTCAAGACTCATGCAAGTTGCAGCTACTGCTTTCAGACATCCCGGCAATGCAGATGCCACTGGATCCAGTGTAGCAGAAAAATATGCTACAGGACATCGCATTAGACCATGGATCTGAGTCAGAACAGACAGTGCACAATTGTCACGTGCATCACAGAACAGTGCAAATTCTTTTGAATAATCAGGCATTCCTACAGCTGGTGCTGAGCACAGACAGTCTCGCAATTTTAAGAAAGCAGTCATGCTCTCATCATCCCATTCTACTGGGTCCTTTGCTCTTTTCTTTGTCATTTGAATCAAAGGTTTAGCTAGGACTGCAAATCCCACAATCCACTGCCTGCAGTAACCTACAACTCCGAGGAACATTCTAATTTCTTTCTGTGTTTTAGGCAGATTCATATTTCTAATTATTTAAATTCTTTCTGAGGTTACTCTTCTTACACATCTTTCTATCTGGTGCCCCAGATATTTCACTAAGGTGGTACAGAATTGTAGTTTTTCAGGTGACACTTTATATCCACCTTCAGCTAAGTGTTTCAGTAATGCAATTGTGTCGACAACACAGTAATTTCGAGTTTTAGACTCCAACATCAGATCATCTATATACTGCACCAGGACAGACTGTCCTGGCAGTACCAAATACTCAAGACATTTTTTCAGAATCTGATTAAAAATCGAAGGACTTTTAGTATACCCCTGAGGAATGCGATTCCAGACATAGACATGCTCGTCAAACTCGAACGAAAATAAAAATGTGCTATCTGGATGCAATGGAATGGAGAACAATGTATGACATAAATCAATTATAGTGAGCCATCCAGCTCCCCACGGTATCTAATACAGAATTACTGCAGGATTTGGCACAACTGGGCAACATGGGACGATAATCTTATTGATCTTTCGAAGGTCTTGCACAACCCTGCACTTTCCACTCGGTTTCTTTAGGGCAATTATAGGTGAATTACAGGGACTGCTCATTATTTCTTGTAAAATACCTTGCTCGACCAAACGCTCTATTTCTGCAGCAACACCTGCTTTTATTTCTGGGCTCATTTTATGCTGTTGTATATTTGGGTAAATCGCACCTTCCTTCACTGTCACTTTTATCGGGTCTACATTTGCCATTAATCCTACATCTTTTCCAGTAAAATCCCACACGTCAGGATTCACCGTTTTCTGAAATTCAATTGGTAGATCGTCTAAGGTCATCTTTTTAATTTTAGTTTCTTGCTTAGCTAACATTAATTTGTAAATTCTGTCTTCATCAGGGGTCTGTATTTCAACACCACTTGGGGTGCAAAAGACTGTGCAATTCATTTTGCATAGTAAATCCCTGCCTAACAGGTTCACTGGACTGGAGTCGCACACAAGAACTTTGTGCATCTCTTTAAAATTTCCTATTTGTACTTCCATGGGTTCTGTAACAGGGGTTCTAATTAGTTTATTAGAAACGCCCACTACTTGGATCGCTTCTCCCGAGAGGGGTATGTTTGGAAAGTCTGCTGTTCTCACAGTAGAACGGGTAGCGCCAGTGTCCAGCAGAAAGGTAACCTCATTTCATTTAACTTTTCCCTCAATGTATGGACCTGATTGATCTACTGGCAAGGATGCGGCAAGTACGCATTCCTCGTCCTCCCCTCTCATTCACCGTCAGAAGCTGTCTTCTTCAAAGAATGTGTCACTCAAGAGAAATTGTGAAGTCACTGGGTTCTTTTTGGTATTTTCCTCCCAATTCATATTATTCACATTGTATTTCGCTTGGCTCCCAAAATCTGGCATAGGGGCAAGAGGTAACTGGTTCTGTATTACCTGTTGCTGTGGTTTCCTTGACACCTCATTCTGCGTCTGTGGATTTCAATGGTCACTTTGGACATTATTACTCAGTTCAGCCCTACACTCGTTCCTCCAATGCCCCAATTTCCCATACCTGTGACAGGGAAACTTTTTCCTTACCTCCTCCCTGTTCATTCTTCCCCTTGGTTTGCTCCCATTTCCTTCCCCTTGACTCTGGTTATTTTGCATTTGACTTAATTGAAGTTCCTGTTGCTCTGCTAATTTTACTTGTGCCCACATTACCTTTTGTTTTAAATTCTTTCGTCTATTGTCAATTTCATCCCCACAATATTTTGCATATTTGAGAATTTCATCAACAGGCTTAGCATGTCAACAAATATTATGGCCTTTAATCATTTGTGAAATTTCTGGCCTTAACCCTGACACAAACCGATAAATAAAATGTGTCATGTCTTTCGTATCAATGTTTTCCAACCCACTGTACTGCTTGAATACCTGTAAAAGGCACTCATAATATGCATGTACTGATTCATCTTTATTTTGGGTAGTTCTGTCTATTCTTGTCTATTCTGTCTCTTTTGGGGGTACTTTCCCTTTCAGGAAGGTTATGACTTGATGGTACTTTTTCATTACATCATCTGAAGGGACTTCTGTCTTCGGATCTCTGGGGTACTCATCACTGGGCCAATCTATGGTAATTTTACATTCTGTCCACAAATCTGCAGGAACAACAATGTCGAATAACCCATCTAAATCTTTTAACAATACTTTCGAGACCTTTACTAATCTTTTGACTTGCCTGTACCACTCTACAGGTTTCTCTCTGAGTTTCGGGAAATCATTTGTAAATGATAAAATATCCTGTCAGGACCATGGGACATGTACACAGCCTCCTCTTGGCACTTCTCTCATTGGACATAACCTTTCCACTTTTTCTGGTTCTTTTAGTAAATACTCTGATGTACTTCGATTAGTCTGTGCTTCTTCCTTTTTCTTTATCCATCTAGCTTTCCATCTGTCTAAATCACCCCATTTTTGTAACACATTCTTTTATTTGCAATTTTCGTCCTGACACATTCATATTTTCCAGATCTTTATCAGAAAATTGAGCTCTGTAAGGTTTCTGTAACACTTTAGATTTGCCAATACCAATTCCCATGTCGGAGGCCAAACTCATTAACTTTTCATGAAACGTTTTTGTATTTCGAGTGATGCTTCTGCATATAAATAACAACTAAAAGTGTTTAAACTTTCCAATCCCACATTTCCAGCAATCATTTCTTCTACCTCGACTCTTAATTTAAAAAAGTCCAATACTTTAGGCTGTGATTTTGGCTTTTCTATTTCTCGGGACAACCTTTCTATTTCTTCTGGGGATACTACAGTAGCACTCCTTGTACCTGAGGATGTTTCCATCCGTATTTCTCTAGAACTTCCGGGAGTGTTTTTCCTGATTGAACCCCTTTCAGGTTCCCTTATAGGTAAATCCATCAGAGAAATCACTGACTCACACTAACTTGCTTGGTCATCGATTATTAAATGTTCCTTTCTAGGTTGCACTACAGGTGTAGTCAGCACAGGAGTTTTAGGACAGGGCTGTTTATCTCCATACAATGGAAAAACGGGACCTATGGTTTCTGGAATTGTTAGTGCTTCAGGATTCGTATTCAATTGGGAAATTTTCTGAATCAACTCACTTTTCTGTTTACTTATAGCCTCTATTTCCCTTTCCTGTAAGACTTTTTCTAATGAGGTTTCATGAACAACTTGTGGAATCAAAGGTGGTTTCAAGATTTGGGCACTAGGGTTAACTCTAATTGTTTCCTCATGGTAAGGTGGGGGATATTTCATTAACAAATCCTCTAAGTAATCATTTTCTGAGTCACCACTAGTCATTACGGGGCATATTACCAAGGGCATTATCGCCGCTTTAGCGGGAATTTTTCCCGCTAAAGCGGCGATAATTGTATCGCCCTATTACCTAGCTGTCGCTAACACCAGGAAGCGACAGCTAGTAGGAGATAGCGGGCATTTAGGTGCCCACTTTGCATGTCAGCGATAATTATCGCTAATGACATTCAAAGTGGGCGTGCCAAGATGTTAGCGACTGGAAACAGTTGCTAACATCTCTATCTCCTATTACCAACTTTTGGAAATAATCGCGCTAAGCGCGATTATCTCCAAAAGCTAACGCCTGCCCAGAGCTGTTCTTAGCCATGTTATCCAATGGTAGGTGGATAACATGGCTAAGAGCATTTGCTCGGTAATGCATGAATATCGCTGACTTTACAGCGATATTCATGCATTTCGGCCGATTTTTATCGCTTAGGAGATAAACCTTGATAATAGCAAGGCTCCTAAGCGATAAAAATCGGCGGAGCTCGGCGATATTAATATTGCCGCTAAACCAACATAGCGATAATCATCGCTAGTTGTTGGTAATATGCCCCTACATTTCTTGTCTTTTCTGTGCTTTTACTTCCAGATGGTTCATCAAGGGTTAATACAGGATATAGCCCCTCTACTAACATAGACTGTCTCAATTTCTTCATTTGTTTATCTCTTGTCTCTTTAGGAAATCTGGGATGGAATTTACTCCAATTTCTTCTGTCACTCCTGGGTCTGTCTCTCTCAAAAGCTTTAGTTTCCCATTCCTCTAATGCTTCGTACTGAGTTAATCTAGGTCTGGGATCTAACTCATTCATGCGAGTTCTTAAATTGTACAAAACTCTACCATTAATGGTACCATTTTCTGGAAATGCCAAAACTCCGTCATCTGTAGTATACTCCATCCAGTTTTCTAACCACACACAGGTGTGGTAGCCCCTTTCTACCAACATGTATAATGCAGGCGTATTCAGTAGTAGAATAATAATCCCTTTTCTAGTCTTAATGTTTTTATCCTTCTTGAAGTAGTACTTTAGTTTCTTAAAAAGCAACATTTTTCTCTTTTCTCCATACATGATATATGGTCTTCCTCTAATCTGTTGCTCTCCAGCAAAACCTAGACATTTTCTATCAGGTCGATTTCCTATAACTGCTGGATCTAGATGCCACATTTAATGTGAATCGATAAATTGACTTTGCAGTTACTTAACTGTTTACTTTAAATGCTTTCCAATACCAGCACGTTTCTCATTTTCAATAACCAATCAACAATTAGAACTCAAATAAATTCCAGCTAATAGTTGCGCGGCTTTTCCAGTGAGACAAGTTCTCACGCTCCTGCACTCACCCCTCCTTTACAATTATTACCTCAGTAACACACCCGCTGTTTCAACCAATACTAGCTCTGCTCTTGGTGACGTCAGCGCAGCACAGCGACTGACTCCCCTCTTTGCAAGGTAATACGAAAACGTATTTCTTTTCACTTTAAATGCAATATTCATTAATTAACAATGTAGAAACATTTGCCACTGTGCCTGAGTGAGTAAATTCAAAGGAAAGAATAATTTTCTTTTACTGCGAGTAAATCCCTTCCGTTTGCCCTTCACTCACTACGAGTAAATCCCTTCCGCTTACTCTTCACACAAGCATCAGAGAACCTGTTACTCCCTCAGGCTTACCCTTTCTAGGTGATATAAGGCTAAAGTTTCACCAGCGAACTCCTTTGCTATCATTTATTCATACATTTATACAGAATTCCCTAATTAGTGCTTCAAGTTCTACCTAACTTTACGCACTTACTTCCTCAGACAAGTGACCTCACTGTAGTGTGGCTTCATTTACCACCCGCTATTTTGCCCCCAGGGATTCCAGACAAACATAAAACAATACGAACAGGTATTGGTTAATACCTAAAAAATCAATACGAAATCAATAATCAGTAAGCGACTAACTAACTATCTTAACTAAACCCTAACCACTACTCTGCTACCAAAGAAATACTGATAGATTACCGGTTCACCTTCTCGTTCACCATACTCACCTGGGCCCATAAACATACGCACTTTAAACAAGTAACCCTTGCTAATAAGGATTTTAATGAACTTTTAGGACTTATACCTATACCATTTGACTTACCAATCCTAATAGGTAGAAAATAAACATTTACATTCATAAAATAACCATGAATAACCACAGACTCAGGAAAAGTTTAAAAACGTTATCTATGTAAATTCTTAAATGTCAGAATCTATACATTTGCAATTAAAGCTCTTTCAATTAGGAAGATAATGATCAAAGCAAGAATATGCCGAGATTTTATGAGACTATCTTTAAGCATTTGAATATAGGAAGGGTAGAAAAGGGAAACAGTATGATGACGTACCCACACAGATTATATTTACCTAGAATGGTGTGAAGACAAACCCTGGCCACGGGCTGGGATAAAGGATAGGATTCCAAAGGTTCAGGTGCCAACAGAATAAACAAGTGCATACCAGAACCAAGACAGGTGCGGACCAATGTGGATCAGGACAGGACTGATGCAGGTCAGGACAGGTACCCTCAGCTAAAGTGCAACGCCAGCGTCACACCCCTCTCTGCGGTTAACAGTCGGACTCCGATTGGGTTATCAAATTCTTCTCCCTCAGAACCCCGATTGGGTTATCGATTCTTCTGACAGAGTACTCCACCAGCACCTCTGCTCTCGATCGTCTATTGAGTGCATTGGGTCAGTGACAGGTCTGCTATTCGGACAAGTCGGACAATTTAACTAGCTAAGCCTACCTAAGTTATACCATTTTCCAGGTCAATGTACCACCCCCCAGTGTTGCAAATTTGTGTATTCCCTAAATTTGATTAATCAAAAGGCGAGGAGAGGTCATCACACCATACCAATGTGAGGTCACTTCATTCAAAAATTTAAATCAATGTTCCCTCTCATAATTTTATTTTCCCATGCACTTTTATTCCACCCGGCAATGGATGTTTCAATATTCATACAATGTATAACCTTTGTACAGCTGAGCTTCCTTTCTAGAGGTCGAAAGGTGAGGTTCTCATGGATTTCACAGGCAAGTCTGTTACTGGCACCAGTTCAATGCCGTGACTTGAGGACTCTTGAGCTCTTCTGCGCAGATGCAGTTCTTTTCAATATGGAGCTCAGCGAGGTTACATTAGGCCCAAATACGAACTAGTAGCAAAGTTAAAGAGAAACAGTTTTAGAACAAGGAATAAATGAATGCACTGTATACCACTTATCTCTACTCTATTCCCATTACTTTATTTTAACCATAGCGTTAAAAATTAAGCAGAACGAACACAGGTTAGTTAAAGCAGCAGCATAAGCATTAGCCTGTGAAACATTGAGCAGCCATCGTTAGTTCTAGTGCGCAGAAGCAAAGCTTTCCCACCAAAGCAGAGAGTACGTCATACCACGTGAGTGTGGTAGACGCAAGCGCAGTGAAATTCCCACATTGCGGCGGCCATTTTAATCAATTCGAGTTACTGTTAGTAAAAGCACATGGGCAAGCTTCCCCAGCTTACTAGAAATGTTGTGTGGTGCAATTATTAGTAAAACAAAACATGTTGATTAATACATTACTTGTTCTATAGAGAGGGTTGAGTCCAAGCAAGTCTCTTTACGTGCGAAACCTTGCTCCATCAGTTGCGAGAGGGAATGAAATAGTTCTGGTCAGGATGCACCAGAGTCTTCATATG
The DNA here is from genome assembly GCF_964263255.1 of Lissotriton vulgaris. Taxonomy (NCBI): domain Eukaryota; kingdom Metazoa; phylum Chordata; class Amphibia; order Caudata; family Salamandridae; genus Lissotriton; species Lissotriton vulgaris. Next base: position 874,454,742 of record NC_141694.1, read on the forward strand.
TAGGATTAACCTACCAGCCAGCACTTTCCTTAAAATCTTAAAATCCATGTTGAGCAAGGATAGGGGCCTGTAATCCTTAACACCTGCCTCCTTCTGTTTAGTTTTCGGGAGGGAAATCACCAAGGCTGTCTGGGTGGAGCTGGGCAATTCCATAGATTCATATGCATCGGCATACAACCAGACTAGTTGCGGTGCTATCAGGTCTGCAAAGCGTTGGTAAAATTCTCCTGTGAGGCCATCTGGCCCCAGCGTTTTGCCAGGCGCTAATGCATTAATGGTGGCTTTAATTTCTTGTAAATGTATTGGCTCTCTCAGCTCATCCCGGTCCTCCTCCTCCAGCAAGGGCAGGGGCAGGGGTTCCAGATATGTAGCCTGGAGGCTGCAGTCGGGGCCATGTGCAATACCTTGTAGTATGTTAGGAAGTAGTCATTAATTGCGTCTGGGTCATACACCGCTTCCCTGGTATCCGAACTAATTTGGGTGATTGGTGCTCCCACTAATTCAAGTCTAATTAACCTGGCTAATAGCGGGCCTGCATTTCCTTCCTCCCTCTGCACTTTGTCCAGATAATCCTTGTGGTTATAGAATCCCACCCCAGCGCCTCATTGTATTTTGCCCCTCAGCTTACAGTGCCACTCGCACAGCGTCGTCTGCACCCTGAAATATTATCTAAGCAACGGATGCTCCCTTCCAGGTCTAATATTTCCTGACGGAGCTCCCTAAGGGCCCCCGCTGCCTGCCCCATACAGTGGCCCCATACTACCACCTTAAACGCCTCCCACTCCACTCAGGAAGAGGATGCTGTGTTGGTATTAATGGGGAAGTACGTGTCTAAGAGTGTGTGCAATACTGTGTGAAAGGGGGCATCATCAAGCAATTCCAGATTAGGTCTCCAAGTGGGGATGAGAGGGCACTGTCCCGGAGGCTGAACGGTCAGCGACAACATCCGCAACACAGTTAAAATCCCCCCTAGTATCACATTGCCCCGTAAGTTATTAGCCAATACAGCAGAGAAGGAGTCCAAAAAGCCAATCTGGTCTTGGTTAGGAGCATAAACAGTGCCTAGGGTGACCTCCTGATGCACCAACCTTCGCGTGACCAGAGAGTATTGGCCATCTGCGTCCAACCATGACCGCTCATGGGCAAAAGGTACCCCCAGCTTAATCCATGTCAGTACCCCTCTGGCAAAAGCCGAGGAGGTGGTTGCAAAGACCTGGCACCTCCAGCATCTTTTCAGCTTCCTCACTATTCAAATGGCTTTCTTGAACAAGCACAATGTGTATGTCTCTATGCCTCAGCTTTGAGTAAATATTATGGCGCTTTGTAATAGACCCCATTCCTCTGATCTTCCACGTGAGGAACTTTATAACATTACAAGTGTCTGCCACAGATGGTGGATTGCATGCAGAGCCTAATGGAGGGAAGCACTCCACAACACCACTCTCCAGTCCCTCGCTACCCCCTGCAAGTGTCAAAACATAAAAAACAAAAAAAATGACTTTTATGATGGTCAACTTCCCGACCACAGGGCAGTCCGACAATCAGACAACGCCCCTCAGAGTGGCACAGTCATCTCATCTTACTATGTATTTCACATAATATCGTCTGCAGTGTTAGGTGTCACCACCAGCATTTTTACACTGTCGCTGTGAGAGTTATCCGACTCATTGTCTGCAGTCTCTCTTGACGAGCCAACCTCTGCCTCCGGGGTGGGGCTCCGACCCTGCATCAGCACCGCCACCGCGCTTTGGCCCTCTCCCTCTCCGTCTGTGATGAAGAGGGTTTCTTCGAAGATTCCCAGGGAAGCCGTCGTCTCTGGCATTTCCCAAGCTCTGTGGCCTTCCGCGCGATGGCTCCAGGGCCCCTGTCTCCTGGTATCTCACATTTGTAGACCTCCAACCAATCCCAGGCATCCTTGGGGCCATCAAAGTAGTGAGTGTTCCCCTCAAGGATTATACGTGGCCGAGACGGGAACATCAGAAAGTGTTGGAGACCTTCCTCTCTCAATGCCTTCTTAACCTCAAGGTATGAGGCTCGTTTCCTCTGTACTTCCAATGGGTAGTCTGGAAAAGGGAGACTTTACTGTTGTCCACAGTGAAGGGGCCCTCTGCTCTCGCCTTTTGCAGGAGGAGGTCTCTATCCTGGAAGTGAAGTAGTCAGGCCATAACAGATCACAAAGGCCTCCTGGGGGCCTGTGGTCTGGCCGGCACTCTGCGAGCCCTCTCCAGTGTACAGAAGGTGGACAGGACCTCCCGTGCCACAACTCTCCTGAGCCATTGCTCCAAGAAGGACACCATGTCATTGCCCTCAGTCCCTTCTGTGAGAAGTTGGTCTGGCATATGCTGTCCACAATTCTAGTGGGCACCTTGCACCAGTCCAGCCTTATAGAAAGCTATCCTAGTGATAACTGTGGAGAGCAGCCTTCAGGCTAAGACTTAGAGGCGAGTTATGCAAGTTGCTTTACCAGTAATAATCTCTTGAATGATCAAATAAAAGCACACCACACAAGGTATATATCAAATATATATGTATTTAATCTGAACACCCCTTCTGGTCTCTTTATGAGGTCAGATGTAAAAGTACAATACAAGGAACTTAATTAGCATACGATAAGTTGCACAGTAGACGTTATGCACTAGGGGCCTCAGGAGCCATATACTAAAATAGTGGTATAAGAACCACGTGAGAGATAGAAAGCAGGCCTAGGGCCTGTAGAACCGCTAGGGCTACCAGGAACCTCCCAAGGTAGTGACACAGGAGGTCCACGGGGGACGCGTCCAGTGTCTAAACACAGCCGCTGATCACCATTGACTTTCTGTAGAGAACGAACAAGTTACAATTTTAAAGATTAAGGACACTTAGAGGTGAACTACGATGGAACCCTTTTAGAATTAGACACTTCGAGAGTCAAGACCCGCAGGACTACCAGAGTACTCAAGTTACCTCACCCACGGAAGCCGGGTGCATAGGTGTCTTTTGGTGTCGGGTTTTGTCTTCGATTCCAATGGAGAGCTGAGAAGAAATGCTGCAGGCGACCAGAGGAAAAGTGTCCGGTGGATCCAAGGGTGGATCAGAGATCTGAAGAACCTGAAAGCAGAGGGGACAGAGTCTGGGTCACTAGCCAGTGACCAGGATGGCGAGGAGAAGATGCCAGCCGATGTCGGGTGTTTTCAGGTGAAAGAGGTGAAGCTTGACTCCTCAGCCATGAGGTCCAGGAGGTATCGACGAGAACCAGGAGCTGGATTCTAGCTCTCCCACAAAGGATCTTGAGTGCTGCAGTGTCAGAATCCGGATTGGACCCAACAAGCCTTGGCAACAGCAATCTACACAAGATGACAAGATTGGCTTCAGTTCAGACCAGCAAGGTCTGGGGGACTCCTCCTTTGCAGAGGAGTGAGAACACACCTGGAGCAACCAGGAAAACTCAAGAAATTAAAGATTGTCCTTCGTGGGGGCTCATTAGCCAACAGACTAGGAACCGTGAAGGCGCTTCGAGCTGAAATTCACAAAGCGGGCCCACAGAACACTTCTGGAGTGTAGGCCTCTGAGCTTCAGCGCAAAAGGTGCTCGGGCAGGGGCTTCAAATACCCCATTGCACAACTTTGGGATACCTCGGGAAGTAGGTGCAGTTGCAAAGATGCAGGATGTCCAGGAGTACCGGGCCCATGTCTTTTGTGTCGGCTACGGGTCTCAGATTTGCTGGGATCTGAGGTCAGCTTCAGAGATGTCTGGAAGTCTGTGTCCTGTGTTGCAGATTCTTCGGGATCCGGCGGGAGCCTCGAAAATGAAGACCAGCAAATATGCTGTTGGTGCCTGTTTGGACAGGGTGGTCACTCCTTGACCACAAGAGAGAATTCTTCCGTCTTCCAGTCGATATGGAATGTCGAAGGTCCAAGATGTATGTATCAGAGTTTCGTCCAGGGTAATCTAAAGTCCTAGGGACTGGGATCCTATTCTTATAGCAAGTTTAGGGGATGGACTAACTCTAGGGTCCCACCTATGGGAGGACCTGGGGTGGGGGTAGGTACACCACTTCCTCTTTGTCCAGTTTCATGCCAGAGCTGGGGCTGAGTGCCCCAGCAACCGGTTTGAACTGGGAAATGCATGGAGCACCTTGTGTGCCCCAGGCAGTGTCTGAAAAGCATTCACTGAATGCAACCCACTCTGCCCCAATACACTAAAACCTATCTGGGGAGGTGCTAGCACCTCCCTGGACAGGAAACCTGTTGTCCATGCCTCCCCTGCCAGAGTTTTATCCAGCAGCCGGAGGGTAGACTCGTGTCTGTGGCAGCAGCATCCATTTTGTGATGCTGGGGCTCTGTTTAACTTTAACCGGGTTTTCCAGTATGTACATGTCTTCTCCCTCTAGAAGGGTGGAATGCTACCCTCGCTGCCATAACTAGCAAGGGGGGGGGGGTAGTATTCCAAAGTGTTTGACACCTTACACAACATATTTTGATAAAGCCAAACCAAAGTTAGCATTGACCGCGAGGATTATAGATATAAGAGTATATGGTATGGCTATATCATAGAACAGCTATAAGGAGATGGTTCCGAAAGCTGCAGAGGGGCTCAGCTCATGCTAGGGCATCCTCTCATACAAAACCAAGCCCTCTGCCTTCAGGATTGTCAAGTCCTGCCATAGGAGTGACTTATAGGTTAATATATATATATATATATATATATATATATATATATATATATATATATATATATATATATATATATATATATATATATATATATATAGATATATATATATATATATATATATATATATATATATATATATAGATATAGGTATACTATATCTAAGTAAGGGGTGATTACCCTACCTTACCCAGGCTGCAGGTGCAGACCTGTGGTGTCAGTTTGGAAGGCTAACCAGGGGTGGCACACTACAAGCTGCGGCCCCTGGTAGGTCTCTGGGGTCCCTATGCCCTGGGTACCTACGGTACCATATACAGGGGCTCACAAGGGTGACCCAGTAACCAATCTGGTATGTACCTAAAGTACATGGTATCAATTTAGAGAGAGAGCAACCAGGCTGTGGGCCTGATTGGCAGGGCCACAGCCAGACAAAAGTCAAAAAACCAGTGAAGCACAGCAAAAAGTGGGTGTAACCATTGGAAGCAGATCCTACTCTCCTACACCTTCCGGCAGGCCCAGAACTCTGATGTTGTTCCTTCTGTTGTGCCCTTCAGCATCGTCTTCGGCCCGTCATTCTAACACACACACCCTATCCGTAAGGGCCCCCATCTGCTGCTCCATTGCCTTCTGTGCTGGTGCATATTCCGCAACATTAGACTCACAGCCCGATTCATCAAGCTAAATTGCGCTCGCAAAGGGCCAGATTCTGAGAATCTGGCCCTTTGCGAGTGCAATTTTTGCATTTGGGATTCATCATCCCAAATGCAAAAATCGCTATTTGAGAAATCGCATATTTGCGAGGAATTGGATTTAAGGAATCTCTAATAGAGATTTCTTAAATGCAATTCATCAGCCAATTTGAAATTGCGAATTCGCAATATTTGGTCGCTATTTACCACGAAGTCTGACTTCGTGGTAAATTGCGAAAAAATAGAAAAAAGCACTTTAGTGCATTTTTCTCTGTTGCATGTTACACACACACATGTCCTTTGGACATGTGTGTGCGCAACACCTGTGTAAATTTGCATTTCAGGGGTGCTACAGGGTGTCCTTTGGACACCCCTGGCACCCTTGAAATCGCTGTCTTATTTGCGATTAGCTAATTGCTAATTGCAAATAAGGAATACTCCCCATTCATTCCTATGGGCCTTTAGGCCCAAAGGAATGAATGGGGAGTTATTCCTTATTTGCGATTAGCAATTTGCTAATCGCAAATAAGGAATGTGTAGGAATCGCAATTTATTTTGCGATTCCTACATGAATCCCGTTTTGCGAGTCTGTAATAGCGATTCCTTATGAATAGCTATTAAAGACTCGCAAAACGGGTCTTTGATGAATCTACCTGTCAGTCTCTTTAGCCCTCTCTGACAATTTCTTGTGTTCTTCCAGGAGTAGGCCAAGCCCCATCGCAACCATACTAATGTCTTGATGGAGGATAGCCTTTGTGTCCACTATGGCCTCCAGTAGTTTGTTATGTTGATGTTGTATCGGGTCTTCCGGGTAGAATGTGACTGTTCCTGGAACTGTCTTCCACGTCCTGAAGGACCCCCATCTGGCAACTTCTAGTCTTGCCCATGGTGTCAGGGCCTCACGCGGCCAAGCCTGCATCCACCGCTGGTGGCGTTCAGTAATGTCTGGGTACTCGGTACCCGATCCGCCCAAGTGCGACTCCGGTAGTGTCCCGACTAGGTCGCCTGACTTCGACCCAACTCTGTGTAGGCTCTACTCCACTGGCCTCCAAGGTCTGAGCAACCCGTAGTACTGCCCGCCTCTCCAGCCCTGCTGGCAGATAATGAGATGCAACTCCGGCTGTCAAGGCCCAACTCTTCAACACTTTGGCCACAGCGTCTGACAGTGAACACAGTCCGGGGCGGGGGGAACCACATCGTTCAGCCCTTCTTCTGCTTGGCCCAGCTCTCAGGGGCCTGACTAATTGGCCCACCACCAGGATCACAGAGAGTATCCTTGGCTATGACTCCCCTACTCTGGTCGGGGCCACAAGCCCAGCTGTTCTCCTCATGGCGTATTCAGGCCCCACACCAGTTACAGAAGGCAGCTGAGTCTCGCAGAGGGCACCTCGGCATTGACACACCACCAGGCGGACCCCAATCACTCCGTATTGATACGGGTCTGCAATGGGGGCCCCTTGCATCCCCAGGGCAAGTGTCGGGCTCACCCCAAACCACAGCCACCACCCCGCATGCAAGTGCCACCGCCATGCCTTCCTCTGTGAGTCTGATGGATGTGTCACAAAACGCAGGGGTGGCAGCGAGCATTCGCCCAGGGCCAGGTGCTCCACATCCCAAAGTGGTAAGTTCATCAGGAGGGAGCCCATCTGCACTTCACCAGGAATGGACAGACCCACCATAGGGCCACAGGTCCCTACTCCCAGCATTCTCCGAGCCTTTTGCAGCCAAGGACTGCCCACTGGCACTCGGTGTCCCAACCTCACCATCTCCCACCTGGGCTCCTCCCCAAACAGCTCCGCCCAACACTTTCGTGCTCCTGCCAACGCGGTTGGTAAAGAATATAGTTTAGGGCAGGGGGGCCATCACAAATGTCTGTGCCACTTCAAGTGTCTGCCCCCATTGTCTCTGGTCAGTCACCTCTCCGCCGGTCCTATGAACAAGTTCCAGGCACGAAGCACTGTTCCGGACCGGAGGCGCAACCTCAGTTGTTCCTCCCCGTATGTGTTCAGGCGGGCACATCGGATCGGGAGGGCAGTCCAGCACCACAGAGGGCATCCCTGCACTGGGATCCGCCAGGTAGGTTGCTAGGCACTCCACTCTCCTGGCCAACAGGGCCGACAGGCAGGGCAGTCCTGCGTCACACCAACATTGTCTGGAGTATGCCTTAGGGCCAAAGTTCCAGCCCTAAACTTTTGGACCTTCAATGCAACGCTGCTGCTGAGCTGTAAAGCACACCTCGCTGAGACAGTAGCGGTCACCATTCCAGGGCACTACTTCACTCTCGGGGAGGCTCATGGGTGTCCCAACGTCCTACACGGCCGCCATTGCATCGGCCTTCGCTGCTCGCTCCACGCAGCGGATCGCTGCTCCCAGCTGTAGCCTCCAACGGACTCCAGTCCCCTCCCGGACACACCTCTCGGCACAAGGACCACTGAGGAGTAATTGAACTCTGTTCAGGCCGTCCAGACCGCCGGTTTTATGCGGATTAACTGTGGGTTGGTATGGAGCTCTCGGGTCACGGGTCCGCCATGATCCCCAGCTAGGCCACGACCCGTCCAACATGCCTTTGAAGGGCTGCACCACATTTACAGAACTCAAATACAGTGAGCAAAAAAAGTACAAGATCAAAGCATAAACAAATACCAACATTAAAAGTGTTTTTTGCTATGTGTACAAATGTGATTTCATTAAGAACTACTGTACTTTAGATGCTGGTCCAGAAAGCGTGCTTTTTGTGATATGGTGTAAATCCATTAAGTCGTTTTTGAGATATTAAGCCTCATAAACTTTGTATATTTCATACTACGGAGGATCATGGCACAACAGATTTCAAGATGAGATCTGATTGGCTGTCACCACATTAACAACGTTGTTGAGGCAGCCATCGTACGACTCTGGAATCTTATGTTATGTATATTTATATAGCGCACTAATCATCTATGAGGGTATCCAAGCGCTTTGCTGGTTTACACAGCTGTTTTCTTGGTGAAATGTATTAAAAAAGCCAGGTCTTCAGCTTCTTGTGGATTTGAGAAGTGGCAAGGAGGCTCTGATGTAATGTGGGAGGTCATTCCATTTCAGATATAAGGGGGCAAGGTAGGGATACCCCTTGAGGGGGTCTCTTGGTCAAAACCATATGTTATTTACAATTTTGCTGCAAATCCGAGGTGGAACAGCAGCAAAAAAAGAAAAAATGCATGGTCCCGCACCTTAAAAATAATACCCCCAGGTGGGAAGAATCCAGGAGGTAGAGGAAAAGGTTTTACAGTGGAGGGGGGCATGTGGCCCCCCAAGCCTACTTCAGGCCCAAGGGAACACATCCAACGGGGGCAAAAAATATAATAAGGGGCTTGTTGGTCCCTCCATGAACCTCTACAGACCCTGGGGACCCTATCCCCTGGGGCTGAATACCATTTTAAGGGAAGGGGGCATGTAGCACAGTCTCTGAGCCTATTCAGGCCCTAGGGACCCCATCCCCTGGGCCAAATTTTAATAAGGGGAGGTGACACGTGGCTTCCCTGCTCAAGCCTCTTCAGGCACCCCCACCATGAGCCTTTTCAGGCCCAGGGGATCCCATCCCAGAGGGTCGAATATTTTAATAATGGGAGGAGTGCTGAGCAACCACCTCCCTGAGCTGAGGTCTGCTCCGACTGATCCCATCCTATGGAGCTTGATACTGCATGTGTCCAGGAGCCCACCCCTGGGACACTGTCATTCCCTGCCCAGGAGACTGCTGGGGTACCCGGCCCACACTCTAATTGACAGAAAACCGAACTTTGCTCCCACTCAAAGGGAGCAGTTAACAAATGCTGTTCCCACTTGGGCAGAAGCAAAGGAAAGATTCCGTCTCCCCCCGGTACCAATGTGTCCTTTATTGTCAGTGCCTTGGGTGGGAACCAGGTCAGCCACCTAAAATTTAAATAATGGCGGGCTCCCACCAGGGGAGCTAGCATGGTCTGCGAGGGCTCTTGGCCTCCCCCTGAAGCCCCCAACAACATGAGCCCTGGGATTTCCACCATTGCTGTCAGCTGGGGTGCTGGGGGAGGCTGTGGGGGCACTTGGGCTACCCCCTGCAGTCTCCGACCAAAATCTGTGCGGGATGTGGCAGCTAAGACAAGAGTTGCAGCCACTGAAAGCCCACCTAAATCTGCACCCTCCAACTTTCGGTAGGATTCGTGTGGGTCGCTGCAGCTGAGGGAGAGCTGTTGCCGCTGAGAGCCGCCGGAACCTGCCCCCCTCGTGGTTTGTCCCTTGGGCTGCCGCAGCCGAGAGAGGACTGCAGCCGCTGAGTGCCCACACCTTTTGCTAGTGTGCACCATCGTGGTTTGTCCCATGGGCCACCGCAGCTGAGAGAAGAGCTGTAGCCACTGAGTGCCCACACCTTTTGCTACTGTGCACCATCGTGGTTTGTCCCTTGGGCCACTGCAGCCGAGAGAGAGCTGTAGCCACTGAGTGCCCACACCTTGTGCTACTGTGCACCATTATGATTTGTCCCGTGGGCGGCTGCAGCTGAGAGAAGAGCTATAGCCACTGAGGGCCCACACTATGGTGCACCATCGTGAGTGGTCCTGTGGGCCGCAGCAGCCAGAGGAGAGCTGTAGCCACTGAGTACCCACACCCTTGGCCACTGCGCACCCCTGTGAGCTGTCCCGTGGGCTGCTGCAGCCAGAGGAGAGCTGTAGCCGCTGAGTGCCACACACCCCTGGCTGCTGTGCACCCCCGTGAGCTGTCCCTTGGGCCGCCACAACCAGAAGAGAGCTGTAGCCGCTGAGTGCCCACAACCCTGTGTTGCTGTGCATTATTGTGCTTTGTTGAGTGGGCTGCTGCAGCTGCGGGAAAGCTGTAGCCGCTGAGCGTCCACAACCTTGACACCTTTGACTATTTTGCATCCCCTTTGGAATTGTCCCGCGGGCAGCCACAACTGAGAGAGAGCTGTAGCTGCATAGTGTCCACACCTTTGACATCTTTGACTATTTTGCATCCCCCTTTGGAATTGTCTCACAGGCCGCCGCAGCTGAGAGAGAGCTGTAACCGCAGAGCCCCCCCACCCTTGACACATTTGACTACTTTGCATCCACCTTTGGAATTGTCCTGAGGGCCGCCGCAGCCAAGAAAGAGCTGTACCGGCTAAGCACCTGCACCCATGACAACTTTGCATTCCCCCCAGAATTGTCCTGTGGGCTGCAGCGGCCAGGAAAGAGGCGCTGCCCCTGTGCGCCCACCACAGAGCAACCCGATGAGTCCTTGCCTCCCCCATTCTGGGCCGTCACAGCCGCGAGGTCATAAATGCTTCACACACTGTCTCTGAGATAGGCCTAACTGCTTGTTCTACGTTACCACAGGGTTGAGCAAGGGTTATCGAAAGGGGTGACCCACTTGCCCTGACTTAGGAGGAAGGGTCCCTATTTGGACATTGGTGCCAGCCAGTGCCAACTAGAGACCCCCATTTCTAACAGTTTTATTTTGGAAGTGTGTGATTTTTGTCCTCCTTTAAGTATAGGGATGGAAAAGATTGGCAATGAGGTGTTCCTAATTACGTTTTTACCGTAGGGATGGATGAGAGTGGTTGGAGAGTAATAAGGGGGAAGAGTAGAGATTTCATGTCAATGATTCCTGAGCATCAGTATCTAATTTGTCTGCAAGATGATATAAAAAGATAGGGTTTGTTGCAAGACAAGTGGAGTCGGGATGGAGAATATCATCTGAAAGGTCTACTGATGCCTTGAAATAGAATTTGTTGTATTGGCAACAGAGTGCTTATATGAAGGAAGTGGGGAAAGTGTATCTTGATGTGTTTGATGTCTGGATGTGGGAGCAAAGAAAGAGTGCTATGATAACTTCCTGGAGAAGAGGGAAGAGGTTTAGTATTTGGAATTAGTGGAAGAACAGGCTAGAATGTTTGTGAAAGAGGTCTACTTGGTTGAGGCACTGACCTGATCTAATGAGTTTTTTAGGGCAGCAGTAAAAGATGTCTGGATAGGAGAAGGGAACAAAGAGCAAGTTACAGGGACAACTGTATTGTTGGTAGGCGGAGGGGAGGGTTGAACAGTACAACACGGGTGTTGGTATGATAAGGGATGTATGTATGCCAAAGAGGAAGCAGAGGCAAAGAAACAGTGAAGGAAGAATGAGTGCTGCAGGGCAGAGATATAACTGAGAGTTTAGATGTGGGAGTTAAGTGGGTACAGTGGGGACATCATCAAATCTATCAATTTGAAATAGATGTTAGATTGTTAGCTCTTTGACTTTATAGAAAATGATTGGAAAGACGTGGAAGTTATTGTTAGTAGAGTGAATCATAATTGTTCCCTTGTTGTATACCATTTCAGAACTTCTGACTTTGTGTTCCAAGCTCGCATTTTTTCACCATGGGGGATCATAGAATTCTTAAGGATGTCAAATAATTTACATATGGGATTTTCCAATGCCTTGGTATCAGGTGGAAGGAAAAGGAGTCAGATTTTATGTCACCAGTGGGTTAGCTATAATATTTATCTACAGATAATTTTTCATGGTTAGAGCAGAGAGGTAGGGAAGGTTAAAGTAACTTTATAGTTAGGTGTGATAAAAAGATCTATTTTTCTTTTTTTTTTAAACCCATAGAAATTCACTGAAAAAACCTAAGGTTAAAGTAACGTTGTAGTTAGGTGACTATTTTAGGGACAACATTAACATTGTGATCTAAAACAAACAGAGAAATTCACCAGTTAGAGTTAGCAGATCTAACTAAAACATGGGCGCTCACCATACATTACTTATTACCTCACATATTACATCACTCATGACATGTTCTATGAAATCATTTATGACATCCCCAGAGCCCTATGTATTTTCAAGGGGAGAGGGGACCAAGCGGCCTCCCTCCCTGAGTCTTTGAAAGGCCTTGGGGACCCCATCCACCATGGCATATCTCTTTTGAAGGGGAGGGGGCACTTGGCTAATTTCTTATTGTTTTTGCCCCGAAGTAGGGACGTAGTGTCCCCTTATATCTTTTTTTTTACAAGTTCAGGGCAGAGGACTAAGTCCCCAGAGTCCTGTAATGGCGGCCAGCAACATTTTTCTGAGGTATTGTAGTCAAACAGAGCCCGAGATGGCCCAAGCAATATAAAGCTCCTTGAGCCAATCAGATTGCTCTATTTTTAAAATGGCGTTCACTGTCTAGATCATGGGTACTCGCAACATTTCGCTTGGGGGCCAAATTTACATTGTGGTTTGTGTCCGAGGGCCGCACCGATGGGGGCGGGGTCAGTGGGGGAGGGGGCGGGCTAGATCAACAAAAAAAGCTATGACCAGGAGGTTGATGTTATGTTATGTTATGTTACTGTTTGTTTTATAGAGCGCTCAGCTGCTCCAAAGAGCGTCCCGGCGCGGATGCCTTCATTCACTGAGCCACCAGACCCGGCATACACACATCTCTCTCCCTTCCTCTCTCCCTCTCTCCTCCCTCTCTCGCTCCCTCTCTCGCCTCCTCTCTCCCTCCATCCCTCTTTCTCTGCCTCGCTCCCTGTCTCGCTCCCTCTCTCTCCCTCTGTCTCTCACTCCATCTCTCTCTTCCCTCCCGCTCTCCCTCTCACTCACTCACTCCCTCTCTCTCTCTCTCTCCTTCTCTCCCTCCCTCCCTCTCCGTCTCTCCCTCTCTCACTCCCTCTCTCTCACTCCCTCCCTTGTTCCCTCTCTCCCTCCCTCTCTCCCTCGCTCCCTCACTCCCTCTCTCACTCCCTCCCTCTCTTGCTCCCTCTCTTGCTCCCTCTCTCCCCTCCCTCTCTCACTCCCTCTCTCCCTCTCCCTCTCTCTCTCCTTCTCTCTCTCTCCCTCTCTCCCTTGCTCCCTTGCTCCCTCTCTCCCTCTCTCACTCCCTCTCTCTCTCTTGCTCCCTCTTGTGCTCCCTCTCTCCCTCCCTCTCCCTCTCCCTCTCTCCCTCCCTCTCTCTCTCTCCCTCCCTCTGTCTGTTTCTCTCTCACTCCCTCTCACTCACTCACTCCCTCTCTCTCTCACTCCCTCTCACTCACTCCCTCTCTCTCTCTCTCCCTCTCTTGCTCCCTCTCCTGCTCCCTCCCTCTCTCCCTCCCTCTCTCCCTCCCTCTCCCTCTCCCTCTCTCTCTCTCTTTCCCTCCCTCTGTCTGTTTCTCTCTCACTCCCTCTCACTCACTCCCTCTCTCTCTCACTCCCTCTCACTCACTCCCTCTCTCTCTCTCCCTCTCCCTCCCTCCCTCTCTCTCCCTCCCTTGTTCCCTCTCTCCCTCCCTCTCCACCTCCCTCGCTCCCTCTCTCCCTCCCTCCCTCATTCTTTCCCTCCCTCGGTCCTTCCCTCTCCCTCCCTCTGTCTGTCTCTCTCACTCCCTCTCTCTCCCTCTCTCACTCCCGCTCACTCTCACTCCCTCTCTCACTCCTCTCTCTCTCACTCCTCTCTCACTCCCTCTCTCTCCCTCTCTCCCTCCCTCTCCCTCTCACTCTCTCCCTCCCTCTCTCTCTTCCCTCCCTCTGTCTGTCTCTCTCTCACTCACTCTCGCTCACTCCCTCTCTCTCTCACTCCCTCTCACTCACTCCCTCTCTCTCTCTCTCCCTCTCCCTCTCCCTCCCCCTCCCTCCCTCTCTCTCCCTCCCTTGTTCCCACTCTCCCTCCCTCTCCACCTCCCTCGCTCCCTCTCTCTCTCCCTCTCTCTCTCTCCCTCCCTCGCTCCTTCCCTATCCCTCCCTCTGTCTGTCTCTCTCACTCCCTCTCTCTCCCTCTCTCACTCCCTCTCTCTCCCTCTCTCACTCCCTCTCTCTCTCACTCCCTCTCTCACTACTCTCTCACTCTTCTCTCACTCCCTCTCTCATTCTCCCTCAATCCCTCTCTCTCTCTCCCTCTCTCCCTTGCTCCCTCTCTCCCTTACTCGCTCCCTCTCACTCCCCCCTTTCTCACTCCCCCCTCTCTCACTCCCCCCTCCCTCACTCCCCCTCTCTCACTCCCCCTCTCTCACTCCTACCTCCCCATCTCCCTCCCTCCCCGTCTCTCTCCCTCTCTCACTCCCCGTCTCCCTCTCTTCCTCGCTCTCCCCCTCCCTCACTCCCTCTCTCTCCCTCGCTCTCCCCCTCCATCACTCCCTCTCTCCCTCCCTCCCTCCCTCTCTCTACCTCCCTCTGTCACCCTCTATTATCTCACCCTTCCTGCATGTCAGCCGGAGCTGAGACAGCTTCCAGGTGCACACACACAAACACAGCCGCACCCAAGCACTTCACAGGTCGTTAGAGGCCATTTGCATGCTAATGAGGCTTTGTTTTATTTCACCTCATCTTAGGCCCCTGCAGCTCCACTCTGGCTATGCGAGAATCGCCCGACCCCTACAGAGCAGCAGAGACTCTCAGAGTTGTGCTGCAGCAGACACTCTTTAAAAAAAAAAATAATAATACATGGGTACGATGTTTGCAAGGTCCGCGGGCCGCCGATGAAGGCTTGCCGGGCCGCCACCGGCCCGCGGGCCGTACTATGAGTACCCATGGTCTAGATATACAAGTATTTTTCAACCTTAATTTCACAAACTCCACTGAACGGATTTACACCGCATCATAAAAAGCACTATCTGCTGACCAAAATCTAGCTTCCTGCCAAAGTTGGTGTAATTCCGTGTAGCAGTTTTTGCTGAAGTCCCTCTTAAAGAGGTCTATGATCACCCCAAAAGTTTCCATGTACAAACTAGTCAAAAAGTAGCAAATTTTGGGAAAGTTTCATAGAGATTCGTTAAGCTGTGTCAAAAAATGCTTTTCCTATGGATCTAACAACAAGATTTCTGGGTAACCCAATCAAACCTTGTAGTCTTGGGCAGTGAATAATGTGAAAAGAGGGGGGATTGCTACAAGGGATTTTGTTTGTTGAATATTTCAAATAGTTTATCAGATAAATCTTAGAGGTTAGTTGGCAACAATCTACCTCACCTGTATCCAAAAGGATAACTCAAAGCAATGCCAATATAGAAAATCATACATGAAAAAGCAGATTAATCAGAGAAAGCACACGGAAAATCTTGTTTATATGAAAATATATTTGTATTATTTCATTAGAATAGGTTCAAGGGGATACAATGAACAAATCAATCTAAGCAAAAATTGCAATGAACAGATCGACGTTTCGGTCTTTCTTGCTTTAGTCTATAAGACCATCATCAGGACAGTTTGTATTGTAGAAGAAGCCCCTTCTCAATTTGTGAGAGTATTGTTTAGCTGGATTGAAACCAAAAGGGAAAATCAGTCAACTCGTCAAGGAAAACTGCAAAATGTTTATTGGTCCACAATCCAGCTTATACTGTGGAGAGACTCAGCAGTTCATCAATGGACACTGTTAATTAATAGCAGTAGTGCAGACACTCTGGTAAAGCTCCTGTTGCCGTCTAAAGATTAGCTGGATTGTGGACCAATAAACATTTTGCAGTTTTCCTTGATGAGTTTGTATTTGTATTTGTAGGTATACTTATAGAGCGCAGACCTGTCACCCAAAGGGCATCCTGGCGCTTACAATTCGGACAACCACGCTTTACACTGCTCAGACATTTGTAGGGAAAAGATGCGTTTTTAGTGCTTTCCTTAACGAGAGGTAGTCCCTATGGCTTCTCAGAGAGAGTGGCAGGGAGTTCCAAAGTTTGGCCGCTGCTACACTAAACGAGCGGCCACCCATCCTGACTCTCTGGGACCTCGGGACCACAAGCAGTTGTGCCGAAGAAGAGCGAAGGAGCCGCAGGGCCGAGTACCAGACGAACATATTCTGTAAGGGCACTGGGCCCTGTTGATGTACCGCCTTGAACACCAGGCACGCCGCTTTATACAGTACACGCAAATGCACCGGCAACCAGTGTAGGTCCATTAAAGCTTGAGTGGAGGAGCTGAAGTTAGGGCGAGAAAGAGCCAACTTGGCAGCCATATTCTGCACCCGTTGTAACTTCCCCAATAGATTTTTTGGGGCCTCCAGAAGTAGCGCATTACAGTAGTCTAAGCGACTCAGTATGGTCCCGCGAACTACTTCTGGTCTGGCTTGGGCGGGGAGGAGGGGTAGAACTTTACGCAACATGCGTGTAGGAGAGTAGGGTCTGCAATCCTATGATCACCCAGATTTTTTGCTTTTGTTTCACTGGTTTACGACTTTCTCTGGCTGTGGGCCTGCCAATCAGACCCACAGCCTGGCTGTTCTCTTTCTAAATTACGATATGTACCCTAGGTGCATTTACCAATTGGTACTGGGCCACCTTATCAGACCCCGTAACGCAGGGCATAGGTGTACCCAGGGCCGCCAGGGGCTGCAGCATGTATTATGCCACCCCTGGCTGGCCTCCTAAATTTGACACAACTGGCTGCATGACAGCTGGGGCGAAGTCGTGTAATCACACTTTGCTATAGATGTAGTAGCCCTATATCTAACCATACAATGGACACCCGAGTTCCTATCAGTCACTCCTATGGCAGGCCTTGACAATCCTGAAGGCAGAGTGCATGGGCTCGTGTGAACTGTGTTCTGGCCCGAGCCGAGCCCGGTTGCAGCCTGCGGAACCAAGACCCAATGGCTGTTCCATGATAACGCGTACCATATCGGTAACTCCGGTGTCGCGTTATCAAGGCATGTCGAGTAAGGTGTCATACGAATCGGGATGCTGCCCCCTTCACCAATTCTGGCGACGAGGTTAGCATTCCGCCCTTCTAGAGGGACCCGACATGTACGTAACTGTGAACCCCGGTTAAAGTTAACTAAAGCCTCAGCTCCACAAAATGGAGGCTGCCACCACAGACACGAGTCTGACCTCCTGCTGCTGGGAGTCCTTCCAGTGAGGGGAGCTTGGACAAAGGGTTTCCTGTCGAGGGCGGTGTTCGCACCGTCCCAGACAGGGTTTGTGTATTCTGGGTAGGTAGGGCTTTTGCGAGAAGGTGACTGCGGAGTGGCACCCCGGTGCTCACTACGCATCTGCCGGTCAGAACCAGTTCCAGGGGCGCCAGCCCTGGCCTGGGGAAAGTCCGGCAGGGGAGAGGGGTGTAACTACCCCCCTTCCTGGTCCCACCCTTAGGGCCGGACCTAGTCATGTACCCACCCCTTTCTTTAGAATAAAGGCCGGAGCGGGGACCCTTCCAAATCAGATCATCTTTGAATCAAGAACTACTTTCTACGAAAGGACACTCAAGACTCTTCTCAAGATTTCTCCCTTGTGACTAAGGAGTAGTCACCCTGCATCAGCGGGCACCATCTAAGAACTCTGCGGTTTGCTGCAAGTCCTTCCTCAAGGATCCGACGGCCCAGCTCGACGAGAACCGGCTTCCCTGGCACCTCTGACCTCTATCCACGTCATCAGCTCAGCTGTGATCTGTGGGTGCGACGAGACCTCGAGGGACCGGCCATCATCAGAACCTGCACGGTCTTAAACCAGCACGACCATCGAAGCGATTCCCTGGTGAGTGCTCTGGGGTCCGAGAAGCCCCGACCCTGAGCCGCTCTAGCACCGAAGTGCAGTCTCCCAGCATCTCCACGATCTGCGTGGGGCCCTTCTGCTCGCTGCTCAGCACGTTGTCTGGTCACTCGCCGCTGGCTTGTGCCCTTCTGTGACGACATCTGACAATCAACACTGCTGGTCTGGTTGCTCCAGACTGGCCCTTGCTTCCATCCTTGCGAGAAGCACCCCGGACCCTCCTGGTCCACTCAAGACGCCATCTTAGGCCCACCACGTGGCCCTGAGATCTGCCAAGGCTTGTTGCCCCATCCTGGGCCCAGCGACGCCGACAGCATCATCCTTCGTGGGACAGCTCGCACCTCCACCGTGGTCGCCGACAACGCCTCCTGGTCCGTGAGACTGCAGAGCCTAGCGTCGCCCACTCACCTGGTCGAGGTGACGGCCAACCGGTGCCATCCTGGTACCCTCTGACTACTGGCTAGTAGTACGAACTTGGTCCCCTCTGCTTTCAGGTATCAACAACCTCTGATCCAGGCTTGGATCTCTACGAACTATTCATCACTGGTCGCCGGCCAGCAACTCCCTTTCTTCCGGCTCCTGGCTCGTCAGCGAAGACCCCGACGCCTGTAAGACTTGTGCAGCCGCAGCCCTCGTGGCTAGGTAACTCGGCATTTCGGTGCCTGCATAGCCTCTTTACTCTAGGGTCCCGAGTCCCTCGCTTCCGACTTGCCTTATCGGGTCCGCCCGAGACCTTAAACTTTCCGTGTCCTCGGACACTTGTTTTAATTGTGCACTTGAAGTATTTTCCCAAGAGATTTGGTTTGTGCTTAGTACCCTGTCCTCATAAAGAGTCCAGGGCTGTTGTGAATCTTAATAAATATCCTGTTTATTTTCATAACACTTGTGTGGTGTCCTTTCACTGGGTGTTCAAGGGGTACATATGTGGTAAACAGCTGGCTTAACACGCCCTCTCGAGTCTTTAGCCTTAGACTGCTCGTATCCACGCTACTAGGATAGCTGGTCTATAGGTTGACTTACAACCAAACACCATAAGGGTCGTTGGAACGATACATAGCGGTCGCTAGAATAGCGAACGTTGCATATCGGGCCAACTTCTCACAATGCGTAGCAGCATCATGCATGAAGCAATGGTGTTATGGACGTGCAAGTCAAGTTGTAAATTTGGGCCGAAGATCACCCCCAGATTGCGAGCTGACTCCGCAGCCGATACTGGCTCAGGGAAAGTAGCAGGCCAAAAGTTCTCTGGGAGTGTCCGCGGGATCCGGTCCATGGAGCAATAAAGCACCTCGGTCTTTGTGCTATTAAATTGTAGGGAATTGGCCCTTAGCCAATCCGCTGTGGCTGCCATGCAACAATGAAATGTCTCCAGCGGGACCGCGTTATTACCTTCCAGGGAAAAGACCAGCTGGGTGTCATCGGCGTAATTAAAAGCCGAGATGCCGAAAGATTTTATAAGCCGGACCAAAGGGCGGAGGTACAGGTTAAAAAGTATAGGGCTGATGGCCGAGCCCTGTGGAACCCCATGCCCTACTTTCCGTAGCTCCGATTGAAATGGAGGAAGCGCGACCAGCTGCTGCCGGTTGCTAAGATAAGATACCAGCCAGTCTCTTGCCCTCTCTGTGACCCCGCACTCCTCAAGCCTCCTAATGAGGGTCCGATGGCACACCGTATCGAACGCGGCCGACATGTCGAGCAGCACCAGAAAGGCTGCCCGACCACTGTCGACACACGAACGGAGATTGTCCAATACGGTGACCAGTGCGGATTCCGTCTCATGCCCAGGGCGGAAGCCAAACTGTGTCTCATCGAACCATCCAATTTCTTCCAGGAAGCCAGACAGAGTTGACTGATTTTCCCTTTCGGTTTCAATCCGGCTAAACAATACTCTCACAAATTGAGAAGGGGCTTCTTCTACAATACAGTCCTGATGAAGGTCTTATAGACTAAAGCAAGAAATACCGAAACGTCGACCTTGTCATCAACTACGAAGCAATTGATTTTCTTAGGAGTAACTTCTGTTCATTGTTGACCGCAGCTATTCTTTCTATTTCTTTGAGGAGTTGATGTCTTGTTTTGAACTGATTTGTTTATTCAATTATACATCTGTTCATTGCAATTTTTGCTTAGATTGATTTGTTCATTGTATCCCCTTGAACCTATTCTAATGAAATAATACAAATATATTTTCATATAAACTAGATTTTCCGTGTGCTTTCTCAGATTAATCTGCTTTTTCATGTATGATTTTCAATATTGACATTGCTTTGAGTTATCCTTTTGGATACAGGTGAGGTAGATTGTTGCCAACTAACCTTTAAGATTTATCTGATAAACTATTTGAAATATTTAACAAACAAAATCCCTTGTAGCAATCCCCCCTCTTTTCACATTTTTCCTATGGATCAGCTGACCTAACTATAACTACCTAATGGTGACTGCCACTAGGTAATATATATATGTGTATATATATTTTGTCCCACTGTGTTGTTGGAGAGCCTAATTTGTGGTAATTATCAAAGTGTGTAGCAAAAATCTGAAGAAGCCGGCATCTGCAGCCTTAAAGTCTCACTTCTTCTGGCCAGTTTCTCTGGTATGAAATGCAGATTATGCCCCTCTTTTCGTAACTCTTTAACCGCCCTCTTTGTCAATCCAACTTTGTCAATCATTGTATCCGTGTTAGAGTAGTTTTTAGGTCTCGCCTGCCAATGCGCTTGCGCATTACTGGCGAGAGATATAGAGGCTAAACCAAGCTCTGAAACCATCGCGGATTTCATCGAGTGCATGTGGTGCTCATGCACGCGCTTGCCCGAGCCTCCTGCCTCCGAGAGCTTAGCTCACTTCAAAGGGATCCGCTCCCCCGCCCCCTGCTTCACACTTTTCACGGCCGCCAGGCCGTGTCTCGCATTTCTCCTCCCCCTCCCCACAGCAATGCCAAGAGCTTGTTGTTTTGAACTGCCACAGACACCGCGCTCAAAGCATGCTTGCTTTCTAATAGTAGACTGCACATTTTTGCACAGAGCCTTGTGGGAGTCGCGCGCGGTGTTCAGGCTCCCGGTCTGCATGGAGTTGCCTTTGTCCAGTTCAGTGGGCTGTGTGTGACTTTGGTGTTGGGCGCCGACAGCGCCTTGTTGTGGGCTGGCTGCCTGATAATGGACAGGCTCTTTGAGTGACCGAGCATGCAGCTCCTTACAGCCTCCATTCTTCTCCCATCACCCACTTGTTTTGGTTATTTTGTGGATTCGGCATTGGTGACTGTGTGACTCTAATTGCTCGAGAGCTCAGTTGGGAATGAAACATGCAAAATAAAATGAATTTGCAAGGACCGTGTACAGAATGTTCTCTTGGCCGATCAACAAGTAGTCCGCACTGCTTTATTTTAAGTACGAGGACCGATAAAGCTTGCCCCCACTCTAGAATATCTCCGCTCAAATGAAAAAATACAATTTTCCTCAATGACCTTGCTTTAAACAAGAATTCCCTTAAGAATTTCTAAACGTGCTTATTCTGCCACCCTTATTCTGCTGCTAAGTGCTGTCAGTTTAACTCACATGAAGTCACATTACGTAAAGAGAAAGGCTATATCCAAGTGTGTGCTTTACCCCTCACCCACTGAAACAGCTGACCTGTTGCTCCGGCATGTACACAAGAGTGGCATACGCTACACACTACGATTGCTGCATGTATGCGGCCATATTGCTCGTGCTGTTCCCTTCTGCTAGCACTCCGTACTGTCGCCAAGCTAGCTCTCGGGGAGTTTCTCGTCTGCTTTAGCGATGTAAACATCCCACGCATTCAGCTGGGGGCCACCCCCTGCTGCACAGATAGTGTTCTCTATGTTACCATTTCGACAGCCGCCCACTCAACCAGAATCCTAATGTCGGGCGCGAGTGGACTTCCGGGCTATATCTACACAGCGCTTCAATGGTGCAAACCCTAGTTTCTCTTTTGAAGCAATCTGCCAGAAGCGCGTCCCTGCCCCGGCTTCCCAGCGCACACACCTACTCACGCCACTGAGCGATGGGTCTTAATATGACCCAAAGTTGGGCCGAGGAAATTGCCAGTGCCCACCACACCCAGAAACCAGAAAAATTGACCCTCGGGTGCCCCTCCCACCTCCATTCTATTTCAAAAGACATCCCTGGGTTTCAGCAATATTACGTTTTTGGTTTTTTCTTTTGAAAAGCGTCGCTTAGTGTGTTCTGCCTTCCCGAACACGCTCAGCAGCTGGTTCCTCCCCCGTCCCCCAATTAACCCCCTCCCTGCTTGATTAATGGCTTTATTTGTTTATTTATTTTCTTATATAGAGCAGGATACGACCCCCGAAGGGGTATCTCCTCGCTTGCGCATAGGTACAGGTGTTGGACTGATAACTGAATAATTAAACTACCATCAGATTATGAGGTCGAGTATAAATGAGTTTTAAGGACCTTCCTAAAGGATTGGAAATTTGTATTAGTCTTTAGGGCAAGTGGAAGTGAGTTCCAAAGAATGGGACCTTTATAGGAGAGGGCACGTCCTCCCTGTCCTGCCCTCTTAATCCTAGGGACCTGAAGTAATTGCTGGTTACTTGAACGCAAGGAGCGTCCAGGACTATAGGGGATGAACTTGTCCGTTAAGTACTTTGGGCCTGTCCCAAAAAGACATTTGTGTATAGTACAACAGATTTTGTATTTAACCCGCTGCCGAACAGGCAGCCAATGAAGGCTGTCCAAAAGCGGGCGGGAAGGAGTCCTGGGCAAAACATTGAGCACCAGTCTTGCCGCAGTGTTCTGGACCACTTGCAGACGATTAAATTGTTCTTCATTGGCCGAGATGAGCAGGCCATTGCAGTAGTCCAGTCTACTGACCACCAACGTCTGGACCAGAGTCTTGCGGTGATAATCAGGCAGGAATGGAAAAACACGTCGCAGGAGTCCGATGGTGTGGAAGCATAGACCGGTAACTTGATTGGCATGTTCTTTAAGCACAAGTGCCTGATCCAGACGCACACCAAGATTTTTGACGGTCTGTTTTGGACTTTACACTGGCCCAAGATCTGGAGGCCACCATTCTGGGGACCACAAGAGCGAGGCCTCTCCGAATAACATCACCTCTGTTTTGCCTACATTGCATTGAAGGCAATTTGTAGCCATCCAGTTTGAAACCGCCCTCATACCATCCGCAAAAGATTTTCTTATTGCTGGAGTGAGGGACTGGAAAGGGAACAGGAGCTGGGTGTCGTCAGCATAAGACACCGGGGTGAACCCATATTCTCTCACAATGCCAGCCAAGGGTGCCACATACACATTAAATAGTGTAGGGCTTAGATATGAGCCTTGTGGCACTCCCTTGGTGAGCTCCCTAGAGCTCCCTAGAGTTGCATTTGCACGGGATAGCAGTAAACATGCCTGAGGTGCCAGCAGAGGCCAAGCCACACGGAGACATTCTCATTAAGTGTTGTTTCCCCTGGGAGCAGAGTAATTTTACGCTCAACTCCAAACCTACAAAAGGTTGTACTTTTTAAAAATTATTAATAAATACTACCCTAAACAGTAATGTTTGTGGGGTAAAATTGGAACGTCACTATGTTCATCTCAGTATTTCACCCTATTAGCATTATGTCGGGGGTTTAAGCCGATGTAAGTATATATTTTTTTCTAAAATACTTTGATAGTCACACACAACGTAAAGGAGTGTTTGTATTATTTTGTTTGCACTACATTTTCTGTCAGTATATTTGCCGTCAATTGCACCATGCTGTCAGCATGAGAACATACGTGCAGGCAATTGCCCCACGCTGCTAGCATGACAACATATGTGCAGGCAATTTCCCCCCCTCCCCGTCCCATCTTGATGCTCCATGTGCAGTTGGTTACACTCTGTGCCATCCTGACAATGCACGTGCAGTTGATTCCATCCTGACAATGCACATACAGCCAGTTTCACTCCAAGCCATTCTGACAATGCACGTGCAGTTGATTCCATCCTGACAATGCACATGCAGCCAGTTTCACTCTAACCCATTCTGACAATGCATGTGTAGTTGATTCCATCCTGACAATGTTCGTGCAGTCAGTTGCACCCCCGGTGCCAAACTAACAATGCACGTGCAGTCAGTTTCACTCTGTGCCATACTGACAAGGCACGTGCGGGTGGTTCCACCCTGTGCCATCCTGACAATCCACGTGCCATCTGTTCCATCCAAGTGCTATACTAACTATGCGCATGCAGTTGGTTTCTTCCGCCCTATGCCATCCTGACAATTGAGGTGCAGCTGGTTCAATCCCAGGGCTATGATTACAATGCACATGCAGTTAGTTGCACACAATGCCATATTAACAGTGCATGCACAGTCAGTTGCACTCTGTGCCATACTGACAATGCATGTGCAGTTGGTTCCACCTTTGCCATTCCGACAATGCACATGCAGTCCCTTTCACTCTGTGCCATACTGACAATGCACGTGCAGTTGGTTCCACCCCGTGCCATTCCGACAACTTGCGCGCAGTCTGACAGTGCACCACATCCAACCAATAGAGTTGGAAAAGAGCAAGCCAGTCTTATTTTTACACTTTCGACATTGCCCCTGTATTCTACGAAAGACCCAATATTCAGTTTGTGTACAAGAATTTGAATGGTTGACTAGGCCTAATGGCTCAGTGAGTTGAACGACTGCCGAAAACAAACGCATTGATGTGGAAATCATGAATTCGAATACCGGCAAGACTCGCCCCGCCTTCCCCCACAGCAATGCCAAGAGCTTTCCCAGCGCGCGCCACTCTCTCTCTGTTGCCACACCCATTAGTAGGCAGTCCACCCCCCTCCCCATTGCTCACTGGTTGTTTTTTACTTCCTTAATTGTAGTTGCTGGACTTCCGTTATCCTTGACGCTGGCTTTGTTCTCCCAACCATTAACTCTGTGACCATTCGTTGGACTCGCAATACTTCACACCGTAAACAGCATCACTCAGCACCACTCAACAACACAGCATCACTCAATGCCACAGCATCACTCAATGCCACAGATTCACTCAGCACCACTGAGTGCCACAGCACCCCTCAACGCCACAACACCACTCAACGCCACAGCATCACTCAATGCCACAGCATCACTCAATGCCACAGCATCACTCAATGCCACAGCATCACTCAACACCACAGCACCACTCAATGCCACAGCACCACTCAACGCCACAGCACCACTCAACGCCACATTATCACTCAGCACCACTCAACGCCACAGCACCATTCAACACCACAGCACCACTCAACGCCACAGCACCACTCAACGCCACAGCACCACTCAGCACCACTCAACGCCACAGCACCACTGAATGCCACAGCATTACTCAGCACCACTGAATGCAACAGCATCAATCAATGCCACAGCATCACTCAGCGCCAGAGAATCACTCAGCACCACTGAATGCCACATCACCCCTCAATGCCACAGCACCAATCTATGCCACAGCACCACTCTATGCCACAGCACCACTCTATGCCACAGCACCACTCTATGCCACAGCACCACTCAGTGCACAGCACCACTCAGCGCACAGCATCACTTTATGCCACAGGATCACTCTATGGCACAGCATCACTCAACGCCACAGCATCACTCAATGCCACAGCATCACTCAACGCCACAGCATCACTCAATGCCACAGATTCACTCAGTGCCACAGATTCACTCAGCACCACTAAATGCCACAGCACCCCTCAATGCCACAACACCACTCAATACCACAGCATCACTCAATGCCATAGGATCACTCAATGCCACAGAACCACTCAACGCCACTGAATGCCACAGCACCCCTCAACGCACCAGCACCCCTCAATGCCACAGCACCACTCTATGCCACAGCACCACTCTTTGCCACAGCACCACTCAGTGCACAGCATCACTCAGCGCACAGCATCACTCAATCCCACAGCATCCCTCAATGCCAGAGCATCCCTCAACGCCACAGCATCCCTCAACGCCACAGCATCCCTCAATGCCACAGCATCCCTCAATGCCACAGCATCCCTCAACGCAACAGCATCCCTCAATGCCACAGCATCCCTCAATGCCACAGCATCCCTCAACACCACTGCATCCCTCAATGCCACAGCATCACTCAATGCCACAGCATCACTCAATGCCACAGCACCACTCAATGCCACAGCACCACTCAAATCCACAGCATCACTCAGCACCACTGAAGGCCACAGTATCACTCAGCACCACTCAACGCCACAGCACCACTCAGCACCACTGAACGCCACAGCATCACTCTGTGCAACCATTCAACAACAACTGGTTCTAATATGTTCTCTCAATGTTTCAAGCTTTAGTACAAATGTCACAAAAATATGTTAATATTTCACTTCTGTTGTTGGATTTTTATCACAGAAAATGCACTGAACATAATCTTCCCAAAAGTTATTTACAAAAATTTAAGCTATTTCCATTATAAATTACAATAAGTTTTAATTAAGTATTAATTATTTAAAAAAATAAAAGCCATTGTTATTTGTAATATTAATACATCTAAGTCATGTAAATACAACACCTATTGCATTACAAATGCTATAGGTGTCACGGTTGCGAAAGTTAAAACTATTGGCATTGTAAATCACAAAGCTATTAATTTCGCTATTTTCAAAACCAAGACATAAATAAAATATTTGTCATTTACAATACCAATAGCTCAAACATTCCTAATGCGAGACCTATTGCATTGCAAATGCTTGTTTGGTTAAGCATGCCACTGTCAGGGATACTTTGTAAAAAAGGTTATTATTGGCAACCACATATTCCACAACAAGGAATTCCAACTGCTGATGACTGAATGTATGCTTTATGTACCTTCAGCATTTCTCCTTTTGAGGTTGTTCACCTCTCTTGTGCTCTACAGGGTTAATGAACGAGTGTGTGAAGGTCAAAATTTACAAGTGATTCCAAGTCACAAATTGCGATTCCTTATTCTGCTATTGCGAACCATAACAGATAGTTTTTTTCATCTCTGAAACTGTCATACATATTGATTTATGAATTTCAAATTCTGATTAAGTAGTTGTCACTAATTCCAATTCACAGAATAGTTTGTTCCTATATTTTGGCCTTGGTGACCCAACCGAATTACTGACAGAATATCGACGTAAAAAATATCGAAGTCAAAAATATCAGAGGCGGAATATTGATGTCAAGAATATCGAAGTCCTATCTACATCATGGTAAGTACAAACATATCGAAAAAAGCATATCGTTGTTAAAAATATCGTTTTTTAAAAAATGTTTAGAAATAATGTAAAATAAAAAAACATAATAACATATATTTAAAATAAACATAGTTAAAAATATGTTTAAAATTATAGGTAATACATATATTGTTAAAAAAATTAAACATACATATAAAATATAATATATATACTTACTTAGGGGTCGATTCCGATTCGGGAAAATGCGCTTCGAATAGTTGTATGGAGCGTATTTCCTGTACGAATCATACACCTTCAAGTTCCCCGTATGTATGATCAAGTACGATCCTAACCCAAAGCAGATCCCCGTACGAATCGTAAGAAACACCGTACAACACAAAAACACATACGATTTGTATCCGGTTCATGCAGTACGCTACGTCCGTACGTAAACAAGCAGCAGTTTCCGGCCCAGCAAGTACGATTCGTTTCTGCGACACTCCGTATGACCCTTGTGAGAAAGTGGCTCTATATATACTGGACTAGAATGAAGTACAGTGCGTATAGAGTCCACTAACCCAAGAGGTATAACAGAGGTAAAAGTCAGAACTGACCTTACTCTCCAAAGAGGTAGCTTGGCGAGCAGTAAGGCAGTACCAGAGGACAGTGTAAAGCATTTGTTGTACACACTCAGTCAGCAAAAGCTTTCATACACTCAAGAACTGAACTCCAGGCCAATTGTTTTTATATCCACAGATACAGTTGTTTTATTTTTAGAATCATCGGTAATAAGAATATACTTTTCTCGTTATGAGTACTCTCATGTAATTACCTGGCAAAGGAGCAATAAAGTTTGAGCACACAATTAATACAGTATTGACAATAAGCAACACAATCCTAAAACACACTATAGCATTGAGCTCAATGAGTTTTCCACATGTAAGTACAGTTGATTACTATACAGATTACTTTAGTAGTCCCAGGACCAGATACTAGATTCAGTCCTGGGGTCTAAGCTGAAACCAGATTAGCAAAAACGTTATAGTTACTGCCGTGAATTTTCATGAATATAAACCTGTTTTAAAAGTTCACACTTAGAAACTTTTCAATGTAAATCTGACAATGTTATTCAATGGGAGAAAATTCAGGTAATAGGTAAAGTACGATTGCGTTACTTTTGTTAATCCAGCACTGGTCTTCTGGGGCCAGCACTGGGGTCTTACCTTAAAACAGGTAGGTAATTGGGTTTCAGTATTTCGTATGATTTTTAAAGAATATTTCAAGTTTTCTAAAGTAGACAGAAGAAATTTCATAGAAAAGCAGACAATGGGTTCCTATGGAGAAAATACAGATTACTAGTAAACCCGGTACGGATAACTTTTACGGTTCAGTACTGGGCTGAAAGGTACAGTACTGACTTCTCCCCTGATCACAGGTGAGTATTTCGGAATTCGGAATTCGGCTGATTTTATATGAATATTTTCAGTTATCAAAATTTCACACACAAGAAATTTCATAAAAAAACAGTCAATGGTTTCCTATGGCAGAAATGTAGATTACTAGCAAACATGGTTGTGATTACTTTTGCGGTCCAGTACTGGGCTACAAGGTACAGTACTGGCTTCTCTCCTGATCACAGGTGAGTAATTCGAAATTCGTTATTCGGCTGATTTTAGATGAATATTTTAAAGTTTCAAAACTTCACACTTAGAAGATTTTTCGAGTCAAACCAGTCAATGTTATCCTATGTCAGGAAAGTGAGTCATCGGTTTTCAGGTGAGTCCACGATTGGTGAAGTTAAGGTTGTGGGCATAGACTCAGGGGTCCCCCAGGGTCAGGTAGGTACGGTTAGTACACCCTCAGCGGCACCGGGGAGTCTGGGTGCAGAGGTAGTTAGGCCCAATGTTATCCAATGAGAGGCAGGGGGCCTTCAGTTGGTGGCTGCTGGCTAGCAGGCCACGCGGCTGTGGGAGCTGGGCTCTTGGTCACTTGCTTAGGGCAAATGGGGAAGTAGAAAAGGGTACAGGTTGCACTGCCAGGGGCACACGGGCGGCTGGGTGCAGGGTGCTTTTGAGCCGTCAGGCGCTCAATGTTATTCAATACAGGATCTTGAAAAGTGAACAAAGGCTGCAGGCTCGGGGACGGTGGATCTTCAGGAACGACCAACACTGCGAGGGGTAAGTTGGGATCTTGGAGGATAGGTAGGCAGCCACGAGTTGGGCACAGGGGGCCGTGGGGCGCCGGGTGCCGTGGTGTCTTTTGAGGTCAGGAAATCTTACCCCCTGCTGGTCGCGGTTGGAGGGGTCCTTTGTCCTGAGGCTGCAGGCGTCATCTGGGTCATCGAGGAGGGTCCTTGGGCACTGGATTCTGAGTCAGAATTGCCGGGGGGATGTCCTCAGGGTCTTGATTCACTCCAGCACAGGCCAGGCTTGGCGGGTGCAGAGTGTAGGGTTCGCGGTTCCGGGCAGATGCCAGGGCTTGTTATTTGCTTTGAGCAGTACCACTGCTTGTGGGAGACCCAGGTAGTCAGAGTCACAAGGCAGTCAGGTCCTCCGGGGTTTTTGAGGTTGCTGACCACTGGAGAGGCCGGGGTTTAGCAGGAGCAAGTTCGAGGGTCGACCAGCCGGTAGTGCTGGGGCCAAATCAGTTGGTGTCTTCCTCTTCTTAGCAGCTGCTAGGCAGGTCTTCTTGTTTCTTGTTCTTCCTTCTTGTTTCGGTATCTGGATCCGAGGAAGGAAGGTTCAGGGAGCCCCTAAATACTAAATTTAAGGGTGTTACAGGTAGGGCAAGGGCAGGGACCAATGTGTCCCTGTCCGGGGGCCACTCAGCCCAGACGTGGATTGTAGGTTAGGTTTCAGGGGGCATCTCTAAGATACCCTCTGTAGTGCATTTTACATTAAATCCCACACTGGTATCAGTGTGGGTTTAATATGCTGAGAAGTTTGATATCAAACTTGCCAGTGTTTAGTGTAGCCATTATGGTGCTGTGGAGTTCGTAATGACAACCTCCCAGCACCATATACTCTTAATGGCATCACTGTACTTACAGTTCCCAGGAATGGCCCTGGGTACTGTAGGGGCACTGGGCTCATGCACCCATGCCCACACCACTGACATAAGGCACCCAGCTAGAGGGGTGGCTGATGTATACCAGGGCAGTGGGGTTGTGGGCATGGCACACAGGGATGTGTGCCATGTTGACTCTTTGTTTAGTTCTGCACCTAGACACTCAGCCTGCAAAGGCAGTGTGTGGGTGTCAAGGTAAAGGGCCCCTAAGGGTGACACAATAAGTGCTGCAGCCCTTAGGGGTCTTCTCTGGTCACAATGCCCTGGGTACCTAGGGTACCATTTACAAGGGGCTGATATATGGACAGAGATGCCAATTGGGTTTAGGCGTTAGTATAGTTTTTAGGGAAGAAACTCAGGCCCTGGGTACCTGATTGGCAGGAACCCAGGGCACACCTAGGAAAAGTGTATCAGGTATCAGGCAAAAAGTGGGGGGGGACTGCAACAGGAACTCACTTTCTCACACAACCCCCCCCCCCCCCGCCCAAAGGCTAGGAGACTCAGCCAATGCTGGGAGAGTCTCTCTAGTTGGGGAAGTGGTTTGCAAGTTGCAGGGCCTATTCTGCCTTACATCTTTCTGTACAGGTCAGTCCCTTTGGGGAGTTGGCCTACTTTATCATTTTCAGGACCTAATTCCCAAAGCTCATTTCCCTGCTCTTTAGTGTCTTCATCCCATCTTTTTTATTTTGGGCCCAGAGGGGCCTACCTCTGTAAAGTCTAAGTTAGCCAGGGCAAGGCCCAGCTTACCCACAGAGGCTACCCACAGTTTGAGCAACCCCACCATGACCAATAGGGTCAGGGGGCCTAGCTTACTATTTGGCAGGGGGTTAGGCCACCATGCCATTTTGGCTGCCATAAAGGCTAACACCCAGCAGAGGCTGCTGACCCCTGTCAGTTCCCAGAACCACACCTTTAGCTCCTGAATGGCAAGTGAAGGGGCTATTTTACAGGCAACTTTGGGTCCTGTCTGTCTGCCTGTTGTTTTGGGGTGGGGGGTGACTACACTGGGTAGTGAGCACACTACCTCCACCCACTGTTCTGCCAGCTTAGGAGCCACCAACTCAGGCTTGGCAGTTACCTGACTAGTCAGGGCTTTGTGTTGGCTAGGGGGCCTTACTAAGGCCAGGTTCGGAGTTTTCCCTCACTGGGATGGAATCCCCCTGGTCCTCTAGAACTGTGGATAACAGTTGCCCACCTTTCCTATCCTGTTCCTTTTTTTCCTCTTTTGGGGCTCAGCTGCACTGACAGCAGGTGGCACCCCCTAGGTTTCTTGGTTGAGGCCTGGCATTGAGCTAGTGCCTCTCTTTGGCTCAGATCCACCTCTAAGTGGTCATTTCCCAGGAGACAATCAAGGGGGAGGTGTTTACTGACTATCACCTTTCTCCATCTAAGGGACCCAGCTACGACTAGGGGCACTACAGCCACAGGCCAAACAGTGACTCCCCCTGGGACAGCCCTTACTCTTCTTGTTTCTCCTGGGACATACAGGGGGACCAACCTGTCATGTACCACAGTGTGACTGGCACAAGTATCTCTCTGGGCAGTGCCTGGGACTTCATTCACCAGTAGTTGGTGGAAGTGTCTACTCCCCTCTGGGATCTCCAGCTCTCCCTCTTGCCCCATTCCCCAGTTGAAGGCTAGGAGTACTTCTTCTTCTGAGGACCTATCCTCCCACGCTACACTGGCAACCCCTGGGACTACACTAGTCACCCCTGGAGTTGTACTAGGGACCGTGGGGCATATTACCAAGCAATAGCGATAATTATCGCTATTGCTTGGTTAGAGACAAAAATTTACCGCTGAGCTGCGGTGATTTTTACCGCAAATTAACCTTGGTATTACCAAGGTTTATCGCAAATGCGATAAAAATCGCCGCAACGCATGAATATCGCTGAAAAGTCAGCGATATTCATGCATTACTGAGCTAATGCTCTTAGCCATGTTATCCACCTCCCATTGGATAACATGGCTAAGAACTGCTCAGGGCAGGTGTTAGCTTTTGGAGATATTCGCGCTTAGCGCGAATATCTCCAAAAGGTGGTAATAGGAGATAGCGATGTTAGCGACTGTTTTCAGTTGCTAACATCTTGGCACGCCCACTTTGCATGTCATTAGTGATAAATATCACTGACATGCAAAGTGGGGCCCAAGATGGTCGCTATCTCCTACTAGCTGTCGCTAACTGGTGTTAGCGACAGCTAGGTAATAGGGAGATAATTTTATCTCCGCTTTCTTGGCTTTTAAAGCCAAAAAAGCGGAGATAAACCCCCTTGATAATATGCCCCCTTGTTCTTAGGACAGCTAGGGTCCTTGGTGTGGTGTCCTGTCTTCTGACAATTGTGACACCATACTCTGTTGGGATCCCAATTCTGACCTTGGTATCCTGATTTGGCTTGTGAGGTGTCTTTGGGCCCACCCTCCTGGATAGGTTTTTGGGGGGCTACCTGGGACTCCTTACTTTTCTCCTTAAGTGGTTCACTATCTCTCTTCTGGGGAGGCTTTGTGACCCCTTCCTTTTGGTCACCCCCAGTGGATATCCTAGTTACCCTTGTTTTGGCCCAATGGCCTGCCTTCTTTCCCAATTCCTGGGGAGAAAGTGGACCCAGGCCTACTAGATACTGATGCAACTTTTCATCAATGCAGTTACTTAAGATGTTTTCCTTCATAAAGAGGTTGCAAATTCCATTAAAGTCATGCACATTGCTTCCAGTTAACCAGCCATCCAGTGTCTTTACTGAGTAGTCTACAAAGTCAATCTAGGATTGGTTCTGGGTCTTGTGAGCCCCCCTGAATATAATTCTGTACTCCTCAGTGGTGAGTCCAAATCCCCTAATCAGAGTGCTCTTCATGAGATCATAGGACCCTGCCTCTTGCCCAGAGAGGGTCAGAAGCCTGTCTCTGCAGTTACCAGAGAACAGTTCCCACAGGAGTGCCCCCCAGAGAGGTTTCTTTATTCTTCTTATTTCACAAGCCCTCTCAAAGGCTGTGAACCCCTTGGTGATGTCATCATCTTCCTCAAATTTAGGGACAATCCCTTTGGGGATTTTAGGGTCAGAAAGTTCTTCCCTATCCTCATTTTTATTATTGCTATCACCATTGATGTGTGCTAAACCCATCTCTTTCCTTTCTTTCTCTAGAGCCAGGATTCTGGACTCTAGATCCACTCTTTTGACCAGCTTTGCTAGAAAGCTGTCCTCTTCACTGGGGGTACTCCCAGTGAACTCTCTGGTACCTGGTCCACCTGTGTGGCCCCTAGGTTCCCATATGCTGATTCTGGAGTTCAAGGGTATGGGGGCCCTTTCCTCCCTAAATGTGATTGGGGGGAGGGAATTATCCTCCTCCTCAGACACCTCTCCCCCTTCTGTCTGGTCTTCACCATGTTCAGAGGGGTGGCCTTTAACATACTCAGCCAGGAGCTCCTGGAGCCCTAGTGTGGTTGGATGCAGGCCTAATGGTATATTTTTAAGTTTGCATAAGGACCTCAATTCCTTGAAATTCAAGTGTAAGTAAGGTGTGAGGTTGAGAACCTCAACCACCAGGTCCATGGTGTTATCTTCATCGATAGCTGGGTTCTGTTGAGGCATTCTAACCTGACAGTTCTAACCCTCTACCCTGACTATATCAATCAATCAAGAAATTTGTATAGCGCGCTACTCACCCAGAGGGTCTCAAGGCGCTTGGGGGAGGGGGTTCCGCTAGTGCTCGAACAGCCAGGTCTTGAGTTGCTTCCTGAAGGAGAGGTGGTCTTGAGTACGACAGAGGTGGATGGGGAGGGAGTTCCAAGTCTTGCCTGCCAGGTAGGAGAAGGATCTTCCTCCCATGGTTGCTCTTCAAATGCGTGGAACCGCGGCGAGGGCGTGGTTGGTCGATCGCAGTTGGCGGGTGGGAGTGTAGAAGGTCAGGCGGTTGTTGAGGTACCTGGGGCCCAGGTCGTGGAGGGCCTTGTGTGCGTGGGTGAGGAGACGGAACGTGATTCTCTTGCTGACAGGGAGCCAGTGCAGGTCTCTCAGGTGTCCGGAGATGTGGCTGTGTCGGGGGATGTCCAGGATGAGTCGCGCGGGGGCGTTCTGGTTGCGTTGGAGTCTTTTCTGCAGTTTGGTTGTGGTTCCGGTGTAGAGGGTGTTTCCGTAGTCCAGTCGGCTGCTGACGAGTGCTTGGGTGACCTCTTCCTGGTTTTGGTGGGGATCCATCGGAAAATCTTTCGGAGCATGCATAGGATGTTGAAACACGATGATGAGAGGGCGTTGACTTGTCTGCTCATTGAGAGGGAGGAGTCCAGGATGAAGCCCAGGTTGCATGCATGGTCCGTTGGTTTGGGTGCGCTGCCTAGGGCCAGGGGCCACCAGGAGTCATCCCAGGCAGAGGGTGATGATCCAAGGATGAGGACTTCCGTCTTGTCTGAGTTCAGTTTCAGGCGGCTGTTCTTCATCCACTCGGCTACTTCTTTCATCCCTTCGTGTAGGTTGGTTCTGGCGGTGGCAGGGTCGTTGGTGAGGGAGAGGATCAGCTGGGTGTCGTCGGTGTAGGAGATGATGTTGAGGTTGTGTTGGCGTGCGATGGCTGCGAGGGGGCTCATGTAGACGTTTAAGAGGGTGGGGCTGAGTGATGATCCTTGTGGTACGCCGCAGATGACTTCGGTGGCCTCGGATCTGAACGGGGGGAGGCGGACTCTCTGGGTTCTTCTGGCGAGGAACGAGATGATCCACTTCAGTGCCTTCTCTTGGATACCGACGTTGCTGAGGCGTTGTACTAGGGTGCGGTGGCAGACAGTACCGAACGCTGCGGAGAGGTCCAGGAGGATGAGGGGCGCTGTTTCCCCGTTGTCGAGCAGGGTTCGGATGTCGTCGGTGGCTGCGATGAGGGTGGTCTCGGTGCTCTGGTTGGCTCGGAAGCCGGACTGTGAGTGGTCGAGGGATCCGTTCGTCTCGAGGAAGGCGGCAAGCTGACTGTTGACGGTCTTCTCGATGACTTTGGCGGAGAACGGGAGGAGCGAGATGGGGCGGTAGTTCTTGAGGTCGGTGGGGTCTGCTGAAGGTTTCTTCAAGAGGGCGCTGAGTTCGGCATGCTTCCAGCTTTCCGGGAAGGTGGCGGTGTTGAAGGAGCTGTTAAAGATGTCCCGGAGTTGGGGCGCGATGACGGAGTCAGCCTTGTTGAAGATGTGGTGGGGGCATGGGTCGGTTGGTGATCCGGAGTGGATGGTGTTCATCGTGTGGCTGGTGTCTTCGGTGTTGACAGGGATCCAGGAGCGGAGGGTGGTGGTGGGGGCGTTGGTTCTGTGGTTGGGTGCGTGGTCTGTTCGCCGAAGCTGTTGTGTATGTCGGCGATCTTGCTGTGGAAGAACGAGGCGAGTGAGTTGCAGAGGTCTTGTGAGGGAGTGATGCCGTTGATACCGGCGCTGGGGTTGGAGAGCTCTTTGACGATGCTGAAGAGTTCCTTGCTGTTGTGTGCGTTGTTGTCTAGTCGATCCTTGAATGCTGACTTCTTGGTGGTGTGGATCAGCTGGTGGTGTTTGCGGGTGGCGTGCTTGAGGGCGTTCATGTTGTCTGTGGTCGGATTTTTTCACCAGGCTTTCTCGAGGGTACGGCAGTTCTTCTTGGAGTTCTTGAGGTCGTCGTTGAACCAGGAGGCTTTCTTGCTTCCTGGCCTGTTGGGATGGTTTTTCAGGTGTGCGAGGTCGTCAGCGCAGTTGGTGATCCACTGTGGTGTGAGGTTGTTGGCTGCTTGGTTGGGGTCCGTTGATCTGGTGGGAGGGTTCTGGTTCAGTGAAGTGGTGAGCTGGTCGGTAGTGATCTTGTTCCAGCTCCTGCGGGGAACCAGTTGCGGGTGGTGGTGACTCGTGGTCTTTCTGAAGCTGAAGTGGACGCAGCTGTGGTCTGTCCAGTGTAGTCCGGTGGAGTGGCTGAAGGAGATGTACTTGCTGGAGGAGAAGATTGGGCCGAGCGTGTGTCCGGCGTAGTGGGTGGGGGTGTTCACCAGTTGCTTGAGTCCGAGGTTGGCTAGGTTGTCCAGCAGGGTGGTGGTGTTGTTGTCATTGTTGTTCTCCAGGTGGAAGTTGAGGTCCCCTAGGAGAATGTAGTCAGCGGAGGTGGGGGCGTGTGGGCTGATGAAGTCTGCGATGTCTTCGCTGAATTGTGTGTGGGGTCCTGGGGGTCAGTAGATGAGGGTGCATCTGAGTGTGGTCTTGGGGTCGGTGTGTCTGGAAGTGAAGGTGTTCGGCGGCTGTGAGGGTGTCGTCGGTGCTGGTTGTGATGCGGATGGTGTTCTTGTGGACGATGGCGATGCCTCCTCCTGTCTGGTTGACGCGGTCCCTTCGGGTGATCTTGCATCCGTCGGGGATGGCTATGGCGATGTCGGGCGCTGAGGAGGCGTTCATCCAGGTTACAGTGAGGAAGGTGACGTCCAGAGATGTGGTGTCGAGCAGGTTCCATAGTTCCACGGCGTGTCTGTGGACGGAGCGGGTGTTGAGCCGGATGCACTTCAGGTGGTTGTTGTTGGTGCTCGGCTTGGCGGGGGCGGGAGCAGTGCAGGTCCGGATGCAGGAGAACTTGCAGGATCGGCAGGTGATGGGTCCGTGGGTGCGTCCTGGGGCGGCTCAGTGCCAGCCGGGGAGTTCTTTATAGTACAGGTGGTCCTAGTGAGGTCCTGGTTCCCTGCGTGACATTCTCCTAAGATGTTTAGGGTTGCGTAGGTGGTACTTACCTGTTACCAGTAGCTACTGGTTGTGATTTATATTTGCTAATTTGTGCTACAGTGATTTTATATCCTACATTCTATTTTCTACTAAGTGCTGATTCTGACAGGCGCCCACGTGGCCCTGTCCTGTAAATAATCCCTTGTGAATATTGCCCGTGCCAGTTGGCACAATTTACATGTGTGACTTCTATCTGATGTGTTTTTACAATACAGAAGTCATGTTTATATAACCTTGTATGGAGTTCCTTTTGTGGTGTGCCTAGGATGTTGTTGCTGGTTTGTGCTGGCGCAAATGCTTTACACATTGCCTCCGGGATAAGCCTGTCAGCTCGTGCCAAGCTACCAAGGGGGTGAGCAGGGGTTATCTTGGCGTGTGACTCCCTTGCCCTGACTAGAATGGTGGTTTCTGCCTAGCTTTGGCGTCAGCCTTAGCCAACCAGAAATAGCCAGTTCTAACTTTTATTTTTCTAAAATTCTAATAGGGCTTAAGCAAGGCCCTACAAGACTTTTAGTATTTTGGAAAAAACAATTTCAGAATTCTTAAAGGCAACTTATGCGTTTTGTCGTGTGATCAGATGGTAACCAAGTAGTCCAACAAATGCAAGTTTGTATCCCACCACTGATCCACCAATGTGAGAAAGTGGCTCTATATATACTGGACTAGAATGAAGTACAGTGTGTCCACCAACCCCAGAGGTGTAACAGAGGTAAAAGTCAGAACTGACCTTACTCTCCAAAGTGGTAGCTTGGTCGAGCAATAAGGCAGTACTAGAGGACAGTGTAAAGCATTTGTTGTACACACTCAGTCAGCAAAAGGTTTCATACACTCAAGGACTGAACTCCAAGCCAATTGTTTTTATATCCACAGATATAGTTGTTTTATTTTTAGAATTATCAGTTATAAGAATATACTTTTCTCGTTAATAGTACTCTCATGTAATTACCTTGCAAAGGAGCAATAAAGTTTGTGCACACAATTAATACAGTATTGACAATAAGCAACACAATCCTAAAACAACCTATAGCATTGAGCTCAATGAGTTTTCCACATGTAAGTGCAGTTGATTACTATACAGATTACTTTAGTAGTCCCAGGACCAGATCCTAGATTCAGTCCTGGGGTCTAAGCTGAAACCAGATTAGCAAAAACGTTTTAGGTACTGCAGTAAATTTTCATGAATATAAAGCTGTTTTAAAAGTTCACACAGAAACTTTTCAATGTAAATCTGACAATGTTATTCAATGGGAGAAAATTCAGGTTGCAGGTAAAGTACGATTGCATTAATTTTGTAATCCAGCACTGGTCTCCTGGGGTCCAGAACTGGGGTCTTACCTTAAAACCAGTAGGTAATTGTGTTTCAGTATTTCGTATGATTTTTAAAGAATATTTCAAGTTTTCAAAAGTAGTCAGATGAAATTTCATAGAAAAGCAGACAATGGGTTCCTATGGAGAAAATACAGATTACTAGTAAACCCGGCACGTATTACTTTTACGGTTCAGTACTGGGCTGAAAGGTACAGTACTGACTTTTCCCCTGATCACAGGTGAGTATTTCGGAATTCGGAATTTGGCTGATTTTATATGAATATTTTCCGTTTTCAAAACTTCACACACAAGAAATTTCATAGAAAAACAGTCAATGGTTTCCTATGGCAGAAATTTAGATTACTAGCAAACACGGTTGTGATTACTTTTGCGGTCCAGTACTGAGCTACAAGGTACAGTACTGGCTTCTCTCCTGATCACAGGTGAGCAATTCGAAATTCTTTTTTTATTTCTGATTTTAGATGAATATTTTAAAGTTTCAAACAAAAGATTTTTCGAGTCAAACCAGTCAATGTTATCCTATGGCATGAAAGTGAGTCATCGGTTTTCAGGTGAGTACTCGACTGGGGAAGTTAAGGTTGTGGGCATAGACTCAGTGGTCCCCCAGGGTCGGGTAGGTACAGTTATTACACCCTCAGCGGCACAGGGGAGGCCGGATGCAGAGGTAGTTAGGCCCAATGTTATCCAATGAGAGGCACGGGGCCTTCGGTTGGTGACTGCTGGCTAGCAGGCCACACGGCTGTGGGAGCTGGGCTCTTGGTCACTTGCTCAGGGCAAATGGGGAAGCAGAATAGGGTACAGGGGCACTCGGGCGGCTGGGTGAAGGATGCTTTTGAGCCGTCAGGCGCTCAATGTTATCCAATGAGGATCTTGAAAAGGGAACAAAGGCTACAGGCTCGGGACGGTGGATCTTCAGGAGCGACCAACACTGCGAGGGGTAAGTTGGGATCTTGGAGGATAGGTAGGCACCCAGGAGTTGGGCACAGGGGGCCGTGGGGCGTCGGGTGCAGGGGTGTCTTTTGAGGTTGGGAAATCTTACCCCCTGCTGGTCGCGGTCGGAGGGGTCCTTTGTCCTGAGGCTGCAGGCGTCGTCTGGGTTGTCGAGGACGGTCCTTGGGTACTGCATTCCGAGTCAGAATATCCCGGGGGGATGTCCTCAGGGTCTTGGTTCACTCCAGCACAGGCCAGGCTTGGCGGGTGCAGAGTGTGCAGGGTTTGCGGTTCCGAGCTGATGCCAGGGCTTGTTACTTGCTTTGAGCAGTACCACTGCTCATGGGAGACCCAGGTAGTCAGAGTCACAAGGCAGTCAGGTCCTCCGGGCTTTTTGAGGTTGCTGACCACTGGAGACGCTGGGGTTTAGCAGGGGCAGGTTCGAGGGTCGAAAGGCCGGTAGAGCTGGGGCCAAATCAGTTGGTGTCTTCCTCTTCTTAGCAGCTGCACGGCAGGTCTTCTTGTTTCTTGTTCTTTCTTCTTGTTTCGGTATCTGGATCCGAGGAAGGAAGGTTCAGGGAGCCCCTAAATACTTAATTTAGGGGTGTTACAGGTAGGGCAAGGGCAGGGACCAATGGGTCCCTGTCCTGGGGTGAGTACACCCCCTAGCCTGTTCCTCTTCTGTGGGAGGGGGGCAGGAGCCTAGCTGTGATTGGGCATGGCTCCCCATCTACAAGATGGCCAGAGCCCCGGGTCGTGCTTCACCTCGCCTCCTCCACCTGAGGGGTGGAGTTGGAAAAGGTTGGCACCCCCCCTTCCTGACGTAGTTTTTCCCGCCAGAGTGGGGGTAGAACGGGAGGGAGCCAGTTGCTGGGTACAGCAAATCGTCTGGAGAAGCTCTCAGAGGTGGCATGCCTTTGAAGCTTCCCCCTATCCATCCTGGGGGAGGAGACACAGCACCTCGCCCAGGATGTGCATTGTTGCAGGCCCAGGAGAGTGGGAGGCTCTCCACCCAGGGGTCCAGCAACATGTCTGCTGTGTGGCAGCCTCTGCAGCCACTCAGCCCAGACGTGGATTGTAGGTTCGGTTTCAGGGGGCATCTCTAAGATGCCCTCTGTAGTGCATTTTACATTAAATCCCACACTGGCATCAGTGTGGGTTTAATGTGTTGAGAAGTTTGATATCAAACTTGTCAGTGTTTAGTGTAGCCATTATGGTGCTGTGGAGTTCGTAATGACAACCTCCCAGCACCATATACTCTTAATGGCATCACTGTACTTACAGTGCCCAGGAATGGCCCTGGGTACTGTAGGGGCACAGGGCTCATTCACCCGTGCCAACACCACTGGCATAAGGCACCCAGGTAGAGGGGTGGCTGATGTATGCCAGGGCAGTGGGGTTGTGGGCATGGCACACAGGGATGTGTGCCATGTCGACTCTTTGTTTAGTTCTGCACCTAGAGACTCAGCCTGCAAAGGCAGTGTGTGGGTGTCAAGGTACAGGGCCCCTTAGGGTGGCACAATACGTGCTGCAGCCCTTAGGGGTCTTCTCTGGTCACAATGCCCAGGGTACCTATGGTACCATTTACTAGGGGCGGATATGTGGCCAGAGATGCCAATTGGGTTTAGGCTTTAGTATAGTTTTTAGGGAAGAAACACAGGCCCTGGGTCCCTGATTGGCAGGGACAGAGGGCACGCCTATTTTTTATTTTTTTATTTATTTAAACTTATAATGCGCACAGCTACCCGCAGTGGGTTTCCCGGCGCTCAGGGACAGACTAAAGAAGAAGAGCTAACATGCTGATTTTACTGGTAAGTAGCTTCCAATCACTGCTGAAAAAGCCAAGTTTTGAGTCCCTTGCGGAAACGAAAAAGATTGGTTTCCGTCTTCAGGGTCACTGGAAGAGCATTCCATAATTTAGGACCCAGATGGGCAAAGGAGCGGCCTCCCATTTTCGCTAGCCTAAATCTGGGAACGGAAAAATCACCATTCCCTGAGGAGCGCAAAGTACGACTTGGCTTCTAGGCCTGAACTAGGCCCTGAAGATATTTTGGGGCTGAGCCTTGTTTGATTTTAAAAATGTGACAAAGGGCTTTGAATTTAATTCGGCTCAGGATTTTGAGCCAGTGAAGGTCACAAAGTGCAAGAGAGGTTGATGTTCTCCTAGGGACATTGCGGAGGAGCCGGGCAGCCGCATTCTGAACAACCTGAAGTTTCTTTATAGTTGTCAGATCGGCTCCAAGATAGAGTCCATTACCATAATCCAGGCGTGAAACAACCAGCACCTGGACTACGGTTCTTTGTGTGGAAGAGGGCAACATCCACAACATTTTTTGAAGCCATCTCAAGGTGGCAAAACAAATAGAGGCCACCTTCACGGCCTGCTGTCTCATTGTGAGTTTCTCATCAATGAGGAACCCGAGATTGCGTACTACAGTGGCAGGCTGAGGGGTGGATCCCATATCCTTGGGCCAATGGTGGGGGCCCCAGAGATCCTTACCCTTGCCCAGTATCACAACCTCGGTCTTGTCACCGTTTAATTTCAAGAAATTGCTCTTTATCCAATCGGAGACTCAGGTCAGACCTACTTTCAAAGCAGAGGTTTCATTGCACTCCTTGTTAGAAAGAGAGAAGATAATTTGTGTGTCGTCGGCGTGAGAGTATAAAGTGATACCGGCTTCCTCCACAATAGTGGCCAGGGGTCTCACATAAATGTTAAATAGTAAAGGACTAAGTATAGACCCCTGGGGAATGCCGTACGCCGATGGACAAATTTTAGAGGAGGCAGAGGCAGAGAAGACCTGAAAAGTACGGCCACTTAAAAAGGAGGCTATCCAGGCTAGAGCAGCGCCCTCCACTCCCAGGGACCGAAGAGTCGCAAGAAGGATGGAATAAGACACAATGTCGAACGCCGCGCTCAAATCAAGAAGAATGAGGGCGGATGTTTCTCCGCGATCGACACTGTGACGCAGACTCTCGGTAACTCCTAGAAGTGTGGTTTCGGTGGAATGATGTGCTCTAAAGCCTGACTGAGACGGATGTAAAAATCCTGAGCTCTCAACAAGATGGGTTAATTGTCTATTAATATGTCTTTCCAGGATCTTTGAAAGAACGGGAAGCAATGAGATTGGTCTGAAGTTAGATAAGTTAGCTAGGAAAAGTGCATCAGGTATCAGGCAAAAAGTGGGGGGGGGGGTACTGCAACAGGAACTCACTTTCTCACACAAGACCCCCCCAGCCCAAAGGCTAGGAGACTCAGCCAATGCTGGGAGAGTCTCTCTAGTCTTCCAGGTGAGGAAGAGTTGGGGAAGTGGTTTGCAAGATGCAGGGGCTATTCTGCCTCACATCTTTCTGTCCAGGTCAGTCCCTTTGGAGAGTTGGCCTACTTTATCATTTTCAGGACCTACAGCCTGATTCATCAAAGGGCCGTTTTGCGAGTCAGTAATAGCGATTCATAAGGAATCGCTATTAAGGACTTGCAAAACGGTATTCATGTAGGAATCGCCAAATAGATTGCGATTCCTACATATTCCTTATTTGAGATTAGCAAATTGCTAATCGCAAATAAGGAATAACTCGCCATTCATTCCTATGGGCCAAAAGGCCCTTAGGAATGAATGGGGAATATTCCTTATTTGCGATTAGCAATTAGCTAATCGCAAATAAGATAGCGATTTAAAGGGTGCCAGGGGTGTCCAAAGGACACCCTGTAGCACCCCTTAAATGCAAATTTAAACAGGTGTTGCACACACACATTTCCAAAGGACATGTGTGTGTGCAACATGCAACTTAGAAAAATGCTTTTAAAAGCATTTTTCTAAGTTTTCGCTATTTACCACGAGGTTTGACCTCGCGGTAAATAGCGGCCCGAAATTGCGAATTCGCAATTTTTAAATGGATGATGAATTGCATTTAAGGAATCTCAAATAGAGATTCCTTAAATGTAATTCCTCGCTAAATTGCGAAATCGCTATTACCGATTTTTGCATTTGGGATGATGAATCCCAAATGCAAAAATAGCGCTCGCAAAGGGCCAGATTCTCAGAATCTGGCCCTTTGCGAGCCAATTTCGGCTTGATGAATCAGGCTGCTAATTCCCAAAGCTCCTTTCCCTGCTCTTTAGTGTCTTCATCCCATCTATTTATTTTGGGCCCAGAGGGGTCTACCTCTGTAAAGTCTAAGTTAGCCAGTGCAAGGCCCAGCTTACTCACAGAGTCTACCCACAGTTTGAGCAACCCCACCATGACCAATAGGGTCAGGGGGCCTAGCTTGCTATTTGGCAGGGGTTACGCCACCATGCCATGGATAGGGCTGCCATAAAGGCTAACACCCAGCAGAGGCTGCTGACTGCTGTCACTGCCCAGAACCACACCTTTAGCTCCTGAATGGCAAGTGAAGGTGCTATTTTAAAGGTCACTTTGGGTCCTGTCTATGCGTGGGCGAAAAATCTGTTTTGTTCGCAAATTTGCGGATTTTTGGCAATTTCACGGTCCACGAATCCCGCAAATTTGCCCCAAAATCCGTAAATTCGCAAGCTGGCGGATTTTTTTGCTTGGTCGCACTTGAAAAATACAATATCGCGCACGGCGTTGACTTACAGCGATTCTGTGTTCGCTGAGTTTGTTTTCTCCCGGTTTGCGTGTGCTGCGCCATTTTGGATCTTGCGGCGTGACCGCGCGAGAGTTTTTTGACCGCGATTACGTCATCGCGGCCCGCCATCTTGCACAGCGAGAGTTTGACAACATGAGTACATCTTAAGGGCCCGCGATCACGCATCGCGGGAGTAAACAATGCCGAACACGTAGATGTGGCGCGCAGCTGCATTCCGGCGGGAGATTTGAACAGCTCGCTTTCCCGAAATTGCAAAAATTGCAATTCTGCACAAGAAATCCACCGCAGGCAGCATAAACCTTCTGAAAATGATGATTTTGATCAGAATAACTCCTCAGATTGACCTTTGGCTGCACTTTTTGGTGCAAGGAGTCCATTTTTTTGGGGGGGGGGGGGGTGGGAGAAGGAAGTGCCCCAGAGTCTCCAACTACCTGTTCCTGTCCAGCAGGCTCCTCCCAGTGCTTTGTCCATGGCCTGGTCTCTTTTGATTTGGATCTGGAGCTGGAAGGATTACTTTTTGTGGCTGCTGCTGGATATTTGTATTTGAGGACTTTTTGGACTTTGGAGTTTGGATCACTTTTGGACTTGAAATTTTACAAGTAAGTTGGTGTTGTTTGTATGGGGCATTGCAGTTGCTGCAACTACAGTTTTGAAACTTTTTTCACAACTTTAAAAAATATATATTGTGGGTAGCCACAGTATACAGTAGGCCCAGGGTTAGTCATGGGTTTATGATAGAACTGTTCCTGTGATGTTTTTAAAACTTAATTCTCATTTATGTCATGGAATTTTAGCTGTTGTTTTTATTTTTTTTTATTTTGGGGTGCCTGTAAAGCCTCACTAGCCAGTAGGCCAGGGGTAGTGAGTGGTGCATGGACCAAGTCTTTCTGTGGGGTGTCTTGAATTTAGACATCATTGAGGGCATGGATGGCATTGGATTGAGGTGATTTTTATGTGTTTTTCGACTTTTTGGGGTGTTGTTGGGGCCTGGCCATGTGGGTGGGGGCCATTTTGAGGCCTGGTCCAGGCAGGGCCTGGCCATGTGGTGGGGTCAAGGCTCAAGGGGCCATTTTGGAGCAAGGCAGTGTGCTCAGGCCTGCACCCAGTTTGCCTTGCTTTCATCAATTATGCCCAGGGGTACTCAGTGGTGCATGGGCCTAGTCTTTCTCTGGGGTGTCTTGA
Source organism: Lissotriton vulgaris (assembly GCF_964263255.1). Taxonomy (NCBI): domain Eukaryota; kingdom Metazoa; phylum Chordata; class Amphibia; order Caudata; family Salamandridae; genus Lissotriton; species Lissotriton vulgaris. The sequence goes on from NC_141694.1 coordinate 874,499,480, forward strand.
ATTTAAACATCATTGAGGGCATGGATGGCATGGGATTGTGGTGATTTTTGAGTGTTTTTTTTACTTTTTGGGGGTGCTTTTGGGTCCTGGCCATGTGGGTGGGGGCCATCTTGAGGCCTGGTACAGGCAGGGCCTTGCCATGTGGCTGGGGGTCAAGGGCCCATTTTGAAGCCAGGCAGTGTGCTCAGGCCTGCACCCAGTTTGCCTTGCTTTCTTCCATTAGGCCCAGGGGTACTCAGTGGTGCATGTACCAAGTCTTTCTGTGGGGTGTCTTGAATTGAAACATAATTGAGGGCATGGATGGCATGGGATTGTGGTGATTTTTGAGTGTTTTCGACTTTTTGGGGGTGTTGTTGGGGCCTGGCCATGTGGGTGGGGGCCATCTTGAGGCCTGGTACAGGCAGGGCCTGGCCATGTGGTGGGGGTCAGGGGGCCCTTTTGAAGGCAGGCAGTGTGCTCAGGCCTGCACCCACTTTACCTTGCTTTCAACCAATATGCCCAAGGGCTACTCAGTGGTGCATGGGCCTAGTCTTTCTCTGGGGTGTCTTGAATGTAAACATCATTGAGGGCATGGATGGCATGGGATTGTGGTGATTTTTGAGTGTTTTTCGACTTTTTGGGGGTGTTTTTGAAGCCTGGCCATGTGGCTGGGAGTCAAGGGCCCATTTTGAAGCCAGGCAGTGTGCTCAGGCCTGCACCCAGTTTGCCTTTCTTTCTTCCATTAGGCCCAGGGGTACTCAGTGGTGCATGGACAAAGTCTTTCTGTGGGGTGTCTTGAATGTAAACATCATTGAGGGCATGGATGGCATTGGATTGTGGTGATTTTTGTGTGTTTTGTGAGTTTTTGGGGTGTTGTCGGGGCCTGGCCATGTGGGTGGGGGCCATCTTGAGGCCTGGTACAGGCAGGGCCTGGCCATGTGGTGGGGCCAAGGGGCCAATTTGAAGGCAGGCAGTGTCCTCAGGCCTGCACCCACTTTGCCTTGCTTTCAACCATTATGCCCAAGGGCTACTCAGTTGTGCATGGGCCTAGTCTTTCTCTGGGGTGTCTTGAATTTAAACATCATGGATGACATGGGATTGTGGTGATTTTTGAGTGTTTTTCAACTTTTTGGGATGGTGTTGGGGCCTGGCCATGTGGGTGGGGGCCATCTTGAGGCCTGGTACAGGCAGGGCCTGGCCATGTGGTGGGGGTTAAGGGGCCATTTTGGAGGCAGGCAGTGTGCTCAGGCCTGCACCCACTTTGCCTTGCTTTCAACCATTATGCCCAGGGCTACTCAGTGGTGCATGGGCCTAGTCTTTCTCTGGGGTGTCTCGAATTTAAACATCATTGAGGGCATGGATGGCATGGGATTGTGGTGATTTTGAGTGTTTTTCAACTTTTTGGGATGGTGTTGGGGCCTGGCCATGTGGCTGGGGGCCATCTTGAGGCCTGGTACATGCAGGGCCTGGCCATGTGGTGGGGGTCAAGGGGCCATTTTGAAGGCAAGCAGTGTGCTCAGGCCTGCACCCACTTTGACTTGCTTTCAACCATTATGCCCAGGGCTACTCAGTGGTGCATGGGCCTAGTCTTTCTCTGGGGTGTCTTGAATTTAAACATCATTGAGGGCATGGATGGCATGGGATTGTGGTGATTTTGGAGTGTTTTTCGACTTTTTGGGGTGGTGTTGGGGCCTGGCCATGTGGGTGGGGGCCATCTTGAGGCCTGGTACAGGCAGGGCCTGGCCATGTGGTGTGGGTCAAGGGGCCATTTTGGAGGCAGGCAGTGTGCTCAGGCCTGCACCCACTTTGCCTTGCTTTCAACCATTATGCCCAGGGCTACTCAGTGGTGCATGGGCCTAGTCTTTCTCTGGGGTGTCTCGAATTTAAACATCATTGAGGGCATGGATGGCATGGGATTGTGGTGATTTTGAGTGTTTTTCAACTTTTTGGGATGGTGTTGGGGCCTGGCCATGTGGCTGGGGGCCATCTTGAGGCCTGGTACATGCAGGGCCTGGCCATGTGGTGGGGGTCAAGGGGCCATTTTGAAGGCAAGCAGTGTGCTCAGGCCTGCACCCACTTTGACGTGCTTTCAACCATTATGCCCAGGGATACTCAGTGGTGCATGGGCCTAGTCTTTCTCTCGGGTGTCTTGAATTTAAACATCATTGAGGGCATGGATGGCATGGGATTGTGGTGATATTTTAGTGTTTTTCGACTTTTTGGGGTGTATAACTGATGTTCCTCTGGCTTCCATTGCTATTAGGTGCACAAGAGAACCACCAGTGCCAGGAAGAAGTCCTGCAGCGGTGTGTGCAGCACAAGGTCACGTGACGTCATGTGTGGCCACAGACAAGACAACTCTGCAACTCGTGCAACTGCGGCCTGCTGTTCTGACATCTCAAGAAGATGGCCCCAAAGAAAGTTGGTCATAGCGCCTCAGCGAAAGAAGTCGCCAGTGCCACTTCCAGTAAGAAGGAGCAGCAGAAGCAAGTGTCACCACCTACCAAGGAGACTGGTGTGCCCACCCACACCTTTTTTGGGAGAAAAAAAAACTACGCCTGCAGCAGCAGCAGGGTCCGCCGGGGACCAAGCTGGAAGCAGCACCTCCGCTACTTTGGGCTCAGTGCCACCACGCCAAGCTTTTTTTATTTTGGGGTGCCTGTAAAGCCTCACTAGCCAGTAGGCCAGGGGTAGTGAGTGGTGCATGGACCAAGTCTTTCTGTGGGGTGTCTTAAATTTAGACATCATTGAGGGCATGGATGGCATTGGATTGTGGTGATTTTTATGTGTTTTTTGACTTTTTGGGGTGTTGTTGGGGCCTGGCCATGTGGGTGGGGGCCATTTTGAGGCCTGGTCCAGGCAGGGCCTGGCCATGTGGTGGGGTTAAGGCTCAAGGGGCCATTTTGGAGCAAGGCAGTGTGCTCAGGCCTGCACCCAGTTTGCCTTGCTTTCATCAATTATGCCCAGGGGTACTCAGTGGTGCATGGACCAAGTATTTTTGTGAGGTCTCTTGAAATTAAACATCATTGAGGGAATAGATGGCATTGGATTGTGGTGATTTGTATGTGTTTTTCCACTTTTTGGGGTGTTGTTGGGGCCTAGCCATGTGGGTGGGGGCCATTTTGAGGCCTGGTCCAGGCAGGGCCTGGCCATGTGGTGGGGGTCAAGGGGCCATTTTGAAGGCAGGCAGTGTGCTCAAGCCTGCACCCACTTTGCCTTGCTTTCAACCATTATGCCCAAGGGCTACTCAGTGGTGCATGGGCCTAGTCTTTCTCTGGGGTGTCTTGAATTTAAACATCATTGAGGGCATGGATGGCATGGGATTGTGGTGATTTTTGAGTGTTTTTTTACTTTTTGGGGGTGCTTTTGGGTCCTGGCCATGTGGGTGGGGGCCATCTTGAGGCCTGGTACAGGCAGGGCCTTGCCATGTGGCTGGGGGTCAAGGGCCCATTTTGAAGCCAGGCAGTGTGCTCAGGCCTGCACCCAGTTTGCCTTGCTTTCTTCCATTAGGCTCAGGGGTACTCAGTGGTGCATGTACCAAGTCTTTCTGTAGGGTGTCTCGAATTTAAACATAATTGAGGGCATGGATGGCATGGGATTGTGGTGAATTTGTGAGTGTTTTCGACTTTTTGGGGGTGTTGTTGGGGCCTGGCCATGTGGGTGGGGGCCATCTTGAGGCCTGGTACAGGCAGGGCCTGGCCATGTGGTGGGGGTCAGGGGGCCCTTTTGAAGGCAGGCAGTGTGCTCAGGCCTGCACCCACTTTGCCTTGCTTTCAACCAATATGCCCAAGGGCTACTCAGTGGTGCATGGGCCTAGTCTTTCTCTGGGGTGTCTTGAATGTAAACATCATTGAGGGCATGGATGGCATGGGATTGTGGTGATTTTTGAGTGTTTTTCGACTTTTTGGGGTGTGTTTTTGGGGCCTGGCCATGTGGGTGGGGGTCATCTTGAGGCCTGGTACAGGCAGGGCCTGGCCATGTGGCTGGGAGTCAAGGGCCCATTTTGAAGCCAGGCAGTGTGCTCAGGCCTGCACCCAGTTTGCCTTGCTTTCTTCCATTAGGCCCAGGGGTACTCAGTGGTGCATGGACAAAGTCTTTCTGTGGGGTGTCTTGAATGTAAACATCATTGAGGGCATGGATGGCATTGGATTGTGGTGATTTTTGTGTGTTTTTTGAGTTTTTGGGGTGTTGACGGGGCCTGGCCATGTGGGTGGGGGCCATCTTGAGGCCTGGTACAGGCAGGGCCTGGCCATGTGGTGGGGTCAAGGGGCCAATTTGAAGGCAGGCAGTGTCCTCAGGCCTGCACCCACTTTGCCTTGCTTTCAACCATTATGCCCAAGGGCTACTCAGTTGTGCATGGGCCTAGTCTTTCTCTGGGGTGTCTTGAATTTAAACATCATGGATGACATGGGATTGTGGTGATTTTTGAGTGTTTTTCAACTTTTTGGGATGGTGTTGGGGCCTGGCCATGTGGGTGGGGGGCATCTTGAGGCCTGGTACAGGCAGGGCCTGGCCATGTGGTGGGGGTTAAGGGGCCATTTTGGAGGCAGGCAGTGTGCTCAGGCCTGCACCCACTTTGCCTTGCTTTCAACCATTATGCCCAGGGCTACTCAGTGGTGCATGGGCCTAGTCTTTCTCTGGGGTGTCTCGAATTTAAACATCATTGAGGGCATGGATGGCATGGGATTGTGGTGATTTTGAGTGTTTTTCAACTTTTTGGGATGGTGTTGGGGCCTGGCCATGTGGCTGGGGGCCATCTTGAGGCCTGGTACATGCAGGGCCTGGCCATGTGGTGGGGGTCAAGGGGCCATTTTGAAGGCAGGCAGTGTGCTCAGGCCTGCACCCACTTTGACTTGCTTTCAACCATTATGCCCAGGGCTACTCAGTGGTGCATGGGCCTAGTCTTTCTCTAGGGTGTCTTGAATTTAAACATCATTGAGGGCATGGATGGCATGGGATTGTGGTGATTTTGGAGTGTTTTTCGACTTTTTGGGGTGGTGTTGGGGCCTGGCCATGTGGGTGGGGCCATCTTGAGGCCTGGTACAATCAGGGCCTGGCCATGTGGTGTGGGTCAAGGGGCCATTTTTAAGCCAGGCAGTGTGCTCAGGCCTGCAGCCACTTTGCCTTGCTTTCAACCATTATGCTCAGGGCTACTAAGTGGTGCATGGGCCTAATCTTTCTCTGGGGTGTCTTGAATTTAAACATCATTGAGGGCATGGATGGCATGGGATTGTGGTGATTTCTGAGTGTTTTTTGACATTTTTGAGGTGGTGTTGGGGCCTGGCCATGTGGCTAGGGGCCATCTTGAGGCCTGGTACAGGCAGGGCCTGGTCATGTGGTGGGGGTCAAGGGGCCATTTTGAAGGCAGGCAGTGTGCTCAGGCCAGCACCCAGTTTGCCTTGCTTTCTTCCATTAGGCCCAGGGGTACTCAGTGGTGCATAGGAATAGTCTTTCTGTGGGGTGTCTTGAATTTAAACATCATTGAGGGCATGATGGCATGGGATTGTGGTGATTTTTGAGTGTTTTTCAACTTTGGGGGTGTTTTTGGGGCCTGGCCATGTGGGTGGAGGCCATCTTGAGACCTGGTACAGGCAGGGCCTGGCCATGTGGTGGGGGTCAAGGGGCCATTTTGAAGGCAGGCAGTGTGCTCAGGCATGCACCCACTTTGCCTTGCTTTCAACCATTATGCCCAGGGCTACTCAGTGGTGCATGGGCATAGTCTTTCTCTGGGGTGTCTTGAATTTAAACATCATTGAGGGCATGGATGGCATGGGATTGTGGTGATTTCTGAGTGTTTTGTGACTTTTTGGGGTGGTGTTGGAGCCTGGCCATGTGGGTGGGGGCCATATTGAGGCCTGGTACAGGCAGGGCCTCTCCATGTGGTGGGGGTCAAGGGGCCATTTTTAAGCCAGGCAGTGTGCTCAGGCCGGCACCCACTTTGCTTTGCTTTTAACCATTATGTCCAGGGCTACTCAGTGGTGCATGGGCCTAGTCTTTCTCTGGGGTGTCTTGAATTTAAACATCATTGAGGGCACGGATGGCATGGGATTGTGGTGATTTTTGAGTGTTTTTCGACTTTTTGGGGGTGTTGGGGCCTGGCCATGCTGGTGGGGGCCATCTTGAGGCCTGGTACAGGCAGGGCCTGGCCATGTGGTGGGGGTCAAGAGGCCATTTTGAAGGCAGGCAGTGTGCTCAGGCCTGCACCCACTTTTCCTTGCTTTCAACCATTATGCCCAGGGATACTCAGTGGTGCATGGGCCTAGTCTTTCTCTCGGGTGTCTTGAATTTAAACATCATTGAGGGCATGGGATTGTGGTGATTTTTTAGTGTTTTTCAACTTTTTGGGGTGTATAACTGATGTTCCTCTGGCTTCCATTGCTATTAGGTGCACAAGAGAACCACCAGTGCCAGGAAGAAGTCCTGCAGTGGTGTGTGCAGCACAAGGTCACGTGACGTCATGTGTGGCCACAGACAAGACAACTCTGCAACTCGTGCAACTACGGCCTGCTGTTCTGACATCTCAAGAAGATGGCCCCAAAGAAAGTTGGTCATAGCGCCTCAGCGAAAGAAGTCGCCAGTGCCACTTCCAGTAAGAAGGAGCAGCAGAAGCAAGTGTCACCACCTACCAAGGAGACTGGTGTGCCCACCCACACCTTTTTTGGGAGAAAAAAAAACTACGCCTGCAGCAGCAGCGGGGTCCGCCGGGGACCAAGCTGGAAGCAGCACCTCCGCTACTTTGGGCTCAGTGCCACCACGCCAAGCTAGATCCAAGACCATGAATGCTGCTGACGCAGCCACTTTACTTTCTCAGTCACCATCGACCAGTGATGTTGGCTAATCACAAGAAAATACCATCCAATCAACGCCGGGTGTAACTCAGCAGACGAGTGTTCAACAACCACAGCCACAACCACAGGTGCAAGTAGTACAAGCGCAAGTACATGGGCAAGGAGAGGCGCAAGTACAGCCGCAAGGAGAGGCGCAAGTAGAGGCGCAAGTACAGCCGCAAGGAGAGGCGCATGGACAGGTGCATGGAGAGGTACAACTAGAGGTTCATGGAGCCGCACAACTGCCTACAACGCTTGTTCCTCCAGAAGTAGGGACACATCAGGAAATTGCTATTAAAGCGGAGGTATCCGAGGAAGCCACTCCTCCTGATGATGATTATCCATTGTCTTCCAGATCCCCAGCAAGAAAAAGTTCAAGGAGGGATACTAGAAGTTCCTTTTCAAGCCCCCTTCCTTCTGATGATACTGATGTTGATTGGAACCCACCAATGCGGTCTGAGAGTGAGTCACCCCATAATGAGCCGACAAAGGTAGCTAAGCCTAAAAGGAAGGCTCCTGCAAAGCTTCCACTTATGGGTGATGACGACGAAGAAGAAGTGGTATCTTTTGCTGCTGATGAACAGTCTGACGATGACCCAGTCATCACAGTCGTCACTCCAGCCCCAGCAGGCATGCAGCAGATAGACATTTTAACCCTAGCCCGAATGGCTGCTGAGCGGGATATGGGCGGCGTGGCACTGGTCCCACCAGCGTTAACTACAACACCAACACGACCTACAGCTTCCATCTTTTTTAGTCAGAAGGGCCGGCATGGACCTCCATACAGCTCGACCTCAAGTAGTGGTGCTGTAAGTAAACAACAGAAACGAATTCAGCCACGCCCATCCTCCACTTCATCTGGCATTGAAAGTCAAAGTAGCACCTCCACCTTCAGCAGACATCACCAGTCCCTAGTTTGGGACTTCTTTACTGTTAGCGCAAAGGCGGAAAACATGGTCGTTTGTTCAATATGTAAAGCACGCGTTAGTCGGGGTAAGCTTGGTACCAACTATGGTACCGATGGCCAGAGAGGTCATCTCAAGCTACACCACACTATCGAGTGGGAAGCACACATAAGGAAGTACGAGGAAGGCAAAAGAAAAACAAATCCAAATGTATCCCTTGATATTGAATCTGATGATGACGAGAATCTGATTGTGCAGGAGGTAAGTGAAGAAGCGACAGACATTTTATCTGGTACACCCAGCACCCCTGGCAGCAGCACTGCAGTGGTATCTAAGCATGGGCGGAAAATCCGTTCCGCTCGCGGATTTTGCGGATTTTCGGTAAATTCGCAATCCGCGAGATTCGCGAATTTCCCGCAAAATCCGCGAGCGGAACGGATTGGGTCAAACGTTCAAGCTGACTTTTGTAACTCTTTTAGAATGGCGCCGGCAAGCTGCCAGAGCCATTCTAAAATAGTTACAAAAGTCAGCGTCAACAGGAAGCTCTAATAGATAAAGTAAAGCAGGTGCTGCTCAAATTCAGTTACACAATCATTAATCACCCCAAACTTGGGGTGATTAATGATTGTGTAACTTAATTTTACCTTCAACTCCAGCACCTGCTTTACTTTATCTATTAGTGCTTCCTGTTGAAGCTATTTGCAGCTATTTTAGAATGGCGCTGGCAGCTTGCCGGTGCCATTCTAAGTGGGGCTGAGGGCAGAAGGGCACTAAAGTGGGACAGAGGGCAGAAGGGGACAAAAAATGAGTGGGGCAGAGGGCAGAAGAGCACAGAAACGAGTGGTACAGAGGGCAGATGGGCATAAAAAACGAGAGGGGGGCAGTGATTAACCAGCATAAAACCCCACTGCGAAAACGCAAAGCGCCTCGCGAACACCCGCGAACACGCAAAGTGCCCCGCGAACACCCACGAACTCGCAAAAATAAAAAAATCTGCAAATTCGCGGGAATTCGCGAATTTTGCGGATTGCGAATTCGCAAATCCGCAAATTCACGGATTGCGAATTCGCAAAATTCGCCCATGCTTAGTGGTATCGCCCACACCCTCTACCCCTGCAACATCTATGAAGCACACTAAGAGTGTTGGAGAGACACCAATGCAAAAAACTACATCAATGGGCCTAACTGGTTTGAAGAGGTCATCACCATCATCATCATCACGTAAAATGATGCAGCCCACCATTAGTGGAATGTTCTGGTCGGAGGTGCCATTTGAACGCAACTACCCAACGGTACGTCTGTATAACGCGAAGCTGGCTAAAATGCTATTGCTGGACCTTCTCCCTTTTTCTTTCGTGGAAGGGGTGGGGTTTCTAGAATTAGTGGCAACAGTCTGCCTTAAATGGAAGGTTCCTAGCCGGTCCTATTTTGCCAGAGTTGCGGTTCCAGCACTACATCAAGATGTGCTGGAGGTGATTGGGGCAGCTTTGCAGAAGAGTGCTGTTCACACTACACACTTGACAACAGACATGAGGGCCAGTTGCCAAGCCCTTGATTACATGTGCATCACTGCACACTGGGTCTCTTTTGCAGGGTATTTTGCAAGGGTTAGAGACAAGTATAGTGCAGTTGCTGACCTGGACACAGTTTTTCAAGCTTCTCGGAAACATGCAACATTAGCCATGTTTGCCATGAAGAAAGTCATACTGCAAAAAACATTTTGGATGAGTTTAAAAGTAAGGTCTCTGAATGGCTGCAACCAAGAAATCGCATAGTTGGTTATGTTTTCACGGATAATGGAAGTAATATAGTTAGGGCCATTGAGGACGGTGACTATTTCAGATTGCCGTGTTTGGCGCACTGTATAAACCTGGTTGTTCAAGATTTCTTGAAAAATGAAAACCAGCTCAAGAAGTTACTGACCACCTGCAGAAGAATCTGCACACATTTCAGCCATTCTTTTAAGGCCCGGAAGGAGCTGAGGACCATTCAACATACACGTAAAGTGCCAGTCAAAGGACTCCTCCAGGAGGTGGCAACACGTTGGAACTCAACCTTTTACATGCTTGAGCGGCAGTGCATGGTAATCAATGACTATATCTTTATAGTAGGTTCTACTATTAATGACTTGAGGCTAGAGTCGGAGAAATGGCAGCTAGTTAAAAGCCTGACAGACATGCTTCGTCCTTTTGAGGTCTTCACGCGTGAAGTCAGCAGGGAGGACTGTTGTTTGAGCAAAGCTATCCCATTGTTGCGCATGCTAGAGCACCAACTGAAGGCGGTGTCTTCAACGTTGAGAGATGATGGTGGAAAGCAAGCAGCATATCTGTTGGCAGAGAACTTATTAAGCCGCCTAGTTGCCAATGAAAGGCTTCAAAAGATACATACAGAACAACATTACATTTGTGCCACTATTCTGGATCCACGGTACACAAGGGCAGTGGCCAGCAAAGCATTCATTCCTTTTGATGAGGCAGATGTTTCAAAGTACAAACATTGGATAGCTGTGTCAGCCAGACGGTTCGAAAAAGATCGGCAGAGAATTCAAGGAGCCTTCAGAAGTCCAACTGAATCAGCAGGTGATCCAGCGTCAAGTTCCACTTCTGAATCTGTGGCCGAAGGGAGTCACTTTCCCTCACAGCCGTTAACGACACCAGCAGCAACCCTATCATCATCCTCACCTGCACCAGGCCCAGCCATAATATTGTCGGAAGCGGATTGGCTAACTCATCAAGGGTTTGTTCGTTCCAGTGCTGAGAAGGCCACAGATGGTACGCAAAGTGGAGCAACCGTGGAGAACCTTGAGTTGATGGTGCAGGCCTATCTGGATGAGCTAACACAGGTCTTTGTTCATACAAACCCATTGCTAAATTGGTACAGGAAAATGGCTCTATGGCCACTGATCGCCAACCTGGCTCTAAATTATTTGTCTTGCCCACTCGCAAGCGTGTCTTCTGAACGTTTTTTTCAGTGCTGCTTGTGCCATTGTAACTTCAAAAAGGTGCCGGCTCTCGGCCAAAAATGTGGAGAGGTTAACACTGATCAAGATGAATCAGCACTTGATACCACCAGATTACAAAGTACATGAATGCACGCAGGAAGAAGAGGACACTGACTTAGGTGACGGAAAGTCTTCTCTGTTACCTGACCTACTCCTATCTCAAATCATGGAGTTGGAGGACGAGCTCTACTTCCCTGACACCGAGCCCTGAAAATGACTTCCTTTTTTTCGTCCTTATTCACTTTTATTCCTGTGTGTCTTTCTTTGTTTTGCAACTTTTACCACAACAAAACTATAATGACCTAATCCCAACAAGTCCATCAGCAGCACTGTCTTCATCTTATATTCCTTATTGATTTGAAGGTGCCTCAGTCTGCATTCCTGAGGTTCACAATTTCACAACTCAATCATGCTCCTTTATACTCCTCCTCCAGACTCCCCCTATCCATTTCCCTCAGCGTTTAGGCCCTGTTCTGTCCCTGTCCTCAGCTGCCCAGCAAGTAGTGGCCAGCTGCTACGTTTAGGTTTTGGTGCAGTGGCGTAACCTGGACTTTGATGTAAGTTCTGTGCTAAGGTCATTTTTGCGAATTCTCCTGTGCTGCACCTCTGAATGTGTTGCTGCAACATGTGTCTTGTTCTTACACCTCTGAATGTGTTGTTTATACATCATGTGTTCTCCTGTGCTGCACCTCTGAATGTGTTTTATGCATCATGTGCCTTGTTCTTACACCGCTGAATGTATGTTTATGCATCATGTATTTTCGTTCCCAGGCCTATACCCCTAAATGTACAGTCATATTTAGTTGGTTGTTTTCTCCTACTACAGGTGTTCCCTGTGAGGTCCTGGTTCCCTGCGTAATATTCTCCTAAGGATGGTTAGGGTTGCGTAGGTGGTACTTACATGTTACCAGTAGTTACTGGTTGTGTGCTAAAGTGATTTATACTCTATGTTCTAAGTGCTAATTCTAACAGTATTTCTAGTTATAAAAGTGCTGATTCCTGACAGTGGTACAGGTGGCCCTGTCTTGTACATATCCCCTGTAAATTCTGCCCGTGCCTGTTGGCACATTGTGAAGTGTGTGTTTTTATCTAAGGTGTTTTGGTGTAATACAAAGGCTATTTTTTTTTATACATAACCTTGTGTGGAGTTTCCTTTGTGGTGGGCCTTGGGTGTTGTTGCTGGGGGTGCATGCGCAAACACTTAACTCACATTGCCTCCGAGTTTAGCCTTACTGCTCGTGCTACGTTACCAAGGGGGTGAGCAGGGGTTATCTTGGCGCGCAACTCCCTTGTCCTGACGTGGAAGTGGTGGTCTCTGACTGACTTTGGCGCAAGCACTGGGCGGCCAGGGATCCCATTTCTAACATTGGCTCGTTCATAAGGATGTTGGCAATGTTTTAGGGGGGTTTAGTGTTCTTTGGTCCAGAATTGGCCGAATTTTGGCCTTTTTGGGTGTTTTGCGGGCGCGTGTGTTTGGGTGAAAACTAAGTGAAAACTAGTCGTAGACCTTCCTTTTTCTTCTTCTTCTTCTTCAAAGAGCGCAGTGGTTTGATTTTGTTCTGCCTTGCTGAGATTCGTGTGAATCGCTGGAACAAGTGACTGTCCAGGTGAGTTTCAAGAGGATCAAAGTAGTGGAAGTGCTGAAAACAGCAATGTTTTGTGAACAGCGCAATTTGCCATGTTTTGAATATACCAGTATTGCATGTTTTTGGGGGGCTTCTAGGTTTCTGTGGGTGGGCTTTGGGGTCTGGGAGCACTGCTGGCACAGTCTAATGTTGATTGCATTTGTTTTTCAGGAAATCCATGGTGGAAAAGGAGAGTTAGGGCCTAGCTGCAGAGCGTATTTGGACTGAATTGAAGGTAGGCCCATTTTTGCTTTTTGCCTGTTTGGGGGTGTTCTGATTTTGGGTGGGTGGCTGCAGGGGTCTGGGGGCATAGCTCGGAAGGTCTAATATCGGAATCAAGTGTTTAGGACCAAATCGGAGGTGAAAAAGTTTTTCAATTTTCAGGCATTTCGCTCACTTTAGTGTTTTCGGGGGCCTGTTTGGGGGGCTTCCTGGTGTTTGTGGGTGGGTTTTGGGGTCTTGGAGCAACGCTGGGTATGGGTAGTTTTGATTGCAAGTGGTTTAAAGAAAATCCATGGTGGCAAAGGGGAGTTAGGGCCTAGCTGCAGAGCGCGCATGGAGTGATTTTGGAAATTTGCCTGAAAATTTCTAAGTCCCCATTTTTGTAGTTTGGCTTTTTGGCTGTTTGGGGGTCTTCTACTTGTTTTCGCCTGTGTTGACAGCTCTGGGGGCATTGCTGGGAAGGTCTAATACCGGTTAAACGTGTTTTGGATAAAATCGGAGGTGAAAAAGTTTTTGCGTTTTTGCTCACTTGCTTGTCTTTGAGGTGCTGTTTGGGGGGCTTCCTGGTGTTTGGGGTGGGTTTTGGGGTCTGGGAGCACGGCTGGCACAGTCTAATGTTGATTGCATTTGTTTTTCAGGAAATCCATGGTAGAAAAGTGGAGTTATGACCTAGCTGCACAGCGCGTTTGGACAGAATTGAAAGAAGGCCGAAAATATTCGAAGCATGAGATTTTCCATTTTTGCTTTTTGCCTGTTTGGGGGTGTTCTGCTTTTTTGCGGGTGGGTTGGCGGGTCTTGGGGCATTGCTGGGAAGGTCTAATACCGGATAAAGGTGGTTTGGAGAAAATCCATGCTGAAAAGCGTTTTGGCACTTTTTGTAACTTAGGGTTCGTTAGGGTTAGCAGCAGTATTGCATGTGTTTGGGGGTGTTCTAGATTTTTGAAACTGGGTTCTGGGGTCTTAGAGCACTCGTGGGAATGTGTAATTTTGGTTGCAAGTGGTTTGAAGAAAATTCATGGTGGGAAAGGGGGGATTTGGCCTAGTTAAAGAAAGCGTTTGCCACTATTCTTAACTTAGGGCTTGTTAGGGTTAGCAGTATTGTATTGCATGTGTTTGGGCGGGGGTTCTAGATTTTTAAGACTGGGTGGGGTCTTGGAAAACTTGTTGGAATGTCTAATTTTTATTGCAAGTGGTTTGAAGATAATCCATGGTGGGAAAGGCGGGTTTTGGACATACTTTCTGAGTGCGTTTTGACACGATTTGAAATTAGGCCTCTGCGAGGTGGCAGCAGTATTCTGCACGTTTTTGGGAGGGTAATGTGGGGTGTTCTAGATTTTGGGGATTGTCATCTCTGAAAGAGACAGTATAATTTTTGCACTACACAGCGTGCCTTACGTATTTTTTTCTCTGAGGTGTCTTTAACACTTACTGTTGTGTTTTTCCATCATCAATTACAGGCAGGCTTTTACCCTGTGCCATCGATGTACTACTCAGGCTTACAATTAGCGATCCGCAAATCCACATCAGGCAGGCAGTGGACACTGTGTCTGGTCACCAAGATTGATCGACGGAGCATCCGATGGAATGAAGGAGTACCGCGAATAAGAGGAATGGCTGGATGCATCAACTTCACAAATTCAACGGGACAACTACAAAAAACAGTAACAGTATCCAAAATTCTCCTTATCTTTTTAAATGATATTGTTGTGAACTTGAACTTACTTCTACGAGTGTGACTCTGTGCGTTTGTTTGATCTCTGTTTCAAATTCATTCCTCCAGCTATTTGATACGTCTTTGCTATGTTTAACACTAATTTAATGTTCTAAGTGTTTATTCTCTCTGAGGGCAGAGAGGCAAGTGAAATTGCGTAATGACTGCAGCCCTGTACTGTCAACTTGTTTCTTCGTAGTTACTAGTAAGTTGCAGTAAGTAGTAGTACTACTTTTCAGTAACCTAACCATCCATTTAGTACTTCTGGCATGCAGTAGTGCACTTCCTTTATGTCCCTTTAAAGATTTATCAATATATTCTAGTCCAAAGATTTGTTTCTCTTCATTTGTTGTTTGACTGTCCATGCTGTGTTTTTTTTCCTCTCTACCAAACTTTCCCAAAAAACCACATTCCCATCCAATTTTCAAACCCTAACCCTCTTCCCCCGGGCTGTGTGGTATTTCATTGAGGTGTGACTGACAACAACAATAAATTCCACACACTTGCTGGGGAGGATAAGGTCAAGGCAACCAGAAGTTCATGTGCGCCATCGTGGATTGATAAAAACATCCTCCTCCTACACGACGTGAACAATCAAATGCTTAATGCTTACCTTACGTTGGCACTGCTTAGGCTACAATTTAGGGCACTGTTCTGTACCTTACTATCTATTGTACTGTTTCTAATGCTACGCTCAGGCCACTCAATGTTTAATTTCCTCTTTTTTTCATATGGTGATATTGCCAGTGTGTACCACTACTGCTACCAGAACAACAATGATATTGCATCCGTCGAGGATTCAAGTCAACAACCAACCTTAATCACCATTTGCAATGCAGCCAGCCCTGGGGCTACCCCGATTCTCAAACACAAATCACAGGTAAGATAATCATATTGGAAAGGTAGTAGAATATTGGGCTAGGAGGACTAAGTTGGGAGAGCAGAGACTGACAGTACTACTAGTAAAGTACAGTAGTAGGGCTACTAAATTTACTAACTCTGTTACTTGCATTTTGGTAGATTTCAGGACTAGATGTTTCATTCATGCTGGTAAGTTTGAAGAAAACAAACGTCCAGTAAGCACCGCCAACCCCCACACAAAATAATATATGAACGCACATACTGTGTTTTTTGTAAGAAAAATAATTATTAAAAAATATATCTTTGTGTTGTTTTCAGCACAACAATAAAATAAAGTACCCAAACTCACCCCCTCCCTTACCCAACCAATGTCAAAAAGTCAAAAAGTCCCCTTTCCCAAACACCCAATTCCCACCCCCCAACAGTCTTTAAAAAAGGGGCAAGGGACAGTCACTTCCTCCGGTGGCGTAGTTTGGCAAGCTGTTGCTGCATGTCCCGCTGCTCTTTGCGGAGGTCCCGGAGCTGGCGATGGTGTTTTTTTCGCACAACCGCTCCAGGTAGTCCACTCGCTTTCGGAGGCGGCGCACACGTGCCATCCAGGCTCTGGGGGGCAGCTGTTGTTTTTGCTGCTGTGCGGCGGCGGCGGGAGGCTGTCGGACCACGGCTCCATTTGGCTGGAGGCTTGTGGCTGGTAGACTCGGGGGCACTGGAGGAGGATGTACTGGTGGTTGTTGTACTGTCCTCATGCTCCCGAGCCCACAACCGGCGATACTCTACACAAATAGCCTCCAGCTTACGGGCCCTGGCCCGGACAGCCCTCTCCTTACAGGTGAGCTTTTTTGGAGTAGCATCTATGAAGAAAGAAAGAAAAATACTGTAGCCAATAGTCTTTAACATAAAGTCAAAATAATTCAACAGAAAGTTGACACTCAGTAACACCAGCATCAGTAACACCAGCAAGTAGCAAACACAGTATAACATTTTGAAGATAACGGACCAGGTTTTTTTTGATTGTCGATCCACAACTGGCGCCTCCCGTATGTGACGTTATTTATAATTTCTAAGCACTATTTTGAGGGTGCCCCAGATAGGAGGAAGAACCTAAACCTCCAATTAGGACCAAGATCCAAACATAATTGATACAACAGGTATCTGTGCACACGTCGCCTTTTACAGAGTAAATGCTGTAGGTAATCAAACAACACAACCAATAGACAAACAATGTGGAAGTAGTCTTGATAGAAGTTTTTCTTCAATTC
Organism: Lissotriton vulgaris; assembly: GCF_964263255.1. Lineage (NCBI taxonomy): Eukaryota > Metazoa > Chordata > Amphibia > Caudata > Salamandridae > Lissotriton > Lissotriton vulgaris. The sequence goes on from NC_141694.1 coordinate 874,515,870, forward strand.
AGATTTTATCCACCATGCCCAGCCAACACGTGTTTCGTCAGGGCTAGTAGCCCACAACTTCATCAGGGCTCCCGCGGGCAGCGGTTCCAAAGCTATTGCCACAATGGCTAGGTGCTCTCAGCCGCTTTTAATTCCGACCCGGCTACTGGGTACTGTGGAGGTTCTCGCTGATTCGTCTCAGCCGTCTCAGCTTTCCAGCGTCTCCGCGTGTAAACTGTAAATGACTTACGCATTTACACGCGGAGACGCTGGAAAGCAGTACGGCTTAACCTGCCGCTCACACGGATACTCCTATGGTGTGTCGCATCTTTAGTATTAACCATCACACGGACAGCTGAGACGAATCAGCGAGAACCTCGACAGTACCCGGTAGCCGGGTCGGAATTAGAAGCGGCTGAGAGCACATAGCCATTGTGGCAATAGCTTTGGAACCGCTGCCCGCGGGAGCCCTGTTGAAGTCGTGGGCTACTAGCCCTGACAAAACACGTGTTGGCTGGGCGTGGTGGGTAAAATCTAAATTGAAGAAAAACTTCTATCAAGACTACTTCCACATTGTTTGTCTATTGGTTGTGTTGTTTGATTACCTACAGCATTTACTCTGTAAAAGGCGACGTGTGCACAGATACCTGTTTACAGTATAACATTTTGGCATGTATCTTTCCGCCGTCTTTGTAAGCCTGTGACATTACTGGGAGCTTCAGGAATTCCACTAGCAGCACTATGGGTGGACTCACTACTACATACATAGTACTACAAAAAGGCCTTTTTTTACTTTTTTTCTCTTGGGTTGCAAAAGAAATCACTGGTACGTGAACTTGTGGTAGCCGCCATAATGGCAGCTCACTCAGCTTTCACCCAAGAAATACAGACACAGTCCATGGTGATGCAGACTCGCAGTACTTTAAGCAGTACATGCAAATGGGGATCTGAATGTCTTACTTTTCTATAGGGGTGGCACTGCCACTGGCCATACTTCATCCACTCAGCATCTGCTCTACTACATCATACACCTCTGCTATCGATGAGGAGGATAAAGAAGATAACATCCAGGCTTCGAAAGTTCGTCTATGATTCTTCTTAATGTCTCAAATGTACCAAAATTTATTTTTGTCAAAAATCAATCAATCAATCAATCACAGCATTTGTAAAGCGCGCTACTCACCCGGGAGGGTCTCAAGGCGCTGGGGGAGAGGGGTATGTTACTGCTCGAACAGCCAGGTCTTGAGCTGCTTCCTGAAGGAGAGATGGTCTTGGGTTCGCCGAAGGTGGGTGGGGAGGGAGTTCCAAGTCTTGGCTGCCAGGTAGCAGAAGGATCTTCCTCCGGCGGTGGCTCTGCGGATGCGTGGTACGGTGGCGGGTGCGTGGCTGGTCGATCGTAGCTGGCGGGTGGGCGTGTAGAAGGTCATGCGGTCGTTGAGGTACTTGGGGCCCAGGTTGTGGAGAGCCTTGTGTGCGTGGGTGAGGAGTCTGAACGTGATTCTCTTGCTGACGGGGAGCCAGTGCAGGTCTCTCAGGTGTCTTGTGATGTGGCTGTGTCGGGGGATGTCCAGGATGAGTCGTGCGGAATCGTTCTGGATGCGTTGGAGTCTTTTTTGAAGTTTGGCTGTGGTTCCGGCGTAGAGGGTGTTCCCGTAGTCCAGTCGGCTGGTGACGAGTGCCTGGGTGACGGTCTTCCTGGTTTCAGTGGGGATCCATCTGAAGATCTTGCAGAGCATGCGCAGGGTGTTGAAGCACGAGGATGAGACAGCGTTGACTTGTCTGGTCATTGACAGGGAGGAGTCCAGGATGAATCCCAGGTTGCGTGCGTGGTCCGTTGGTTTGGGAGTGGTGCCCAGGGCCGGGGGCCACCAGGAGTCGTCCCAGGCGGAGGGTGATGATCCCAGGATGAGGACCTCCGTCTTGTCTGAGTTCAGTTTAAGGCGGCTATTCGTGTAGGTTGGCTCTGGCGGTGGTGGGGTCGTTGGTGAGGGAGAGGATGAGCTGGGTGTCGTCGGCGTAGGAGATGATGTTGAGGTTGTGTTGGCGTACGATGGCTGCGAGGGGGCTCATGTAGACGTTGAAGAGGGTTGGACTGAGTGAAGATTCTTGTGGTACGCCGCAGATGACTTCGGTGGCCTCGGATCTGAACGGAGGGAGGCGGACTCTCTGGGTTCTTCCGGTGAGGAACGAGATGATCCACTCCAGCGCTTTCTCTCGGATTCTGATGTTGCTGAGGCGCTTCACTAGGGTGCGGTGGCAGACAGTGTCGAACGCCGCAGAGAGGTCCAGGAGGATGAGGGCCGCTGTTTCCCCGTTGTCGATCAGGGTTCTGATGTCGTCTGTGGCTGCGATTAGGGCGGTCTCGGTGCTGTGGTTGGCCCGAAACCCGGACTGCGAGGGGTCGAGGGATCCGTTCGTCTCGAGGAAGGCGGCAAGCTGTTTGTTGACGGTCTTCTCGATGACTTTGGCCGGAAAAGGAAGGAGCGAGATGGGACGGTAGTTCTTGAGGTCAGTGGGGTCTGCCGTTGGTTTCTTCAGGAGGGCGGTCAGCTCGGCGTGCTTCCAGCTCTCCGGGAAGGTGGCGGTGTGGAAGGAGGAGTTGATGGTGTCTCGGAGATGGGGTGCGATGATGGCGTCGGCTTTGTTGAAGACATGGTGTGGGCACGGGTCGGTTGGTGATCCGGAGTGGATGGAGTTCATTGTGTGGGTGGTGTCTTTGGTGCTGATCGGGGTCCAGTTGCAGAGGGTGGTGGTGGCGGGCGTTGGTTCGGTGGTAGGGTGCATGGTCTGTGCGTCGAAGCTGTTATGTATGTCGGCGATCTTGCGGTGGAAGAACGAGGCGAGTGAGTTGCAGAGGTCTTGCGAGGGAGTGATGTCGTTGTTTCCGGCGCTGGGGTTGGAGAACTCTTTGACGATGCTGAAGAGTTCCTTGCTGTCGTGGGCGTTGTTGTCCAGTCGTTCTTTGAGTGCCGTCTTCTTGGTGGCGTGGATCAGCTGATGGTGTTTGCGGGTGGCGTGCTTGAGGGCGGTCCTGTTGTCTGTGGTCTGGTCGAGCCGCCAGGCTTTCTCGAGGGTGCGGCAGTTCTTCTTGGATTCCTTGAATTCGTCGGTGAACCAGGGGGTTTTCTTGCTGCCGGGTCTGCTGGGAGGGTTCTTTAGTGGTGCGAGGTCATCGGCGCAGGTGGTCAGCCACTTGGTGAGGTTTCTGGCTGCTTCGTTGGGGTCCGTTGTGCTGGTGGGAGTGTTCTGGCTGAGGGAGGCGGTGAGCTGCTCGGCGGTGACCTTGCTCCAGCTTCAGCGGGGTACCTGTTGCGGGTGGTGGTGGGTCGTAGTTCTTCTGAAGCTGAAGTGGACGCAGCTGTGGTTGGTCCACTAACCAACTAACACCCTTTTCATTATATTTTGGAAACCGCTGTCTTCTTATGTTGAATTGCATTCAACAAAACCATTCTTTACAGTCATAAATATTAAGACTCGCTCGTCCTTCGTTTCACCCTTCTTTAACTTTTCGTTCTTCACATCCCTAAACTTCATCTGATATGACTTGGCTTCACAATAAAAATTTGCCAGCTGAGTTGAAGTGAAATAGAGGGGGCCATTGGTTACCAGAGAAGTACCGCCGCTAATGCTATTAAAAGTCAAGGTTGACTGTCTTCTCCGTGATAGCCCAAAAGGTAGTTCTAAATTAGAAAATGTTCTTGACAGTACAGTGTACCTATACTAGTGTACTGTGTACTACTGTACAGTACATCATACACTCCTTTGCAAGCCTACTCAAAAAAATGTCAATAAGTAAGGAGTATAATAACTTACCACCATCCGCCCCCAGCTCCTCCTGTTGGCGCCGCCGCATCCAGAGTGGACCCCTCCGCACTGCTGGCCCCGCCACTGGTGGTCATCTGTGCTGCATCAGATGTTGTGACGTCTAGGAAAAACATGTCATATTTTCAGGTGCCATACACAACCCCCTTTTTTGTCTCGTAATGGAAGAAAATGTTACATAACACATTTTTTTATTACTGGGATTGAAAAAAGTAACGGTTTTGGGGAGGGTGTTAACCTTTTATATGCTTATTCCATTAAATGCTACACTTCTTCTTATGACAACTGATGAATGCTTGTTTAACGGGCACCATTTTTCTCATTACAGAAAGAAGATTCCATTGCCCTTCTGACAGGCGATTCACCAACTACTACTAAGCCATCACCAGCGGTACTTTAAGTACTTTAAAGAAGGTGGGGGCTCCCGCACAGTTATTCTAATAATTTCATGTGTCTGTTAACTATTATTAAGTTTGAGTCATACTAATTTCATTCATGGGAATGTTGTTTCAACTTTAACGTCATCTTCATCCATCAGAATACTACGCTATTAAAAATAAAGAAATAATGTTTTCATTTCTTAATTGAAAATAAAACTTTAACCCCTTCCATGCGGCCGCGATTCCCCTGGTGTGCACTAAACAACACGAACAGGGGCGGGCCGTGACGAACCCCAGCCGTCATCAGCACACGAGCACCGTAGTACATGACGGCTGGGGTTTGTCATCAGCATGGAAGGGGTTAAAACTAACAAACACTGTGTGGTTTTTGTTTACGAGTGAGTGAGCGGAAAGGTTTAAACTACTGCACTTGGCAGTCATGTTTCAGTGACTCAGATAGGCCGGGACTCGGAGGTAGTCTTCTTCTGTTCTTCTGGGTCGTAAAATCATTGGTCAGACATTCTAGATAGTGGGTCAGGGGATTGGGGGTTCAACTTCTGTTCGGACTGAGGTATGTCAAAGTCGAACTGCACCTATCATCTTGTCCATACTTCTTTGTGTGCAGAATAGTCCCTGAAACACTAGCGGTATGGGATGTGCTCCTCTCAAATCAAAAAGGACACTGCTACCTTTTACTTGGTGTAAACAATGACATTTTGTTGTTGGAAATTGTCAAAGCACTTACATTAAGAAGACTGGAATAGACAGCAAGGGCAATCCAGAGGACTGCACTCAGTGCCTAGAGCTATTGCTGTATCAGAGTTTTGTTTCACACCGTTTGCCGAATGGGCAAGCTTAGCTACCTACACACACCGACTCATAATTGTAAATAATAGTAGCACAGAGAGTGATGGTAGAGGCAGGATAAGAATGTAGAAAGTAGTCTACATTAGAAGAAGATCAAAGACTATTTTGTAAAACATAGAATTATTAGGAACCAGTTTCTAATGAATAGGAGCTGTAAAAGTTAGGGAAGTATAAGTATTAATATAACAATAGAATAAAGAAACACAACATGGATGATTGTTTTTTGGAAATATTTGATTTCTTTGTACTCAATCTAAAATTATGTCGGGGAAACAAATTAACATCAATTGCATCTGATCTGGTCAACTAGGAGGATAGTAGTACAGTATTGCAGGATTCGCAGACCGTCTAATCGGAAAGTTATGTAATTCACTAACTACATCAACAACAAAAAGGTTCTACTACGACTGCCATCACTCAGCAGCACGAGACGTCGCGTGACAGACACAGTCCGTCATCATGATTGCAGACCACTAACAAATGTCCTATAACAAGTAATAAATAATATACTCAACGTATCAATCAACTACTATCTCTTAAAAGTCGCAGCAGCAGGAGTACAAAGAATGACTAGACTTGAGTGTACTGTCTCTAGCATTACGCAGTAATGCTCTCAAATGACTAAAAAGTTGCAAACAAGTAAGCATAGTAGCAACGCCAATATAAGGCGAGCACCTGCAATGACAGAAGCTATTTAAACATTATTTACCTGCAATGTAATCGAATCAGCAGCATTCGAACTCTTCAGGGAAAAAATAGATTAGCAATATAACAGAGCAGAAGGAAAAAAAGTAGTTATTAAATAGCTACTTACCAAGCCCAGTGATCTCCACACCGAGCAGGTCGAGCATGTCATGCTCCCGGTCCAAGATGTCACTCCACCGGTGCGTCACTTGCTAGTAGGTGCGCCGGACCCCATACTCCTTATACATGCACCAGCACACCTTCTGCCACAGCTGGTGACGCTCCCGGAGGCCGTAACCGGAAGCAATCCGCCCACCTGCTGCCACGGTCTTAGGGAGGTGGACTTGTACAAAAACCAACAAGGCGGCCACCTCCACCGCAGAGAAGATCTCCCTGGGCTGGACTTCCTCCCCTCTCAAACGCTCGCAAGGGAGCCGGGTACGGGGTGCTGGGCCCTTCCCCTTGCCCTTGTCGCCTCCCTTAGCCATGGTCCTGGGCACAAGAAGAATAGGTGTGAAAAAAAATAAGAGAGAGAGCGAAAGAAATAAAGTAGGTAATAAAGTAACAAAAAGTTTAAAAAAACACAAAATATAGATGTAGGAAATTGAAGAGAGAGATAATAAGCAAAAAAAAACAAAAAAAGTTCAGAAAAACATAGGATTACAAAGATGTAAGGTGGATAGAAAGGTAGCATGCCCAAAACCATAGCAGTGAATGGAAAACAAGATGGCCGCGCCCATAGAGGACTGCGTCGGTAAGTGCGCGCGATATTTCCCCCGCGAGCACGCACGAATGCCCACAAACCCGTAATCGCGCGCCGCATACGACGCAAGCATACAAATAGCACCCGGAAACGGAAACACGTCACGCAAACAAGATGGCCACGCCCACACACGACCGCATGGGCAACCTCGGGGTCGGTGCGCTGCAAGTGGTCCGCGAATAAGCAAAAAAACGCGCGAACACGTAAAAAAAAAGAAATCAGCAAATTCGCACAAATTTGCGGATTGCAAGTTCGATTTCGCACGAATTCGCGCCCCACAAATCTCGCGAAATGGCAGAAAAATGAATTTTGGAAAACTGAAAGCACTTAGCAGGTGCAAAAGTTCAAGCTAATTTGTAACCATTCCCTGTAGTGCTTCCTGAGGGGCCCCTCCAGAGTTCAGTTGCCTACTTGCAACTATTCTCTGACCCTGCTCTGACCCTCAAAGCAGGGTCAGAGAATAGTTACAAGTATGGCACAATGCTCCTGTAAAAAAATAACTGCAACAGGAAGCTCTTACAGCTAAGGAAGCAGGTGCCAGACTTGAAGAACAAATTCAGTGACACATTAACCAGCCCCAAATTAATTCATCTCAGTTGAGGCTGGGCAGGTGTGCTTTCCCCCCATAATCTACAGTGGTGAACAAGAGGGTGGTAGTGGTGAACCAGAGGGTGACAGTGGTGAACCAGAGGGTGGCACTGGTGAACCAGAGGGTGTTGTGCTTTATTTATTTATTTATTTATTTAGAAGTTTTCTATAGCGCTAACAAGACCCGAAGGTAGCAGAGCGCTTTACAATAGAGGGAATGAAAAGAGAACAACATGACACAAATCCAATAAAGCGATCAGCGAGCGACAATTTGGAATGCGGAAAAGTTCGGACAGCAGGACTTCTTGGTAGCAGGATTCAATGTTACTGCATGGGTTCAGGGGACGCTTGCTGATCCAGGTTACCCGCAACCAAGGGAACGGATCAGGCACAAGGATTTGAGTTGGCTCTTGAATTCTGAATAGGACGGTATAGTTCTGATGTGCGGGGGGATGGCGTTCCATATTTTGGGAGCATTTCCTGAGAACGAGCAGTCCGCAGTTCTCTTCTTTCTGGTTTTTGGTAGGATGAGCAGCAGGGAGTTGGAGCTTCTCAAGCTTCTGGCTTGGCCTGTTTTTTTGAGCTTGTTTGCCAAGTATTCCGGTTTGCCGGTGTGGAGGGCCTTGTGGGTGAGGCAGGCCGTTCTGAAAGTGCTCCGCATTTCCGCAGGGAGCCATTCGAGTTCTTTGAGTGCCGGGGAGATGTGGTCAGATTTTTTGCAGCCTGTGATCATTCTCGCTGCCGCATGAAGTGTTGTTTTTAGAGGGGCCAGGTGCGATTTGGGGATGCCTGTTAGGATTGAGTTCCCATAGTCCAGTCTTGATAGAACTAGAGATTGCGTGGCTAGTTTGAGGTCCTTGTTGGGAATGTAAGGTTTGATTTTGTTCAGAAGTCTGAGGTTGAGAAATGCGCTTTTCGCCGAGTTCTTAATGTGGTTTGTCAGGGTTAGTTTGGGGTCTAGGGTGAAGCCCAGGGATTTGACGGAGTCGGCTAGCGTGAGGTTACCTTTGAGAGCATCGATCGATTTTAGCCACTCGGTGATTTGAGGGTTGTCTTCTTTGTTTGAGATGAGGAGTGTTTCTGTCTTGTCGGGGTTGAGTTTCAGGTGATTCTTTGTCAACCAGTCTTGAACTTCATTTAGGACATTGTTAAGTCTGTGGATGTCTTTAAGAGAAGAGGTTTCCAGGTAAATCTGCGTGTCATCCGCGTAGAGGTGGAAGTGGATGTTGGCGCTCCTGAGTAACTTGGCGAGCGGTTCCATGTAGATGTTAAAGAGCTGAGGAGAGAGCACTGATCCTTGCGGGACACCCTTGTTGACCTGCTGGGTTTCGGAGGTGAAGTTCTTCATTTTTATTATTTGCGTACGGTTATGTAGGAAGGAGGAGAACCACTTGAGAACTACCTCGCCGAGGCCGGCTCTTTCTTGAAGGGTCATGCTGAGGAGCTTGTGGTCCACCGTGTCGAACGCTGCGGAGAGATCAAGGAGTATGAGGAGGCAGCACTTGTCAGCGTTGAGAGAACCATGAATGTCGTCTATGATGTTCAGCATTGCGGTTTCTGTGCTACGGCCTTGTCTGAAGCCGGATTGGAGGGGGTCCAGGAGGTTGATGTGGTCCAGATGTTGCGTCAGTTGCAGGAGTACGCAGGGTGGCAGTGATGAACCAGAGGATGGCAGTGATTAACCAGAGGGTGACAGTGGTGAACCAGAGGGGGACAGTGATGATCCAGAGGGTGGCACTGGTGAACCAGAGGGTGCTGTGATGAACCAGAGGGTGGCAGTGATGAACCAGAGGGTGGCCGTGGTGAAACAGAGGGTGGCAGTGATGAACCAGAGGGGGACAGTGATGAACCAGAGGGTGGCAGTGATGAACCAGAGAGGGACAGTGATGATCCAGAGGGTGGCAGTGGCAAACCAGAGGGTGTTGTGATGAAGCCTGGAGGTAAAGATGCTGCAGGCGGCCAGGAGAGAAGAGTCCGGTTGGATCCAAGGGTGGATCGAAGATGTAGAGTACCTGAAAGCAGAGGGGACAGAGTCTAGGTCACTAGCCAGTGACCAGGATGGAACCAGGACAGAAGGAACCAGGCAGTGTTGGGTTGTGATCAGGTGCTGTCGAGTAGTTTGTCTCCGCTGCCACATGGACCAGGAAGGATCGAAGATGACCAGCTGGTGGACACGAGCTGTCCCACAAAGGCTCTTGCTGTTGGCGGTGTCGGTTCTCGAATTGGAGTCACCAAACCTTGGCAAATGCAACCAAAGCAGGACTCGAAGATGTCTTCTGGATCGGAAGGGAAGGTCAGATCGATGGCTCCTTTGTAGGGGAGCTAGGGCCAGCCTGGAGCAACCAGACCAGCAGTGTAGTTTTGATGGATCGTTGTCACAGAGGCCACTAGCCAACGGGCAAGCGACCGGACAATGTGACAAGCAGGAAAAGTTCAAAAGGGCCCCACACAGCACTCAGTGAGTGTGGAGGGGTGATCTTTGGAGCACAGGGTGCTCGGGGCTGGGGCTTCTCAAACCCCAAAGCACAGCATCGAGGGTGCCTTGGGAGCTGCACAGGAAGCACTTTGTTGAATCTTCAAGATGGCCGGTCCCACGTCTCTCGTCGCCTCGACGGGTCTCAGCTTTGGATCGGGCTGTTGGATGTCTGGGAGTCTGGGTCCTGTTGATCTATGTCATTTGAGCTCCGGCAGGAGCAACGGCAAAGAAAGTCTTGATGCACTGATGGCGCCTGCTTGCACAGGGTGGCCACTCCTTGACCACAAAAGAGATTCTTCAGTCTTCCACGTCGAGTGGGATGTCGAAGGGTCCAGAGTTTCATTTCAAAGTTTCAGTCAGGATGATCTGGTTTGCATTGGCACAGCTCCTACCTTTATTCCAAATCTAGGGGCTGGATCTCCTGCTAGGTCCCTCCTATGGGTGGGACCCAGGAAGGGGGTGGTTACAACCCTTTCCCTTTGTCCAGTTTCGTGCCAGAGCTGGGGCTGGAGAGCCCCAGCACCGGTTTGAACTGGACTTTGCATGGGACACCTTGTGTGCCCCAGGCAGTGTCTAGTTTCGTTCAGCCCTCCCTGCCCCAATCCACAGCCTTGAACCAGAGGGTGGCAGTGATCAACCAGAGGGTGGCAGTGATCAACCAGAGGGTGGCACTGGTGAAGCAGGGGGTGCTGTGATAAACCAGAGGGGGATAGTGATGATCCAGAGGGTGGCAGTGGCAAACCAGAGGGTGGCAGTGATGAACCAGAGGGTGGCAGGGATGAACCAGAGGATGGCGGTGATCAACCAGAGGGTGGCAGTGATTATCCAGAGGGTGACAGTGGTGAACCAGAGGGTGGCAGTAATGAACCAGAGGGTGGCAGTGGCAAACCAGAGGGTGGCAGTGATGAACCAGAGGGTGGCAGGGATGAACCAGAGGATGGCAGTGATCAACCAGAGGGTGGCAGTGATGAACCAGAGGGTGCTGTGATAAACCAAAGGGGGACAGTGATGATCCAGTGGGTGGCATTGGTGAACCAGAGGGTGGCAGTGATGAACCGGAGTAAGTTCGCGTTCCCGAACTTGTACAAAACCCTTGCAAACTGGCAAAAACAGAAAATTCGCAAATTTGCACGAATTCGCGAATTTTGCGAATTGCAAGTTCGCTTTCGCACCAATTCCCGGATCGCGAATTTGCAAATTTCGCCCATGCTTAGTTATTAAGCCGCCTAGTTGCTAATGAAAGGCTTCAAAACATACATACAGAACAACATTACATTTGTGCCACTATTCTGGATCCACGGTACAAAAAGGCAGTGGCCAGCAAAGCATTCATTCCTTTTGATGAAGCAGATGTTTCAAAGTACAAACATTGGCTAGCTGTGTCAGCCACTCGGTTCGAAAAAGAGCGGCAGAAAATTGAAGGAGCCGGCAGAAGTACAACTGAATCAGCAGGCCATCCGGCGTCAAGTTCCACTTCTGAATCTGGGGCCGAAGGGAGTCACTTTCCCTCACAGCCGTTAACGACACCAGCAACTGTATCATCATCCTCACCTGCACCAAGGCCCAGCCATAATATTGTCGGAAGCGGATTGGCTAACTCATCAAGGGTTTGCTCGTTCCAGTGATGCAAAGGCCACAGATGGTATGCAAAGTGGAGCAACCCTGGAGAACCTTGAGTCGATGGTGCAGGCCTATCTGGATGACCCAACAGAGGTCTTTGTTGATCAGAACCCATTGCTGTATTGGTATCGGAAAAGGCCTCATTGGCGACTGATCACCAACCTGGCTCTAAATTATTTGTCTTGCCCACTCGCAAGTGTGTCTTCTGAACGTGTTTTCAGTGCTGCTGGTGGCATTGTAACTTCAAAAAGGACCTGCCACTCACACAAAAATGTGGAGAGGTTAACACTGATCAAGATGAATCAGCACTTCATACCACCAGATTACAAAATACGTGAATGCACGCAGGAAGAAGAGGACACCGACTTAGGTGACAGAAGTTCTTTTCTGTTAGCTGACCTACCCCTGTCTCAATTCATAGAGTTTGAGGACGAGCTCTACTTCCCTGACACCGAGGCCTGAAAATGACTTCCTTTTTTTTCGTCCTTATTCACTTTTATTCCTGTGTGTCTTTCTTTGTTTTGCATATTTTACCACAACAAAACTCTAATCACCTAATCACAACAAGTCCATCAGCAGCACTGTCTTCATCTTCTTTCCTTATTTATTTGAAGGTGCCGCAGTCTGAATTCCTGAGGTTCACAAGTTCACAACTCAATCATGCTCCTCTATCCTCCTCCTCCAGACTCCCCCTATCCATTTCCCTCAAGGCAGATGGCTGGATTACGCAGAATAAAGAAACTTTGTCTTCGTACTCGAAGACGAGTCCCCTCAAGTGGGACTGGAATTACTGACTACATGCTTGCTGATTGCTGACAGTTACTTCTGAAATTGATTGACAGGAAAGGCTGCCCTGTGGTCCCGCACTTTCAGAAGAAGATGCGGACAGAAAGTGGAACAGGTAATAAATAATGAGAAGAAGATGACATGCAGTGGACATCAATGGCTGTCTGACTCTGATGAAAGCTATTGCTGTTTGTTTGTAGTGCATGAAATGAATCATATGCCTTCTGTTATTATTTAATCTTTTACACACTAAATGTAACTCAAGTCTACTCTGCTTTTTTTTTACCTTGTTTAATTCAAATTGTACTTCAACTGCAGGGGCCACTGCGTTGCATTTTCCAATATGTAAAATGTCCTTGGACTTACTGTTTGGGAATAGACCATGATGATTGATTAAATATTATATCTTTTTTCTTTACAGTCACTCACTGGGATGGATGGATCATCAGCGTCGGTTTAGGGAAGAACTATGGCCAATTTGTGAGTGTCAAACAGGTAAACCAGTCTACAACAACTACTACAGCAGAACTACATGTCTGTCTAGTGTTGGTATGGAGTGGTCGAGGCAGTGTAGTGTTGTTATGCCAGGCAGATTACAGAGTACAGCAGTTCATGTAAAATTGGGCCTATGTGGCTTGCTGCATACAATTAGATATGCTTTGTCTGTCTGTGTCAAAGTCCCTAGGTATGATACATCAGGTTGCTTCACTCAGTGGTGCTTGCCTTGACCGTCTGCATGGCCCTGCCGCAAGCATGGACCAAAAATCTGTTACACTCAAGAGTTTGCGAATTTTCGGCAGTTTCGCGAGATTCTCAGATTGTGAATTTGCAGCCGAAAAACAGTAAATTTCGCGAGCGGAACGGATTTTTGTTTTTGGCCCATGCTTGCGGCAGGGCCATGCAGACGGTCAAGGCAGGCACCACTGAGTGAAGCAACCTGGTGTAGCATACCTAGGCTCTTTGACACAGACAGACAAAGCATATCTAGGGTGCAGGGTTCAGTGCAGTTTACTAGGGTTTTTGGGTTTAATGAATAATTGGTAGGGTTCCCGGAGTCTAGGGCTCAGGGCCTAATGCAGGCTCATTCATAATGATGTTGGAAAGGTTTTAGGGAGGTTTGGTGTTTTTTCAGAAATAGCTGAATTGTGGCCTTTTTTGGTGTTTTGCTGGCGCGTGTGTTTGGGTGAACTAGTCGTACACCTTACAGTGGATTGATTTTGTTCTGCCTTGCTGAGATTCTTTTGAATCACTGGAACAAGTGTCCTGATAAGTTTCAAAAGGATCGAAGTAGTGGAAGTGCTGAAAACAGCACTTTATTGTCAAGGCGCGATTTGCGATTTCCCATGTTTTGGGGACAGCAGTATTGCATGTTTTTGGGGGGCTGCTTGGGGGGGTTCTAGATGTTTGGGGTGGGTTAAGGGGTCTGGGAGCATTGCTGGGAAGGTCTAATTTTGATTGCAAGTGGTTTGAAGAAAATCCATTGTGGAAAAGGGGGTTTTGGGCCTAGTTGCAGACAGCGTTTTGGCACAATTTAAACTGAGGCCTGGCAGCATTACATGTTTTTGGGGGGCTGCTTGGGGGGTTCTAGATGTTTGGGGGTGGGTTGGGGGGTCTGGAAGCACTTCTGGGAAGGTCTAATTTTGATTGCAAGGGGTTTGAAGAAAATCCATGGTGGAAAAGGGGGGTTAGGGCCTAGCTGGCGAGCGCGTTTGGAGCGATTTTCAGGTAGGCCTCTGTAGATTTTCTAAGTGTGGCATTTTTCATTTTTGCTTTTGGCCTGTTTGGGGGTGTTCTACTTTTTTGGGGGGTGGGTTGAGGGGTCTGGGGGCACTACTGGGAAGGTCTAATATTGGATGCAAGTGGTTTTGAGAAAATCCATGGTGAAAAAGTTTTTATTTTTTATCTCACTTGCGTGTTTCTGTGGGGCTGTTTAGGGGTGTTCTAGGTTTTTGGGGGTGGGTTGGGGGGTCTGGGAGCACTGCTGGGAAGGTCTAATCTTGATTGCAAGTGGTTTTCAAGAAAATCCATAATGGAAAAGGGGGGTTTATGCCTAGTTGTAGACAGCATTTTGGCACAATTTAAAATGAGGCCTAGCAATATTGCATGTTTTTTGGGGGCTGCTTGGGGGGGTTCTAGATGTTTGGGGGTGGGTTGAGGGGTCTGGGGGCACTGATGGGAAGGTCTAATTTTGATTGCAAGTGGTTTGAAGAAAATCCATAGTGGAAAAGGGGGGTTAGGGCCTAGCTGCAGAGCGCGTTTGGAGCGATTTTCAGGTATGCCTCTGTAGATTTTTTTAAGTGTGGCATTTTCCATTTTTGCTTTTGGCCTGTTTGGGGGTGTTCTACTTTTTTGGGGGTGGGTTGTGGGGTCTGGGGGCACTGCTGGGTAGGTCTTATTTTGTTCTAAAATCGCAGTTTACACTTTACACCTAGCTTGAGGGGAAAGATCCGCAAATTTCACCCACACTTATTTATCCTTGAAAAGGAGATTCAGAGTACGTACTTTCGAAATGATGCTTGTATGTATTGTAATACTGTCGACTCTGAAACTGAAATTGTTATTTTTGCACTACACAGCGTACCTTATATTTTTTTCTCCGTGGTGTTTTAATATCACTTCCTAATTTTCCATCAACAATTACATACCGGATTTTACCCTGTGCAATGGGAAAAAGCATGAAATCAGGCTTGCCATTAGTGAGCTGCAATTCAGCATCCGCCAGGCAGGCAGTGGACAAGGTGTCTTATGGTCCCCAACATTGATCAACGGAGCGTCAGATGGAATGGAGGAGTAAAGCAAAAAATAGGAATCGCTGGATGCATGCAACTTCCCAAATTCAACAGGACAACTACAACAACATACAGTTACAGTATCCATTTTCATTTCTACTTAATCTTGTAAGTAATGTTATTGCTGTGAACTTCTATGAGTGTGACTCTGTGCATTTGTTTGCTCTCTGCTTCAATTCATCTCTCCAGCCATCGTATACACTTTTTTCTTTGCTATTTTTTAAACTAATTTAATGTACTAAGTGGTTCTTCTTTCTGAGGGCAGATAGGCAAGTGAAATTGCGTAATTACTGCAGCCCTGTACTGTCACATTGTTTCTTCATAGTTAGTACATTGTAGAAAGTACTACTTACTTTTCAGTAACCTATCCATTTAGCAAACAACTTCATGCATGCAGTAGTGCATGCTCTTCCTTTATGTCCCTTAAAAGATTTATGGATAGCTTTGTATCCAACGATTTGTTTATCTTCATTTGTTGTTTGTCCATGCTGTGTTTTTTTTATCCTCTTTCCACAAAACTTTCCCCACAAACCCCCATTCTCATCCAAGTTTCAAAGCCTAACCCTCTTCCCCCGGGCTGTGTGGTTTTCATTGAGGTGTGAGTAAATTACAACAATAATTCCACACACTTGCTGGGGAGGATAAGGTGCAAGCAACCTCCTCAAATCAATTTTAAGGCAGGTAGATGAATCCTAGGATATTGTAATTCTGGTTAAAAAAACAACAATGAGTATTTTAAAATAAATTCTGAATTTCATGGCCACCATCGATTGGATCCATCGCCAACATCATCCTCCTACATGTCAAGAAGACTTGTTGTTACGCTGCTGTGTCACTGTTCTTGTTGTAGTCATAATCATCCATGCAATTCTTTTTTCCCCATACTTATCTTCAGCATTGCTTAGGCTACTGTTCCTTCTAATACTCCTCTCAGGCCACTCAATGTCTCATTTTTTTACTTTGTTTTTCATATGCTGCTACTGCTAGTGTGGTACCACTCCTACTAACACCACAACAACGGAATTTTGGTCCGGGATGGCGTAATCGCCATTTGCCATGCAGCCAGCGCTGTGCCTAGCTCTATTCTCAAACACAAATCACAGGTAAGATAAGCATTTTGGGGAGGTAGAATAATGGGCTCGGACTCGGAGGAGAGACTGACAGTAGTACAAGTAAAGTACTAGTAGGCCAATTCAATTCACTAACTCTGTTAGTGGTACTTTTGAAAATTTTTGGACGTTTTAGATAATTCATGCTGGTAAGTTTGAGGAAACCAAACGTGTCGTAACCCCCGCCAACCACCCCACAAAATAACATCAACATGTACACTATGTTGAAGTATGTAAAATAAATAATTATATATTTACCCTAACAAAAATAAGCTAGTCCCACCCCTCCCTAAAGCAAACTATTGTCCATTTCAAATAGTCCTCTGAAAAGTCCCAAATAATCCCCAACTCCCGATTCCCACCCCCCCAACAGTCTTTAAAAAAGGGCAAGGGACACAGTCACTTCTGGCGGTGTCTGGACAGGCGGTCCCGTCGCTCCTTGCGGAGGTCCCAGAGCTGTTTCTCAAGATTGTCCACCTTGCGCTCCAGATAGTCCACTCTTAGGTATAGGCGGCGCATGTGTGCCATCCAGGCTCTGGGGGGGCCAGCTTCTGGTGTTCTTGCAGCTGAGCGGTGGCAGGAGGCTGTCCGAGCACGGCGCCGTGCTGGAGGCTGCTGGCTGGTGGACACGGGGGCAGTGCTGGAGGAGGTTGTTGATGTTGACGCCCCCTCCTCCAATTCCCGAGCCCACAGCCAGCGATATTCCACACAAATGGCCTCCAGCTTACGGGCCCTGGCCCGGACAGTCATCTCCTGTCTGGTAAGCTTTTTGGGAGCATCTATATGAAGAAAGAAAGAGAAATAATGTAACCAATACTCTTTAACAATAACACAAAATAATTCAACAGAAAGTTGTCTCACAGTAACACTAGCAATTTGCAAGCACAGTATAACATTTTGGCATGTATCTTTCCGCCCTCTTTGTAGGCCTGTAACAGTGGGAGTTTCAGGAATTCTACTACCAGGCAGCACTATGGACTCAATACATAGTCAGAGAGTCAGAGAGTACACCAGTATTCTTCTGTTTTTCTCTAGTTTTGCGAAAGAAATTACTTGTACGTGAACTTGTGTTAGCCGGCATAATGCCAGCTCAGTCTGCTTGCACCCAAGAAAAGGAGACACAAGCCATGATGAAGCAGACTTGCATGCATTACCTTAAGCAGTACATGCAGGTGGGGATAGGGAAGCTCTTACTTTTGTATAGGGGTGGCACTGGCCATACTCGGTTACATCGAGGGCTACTGCTCAATGTAATTTATATTTTGCACTGCCCCCCTGGGCCTTCATTACTACAAAAGGAAAATGAAGATTATTCATTTCTGATCATGTATCCAGCCGATCACATGATCTCTTTGCTTATATGATGGATGACGTTAGGTGCTTTGTTGTGATAGATTGAGTGAACAACAGCGATAGTCCACCCATGATTAACACAGCAGAAAGAAAATTATGAACATAGGGTGTGAGTGTGGTAACCATAATTGCCGGAGGAAGGGATTTGACTTGATATAATTGTCAACTACACAATACATACACAATACATGCTGTGCTTGCAAAGTAAACTACTGTACTGTTACTTTAGGCAAGGGAGAGTTTCTGAACAATCACAACTTGTAGTATTTGGATTTCCTCTGCTTTGCTACTCTGGCACGGACATGCTGTTCGAACAAAGTAACACTCTTCATACAGAGGGTCTGCTCTAAATACACCTCTGCTATGTATGAGGAAGAAGATACCATCCAGGCTTCCAAAGTAAATGCCTATCATTCTTCTTAATGTCTCAACTGTAACAACTTTACTTTTTCTCAACAACCAAATAACACCCTTTTCATTTTATTTCGTAAACCACCGTCTTGACTTGGATTTGAGTTTCACCCAAATGATATATTGCAATGCACACCACACATGAATTTTCTGATTCACCCACACCGGCAGTCATTTTTTCTTTCTCCTCCAACCATCCTTGCTTCAAGCAGCCATGCATCTGATTCCTTCCTATCAGCCATCTCTGCCTGCATTCAAAAACACGTATCATTCTTTGCAGTCATAACTGTTACGACTCGCACGTCCTTACACTGACCCTAAGTTCTTTCTCATGACATTCATCACATCCCTCAAGTTCATCTGATATGACTTGGCTTCACGATAAAAGTTTCCCAGCTGATTTGAAGTCAAATAGAGGGGGCCATTGCTTACTTGAGAACTACCCCCGCTAATGCTATTGCTAAGTCAAGGGTGACTGTCTTCTCCATGATTGGCTAAAATGTAGTTCTAAATCAGTAACTGTTCTTAACAGTAAAGTGTACTTATAGTAGCGTACTGTACAGTACATTATACACTCCTTTGCGAGCCTACTCTAAAATGTCAATAAGTAAGGAGTATAATAATAACTTACCACCGTCTGCCGCTGCTGAACCATCCCCCTCAGCTTCTCCTGGTGGCACTCGTGGCGCCGCCACATCTGCCGCTTGAGTGGACCCCTCCGCTCTGCTGGCCCCGGCACTGGTGGTGGCAAGTGCTGCATCCGATGTCGTGACGCCTAGAAAAAACATGTCATATTTTTAGATGCCATAAACCACCTCCTACTTCGTCTCGTAATGGAAGAGAAAATGTTAAACAATTTTTAATTATTGGAACTGAAAAGAAGTCACGGTTTTGGGGAGGGTGTTAACTTATATGCTTAGCCATAACATGCAACTCTTTTTGGCACAACTGATAAATGCTTGCTCTTTAACGTGCAACATTTTTATAATTACAGACAGAACCAACTACTCCTCATCACCACCAGGAGGACTTGAAGTTCCATGGTGTGAATAATAAGGACCCCCTGTTTAGGCAACTGAATATGTTTGACAGGGAAAAACAGACGATGTAAAGAAAGGCACAGAATATAATATCATCAGGGAGAGAGCGATAAGTGAAAGGCACAACAATCAATTAAAAAGTACAAAATGTTGTTTATTAATAAGTATATATACTCAGAATAAAAACATGAAATTATTTCGACATATAATAAAATAAGATTTGTGACCTATTCTAAGGTCTCAACACAATACAACATTACGCATGACATCATTAGTTCTTAATTCCTAAAACAGTGGCGGACAATACTAGTCCTCTTCTCGACGCGCGTTTCGGCGTTTTTCACTGGAACTTGGACTTGAAGTTCCAACAAGGTGAGGGCTCCCGAGTCCCGCACAGTTACTTCTGCCTGAGGTATGTGGAAAGTCGAACTGCACCTATCATCAACATTGTCCTATTTTTCTTGTCCATACTTCTGTATTTATACCAACAAAAAGAGAGATAGAGAGAGGTATGTGACACTCTTATTCGCCGGTTATGTCTCTTAAACAAGAAAAGAGTGTCATATGGTTTAACAAGACCACACGAAGGAGCGTAAGAAAAAGAACCAGCCTCACTTAGGTCAGTTAAGAAAGCCCTCACTCACCACCTGGTGATGACATGCTTCATCATTGGGCCCCACTAAAGAGGCCGAGTGCCTCTTTAGTGTGCTTCGATGCCAGATCTACTGCGGAGCAGGATTTGTGAGTTCAGGCGTGCAGTGAGAATTAAATTTAAAGGTGGTGAAAGGGTTAAAAATGTCTTTAGTGTATCCAAAAAATGATTTATTTTTTGATCACTTAGGACATATATTTAAAATTATGTGTAGGAAAGTAGTCCACAAATAATTGTGGGGTTATTTCCAAAAATAGTTAATCGTCAGTCAACATGTTTCTGCCTTTGAAACGGTGTAAAGTTACCAGGCATTCGTCAGGACTCAAGAAGTGTACTAAACCCTGGCGGTATGGACACGCTAAGGTCCACCCTTACCTAGGGACGTGAAAGTGAAAAGGAAAGTGAAAAAAAGTGCAAAAAAGGAAGAGAACATTTGTCTTCCTAATAACTCCTGGTTTAGGAGGCTTTCTATATTAAGTATCTGCACCTGTAGAGAAAGAATGACATAGACATACATAAAGGACAAGACAAATAGTTAGTGATTGTTCTTAATCACACTGACAAATCTATGTTAAATGTAAATTGATACTTGTATAGTGCACTACTCACCCGCAAGGGTCTCAAGGCGCTTGTACGAATACCGCTGTGGAACCCATCCTGGCTTTCCCTGTGAGGCGTCCACTCCTGGGCACCCCCAAGGTGGAGGCCAGGCATCCTTAGCGTTGTGGGGGCCGTTGTGGAGATTAAGCAAGCTATTGCCCAGAGTTGCAGAGTGGGACTCCATGATTGGAATAGGCACTGAGGCGAGAATTATCAGGTCCGTGGAATTTTTGAGCCCAAGACCCGCCGAGGCGGGGAATTGAACCCTGGTCCCGGGCTAGACCTTTGCATCAGGGTCTGCCGCTCTAATCATTGAGCAAAGTGGGCATCCGGAAGATTTCCCAGGGACCTAATGCACTGCATCAATCACTCAAATGAGTGTAAACCATAAATCTACATGCAAAGAATTACTATGTTTGCACAAACTTAAACATAAGTACACAACTGTGAACACTCTTTTAAACATTCAATTGAATATCTTAGTCATCGGCATTATGGATTGGTTGCTCAATAGTTGTTTATTGAGAGTTGTCCATGAAATTGTTGCATATTCACAAAATCAAGAACTGAAGAATCATGTTCAATTATACATCCCAATGCATTTCGGGCTGAAAGAGCTGCCCTTTGTCTGGGAATCTATGAGATAATAATAATGCATATTACTAAACAGTATTGACAGTGTTTTCACGGCAAATCATTCAAAGGGGGCAGGTATTATTACTTTTTATAGAGCTCAAAACTAGAGATTAGTGCCAGGGTGAGTGATGGGGTAGAGAAACCCTTTAGGAGCAGAAAAGTTGTAGCAAGGAACCGATCGCAAACACCCATGTGCAATGGAGAAAAATGGTGAAAAGGACCAGTGAGGATGGAATCCAGAAAACAGGGTGGACGGGAAGCGAAATGCGTGAGCTGATAGAGAATACTGGAATAAAACGTGGGTAAATAAAGGAGAAACGAAGGAAAGACGGGGAAAACGAGGTTACCTGCTTACTGAGATAACAAGGAGACGCGCAAAGGCCCATAGGTTTTTTGTGTGGGACTCGAGTTGCACTCAGGTTGAATAGTCTACCGAACGATAGCTGAAATTAAAACGAAGAAACTAGTTATACTATACTAGAAAGCGTGGCTCAAGGTATGAGTGCGTTGTGGTAAGCGTTAAATCACTCACCCGCTTGCTGGTCGCGGGTTGGAGTGCTACGAGGTGTAGAGGTTGGGCGTCCCTGTGGGGTAATTGGGAACTTCGCTGAGTACAAAAAATAAACGTAAGGGGGTATCGAGTAGGAGACTAGATGCCGAGAGGGCACTCACCTTCAACCGAGGTTAATCAGTGACTGGATTGCCAACAACGAGATGCAAGCGTTGCGGAAGAGAACGGGGCTTCCTGTAAGGAACAGGAGAAATAGAAAGCGGACTGGCTCAGGAATCGCCATCTTGAGTGTAGGGAAATCGCAATGTAAAGAATGAGAAAAGGGAAGGGCTAGAGAGGACACCGAGAAAAGGGAAGGGCTAGAGAGGACCCCGAAATACATACACCGGGGGTGAGCTCAATGTAACAATGTTGCTAAGGAATAAAACACCTCAGGTTAAGTCCAGATACTTATAAAGTTCGGTGAGACAGACAGATAACATGGGCATAATAAATATGGACATTTGGGGCTGCCACTATGCGTGTGCACACTCTTCAATATACAGCATGAAAAAAAAAAACACAGCTTATTTACACAAATGAAAAATAATGCAGGTTATCACATGCTATATACAGTGGGTGAGAATGCATCTACATGTAGCAAGACAATTCAAATTTGTCATTTAGCCCAGTGGGGGTCAATGTTTGCATAAACCAGATCCAGTGGGATTCTCTCTGTGAAAGTGTTTGCGTGCGGTCGCGTTCAGGGTTGGGCTCAATGACCTCAAGGATACCAAATTTAACTTGGGCGATGTTGTGTCTACACTTGAGCCAATGTTGAGCTACAGGGGAGTTGGCGTTCTTAGTGCGAATCCGACTTTTGTGTTCCGTAATGCGAATCCGCAAGTTACGTTCTGTCTCCCCTACATAATAGAGGTCACAAGGACATTTAATGTAATACACAACAAAATTGCTGTTACAAGTTGCTGTGCATTTAAGGGCAATAGGTTTGCCTGACCTTGGGTGATTGATGGTTGTGCCTGTGATGGCATTGTTGCAGTTAGAACAATTCAAACATTTGAGTAAACCTTTGTGCTGTATGTTGCATTTGGGAAGATTGGTGTTAAGCAACTCTTTGAGATTGCGCGCTCGCTTGTATGCAAACAGAGGTGCAGAGCTAAATATGCCCCCGAAATCTGGTTCAGATTGTAATAGAGACCAACGGTTTAATATGATGGTCTTCACTAGTTTGGATTGTGTAGAAAAAGTGGATACAAACACTTCTCTGTTTGTCATTCTGGGCTCAATTCTTTTCCTCAAGAGGGCTTCGCGAGCTACAGTGGAAGCTCGGTGGCTGCCTGTTCAAGGATGGTGTCAGGGTAACCTCTCTGTCTATATTTGTCCTTGAAGACCTCAATGGTCTGCATGCCAGTGGTTTGGTCTGAGTGAATGCGTCTGATACGGAGGAACTGAGAGTAGGGAAGGTGCTTTTCAATGACCACGGGTGAAAGCTTTGGTAAACCAGTGCGTTGTTTCTGTCAGTGGGTTTTGAGAAAATCGAAGTCTCGATTCTCCCATGAGATATGGAAATCAAAACATCCAAGAATGGAATTTGGGATGCAGCAATGTGGTGTGTGAATTGGATTCTTGGGTTAATGGTGTTCAACTGAGTTATATTGTTTTCCAAATCTTGTTGAGTGCCTCCCCATATGATGAGAATATCATTGATATATCGTTTAAAGGCAAGCAGGTGGTCGCTCCATTGGGGTTGTGAAAGTATGTGTTCTTGTTCAAACTTCATCATAAAGATGTTAGCGTAGCTGGGGGCTCCTGAAAAGCCCCTGGAAGTACCATTCAGCTGTAAAAAGTAGCGTCCTCGCCAGTTGAAATAGCTGTGGAACAGACAAAAATGTAAGATCTCCATTAAGAAGATCTGGTTGGCT
Source organism: Lissotriton vulgaris (assembly GCF_964263255.1). Taxonomy (NCBI): domain Eukaryota; kingdom Metazoa; phylum Chordata; class Amphibia; order Caudata; family Salamandridae; genus Lissotriton; species Lissotriton vulgaris. Next base: position 874,538,858 of record NC_141694.1, read on the forward strand.
CGTAATGAGTCAGTTCTCAACAAGGCCCATTCAATTGCCTCCATCCCTTCCAGATGTGGGATGGAGGTGTACAACGCGACTACATCAACAGTACATAGCCATATCTGTTCATTAGTGGGGACCATGATGTCTGTCAAGATATTGAGTAGGTGGGTGGTGTCTTGTATGTATGTGTCGCTAGACTGTACAATGGGTTGGAAGAATGTGTCTAAGTAGCGTCCCAATGTGTCGTGAATAGAACCACAACCCGAGACAATCGGTCTCAAGGGGGGGTCAGATAGTGATTTATTAATTTTAGGCACCATGTAGAGCCTGGGTCTATGAGGGAATCTGGGGTACAAGTATTCCTTGGTTTTGGTATTTATCCATTTCATTTCCAGGGCATTCGTGAGAATTGTGTCTAGGACTACCTGGAAGTCATTTGTGGGGTCTTACGATAGTGGTAGATAAGTGGTAGTGTCCTGAATCATACTTTCAACCTTGTTTTCATATCGGGACTTGTCCATAATTACCAAGGCACGACCTTTGTCGGCCTTGGTAAAATGCAACGTGGTGTTGGCCTGCAGTGAACGCAATGCTGACTTTTCACTGACTGTAAGGTTAGGATGGCATTTGGTTTGCTGCAGTATTTTGGCTATGTCTTACCTGACTAGGGTTTCAAAAAGATCAATAGTCTTGTGGGAGGTAGGTGCCATAAAGGTACTTTTGGGTTTAAACTCTTGGTATTCTGTACCAATTGAACTGGGTGGATCAAAATCCTGAAAGGAGAAAAAGAGACGTAATCTTAATTTTCTTGTACATCTGAATACGTCAATTTGTGCCTCTAGACTACTAGCTTGGTTGGTCGGAACAAAAGAGCATCCTTTGTTCAACACTTGTGTTTGTTGCTGTGTGAGTTGTTTGGAGGAGATATTTACAACTAATGTTTCTTTCTCCGGGTGGGTTTTCCTGAACCGGTGTCCTCTCCTGGTTTTGTGGTGTTTAGGCCTTGGGGTGGTTGGTTTGCTGCTGGGCTGGTGGATAAAAAAGCAGGCTGAGAGGTGGAAGAACTACCACTAGGAGCATTTTTATCTGAAGTTGGTGCTGTGGTTGCTCCTGCAGTTGGCGGAATAGGGGGACGTGTCATTTGGGTGTCAGTGTCGGATACTACACTCTCCTCAGAGGATGTTTTGCCTGGTTGATTCCATATGCGTTTCTGTGCGTATACTTCAGCCCACGAGTACACTTCGTCGAGCTTATAACCGATGGTGTTGCGGCAAAATTTTCGTACCTTGCGTTCGTGGATGTCTTTCGCATACCCATCTAGCCTATTGTTAATCTCTTCTAAAGTAGTTGGCCATGCTTCTACTTCCATTCGCTGTGTGAGATTGTCCTGCAAAACTTCAATTTCTGATTCTAGTCCTGTTAAGACTTCTGAGAGTTCCTCTATTATTAAAAGGATAAGGTCGAGAGAACACTTATTTAAAATGGCGTACCATTTATCCATACATTTTTTATTCATCTTAAAAAGCATAGGTTTTATTGCTAGACGTGCCCCCTAGGGATGCGGCTGGCTCGGTGGTATTGTATGAGTGTTGTGGCATGCAGACGCTGATTGATCTCGCGTCTCATCAGATATTCTAGTTGTTTTACTGCTGCTGGACGGGGCCTGAAGTGGCATCAAATTTCCTGACCTCCTTGATGAGGCCGTAAATGTCTGCCGCTTCTTCTGTGGAATATACTTTTGTGTGAGCTTTATTGTCTGTAAGATGCAGAATGTCATCAAATGTGGCCATCGTGTTATTTTAAAACTTTATTCTGGGTGGTGCAGTTGCTGTCTGCTAGGCAGAGATATGTAGAACTAAGAAGATAACGCAGCAGCGTTTGCACTCAGTGATCAAACTTATCAGATTGTTCAGTAGAGTCACTTACCAATATTATAGTACATTGCGTGCAAAAGGTTAAAAGGTTCTGATAGTCCTTTAGGCTATAAGCAAAGTGGGCATCCGGGAGATTTCCCAGGGACCTAATGCACTGCATCAATCACTCAAATGAGTGTAAACCATAAATCTACATGCAAAGAATTACTATGTTTGCACAAACTTAAACATAAGTACACAACTGTGAACACTCTTTTAAACATTCAATTGAATATCATAGACATCGGATTATGGATTGGTTGCTCAATAGTTGTTTATTGAGAGTTGTCCATGAAATTGTTGCATATTCACAAAATCAAGAACTAAAGAATCATGTTCAATTATACATCCCAATGCATTTCGGGCTGAACAAGCTGCCCTTCGTCAGGGGAATCTATGAGATAATAATAATGCATATTACTAAACAGTATTGGCAGTGTTTTCACAGCAAATCATTCAAAGGGGGCAGGTATTATTACTTTTTATAGAGCTCAAAACTAGAGATTAGTGCCAGGGTGAGTGATGGGTAAAGAAACCCTTTAGGAGCAGAAAAGTTGTACCAAGGAACCGATCGCAAACACCGATGTGCAATGGAGAAAAATGGTGAAAAGGACCAGTGAGGATGGAATCCAGAAAACAGGGTGGACGAGAAACAAAATGCGTGAGCTGATAGAGAATACTGGAATACAACATGGGTAAATAAAGGAGAAACGATGGAAAGACGGGGAAAACGAGGTTACGTGCTTACTGAGATAACAAGGAGACGAGCAAAGGCCCATAGGTTTTTTGTGTGGGACTCGAGTTGCACTCAGGTTGAATAGTCTACCGAACGATAGCTGAAATTAAAACGAAGAAACTAGTTATACTATATTAGAAAGCGTGTCTCAAGGTATGAGTGCGCAGTGGTAAGCGTTAAATAACTCACCAGCTTGCTGGTCGCGGGTTGGAGTGCTACGAGGTGTAGAGGTTGGGCGTCCCTGTGGGGTAAATGGGAACTTCGCTGAGTACAAAACATAAACGTAAGGGGGTATCGAGTAGGAGACTAGATGCCGAGACGGCACTCACCTTCAACCGAGGTTAATCAGTGACCGGATTGCGACAACGAGATACAAGCGTTGCGGAAAAGAACGGGGCGAAACGCTAAAAAAAAACCCGGTCTCCATGGGAACATCAATACAGCTTTTCACAATGACGCGGGCCCACGTGACCCGCCTCGTCATGCAACGCTTCATACTCTGATAGGCTGACACCGCATTGCGCTGCCCCCTAACCGCACGGGCACCGCCCCTGGAAACAACCCATGCCTCGCTTACAAACACTTATAACCAGCTCCACCGGCCCCGTTCTTGATCGTCGGGGTCTGGTCAGAGGGTATCGCAGGTATACAGAGGCTGCCTAGCGTCGAGGGCGTAAGTTAACCATCGGGCTTTGGCGTTCCACACCATGGCGGCACATTACTAAGCTAAGTACCGTTTCTTCGTATTTCTGACATCTGGCATGTTTTTCTCCTTTCTACTAAGGGTGTGCCAATTATGCTACCACCCCCTCCCATGACCCATGGTGTACCACTGTTACACCACAAAAGTGAGACATTTTAACTTAGCGATCGCTTCACAGACTTTGATACATTGATCGCTATTAGGAACACATGCTTCCTTTTTTTTAAAACCCCCCAACTACCTTATCATTTTTCCACTTTTAGCACTCCGCACTTCCCAGTGATTAATGATTATTAACCCAGGGACAGAGGTGGTGATAAACATACCGTTACAGCGCCACTCACTGTCTATTCACAACGAATGGAGCACCATAGATTTATCAGTGTGATTAAGACCAATCACTAACTATTTGTCTTGTCCTTTATGTATGTCTATGTCATTCTTTCTCTACAGGTGCAGATACCTAATATAGAAAGCCTCCTAAACCAGGAGTTATTAGGAAGACAAATTTTCTCTTCCTTTTTTTCACTTTTTTTCACTTTCCTTTTCACTTTCACGTCCCTAGGTAAGGGTGGACCTTAGCGTGTCCATACTGCCAGGTTTAGTACACTTCTTGAGTCCTGACGAATGCCTGGTAACTTTACACTGTTTCAAAGGCAGAAACATGTTGACTGACGATTAACTATTTTTGGAAAATAACCACACAATTATTTGTGGACTACTTTCCTACACATAATTTTAAATATATGTCCTAAGTGATCAAACAATAAATCATTTTTTGGATACACTAAAGACATTTTTAACCCTTTCACCACCTTTTAATTTAATTCTCACTGCACACCTGAACTCACAAATCCTGCTCCGCAGTAGATCTGGCGTCGAAGCACACTAAAGAGGCACTCGGCCTCTTTAGTGGGGCCCAATGATGAAGCATGTCATCACCAGGTGGTGAGTGAGGGCTTTCTTAACTGACCTAAGTGAGGCCGGTTCCTTTTTCTTACGCTCCTTCGTGTGGTCTTGTTAAACCATATGACACTCTTTTCTTGTTTAAGAGACATACTTCTGTATGTGCAAAATAGTCCCTGAAACACTAGCGGTATGGTATGTGCTACTATCAAGTAAAAAAGCCAACTACTAGCTTATTCTTGGTGGACATTGACATTTTGTTGTTGGAAATTGTCAAAGCACTAACATTAAGAAGACTGGCATAGACAGCAAGGGCAACCCAGAGGACTGCACTGAGTGCCTCTAGAGCTATTGCTGGATCAGAGTTTTGTTTAACACCGTTTGCCGACTGGGCAAGCTTGGCTACCTACACAGACCGACTCATAAGTAATAGAAAATAGTAGTAGCACAGAGAGTGATGGTAGAGAGGCAGGATAAGAATGTAGAAACAGTCTACAAGAAGATCAAAGACTATTTTGTAAAAAATAGAATTAGGAAACAGTTTGGAATGAATAGGAGATGTAAAAGTTAGGGAAGTATAATTATATCAACAACAGAACAACTTACTGGGGCCAGCAGAAGAGCCTGCAGAGGACCGTTCCTGCCCACTCTGTTCCGCCGGAGTCTGGTGTGTTGCTGTCTTCTTGCCCCTGGGAGGTGCTGATGATCATGAAATAAACACAAACATGGATGATTGTTCTTTGGAAATATTTGATTTCTTTGACCACAATCGAAAATTATCTTGGGGTAACAAATTAGCAACAATTGCACTACATGTATTGACCTGTCTGATCTGGTCAACTAGGAGGATACTAGTACAGTATTGCTGGATTCGCAGACCGTCTACTTGGAAAGTTATGTAAATCACTAACTAAACCAACAACAAAAAGATTCTACTAAGACTGCCAGCACTCAGCAGCACCGACGTGACAGACACAGTCCGTCATCATGATTGCAGACCACTAACAAATGTCCAACTACTAATAACAAACAACTAAAATAAGTGTGTTTAAAGTCATTTCTGTGCCTGAAATCGGTAAAAATTGAAGATTCTGAGTAAGCAATACTCTGTAAAAATGGCAATGTTGGTCACTGTGAGGGTTTAAAAAGTGGTTATTCAACATGAGGCACGATCCAATTGACATTTTGAATCATTTTTGATACGGTCCACAAAATCAATTTTCTGAAGAAAAATGATGACCCCGGACCTGTCGAACATTCCAAAAATGGTCAATATTGATGACATTTTAACATTTAATCTTTTGACTTCAAATGACTGTTGGACGTGAATTTTTACTGTTTCAACTAAAATAAGTGTGTTTAAAGTCATTTCTGTGCCTGAAATTGGTCAATATTGAAGCTTCTGAGTAAGCTAAAATCTGTAAAAATGGCAATTTTGGTCACTGTGAGGGTTTAAAAAGTGGTTATTCAACATGAGGCATGATCCATTTGACTTTTTGAATTATTTTTGGTACAGTCCAAAAAATCAATTTTCTGATGAAAAACGATGACCCCGGACCTGTCGAAAGTTCCAAAAATGGTTAATATTGATGAAATTTTAACATTTGATCTTTTGACTTCAAATGACTGTTGGACGTGAATTTTTACTTTTTCAACTAAAATAAGTGTTTAAAGTCATTTCTGTGCCTGAAATTGGTCAAAATTGAAGCTTCTGAGTAAGCAAAAAGCTGTAAAAATGGCAATTTTGGTCACTGTGAGGGTTTAAAAAGTGGTTATTCAACACGAGGCACGATCCAATTGACATTTTGAATCATTTTTGGTACAGTCCAAAAAGTCAAGTTTCTGATGAAAAACAATTATCCCGGACCTGTCTAACGTTCCCAAAATGGTCAATATTGATGACATTTTAACATTTAATCTTTTGACTTTAAATGACTGTTGGGTGTGAATTATTACTTTTTTAACTAAAATAAGTGTGTTTAAAATCATTTATGTGCCTGAAATTGGTCAAAATTGAAGCTTCTGAGTAAGCAAAGCTCTGTAAAAATTGCAATTTTGGTCACTGTGAGGGTTTAAAAAGTGGTTATTCAACATGAGGCATGATCCAATTGACATTTTGAATTATTTTTGGTACAGTCCAAAAAATCAATTTTCTGATGAAAAACGATGACCAACGTTTCAAAAATGGTCAATATTGATGAAATTTTAACATTTAATCTGTTGCCTTTAAATGACTTTTGGATGTGAATTATTACTTTTACAACAAAAATAAGTGTGTTTAAAGGCATTTCTGTGCCTGAAATTGGTCAAAATTGAAGCTTTTTAGTAAGCAAAAATCTGTAAAAATGGCAATTTTGGTCACTGTGAGGGTTTAAAAAGTTGTTATTCAACATGAGACACGATCCAATTGGCATTTTGAATCATTTTTGGTGCAGTTCTAAAAATCAATTGTCTGATGAAAAACGATGACCCCGGACCTGTCGAACGTTCCCAAAATGGTCAATATTGATTACATTTTAACATTTAATCTTTTGACTTTAAATGACTGTTGGATGTGAATTATTACTTTTTCAACTAAAATAAGTGTGTTTAAAGTCATTTATGTGCCTGAAATTGGTAAAAATTGAAGCTTCCGAGTAAGCAACAATCTGTAAAAATGGCAATATTGGTCACTGTGAGGGTTTAAAAAGTGTTTTTTTTAATGAGGCACGATCCAATTGACATTTTGAACAATTTTTGGTACAGTCCAAAAAATCAATTTTCTGATGAAAAACGATGACCCCGGACCTGTCGAACGTTCCCAAAATGGTCAATATTGATTACATTTTAAAATTTAATCTTTTGACTTTAAATGACTGTTGGACAGGAATTTTTACATTTTCAACTAAAATAAGTGTTTAAAGTCATTTCTGTGCCTGAAATTGGTCAAAATTGAAGCTTCTGAGAAAGCAAAAATCTATAAAAATGGCAATTTTGGTCACTGTGAGGGTTTAAAAAGTGGTTATTCAACATTAGGCACGATCCAATCGAAATTTTGAATAATTTTTGGTACAGTCCAAAAAATCAATTTTCTGATGAAAAACAATGACCCCAGACCGGGCGAACGTTCCAAAATTGGGCAATATTGATGAAATTTTAACATTTAATCTGTTGCCTTTAAATGACTTTTGGATGTGAATTATTACTTTTACAACTAAAATAAGCGTGTTTAAAGTCATTTCTGTGCCTGAAATTGGCCAAAATTGAAGCTTCTTAGTAAGCAAAAATCTGTAAAAATGGCAATTTTAGTCACTGTGAGGATTTAAAAAGTGGTTATTCAACATGAGGCACGACCCAATTGACATTTTGAATTATTTTTGGTACAGTCCAAAAAAAAAAAATTTTTTCAGATGAAAAACGATGACCCCAGACCTGTCGAACGTTCCAAAAATGGTCAATATTGATGACATTTTAACATTTAATCTTTTGACTGTAAATGACTATTGGATGTGAATTATTACATTTTCAAGAAAAATATGTGTGTTTAAAGTCATTTCTGTGCCTGGAATTGGTCAAAATTGAAGCTTCTGAGTAAGCAAAGGTCTGTAAAAATTGCAATTTTGGTCACTGTGAGGGTTTAAAATGTAGTTATTCAACATGAGGCACGATCCCATTGACATTTTAAATTTTTAGTAAAGGCCAAAAAAGCAATTTTCTGATGAAAAACGATGAGTTTGTAAAAATGGCAATTTTGGTCACTGTTGGGTTTAAAAAGTGGTTATTCAACATGAGGCATGATCCAATTGACATTTTGAATTATTTTTGGTACAGTCCAAAAAATCAATTTTCTGATGAAAAACGAAGATCTCGGACCTGTCGAACGTTCCAAAAATGGGTAATATTGATGAAATTTTAACATTTGATCTTTTGACTTCAAATGACTGTTGGACGGGAATTTTTACATTTTCAACTAAAATAAGTGTTTAAAGTCATTTCTGTGTCTGAAATTGGTCAAAATTGAAGCTTCTGAGTAAGCAAAACTCCGTAAAAATGGCAATTTTGGTCACTGTGAGGGTTTAAAAAGTGGTTATTCAACATGAGGCACGATCCACTTGACATTCTGAATCATTTTTGGTACAGCCAACAAAATCAATTTTCTGATGAAAAACGATGAGTTTGTAAAAATGGCAATTTTTGTCACTGTGAGGGTTTAAAAAGTGGTTATTCAACATGAGGCACGATCCAATTGACATTTTGAATCATTTTTAGAACAGTCCAAAAAATCAATTGTCTGATGAAAAACGATAACCCCGGACCTGTAGAACGTTCCCAAAATGGTCAATATTGATGAAATCTTAACATATGCAGCCTGATTCATGAAAAACGGGATTTGTGATTCTCAAATAGCGAAAAATTGCGAATCGCTATTGAGAAATCGCAAATCGGAATTCATGATGTTTAGCGATAATAAAATGCGATTCGCCGGCGGCCGCAAATTCCGTTTGCGATTAACGAAAATCGCAGAAAAATCGCTATTTCCGGCTACATCCGTGTCGGGATTGCGATATCGCAAATAGCGATATCGCTAATTGCGAGATCGCAAAATCGCGAGATCGGGAAAACGGGAAGTCGCATTTTGAGCACAGTGATGACATCACAACCAGGAAGCAGCCAGTTCCCACCCCCATTCACCACAGTGAGGCAGACCTCGAGTGAGCAAGTGGGAGAGCTCCTGCCATTCTACTGTTGATTCCTACTCTGCAACAACATTGCTGCCATGTCTGAGGAAGCTAGTCCTGGCCCCAGCAACACCACAGGGCGGAAGAGGAAGCTGAAATTTTCAGAACAAGAGCTGGAGCATTTGATAGAAGGGGTGGTGGCCAACCACTCCAAACTGTTTGGCAAAGACTCCAGGATGGTGCCGCAGCAGGAAAAAAGGAGGATCTGGCAGGGAATAGCGTCCACCGTCAACTCCGTTGGTGTGGCCGATAGGTCACTCGACGAACTTAAAAAAAGATGGTACGACCTCCGAGGTCGTGCCAAAGAGAAGGTGGCGGAGCGCCTTGGAGAGGCATCGGGCACTGGAGGGGGAGGACCTACAGTCCCTCCAAACACAGCCTTGGAGGACCAAGTGGAAGACACGCTTGAGAGGGAGGCGTGCATTGGATTCACACATCTGGACTCATCCCGCCCCACCCAAGACACCCAAGGTAAGTGGCATGCGACTGCGACCCTGTCCCCTATGAATGTCCATGACCATTTAGGCTCCCATAATGTTCCATAGACATGCCATTGTTGCACATCAGGGAATGCCCTGAAGCATTGTGGGACATGTAGTGTGGCCACAATGTAGTAGTACCACAATGCAGCCAGACAGGTTCCAAAGTACGCAAAGCCACAGCCAGTCAGGGAATGTCACCCATCATGCATGTAGCCACTGCACGTCTGACAGATACATGCAACTAATGATCGTCCACTTACCCTCACAGGTGGCGCTGAAAGCAGCGACAGCAAAAGGCTGCTAATAGATGAGGAGGCCCAGGAGGAGGAGGAGGTGCCGCCACTAACACAGGCACCAGCCCCTGCCGCAGCAACAACACCAGCAGCCAGGTCCACCAGCAGTGTGCCCCCTGCGTCTGGCGCACCAACTACAGCCGCAGCCAGGTCCACCAGCAGTGTTCCCCCTGCGTCTGGCGCACCAACTACAGCCGCAGCCAGGTCCACCAGCAGTGTACCCCCTGCATCTGGTGCACCAACTACAGCTGCAGCCAGGTCCACCAGCAGTGTTCCCCCTGCGTCTGGCGCACCAACTACAGCCGCAGCCAGGTCCACCAGCAGTGTTCCCCCTGCGTCTGGTGCACCAACTACAGCCGCAGCCAGGCCCACGACTAGTGTGCCTCCAGTCCCTGCCGCACCAGCAACGCCTGCTGTGACACCACCAGCAGCTGGTGCTACTACATCAGGGCCCGCGACAGCGGCAACACAGCGGCCAGCCACTGTGTCAGGCCAGCAGAGCAGGTGTGGCTGGTCTCACCAGCACACCAATGCAGCAATCAGCAGGAGGGGCAATGGACAGGGGCTGGCGCGAATGAGCGTCAAAAGACGCATGTTGCGTATTCATCAGCGGCAGGCACGGCAGCAAAGTGCCATACAGCTACAGCTGTACAAGATTGGGCGCAATGTGGCCGGAGTGGGGGACCGCATGGACCGCATGACGGCGGCCATGGCAGGTGTGGGGGACCGCATGGACAACATGACTGCAGCCATGGCAGGTGTGGGGGAGGGAATGGCCCGCATGACTGCAGCCATGGAGGCCAACACTGCAGCGATGACAACTCAGCGCAACCCAGCACGCCGGCACCACCATCAGCTTTTGAGCCGGCTGGCGGCCTACACCAGGTCCAATTATGTTGCAGGCAATGCAACATCACAGTTGTCGCGGCGGTCCCTTGCACAGCAGCACCAACTCATCCAGTGCTGTGAGGATATGACCAGGGTCCTGGAGCACCTGACCACGGCGGTGACAACACTACACCCTCCTGCTCTACCTGCCACTGTTGGGGGTGATGATGTCAGTGAGGGGACATCCAGCATGAGCAGCCACTCTGCCTCACAAGTAGGGCCACTCAGGCGCAGCACCAGGCCCACGGCAGGTACACGTGTCCCGGAAGAGGATGAGCCTCAGAGGCGCTTGGGTGGTACGCGCAGGAGGCGCAATTGACTACATATGACTATTACAGGCACAGGCTGCGTATAAGCCTGCCCTGTCCTTTGACACAGCAGTATGCAGTAATACTGTTAGTAAAGAAGAAAGTTAAAGTGGTACCATTATTGTGATTGAAACAATTATATTTATTTTTGCAGCACACATTAGCGTTGTGTCATTATTACATTTTGCATGCATTTGTGATTTGTGGGGTGAGGGAAGAGGGTGCACCAGAAACTGTTCACTGTGATGTGGTTGCGACGTCTGTGGCCTTCAGCTGGGTTCTCCCCGCGTGCATGGCGCGCATGTGCAGGTGGCCGGTCGTCCCCTTCAGATTCACTGCCAGAGATGTCGACAGGTATCCGGCGCTTGGTTGCAATGTTATGTAGTATTGCGCAGACAGCCACAATGCGGCAGCACACTGCAGGACTGTAATACATGGCCCCACCTGTCTTGTGCAGTATGCGGAACCTGCTCTTGAGCAGGCCAAATGTCCTTTCTATGCAATTCCTTGTCCGTATGTGTGCAAGATTGTAGCGCCGTTGCTGGGGTGTAGCAGGGTTGAGGTATGGGGTGAGGAGGTATTCACGGAGGGCGTAGCCACTGTCACCTGAATGAGAGGAGCAGAGGGTGATTGCCTTTGCTGCACTGCTACCTAATAGCAATGTGACATTGTCGACAAAGTGTACTTACCAAGTAGGTGTCCTTCCCCAAAGTCTCCCCTGGCCAGTCGTGTGTGGAGGCCGCTGTGCCGGAATATGAAGGAGTCATGGCTACTCCCTGGGTACTGGGCCACAATGTCAGTGATGTATGTCTTAGCATTGCAGACCATCTGTATGTTGAGGGAGTGGTAGGACTTGCGATTGCGGAACATATACTCCGTGGCAGCTGGTGGGCAGATGGCGATGTGGGTACAGCCATGCATCCGAGTACATGTGGAAAATGGGCTACATTGTAGAATTGTAGCTTGGTCAAGTCCAAATCCTGTTGGCTGGTGGGAAATTTGATGTGACGGTGTAGCTGGGTGAGCATAGCGTCAACAAAAGCCTGGAGGCAGCGTGACATGGTGGGCTGGGATATCCCCCCAGCAGCCGCTACTATCCCCTAGAAGCTCCCGGAGGCCAGGAGGTGCAGGCTACACAATACCTGCACATGTGTAGGCACCGCATTGGTACGCCTTGTTGGGTGCTGCATCAGGGGGTCAAGGTCCTGTATTAGCTGCATTATCATTTCCCCATTCAGCCTGTATTTTGCATATATCTGCTCTCTGGTTTGGCCCAGCAAGGTGACCCGCTGGCGGAAAATCCTGTCCTGGATCCTGCGTCTCGTCCGTGCTGCTCGCTGTAGCCTTCGACGCCTGACCACCATGTACATTCCTGGCATTGTGGAACTCCTAATGCTGCTGCTGATTGTCCTTATGTGTGATTGGTCAGGCCTGAACCTGTTACTGATTGGCCAACGTTTTTTTAAAAGAAAATTTTTAATGGCTTTTATGGTTACCACCTGCTTTGAGTTGTCCTTAATTTGCGCCGCGCAAACAGCGATTTCTGGGTTTTTCGCTATTTGCGATTTTTCATGAATGCCGATTGCGATTGTATTGCAAATTCGCTATTTATTTCGCAGAATCCGTGGATTGTCGCATTTCCGATTCGCTAATGCTCTCCTACCGGGATTCTGCGAATATAATTGCGAATTCGCTATTATGTGTTTGCAAATTCGCTATTTTCATGTTGAATGCCGATTACGGATATTGCGCCCGCAATCTCTGCGAAAATGCAATTGCGGGCGCAATATAATAATTTTGCTTCATGAATCAGGCGTTTAATCTTTTACCTTTAATTGCTGTTGGATGTGAATTATAACTTTTACAACTAAAATAAGTGTGTTTAAAGTCATTTATGTGCCTGAAATTGGTCAAAATTGAAGCTTCTGAGTAAGCAAAAATCTGTAAAAATGGCAATTTTGGTCACTGTGAGGGTTTAAAAAGTGGTTATTCAACATGAGCCACGATTCAATTGACATGTTGAATAATTTTTGGTACAGTCCAAAAAATAAATTTTCTGATGAAAAACGATGACCCCGGACCTGTCAAACATTCCAAAAATGGTCAATATTGATGACATTTTAACATTTAATCTTTTGACTTCAAATGACTGTTGGACGTGAATTTTTACTTTTTCAACTAAAATAAGTGTGTTTAAAGTCATTTATGTGCCTGAAATTGGTCAAAATTGAAGCTTCTGAGTAAGCAAAAATCTGTAAAAATGGCAATTTTGGTCACTGTGAGGGTTTAAAAAGTGGTTATTCAACATGAGGCATGATCCAATTGACATTTTGAATTATTTTTGGTACAGTCCAAAAAATCAATTTTCTGATGAAAAACGATGACCCTGGACCTGTCGAACGTTCCAAGAAACGGTTAATATTGATGAAATTTTAACATTTGATCTTTTGACTTCAAATGACTGTTGGACGTGAATTTTTACTTTTTCAACTAAAATAAGTGTTTAAAGTCATTTCTGTGCCCGAAATTGGTCAATATTGAAGCTTCTGAGAAGCAAAACTCTGTAAAAATGGCAATTTTGGTCACTGTGAGGGTTTAAAAAGTGGTTATTCAACATGAGGCACGATCCAATTGACATTTTGAATAATTTTTGGTACAGTTCAAAAAATCAATTCTCTGATGAAAAACGATGACCCCGGACCTGTCAAACATTCCAAAAATGGTTAATATTGATAACATTTTAACATTTGATCTTTTGACTTCAAATGACTGTTGGACGTGAATTTTTTCTTTTTCAACTAAAATAAGTTTGTTTAAAGTCATTTCTGTGCCTGAAATTGGTCAAAATTGAAGCTTTTTAGTAAGCAAAAATCTGTAAAAATGGCAATTTTGGTCACTGTGAGTGTTTAAAAAGTGTTTTTTTATAAATGAGGCACGATCCAATTGACATTTTGAACAATAATTGGTACAGTCCAAAAAATCAATTTTCTGATGAAAAACGATGACCCCGGACCTGTCTAACGCTCCCAAAATGGTCAATATTAATGAAATTTTAACATTTGATCTTTTGACTTCAAATGACTGTTGGACGGGAATTTTTACATTTTCAACTAAAATAAGTGTTTAAAGTCATTTCTGTGCCTGATATTGATCAATATTGAAGCTTCTGAGAAGCAAAACTCTGTAAAAATGGCAATTTTGGTCACTGTGAGGGTTTAAAAAGTAGTTATTCAACATGAGGCATGATCCAATTGACATTTTGAATAATTTTTGGTACAGTCCAAAAAATCAATTGTCTGTCGAACGTTCCCAAAATGGTCAATATTGATGACATTTTAACATATAATCTTTTGACTTTAAATGACTGTTGGATGTGAATTATTACTGTTTCAACTACAATAAGTGGGTTTAAAGTCATTTATGTGCCTGAAATTGGTCAAAATTGAAGCTTCTGAGTAAGCAAAAATCTATAAAAATGGCAATTTTGGTCACTGTGAGGGTTTAAAAAGTGGTTATTCAACATGAGGCATGATCCAATTGACATTTTGAATTACTTTTGGTACAGTCCAAAAAATAAATTTTCTGATGAAAAACGATGACCCTGGACCTGTCAAACATTCCAAAAATGGTCAATATTGATGACATTTTAACATTTAATCTTTTGACTTCAAATGACTGTTGGACGTGAATTTTTACTTTTTCAACTAAAATAAGTGTGTTTAAAGTCATTTATGTGCCTGAAATTGGTCAAAATTGAAGCTTCTGAGTAAGCAAAAATCTGTAAAAATGGCAATTTTGGTCACTGTGAGGGTTTAAAAAGTGGTTATTCAACATGGGGCACGATCCAATTGACATTTTGAATAATTTTTGGTACAGTTCAAAAAATCAATTCTCTGATGAAAAACGATGACCCCGGACCTGTCAAACATTCCAAAAATGGTTAATATTGATAACATTTTAACATTTGATCTTTTGACTTCAAATGACTGTTGGACGTGAATTTTTTCTTTTTCAACTAAAATAAGTTTGTTTAAAGTCATTTCTGTGCCTGAAATTGGTCAAAATTGAAGCTTTTTAGTAAGCAAAAATCTGTAAAAATGGCAATTTTGGTCACTGTGAGTGTTTAAAAAGTGTTTTTTTAAAATGAGGCACGATCCAATTGACATTTTGAACAATAATTGGTACAGTCCAAAAAATCAATTTTCTGATGAAAAACGATGACCCCGGACCTGTCTAACGCTCCCAAAATGGTCAATATTAATGAAATTTTAACATTTGATCTTTTGACTTCAAATGACTGTTGGACGGGAATTTTTACATTTTCAACTAAAATAAGTGTTTAAAGTCATTTCTGTGCCTGATATTGATCAATATTGAAGCTTCTGAGAAGCAAAACTCTGTAAAAATGGCAATTTTGGTCACTGTGAGGGTTTAAAAAGTAGTTATTCAACATGAGGCATGATCCAATTGACATTTTGAATAATTTTTGGTACAGTCCAAAAAATCAATTGTCTGTTGAACGTTCCCAAAATGGTCAATATTGATGACATTTTAACATATAATCTTTTGACTTTAAATGACTGTTGGATGTGAATTATTACTGTTTCAACTACAATAAGTGGGTTTAAAGTCATTTATGTGCCTGAAATTGGTCAAAATTGAAGCTTCTGAGTAGCAAAAATCTATAAAAATGGCAATTTTGGTCACTGTGAGGGTTTAAAAAGTGGTTATTCAACATGAGGCATGATCCAATTGACATTTTGAATTACTTTTGGTACAGTCCAAAAAATAAATTTTCTGATGAAAAACGATGACCCTGGACCTGTCAAACATTCCAAAAATGGTCAATATTGATGACATTTTAACATTTAATCTTTTGACTTCAAATGACTGTTGGACGTGAATTTTTACTTTTTCAACTAAAATAAGTGTTTAAAGTCATTTCTGTGCCCGAAATTGGTCAATATTGAAGTTTCTGAGAACTAAAACTCTGTAAAAATGGCAATTTTGGTCACAGTGAGAGTTTAAAAAGTGATTATTTAACATGAGGCACGATGCAATTGACATTTTGAATCATTTTTGGTACTCTCAAAAAAATCAATTTTCTGATGAAAAACGATGACCCCGGACCTGTCGAACGTTCCAAAAAACAGTTAATATTGATGAAATTTTAACATTTGATCTTTTGACTTCAAATGACTGTTGGACGTGAATTTTTACTTTTTCAACTAAAATAAGTGTGTTTAAAGTCATTTCTGTGCCTGAAATTAATCAATATTGAAGCTTCTGAGTAAGCAAAAATCTATAAAAATGGCAATTTTGGTCACTGTGAGGGTTTAAAAAGTGTTTATTCAACATGAGGCATGATCCAATTGACATTTTGAATTATTTTTGGTACAGTCCAAAAAATCAATTTTCTGATGAAAAAACGATGACGCCGGACCTGTCGAACGTTCCAAAAAACGGTTAATAATGATTACATTTTAATATTTGAGCTTTTGAACTCCAGTGACTGTTGGACGTGAATTTTTACTTTTTCAACTAACATAAGTGTTTAAAGTCATTTCTGTGCCTGAAATTGGTCAATATTGAAGCTTCTGAGAAGCAAAACTCTGTAAAAATGGCAATTTTGGTCACTGTGAGGGTTTAAAAAGTGGTTATTCAACACGAGGCACGATCCAATTGACATTTTGAATAATTTTTGGTACAGTTCAAAAAATCAATTCTCTGATGAAAAACGATGACCCCGGACCTGTTGAACGTTCCAAAAATGGTCAATATTGATGAAATTTTAACATTTAATCTTTTCACTTTAAATGACTATTGAATGTGAATTATTACTTTTTCAACTAAAATAAGTGTATTTAAAGTCATTGTAAGCCTGAAATTGGTCAAATTTGAAGCTTCTGAGTAAGCAAAGCTCTGTAAAAATTGCAATTTTGGTCACTGTGACGGTTTAAAAAGTGGTTATTCATCATGAGGCATGATCCAATTGACATGTTGAATTATTTTTGGTACAGTCCAAAAAATCAATTTTCTGATGAAAAAAGATGACCCCGGACCTGTCGAACATTCCAAAAATGGTCAATATTGATGACATTTTAACATTTAAATTTTTGACTTCAAATGACTGTTGGACGTGAATTTTTACTTTTTAAACTAAAATAAGTGTGTTTAAAGTCATTTCTGTGCCTGAAATTGGTCAAAATTGAAGCTTCTGAGTAAGCAAAAATCTATAAAAATGGCAATTTTGGTCACTGTGAGGGTTTAAAAAGTGTTTATTCAACACGAGGCATGATCCAATTGACATTTTGAATTATTTTTGGTACAGTCCAAAAAATCAATTTTCTGATGAAAAACGATGACGCCGGACCTGTCGAACGTTCCAAAAAACGGTTAATATTGATGAAATTTTAACATTTGAGCTTTTGAACTCCAGTGACTGTTGGACGTGAATTTTTACTTTTTCAACTAAAATAAGTGTTTAAAGTCATTTCTGTGCCCGAAATTGGTCAATATTGAAGCTTCTGAGAAGCAAAACTCTGTAAAAATGGCAATTTTGGTCACTGTGAGGGTTTAAAAAGTGGTTATTCAACATGAGGCACGATCCAATTGACATTTTGAATAATTTTTGGTACAGTTCAAAAAATCAATTTTCTGATGAAAAACGATGACCCCGGACCTGTCAAACATTCCAAAAATGGTTAATATTGATAACATTTTAACATTTGATCTTTTGACTTCAAATGACTGTTGGACGTGAATTTTTTCTTTTTCAACTAAAATAAGTTTGTTTAAAGTCATTTCTGTGCCTGATATTGATCAATATTGAAGCTTCTGAGAAGCAAAACTCTGTAAAAATGGCAATTTTGGTCACTGTGAGGGTTTAAAAAGTAGTTATTCAACATGAGGCATGATCCAATTGACATTTTGAATAATTTTTGGTACAGTCCAAAAAATCAATTGTCTCATGAAAAACGATGACCCTAGACCTGTCGAACGTTCCCAAAATGGTCAATATTGATGACATTTTAACATATAATCTTTTGACTTTAAATGACTGTTGGATGTGAATTATTACTGTTTCAACTACAATAAGTGGGTTTAAAGTCATTTATGTGCCTGAAATTGGTCAAAATTGAAGCTTCTGAGTAAGCAAAAATCTATAAAAATGGCAATTTTGGTCACTGTGAGGGTTTAAAAAGTGGTTATTCAACATGAGGCATGATCCAATTGACATTTTGAATTACTTTTGGTACAGTCCAAAAAATAAATTTTCTGATGAAAAACGATGACCCCGGACCTGTCAAACATTCCAAAAATGGTCAATATTGATGACATTTTAACATTTAATCTTTTGACTTCAAATGACTGTTGGACGTGAATTTTTACTTTTTCAACTAAAATAAGTGTTTAAAGTCATTTCTGTGCCCGAAATTGGTCAATATTGAAGTTTCTGAGAACCAAAACTCTGTAAAAATGGCAATTTTGGTCACAGTGAGAGTTTAAAAAGTGATTATTCAACATGAGGCACGATGCAATTGACATTTTGAATCACTTTTGGTACTCTCAAAAAAATCAATTTTCTGATGAAAAACGATGACCCCGGACCTGTCGAACGTTCCAAAAAACAGTTAATATTGATGAAATTTTAACATTTGATCTTTTGACTTCAAATGACTGTTGGACGTGAATTTTTACTTTTTAAACTAAAATAAGTGTGTTTAAAGTCATTTCTGTGCCTGAAATTGATCAATATTGAAGCTTCTGAGTAAGCAAAAATCTATAAAAATGGCAATTTTGGTCACTGTGAGGGTTTAAAAAGTGTTTATTAAACATGAGGCATGATCCAATTGACATTTTGAATTATTTTTGGTACAGTCCAAAAAATCAATTTTCTGATGAAAAAACGATGACGCCGGACCTGTCGAACGTTCCAAAAAACGGTTAATAATGATTACATTTTAATATTTGAGCTTTTGAACTCCAGTGACTGTTGGACGTGAATTTTTACTTTTTCAACTAACATAAGTGTTTAAAGTCATTTCTGTGCCTGAAATTGGTCAATATTGAAGCTTCTGAGAAGCAAAACTCTGTAAAAATGGCAATTTTGGTCACTGTGAGGGTTTAAAAAGTGGTTATTCAACATGAGGCACGATCCAATTGACATTTTGAATAATTTTTGGTACAGTTCAAAAAATCAATTCTCTGATGAAAAACGATGACCCCGGACCTGTTGAACGTTCCAAAAATGGTCAATATTGATGAAATTTTAACATTTAATCTTTTCACTTTAAATGACTATTGAATGTGAATTATTACTTTTTCAACTAAAATAAGTGTATTTAAAGTCATTATAAGCCTGAAATTGGTCAAATTTGAAGCTTCTGAGTAAGCAAAGCTCTGTAAAAATTGCAATTTTGGTCACTGTGACGGTTTAAAAAGTGGTTATTCATCATGAGGCATGATCCAATTGACATTTTGAATTATTTTTGGTACAGTCCACAAAATCAGTTTTCTGATGAAAAACGATGACCAACGTTTCAAAAATGGTCAATATTGATGAAATTTTAACATTTAATCTGTTGCCTTTAAATGACTTTTGGTTGTGAATTATTACTTTTACAACAAAAATAAGTGTGTTTAAAGTCATTCCTGTGCCTGAAATTGGTCAAAATTGAAGCTTCTGAGTAAGCAAAGCTCTGTAAAAATTGCAATTTTGGTCACTGTGACGGTTTAAAAAGTGGTTATTCATCATGAGGCATGATCCAATTGACATTTTGAATTATTTTTGGTACAGTCCAAAAAATCAATTTTCTGATGAAAAACGATGACCCCGGACCTGTCGAACGTTCCAAAAATGGTTAATATTGATAACATTTTAACATTTGATCATTTGACTTCAAATGACTGTTGGCCGTGAATTTTTTCTTTTTCAACTAAAATAAGTTTGTTTAAAGTCATTTCTGTGCCTGAAATTGGTCAAAAATGAAGCTTCTGAGTGAGCAAAACTCCGTAAAAAGGGCAATTTTGGTCACTTTGATGGTTTAAAAAGTGGTTATTCGACATGAGGCACGATCCAATTGACATTTTGAATCATTTTTGGTACAGTCCACAAAATCAGTTTTCTGATGAAAAACGATGACCAACGTTTCAAAAATGGTCAATATTGATTATTACTTTTACAACAAAAATAAGTGTGTTTAAAGTCATTCCTGTGCCTGAAATTGCTCAAAATTGAAGCTTTTTAGTAAGCAAAAATCTGTAAAAATTGCAATTTTGGTCACTGTGAGTGTTTAAAAAGTGTTTTTTTAAAATGAGGCACGATCCAATCGACATTTTGAACAATTTTTGGTACAGTCCAAAAAATCAATTTTGTCATGAAAAACGATGACCCCGGACCTGTCTAACGCTCCCAAAATGGTCAATAATAATGAAATTTTAACATTTGATCTTTTGACTTTAAATGACTGTTGGATGTGAATTATTACTGTTTCAACTACAATAAGTGTGTTTAAAGTCATTTATGTGCCTGAAATTGGTCTAAATTGAAGCTTCTGAGTAAGCAAAAATCTATAAAAATGGCAATTTTGGTCACTGTGAGGGTTTAAAAAGTGGTTATTCAACATGAGGCATGATCCAATTGACATTTTGAATTACTTTTGGTACAGTCCAAAAAACAAATTTTCTGATGAAAAACGATGACCCCGGACCTGTCAAACATTCCAAAAATGGTCAATATCGATGACATTTTAACATTTACACCCTGATTCATCATTCTCCCGTTTTGGGAGGCCCTAATAGCGATTCATAGCGAATCGCTATTAAGGACTCGCAAAACGGGATTCATGTAGGAATCGCAATATTTTTTGCGATTCCTACACATTCTTTATTTGCGATTAGCAAATTGCTAATCGCAAATAAGAAAAAACTCCCCATTCATTCCTATGGGCCAAAAGGCCCATAGGAATGAATGGGGAGTATTCCTTATTTGCGATTAGCAATTTGCTAATCGCAAATAAGATAGCGATTTGAAGGGTGCCAGGGGTGTCCAAAGGACACCCTGTAGCACCCCTCAAAAGAAATTTTACACAGGTGTTGCACACACACATGTCCAAAGGACATGTGTGTGTGTAACATGCAACTCAGAAAAATGCATTTAAATGCATTTTTCTGAGTTTTCGCAATTTACCGCGAGGTCTGACCTCGCGGTAAATTGCGGCAAGAAATTGCGAATTCGCAAAATGAAATTGGATGTTGAATTGCATTTAAGGAATCTCAAATAGAGATTCCTTAAATGTAATTCCTCGCAAAATTGCGAGATCGCAATTAGCGATTTTTGCATTTGGGATGATGAATCCCAAATGCAAAAATAGCGCTCGCAAAGGGCCAGATTCTCAGAATCTGACCCTTTGCGAGCCGATTTCGGCTTGATGAATCAGGCTGTTAATCTTTTGACCTCAAATGACTGTTGGACGTGAATTTTTACTTTTTCAACTAAAATAAGTGTTTAAAGTCATTTCTGTGCCCGAAATTGGTCAATATTGAAGTTTCTGAGAACCAAAACTCTGTAAAAATTGCAATTTTGGTCACAGTGAGGGTTTAAAAAGTGGTTATTCAACATGAGGCACGATCCAATTGATATTTTGAATCATTTTTGGTACAGTCAAAAAAATAAATTTTCTGATGAAAAACGATGACCCCGGACCTGTCGACCGTTCCAAAAATGGTCAATATTGATGACATTTTAACATTTAAATTTCTGACTTCAAATGACTGTTGGACGTGAATTTTTACTTTTTAAACTAAAATAAGTGTGTTTAAAGTCATTTCTGTGCCTGAAATTGGTCAATATTGAAGCTTCTGAGTAAGCAAAAATCTATAAAAATGGCAATTTTGGTCACTGTGAGGGTTTAAAAAGTGTTTATTCAACATGAGGCATGATCCAATTGACATTTTGATCTATTTTTGGTACAGTCCAAAAAATCAATTTTCTGATGAAAAAACGATGACGCCGGACCTGTCGAACGTTCCAAAAAACGGTTAATAATGATAAAATTTCAATATTTGAGGGGTTCAAAAGTGGTTATTCAACATGAGCCTCGATCCATTTGACATTTTGAATAATTTTTGGTACAGTCCGAAAAATTCATTTTCTGATGAAAAACGATGACTCCGGACCTGTCGAACGTCTCCAAAATGGTCCATATCGATTAAATTTTAACATTTAATCTTTTGACTCCAAACGACTGTTGGATGTGAATTATGACTTTTTCAACTAAAATAAGTGTGTTTAAAGTCATTTATGTGCCTGAAATTGGTCAAAACTGAAGCTTTTGAGTAAGCAAAACTCTGTAAACATGGCAATTTTGGTCACTCTGAGGGGTTAAAAAGTGGTTATTCAACATGAGGCACGATCCATTTGACATTTTGAATTATTTTTGGTACAGTCCGAAAAATTCATTTTCTGATGAAAAACGATGACTCCGGACCTGTCGAACGTCCCCAAAATGGTCCATATCGATGAAATTTTAACATTTAATCTTTTGACTCCAAACGACTGTTGGATGTGAATTATGACTCTTTCAACTAAAATAAGTGTGTTTAAAGTCATTTATGTGCCTGAAATTGGTCAAAATTGAAGCTTTTGAGTAAGCAAAACTCTGTAAAAATGGCAATTTTGGTCACTCTGAGGGGTTAAAAAGTGGTTATTCAACATGAGGCACGATCCATTTGACATTTTGAATCATTTTTGGTACAGCCCGAAAAATTAGTTTTCTGATGAAAAATGATGACTCCGGACCTGTCGAACGTCCCCAAAATGGTCCATATCGATGAAATTTTTACATTTAATCATTTGACTCCAAACGACTGTTGGATGTGAATTATGACTTTTTCAACTAAAATAAGTGTGTTTAAAGTCATTTATGTGCCTGAAATTGGTCAAAATTGAAGCTTTTGAGTAAGCAAAACTCTGTAAAAATGGCAATTTTGGTCACTCTGAGGGGTTAAAAAGTGGTTATTCAACATTAGGCACGATCCATTTGACATTTTGAATCATTTTTGGTACAGTCCGAAAAATTCATTTTCTGATGGAAAACGATGACTCCGGACCTGTCGAACGCCCCCAAAATGGTCCATATCGATGAAATTTTAACATTTAATCTTTTGACTCCAAACGACTGTTGGATGTGAATTATGACTTTTTCAACTAAAATAAGTGTGTTTAAAGTCATTTATGTGCCTGAAATTGGTCAAAATTGACGCTTTTGAGTAAGCAAAACTCTGTAAAAATGGCAATTTTGGTCACTCTGAGGGGTTAAAAAGTGGTTATTCCACATTAGGCACGATCCATTTGACATTTTGAATCATTTTTGGTACAGTCCAAAAAATTCATTTTCTGATGAAAAACGATGACTCCGGACCTGTCGAACGTCCCCAAAATGGTCCATATCGATTACATTTTAACATTTAATCTTTTGACTCCACGACTGTTGGATGTGAATTATGACTTTTTCAACTAAAATAAGTGTGTTTAAAGTCATTTATGTGCCTGAAATTGGTCAAAATTGAAGCTTTTGAGTAAGCAAAACTCTGTAAACATGGCAATTTTGGTCACTCTGAGGGGTTAAAAAGTGGTTATTCAACATGAGGCACGATCCATTTGACATTTTGAATCATTTTTGGTACAGTCCGAAAAATTCATTTTGTGATGAAAAACGATGACTCCGGACCTGTCGACCGTCCCCAAAATGGTCCATATCGATGAAATTTTAACATTTAATCTTTTGACTCCAAACGACTGTTGGATGTGAATTATGACTTTTTCAACTAAAATAAGTGAGTTTAAAGTCATTTATGTGCCTGAAATTGGTCAAAATTGAAGCTTTTGAGTAAGCAAAACTCTGTAAAAATGGCAATTTTGGTCACTCAGAGGGTTTAAAAAGTGGTTATTCAACATTAGGCACGATCCATTTGACATTTTGAATCATTTTTGGTACAGTCCGAAAAATTCATTTTCTGATGAAAAACGATGACTCCGGACCTGTCGAACGTCTCCAAAATGGTCCATATCGATTAAATTTTAACATTTAATCTTTTGACTCCAAACGACTGTTGGATGTGAATTATGACTTTTTCAACTAAAATAAGTGTGTTTAAAGTCATTTATGTGCCTGAAATTGGTCAAAACTGAAGCTTTTGAGTAAGCAAAACTCTGTAAACATGGCAATTTTGGTCACTCTGAAGGGTTAAAAAGTGGTTATTCAACATGAGGCACGATCCATTTGACATTTTGAATTATTTTTGGTACAGTCCGAAAAATTCATTTTCTGATGAAAAACGATGACTCCGGACCTGTCGAACGTCCCCAAAATGGTCCATATCGATGAAATTTTAACATTTAATCTTTTGACTCCAAACGACTGTTGGATGTGAATTATGACTCTTTCAACTAAAATAAGTGTGTTTAAAGTCATTTATGTGCCTGAAATTGGTCAAAATTGAAGCTTTTGAGTAAGCAAAACTCTGTAAAAATGGCAATTTTGGTCACTCTGAGGGGTTAAAAAGTGGTTATTCAACATGAGGCACGATCCATTTGACATTTTGAATCATTTTTGGTACAGCCCGAAAAATTCATTTTCTGATGAAAAATGATGACTCCGGACCTGTCGAACGTCCCCAAAATGGTCCATATCGATGAAATTTTTACATTTAATCATTTGACTCCAAACGACTGTTGGATGTGAATTATGACTTTTTCAACTAAAATATGTGTGTTTAAAGTCATTTATGTGCCTGAAATTGGTCAAAATTGAAGCTTTTGAGTAAGCAAAACTCTGTAAAAATGGCAATTTTGGTCACTCTGAGGGGTTAAAAAGTGGTTATTCAACATTAGGCACGATCCATTTGACATTTTGAATCATTTTTGGTACAGTCCGAAAAATTCATTTTCTGATGGAAAACGATAACTCCGGACCTGTCGAACGTCCCCAAAATGGTCCATATCGATGAAATTTTAACATTTAATCTTTTGACTCCAAACGACTGTTGGATGTGAATTATGACTTTTTCAACTAAAATAAGTGTGTTTAAAGTCATTTATGTGCCTGAAATTGGTCAAAATTGACGCTTTTGAGTAAGCAAAACTCTGTAAACATGGCAATTTTGGTCACTCTGAGGGGTTAAAAAGTGGTTATTCAACATGAGGCACGATCCATTTGACATTTTTAATCATTTTTGGTACAGTCCGAAAAATTCATTTTCTGATGAAAAACGATGACTCCGGACCTGTCGACCGTCCCCAAAATGTTCCATATCGATGAAATTTTAACATTTAATCTTTTGACTCCAAACGACTGTTGGATGTGAATTATGACTTTTTCAACTAAAATAAGTGAGTTTAAAGTCATTTATGTGCCTGAAATTGGTCAAAATTGAAGCTTTTGAGTAAGCAAAACTCTGTAAAAATGGCAATTTTGGTCACTCTGAGGGGTTAAAAAGTGGTTATTCAACATGAGGCACGATCCATTTGACATTTTGAATTATTTTTGGTACAGTCCGAAAAATTCATTTTCTGATGAAAAACGATGACTCCGGACCTGTCGAACGTCCCCAAAATGGTCCATATCGATGAAATTTTAACATTTAATCTTTTGACTCCAAACGACTGTTGGATGTGAATTATGACTCTTTCAACTAAAATAAGTGTGTTTAAAGTCATTTATGTGCCTGAAATTGGTCAAAATTGAAGCTTTTGAGTAAGCAAAACTCTGTAAAAATGGCAATTTTGGTCACTCTGAGGGGTTAAAAAGTGGTTATTCAACATGAGGCACGATCCATTTGACATTTTGAATCATTTTTGGTACAGCCCGAAAAATTCATTTTCTGATGAAAAATGATGACTCCGGACCTGTCGAACGTCCCCAAAATGGTCCATATCGATGAAATTTTTACATTTAATCATTTGACTCCAAACGACTGTTGGATGTGAATTATGACTTTTTCAACTAAAATAAGTGTGTTTAAAGTCATTTATGTGCCTGAAATTGGTCAAAATTGAAGCTTTTGAGTAAGCAAAACTCTGTAAAAATGGCAATTTTGGTCACTCTGAGGGGTTAAAAAGTGGTTATTCAACATTAGGCACGATCCATTTGACATTTTGAATCATTTTTGGTACAGTCCGAAAAATTCATTTTCTGATGGAAAACGATGACTCCGGACCTGTCGAACGCCCCCAAAATGGTCCATATCGATGAAATTTTAACATTTAATCTTTTGACTCCAAACGACTGTTGGATGTGAATTATGACTTTTTCAACTAAAATAAGTGTGTTTAAAGTCATTTATGTGCCTGAAATTGGTCAAAATTGACGCTTTTGAGTAAGCAAAACTCTGTAAAAATGGCAATTTTGGTCACTCTGAGGGGTTAAAAAGTGGTTATTCCACATTAGGCACGATCCATTTGACATTTTGAATCATTTTTGGTACAGTCCAAAAAATTGATTTTCTGATGAAAAACGATGACTCCGGACCTGTCGAACGTCCCCAAAATGGTCCATATCGATTACATTTTAACATTTAATCTTTTGACTCCACGACTGTTGGATGTGAATTATGACTTTTTCAACTAAAATAAGTGTGTTTAAAGTCATTTATGTGCCTGAAATTGGTCAAAATTGAAGCTTTTGAGTAAGCAAAACTCTGTAAACATGGCAATTTTGGTCACTCTGAGGGGTTAAAAAGTGGTTATTCAACATGAGGCACGATCCATTTGACATTTTGAATCATTTTTGGTACAGTCCGAAAAATTCATTTTGTGATGAAAAACGATGACTCCTGACCTGTCGACCGTCCCCAAAATGGTCCATATCGATGAAATTTTAACATTTAATCTTTTGACTCCAAACGACTGTTGGATGTGAATTATGACTTTTTCAACTAAAATAAGTGAGTTTAAAGTCATTTATGTGCCTGAAATTGGTCAAAATTGAAGCTTTTGAGTAAGCAAAACTCTGTAAAAATGGCAATTTTGGTCACTCAGAGGGTTTAAAAAGTGGTTATTCAACATTAGGCACGATCCATTTGACATTTTGAATCATTTTTGGTACAGTCCGAAAAATTCATTTTCTGATGAAAAACGATGACTCCGGACCTGTCGAACGTCTCCAAAATGGTCCATATCGATTAAATTTTAACATTTAATCTTTTGACTCCAAACGACTGTTGGATGTGAATTATGACTTTTTCAACTAAAATAAGTGTGTTTAAAGTCATTTATGTGCCTGAAATTGGTCAAAACTGAAGCTTTTGAGTAAGCAAAACTCTGTAAACATGGCAATTTTGGTCACTCTGAGGGGTTAAAAAGTGGTTATTCAACATGAGGCACGATCCATTTGACATTTTGAATTATTTTTGGTACAGTCCGAAAAATTCATTTTCTGATGAAAAACGATGACTCCGGACCTGTCGAACGTCCCCAAAATGGTCCATATCGATGAAATTTTAACATTTAATCTTTTGACTCCAAACGACTGTTGGATGTGAATTATGACTCTTTCAACTAAAATAAGTGTGTTTAAAGTCATTTATGTGCCTGAAATTGGTCAAAATTGAAGCTTTTGAGTAAGCAAAACTCTGTAAAAATGGCAATTTTGGTCACTCTGAGGGGTTAAAAAGTGGTTATTCAACATGAGGCACGATCCATTTGACATTTTGAATCATTTTTGGTACAGCCCGAAAAATTCATTTTCTGATGAAAAATGATGACTCCGGACCTGTCGAACGTCCCCAAAATGGTCCATATCGATGAAATTTTTACATTTAATCATTTGACTCCAAACGACTGTTGGATGTGAATTATGACTTTTTCAACTAAAATATGTGTGTTTAAAGTCATTTATGTGCCTGAAATTGGTCAAAATTGAAGCTTTTGAGTAAGCAAAACTCTGTAAAAATGGCAATTTTGGTCACTCTGAGGGGTTAAAAAGTGGTTATTCAACATTAGGCACGATCCATTTGACATTTTGAATCATTTTTGGTACAGTCCGAAAAATTCATTTTCTGATGGAAAACGATAACTCCGGACCTGTCGAACGTCCCCAAAATGGTCCATATCGATGAAATTTTAACATTTAATCTTTTGACTCCAAACGACTGTTGGATGTGAATTATGACTTTTTCAACTAAAATAAGTGAGTTTAAAGTCATTTATGTGCCTGAAATTGGTCAAAATTGAAGCTTTTGAGTAAGCAAAACTCTGTAAAAATGGCAATTTTGGTCACTCTGAGGGGTTAAAAAGTGGTTATTCAACATTAGGCACGATCCATTTGACATTTTGAATCATTTTTGGTACAGTCCGAAAAATTCATTTTCTGATGGAAAACGATGACTCCGGACCTGTCGAACGTCCCCAAAATGGTCCATATCGATGACATTTTAACATTTAATCTTTTGACTCCAAACGGCTGTTGGATGTGAATTATGACTTTTTCAACTAAAATAAGTGTGTTTAAAGTCATTTATGTGCCTGAAATTGGTCAAAATTGACGCTTTTGAGTAAGCAAAACTCTGTAAAAATGGCAATTTTGGTCACTCTGAGGGGTTAAAAAGTGGTTATTCCACATTAGGCACGATCCATTTGACATTTTGAATCATTTTTGGTACAGTCCAAAAAATTCATTTTCTGATGAAAAACGATGACTCCGGACCTGTCGAACGTCCCCAAAATGGTCCATATCGATTAAATTTTAACATTTAATCTTTTGACTCCACGACTGTTGGATGTGAATTATGACTTTTTCAACTAAAATAAGTGTGTTTAAAGTCATTTATGTGCCTGAAATTGGTCAAAATTGAAGCTTTTGAGTAAGCAAAACTCTGTAAACATGGCAATTTTGGTCACTCTGAGGGGTTAAAAAGTGGTTATTCAACATGAGGCACGATCCATTTGACATTTTGAATCATTTTTGGTACAATCCGAAAAATTCATTTTCTGATGAAAAACGATGACTCCGGACCTGTCGACCGTCCCCAAAATGGTCCATATCAATGAAATTTTAACATTTAATCTTTTGACTCCAAACGACTGTTGGATGTGAATTATGACTTTTTCAACTAAAATAAGTGAGTTTAAAGTCATTTATGTGCCTGAAATTGGTCAAAATTGAAGCTTTTGAGTAAGCAAAACTCTGTAAAAATGGCAATTTTGGTCTCTCAGAGGGTTTAAAAAGTGGTTATTCAACATTAGGCACGATCCATTTGACATTTTGAATCATTTTTGGTGCAGTCCGAAAAATTCATTTTCTGATGAAAAACGATGACTCCGGACCTGTCGAACGTCTCCAAAATGGTCCATATCGATTAAATTTTAACATTTAATCTTTTGACTCCAAACGACTGTTGGATGTGAATTATGACTTTTTCAACTAAAATAAGTGTGTTTAAAGTCATTTATGTGCCTGAAATTGGTCAAAACTGAAGCTTTTGAGTAAGCAAAACTCTGTAAACATGGCAATTTTGGTCACTCTGAGGGGTTAAAAAGTGGTTATTCAACATGAGGCACGATCCATTTGACATTTTGAATTATTTTTGGTACAGTCCGAAAAATTCATTTTCTGATGAAAAACGATGACTCCGGACCTGTCGAACGTCCCCAAAATGGTCCATATCGATGAAATTTTAACATTTAATCTTTTGACTCCAAACGACTGTTGGATGTGAATTATGACTCTTTCAACTAAAATAAGTGTGTTTAAAGTCATTTATGTGCCTGAAATTGGTCAAAATTGAAGCTTTTGAGTAAGCAAAACTCTGTAAAAATGGCAATTTTGGTCACTCTGAGGGGTTAAAAAGTGGTTATTCAACATGAGGCACGATCCATTTGACATTTTGAATCATTTTTGGTACAGCCCGAAAAATTCATTTTCTGATGAAAAATGATGACTCCGGACCTGTCGAACGTCCCCAAAATGGTCCATATCGATGAAATTTTTACATTTAATCATTTGACTCCAAACGACTGTTGGATGTGAATTATGACTTTTTCAACTAAAATAAGTGTGTTTAAAGTCATTTATGTGCCTGAAATTGGTCAAAATTGAAGCTTTTGAGTAAGCAAAACTCTGTAAAAATGGCAATTTTGGTCACTCTGAGGGGTTAAAAAGTGGTTATTCAACATTAGGCACGATCCATTTGACATTTTGAATCATTTTTGGTACAGTCCGAAAAATTCATTTTCTGATGGAAAACGATAACTCCGGACCTGTCGAACGTCCCCAAAATGGTCCATATCGATGAAATTTTAACATTTAATCTTTTGACTCCAAACGACTGTTGGATGTGAATTATGACTTTTTCAACTAAAATAAGTGTGTTTAAAGTCATTTATGTGCCTGAAATTGGTCAAAATTGACGCTTTTGAGTAAGCAAAACTCTGTAAAAATGGCAATTTTGGTCACTCTGAGGGGTTAAAAAGTGGTTATTCCACATTAGGCACGATCCATTTGACATTTTGAATCATTTTTGGTACAGTCCAAAAAATTCATTTTCTGATGAAAAACGATGACTCCGGACCTGTCGAACGTCCCCAAAATGGTCCATTTCGATGAAATTTTAACATTTAATCTTTTGACTCCACGACTGTTGGATGTGAATTATGACTTTTTCAACTAAAATAAGTGTGTTTAAAGTCATTTATGTGCCTGAAATTGGTCAAAATTGAAGCTTTTGAGTAAGCAAAAATCTGTAAAAATGGCAATTTTGGTCACTGTGAGGGTTTAAAAAGTGGTTATTCAACATGAGGCATGATCCAATTGACATTTTGAATTATTTTTGGTACAGTCCAAAAAATCAATTTTCTGATGAAAAACGATGACCCTGGACCTGTCGAACGTTCCAAGAAACGGTTAATATTGATGAAATTTTAACATTTGATCTTTTGACTTCAAATGACTGTTGGACGTGAATTTTTACTTTTTCAACTAAAATAAGTGTTTAAAGTCATTTCTGTGCCCGAAATTGGTCAATATTGAAGCTTCTGAGAAGCAAAACTCTGTAAAAATGGCAATTTTGGTCACTGTGAGGGTTTAAAAAGTGGTTATTCAACATGAGGCACGATCCAATTGACATTTTGAATAATTTTTGGTACAGTTCAAAAAATCAATTCTCTGATGAAAAACGATGACCCCGGACCTGTCAAACATTCCAAAAATGGTTAATATTGATAACATTTTAACATTTGATCTTTTGACTTCAAATGACTGTTGGACGTGAATTTTTTCTTTTTCAACTAAAATAAGTTTGTTTAAAGTCATTTCTGTGCCTGAAATTGGTCAAAATTGAAGCTTTTTAGTAAGCAAAAATCTGTAAAAATGGCAATTTTGGTCACTGTGAGTGTTTAAAAAGTGTTTTTTTATAAATGAGGCACGATCCAATTGACATTTTGAACAATAATTGGTACAGTCCAAAAAATCAATTTTCTGATGAAAAACGATGACCCCGGACCTGTCTAACGCTCCCAAAATGGTCAATATTAATGAAATTTTAACATTTGATCTTTTGACTTCAAATGACTGTTGGACGGGAATTTTTACATTTTCAACTAAAATAAGTGTTTAAAGTCATTTCTGTGCCTGATATTGATCAATATTGAAGCTTCTGAGAAGCAAAACTCTGTAAAAATGGCAATTTTGGTCACTGTGAGGGTTTAAAAAGTAGTTATTCAACATGAGGCATGATCCAATTGACATTTTGAATAATTTTTGGTACAGTCCAAAAAATCAATTGTCTGTCGAACGTTCCCAAAATGGTCAATATTGATGACATTTTAACATATAATCTTTTGACTTTAAATGACTGTTGGATGTGAATTATTACTGTTTCAACTACAATAAGTGGGTTTAAAGTCATTTATGTGCCTGAAATTGGTCAAAATTGAAGCTTCTGAGTAAGCAAAAATCTATAAAAATGGCAATTTTGGTCACTGTGAGGGTTTAAAAAGTGGTTATTCAACATGAGGCATGATCCAATTGACATTTTGAATTACTTTTGGTACAGTCCAAAAAATAAATTTTCTGATGAAAAACGATGACCCTGGACCTGTCAAACATTCCAAAAATGGTCAATATTGATGACATTTTAACATTTAATCTTTTGACTTCAAATGACTGTTGGACGTGAATTTTTACTTTTTCAACTAAAATAAGTGTGTTTAAAGTCATTTATGTGCCTGAAATTGGTCAAAATTGAAGCTTCTGAGTAAGCAAAAATCTGTAAAAATGGCAATTTTGGTCACTGTGAGGGTTTAAAAAGTGGTTATTCAACATGGGGCACGATCCAATTGACATTTTGAATAATTTTTGGTACAGTTCAAAAAATCAATTCTCTGATGAAAAACGATGACCCCGGACCTGTCAAACATTCCAAAAATGGTTAATATTGATAACATTTTAACATTTGATCTTTTGACTTCAAATGACTGTTGGACGTGAATTTTTTCTTTTTCAACTAAAATAAGTTTGTTTAAAGTCATTTCTGTGCCTGAAATTGGTCAAAATTGAAGCTTTTTAGTAAGCAAAAATCTGTAAAAATGGCAATTTTGGTCACTGTGAGTGTTTAAAAAGTGTTTTTTTAAAATGAGGCACGATCCAATTGACATTTTGAACAATAATTGGTACAGTCCAAAAAATCAATTTTCTGATGAAAAACGATGACCCCGGACCTGTCTAACGCTCCCAAAATGGTCAATATTAATGAAATTTTAACATTTGATCTTTTGACTTCAAATGACTGTTGGACGGGAATTTTTACATTTTCAACTAAAATAAGTGTTTAAAGTCATTTCTGTGCCTGATATTGATCAATATTGAAGCTTCTGAGAAGCAAAACTCTGTAAAAATGGCAATTTTGGTCACTGTGAGGGTTTAAAAAGTAGTTATTCAACATGAGGCATGATCCAATTGACATTTTGAATAATTTTTGGTACAGTCCAAAAAATCAATTGTCTGTTGAACGTTCCCAAAATGGTCAATATTGATGACATTTTAACATATAATCTTTTGACTTTAAATGACTGTTGGATGTGAATTATTACTGTTTCAACTACAATAAGTGGGTTTAAAGTCATTTATGTGCCTGAAATTGGTCAAAATTGAAGCTTCTGAGTAGCAAAAATCTATAAAAATGGCAATTTTGGTCACTGTGAAGGTTTAAAAAGTGGTTATTCAACATGAGGCATGATCCAATTGACATTTTGAATTACTTTTGGTACAGTCCAAAAAATAAATTTTCTGATGAAAAACGATGACCCTGGACCTGTCAAACATTCCAAAAATGGTCAATATTGATGACATTTTAACATTTAATCTTTTGACTTCAAATGACTGTTGGACGTGAATTTTTACTTTTTCAACTAAAATAAGTGTTTAAAGTCATTTCTGTGCCCGAAATTGGTCAATATTGAAGTTTCTGAGAACTAAAACTCTGTAAAAATGGCAATTTTGGTCACAGTGAGAGTTTAAAAAGTGATTATTTAACATGAGGCACGATGCAATTGACATTTTGAATCATTTTTGGTACTCTCAAAAAAATCAATTTTCTGATGAAAAACGATGACCCCGGACCTGTCGAACGTTCCAAAAAACAGTTAATATTGATGAAATTTTAACATTTGATCTTTTGACTTCAAATGACTGTTGGACGTGAATTTTTACTTTTTCAACTAAAATAAGTGTGTTTAAAGTCATTTCTGTGCCTGAAATTAATCAATATTGAAGCTTCTGAGTAAGCAAAAATCTATAAAAATGGCAATTTTGGTCACTGTGAGGGTTTAAAAAGTGTTTATTCAACATGAGGCATGATCCAATTGACATTTTGAATTATTTTTGGTACAGTCCAAAAAATCAATTTTCTGATGAAAAAACGATGACGCCGGACCTGTCGAACGTTCCAAAAAACGGTTAATAATGATTACATTTTAATATTTGAGCTTTTGAACTCCAGTGACTGTTGGACGTGAATTTTTACTTTTTCAACTAACATAAGTGTTTAAAGTCATTTCTGTGCCTGAAATTGGTCAATATTGAAGCTTCTGAGAAGCAAAACTCTGTAAAAATGGCAATTTTGGTCACTGTGAGGGTTTAAAAAGTGGTTATTCAACACGAGGCACGATCCAATTGACATTTTGAATAATTTTTGGTACAGTTCAAAAAATCATTTCTCTGATGAAAAACGATGACCCCGGACCTGTTGAACGTTCCAAAAATGGTCAATATTGATGAAATTTTAACATTTAATCTTTTCACTTTAAATGACTATTGAATGTGAATTATTACTTTTTCAACTAAAATAAGTGTATTTAAAGTCATTGTAAGCCTGAAATTGGTCAAATTTGAAGCTTCTGAGTAAGCAAAGCTCTGTAAAAATTGCAATTTTGGTCACTGTGACGGTTTAAAAAGTGGTTATTCATCATGAGGCATGATCCAATTGACATGTTGAATTATTTTTGGTACAGTCCAAAAAATCAATTTTCTGATGAAAAAAGATGACCCCGGACCTGTCGAACATTCCAAAAATGGTCAATATTGATGACATTTTAACATTTAAATTTTTGACTTCAAATGACTGTTGGACGTGAATTTTTACTTTTTAAACTAAAATAAGTGTGTTTAAAGTCATTTCTGTGCCTGAAATTGGTCAAAATTGAAGCTTCTGAGTAAGCAAAAATCTATAAAAATGGCAATTTTGGTCACTGTGAGGGTTTAAAAAGTGTTTATTCAACACGAGGCATGATCCAATTGACATTTTGAATTATTTTTGGTACAGTCCAAAAAATCAATTTTCTGATGAAAAACGATGACGCCGGACCTGTCGAACGTTCCAAAAAACGGTTAATATTGATGAAATTTTAACATTTGAGCTTTTGAACTCCAGTGACTGTTGGACGTGAATTTTTACTTTTTCAACTAAAATAAGTGTTTAAAGTCATTTCTGTGCCCGAAATTGGTCAATATTGAAGCTTCTGAGAAGCAAAACTCTGTAAAAATGGCAATTTTGGTCACTGTGAGGGTTTAAAAAGTGGTTATTCAACATGAGGCACGATCCAATTGACATTTTGAATAATTTTTGGTACAGTTCAAAAAATCAATTTTCTGATGAAAAACGATGACCCCGGACCTGTCAAACATTCCAAAAATGGTTAATATTGATAACATTTTAACATTTGATCTTTTGACTTCAAATGACTGTTGGACGTGAATTTTTTCTTTTTCAACTAAAATAAGTTTGTTTAAAGTCATTTCTGTGCCTGATATTGATCAATATTGAAGCTTCTGAGAAGCAAAACTCTGTAAAAATGGCAATTTTGGTCACTGTGAGGGTTTAAAAAGTAGTTATTCAACATGAGGCATGATCCAATTGACATTTTGAATAATTTTTGGTACAGTCCAAAAAATCAATTGTCTCATGAAAAACGATGACCCTAGACCTGTCGAACGTTCCCAAAATGGTCAATATTGATGACATTTTAACATATAATCTTTTGACTTTAAATGACTGTTGGATGTGAATTATTACTGTTTCAACTACAATAAGTGGGTTTAAAGTCATTTATGTGCCTGAAATTGGTCAAAATTGAAGCTTCTGAGTAAGCAAAAATCTATAAAAATGGCAATTTTGGTCACTGTGAGGGTTTAAAAAGTGGTTATTCAACATGAGGCATGATCCAATTGACATTTTGAATTACTTTTGGTACAGTCCAAAAAATAAATTTTCTGATGAAAAACGATGACCCCGGACCTGTCAAACATTCCAAAAATGGTCAATATTGATGACATTTTAACATTTAATCTTTTGACTTCAAATGACTGTTGGACGTGAATTTTTACTTTTTCAACTAAAATAAGTGTTTAAAGTCATTTCTGTGCCCGAAATTGGTCAATATTGAAGTTTCTGAGAACCAAAACTCTGTAAAAATGGCAATTTTGGTCACAGTGAGAGTTTAAAAAGTGATTATTCAACATGAGGCACGATGCAATTGACATTTTGAATCATTTTTGGTACTCTCAAAAAAATCAATTTTCTGATGAAAAACGATGACCCCGGACCTGTCGAACGTTCCAAAAAACAGTTAATATTGATGAAATTTTAACATTTGATCTTTTGACTTCAAATGACTGTTGGACGTGAATTTTTACTTTTTAAACTAAAATAAGTGTGTTTAAAGTCATTTCTGTGCCTGAAATTGATCAATATTGAAGCTTCTGAGTAAGCAAAAATCTATAAAAATGGCAATTTTGGTCACTGTGAGGGTTTAAAAAGTGTTTATTCAACATGAGGCATGATCCAATTGACATTTTGAATTATTTTTGGTACAGTCCAAAAAATCAATTTTCTGATGAAAAAACGATGACGCCGGACCTGTCGAACGTTCCAAAAAACGGTTAATAATGATTACATTTTAATATTTGAGCTTTTGAACTCCAGTGACTGTTGGACGTGAATTTTTACTTTTTCAACTAACATAAGTGTTTAAAGTCATTTCTGTGCCTGAAATTGGTCAATATTGAAGCTCCTGAGAAGCAAAACTCTGTAAAAATGGCAATTTTGGTCACTGTGAGGGTTTAAAAAGTGGTTATTCAACATGAGGCACGATCCAATTGACATTTTGAATAATTTTTGGTACAGTTCAAAAAATCAATTCTCTGATGAAAAACGATGACCCCGGACCTGTTGAACGTTCCAAAAATGGTCAATATTGATGAAATTTTAACATTTAATCTTTTCACTTTAAATGACTATTGAATGTGAATTATTACTTTTTCAACTAAAATAAGTGTATTTAAAGTCATTATAAGCCTGAAATTGGTCAAATTTGAAGCTTCTGAGTAAGCAAAGCTCTGTAAAAATTGCAATTTTGGTCACTGTGACGGTTTAAAAAGTGGTTATTCATCATGAGGCATGATCCAATTGACATTTTGAATTATTTTTGGTACAGTCCACAAAATCAGTTTTCTGATGAAAAACGATGACCAACGTTTCAAAAATGGTCAATATTGATGAAATTTTAACATTTAATCTGTTGCCTTTAAATGACTTTTGGTTGTGAATTATTACTTTTACAACAAAAATAAGTGTGTTTAAAGTCATTCCTGTGCCTGAAATTGGTCAAAATTGAAGCTTCTGAGTAAGCAAAGCTCTGTAAAAATTGCAATTTTGGTCACTGTGACGGTTTAAAAAGTGGTTATTCATCATGAGGCATGATCCAATTGACATTTTGAATTATTTTTGGTACAGTCCAAAAAATCAATTTTCTGATGAAAAACGATGACCCCGGACCTGTCGAACGTTCCAAAAATGGTTAATATTGATAACATTTTAACATTTGATCATTTGACTTCAAATGACTGTTGGCCGTGAATTTTTTCTTTTTCAACTAAAATAAGTTTGTTTAAAGTCATTTCTGTGCCTGAAATTGGTCAAAAATGAAGCTTCTGAGTGAGCAAAACTCCGTAAAAAGGGCAATTTTGGTCACTTTGATGGTTTAAAAAGTGGTTATTCGACATGAGGCACGATCCAATTGACATTTTGAATCATTTTTGGTACAGTCCACAAAATCAGTTTTCTGATGAAAAACGATGACCAACGTTTCAAAAATGGTCAATATTGATTATTACTTTTACAACAAAAATAAGTGTGTTTAAAGTCATTCCTGTGCCTGAAATTGCTCAAAATTGAAGCTTTTTAGTAAGCAAAAATCTGTAAAAATTGCAATTTTGGTCACTGTGAGTGTGTTTTTTTAAAATGAGGCACGATCCAATCGACATTTTGAACAATTTTTGGTACAGTCCAAAAAATCAATTTTGTCATGAAAAACGATGACCCCGGACCTGTCTAACGCTCCCAAAATGGTCAATAATAATGAAATTTTAACATTTGATCTTTTGACTTTAAATGACTGTTGGATGTGAATTATTACTGTTTCAACTACAATAAGTGTGTTTAAAGTCATTTATGTGCCTGAAATTGGTCTAAATTGAAGCTTCTGAGTAAGCAAAAATCTATAAAAATGGCAATTTTGGTCACTGTGAGGGTTTAAAAAGTGGTTATTCAACATGAGGCATGATCCAATTGACATTTTGAATTACTTTTGGTACAGTCCAAAAAACAAATTTTCTGATGAAAAACGATGACCCCGGACCTGTCAAACATTCCAAAAATGGTCAATATCGATGACATTTTAACATTTACACCCTGATTCATCATTCTCCCGTTTTGGGAGGCCCTAATAGCGATTCATAGCGAATCGCTATTAAGGACTCGCAAAACGGGATTCATGTAGGAATCGCAATATTTTTTGCGATTCCTACACATTCTTTATTTGCGATTAGCAAATTGCTAATCGCAAATAAGAAAAAACTCCCCATTCATTCCTATGGGCCTATTCCTTATTTGCGATTAGCAATTTGCTAATCGCAAATAAGATAGCGATTTGAAGGGTGCCAGGGGTGTCCAAAGGACACCCTGTAGCACCCCTCAAAAGAAATTTTACACAGGTGTTGCACACACACATGTCCAAAGGACATGTGTGTGTGTAACATGCAACTCAGAAAAATGCATTTAAATGCATTTTTCTGAGTTTTCGCAATTTACCGCGAGGTCTGACCTCGCGGTAAATTGCGGCAAGAAATTGCGAATTCGCAAAATGAAATTGGATGTTGAATTGCATTTAAGGAATCTCAAATAGAGATTCCTTAAATGTAATTCCTCGCAAAATTGCGAGATCGCAATTAGCGATTTTTGCATTTGGGATGATGAATCCCAAATGCAAAAATAGCGCTCGCAAAGGGCCAGATTCTCAGAATCTGACCCTTTGCGAGCCGATTTCGGCTTGATGAATCAGGCTGTTAATCTTTTGACCTCAAATGACTGTTGGACGTGAATTTTTACTTTTTCAACTAAAATAAGTGTTTAAAGTCATTTCTGTGCCCGAAATTGGTCAATATTGAAGTTTCTGAGAACCAAAACTCTGTAAAAATTGCAATTTTGGTCACAGTGAGGGTTTAAAAAGTGGTTATTCAACATGAGGCACGATCCAATTGATATTTTGAATCATTTTTGGTACAGTCAAAAAAATAAATTTTCTGATGAAAAACGATGACCCCGGACCTGTCGACCGTTCCAAAAATGGTCAATATTGATGACATTTTAACATTTAAATTTCTGACTTCAAATGACTGTTGGACGTGAATTTTTACTTTTTAAACTAAAATAAGTGTGTTTAAAGTCATTTCTGTGCCTGAAATTGGTCAATATTGAAGCTTCTGAGTAAGCAAAAATCTATAAAAATGGCAATTTTGGTCACTGTGAGGGTTTAAAAAGTGTTTATTCAACATGAGGCATGATCCAATTGACATTTTGATCTATTTTTGGTACAGTCCAAAAAATCAATTTTCTGATGAAAAAACGATGACGCCGGACCTGTCGAACGTTCCAAAAAACGGTTAATAATGATAAAATTTCAATATTTGAGGGGTTCAAAAGTGGTTATTCAACATGAGCCTCGATCCATTTGACATTTTGAATAATTTTTGGTACAGTCCGAAAAATTCATTTTCTGATGAAAAACGATGACTCCGGACCTGTCGAACGTCTCCAAAATGGTCCATATCGATTAAATTTTAACATTTAATCTTTTGACTCCAAACGACTGTTGGATGTGAATTATGACTTTTTGCCGCTCGCAGCTGCTCTACTGTGCTACACTGTGCTTTGGTCTGCTGCCGTCTCCCTCACTGATCATCTGCCTGCTGCTCGCTGCTTAAGAAAATCGCGGAGACAGGCTACTTTATCGCTCTACATCGGAGGCTGCTCGACAGGGGCAGGGACTGCGAGACCCAGGGTTCAGCGCGTGGAGACCTAAGCGCACCTGGAGTCTCTTCCCGCCCCTGCTCCGCCTCAATTGGTTGCCTGCTCCTCTGGCCCGGATTGGCTAGAAGCACTACAACAGCTCGCGGCCCCCGCTTCGCGGGTGCCGCTCGCAGCTGCTCTACTGTGCTACACTGTGCTTTGGTCTGCTGCCGTCTCCCTCACTGATCATCTGCCTGCTGCTCGCTGCTTAAGAAAATCGCGGAGACAGGCTACTTTATCGCTCTACATCGGAGGCTGCTCGACAGGGGCAGGGACTGCGAGACCCAGGGTTCAGCGCGTGGAGACCTAAGCGCACCTGGAGTCTCTTCCCGCCCCTGCTCCGCCTCAATTGGTTGCCTGCTCCTCTGGCCCGGATTGGCTAGAAGCACTACAACAGCTCGCGGCCCCCGCTTCGCGGGTGCCGCTCGCAGCTGCTCTACTGTGCTACACTGTGCTTTGGTCTGCTGCCGTCTCCCTCACTGATCATCTGCCTGCTGCTCGCTGCTTAAGAAAATCGCGGAGACAGGCTACTTTATCGCTCTACATCGGAGGCTGCTCGACAGGGGCAGGGACTGCGAGACCCAGGGTTCAGCGCGTGGAGACCTAAGCGCACCTGGAGTCTCTTCCCGCCCCTGCTCCGCCTCAATTGGTTTCCTGCTCCTCTGGCCCGGATTGGCTAGAAGCACTACAACAGCTCGCGGCCCCCGCTTCGCGGGTGCCGCTCGCAGCTGCTCTACTGTGCTACACTGTGCTTTGGTCTGCTGCCGTCTCCCTCACTGATCATCTGCCTGCTGCTCGCTGCTTAAGAAAATCGCGGAGACAGGCTACTTTATCGCTCTACATCGGAGGCTGCTCGACAGGGGCAGGGACTGCGAGACCCAGGGTTCAGCGCGTGGAGACCTAAGCGCACCTGGAGTCTCTTCCCGCCCCTTGCTCCTCCTACTTAAGACACTCCCCCCACGCTAAGCGGGACGCGTGCGGGACGCCGGGCGAAGCCCGGGCAAAGGGCGGGCCGTCTGTGGCCGTCCGGGGACGACTGAGGACGGGACGGGTCACCCCACTAACATCTAGTTCCTAGTAACACAAACAAAAAGTGACCATTGTCGAGTAAGTACATCAAAGAAAGGTAACAATTGTCCCTCACTTCCCGTGTTGTGACATTCGTGGGTGTCTCCTAACAAATGGGTCTAAAGAAACTGCGCTCACGGACAATTTTTATGAAACGTATGGGAACTGAGGAAGCCGTTAGAAAATCCACCGATAAAAGTATTAAAGCCGGCCGCAACAGCCTCACCCCAGCTATCAGTGAATATTTCTCGTCACTACCGGCAAAAAAGAAACCGGAAAAAACAATGTCTGCCAATGAAAATTTAACATCAGGAAGCTTGGAAGATCGATCTTGTTTATCAGCATCCCCCCTTATGTCTCATAATGTCAGTGACACTGTGTTTAACAACAAGTCTCCCTTCATAATAAGAAAACAACAACCTGAAAATTCTAATTCTTCCACGGTGAAATCATCAACACCTATAAAAAACCATGAGGGTGTACACAAAACAGAAGATCTGAGTATTTTAAATAACACAGTAGAACAAAAAAGTTTGAACTCTGATATTCTCTTGATAAAGGGCAATGGGAGCCCTCAATTTCTAAAAGACTCATGTTCTCCCAACCAAAAAGCAGGAGAAAACAGTCCAGAGTTAAAGTTAACAAATACAGATTCAAAAAAACTTTCTATACACGACCAAGATTCCTATTTAGACCCCTTTTTAATTTTTAATAGATAACAATATCCCTGAAAAATCTTCTATTCCCTTATCTAAGGCTCTCTTTACATTACAAGAGATTCTCGAATCAGTTCTTTCCTTCTTAGGTAATATCCTCGAGAACTCTGACCAAACTCTGGACGTTCAAATTGGTATTCTGAAATTTTTAGTTGAAGAGAAAAGAAAAAAGGAGTCCCCTAAAAATATAGAAGGAAAACAAGAGGATACCAATCGACGTCAAGCAAATGATAACAAGCAAACCATCTGTCATTCATCTACTCAGACATCATACGACGATTTCAAATTAACCGATAGAAAGGAAAAAAAGGATTATCTTAACGATTCCACTGTATTCTCATTGAAACGTCTGTTTAGAGAAAATTCTCCGAAAAAACAAAAACAATTCCCAATTTTCAATAAAATAGGAACGGAAAGACCTGACAACGACTCTGTAAACGAAGGCGAGGCATCGAACATAGAGATTAAAACTGAAATATCTTCAGGAGAAATGACACCAAACTCAACTAAGGATGTTACGC
Organism: Lissotriton vulgaris; assembly: GCF_964263255.1. Taxonomy (NCBI): domain Eukaryota; kingdom Metazoa; phylum Chordata; class Amphibia; order Caudata; family Salamandridae; genus Lissotriton; species Lissotriton vulgaris. The sequence continues at coordinate 874,580,997 of NC_141694.1, forward strand.
TAAAGGGAAAAAATAAAAGGAAGAAAAAACCTATGAGAAGGATTCACAAAAAGCAAGCACGAAAACTGAAATTCCAAAAAATCATAATGCCACAAAAAGAACTACAAGAGAACGACGTTGAGAAAAATACTCCGTGTATGATTAAAAAAGAAGAATCCCCTAACGGAACAACTAAGGATAAAACGAAGTCCTTGAACCCAAAGGCGGATGTATATTTCCCTGTAAAATCAGCTTCTATGACAACAGATGAAATTGCAGAAAAAATCTCTTCTGAAAAGGAAAACGACTACAGGAACGCCACGCAATCTAAGATACTGCAATTTGAAGAATTATTTCCTACTGATAACATCCCTCTTAACAGAAGTAGGATTCTATACCTTCTACAGAATATAACACCTCTTCAGAATATGACAAGTAGGGATATTGACTTGGTGTCACTTCCAACGCGAGGTCAAACCAAAACCGCAACAGTCTCGTTCTGGTCTCCAGTGATACCAAGTATAATTCTGAAGGAGAAAGAGATAATATACCGATTCGGTTATGACGTAATAGACAAAGCTGAGCTTAAAGGAAACAAAAAACATCCAACCTCCAACTATAGCACGATTCTTTTATCCACACTGCAATCAAACGAGGGACAAAGATCCTCGGGGACTTTAAGACACATAGAGGGTATACAAAATAGAGAAATTGATCAAAGAGAAGAGATACTGAAAATCCGAGTAAAGAAAGGCGAAAGGGAAGTGTGGCATATGGAATCAAAGGAAAAATATGCAGAAAATAAAATGGAGAACTCATGGACCTGGCTTCCTGGGATTTTAAACTATAACAAAGGTACCAACCATCTAAAATATCCTGTTTAACCAAGGTCTTAAGATCATATCGTGGAACATCGCTGGTAGAACAAAGAAAAAAATGAAAGAAGTCCTCAGTAATCAGCCGGATATACTGACCCTGCAAGAAACCTGGGCAACAGAGCCCATATCACAAAAAGGTTTCTATGCGTATAGTATTTGTGCTAAAGCCTCAAACCGGGGCCACGCCAAAGGGGGACTGGCTTTTTTAATGAGAGAGGATCACTCGTGGGCACAAGAGATAGTGGAAACTAAAAGTGAGAATGTGCAATGTATGAAATTGTCCATGAAAGCCTACAATCAGATTACCACTAAACCAATACTGCTTTTCAACGTATATGCCCCTCCAGGAAAAAACCACGACAGCTTATATGATGAGACCTTGCAAACTATCACACAAATAATCGAAACCCATACCCCCTCACCCTATATAATTATGGGAGATTTCAATGGGAAAATTTCCAACTCAGAACTAAAAAAATGGGGAAAAATCCTGGAAGAAGAAAGCATGGAACAAGTTATCCCTCAATTTCCCGATGGTATTCGATCCAATAAAAGAGGGAAAACACTGTTAGCAGTACTCCTCTCCATAAACGGAATAATCCTTAATGGGAACGTGGAAGGCGATATCCCGGCAGCGTACACAAGACAGGGAAACGGGAGACCATCTATATTAGACTATATAATTTGTGGTAAAGACCAGCATGAAACAATGTTCCATTTGTGCTCTAATTTTTCTTCAGAGAGCGACCATGCCATCATGCAACTTGCAACCAGTTGGTTGGTTCCGTCTGCAGAAGAAGGCTTGATGACCCTCGGCAGAAAGGAGACTCTGGTAAGCAGCGATCAGAGACGTATTTTCTGGAATCCTTCCTCTCTGAGCAAAATGACAAATCTGGTCGATCATCAACAGTTTTTAAGGAACTTATACTCTGATGACCCTATAGAAAACTTTGAGACCATGCTCATTGAACTTAAGGAGGTAATAATTGAAAGGAATCTTCAAAGTACTAATATAATCCAAAAAAGGAAAAATAATAACAAACCAGGGAACTCAACGACAAAGAAAATCATAAACAAATTGACACGTGCCCAATACTCACATTTCTCTCCCACAAAAAAGAAAGAAATAAATAAACTGAAAAACCAACTCAGGAGAGAAAAAATACGTGAGAGAAAATCCTTTGAAGATCGTAATTGGGTAGATTTACAAATTGCTGCCAAAGAACCAAACCAAAGAACCTACTGGTCCATAATAGCCAAGTTATCCGGGACAAAAAAGAAACTACAAGCAGTACCCGTCCCTCCGAAAGAGTGGGAAATTTACCTGGCTGAGCTTTATAAAAAAAATCTTGGCAAACTACAGGCAAGTAGTCCAGATAAGGTAAAGGTAAAAGCTATTGAAAAAACAATTCCAATAACTACGACAATAATGGTCGAAACCCACATTCGGAGGGCAAGAAGTTCAGGAGCCTTTGGTCCCGACCAAATCCCTATAAAGGCCATACAAACAAACTCTAGGGAATGGAGCCTCTTTCTTACTCCACTCTTTAATTATATTTTCTCCACGGGTCGGGTTCCTAAGTCATGGCAAGGGAGTACCATTATCCCTATTCATAAAAAAGGTTCCAAAACGGTAGCAGGCAACTACCGCCAAATTGCCCTGATGGACGCTACTGGGAAAATATTTGCAGCAGAGATACTACTACAACTAAAAAACTGGGCTTTTTCGATGGGTTTGATACCCATGGTCCAAGCAGGCTTCCGGCCCAAACACTCCGTGACGGACAATATTGCAATCATCCAGTTTTTTCTGGACAAATACGTCACAAGAAGAAAACAGACGGTCTACATGGCTTTCATAGACTACTCGACAGCATTCGACCGAGTGGATCGGCCCACACTGTGGAATAAACTGAGGAGTCTGGGAATCAACGATCACCTGCTACAGGCAATAATAAGTCTCCACACAACGACATGGTGTCGTGTTCAAATGGGGGGCCAAAAAGGACTAACGAAAAAAATAGACACCGAAAACGGCCTAAAACAGGGTTGTCTCCTAGCTCCAATGTTGTTCTCGCTATATCTCCACGATTTACCAAATCAATTACAAAAGGGCTCCAGCCTGCCCCCAAAAATCAGTCAACAACGAGTACACCTGCTGCTCTATGCGGATGATATCGTCCTATTCGACCTCACACCATATGGTCTACAAAAATCTCTGGACATTTTGTTCAAATACTCAAATGACAATTTCTTAATCCCGAACGTAAGAAAAACCAAAGTCGTGGCCTTTACTGGGAGGAAGAAAAGTGTCAAATACAACTGGAAGCTTGGCGAGGAAAAGGTCGATGAAGAGAAAGAATATATTTATCTCGGAAGGGTTCTTTCCAAGAATCTAACAAATACAATGCATATAGAAAAGTTAACGAAAAAATCTGACTTGCATGCAGGAGCACTAACGAGACTATACAATGCCACGGGGAGCAGGCATTTTTCCTCACTATTAAAAATATACAGGGCTAAAATACCAGCGGTTCTGTCTTACGCCACAGAACACATTCCAATCCAACAATGGAGCTTCATGGACCGTCAGGAGGGAAAAATCCTGAAAAAAATAATGAAGGTCCCGAAAGCTACTCCAGTTCAGGTCCTAAGGCTGGAATTTGGAATTACTAGCGCCTTTGCCACTGCTGTGGCAAACATAATTAGATGGGCCTACCAGCTACTCCATGCCACGGAGGGAACTCTACGTTTTTTGATACAAAAAGAGACTTTTGGCACAGATATGGTTAAACAAACTTTCTCAGCGAACATGTCAGTGGCATTCCAAATGGCTGAAATCTCTACAGAAATCCTGCAGACTTGGTCCGCGTCACAACTAAAACTCTTTCTTAAATGTTTTACACCTAGGGTAAGTTATGATTTGGACTCCGCTCATATCTGCAGGCTAAAAACATTCAAGCCATTTACTACCATCATAGAGTATAAACGTATACAGCCATATATCTCTTTTTGTATCTCACATAATGCAAGGAGGGTAATTTTTATGTATCGAGCTGGGATCTTACCTGTACAAGTTTATAAATCAAAATGGTTACCCGGAGATCAATCCAACTTATGTTTGCTATGTCTAGGGGGTGAGCAGACTGTGGAGCACTTAATGTTCGTTTGCCCTAACTCTAAAGTGGTAGCAGCTCGCGCTCAGTACTTATCATCGATTTACAGATCCTGCAGGTTAACAAAGGAAAAAGAAATTTTAGCAACGGTTATAAATCCCCCGAATGAATTTGTATGTTATAATTTGTACAAATTTTTTAAATCCATGTTAACTTTATATTAATTTTCTATGTACGTATCGTATGTATAGTTTACTTTTATCTTATGTTATATTTGTGGTCCTCGGTAGAGTACCAACACAAATAAAATCTTTTTGACTTTTTTGACTTTTTCAACTAAAATAAGTGTGTTTAAAGTCATTTATGTGCCTGAAATTGGTCAAAACTGAAGCTTTTGAGTAAGCAAAACTCTGTAAACATGGCAATTTTGGTCACTCTGAGGGGTTAAAAAGTGGTTATTCAACATGAGGCACGATCCATTTGACATTTTGAATTATTTTTGGTACAGTCCGAAAAATTCATTTTCTGATGAAAAACGATGACTCCGGACCTGTCGAACGTCCCCAAAATGGTCCATATCGATGAAATTTTAACATTTAATCTTTTGACTCCAAACGACTGTTGGATGTGAATTATGACTCTTTCAACTAAAATAAGTGTGTTTAAAGTCATTTATGTGCCTGAAATTGGTCAAAATTGAAGCTTTTGAGTAAGCAAAACTCTGTAAAAATGGCAATTTTGGTCACTCTGAGGGGTTAAAAAGTGGTTATTCAACATGAGGCACGATCCATTTGACATTTTGAATCATTTTTGGTACAGCCCGAAAAATTCATTTTCTGATGAAAAATGATGACTCCGGACCTGTCGAACGTCCCCAAAATGGTCCATATCGATGAAATTTTTACATTTAATCATTTGACTCCAAACGACTGTTGGATGTGAATTATGACTTTTTCAACTAAAATAAGTGTGTTTAAAGTCATTTATGTGCCTGAAATTGGTCAAAATTGAAGCTTTTGAGTAAGCAAAACTCTGTAAAAATGGCAATTTTGGTCACTCTGAGGGGTTAAAAAGTGGTTATTCAACATTAGGCACGATCCATTTGACATTTTGAATCATTTTTGGTACAGTCCGAAAAATTCATTTTCTGATGGAAAACGATGACTCCGGACCTGTCGAACGCCCCCAAAATGGTCCATATCGATGAAATTTTAACATTTAATCTTTTGACTCCAAACGACTGTTGGATGTGAATTATGACTTTTTCAACTAAAATAAGTGTGTTTAAAGTCATTTATGTGCCTGAAATTGGTCAAAATTGACGCTTTTGAGTAAGCAAAACTCTGTAAAAATGGCAATTTTGGTCACTCTGAGGGGTTAAAAAGTGGTTATTCCACATTAGGCACGATCCATTTGACATTTTGAATCATTTTTGGTACAGTCCAAAAAATTCATTTTCTGATGAAAAACGATGACTCCGGACCTGTCGAACGTCCCCAAAATGGTCCATATCGATTACATTTTAACATTTAATCTTTTGACTCCACGACTGTTGGATGTGAATTATGACTTTTTCAACTAAAATAAGTGTGTTTAAAGTCATTTATGTGCCTGAAATTGGTCAAAATTGAAGCTTTTGAGTAAGCAAAACTCTGTAAACATGGCAATTTTGGTCACTCTGAGGGGTTAAAAAGTGGTTATTCAACATGAGGCACGATCCATTTGACATTTTGAATCATTTTTGGTACAGTCCGAAAAATTCATTTTGTGATGAAAAACGATGACTCCGGACCTGTCGACCGTCCCCAAAATGGTCCATATCGATGAAATTTTAACATTTAATCTTTTGACTCCAAACGACTGTTGGATGTGAATTATGACTTTTTCAACTAAAATAAGTGAGTTTAAAGTCATTTATGTGCCTGAAATTGGTCAAAATTGAAGCTTTTGAGTAAGCAAAACTCTGTAAAAATGGCAATTTTGGTCACTCAGAGGGTTTAAAAAGTGGTTATTCAACATTAGGCACGATCCATTTGACATTTTGAATCATTTTTGGTACAGTCCGAAAAATTCATTTTCTGATGAAAAACGATGACTCCGGACCTGTCGAACGTCTCCAAAATGGTCCATATCGATTAAATTTTAACATTTAATCTTTTGACTCCAAACGACTGTTGGATGTGAATTATGACTTTTTCAACTAAAATAAGTGTGTTTAAAGTCATTTATGTGCCTGAAATTGGTCAAAACTGAAGCTTTTGAGTAAGCAAAACTCTGTAAACATGGCAATTTTGGTCACTCTGAGGGGTTAAAAAGTGGTTATTCAACATGAGGCACGATCCATTTGACATTTTGAATTATTTTTGGTACAGTCCGAAAAATTCATTTTCTGATGAAAAACGATGACTCCGGACCTGTCGAACGTCCCCAAAATGGTCCATATCGATGAAATTTTAACATTTAATCTTTTGACTCCAAACGACTGTTGGATGTGAATTATGACTCTTTCAACTAAAATAAGTGTGTTTAAAGTCATTTATGTGCCTGAAATTGGTCAAAATTGAAGCTTTTGAGTAAGCAAAACTCTGTAAAAATGGCAATTTTGGTCACTCTGAGGGGTTAAAAAGTGGTTATTCAACATGAGGCACGATCCATTTGACATTTTGAATCATTTTTGGTACAGCCCGAAAAATTCATTTTCTGATGAAAAATGATGACTCCGGACCTGTCGAACGTCCCCAAAATGGTCCATATCGATGAAATTTTTACATTTAATCATTTGACTCCAAACGACTGTTGGATGTGAATTATGACTTTTTCAACTAAAATATGTGTGTTTAAAGTCATTTATGTGCCTGAAATTGGTCAAAATTGAAGCTTTTGAGTAAGCAAAACTCTGTAAAAATGGCAATTTTGGTCACTCTGAGGGGTTAAAAAGTGGTTATTCAACATTAGGCACGATCCATTTGACATTTTGAATCATTTTTGGTACAGTCCGAAAAATTCATTTTCTGATGGAAAACGATAACTCCGGACCTGTCGAACGTCCCCAAAATGGTCCATATCGATGAAATTTTAACATTTAATCTTTTGACTCCAAACGACTGTTGGATGTGAATTATGACTTTTTCAACTAAAATAAGTGTGTTTAAAGTCATTTATGTGCCTGAAATTGGTCAAAATTGACGCTTTTGAGTAAGCAAAACTCTGTAAACATGGCAATTTTGGTCACTCTGAGGGGTTAAAAAGTGGTTATTCAACATGAGGCACGATCCATTTGACATTTTGAATCATTTTTGGTACAGTCCGAAAAATTCATTTTCTGATGAAAAACGATGACTCCGGACCTGTCGACCGTCCCCAAAATGTTCCATATCGATGAAATTTTAACATTTAATCTTTTGACTCCAAACGACTGTTGGATGTGAATTATGACTTTTTCAACTAAAATAAGTGAGTTTAAAGTCATTTATGTGCCTGAAATTGGTCAAAATTGAAGCTTTTGAGTAAGCAAAACTCTGTAAAAATGGCAATTTTGGTCACTCTGAGGGGTTAAAAAGTGGTTATTCAACATGAGGCACGATCCATTTGACATTTTGAATTATTTTTGGTACAGTCCGAAAAATTCATTTTCTGATGAAAAACGATGACTCCGGACCTGTCGAACGTCCCCAAAATGGTCCATATCGATGAAATTTTAACATTTAATCTTTTGACTCCAAACGACTGTTGGATGTGAATTATGACTCTTTCAACTAAAATAAGTGTGTTTAAAGTCATTTATGTGCCTGAAATTGGTCAAAATTGAAGCTTTTGAGTAAGCAAAACTCTGTAAAAATGGCAATTTTGGTCACTCTGAGGGGTTAAAAAGTGGTTATTCAACATGAGGCACGATCCATTTGACATTTTGAATCATTTTTGGTACAGCCCGAAAAATTCATTTTCTGATGAAAAATGATGACTCCGGACCTGTCGAACGTCCCCAAAATGGTCCATATCGATGAAATTTTTACATTTAATCATTTGACTCCAAACGACTGTTGGATGTGAATTATGACTTTTTCAACTAAAATAAGTGTGTTTAAAGTCATTTATGTGCCTGAAATTGGTCAAAATTGAAGCTTTTGAGTAAGCAAAACTCTGTAAAAATGGCAATTTTGGTCACTCTGAGGGGTTAAAAAGTGGTTATTCAACATTAGGCACGATCCATTTGACATTTTGAATCATTTTTGGTACAGTCCGAAAAATTCATTTTCTGATGGAAAACGATGACTCCGGACCTGTCGAACGCCCCCAAAATGGTCCATATCGATGAAATTTTAACATTTAATCTTTTGACTCCAAACGACTGTTGGATGTGAATTATGACTTTTTCAACTAAAATAAGTGTGTTTAAAGTCATTTATGTGCCTGAAATTGGTCAAAATTGACGCTTTTGAGTAAGCAAAACTCTGTAAAAATGGCAATTTTGGTCACTCTGAGGGGTTAAAAAGTGGTTATTCCACATTAGGCACGATCCATTTGACATTTTGAATCATTTTTGGTACAGTCCAAAAAATTCATTTTCTGATGAAAAACGATGACTCCGGACCTGTCGAACGTCCCCAAAATGGTCCATATCGATTACATTTTAACATTTAATCTTTTGACTCCACGACTGTTGGATGTGAATTATGACTTTTTCAACTAAAATAAGTGTGTTTAAAGTCATTTATGTGCCTGAAATTGGTCAAAATTGAAGCTTTTGAGTAAGCAAAACTCTGTAAACATGGCAATTTTGGTCACTCTGAGGGGTTAAAAAGTGGTTATTCAACATGAGGCACGATCCATTTGACATTTTGAATCATTTTTGGTACAGTCCGAAAAATTCATTTTCTGATGAAAAACGATGACTCAGGACCTGTCGACCGTCCCCAAAATGGTCCATATCGATGAAATTTTAACATTTAATCTTTTGACTCCAAACGACTGTTGGATGTGAATTATGACTTTTTCAACTAAAATAAGTGAGTTTAAAGTCATTTATGTGCCTGAAATTGGTCAAAATTGAAGCTTTTGAGTAAGCAAAACTCTGTAAAAATGGCAATTTTGGTCACTCAGAGGGTTTAAAAAGTGGTTATTCAACATTAGGCACGATCCATTTGACATTTTGAATCATTTTTGGTACAGTCCGAAAAATTCATTTTCTGATGAAAAACGATGACTCCGGACCTGTCGAACGTCTCCAAAATGGTCCATATCGATTAAATTTTAACATTTAATCTTTTGACTCCAAACGACTGTTGGATGTGAATTATGACTTTTTCAACTAAAATAAGTGTGTTTAAAGTCATTTATGTGCCTGAAATTGGTCAAAACTGAAGCTTTTGAGTAAGCAAAACTCTGTAAACATGGCAATTTTGGTCACTCTGAGGGGTTAAAAAGTGGTTATTCAACATGAGGCACGATCCATTTGACATTTTGAATTATTTTTGGTACAGTCCGAAAAATTCATTTTCTGATGAAAAACGATGACTCCGGACCTGTCGAACGTCCCCAAAATGGTCCATATCGATGAAATTTTAACATTTAATCTTTTGACTCCAAACGACTGTTGGATGTGAATTATGACTCTTTCAACTAAAATAAGTGTGTTTAAAGTCATTTATGTGCCTGAAATTGGTCAAAATTGAAGCTTTTGAGTAAGCAAAACTCTGTAAAAATGGCAATTTTGGTCACTCTGAGGGGTTAAAAAGTGGTTATTCCACATTAGGCACGATCCATTTGACATTTTGAATCATTTTTGGTACAGTCCAAAAAATTCATTTTCTGATGAAAAACGATGACTCCGGACCTGTCGAACGTCCCCAAAATGGTCCATATCGATGAAATTTTAACATTTAATCTTTTGACTCCACGACTGTTGGATGTGAATTATGACTTTTTCAACTAAAATAAGTGTGTTTAAAGTCATTTATGTGCCTGAAATTGGTCAAAATTGAAGCTTTTGAGTAAGCAAAACTCTGTAAACATGGCAATTTTGGTCACTCTGAGGGGTTAAAAAGTGGTTATTCAACATGAGGCACGATCCATTTGACATTTTGAATCATTTTTGGTACAGTCCGAAAAATTCATTTTCTGATGAAAAACGATGACTCCGGACCTGTCGACCGTCCCCAAAATGTTCCATATCGATGAAATTTTAACATTTAATCTTTTGACTCCAAACGACTGTTGGATGTGAATTATGACTTTTTCAACTAAAATAAGTGAGTTTAAAGTCATTTATGTGCCTGAAATTGGTCAAAATTGAAGCTTTTGAGTAAGCAAAACTCTGTAAAAATGGCAATTTTGGTCACTCAGAGGGTTTAAAAAGTGGTTATTCAACATTAGGCACGATCCATTTGACATTTTGAATCATTTTTGGTACAGTCCGAAAAATTCATTTTCTGATGAAAAACGATGACTCCGGACCTGTCGAACGTCTCCAAAATGGTCCATATCGATTAAATTTTAACATTTAATCTTTTGACTCCAAACGACTGTTGGATGTGAATTATGACTTTTTCAACTCAAATAAGTGTGTTTAAAGTCATTTATGTGCCTGAAATTGGTCAAAATTGAAGCTTTTGAGTAAGCAAAACTCTGTAAACATGGCAATTTTGGTCACTCTGAGGGGTTAAAAAGTGGTTATTCAACATGAGGCACGATCCATTTGACATTTTGAATTATTTTTGGTACAGTCCGAAAAATTCATTTTCTGATGAAAAACGATGACTCCGGACCTGTAGAACGTCCCCAAAATGGTCCATATCGATGAAATTTTAACATTTAATCTTTTGACTCCAAACGACTGTTGGATGTGAATTATGACTTTTTCAACTAAAATAAGTGTGTTTAAAGTCATTTATGTGCCTGAAATTGGTCAAAATTGAAGCTTTTGAGTAAGCAAAACTCTGTAAACATGGCAATTTTGGTCACTCTGAGGGGTTAAAAAGTGGTTATTTAACATGAGGCACGATCCATTTGACATTTTGAATCATTTTTGGTACAGTCCGAAAAATTCATTTTCTGATGAAAAACGATGACTCCGGACCTGTCGAACGTCCCCAAAATGGTCCATATCGATGAAATTTTAACATTTAATCTTTTGACTCCAAACGACTGTTGGATGTGAATTATGACTCTTTCAACTAAAATAAGTGTGTTTAAAGTCATTTATGTGCCTGAAATTGGTCAAAATTTAAGCTTTTGAGTAAGCAAAACTCTGTAAAAATGGCAATTTTGGTCACTCTGAGGGGTTAAAAAGTGGTTATTCAACATTAGGCACGATCCATTTGACATTTTGAATCATTTTTGGTACAGTCCGAAAAATTCATTTTCTGATGGAAAACGATGACTCCGGACCTGTCGAACGTCCCCAAAATGGTCCATATCGATGAAATTTTAACATTTAATCTTTTGACTCCAAACGACTGTTGGATGTGAATTATGACTTTTTCAACTAAAATAAGTGTGTTTAAAGTCATTTATGTGCCTGAAATTGGTCAAAATTGAAGCTTTTGAGTAAGCAGAACTCTGTAAAAATGGCAATTTTGGTCACTCTGAGGGGTTAAAAAGTGGTTATTCCACATTAGGCACGATCCATTTGACATTTTGAATCATTTTTGGTACAGTCCAAAAAATTCATTTTCTGATGAAAAACGATGACTCCGGACCTGTCGAACGTCCCCAAAATGGTCCATATCGATGAAATTTTAACATTTAATCTTTTGACTCCACGACTGTTGGATGTGAATTATGACTTTTTCAACTAAAATAAGTGTGTTTAAAGTCATTTATGTGCCTGAAATTGGTCAAAATTGAAGCTTTTGAGTAAGCAAAACTCTGTAAACATGGCAATTTTGGTCACTCTGAGGGGTTAAAAAGTGGTTATTCAACATGAGGCACGATCCATTTGACATTTGGAATCATTTTTGGTACAGTCCGAAAAATTCATTTTCTGATGAAAATAGATGACTCCGGACCTGCCGAACGTCCCCAAAATGGTCCATATCGATGAAATTTTAACATTTAATCTTTTGACTCCAAACGACTGTTGGATGTGAATTATGACTTTTTCAACTAAAATAAGTGTGTTTAAAGTCATTTATGTGCCTGAAATTGGTCAAAATTGAAGCTTTTGAGTAAGCAAAACTATGTAAAAATGGCAATTATGGTCACTCTGAGGGGTTAAAAAGTGGGTATTCAACATGAGGCACGATCCATTTGACATTTTGAATCATTTTTGGTACAGTCCGAAAAATTCATTTTCTGATGAAAAACGATGACTCCGGACCTGTCGAACGTCCCCAAAATGGTCCATATCGATGAAATTTTAATATTTAATCTTTTGACTCCAAACGACTGTTGGATGTGAATTATGACTCTTTCAACTAAAATAAGTGTGTTTAAAGTCATTTATGTGCCTGAAATTGGTCAAAATTGAAGCTTTTGAGTAAGCAAAACTCTGTAAAAATGGCAATTTTGGTCACTCTGAGGGGTTAAAAAGTGGTTATTCAACATGAGGCACGATCCATTTGACATTTTGAATCATTTTTGGTACAGCCCGAAAAATTCATTTTCTGATGAAAAACGATGACTCCGGACCTGTCGAACGTCCCCAAAATGGTCCATATCGATGAAATTTTAACATTTAATCTTTTGACTCCAAACGACTGTTGGATGTGAATTATGACTTTTTCAACTAAAATAAGTGTGTTTAAAGTCATTTATGTGCCTGAAATTGGTCAAAATTGAAGCTTTTGAGTAAGCAAAACTCTGTAAAAATGGCAATTTTGGTCACTCTGAGGGGTTAAAAAGTGGTTATTCCACATTAGGCACGATCCATTTGACATTTTGAATCATTTTTGGTACAGTCCGAAAAATTCATTTTCTGATGAAAAACGATGACTCCGGACCTGTCGAACGTCCCCAAAATGGTCCATATCGATGAAATTTTAACATTTAATCTTTTGACTCCAAACGACTGTTGGATGTGAATTATGACTTTTTCAACTAAAATAAGTGTGTTTAAAGTCATTTATGTGCCTGAAATTGGTCAAAATTGAAGCTTTTGAGTAAGCAAAACTCTGTAAAAATGGCAATTTTGGTCACTCTGAGGGGTTCAAAAGTGGTTATTCAACATGAGCCACGATCCATTTGACATTTTGAATTATTTTTGGTACAGTCCGAAAAATTCATTTTCTGATAAAAACGATGACTCCGGACCTGTAGAACGTCTCCAAAATGGTCCATATCGATTAAATTTTAACATTTAATCTTTTGACTCCAAACGACTGTTGGATGTGAATTATGACTTTTTCAACTAAAATAAGTGTGTTTAAAGTCATTTATGTGCCTGAAATTGGTCAAAATTGAAGCTTTTGAGTAAGCAAAACTCTGTAAACATGGCAATTTTGGTCACTCTGAGGGGTTAAAAAGTGGTTATTCAACATGAGGCACGATCCATTTGACATTTTGAATCATTTTTGGTACAGTCCGAAAAATTCATTTTCTGATGGAAAACGATGACTCCGGACCTGTCGAACGTCCCCAAAATGGTCCATATCGATGAAATTTTAACATTTAATCTTTTGACTCCAAACGACTGTTGGATGTGAATTATGACTTTTTCAACTAAAATAAGTGTGTTTAAAGTCATTTATGTGCCTGAAATTGGTCAAAATTGAAGCTTTTGAGTAAGCAAAACTCTGTAAAAATTGCAATTTTGGTCACTCTGAGGGGTTAAAAAGTGGTTATTCCACATTAGGCACGATCCATTTGACATTTTGAATCATTTTTGGTACAGCCCGAAAAATTCATTTTCTGATGAAAAACGATGACTCCGGACCTGTCGAACGTCCCCAAAATGGTCCATATCGATGAAATTTTAACATTTAATCTTTTGACTCCAAACGACTGTTGGATGTGAATTATGACTTTTTCAACTAAAATAAGTGTGTTTAAAGTCATTTATGTGCCTGAAATTGGTCAAAATTGAAGCTTTTGAGTAAGCAAAACTCTGTAAAAATGGCAATTTTGGTCACTCTGAGGGGTTAAAAAGTGGTTATTCAACATTAGGCACGATCCATTTGACATTTTGAATCATTTGCGTACAGTCCGAAAAATTCATTTTCTGATGGAAAACGATGACTCCGGACCTGTCGAACGTCCCCAAAATGGTCCATATCGATGAAATTTTAACATTTAATCTTTTGACTCCAAACGACTGTTGGATGTGAATTATGACTTTTTCAACTAAAATAAGTGTGTTTAAAGTCATTTATGTGCCTGAAATTGGTCAAAATTGAAGCTTTTGAGTAAGCAAAACTCTGTAAAAATGGCAATTTTGGTCACTCAGAGGGTTTAAAAAGTGGTTATTCAACATTAGGCACGATCCATTTGACATTTTGAATCATTTTTGGTACAGTCCGAAAAATTCATTTTCTGATGGAAAACGATGACTCCGGACCTGTCGAACGTCCCCAAAATGGTCCATATCGATGAAATTTTAACATTTAATCTTTTGACTCCAAACGACTGTTGGATGTGAATTATGACTTTTTCAACTAAAATAAGTGTGTTTAAAGTCATTTATGTGCCTGAAATTGGTCAAAATTGAAGCCTTTGAGTAAGCAAAACTCTGTAAAAATGGCAATTTTGGTCACTCTGAGGGGTTAAAAAGTGGTTATTCAACATGAGGCACGATCCATTTGACATTTTGAATCATTTTTGGTACAGTCCGAAAAATTCATTTTCTGATGAAAAACAATGACTCCGGACCTGTCGAACGTCCCCAAAATGGTCCATATCGATGAAATTTTAACATTTAATCTTTTGACTCCAAACGACTGTTGGATGTGAATTATGACTTTTTCAACTAAAATAAGTGTGTTTAAAGTCATTTATGTGCCTGAAATTGGTCAAAATTGAAGCTTTTGAGTAAGCAAAACTCTGTAAAAATGGCAATTTTGGTCACTCTGAGTGGTTCAAAAGTGGTTATTCAACATGAGCCACGATCCATTTGACATTTTGAATTATTTTTGGTACAGTCCGAAAAAATCATTTTCTGATGAAAAACGATGACTCCGGACCTGTCGAACGTCTCCAAAATGGTCCATATCGATGAAATTTTAACATTTAATCTTTTGACTCCAAACGACTGTTGGATGTGAATTATGACTTTTTCAACTAAAATAAGTGTGTTTAAAGTCATTTATGTGCCTGAAATTGGTCAAAATTGAAGCTTTTGAGTAAGCAAAACTCTGTAAAAATGGCAATTTTGGTCACTCAGAGGGTTTAAAAAGTGGTTATTCAACATTAGGCACGATCCATTTGACATTTTGAATCATTTTTGGTACAGTCCGAAAAATTCATTTTCTGATGGAAAACGATGACTCCGGACCTGTCGAACGTCCCCAAAATGGTCCATATCGATGAAATTTTAACATTTAATCTTTTGACTCCAAACGACTGTTGGATGTGAATTATGACTTTTTCAACTAAAATAAGTGTGTTTAAAGTCATTTATGTGCCTGAAATTGGTCAAAATTGAAGCTTTTGAGTAAGCAAAACTCTGTAAACATGGCAATTTTGGTCACTCTGAGGGATTAAAAAGTGGTTATTTAACATGAGGCACGATCCATTTGACATTTTGAATCATTTTTGGTACAGTCCGAAAAATTCATTTTCTGATAAAAAACGATGACTCCGGACCTGTCGAACGTCCCCAAAATGGTCCATATCGATGAAATTTTAACATTTAATCTTTTGACTCCAAACGACTGTTGGATGTGAATTATGACTCTTTCAACTAAAATAAGTGTGTTTAAAGTCATTTATGTGCCTGAAATTGGTCAAAATTGAAGCTTTTGAGTAAGCAAAACTCTGTAAAAATGGCAATTTTGGTCACTCTGAGGGTTAAAAAGTGGTTATTCCACATTAGGCACGATCCATTTTACATTTTGAATCATTTTTGGTACAGTCCGAAAAATTCATTTTCTGATGAAAAACGATGACTCCGGACCTGTCGAACGTCCCCAAAATGGTCCATATCGATGAAATTTTAACATTTAATCTTTTGACCCCAAACGACTGTTGGATGTGAATTATGACTTTTTCAACTAAAATAAGTGTGTTTAAAGTCATTTATGTGCCTGAAATTGGTCAAAATTGAAGCCTTTGAGTAAGCAAAACTCTGTAAAAATGGCAATTTTGGTCACTCTGAGGGGTTAAAAAGTGGTTATTCAACATGAGGCACGATCCATTTGACATTTTGAATCATTTTTGGTACAGTCCGAAAAATTCATTTTCTGATGAAAAACGATGACTCCGGACCTGTCGAACGCCCCCAAAATGGTCCATATCGATGAAATTTTAACATTTAATCTTTTGACTCCAAACGACTGTTGGATGTGAATTATGACTTTTTCAACTAAAATAAGTGTGTTTAAAGTCATTTATGTGCCTTAAATTGGTCAAAATTGAAGCTTTTGAGTAAGCAAAACTCTGTAAAAATGGCAATTTTGGTCACTCTGAGGGGTTCAAAAGTGGTTATTCAACATGAGCCACGATCCATTTGACATTTTGAATTATTTTTGGTACAGTCCAAAAAATTCATTTTCTGATGAAAAACGATGACTCCGGACCTGTCGAACGTCCCCAAAATGGTCCATATCGATGAAATTTTAACATTTAATCTTTTGACTCCAAACGACTGTTGGATGTGAATTATGACTTTTTCAACTAAAATAAGTGTGTTTAAAGTCATTTATGTGCCTGAAATTGGTCAAAATTGAAGCTTTTGAGTAAGCAAAACTCTGTAAACATGGCAATTTTGGTCACTCTGAGGGGTTAAAAAGTGGTTATTTAACATGAGGCACGATCCATTTGACATTTTGAATCATTTTTGGTACAGTCCAAAAAATTCATTTTCTGATGAAAAACGATGACTCCGGACCTGTCGAACGTCCCCAAAATGGTCCATATCGATGAAATTTTAACATTTAATCTTTTGACTCCAAACGACTGTTGGATGTGAATTATGACTCTTTCAACTAAAATAAGTGTGTTTAAAGTCATTTATGTGCCTGAAATTGGTCAAAATTGAAGCTTTTGAGTAAGCAAAACTCTGTAAAAATGGCAATTTTGGTCACTCTGAGGGGTTAAAAAGTGGTTATTCAACATTAGGCACGATCCATTTGACATTTTGAATCATTTTTGGTACAGTCCAAAAAATTCATTTTCTGATGGAAAACGATGACTCCGGACCTGTCGAACGTCCCCAAAATGGTCCATATCGATGACATTTTAACATTTAATCTTTTGACTCCAAACGACTGTTGGATGTGAATTATGACTTTTTCAACTAAAATAAGTGTGTTTAAAGTCATTTATGTGCCTGAAATTGGTCAAAATTGAAGCTTTTGAGTAAGCAAAACTCTGTAAAAATGGCAATTTTGGTCACTCTGAGGGGTTAAAAAGTGGTTATTCAACATGAGGCACGATCCATTTGACATTTGGAATCATTTTTGGTACAGTCCGAAAAATTCATTTTCTGATGAAAATAGATGACTCCGGACCTGTCGAACGTCCCCAAAATGGTCCATATCGATGAAATTTTAACATTTAATCTTTTGACTCCACGACTGTTGGATGTGAATTATGACTTTTTCAACTAAAATAAGTGTGTTTAAAGTCATTTATGTGCCTGAAATTGGTCAAAATTGAAGCTTTTGAGTAAGCAAAACTCTGTAAACATGGCAATTTTGGTCACTCTGAGGGGTTAAAAAGTGGTTATTCAACATGAGGCACGATCCATTTGACATTTTGAATCATTTTTGGTACAGTCCGAAAAATTCATTTTCTGATGAAAAACGATGACTCCGGACCTGTCGACCGTCCCCAAAATGTTCCATATCGATGAAATTTTAACATTTAATCTTTTGACTCCAAACGACTGATGGATGTGAATTATGACTTTTTCAACTAAAATAAGTGAGTTTAAAGTCATTTATGTGCCTGAAATTGGTCAAAATTGAAGCTTTTGAGTAAGCAAAACTCTGTAAAAATGGCAATTTTGGTCACTCAGAGGGTTTAAAAAGTGGTTATTCAACATTAGGCACGATCCATTTGACATTTTGAATCATTTTTGGTACAGTCCGAAAAATTCATTTTCTGATGAAAAACGATTGCTCCGGACCTGTCGAACGTCCCCAAAATGGTCCATATCGATGAAATTTTAACATTTAATCTTTTGACTCCAAACGACTGTTGGATGTGAATTATGACTTTTTCAACTAAAATAAGTGTGTTTAAAGTCATTTCTGTGCCTGAAATTGGTCAAAATTGAAGCTTTTGAGTAAGCAAAACTCTGTAAAAATGGCAATTTTGGTCACTCTGAGGGGTTAAAAAGTGGTTATTCCACATTAGGCACGATCCATTTGACATTTTGAATCATTTTTGGTACAGTCCGAAAAATTCATTTTCTGATGAAAAACGATGACTCCGGACCTGTCGAACGTCCCCAAAATGGTCCATATCGATGAAATTTTAACATTTAATCTTTTGACTCCAAACGACTGTTGGATGTGAATTATGACTTTTTCAACTAAAATAAGTGTGTTTAAAGTCATTTATGTGCCTGAAATTGGTCAAAATTGAAGCCTTTGAGTAAGCAAAACTCTGTAAAAATGGCAATTTTGGTCACTCTGAGGGGTTAAAAAGTGGTTATTCAACATGAGGCACGATCCATTTGACATTTTGAATCATTTTTGGTACAGTCCGAAAAATTCATTTTCTGATGAAAAACAATGACTCCGGACCTGTCGAACGTCCCCAAAATGGTCCATATCGATGAAATTTTAACATTTAATCTTTTGACTCCAAACGACTGTTGGATGTGAATTATGACTCTTTCAACTAAAATAAGTGTGTTTAAAGTCATTTATGTGCCTGAAATTGGTCAAAATTGAAGCTTTTGAGTAAGCAAAACTCTGTAAAAATGGCAATTTTGGTCACTCTGAGGGGTTAAAAAGTGGTTATTCAACATGAGGCACGATCCATTTGACATTTTGAATCATTTTTGGTACAGCCCGAAAAATTCATTTTCTGATGAAAAATGATGACTCCGGACCTGTCGAACGTCCCCAAAATGGTCCATATCGATGAAATTTTTACATTTAATCATTTGACTCCAAACGACTGTTGGATGTGAATTATGACTTTTTCAACTAAAATAAGTGTGTTTAAAGTCATTTATGTGCCTGAAATTGGTCAAAATTGAAGCTTTTGAGTAAGCAAAACTCTGTAAAAATGGCAATTTTGGTCACTCTGAGGGGTTAAAAAGTGGTTATTCAACATTAGGCACGATCCATTTGACATTTTGAATCATTTTTGGTACAGTCCGAAAAATTCATTTTCTGATGGAAAACGATGACTCCGGACCTGTCGAACGTCCCCAAAATGGTCCATATCGATGAAATTTTAACAATTAATCTTTTGACTCCAAACGACTGTTGGATGTGAATTATGACTTTTTCAACTAAAAAAAGTGTGTTTAAAGTCATTTATGTGCCTGAAATTGGTCAAAATTGACGCTTTTGAGTAAGCAAAACTCTGTAAAAATGGCAATTTTGGTCACTCTGAGGGGTTAAAAAGTGGTTATTCCACATTAGGCACGATCCATTTGACATTTTGAATCATTTTTGGTACAGTCCAAAAAATTCATTTTCTGATGAAAAATGATGACTCCGGACCTGTCGAACGTCCCCAAAATGGTCCATATCGATGAAATTTTTACATTTAATCATTTGACTCCAACGACTGTTGGATGTGAATTATGACTTTTTCAACTAAAATAAGTGTGTTTAAAGTCATTTATGTGCCTGAAATTGGTCAAAATTGAAGCTTTTGAGTAAGCAAAACTCTGTAAAATGGCAATTTTGGTCACTCTGAGGGGTTAAAAAGTGGTTATTCAACATTAGGCACGATCCATTTGACATTTTGAATCATTTTTGGTACAGTCCGAAAAATTCATTTTCTGATGGAAAACGATGACTCCGGACCTGTCGAACGTCCCCAAAATGGTCCATATCGATGAAATTTTAACAATTAATCTTTTGACTCCAAACGACTGTTGGATGTGAATTATGACTTTTTCAACTAAAAAAAGTGTGTTTAAAGTCATTTATGTGCCTGAAATTGGTCAAAATTGACGCTTTTGAGTAAGCAAAACTCTGTAAAAATGGCAATTTTGGTCACTCTGAGGGGTTAAAAAGTGGTTATTCCACATTAGGCACGATCCATTTGACATTTTGAATCATTTTTGGTACAGTCCAAAAAATTCATTTTCTGATGAAAAACGATGACTCCGGACCTGTCGAACGTCCCCAAAATGGTCCATATCGATTACATTTTAACATTTAATCTTTTGACTCCACGACTGTTGGATGTGAATTATGACTTTTTCAACTAAAATAAGTGTGTTTAAAGTCATTTATGTGCCTGAAATTGGTCAAAATTGAAGCTTTTGAGTAAGCAAAACTCTGTAAACATGGCAATTTTGGTCACTCTGAGGGGTTAAAAAGTGGTTATTCAACATGAGGCACGATCCATTTGACATTTTGAATCATTTTTGGTACAGTCCGAAAAATTCATTTTCTGATGAAAAACGATGACTCAGGACCTGTCGACCGTCCCCAAAATGGTCCATATCGATGAAATTTTAACATTTAATCTTTTGACTCCAAACGACTGTTGGATGTGAATTATGACTTTTTCAACTAAAATAAGTGAGTTTAAAGTCATTTATGTGCCTGAAATTGGTCAAAATTGAAGCTTTTGAGTAAGCAAAACTCTGTAAAAATGG
Organism: Lissotriton vulgaris; assembly: GCF_964263255.1. Lineage (NCBI taxonomy): Eukaryota > Metazoa > Chordata > Amphibia > Caudata > Salamandridae > Lissotriton > Lissotriton vulgaris. The sequence goes on from NC_141694.1 coordinate 874,601,858, forward strand.
CAATTTTGGTCACTCAGAGGGTTTAAAAAGTGGTTATTCAACATTAGGCACGATCCATTTGACATTTTGAATCATTTTTGGTACAGTCCGAAAAATTCATTTTCTGATGAAAAACGATGACTCCGGACCTGTCGAACGTCTCCAAAATGGTCCATATCGATTAAATTTTAACATTTAATCTTTTGACTCCAAACGACTGTTGGATGTGAATTATGACTTTTTCAACTCAAATAAGTGTGTTTAAAGTCATTTATGTGCCTGAAATTGGTCAAAATTGAAGCTTTTGAGTAAGCAAAACTCTGTAAACATGGCAATTTTGGTCACTCTGAGGGGTTAAAAAGTGGTTATTCAACATGAGGCACGATCCATTTGACATTTTGAATTATTTTTGGTACAGTCCGAAAAATTCATTTTCTGATGAAAAACGATGACTCCGGACCTGTAGAACGTCCCCAAAATGGTCCATATCGATGAAATTTTAACATTTAATCTTTTGACTCCAAACGACTGTTGGATGTGAATTATGACTTTTTCAACTAAAATAAGTGTGTTTAAAGTCATTTATGTGCCTGAAATTGGTCAAAATTGAAGCTTTTGAGTAAGCAAAACTCTGTAAACATGGCAATTTTGGTCACTCTGAGGGGTTAAAAAGTGGTTATTTAACATGAGGCACGATCCATTTGACATTTTGAATCATTTTTGGTACAGTCCGAAAAATTCATTTTCTGATGAAAAACGATGACTCCGGACCTGTCGAACGTCCCCAAAATGGTCCATATCGATGAAATTTTAACATTTAATCTTTTGACTCCAAACGACTGTTGGATGTGAATTATGACTCTTTCAACTAAAATAAGTGTGTTTAAAGTCATTTATGTGCCTGAAATTGGTCAAAATTTAAGCTTTTGAGTAAGCAAAACTCTGTAAAAATGGCAATTTTGGTCACTCTGAGGGGTTAAAAAGTGGTTATTCAACATTAGGCACGATCCATTTGACATTTTGAATCATTTTTGGTACAGTCCGAAAAATTCATTTTCTGATGGAAAACGATGACTCCGGACCTGTCGAACGTCCCCAAAATGGTCCATATCGATGAAATTTTAACATTTAATCTTTTGACTCCAAACGACTGTTGGATGTGAATTATGACTTTTTCAACTAAAATAAGTGTGTTTAAAGTCATTTATGTGCCTGAAATTGGTCAAAATTGAAGCTTTTGAGTAAGCAGAACTCTGTAAAAATGGCAATTTTGGTCACTCTGAGGGGTTAAAAAGTGGTTATTCCACATTAGGCACGATCCATTTGACATTTTGAATCATTTTTGGTACAGTCCAAAAAATTCATTTTCTGATGAAAAACGATGACTCCGGACCTGTCGAACGTCCCCAAAATGGTCCATATCGATGAAATTTTAACATTTAATCTTTTGACTCCACGACTGTTGGATGTGAATTATGACTTTTTCAACTAAAATAAGTGTGTTTAAAGTCATTTATGTGCCTGAAATTGGTCAAAATTGAAGCTTTTGAGTAAGCAAAACTCTGTAAACATGGCAATTTTGGTCACTCTGAGGGGTTAAAAAGTGGTTATTCAACATGAGGCACGATCCATTTGACATTTGGAATCATTTTTGGTACAGTCCGAAAAATTCATTTTCTGATGAAAATAGATGACTCCGGACCTGCCGAACGTCCCCAAAATGGTCCATATCGATGAAATTTTAACATTTAATCTTTTGACTCCAAACGACTGTTGGATGTGAATTATGACTTTTTCAACTAAAATAAGTGTGTTTAAAGTCATTTATGTGCCTGAAATTGGTCAAAATTGAAGCTTTTGAGTAAGCAAAACTATGTAAAAATGGCAATTATGGTCACTCTGAGGGGTTAAAAAGTGGGTATTCAACATGAGGCACGATCCATTTGACATTTTGAATCATTTTTGGTACAGTCCGAAAAATTCATTTTCTGATGAAAAACGATGACTCCGGACCTGTCGAACGTCCCCAAAATGGTCCATATCGATGAAATTTTAATATTTAATCTTTTGACTCCAAACGACTGTTGGATGTGAATTATGACTCTTTCAACTAAAATAAGTGTGTTTTTTTAAAGTCATTTATGTGCCTGAAATTGGTCAAAATTGAAGCTTTTGAGTAAGCAAAACTCTGTAAAAATGGCAATTTTGGTCACTCTGAGGGGTTAAAAAGTGGTTATTCAACATGAGGCACGATCCATTTGACATTTTGAATCATTTTTGGTACAGCCCGAAAAATTCATTTTCTGATGAAAAATGATGACTCCGGACCTGTCGAACGTCCCCAAAATGGTCCATATCGATGAAATTTTTACATTTAATCATTTGACTCCAAACGACTGTTGGATGTGAATTATGACTTTTTCAACTAAAATAAGTGTGTTTTAAAGTCATTTATGTGCCTGAAATTGGTCAAAATTGAAGCTTTTGAGTAAGCAAAACTCTGTAAAAATGGCAATTTTGGTCACTCTGAGGGGTTAAAAAGTGGTTATTCAACATTAGGCACGATCCATTTGACATTTTGAATCATTTTTGGTACAGTCCGAAAAATTCATTTTCTGATGGAAAACGATGACTCCGGACCTGTCGAACGTCCCCAAAATGGTCCATATCGATGAAATTTTAACAATTAATCTTTTGACTCCAAACGACTGTTGGATGTGAATTATGACTTTTTCAACTAAAAAAAGTGTGTTTAAAGTCATTTATGTGCCTGAAATTGGTCAAAATTGACGCTTTTGAGTAAGCAAAACTCTGTAAAAATGGCAATTTTGGTCACTCTGAGGGGTTAAAAAGTGGTTATTCCACATTAGGCACGATCCATTTGACATTTTGAATCATTTTTGGTACAGTCCAAAAAATTCATTTTCTGATGAAAAATGATGACTCCGGACCTGTCGAACGTCCCCAAAATGGTCCATATCGATGAAATTTTTACATTTAATCATTTGACTCCAAACGACTGTTGGATGTGAATTATGACTTTTTCAACTAAAATAAGTGTGTTTAAAGTCATTTATGTGCCTGAAATTGGTCAAAATTGAAGCTTTTGAGTAAGCAAAACTCTGTAAAAATGGCAATTTTGGTCACTCTGAGGGGTTAAAAAGTGGTTATTCAACATTAGGCACGATCCATTTGACATTTTGAATCATTTTTGGTACAGTCCGAAAAATTCATTTTCTGATGGAAAACGATGACTCCGGACCTGTCGAACGTCCCCAAAATGGTCCATATCGATGAAATTTTAACAATTAATCTTTTGACTCCAAACGACTGTTGGATGTGAATTATGACTTTTTCAACTAAAAAAAGTGTGTTTAAAGTCATTTATGTGCCTGAAATTGGTCAAAATTGACGCTTTTGAGTAAGCAAAACTCTGTAAAAATGGCAATTTTGGTCACTCTGAGGGGTTAAAAAGTGGTTATTCCACATTAGGCACGATCCATTTGACATTTTGAATCATTTTTGGTACAGTCCAAAAAATTCATTTTCTGATGAAAAACGATGACTCCGGACCTGTCGAACGTCCCCAAAATGGTCCATATCGATTACATTTTAACATTTAATCTTTTGACTCCACGACTGTTGGATGTGAATTATGACTTTTTCAACTAAAATAAGTGTGTTTAAAGTCATTTATGTGCCTGAAATTGGTCAAAATTGAAGCTTTTGAGTAAGCAAAACTCTGTAAACATGGCAATTTTGGTCACTCTGAGGGGTTAAAAAGTGGTTATTCAACATGAGGCACGATCCATTTGACATTTTGAATCATTTTTGGTACAGTCCGAAAAATTCATTTTCTGATGAAAAACGATGACTCAGGACCTGTCGACCGTCCCCAAAATGGTCCATATCGATGAAATTTTAACATTTAATCTTTTGACTCCAAACGACTGTTGGATGTGAATTATGACTTTTTCAACTAAAATAAGTGAGTTTAAAGTCATTTATGTGCCTGAAATTGGTCAAAATTGAAGCTTTTGAGTAAGCAAAACTCTGTAAAAATGGCAATTTTGGTCACTCAGAGGGTTTAAAAAGTGGTTATTCAACATTAGGCACGATCCATTTGACATTTTGAATCATTTTTGGTACAGTCCGAAAAATTCATTTTCTGATGAAAAACGATGACTCCGGACCTGTCGAACGTCTCCAAAATGGTCCATATCGATTAAATTTTAACATTTAATCTTTTGACTCCAAACGACTGTTGGATGTGAATTATGACTTTTTCAACTCAAATAAGTGTGTTTAAAGTCATTTATGTGCCTGAAATTGGTCAAAATTGAAGCTTTTGAGTAAGCAAAACTCTGTAAACATGGCAATTTTGGTCACTCTGAGGGGTTAAAAAGTGGTTATTCAACATGAGGCACGATCCATTTGACATTTTGAATTATTTTTGGTACAGTCCGAAAAATTCATTTTCTGATGAAAAACGATGACTCCGGACCTGTAGAACGTCCCCAAAATGGTCCATATCGATGAAATTTTAACATTTAATCTTTTGACTCCAAACGACTGTTGGATGTGAATTATGACTTTTTCAACTAAAATAAGTGTGTTTAAAGTCATTTATGTGCCTGAAATTGGTCAAAATTGAAGCTTTTGAGTAAGCAAAACTCTGTAAACATGGCAATTTTGGTCACTCTGAGGGGTTAAAAAGTGGTTATTTAACATGAGGCACGATCCATTTGACATTTTGAATCATTTTTGGTACAGTCCGAAAAATTCATTTTCTGATGAAAAACGATGACTCCGGACCTGTCGAACGTCCCCAAAATGGTCCATATCGATGAAATTTTAACATTTAATCTTTTGACTCCAAACGACTGTTGGATGTGAATTATGACTCTTTCAACTAAAATAAGTGTGTTTAAAGTCATTTATGTGCCTGAAATTGGTCAAAATTTAAGCTTTTGAGTAAGCAAAACTCTGTAAAAATGGCAATTTTGGTCACTCTGAGGGGTTAAAAAGTGGTTATTCAACATTAGGCACGATCCATTTGACATTTTGAATCATTTTTGGTACAGTCCGAAAAATTCATTTTCTGATGGAAAACGATGACTCCGGACCTGTCGAACGTCCCCAAAATGGTCCATATCGATGAAATTTTAACATTTAATCTTTTGACTCCAAACGACTGTTGGATGTGAATTATGACTTTTTCAACTAAAATAAGTGTGTTTAAAGTCATTTATGTGCCTGAAATTGGTCAAAATTGAAGCTTTTGAGTAAGCAGAACTCTGTAAAAATGGCAATTTTGGTCACTCTGAGGGGTTAAAAAGTGGTTATTCCACATTAGGCACGATCCATTTGACATTTTGAATCATTTTTGGTACAGTCCAAAAAATTCATTTTCTGATGAAAAACGATGACTCCGGACCTGTCGAACGTCCCCAAAATGGTCCATATCGATGAAATTTTAACATTTAATCTTTTGACTCCACGACTGTTGGATGTGAATTATGACTTTTTCAACTAAAATAAGTGTGTTTAAAGTCATTTATGTGCCTGAAATTGGTCAAAATTGAAGCTTTTGAGTAAGCAAAACTCTGTAAACATGGCAATTTTGGTCACTCTGAGGGGTTAAAAAGTGGTTATTCAACATGAGGCACGATCCATTTGACATTTGGAATCATTTTTGGTACAGTCCGAAAAATTCATTTTCTGATGAAAATAGATGACTCCGGACCTGCCGAACGTCCCCAAAATGGTCCATATCGATGAAATTTTAACATTTAATCTTTTGACTCCAAACGACTGTTGGATGTGAATTATGACTTTTTCAACTAAAATAAGTGTGTTTAAAGTCATTTATGTGCCTGAAATTGGTCAAAATTGAAGCTTTTGAGTAAGCAAAACTATGTAAAAATGGTAATTATGGTCACTCTGAGGGGTTAAAAAGTGGGTATTCAACATGAGGCACGATCCATTTGACATTTTGAATCATTTTTGGTACAGTCCGAAAAATTCATTTTCTGATGAAAAACGATGACTCCGGACCTGTCGAACGTCCCCAAAATGGTCCATATCGATGAAATTTTAATATTTAATCTTTTGACTCCAAACGACTGTTGGATGTGAATTATGACTCTTTCAACTAAAATAAGTGTGTTTAAAGTCATTTATGTGCCTGAAATTGGTCAAAATTGAAGCTTTTGAGTAAGCAAAACTCTGTAAAAATGGCAATTTTGGTCACTCTGAGGGGTTAAAAAGTGGTTATTCCACATTAGGCACGATCCATTTGACATTTTGAATCATTTTTGGTACAGTCCGAAAAATTCATTTTCTGATGAAAAACGATGACTCCGGACCTGTCGAACGTCCCCAAAATGGTCCATATCGATGAAATTTTAACATTTAATCTTTTGACTCCAAACGACTGTTGGATGTGAATTATGACTTTTTCAACTAAAATAAGTGTGTTTAAAGTCATTTATGTGCCTGAAATTGGTCAAAATTGAAGCTTTTGAGTAAGCAAAACTCTGTAAAAATGGCAATTTTGGTCACTCTGAGGGGTTCAAAAGTGGTTATTCAACATGAGCCACGATCCATTTGACATTTTGAATTATTTTTGGTACAGTCCGAAAAATTCATTTTCTGATAAAAACGATGACTCCGGACCTGTAGAACGTCTCCAAAATGGTCCATATCGATTAAATTTTAACATTTAATCTTTTGACTCCAAACGACTGTTGGATGTGAATTATGACTTTTTCAACTAAAATAAGTGTGTTTAAAGTCATTTATGTGCCTGAAATTGGTCAAAATTGAAGCTTTTGAGTAAGCAAAACTCTGTAAACATGGCAATTTTGGTCACTCTGAGGGGTTAAAAAGTGGTTATTCAACATGAGGCACGATCCATTTGACATTTTGAATCATTTTTGGTACAGTCCGAAAAATTCATTTTCTGATGGAAAACGATGACTCCGGACCTGTCGAACGTCCCCAAAATGGTCCATATCGATGAAATTTTAACATTTAATCTTTTGACTCCAAACGACTGTTGGATGTGAATTATGACTTTTTCAACTAAAATAAGTGTGTTTAAAGTCATTTATGTGCCTGAAATTGGTCAAAATTGAAGCTTTTGAGTAAGCAAAACTCTGTAAAAATGGCAATTTTGGTCACTCTGAGGGGTTAAAAAGTGGTTATTCAACATTAGGCACGATCCATTTGACATTTTGAATCATTTGCGTACAGTCCGAAAAATTCATTTTCTGATGGAAAACGATGACTCCGGACCTGTCGAACGTCCCCAAAATGGTCCATATCGATGAAATTTTAACATTTAATCTTTTGACTCCAAACGACTGTTGGATGTGAATTATGACTTTTTCAACTAAAATAAGTGTGTTTAAAGTCATTTATGTGCCTGAAATTGGTCAAAATTGAAGCTTTTGAGTAAGCAAAACTCTGTAAAAATGGCAATTTTGGTCACTCAGAGGGTTTAAAAAGTGGTTATTCAACATTAGGCACGATCCATTTGACATTTTGAATCATTTTTGGTACAGTCCGAAAAATTCATTTTCTGATGGAAAACGATGACTCCGGACCTGTCGAACGTCCCCAAAATGGTCCATATCGATGAAATTTTAACATTTAATCTTTTGACTCCAAACGACTGTTGGATGTGAATTATGACTTTTTCAACTAAAATAAGTGTGTTTAAAGTCATTTATGTGCCTGAAATTGGTCAAAATTGAAGCCTTTGAGTAAGCAAAACTCTGTAAAAATGGCAATTTTGGTCACTCTGAGGGGTTAAAAAGTGGTTATTCAACATGAGGCACGATCCATTTGACATTTTGAATCATTTTTGGTACAGTCCGAAAAATTCATTTTCTGATGAAAAACAATGACTCCGGACCTGTCGAACGTCCCCAAAATGGTCCATATCGATGAAATTTTAACATTTAATCTTTTGACTCCAAACGACTGTTGGATGTGAATTATGACTTTTTCAACTAAAATAAGTGTGTTTAAAGTCATTTATGTGCCTGAAATTGGTCAAAATTGAAGCTTTTGAGTAAGCAAAACTCTGTAAAAATGGCAATTTTGGTCACTCTGAGTGGTTCAAAAGTGGTTATTCAACATGAGCCACGATCCATTTGACATTTTGAATTATTTTTGGTACAGTCCGAAAAAATCATTTTCTGATGAAAAACGATGACTCCGGACCTGTCGAACGTCTCCAAAATGGTCCATATCGATTACATTTTAACATTTAATCTTTTGACTCCAAACGACTGTTGGATGTGAATTATGACTTTTTCAACTAAAATAAGTGTGTTTAAAGTCATTTATGTGCCTGAAATTGGTCAAAATTGAAGCTTTTGAGTAAGCAAAACTCTGTAAACATGGCAATTTTGGTCACTCTGAGGGGTTAAAAAGTGGTTATTCAACATGAGGCACGATCCATTTGACATTTTGAATTATTTTGGGTACAGTCCGAAAAATTCATTTTCTGATGAAAAACGATGACTCCGGACCTGTAGAACGTCCCCAAAGTGGTCCATATCGATGAAATTTTAACATTTAATCTTTTGACTCCAAACGACTGTTGGATGTGAATTATGACTTTTTCAACTAAAATAAGTGTGTTTAAAGTCATTTATGTGCCTGAAATTGGTCAAAATTGAAGCTTTTGAGTAAGCAAAACTCTGTAAACATGGCAATTTTGGTCACTCTGAGGGGTTAAAAAGTGGTTATTTAACATGAGGCACGATCCATTTGACATTTTGAATCATTTTTGGTACAGTCCAAAAAATTCATTTTCTGATGAAAAACGATGACTCCGGACCTGTCGAACGTCCCCAAAATGGTCCATATCGATGAAATTTTAACATTTAATCTTTTGACTCCAAACGACTGTTGGATGTGAATTATGACTCTTTCAACTAAAATAAGTGTGTTTAAAGTCATTTATGTGCCTGAAATTGGTCAAAATTTAAGCTTTTGAGTAAGCAAAACTCTGTAAAAATGGCAATTTTGGTCACTCTGAGGGGTTCAAAAGTGGTTATTCAACATGAGCCACGATCCATTTGACATTTTGAATCATTTTTGGTACAGTCCGAAAAATTCATTTTCAGATGGAAAACGATGACTCCGGACCTGTCGAACGTCCCCAAAATGGTCCATATCGATGAAATTTTAACATTTAATCTTTTGACTCCAAACGACTGTTGGATGTGAATTATGACTTTTTCAACTAAAATAAGTGTGTTTAAAGTCATTTATGTGCCTGAAATTGGTCAAAATTGAAGCTTTTGAGTAAGCAAAACTCTGTAAAAATGGCAATTTTGGTCACTCTGAGGGGTTAAAAAGTGGTTATTCAACATGAGGCACGATCCATTTGACATTTTGAATCATTTTTGGTACAGTCCGAAAAATTCATTTTCTGATGGAAAACGATGACTCCGGACCTGTCGAACGTCCCCAAAATGGTCCATATCGATGAAATTTTAACATTTAATCTTTTGACTCCAAACGACTGTTGGATGTGAATTATGACTTTTTCAACTAAAATAAGTGTGTTTAAAGTCATTTATGTGCCTGAAATTGGTCAAAATTGAAGCTTTTGAGTAAGCAAAACTCTGTAAAAATGGCAATTTTGGTCACTCTGAGGGGTTAAAAAGTGGTTATTCAACATGAGGCACGATCCATTTGACATTTTGAATCATTTTTGGTACAGCCCGAAAAATTCATTTTCTGATGAAAAACGATGACTCCGGACCTGTCGAACGTCCCCAAAATGGTCCATATCGATGAAATTTTAACATTTAATCTTTTGACTCCAAACGACTGTTGGATGTGAATTATGACTTTTTCAACTAAAATAAGTGTGTTTAAAGTCATTTATGTGCCTGAAATTGGTCAAAATTGAAGCTTTTGAGTAAGCAAAACTCTGTAAAAATGGCAATTTTGGTCACTCTGAGGGGTTAAAAAGTGGTTATTCCACATTAGGCACGATCCATTTGACATTTTGAATCATTTTTGGTACAGTCCGAAAAATTCATTTTCTGATGGAAAACGATGACTCCGGACCTGTCGAACGTCCCCAAAATGGTCCATATCGATGAAATTTTAACATTTAATCTTTTGACTCCAAACGACTGTTGGATGTGAATTATGACTTTTTCAACTAAAATAAGTGTGTTTAAAGTCATTTATGTGCCTGAAATTGGTCAAAATTGAAGCCTTTGAGTAAGCAAAACTCTGTAAAAATGGCAATTTTGGTCACTCTGAGGGGTTAAAAAGTGGTTATTCAACATGAGGCACGATCCATTTGACATTTTGAATCATTTTTGGTACAGTCCGAAAAATTCATTTTCTGATGAAAAACAATGACTCCGGACCTGTCGAACGTCCCCAAAATGGTCCATATCGATGAAATTTTAACATTTAATCTTTTGACTCCAAACGACTGTTGGATGTGAATTATGACTTTTTCAACTAAAATAAGTGTGTTTAAAGTCATTTATGTGCCTGAAATTGGTCAAAATTGAAGCTTTTGAGTAAGCAAAACTCTGTAAAAATGGCAATTTTGGTCACTCTGAGTGGTTCAAAAGTGGTTATTCAACATGAGCCACGATCCATTTGACATTTTGAATTATTTTTGGTACAGTCCGAAAAAATCATTTTCTGATGAAAAACGATGACTCCGGACCTGTCGAACGTCTCCAAAATGGTCCATATCGATTACATTTTAACATTTAATCTTTTGACTCCAAACGACTGTTGGATGTGAATTATGACTTTTTCAACTAAAATAAGTGTGTTTAAAGTCATTTATGTGCCTGAAATTGGTCAAAATTGAAGCTTTTGAGTAAGCAAAACTCTGTAAACATGGCAATTTTGGTCACTCTGAGGGGTTAAAAAGTGGTTATTCAACATGAGGCACGATCCATTTGACATTTTGAATTATTTTGGGTACAGTCCGAAAAATTCATTTTCTGATGAAAAACGATGACTCCGGACCTGTAGAACGTCCCCAAAGTGGTCCATATCGATGAAATTTTAACATTTAATCTTTTGACTCCAAACGACTGTTGGATGTGAATTATGACTTTTTCAACTAAAATAAGTGTGTTTAAAGTCATTTATGTGCCTGAAATTGGTCAAAATTGAAGCTTTTGAGTAAGCAAAACTCTGTAAACATGGCAATTTTGGTCACTCTGAGGGGTTAAAAAGTGGTTATTTAACATGAGGCACGATCCATTTGACATTTTGAATCATTTTTGGTACAGTCCAAAAAATTCATTTTCTGATGAAAAACGATGACTCCGGACCTGTCGAACGTCCCCAAAATGGTCCATATCGATGAAATTTTAACATTTAATCTTTTGACTCCAAACGACTGTTGGATGTGAATTATGACTCTTTCAACTAAAATAAGTGTGTTTAAAGTCATTTATGTGCCTGAAATTGGTCAAAATTTAAGCTTTTGAGTAAGCAAAACTCTGTAAAAATGGCAATTTTGGTCACTCTGAGGGGTTAAAAAGTGGTTATTCAACATTAGGCACGATCCATTTGACATTTTGAATCATTTTTGGTACAGTCCGAAAAATTCATTTTCTGATGGAAAACGATGACTCCGGACCTGTCGAACGTCCCCAAAATGGTCCATATCGATGAAATTTTAACATTTAATCTTTTGACTCCAAACGACTGTTGGATGTGAATTATGACTTTTTCAACTAAAATAAGTGTGTTTAAAGTCATTTATGTGCCTGAAATTGGTCAAAATTGAAGCTTTTGAGTAAGCAGAACTCTGTAAAAATGGCAATTTTGGTCACTCTGAGGGGTTAAAAAGTGGTTATTCCACATTAGGCACGATCCATTTGACATTTTGAATCATTTTTGGTACAGTCCAAAAAATTCATTTTCTGATGAAAACGATGACTCCGGACCTGTCGAACGTCCCCAAAATGGTCCATATCGATGAAATTTTAACATTTAATCTTTTGACTCCACGACTGTTGGATGTGAATTATGACTTTTTCAACTAAAATAAGTGTGTTTAAAGTCATTTATGTGCCTGAAATTGGTCAAAATTAAGCTTTTGAGTAAGCAAAACTATGTAAAAATGGCAATTATGGTCACTCTGAGGGGTTAAAAAGTGGGTATTCAACATGAGGCACGATCCATTTGACATTTGAATTATTTTTGGTACAGTCCGAAAAATTCATTTTCTGATGAAAAAACGATGACTCCGGACCTGTCGAACGTCCCCATAATGGTCCATATCGATGAATTTTAATATTTATCTTTTGACTCCAAACGACTGTTGGATGTGAATTATGACTCTTTCAACTAAAATAAGTGTGTTTAAAGTCATTTATGTGCCTGAAATTGGTCAAAATTGAAGCTTTTGAGTAAGCAAAACTCTGTAAAAATGGCAATTTTGGTCACTCTGAGGGGTTAAAAAGTGGTTATTCAACATGAGGCACGATCCATTTGACATTTTGAATCATTTTTGGTACAGCCCGAAAAATTCATTTTCTGATGAAAACGATGACTCCGGACCTGTCGAACGTCCCCAAAATGGTCCATATCGATGAATTTTAACATTTAATCTTTTGACTCCAAACGACTGTTGGATGTGAATTATGACTTTTTCAACTAAAATAAGTGTGTTTAAAGTCATTTATGTGCCTGAAATTGGTCAAAATTGAAGCTTTTGAGTAAGCAAAACTCTGTAAAAATGGCAATTTTGGTCACTCTGAGGGGTTAAAAAGTGGTTATTCCATTAGGCACGATCCATTTGACATTTTGAATCATTTTTGGTACAGTCCGAAAAATTCATTTTCTGATGAAAAACGATGACTCCGGACCTGTCGAACGTCCCCAAAATGGTCCATATCGATGAAATTTTAACATTTAATCTTTTGACACCAAACGACTGTTGGATGTGAATTATGACTTTTTCAACTAAAATAAGTGTGTTTAAAGTCATTTATGTGCCTGAAATTGGTCAAAATTGAAGCTTTTGAGTAAGCAAAACTCTGTAAAAATGGCAATTTTGGTCACTCTGAGGGGTTCAAAAGTGGTTATTCAACATGAGCCACGATCCATTTGACATTTTGAATTATTTTTGGTACAGTCCGAAAAATTCATTTTCTGATAAAAAACGATGACTCCGGACCTGTAGAACGTCTCCAAAATGGTCCATATCGATTAAATTTTAACATTTAATCTTTTGACTCCAAACGACTGTTGGATGTGAATTATGACTTTTTCAACTAAAATAAGTGTGTTTAAAGTCATTTATGTGCCTGAAATTGGTCAAAATTGAAGCTTTTGAGTAAGCAAAACTCTGTAAACATGGCAATTTTGGTCACTCTGAGGGGTTAAAAAGTGGTTATTCAACATGAGGCACGATCCATTTGACATTTTGAATCATTTTTGGTACAGTCCGAAAAATTCATTTTCTGATGGAAAACGATGACTCCGGACCTGTCGAACGTCCCCAAAATGGTCCATATCGATGAAATTTTAACATTTAATCTTTTGACTCCAAACGACTGTTGGATGTGAATTATGACTTTTTCAACTAAAATAAGTGTGTTTAAAGTCATTTATGTGCCTGAAATTGGTCAAAATTGAAGCTTTTGAGTAAGCAAAACTCTGTAAAAAAATGCCAATTTTGGTCACTCTGAGGGGTTAAAAAGTGGTTATTCAACATTAGGCACGATCCATTTGACATTTTGAATCATTTTTGGTACAGTCCGAAAAATTCATTTTCTGATGGAAAACGATGACTCCGGACCTGTGGAACGTCCCCAAAATGGTCCATATCGATGAAATTTTAACATTTAATCTTTTGACTCCAAACGACTGTTGGATGTGAATTATGACTTTTTCAACTAAAATAAGTGTGTTTTAAAGTCATTTATGTGCCTGAAATTGGTCAAAATTGAAGCTTTTGAGTAAGCAAAACTCTGTAAAAATGGCAATTTTGGTCACTCAGAGGGTTTAAAAAGTGGTTATTCAACATTAGGCACGATCCATTTGACATTTTGAATCATTTTTGGTACAGTCCGAAAAATTCATTTTCTGATGGAAAACGATGACTCCGGACCTGTCGAACGTCCCCAAAATGGTCCATATCGATGAAATTTTAACATTTAATCTTTTGACTCCAAACGACTGTTGGATGTGAATTATGACTTTTCAACTAAAATAAGTGTGTTTAAAGTCATTTATGTGCCTGAAATTGGTCAAAATTGAAGCTTTTGAGTAAGCAAAACTCTGTAAACATGGCAATTTTGGTCACTCTGAGGGGTTAAAAAGTGGTTATTCAACATGAGGCACGATCCATTTGACATTTTGAATTATTTTGGTACAGTCCGAAAAATTCATTTTCTGATGAAAAACGATGACTCCGGACCTGTCGAACGTCCCCAAAATGGTCCATATCGATGAAATTTTAACATTTAATCTTTTGACTCCAAACGACTGTTGGATGTGAATTATGACTTTTTCAACTAAAATAAGTGTGTTTAAAGTCATTTATGTGCCTGAAATTGGTCAAAATTGAAGCTTTTGATTAAGCAAAACTCTGTAAAAATGGCAATTTTGGTCACTCTGAGGGGTTAAAAAGTGGTTATTCAACATGAGGCACGATCCATTTGACATTTTGAATCATTTTTGGTACAGTCCGAAAAATTCATTTTCTGATGGAAAACGATGACTCCGGACCTGTCGGAACGTCCCCAAAATGGTCCATATCGATGAAATTTTAACATTTAATCTTTTGACTCCAAACGACTGTTGGATGTGAATTATGACTTTTTCAACTAAAATAAGTGTGTTTAAAGTCATTTATGTGCCTGAAATTGGTCAAAATTGAAGCTTTTGAGTAAGCAAAACTCTGTAAAAATGGCAATTTTGGTCACTCTGAGGGGTTAAAAAGTGGTTATTCAACATGAGGCACGATCCATTTGACATTTTGAATCATTTTTGGTACAGCCCGAAAAATTCATTTTCTGATGAAAAACGATGACTCCGGACCTGTCGAACGTCCCAAAATGGTCCATATCGATGAAATTTTAACATTTAATCTTTTGACTCCAAACGACTGTTGGATGTGAATTATGACTTTTTCAACTAAAATAAGTGTGTTTAAAGTCATTTATGTGCCTGAAATTGGTCAAAATTGAAGCTTTTGAGTAAGCAAAACTCTGTAAAAATGGCAATTTTGGTCACTCTGAGGGGTTAAAAAGTGGTTATTCCACATTAGGCACGATCCATTTGACATTTTGAATCATTTTTGGTACAGTCCGAAAAATTCATTTTCTGATGGAAAACGATGACTCCGGACCTGTCGAACGTCCCCAAAATGGTCCATATCGATGAAATTTTAACATTTAATCTTTTGACTCCAAACGACTGTTGGATGTGAATTATGACTTTTTCAACTAAAATAAGTGTGTTTAAAGTCATTTATGTGCCTGAAATTGGTCAAAATTGAAGCCTTTGAGTAAGCAAAACTCTGTAAAAATGGCAATTTTGGTCACTCTGAGGGGTTAAAAAGTGGTTATTCAACATGAGGCACGATCCATTTGACATTTTGAATCATTTTTGGTACAGTCCGAAAAATTCATTTTCTGATGAAAAACAATGACTCCGGACCTGTCGAACGTCCCAAAATGGTCCATATCGATGAAATTTTAACATTTAATTCTTTTGACTCCAAACGACTGTTGGATGTGAATTATGACTTTTTCAACTAAAATAAGTGTGTTTAAAGTCATTTATGTGCCTGAAATTGGTCAAAATTGAAGCTTTTGAGTAAGCAAAACTCTGTAAAAATGGCAATTTTGGTCACTCTGAGTGGTTCAAAAGTGGTTATTCAACATGAGCCACGATCCATTTGACATTTTGAATTATTTTTGGTACAGTCCGAAAAAATCATTTTCTGATGAAAAACGATGACTCCGGACCTGTCGAACGTCTCCAAAATGGTCCATATCGATTACATTTTAACATTTAATCTTTTGACTCCAAACGACTGTTGGATGTGAATTATGACTTTTTCAACTAAAATAAGTGTGTTTAAAGTCATTTATGTGCCTGAAATTGGTCAAAATTGAAGCTTTTGAGTAAGCAAAACTCTGTAAACATGGCAATTTTGGTCACTCTGAGGGGTTAAAAAGTGGTTATTCAACATGAGGCACGATCCATTTGACATTTTGAATTATTTTGGGTACAGTCCGAAAAATTCATTTTCTGATGAAAAACGATGACTCCGGACCTGTAGAACGTCCCCAAAGTGGTCCATATCGATGAAATTTTAACATTTAATCTTCTGACTCCAAACGACTGTTGGATGTGAATTATGACTTTTTCAACTAAAATAAGTGTGTTTAAAGTCATTTATGTGCCTGAAATTGGTCAAAATTGAAGCTTTTGAGTAAGCAAAACTCTGTAAACATGGCAATTTTGGTCACTCTGAGGGGTTAAAAAGTGGTTATTTAACATGAGGCACGATCCATTTGACATTTTGAATCATTTTTGGTACAGTCCAAAAAATTCATTTTCTGATGAAAAACGATGACTCCGGACCTGTCGAACGTCCCCAAAATGGTCCATATCGATGAAATTTTAACATTTAATCTTTTGACTCCAAACGACTGTTGGATGTGAATTATGACTCTTTCAACTAAAATAAGTGTGTTTAAAGTCATTTATGTGCCTGAAATTGGTCAAAATTTAAGCTTTTGAGTAAGCAAAACTCTGTAAAAATGGCAATTTTGGTCACTCTGAGGGGTTAAAAAGTGGTTCATCAACATTAGGCACGATCCATGTGACATTTTGAATCATTTTTGGTACAGTCCGAAAAATTCATTTTCTGATGGAAAACGATGACTCCGGACCTGTCGAACGTCCCCAAAATGGTCCATATCGATGAAATTTTAACATTTAATCTTTTGACTCCAAACGACTGTTGGATGTGAATTATGACTTTTTCAACTAAAATAAGTGTGTTTAAAGTCATTTATGTGCCTGAAATTGGTCAAAATTGAAGCTTTTGAGTAAGCAGAACTCTGTAAAAATGGCAATTTTGGTCACTCTGAGGGGTTAAAAAGTGGTTATTCCACATTAGGCACGATCCATTTGACATTTTGAATCATTTTTGGTACAGTCCAAAAAATTCATTTTCTGATGAAAAACGATGACTCCGGACCTGTCGAACGTCCCCAAAATGGTCCATATCGATGAAATTTTAACATTTAATCTTTTGACTCCACGACTGTTGGATGTGAATTATGACTTTTTCAACTAAAATAAGTGTGTTTAAAGTCATT
The DNA here is from genome assembly GCF_964263255.1 of Lissotriton vulgaris. Classification (NCBI taxonomy): domain Eukaryota; kingdom Metazoa; phylum Chordata; class Amphibia; order Caudata; family Salamandridae; genus Lissotriton; species Lissotriton vulgaris. The sequence continues at coordinate 874,619,200 of NC_141694.1, forward strand.
TATGTGCCTGAAATTGGTCAAAATTGAAGCTTTTGAGTAAGCAAAACTATGTAAAAATGGCAATTATGGTCACTCTGAGGGGTTAAAAAGTGGGTATTCAACATGAGGCACGATCCATTTGACATTTTGAATTATTTTTGGTACAGTCCGAAAAATTCATTTTCTGATGAAAAACGATGACTCCGGACCTGTCGAACGTCCCCAAAATGGTCCATATCGATGAAATTTTAATATTTAATCTTTTGACTCCAAACGACTGTTGGATGTGAATTATGACTCTTTCAACTAAAATAAGTGTGTTTAAAGTCATTTATGTGCCTGAAATTGGTCAAAATTGAAGCTTTTGAGTAAGCAAAACTCTGTAAAAATGGCAATTTTGGTCACTCTGAGGGGTTAAAAAGTGGTTATTCAACATGAGGCACGATCCATTTGACATTTTGAATCATTTTTGGTACAGCCCGAAAAATTCATTTTCTGATGAAAAACGATGACTCCGGACCTGTCGAACGTCCCCAAAATGGTCCATATCGATGAAATTTTAACATTTAATCTTTTGACTCCAAACGACTGTTGGATGTGAATTATGACTTTTTCAACTAAAATAAGTGTGTTTAAAGTCATTTATGTGCCTGAAATTGGTCAAAATTGAAGCTTTTGAGTAAGCAAAACTCTGTAAAAATGGCAATTTTGGTCACTCTGAGGGGTTAAAAAGTGGTTATTCCACATTAGGCACGATCCATTTGACATTTTGAATCATTTTTGGTACAGTCCGAAAAATTCATTTTCTGATGAAAAACGATGACTCCGGACCTGTCGAACGTCCCCAAAATGGTCCATATCGATGAAATTTTAACATTTAATCTTTTGACACCAAACGACTGTTGGATGTGAATTATGACTTTTTCAACTAAAATAAGTGTGTTTAAAGTCATTTATGTGCCTGAAATTGGTCAAAATTGAAGCTTTTGAGTAAGCAAAACTCTGTAAAAATGGCAATTTTGGTCACTCTGAGGGGTTCAAAAGTGGTTATTCAACATGAGCCACGATCCATTTGACATTTTGAATTATTTTTGGTACAGTCCGAAAAATTCATTTTCTGATAAAAAACGATGACTCCGGACCTGTAGAACGTCTCCAAAATGGTCCATATCGATTAAATTTTAACATTTAATCTTTTGACTCCAAACGACTGTTGGATGTGAATTATGACTTTTTCAACTAAAATAAGTGTGTTTAAAGTCATTTATGTGCCTGAAATTGGTCAAAATTGAAGCTTTTGAGTAAGCAAAACTCTGTAAACATGGCAATTTTGGTCACTCTGAGGGGTTAAAAAGTGGTTATTCAACATGAGGCACGATCCATTTGACATTTTGAATCATTTTTGGTACAGTCCGAAAAATTCATTTTCTGATGGAAAACGATGACTCCGGACCTGTCGAACGTCCCCAAAATGGTCCATATCGATGAAATTTTAACATTTAATCTTTTGACTCCAAACGACTGTTGGATGTGAATTATGACTTTTTCAACTAAAATAAGTGTGTTTAAAGTCATTTATGTGCCTGAAATTGGTCAAAATTGAAGCTTTTGAGTAAGCAAAACTCTGTAAAAAAATGCCAATTTTGGTCACTCTGAGGGGTTAAAAAGTGGTTATTCAACATTAGGCACGATCCATTTGACATTTTGAATCATTTTTGGTACAGTCCGAAAAATTCATTTTCTGATGGAAAACGATGACTCCGGACCTGTGGAACGTCCCCAAAATGGTCCATATCGATGAAATTTTAACATTTAATCTTTTGACTCCAAACGACTGTTGGATGTGAATTATGACTTTTTCAACTAAAATAAGTGTGTTTAAAGTCATTTATGTGCCTGAAATTGGTCAAAATTGAAGCTTTTGAGTAAGCAAAACTCTGTAAAAATGGCAATTTTGGTCACTCAGAGGGTTTAAAAAGTGGTTATTCAACATTAGGCACGATCCATTTGACATTTTGAATAATTTTTGGTACAGTCCGAAAAATTCATTTTCTGATGGAAAACGATGACTCCGGACCTGTCGAACGTCCCCAAAATGGTCCATATCGATGAAATTTTAACATTTAATCTTTTGACTCCAAACGACTGTTGGATGTGAATTATGACTTTTTCAACTAAAATAAGTGTGTTTAAAGTCATTTATGTGCCTGAAATTGGTCAAAATTGAAGCTTTTGAGTAAGCAAAACTCTGTAAACATGGCAATTTTGGTCACTCTGAGGGGTTAAAAAGTGGTTATTCAACATGAGGCACGATCCATTTGACATTTTGAATTATTTTTGGTACAGTCCGAAAAATTCATTTTCTGATGAAAAACGATGACTCCGGACCTGTCGAATGTCCCCAAAATGGTCCATATCGATGAAATTTTAACATTTAATCTTTTGACTCCAAACGACTGTTGGATGTGAATTATGACTTTTTCAACTAAAATAAGTGTGTTTAAAGTCATTTATGTGCCTGAAATTGGTCAAAATTGAAGCTTTTGATTAAGCAAAACTCTGTAAAAATGGCAATTTTGGTCACTCTGAGGGGTTAAAAAGTGGTTATTCAACATGAGGCACGATCCATTTGACATTTTGAATCATTTTTGGTACAGTCCGAAAAATTCATTTTCTGATGGAAAACGATGACTCCGGACCTGTCGAACGTCCCCAAAATGGTCCATATCGATGAAATTTTAACATTTAATCTTTTGACTCCAAACGACTGTTGGATGTGAATTATGACTTTTTCAACTAAAATAAGTGTGTTTAAAGTCATTTATGTGCCTGAAATTGGTCAAAATTGAAGCTTTTGAGTAAGCAAAACTCTGTAAAAATGGCAATTTTGGTCACTCTGAGGGGTTAAAAAGTGGTTATTCAACATGAGGCACGATCCATTTGACATTTTGAATCATTTTTGGTACAGCCCGAAAAATTCATTTTCTGATGAAAAACGATGACTCCGGACCTGTCGAACGTCCCCAAAATGGTCCATATCGATGAAATTTTAACATTTAATCTTTTGACTCCAAACGACTGTTGGATGTGAATTATGACTTTTTCAACTAAAATAAGTGTGTTTAAAGTCATTTATGTGCCTGAAATTGGTCAAAATTGAAGCTTTTGAGTAAGCAAAACTCTGTAAAAATGGCAATTTTGGTCACTCTGAGGGGTTAAAAAGTGGTTATTCCACATTAGGCACGATCCATTTGACATTTTGAATCATTTTTGGTACAGTCCGAAAAATTCATTTTCTGATGGAAAACGATGACTCCGGACCTGTCGAACGTCCCCAAAATGGTCCATATCGATGAAATTTTAACATTTAATCTTTTGACTCCAAACGACTGTTGGATGTGAATTATGACTTTTTCAACTAAAATAAGTGTGTTTAAAGTCATTTATGTGCCTGAAATTGGTCAAAATTGAAGCCTTTGAGTAAGCAAAACTCTGTAAAAATGGCAATTTTGGTCACTCTGAGGGGTTAAAAAGTGGTTATTCAACATGAGGCACGATCCATTTGACATTTTGAATCATTTTTGGTACAGTCCGAAAAATTCATTTTCTGATGAAAAACAATGACTCCGGACCTGTCGAACGTCCCCAAAATGGTCCATATCGATGAAATTTTAACATTTAATCTTTTGACTCCAAACGACTGTTGGATGTGAATTATGACTTTTTCAACTAAAATAAGTGTGTTTAAAGTCATTTATGTGCCTGAAATTGGTCAAAATTGAAGCTTTTGAGTAAGCAAAACTCTGTAAAAATGGCAATTTTGGTCACTCTGAGTGGTTCAAAAGTGGTTATTCAACATGAGCCACGATCCATTTGACATTTTGAATTATTTTTGGTACAGTCCGAAAAAATCATTTTCTGATGAAAAACGATGACTCCGGACCTGTCGAACGTCTCCAAAATGGTCCATATCGATTACATTTTAACATTTAATCTTTTGACTCCAAACGACTGTTGGATGTGAATTATGACTTTTTCAACTAAAATAAGTGTGTTTAAAGTCATTTATGTGCCTGAAATTGGTCAAAATTGAAGCTTTTGAGTAAGCAAAACTCTGTAAACATGGCAATTTTGGTCACTCTGAGGGGTTAAAAAGTGGTTATTCAACATGAGGCACGATCCATTTGACATTTTGAATTATTTTGGGTACAGTCCGAAAAATTCATTTTCTGATGAAAAACGATGACTCCGGACCTGTAGAACGTCCCCAAAGTGGTCCATATCGATGAAATTTTAACATTTAATCTTTTGACTCCAAACGACTGTTGGATGTGAATTATGACTTTTTCAACTAAAATAAGTGTGTTTAAAGTCATTTATGTGCCTGAAATTGGTCAAAATTGAAGCTTTTGAGTAAGCAAAACTCTGTAAACATGGCAATTTTGGTCACTCTGAGGGGTTAAAAAGTGGTTATTCAACATGAGGCACGATCCATTTGACATTTTGAATTATTTTTGGTACAGTCCGAAAAATTCATTTTCTGATGAAAAACGATGACTCCGGACCTGTCGAACGTCCCCAAAATGGTCCATATCGATGAAATTTTAACATTTAATCTTTTGACTCCAAACGACTGTTGGATGTGAATTATGACTTTTTCAACTAAAATAAGTGTGTTTAAAGTCATTTATGTGCCTGAAATTGGTCAAAATTGAAGCTTTTGATTAAGCAAAACTCTGTAAAAATGGCAATTTTGGTCACTCTGAGGGGTTAAAAAGTGGTTATTCAACATGAGGCACGATCCATTTGACATTTTGAATCATTTTTGGTACAGTCCGAAAAATTCATTTTCTGATGGAAAACGATGACTCCGGACCTGTCGAACGTCCCCAAAATGGTCCATATCGATGAAATTTTAACATTTAATCTTTTGACTCCAAACGACTGTTGGATGTGAATTATGACTTTTTCAACTAAAATAAGTGTGTTTAAAGTCATTTATGTGCCTGAAATTGGTCAAAATTGAAGCTTTTGAGTAAGCAAAACTCTGTAAAAATGGCAATTTTGGTCACTCTGAGGGGTTAAAAAGTGGTTATTCCACATTAGGCACGATCCATTTGACATTTTGAATCATTTTTGGTACAGTCCGAAAAATTCATTTTCTGATGGAAAACGATGACTCCGGACCTGTCGAACGTCCCCAAAATGGTCCATATCGATGAAATTTTAACATTTAATCTTTTGACTCCAAACGACTGTTGGATGTGAATTATGACTTTTTCAACTAAAATAAGTGTGTTTAAAGTCATTTATGTGCCTGAAATTGGTCAAAATTGAAGCCTTTGAGTAAGCAAAACTCTGTAAAAATGGCAATTTTGGTCACTCTGAGGGGTTAAAAAGTGGTTATTCAACATGAGGCACGATCCATTTGACATTTTGAATCATTTTTGGTACAGTCCGAAAAATTCATTTTCTGATGAAAAACAATGACTCCGGACCTGTCGAACGTCCCCAAAATGGTCCATATCGATGAAATTTTAACATTTAATCTTTTGACTCCAAACGACTGTTGGATGTGAATTATGACTTTTTCAACTAAAATAAGTGTGTTTAAAGTCATTTATGTGCCTGAAATTGGTCAAAATTGAAGCTTTTGAGTAAGCAAAACTCTGTAAAAATGGCAATTTTGGTCACTCTGAGTGGTTCAAAAGTGGTTATTCAACATGAGCCACGATCCATTTGACATTTTGAATTATTTTTGGTACAGTCCGAAAAAATCATTTTCTGATGAAAAACGATGACTCCGGACCTGTCGAACGTCTCCAAAATGGTCCATATCGATTACATTTTAACATTTAATCTTTTGACTCCAAACGACTGTTGGATGTGAATTATGACTTTTTCAACTAAAATAAGTGTGTTTAAAGTCATTTATGTGCCTGAAATTGGTCAAAATTGAAGCTTTTGAGTAAGCAAAACTCTGTAAACATGGCAATTTTGGTCACTCTGAGGGGTTAAAAAGTGGTTATTCAACATGAGGCACGATCCATTTGACATTTTGAATTATTTTGGGTACAGTCCGAAAAATTCATTTTCTGATGAAAAACGATGACTCCGGACCTGTAGAACGTCCCCAAAGTGGTCCATATCGATGAAATTTTAACATTTAATCTTTTGACTCCAAACGACTGTTGGATGTGAATTATGACTTTTTCAACTAAAATAAGTGTGTTTAAAGTCATTTATGTGCCTGAAATTGGTCAAAATTGAAGCTTTTGAGTAAGCAAAACTCTGTAAACATGGCAATTTTGGTCACTCTGAGGGGTTAAAAAGTGGTTATTTAACATGAGGCACGATCCATTTGACATTTTGAATCATTTTTGGTACAGTCCAAAAAATTCATTTTCTGATGAAAAACGATGACTCCGGACCTGTCGAACGTCCCCAAAATGGTCCATATCGATGAAATTTTAACATTTAATCTTTTGACTCCAAACGACTGTTGGATGTGAATTATGACTCTTTCAACTAAAATAAGTGTGTTTAAAGTCATTTATGTGCCTGAAATTGGTCAAAATTTAAGCTTTTGAGTAAGCAAAACTCTGTAAAAATGGCAATTTTGGTCACTCTGAGGGGTTAAAAAGTGGTTATTCAACATTAGGCACGATCCATTTGACATTTTGAATCATTTTTGGTACAGTCCGAAAAATTCATTTTCTGATGGAAAACGATGACTCCGGACCTGTCGAACGTCCCCAAAATGGTCCATATCGATGAAATTTTAACATTTAATCTTTTGACTCCAAACGACTGTTGGATGTGAATTATGACTTTTTCAACTAAAATAAGTGTGTTTAAAGTCATTTATGTGCCTGAAATTGGTCAAAATTGAAGCTTTTGAGTAAGCAGAACTCTGTAAAAATGGCAATTTTGGTCACTCTGAGGGGTTAAAAAGTGGTTATTCCACATTAGGCACGATCCATTTGACATTTTGAATCATTTTTGGTACAGTCCAAAAAATTCATTTTCTGATGAAAAACGATGACTCCGGACCTGTCGAACGTCCCCAAAATGGTCCATATCGATGAAATTTTAACATTTAATCTTTTGACTCCACGACTGTTGGATGTGAATTATGACTTTTTCAACTAAAATAAGTGTGTTTAAAGTCATTTATGTGCCTGAAATTGGTCAAAATTGAAGCTTTTGAGTAAGCAAAACTATGTAAAAATGGCAATTATGGTCACTCTGAGGGGTTAAAAAGTGGGTATTCAACATGAGGCACGATCCATTTGACATTTTGAATTATTTTTGGTACAGTCCGAAAAATTCATTTTCTGATGAAAAACGATGACTCCGGACCTGTCGAACGTCCCCAAAATGGTCCATATCGATGAAATTTTAATATTTAATCTTTTGACTCCAAACGACTGTTGGATGTGAATTATGACTCTTTCAACTAAAATAAGTGTGTTTAAAGTCATTTATGTGCCTGAAATTGGTCAAAATTGAAGCTTTTGAGTAAGCAAAACTCTGTAAAAATGGCAATTTTGGTCACTCTGAGGGGTTAAAAAGTGGTTATTCAACATGAGGCACGATCCATTTGACATTTTGAATCATTTTTGGTACAGCCCGAAAAATTCATTTTCTGATGAAAAACGATGACTCCGGACCTGTCGAACGTCCCCAAAATGGTCCATATCGATGAAATTTTAACATTTAATCTTTTGACTCCAAACGACTGTTGGATGTGAATTATGACTTTTTCAACTAAAATAAGTGTGTTTAAAGTCATTTATGTGCCTGAAATTGGTCAAAATTGAAGCTTTTGAGTAAGCAAAACTCTGTAAAAATGGCAATTTTGGTCACTCTGAGGGGTTAAAAAGTGGTTATTCCACATTAGGCACGATCCATTTGACATTTTGAATCATTTTTGGTACAGTCCGAAAAATTCATTTTCTGATGAAAAACGATGACTCCGGACCTGTCGAACGTCCCCAAAATGGTCCATATCGATGAAATTTTAACATTTAATCTTTTGACACCAAACGACTGTTGGATGTGAATTATGACTTTTTCAACTAAAATAAGTGTGTTTAAAGTCATTTATGTGCCTGAAATTGGTCAAAATTGAAGCTTTTGAGTAAGCAAAACTCTGTAAAAATGGCAATTTTGGTCACTCTGAGGGGTTCAAAAGTGGTTATTCAACATGAGCCACGATCCATTTGACATTTTGAATTATTTTTGGTACAGTCCGAAAAATTCATTTTCTGATAAAAAACGATGACTCCGGACCTGTAGAACGTCTCCAAAATGGTCCATATCGATTAAATTTTAACATTTAATCTTTTGACTCCAAACGACTGTTGGATGTGAATTATGACTTTTTCAACTAAAATAAGTGTGTTTAAAGTCATTTATGTGCCTGAAATTGGTCAAAATTGAAGCTTTTGAGTAAGCAAAACTCTGTAAACATGGCAATTTTGGTCACTCTGAGGGGTTAAAAAGTGGTTATTCAACATGAGGCACGATCCATTTGACATTTTGAATCATTTTTGGTACAGTCCGAAAAATTCATTTTCTGATGGAAAACGATGACTCCGGACCTGTCGAACGTCCCCAAAATGGTCCATATCGATGAAATTTTAACATTTAATCTTTTGACTCCAAACGACTGTTGGATGTGAATTATGACTTTTTCAACTAAAATAAGTGTGTTTAAAGTCATTTATGTGCCTGAAATTGGTCAAAATTGAAGCTTTTGAGTAAGCAAAACTCTGTAAAAAAATGCCAATTTTGGTCACTCTGAGGGGTTAAAAAGTGGTTATTCAACATTAGGCACGATCCATTTGACATTTTGAATCATTTTTGGTACAGTCCGAAAAATTCATTTTCTGATGGAAAACGATGACTCCGGACCTGTGGAACGTCCCCAAAATGGTCCATATCGATGAAATTTTAACATTTAATCTTTTGACTCCAAACGACTGTTGGATGTGAATTATGACTTTTTCAACTAAAATAAGTGTGTTTAAAGTCATTTATGTGCCTGAAATTGGTCAAAATTGAAGCTTTTGAGTAAGCAAAACTCTGTAAAAATGGCAATTTTGGTCACTCAGAGGGTTTAAAAAGTGGTTATTCAACATTAGGCACGATCCATTTGACATTTTGAATCATTTTTGGTACAGTCCGAAAAATTCATTTTCTGATGGAAAACGATGACTCCGGACCTGTCGAACGTCCCCAAAATGGTCCATATCGATGAAATTTTAACATTTAATCTTTTGACTCCAAACGACTGTTGGATGTGAATTATGACTTTTTCAACTAAAATAAGTGTGTTTAAAGTCATTTATGTGCCTGAAATTGGTCAAAATTGAAGCTTTTGAGTAAGCAAAACTCTGTAAACATGGCAATTTTGGTCACTCTGAGGGGTTAAAAAGTGGTTATTCAACATGAGGCACGATCCATTTGACATTTTGAATTATTTTTGGTACAGTCCGAAAAATTCATTTTCTGATGAAAAACGATGACTCCGGACCTGTCGAACGTCCCCAAAATGGTCCATATCGATGAAATTTTAACATTTAATCTTTTGACTCCAAACGACTGTTGGATGTGAATTATGACTTTTTCAACTAAAATAAGTGTGTTTAAAGTCATTTATGTGCCTGAAATTGGTCAAAATTGAAGCTTTTGATTAAGCAAAACTCTGTAAAAATGGCAATTTTGGTCACTCTGAGGGGTTAAAAAGTGGTTATTCAACATGAGGCACGATCCATTTGACATTTTGAATCATTTTTGGTACAGTCCGAAAAATTCATTTTCTGATGGAAAACGATGACTCCGGACCTGTCGAACGTCCCCAAAATGGTCCATATCGATGAAATTTTAACATTTAATCTTTTGACTCCAAACGACTGTTGGATGTGAATTATGACTTTTTCAACTAAAATAAGTGTGTTTAAAGTCATTTATGTGCCTGAAATTGGTCAAAATTGAAGCTTTTGAGTAAGCAAAACTCTGTAAAAATGGCAATTTTGGTCACTCTGAGGGGTTAAAAAGTGGTTATTCAACATTAGGCACGATCCATTTGACATTTTGAATCATTTTTGGTACAGTCCGAAAAATTCATTTTCTGATGGAAAACGATGACTCCGGACCTGTCGAACGTCCCCAAAATGGTCCATATCGATGAAATTTTAACATTTAATCTTTTGACTCCAAACGACTGTTGGATGTGAATTATGACTTTTTCAACTAAAATAAGTGTGTTTAAAGTCATTTATGTGCCTGAAATTGGTCAAAATTGAAGCTTTTGAGTAAGCAAAACTCTGTAAAAATGGCAATTTTGGTCACTCAGAGGGTTTAAAAAGTGGTTATTCAACATTAGGCACGATCCATTTGACATTTTGAATCATTTTTGGTACAGTCCGAAAAATTCATTTTCTGATGAAAAACGATTGCTCCGGACCTGTCGAACGTCCCCAAAATGGTCCATATCGATGAAATTTTAACATTTAATCTTTTGACTCCAAACGACTGTTGGATGTGAATTATGACTTTTTCAACTAAAATAAGTGTGTTTAAAGTCATTTATGTGCCTGAAATTGGTCAAAATTGAAGCTTTTGAGTAAGCAAAACTCTGTAAAAATGGCAATTTTGGTCACTCTGAGGGGTTAAAAAGTGGTTATTCCACATTAGGCACGATCCATTTGACATTTTGAATCATTTTTGGTACAGTCCGAAAAATTCATTTTCTGATGAAAAACGATGACTCTGGACCTGTCGAACGTCCCCAAAATGGTCCATATCGATGAAATTTTAACATTTAATCTTTTGACTCCAAACGACTGTTGGATGTGAATTATGACTTTTTCAACTAAAATAAGTGTGTTTAAAGTCATTTATGTGCCTGAAATTGGTCAAAATTGAAGCTTTTGAGTAAGCAAAACTCTGTAAACATGGCAATTTTGGTCACTCTGAGGGGTTAAAAAGTGGTTATTTAACATGAGGCACGATCCATTTGACATTTTGAATCATTTTTGGTACAGTCCAAAAAATTCATTTTCTGATGAAAAACGATGACTCCGGACCTGTCGAACGTCCCCAAAATGGTCCATATCGATGAAATTTTAACATTTAATCTTTTGACTCCAAACGACTGTTGGATGTGAATTATGACTCTTTCAACTAAAATAAGTGTGTTTAAAGTCATTTATGTGCCTGAAATTGGTCAAAATTTAAGCTTTTGAGTAAGCAAAACTCTGTAAAAATGGCAATTTTGGTCACTCTGAGGGGTTAAAAAGTGGTTATTCAACATTAGGCACGATCCATTTGACATTTTGAATCATTTTTGGTACAGTCCGAAAAATTCATTTTCTGATGGAAAACGATGACTCCGGACCTGTCGAACGTCCCCAAAATGGTCCATATCGATGAAATTTTAACATTTAATCTTTTGACTCCAAACGACTGTTGGATGTGAATTATGACTTTTTTCAACTAAAATAAGTGTGTTTAAAGTCATTTATGTGCCTGAAATTGGTCAAAATTGAAGCTTTTGAGTAAGCAGAACTCTGTAAAAATGGCAATTTTGGTCACTCTGAGGGGTTAAAAAGTGGTTATTCCACATTAGGCACGATCCATTTGACATTTTGAATCATTTTTGGTACAGTCCAAAAAATTCATTTTCTGATGAAAAACGATGACTCCGGACCTGTCGAACGTCCCCAAAATGGTCCATATCGATGAAATTTTAACATTTAATCTTTTGACTCCACGACTGTTGGATGTGAATTATGACTTTTTCAACTAAAATAAGTGTGTTTAAAGTCATTTATGTGCCTGAAATTGGTCAAAATTGAAGCTTTTGAGTAAGCAAAACTATGTAAAAATGGCAATTATGGTCACTCTGAGGGGTTAAAAAGTGGGTATTCAACATGAGGCACGATCCATTTGACATTTTGAATCATTTTTGGTACAGTCCGAAAAATTCATTTTCTGATGAAAAACGATGACTCCGGACCTGTCGAACGTCCCCAAAATGGTCCATATCGATGAAATTTTAATATTTAATCTTTTGACTCCAAACGACTGTTGGATGTGAATTATGACTCTTTCAACTAAAATAAGTGTGTTTAAAGTCATTTATGTGCCTGAAATTGGTCAAAATTGAAGCTTTTGAGTAAGCAAAACTCTGTAAAAATGGCAATTTTGGTCACTCTGAGGGGTTAAAAAGTGGTTATTCAACATGAGGCACGATCCATTTGACATTTTGAATCATTTTTGGTACAGCCCGAAAAATTCATTTTCTGATGAAAAACGATGACTCCGGACCTGTCGAACGTCCCCAAAATGGTCCATATCGATGAAATTTTAACATTTAATCTTTTGACTCCAAACGACTGTTGGATGTGAATTATGACTTTTTCAACTAAAATAAGTGTGTTTAAAGTCATTTATGTGCCTGAAATTGGTCAAAATTGAAGCTTTTGAGTAAGCAAAACTCTGTAAAAATGGCAATTTTGGTCACTCTGAGGGGTTAAAAAGTGGTTATTCCACATTAGGCACGATCCATTTGACATTTTGAATCATTTTTGGTACAGTCCGAAAAATTCATTTTCTGATGAAAAACGATGACTCCGGACCTGTCGAACGTCCCCAAAATGGTCCATATCGATGAAATTTTAACATTTAATCTTTTGACACCAAACGACTGTTGGATGTGAATTATGACTTTTTCAACTAAAATAAGTGTGTTTAAAGTCATTTATGTGCCTGAAATTGGTCAAAATTGAAGCTTTTGAGTAAGCAAAACTCTGTAAAAATGGCAATTTTGGTCACTCTGAGGGGTTCAAAAGTGGTTATTCAACATGAGCCACGATCCATTTGACATTTTGAATTATTTTTGGTACAGTCCGAAAAATTCATTTTCTGATAAAAAACGATGACTCCGGACCTGTAGAACGTCTCCAAAATGGTCCATATCGATTACATTTTAACATTTAATCTTTTGACTCCAAACGACTGTTGGATGTGAATTATGACTTTTTCAACTAAAATAAGTGTGTTTAAAGTCATTTATGTGCCTGAAATTGGTCAAAATTGAAGCTTTTGAGTAAGCAAAACTCTGTAAACATGGCAATTTTGGTCACTCTGAGGGGTTAAAAAGTGGTTATTCAACATGAGGCACGATCCATTTGACATTTTGAATCATTTTTGGTACAGTCCGAAAAATTCATTTTCTGATGGAAAACGATGACTCCGGACCTGTCGAACGTCCCCAAAATGGTCCATATCGATGAAATTTTAACATTTAATCTTTTGACTCCAAACGACTGTTGGATGTGAATTATGACTTTTTCAACTAAAATAAGTGTGTTTAAAGTCATTTATGTGCCTGAAATTGGTCAAAATTGAAGCTTTTGAGTAAGCAAAACTCTGTAAAAATGGCAATTTTGGTCACTCTGAGGGGTTAAAAAGTGGTTATTCAACATGAGGCACGATCCATTTGACATTTTGAATCATTTTTGGTACAGCCCGAAAAATTCATTTTCTGATGAAAAACGATGACTCCGGACCTGTCGAACGTCCCCAAAATGGTCCATATCGATGAAATTTTAACATTTAATCTTTTGACTCCAAACGACTGTTGGATGTGAATTATGACTTTTTCAACTAAAATAAGTGTGTTTAAAGTCATTTATGTGCCTGAAATTGGTCAAAATTGAAGCTTTTGAGTAAGCAAAACTCTGTAAAAATGGCAATTTTGGTCACTCTGAGGGGTTAAAAAGTGGTTATTCCACATTAGGCACGATCCATTTGACATTTTGAATCATTTTTGGTACAGTCCGAAAAATTCATTTTCTGATGAAAAACGATGACTCCGGACCTGTCGAACGTCCCCAAAATGGTCCATATCGATGAAATTTTAACATTTAATCTTTTGACACCAAACGACTGTTGGATGTGAATTATGACTTTTTCAACTAAAATAAGTGTGTTTAAAGTCATTTATGTGCCTGAAATTGGTCAAAATTGAAGCTTTTGAGTAAGCAAAACTCTGTAAAAATGGCAATTTTGGTCACTCTGAGGGGTTCAAAAGTGGTTATTCAACATGAGCCACGATCCATTTGACATTTTGAATTATTTTTGGTACAGTCCGAAAAATTCATTTTCTGATAAAAAACGATGACTCCGGACCTGTAGAACGTCTCCAAAATGGTCCATATCGATTAAATTTTAACATTTAATCTTTTGACTCCAAACGACTGTTGGATGTGAATTATGACTTTTTCAACTAAAATAAGTGTGTTTAAAGTCATTTATGTGCCTGAAATTGGTCAAAATTGAAGCTTTTGAGTAAGCAAAACTCTGTAAACATGGCAATTTTGGTCACTCTGAGGGGTTAAAAAGTGGTTATTCAACATGAGGCACGATCCATTTGACATTTTGAATCATTTTTGGTACAGTCCGAAAAATTCATTTTCTGATGGAAAACGATGACTCCGGACCTGTCGAACGTCCCCAAAATGGTCCATATCGATGAAATTTTAACATTTAATCTTTTGACTCCAAACGACTGTTGGATGTGAATTATGACTTTTTCAACTAAAATAAGTGTGTTTAAAGTCATTTATGTGCCTGAAATTGGTCAAAATTGAAGCTTTTGAGTAAGCAAAACTCTGTAAAAAAATGCCAATTTTGGTCACTCTGAGGGGTTAAAAAGTGGTTATTCAACATTAGGCACGATCCATTTGACATTTTGAATCATTTTTGGTACAGTCCGAAAAATTCATTTTCTGATGGAAAACGATGACTCCGGACCTGTGGAACGTCCCCAAAATGGTCCATATCGATGAAATTTTAACATTTAATCTTTTGACTCCAAACGACTGTTGGATGTGAATTATGACTTTTTCAACTAAAATAAGTGTGTTTAAAGTCATTTATGTGCCTGAAATTGGTCAAAATTGAAGCTTTTGAGTAAGCAAAACTCTGTAAAAATGGCAATTTTGGTCACTCAGAGGGTTTAAAAAGTGGTTATTCAACATTAGGCACGATCCATTTGACATTTTGAATCATTTTTGGTACAGTCCGAAAAATTCATTTTCTGATGGAAAACGATGACTCCGGACCTGTCGAAGGTCCCCAAAATGGTCCATATCGATGAAATTTTAACATTTAATCTTTTGACTCCAAACGACTGTTGGATGTGAATTATGACTTTTTCAACTAAAATAAGTGTGTTTAAAGTCATTTATGTGCCTGAAATTGGTCAAAATTGAAGCTTTTGAGTAAGCAAAACTCTGTAAACATGGCAATTTTGGTCACTCTGAGGGGTTAAAAAGTGGTTATTCAACATGAGGCACGATCCATTTGACATTTTGAATTATTTTTGGTACAGTCCGAAAAATTCATTTTCTGATGAAAAACGATGACTCCGGACCTGTCGAACGTCCCCAAAATGGTCCATATCGATGAAATTTTAACATTTAATCTTTTGACTCCAAACGACTGTTGGATGTGAATTATGACTTTTTCAACTAAAATAAGTGTGTTTAAAGTCATTTATGTGCCTGAAATTGGTCAAAATTGAAGCTTTTGATTAAGCAAAACTCTGTAAAAATGGCAATTTTGGTCACTCTGAGGGGTTAAAAAGTGGTTATTCAACATGAGGCACGATCCATTTGACATTTTGAATCATTTTTGGTACAGTCCGAAAAATTCATTTTCTGATGGAAAACGATGACTCCGGACCTGTCGAACGTCCCCAAAATGGTCCATATCGATGAAATTTTAACATTTAATCTTTTGACTCCAAACGACTGTTGGATGTGAATTATGACTTTTTCAACTAAAATAAGTGTGTTTAAAGTCATTTATGTGCCTGAAATTGGTCAAAATTGAAGCTTTTGAGTAAGCAAAACTCTGTAAAAATGGCAATTTTGGTCACTCTGAGGGGTTAAAAAGTGGTTATTCAACATTAGGCACGATCCATTTGACATTTTGAATCATTTTTGGTACAGTCCGAAAAATTCATTTTCTGATGGAAAACGATGACTCCGGACCTGTCGAACGCCCCCAAAATGGTCCATATCGATGAAATTTTAACATTTAATCTTTTGACTCCAAACGACTGTTGGATGTGAATTATGACTTTTTCAACTAAAATAAGTGTGTTTAAAGTCATTTATGTGCCTGAAATTGGTCAAAATTGAAGCTTTTGAGTAAGCAAAACTCTGTAAAAATGGCAATTTTGGTCACTCAGAGGGTTTAAAAAGTGGTTATTCAACATTAGGCACAATCCATTTGACATTTTGAATCATTTTTGGTACAGTCCGAAAAATTCATTTTCTGATGAAAAACGATTGCTCCGGACCTGTCGAACGTCCCCAAAATGGTCCATATCGATGAAATTTTAACATTTAATCTTTTGACTCCAAACGACTGTTGGATGTGAATTATGACTTTTTCAACTAAAATAAGTGTGTTTAAAGTCATTTATGTGCCTGAAATTGGTCAAAATTGAAGCTTTTGAGTAAGCAAAACTCTGTAAAAATGGCAATTTTGGTCACTCTGAGGGGTTCAAAAGTGGTTATTCAACATGAGCCACGATCCATTTGACATTTTGAATTATTTTTGGTACAGTCCGAAAAATTCATTTTCTGATAAAAAACGATGACTCCGGACCTGTAGAACGTCTCCAAAATGGTCCATATCGATTAAATTTTAACATTTAATCTTTTGACTCCAAACGACTGTTGGATGTGAATTATGACTTTTTCAACTAAAATAAGTGTGTTTAAAGTCATTTATGTGCCTGAAATTGGTCAAAATTGAAGCTTTTGAGTAAGCAAAACTCTGTAAACATGGCAATTTTGGTCACTCTGAGGGGTTAAAAAGTGGTTATTCAACATGAGGCACGATCCATTTGACATTTTGAATCATTTTTGGTACAGTCCGAAAAATTCATTTTCTGATGGAAAACGATGACTCCGGACCTGTCGAACGTCCCCAAAATGGTCCATATCGATGAAATTTTAACATTTAATCTTTTGACTCCAAACGACTGTTGGATGTGAATTATGACTTTTTCAACTAAAATAAGTGTGTTTAAAGTCATTTATGTGCCTGAAATTGGTCAAAATTGAAGCTTTTGAGTAAGCAAAACTCTGTAAAAAAATGCCAATTTTGGTCACTCTGAGGGGTTAAAAAGTGGTTATTCAACATTAGGCACGATCCATTTGACATTTTGAATCATTTTTGGTACAGTCCGAAAAATTCATTTTCTGATGGAAAACGATGACTCCGGACCTGTGGAACGTCCCCAAAATGGTCCATATCGATGAAATTTTAACATTTAATCTTTTGACTCCAAACGACTGTTGGATGTGAATTATGACTTTTTCAACTAAAATAAGTGTGTTTAAAGTCATTTATGTGCCTGAAATTGGTCAAAATTGAAGCTTTTGAGTAAGCAAAACTCTGTAAAAATGGCAATTTTGGTCACTCAGAGGGTTTAAAAAGTGGTTATTCAACATTAGGCACGATCCATTTGACATTTTGAATCATTTTTGGTACAGTCCGAAAAATTCATTTTCTGATGGAAAACGATGACTCCGGACCTGTCGAACGTCCCCAAAATGGTCCATATCGATGAAATTTTAACATTTAATCTTTTGACTCCAAACGACTGTTGGATGTGAATTATGACTTTTTCAACTAAAATAAGTGTGTTTAAAGTCATTTATGTGCCTGAAATTGGTCAAAATTGAAGCTTTTGAGTAAGCAAAACTCTGTAAACATGGCAATTTTGGTCACTCTGAGGGGTTAAAAAGTGGTTATTCAACATGAGGCACGATCCATTTGACATTTTGAATTATTTTTGGTACAGTCCGAAAAATTCATTTTCTGATGAAAAACGATGACTCCGGACCTGTCGAACGTCCCCAAAATGGTCCATATCGATGAAATTTTAACATTTAATCTTTTGACTCCAAACGACTGTTGGATGTGAATTATGACTTTTTCAACTAAAATAAGTGTGTTTAAAGTCATTTATGTGCCTGAAATTGGTCAAAATTGAAGCTTTTGATTAAGCAAAACTCTGTAAAAATGGCAATTTTGGTCACTCTGAGGGGTTAAAAAGTGGTTATTCAACATGAGGCACGATCCATTTGACATTTTGAATCATTTTTGGTACAGTCCGAAAAATTCATTTTCTGATGGAAAACGATGACTCCGGACCTGTCGAACGTCCCCAAAATGGTCCATATCGATGAAATTTTAACATTTAATCTTTTGACTCCAAACGACTGTTGGATGTGAATTATGACTTTTTCAACTAAAATAAGTGTGTTTAAAGTCATTTATGTGCCTGAAATTGGTCAAAATTGAAGCTTTTGAGTAAGCAAAACTCTGTAAAAATGGCAATTTTGGTCACTCTGAGGGGTTCAAAAGTGGTTATTCAACATGAGCCACGATCCATTTGACATTTTGAATCATTTTTGGTACAGTCCAAAAAATTCATTTTCTGATGAAAAACGATGACTCCGGACCTGTCGAACGTCCCCAAAATGGTCCATATCGATGAAATTTTAACATTTAATCTTTTGACTCCAAACGACTGTTGGATGTGAATTATGACTCTTTCAACTAAAATAAGTGTGTTTAAAGTCATTTATGTGCCTGAAATTGGTCAAAATTTAAGCTTTTGAGTAAGCAAAACTCTGTAAAAATGGCAATTTTGGTCACTCTGAGGGGTTAAAAAGTGGTTATTCAACATTAGGCACGATCCATTTGACATTTTGAATCATTTTTGGTACAGTCCGAAAAATTCATTTTCTGATGGAAAACGATGACTCCGGACCTGTCGAACGTCCCCAAAATGGTCCATATCGATGAAATTTTAACATTTAATCTTTTGACTCCAAACGACTGTTGGATGTGAATTATGACTTTTTCAACTAAAATAAGTGTGTTTAAAGTCATTTATGTGCCTGAAATTGGTCAAAATTGAAGCTTTTGAGTAAGCAAAACTCTGTAAACATGGCAATTTTGGTCACTCTGAGGGGTTAAAAAGTGGTTATTCAACATGAGGCACGATCCATTTGACATTTGGAATCATTTTTGGTACAGTCCGAAAAATTCATTTTCTGATGAAAATAGATGACTCCGGACCTGCCGAACGTCCCCAAAATGGTCCATATCGATGAAATTTTAACATTTAATCTTTTGACTCCAAACGACTGTTGGATGTGAATTATGACTTTTTCAACTAAAATAAGTGTGTTTAAAGTCATTTATGTGCCTGAAATTGGTCAAAATTGAAGCTTTTGAGTAAGCAAAACTATGTAAAAATGGCAATTATGGTCACTCTGAGGGGTTAAAAAGTGGTTATTCAACATGAGGCACGATCCATTTGACATTTTGAATCATTTTTGGTACAGTCCGAAAAATTCATTTTCTGATGAAAAACGATGACTCCGGACCTGTCGAACGTCCCCAAAATGGTCCATATCGATGAAATTTTAACATTTAATCTTTTGACTCCAAACGACTGTTGGATGTGAATTATGACTCTTTCAACTAAAATAAGTGTGTTTAAAGTCATTTATGTGCCTGAAATTGGTCAAAATTGAAGCTTTTGAGTAAGCAAAACTCTGTAAAAATGGCAATTTTGGTCACTCTGAGGGGTTAAAAAGTGGTTATTCAACATGAGGCACGATCCATTTGACATTTTGAATCATTTTTGGTACAGCCCGAAAAATTCATTTTCTGATGAAAAACGATGACTCCGGACCTGTCGAACGTCCCCAAAATGGTCCATATCGATGAAATTTTAATATTTAATCTTTTGACTCCAAACGACTGTTGGATGTGAATTATGACTCTTTCTACTAAAATAAGTGTGTTTAAAGTCATTTATGTGCCTGAAATTGGTCAAAATTGAAGCTTTTGAGTAAGCAAAACTCTGTAAAAATGGCAATTTTGGTCACTCTGAGGGGTTAAAAAGTGGTTATTCAACATGAGGCACGATCCATTTGACATTTTGAATCATTTTTGGTACAGCCCGAAAAATTCATTTTCTGATGAAAAACGATGACTCCGGACCTGTCGAACGTCCCCAAAATGGTCCATATCGATGAAATTTTAACATTTAATCTTTTGACTCCAAACGACTGTTGGATGTGAATTATGACTTTTTCAACTAAAATAAGTGTGTTTAAAGTCATTTATGTGCCTGAAATTGGTCAAAATTGAAGCTTTTGAGTAAGCAAAACTCTGTAAAAATGGCAATTTTGGTCACTCTGAGGGGTTAAAAAGTGGTTATTCCACATTAGGCACGATCCATTTGACATTTTGAATCATTTTTGGTACAGTCCGAAAAATTCATTTTCTGATGAAAAACGATGACTCCGGACCTGTCGAACGTCCCCAAAATGGTCCATATCGATGAAATTTTAACATTTAATCTTTTGACTCCAAACGACTGTTGGATGTGAATTATGACTTTTTCAACTAAAATAAGTGTGTTTAAAGTCATTTATGTGCCTGAAATTGGTCAAAATTGAAGCTTTTGAGTAAGCAAAACTCTGTAAAAATGGCAATTTTGGTCACTCTGAGGGGTTCAAAAGTGGTTATTCAACATGAGCCACGATCCATTTGACATTTTGAATTATTTTTGGTACAGTCCGAAAAATTCATTTTCTGATAAAAAACGATGACTCCGGACCTGTAGAACGTCTCCAAAATGGTCCATATCGATTAAATTTTAACATTTAATCTTTTGACTCCAAACGACTGTTGGATGTGAATTATGACTTTTTCAACTAAAATAAGTGTGTTTAAAGTCATTTATGTGCCTGAAATTGGTCAAAATTGAAGCTTTTGAGTAAGCAAAACTCTGTAAACATGGCAATTTTGGTCACTCTGAGGGGTTAAAAAGTGGTTATTCAACATGAGGCACAATCCATTTGACATTTGGAATCATTTTTGGTACAGTCCGAAAAATTCATTTTCTGATGAAAATAGATGACTCCGGACCTGTCGAACGTCCCCAAAATGGTCCATATCGATGAAATTTTAACATTTAATCTTTTGACTCCAAACGACTGTTGGATGTGAATATAGCCGAGATACCCGCCACCCCCTCTCAACACAATCCCCAAAAGGAGTGAAACCGGAAACAGTTCTTGAAGTTTTTTGGAAGTGGGATGGAGTGACCATCCCGGCCGTATTTATTAAAACAAAATTAAAACATTAAACGTTTCATGTTATGTACAATTTCATTACCATATTGCGATGTTTGGCTAACCTTAACAGATTCTCTAATACAGAGGTTCTCCTAGCCGAACTAGCAACCTACAAAACATTTCTTGACATATTGAAATTGTACAACCTAACGTTTAAGGGCCAACGGCAAGGTCATAACCGGTGTCAAGATCCCTAACCGGACTTACCCCTCCCACTTGGGATGGGCGACAGCACGGAGGCGTACCTCAAGTGCAACTACTACCAATTTCCCTTGACTTGACGGGGGCACCTAAAACTCGACGCCAGTTAAAGGTCGTTCGAATACTCGTGTGAGGTATCTAGAAGGTATCGTGGCCCTTATCCCAACCCCACACAACTTACCGCATCTGCCGTCGCAGATGTCACTGGCCCCGGGAAATTCCCCAGGAGGGGGCTGTAACCCCTCCTACAAAGGAAGGGGCCTTGACCGCCTTTCCTTTACTTCCGGCGACCCATCCTTAGAAGGGACCGCCTCCCCATTGAGGGGCCAATGGCCACCTCTCCCGAGCGCTCCCATCCGTGTTGGGTGACGCCCACTCATAGGGATCTACTAATTAGTGCTCACCGATCATGACCTTACCGCCTACCAAAATAAATACGACAGTGCAAATTAACCTAAGAATACATTGGCCACTATGACCGAAAGAGCATACATCAAAATTCGACACTAACTGAATATCTTTAATGGCGAACATACTCAAAACGAACATTCTTTATTAACTCAAAATCAACATGGCACTACAACCTGGAAACGAAAACAAAACAAAATTAATCAACTTTATTATACACAACTGGCTGTCTTCAGGGGCTGGTGGGTGGGTCAAAATTGGCTCTTCGTTCTGTCCCGAGCTCACGTGCAGCGAGGAGGTGCAGCTTCAGGGCACAAGAACAAGAGGATGTCTTCTGGTCTTGCGTCCCTTTTTATCCGTCTTCAGGGCGGGCGTATACCCGCCCCTGCCTGCCCCTGAGGGCGTGGCTGGCTGCGTCGGTGTCTAGGCCAGCCCACTCTAGGGCGGGAACGAGCGCGCCCCAGCTACGCCGCTTCGGGCATACCAGCTGAGACGCGCCTCCCGCCCAACAATGGCTTCCCGGGGGGATCGAGGCACTCGGCCATAAGTTCGGGGGGACCGATTCGGTCGCCCCTTTCCATATAGCCGAGATACCCGCCACCCCCTCTCAACACAATCCCCAAAAGGAGTGAAACCGGAAACAGTTCTTGAAGTTTTTTGGAAGTGGGATGGAGTGACCATCCCGGCCGTATTTATTAAAACAAAATTAAAACATTAAACGTTTCATGTTATGTACAATTTCATTACCATATTGCGATGTTTGGCTAACCTTAACAGATTCTCTAATACAGAGGTTCTCCTAGCCGAACTAGCAACCTACAAAACATTTCTTGACATATTGAAATTGTACAACCTAACGTTTAAGGGCCAACGGCAAGGTCATAACCGGTGTCAAGATCCCTAACCGGACTTACCCCTCCCACTTGGGATGGGCGACAGCACGGAGGCGTACCTCAAGTGCAACTACTACCAATTTCCCTTGACTTGACGGGGGCACCTAAAACTCGACGCCAGTTAAAGGTCGTTCGAATACTCGTGTGAGGTATCTAGAAGGTATCGTGGCCCTTATCCCAACCCCACACAACTTACCGCATCTGCCGTCGCAGATGTCACTGGCCCCGGGAAATTCCCCAGGAGGGGGCTGTAACCCCTCCTACAAAGGAAGGGGCCTTGACCGCCTTTCCTTTACTTCCGGCGACCCATCCTTAGAAGGGACCGCCTCCCCATTGAGGGGCCAATGGCCACCTCTCCCGAGCGCTCCCATCCGTGTTGGGTGACGCCCACTCATAGGGATCTACTAATTAGTGCTCACCGATCATGACCTTACCGCCACAGGCCCGGATAGTTGACCGGCTATCCGGGCCCCCCACCAAAACTCCTAGCTAAAGGTCATGTTCCAACGTTTTTAACCATGCTAAGAAGTCTCCTATGAGTAACTCATTTCCCACCCGAGACAAATGCACACCATCCCCCATATACATACTGTCATCATTAATACAACCGTGCGAGATAGAATGCAATGTCCTGGATCGGAACAACCTACTCATTTTGTTATTAAGTTTCCTAACAGAATGGTTCAAAGCAGGGATCGAAATAGCCCCCCGCCACACTTTTCGTGGGATCATATGAGACCACGCAATTATGCACCCCGGAACTTTCCTCGCCAACCAACTTACGGTGGAAAGCATTGCCTCCAGGAGAAGTCGTCTACCGGTGGTGACCAAATCATTGCCCCCTAAATGTACTATGACTATAGACGGCGGTGACCTCATCCGCCCTAACAAACCCTCAAAGTAAGCTTGAAACTGGTCAATACAGAGACCGCCCCTTCCGTAGAAGGACATCCTGTACCCGTATTCCCCAGCTACGTGAATTATGTCACCTGCTTTGAATACGTCTGCGGCACGCCTCACGTATGAGTGGCCCACGACCCACACCTCCTTTCTCACAGCCGGTGATGTCTGACCGCTGGCCCGGTGTTGGGTCGACTGCATAGTCCGCCCCGCCTCGAAGGCTTGCGTAACTGAAAACCAAACAAAAGACAAGAAGCGTGAGTACATTGTTACAGCTTCACAACATGTGCAACCGCACATACCTCTTATAACAATTGGAGGACCAACGCCCCACTCGTTTTACTTGTTCCACATTAAGACCCCTGGCTGCAGCTTCAGTGGCAGCCCCTATCCGAAAGGAATGGGTCCCAAACTCACCCGGGTCCAAGCCTGCTGCGGTAATTGACATCGCGAGCACCCGCTGAAACTGAAACTTTGTCAGTGGGGTGGCATCCGCGTGTCTCAACATTGTCCCCCCCCATGATGCCACCCTTTGTGCTAGGTAATCCTCTAAACACCTCACCGGACACATGGAAGACCCTGGAATCCTGCGAATGACTATGCAGTCTCCCACCCCACTTTGATCGGTTTTTGACTTGACAAAGGATACCGTCATAGTCTCACCCCTGATCTGAACGTGTTCCCGGCACAAACCCCCCGCCACATCCCGCTTGCTCCTTGCCACCAGCTCACTTATCCTCATAGCCCCGTGAAATGCAAGCGTAAAAGCGGCTCGGAACAAACAGGCCTCGAACTGAGACGAGCATATGTCGGGGAGTGTGGCCAGCAACTGGGACAACCTATCCAGACCTATCGGGCGCCTCTCATCTACTCTGCGACCCTCAAGGCGTTGCCACCCACGCAGCGCTTTCTGTACAGCAAAAGACGCTGTCGGGTCCTGGATATTATGAGCCCTGGCAACAAAGGAGATGGCAGCACGATGCCTCTGGGCTGTAGCCACCGACTTCCCAGCCTTACGCAAGGACATCAGAAAATGTACTACCCAATCCTCATGCCCCCAAAGTCCCCCTCTCTCAGTCCCCAAAAAGGCCAAATAAGCCCGAAACGCCCCTTCGTATGCCTTCCTCGTCCTTGGTGCTAGACTCTCTCCCACGAGGTAACGAAGTTCGGGGCACCGAGAGACCAGAGAGCTTCGGGAAAGGGTGCTGGCTCGGGGTCCGCTGAGGGAAGGAAACCCGAGAAAGCCTGCATTTGAAAACGAGACAGTGCATCAGCAGCCTGATTCATCACCCCCGGGACATGTTTTGCTCTGAATACCACGTTCAGTTGCATACACAGTAAGACAATTTCTTTAAGCAGCCTCAAAATCATTTTACAACGTGCTGCCTGACTATTAATGCATTCTACAACGGTCATATTGTCAGACCAAAATATGACAGAATGATTTTTGAAACCATCGGGCCAGGATCTGAGGGCCACCAAAATAGGGAACAGCTCAAGGAAAGCAATATTACTCGTCAGCCCCTCATCGTGCCACCATGTTGGCCACTTTTGTGCCGACCATTTTGTGCCGAAGATGGCGCCGAAACCCATGCTTCCCGCTGAATCCGTCCATAGACCCAGCTCTTCAGAGGACAAGGCCGGTTTGTTCCAGACGACTCGACCATTGAAATCCGCCAGGAATGCTAACCAAATACGCATGTCTTGGCGGACCTCGGCCGATAACCTCGTGCGATGGTGACCCTCTTTTAGGCCGACCATCGCCTGTGCAATCGAACGGGAGAAGGGGCGTGCCATCGGGATCACCCTTAAGGCAAAATTCAACTTCCCCACCAATTGCTGCAATTGATGCAGCGTAACTTTAGATGCAGTGATACACATTTGCAGGGCTGTCTTGAATTTCGATACTTTGGAAGCTGGTAAACGAAAACAACCCTCACTAGAGTCCAACTCGATCCCGAGGAACTCGAGGCAAGTCGTGGGACCCACAGTTTTACCTGGTGCCAACGGCACGCCAAATTGATTCATTAAAACACAAAATTCAGTCAAGGCCCGGGCACATTCATCATCCCCAGCGGCCCCAAGGAACAGAAAATCATCGAGGTAATGCATCACATTCCGAAAACCTGTTTTCTTCGTGTAAACCCATTGCAGAAAACTACTGAATTTCTCGAAATAAGCACAAGATATCGAGCACCCCATTGGCATACACCTGTCCATGTAATACAAACCTTGAAACGTGAATCCCAACAAACGTTGATCATCCGGGTATACCGGGAGCAAACGGAACGCTGACTCGATATCTGATTTCGCCATCAGCGTCCCGGGCCCCAGGCGATTCAACATGGCTACGGCCTCATCGAATGATGCGTACCGCACCGAACACATTTCTGGATTAATTGCATCGTTTACAGAAAGGCCATGAGGGGCTGATAAATTGTGAATCAATCGAAACTCACCCAGGTCCTTCTTGGGGACCACCCCTAAAGGAGAACAAACAAAGTTCGGTACCGGGGGGACAGGAAACGGGCCGGCAACCCGACCTCGGTTAACCTCTTTCCGGAGCTTATCCTGTACTACAGTAGTATGCTGCAAGACGGAAAGTTGATTTTTGCACGACCCGACACCCTGAAAGCTACCCACCGGGATGCGGAAACCATATGAAAAACCGTTTCGTAGCACCCCAGCAGAAGTACGATCTGGGTATTCGCTGAGCCAGGGAATCATCGCCAGGGTATCAATCGGGGTTGGTAAAGGCGCCCCTCGGACTATATTAGACCTGTTTAGCGCCTCCTCTACCCCCATTTTCACCCGATCTGGCTCTGCACGAGGACTCAGGATGGGGTGCCCCACAACTACTACATTCGTGTTTGAACTTACAAGACCCCGGGGGCCTAGTACATTTGCTTCTGTTGAAATTGAAACAGAACCCCCTCTTCCCTGTATTGCCGGCGGGTCTCGGGTAATCGTCTGTACCCGTACCCGACCGAAAGGGCGTCCCCCCATTTTGGCGGGAGGACTCACTAACAGCACTTCCCACCAATGGCACTTTCAACATTCCCGACTCTTTCATCTTATTCCATGTTAAAGAATCGTAACAGTCCCAGGTTAAACTTTTGTTATGTTCCATCGCTTTCCTGAAAAGGTTGTCATAACAGAACCATTGGTTACCTTGGTGTGATGTCGAGTACCCCATAATTCGTGACTGATATACTGGAAATTCAGGGAGCAAATCAGGCCTCCGTTCCCCCAAAATTGCCGTGAAAATTCCCCAAGCATTACCCCAGTTACCAATATTTTCATTCACTTTAAAGGCGGCCATTTTTGCGCGCCAAACACTCGGATGCATCAGATCCTTTTGACCCTTAACAGTTTCGACCTCATAGTGATCAACGAGCAGGGAGAAAATGTTAACGTATTCCCCCGCCCAAATCTTTTCCTTTATTGGCAAAGGAACATGTTGCCCCAATCTTTCTCTACGAGAGGGTGTTGACTCATCCCTTGCAATCGGCAATGGCCGCTTACCTGCACCGGACGCTGCTTCCGTCCCTCGTGGCTTGTCTATCGCCGCATCCGGCGCGGGCACCTTGGCTGTATCACGTTTCTCGCGCAACTGCTTTATGAGAGCTTGCGCTTCGGTGGCCATGGCGCCCCCATTACTGTCCCCCAACCATGCTGCTAACTGTGCCGCCAACTCGGGAGGCATATCTCCGGCAGACGTCGGGGTAACTATCACAGGAATCGGATTCCCCTCATCCGGTACCGGGGCCGGTACCGGGGCTGGCGCCTCGAGCGGGGAACAGGGAACCGGGACGTCTCCCCCGACCGGCCCCCTTCTCGGCCTCTTTGGCTTCCCTCCGGCCGGTGGACGCCCCGATCCCTCCTCGCCGTCTCGCTCCGCCAACCGCTTCTTAATTTCGGACATGTCCTTCATGAGTGCCCGAACCAACTGGTCAGTCGACATTCTCTTTGCTCCTTTCTTGGGCATCCTTCCGACGAAGTATCTAAAAGACAAAGAGAGAGATTAAAACGCTCAAAATTGGCTCTTCGTTCTGTCCCGAGCTCACGTGCAGCGAGGAGGTGCAGCTTCAGGGCACAAGAACAAGAGGATGTCTTCTGGTCTTGCGTCCCTTTTTATCCGTCTTCAGGGCGGGCGTATACCCGCCCCTGCCTGCCCCTGAGGGCGTGGCTGGCTGCGTCGGTGTCTAGGCCAGCCCACTCTAGGGCGGGAACGAGCGCGCCCCAGCTACGCCGCTTCGGGCATACCAGCTGAGACGCGCCTCCCGCCCAACAATGGCTTCCCGGGGGGATCGAGGCACTCGGCCATAAGTTCGGGGGGACCGATTCGGTCGCCCCTTTCCATTATGACTTTTTCAACTAAAATAAGTGTGTTTAAAGTCATTTATGTGCCTGAAATTGGTCAAAATTGAAGCTTTTGAGTAAGCAAAACTATGTAAAAATGGCAATTATGGTCACTCTGAGGGGTTAAAAAGTGGTTATTCAACATGAGGCACGATCCATTTGACATTTTGAATCATTTTTGGTACAGTCCGAAAAATTCATTTTCTGATGAAAAACGATGACTCCGGACCTGTCGAACGTCCCCAAAATGGTCCATATCGATGAAATTTTAACATTTAATCTTTTGACTCCAAACGACTGTTGGATGTGAATTATGACTCTTTCAACTAAAATAAGTGTGTTTAAAGTCATTTATGTGCCTGAAATTGGTCAAAATTGAAGCTTTTGAGTAAGCAAAACTCTGTAAAAATGGCAATTTTGGTCACTCTGAGGGGTTAAAAAGTGGTTATTCAACATGAGGCACGATCCATTTGACATTTTGAATCATTTTTGGTACAGCCCGAAAAATTCATTTTCTGATGAAAAACGATGACTCCGGACCTGTCGAACGTCCCCAAAATGGTCCATATCGATGAAATTTTAACATTTAATCTTTTGACTCCAAACGACTGTTGGATGTGAATTATGACTTTTTCAACTAAAATAAGTGTGTTTAAAGTCATTTATGTGCCTGAAATTGGTCAAAATTGAACCTTTTGAGTAAGCAAAACTCTGTAAAAATGGCAATTTTGGTCACTCTGAGGGGTTCAAAAGTGGTTATTCAACATGAGCCACGATCCATTTGACATTTTGAATCATTTTTGGTACAGTCCGAAAAATTCATTTTCTGGTGAAAAACGATGACTCCGGACCTGTCGAACGTCTCCAAAATGGTCCATATCGATTAAATTTTAACATTTAATCTTTTGACTCCAAACGACTGTTGGATGTGAATTATGACTTTTTCAACTAAAATAAGTGTGTTTAAAGTCATTTATGTGCCTGAAATTGGTCAAAATTGAAGCTTTTGAGTAAGCAAAACTCTGTAAACATGGCAATTTTGGTCACTCTGAGGGGTTAAAAAGTGGTTATTCAACATGAGGCACGATCCATTTGACATTTTGAATTATTTTTGGTACAGTCCGAAAAATTCATTTTCTGATGAAAAACGATGACTCCGGACCTGTCGAACGTCCCCAAAATGGTCCATATCGATGAAATTTTAACATTTAATCTTTTGACTCCAAACGACTGTTGGATGTGAATTATGACTTTTTCAACTAAAATAAGTGTGTTTAAAGTCATTTATGTGCCTGAAATTGGTCAAAATTGAAGCTTTTGAGTAAGCAAAACTCTGTAAACATGGCAATTTTGGTCACTCTGAGGGGTTAAAAAGTGGTTATTCAACATGAGGCACAATCCATTTGACATTTTGAATCATTTTTGGTACAGTCCGAAAAATTCATTTTCTGATGAAAAACGATGACTCTGGACCTGTCGAACGTCCCCAAAATGGTCCATATCGATGAAATTTTAACATTTAATCTTTTGACTCCAAACGACTGTTGGATGTGAATTATGACTCTTTCAACTAAGATAAGTGTGTTTAAAGTCATTTATGTGCCTGAAATTGGTCAAAATTGAAGCTTTTGAGTAAGCAAAACTCTGTAAAAATGGCAATTTTGGTCACTCTGAGGGGTTAAAAAGTGGTTATTCAACATGAGGCACGATCCATTTGACATTTTGAAACATTTTTGGTACAGCCCGAAAAATTCATTTTCTGATGAAAAACGATGACTCCGGACCTGTCGAACGTCCCCAAAATGGTCCATATCGATGAAATTTTTACATTTAATCATTTGACTCCAAACGACTGTTGGATGTGAATTATGACTTTTTCAACTAAAATAAGTGTGTTTAAAGTCATTTATGTGCCTGAAATTGGTCAAAATTGAAGCTTTTGAGTAAGCAAAACTCTGTAAAAATGGCAATTTTGGTCACTCTGAGGGGTTAAAAAGTGGTTATTCAACATTAGGCACGATCCATTTGACATTTTGAATCATTTTTGGTACAGTCCGAAAAATTCATTTTCTGATGGAAAACGATGACTCCGGACCTGTCGAACGTCCCCAAAATGGTCCATATCGATGAAATTTTAACATTTAATCTTTTGACTCCAAACGACAGTTGGATGTGAATTATGACTTTTTCAACTAAAATAAGTGTGTTTAAAGTCATTTATGTGCCTGAAATTGGTCAAAATTGAAGCTTTTGAGTAAGCAAAACTCTGTAAAAATGGCAATTTTGGTCACTGAGGGGTTAAAAAGTGGTTATTCCACATTAGGCACGATCCATTTGACATTTTGAATCATTTTTGGTACAGTCCAAAAAATTCATTTTCTGATGAAAAACGCTGACTCCGGACCTGTCGAACGTCCCCAAAATGGTCCATATCGATGAAATTTTGACATTTAATCTTTTGACTCCACGACTGTTGGATGTGAATTATGACTTTTTCAACTAAAATAAGTGTGTTTAAAGTCATTTATGTGCCTGAAATTGGTCAAAATTGAAGCTTTTGAGTAAGCAAAACTCTGTAAACATGGCAATTTTGGTCACTCTGAGGGGTTAAAAAGTGGTTATTCAACATGAGGCACGATCCATTTGACATTTTGAATCATTTTTGGTACAGTCCAAAAAATTCATTTTCTGATGAAAAACGATGACTCCGGACCTGTCGAACGTCCCCAAAATGGTCCATATCGATGAAATTTTAACATTTAATCTTTTGACTCCAAACAACTGTTGGATGTGAATTATGACTCTTTCAACTAAAATAAGTGTGTTTAAAGTCATTTATGTGCCTGAAATTGGTCAAAATTGAAGCTTTTGAGTAAGCAAAACTCTGTAAAAATGGCAATTTTGGTCACTCTGAGGGGTTCAAAAGTGGTTATTCAACATGAGCCACGATCCATTTGACATTTTGAATCATTTTTGGTACAGTCCGAAAAATTCATTTTCTGATGAAAATCGATGACTCCGGACCTGTCGAACGTCCCCAAAATGGTCCATATCGATGAAATTTTAAAATTTAATCTTTTGACTCCAAATGACTGTTGGATGTGAATTATGAATTTTTCAACTAAAATAAGTGTGTTTAAAGTCATTTATGTGCCTGAAATTGGTCAAAATTGAAGCTTTTGAGTAAGCAAAACTATGTAAAAATGGCAATTATGGTCACTCTGAGGGGTTAAAAAGTGGTTATTCAACATGAGGCACGATCCATTTGACATTTTGAATCATTTTTGGTACAGTCCGAAAAATTCATTTTCTGATGAAAAACGATGACTCCGGACCTGTCGAACGTCCCCAAAATGGTCCATATCGATGAAATTTTAACATTTAATCTTTTGACTCCAAATGACTTTTGGATGTGAATTATGACTTTTTCAACTAAAATAAGTGTGTTTAAAGTCATTTATGTGCCTGAAATTGGTCAAAATTGAAGCTTTTGAGTAAGCAAAACTCTGTAAACATGGCAATTTTGGTCACTCTGAGGGATTAAAAAGTGGTTATTTAACATGAGGCACGATCCATTTGACATTTTGAATCATTTTTGGTACAGTCCGAAAAATTCATTTTCTGATAAAAAACGATGACTCCGGACCTGTCGAACGTCCCCAAAATGGTCCATATCGATGAAATTTTAACATTTAATCTTTTGACTCCAAACGACTGTTGGATGTGAATTATGACTTTTTCAACTAAAATAAGTGTGTTTAAAGTCATTTATGTGCCTGAAATTGGTCAAAATTGAAGCTTTTGAGTAAGCAGAACTCTGTAAAAATGGCAATTTTGGTCACTCTGAGGGGTTAAAAAGTGGTTATTCCACATTAGGCACGATCCATTTGACATTTTGAATCATTTTTGGTACAGTCCAAAAAATTCATTTTCTGATGAAAAACGATGACTCCGGACCTGTCGAACGTCCCCAAAATGGTCCATATCGATGAAATTTTAACATTTAATCTTTTGACTCCACGACTGTTGATGTGAATTATGACTTTTTCAACTAAAATAAGTGTGTTTAAAGTCATTTATGTGCCTGAAATTGGTCAAAATTGAAGCTTTTGATTAAGCAAAACTCTGTAAACATGGCAATTTTGGTCACTCTGAGGGGTTAAAAAGTGGTTATTCAACATGAGGCACGATCCATTTGACATTTGGAATCATTTTTGGTACAGTCCGAAAAATTCATTTTCAGATGGAAAACGATGACTCCGGACCTGTCGAACGTCCCCAAAATGGTCCATATCGATGAAATTTTAACATTTAATCTTTTGACTCCAAACGACTGTTGGATGTGAATTATGACTTTTTCAACTAAAATAAGTGTGTTTAAAGTCATTTATGTGCCTGAAATTGGTCAAAATTGAAGCTTTTGAGTAAGCAAAACTCTGTAAAAATGGCAATTTTGGTCACTCTGAGGGGTTAAAAAGTGGTTATTCCACATTAGGCACGATCCATTTGACATTTTGAATCATTTTTGGTACAGCCCGAAAAATTCATTTTCTGATGAAAAACGATGACTCCGGACCTGTCGAACGTCCCCAAAATGGTCCATATCGATGAAATTTTAACATTTAATCTTTTGACTCCAAACGACTGTTGGATGTGAATTATGACTTTTTCAACTAAAATAAGTGTGTTTAAAGTCATTTATGTGCCTGAAATTGGTCAAAATTGAAGCTTTTGAGTAAGCAAAACTCTGTAAAAATGGCAATTTTGGTCACTCTGAGGGGTTAAAAAGTGGTTATTCCACATTAGGCACGATCCATTTGACATTTTGAATCATTTTTGGTACAGTCCGAAAAATTCATTTTCTGATGAAAAACAATGACTCCGGACCTGTCGAACGTCCCCAAAATGGTCCATATCGATGAAATTTTAACATTTAATCTTTTGACCCCAAACGACTGTTGGATGTGAATTATGACTTTTTCAACTAAAATAAGTGTGTTTAAAGTCATTTATGTGCCTCAAATTGGTCAAAATTGAAGCCTTTGAGTAAGCAAAACTCTGTAAAAATGGCAATTTTGGTCACTCTGAGGGGTTAAAAAGTGGTTATTCAACATGAGGCACGATCCATTTGACATTTTGAATCATTTTTGGTACAGTCCGAAAAATTCATTTTCTGATGAAAAACGATGACTCCGGACCTGTCGAACGCCCCCAAAATGGTCCATATCGATGAAATTTTAACATTTAATCTTTTGACTCCAAACGACTGTTGGATGTGAATTATGACTTTTTCAACTAAAATAAGTGTGTTTAAAGTCATTTATGTGCCTTAAATTGGTCAAAATTGAAGCTTTTGAGTAAGCAAAACTCTGTAAAAATGGCAATTTTGGTCACTCTGAGGGGTTCAAAAGTGGTTATTCAACATGAGCCACGATCCATTTGACATTTTGAATTATTTTTGGTACAGTCCGAAAAATTCATTTTCTGATGAAAAACGATGACTCCGGACCTGTCGAACGTCCCCAAAATGGTCCATATCGATGAAATTTTAACATTTAATCTTTTGACTCCAAACGACTGTTGGATGTGAATTATGACTTTTTCAACTAAAATAAGTGTGTTTAAAGTCATTTATGTGCCTGAAATTGGTCAAAATTG
The DNA here is from genome assembly GCF_964263255.1 of Lissotriton vulgaris. Lineage (NCBI taxonomy): Eukaryota > Metazoa > Chordata > Amphibia > Caudata > Salamandridae > Lissotriton > Lissotriton vulgaris. The sequence continues at coordinate 874,652,861 of NC_141694.1, forward strand.
AAGCCTTTGAGTAAGCAAAACTCTGTAAAAATGGCAATTTTGGTCACTCTGAGGGGTTAAAAAGTGGTTATTCAACATGAGGCACGATCCATTTGACATTTTGAATCATTTTTGGTACAGTCCGAAAAATTCATTTTCTGATGAAAAACGATGACTCCGGACCTGTCGAACGCCCCCAAAATGGTCCATATCGATGAAATTTTAACATTTAATCTTTTGACTCCAAACGACTGTTGGATGTGAATTATGACTTTTTCAACTAAAATAAGTGTGTTTAAAGTCATTTATGTGCCTTAAATTGGTCAAAATTGAAGCTTTTGAGTAAGCAAAACTCTGTAAAAATGGCAATTTTGGTCACTCTGAGGGGTTAAAAAGTGGTTATTCCACATTAGGCACGATCCATTTGACATTTTGAATCATTTTTGTTACAGTCCGAAAAATTCATTTTCTGATGAAAAACGATGACTCCGGACCTGTCGAACGTCCCCAAAATGGTCCATATCGATGAAATTTTAACATTTAATCTTTTGACCCCAAACGACTGTTGGATGTGAATTATGACTTTTTCAACTAAAATAAGTGTGTTTAAAGTCATTTATGTGCCTGAAATTGGTCAAAATTGAAGCTTTTGAGTAAGCAAAACTCTGTAAAAATGGCAATTTTGGTCACTCTGAGGGGTTAAAAAGTGGTTATTCCACATTAGGCACGATCCATTTGACATTTTGAATCATTTTTGGTACAGTCCGAAAAATTCATTTTCTGATGAAAAACAATGACTCCGGACCTGTCGAACGTCCCCAAAATGGTCCATATCGATGAAATTTTAACATTTAATCTTTTGACCCCAAACGACTGTTGGATGTGAATTATGACTTTTTCAACTAAAATAAGTGTGTTTAAAGTCATTTATGTGCCTCAAATTGGTCAAAATTGAAGCCTTTGAGTAAGCAAAACTCTGTAAAAATGGCAATTTTGGTCACTCTGAGGGGTTAAAAAGTGGTTATTCAACATGAGGCACGATCCATTTGACATTTTGAATCATTTTTGGTACAGTCCGAAAAATTCATTTTCTGATGAAAAACGATGACTCCGGACCTGTCGAACGCCCCCAAAATGGTCCATATCGATGAAATTTTAACATTTAATCTTTTGACTCCAAACGACTGTTGGATGTGAATTATGACTTTTTCAACTAAAATAAGTGTGTTTAAAGTCATTTATGTGCCTTAAATTGGTCAAAATTGAAGCTTTTGAGTAAGCAAAACTCTGTAAAAATGGCAATTTTGGTCACTCTGAGGGATTAAAAAGTGGTTATTTAACATGAGGCACGATCCATTTGACATTTTGAATCATTTTTGGTACAGTCCGAAAAATTCATTTTCTGATAAAAAACGATGACTCCGGACCTGTCGAACGTCCCCAAAATGGTCCATATCGATGAAATTTTAACATTTAATCTTTTGACTCCAAACGACTGTTGGATGTGAATTATGACTTTTTCAACTAAAATAAGTGTGTTTAAAGTCATTTATGTGCCTGAAATTGGTCAAAATTGAAGCTTTTGAGTAAGCAGAACTCTGTAAAAATGGCAATTTTGGTCACTCTGAGGGGTTAAAAAGTGGTTATTCCACATTAGGCACGATCCATTTGACATTTTGAATCATTTTTGGTACAGTCCAAAAAATTCATTTTCTGATGAAAAACGATGACTCCGGACCTGTCGAACGTCCCCAAAATGGTCCATATCGATGAAATTTTAACATTTAATCTTTTGACTCCACGACTGTTGATGTGAATTATGACTTTTTCAACTAAAATAAGTGTGTTTAAAGTCATTTATGTGCCTGAAATTGGTCAAAATTGAAGCTTTTGAGTAAGCAAAACTCTGTAAACATGGCAATTTTGGTCACTCTGAGGGGTTAAAAAGTGGTTATTCAACATGAGGCACGATCCATTTGACATTTGGAATCATTTTTGGTACAGTCCGAAAAATTCATTTTCTGATGAAAATAGATGACTCCGGACCTGCCGAACGTCCCCAAAATGGTCCATATCGATGAAATTTTAACATTTAATCTTTTGACTCCAAACGACTGTTGGATGTGAATTATGACTTTTTCAACTAAAATAAGTGTGTTTAAAGTCATTTATGTGCCTGAAATTGGTCAAAATTGAAGCTTTTGATTAAGCAAAACTCTGTAAACATGGCAATTTTGGTCACTCTGAGGGGTTAAAAAGTGGTTATTCAACATGAGGCACGATCCATTTGACATTTTGAATCATTTTTGGTACAGTCCGAAAAATTCATTTTCAGATGGAAAACGATGACTCCGGACCTGTCGAACGTCCCCAAAATGGTCCATATCGATGAAATTTTAACATTTAATCTTTTGACTCCAAACGACTGTTGGATGTGAATTATGACTTTTTCAACTAAAATAAGTGTGTTTAAAGTCATTTATGTGCCTGAAATTGGTCAAAATTGAAGCTTTTGAGTAAGCAAAACTCTGTAAAAATGGCAATTTTGGTCACTCTGAGGGGTTAAAAAGTGGTTATTCCACATTAGGCACGATCCATTTGACATTTTGAATCATTTTTGGTACAGCCCGAAAAATTCATTTTCTGATGAAAAACGATGACTCCGGACCTGTCGAACGTCCCCAAAATGGTCCATATCGATGAAATTTTAACATTTAATCTTTTGACTCCAAACGACTGTTGGATGTGAATTATGACTTTTTCAACTAAAATAAGTGTGTTTAAAGTCATTTATGTGCCTGAAATTGGTCAAAATTGAAGCTTTTGAGTAAGCAAAACTCTGTAAAAATGGCAATTTTGGTCACTCTGAGGGGTTAAAAAGTGGTTATTCCACATTAGGCACGATCCATTTGACATTTTGAATCATTTTTGGTACAGTCCGAAAAATTCATTTTCTGATGAAAAACAATGACTCCGGACCTGTCGAACGTCCCCAAAATGGTCCATATCGATGAAATTTTAACATTTAATCTTTTGACCCCAAACGACTGTTGGATGTGAATTATGACTTTTTCAACTAAAATAAGTGTGTTTAAAGTCATTTATGTGCCTCAAATTGGTCAAAATTGAAGCCTTTGAGTAAGCAAAACTCTGTAAAAATGGCAATTTTGGTCACTCTGAGGGGTTAAAAAGTGGTTATTCAACATGAGGCACGATCCATTTGACATTTTGAATCATTTTTGGTACAGTCCGAAAAATTCATTTTCTGATGAAAAACGATGACTCCGGACCTGTCGAACGCCCCCAAAATGGTCCATATCGATGAAATTTTAACATTTAATCTTTTGACTCCAAACGACTGTTGGATGTGAATTATGACTTTTTCAACTAAAATAAGTGTGTTTAAAGTCATTTATGTGCCTTAAATTGGTCAAAATTGAAGCTTTTGAGTAAGCAAAACTCTGTAAAAATGGCAATTTTGGTCACTCTGAGGGGTTCAAAAGTGGTTATTCAACATGAGCCACGATCCATTTGACATTTTGAATTATTTTTGGTACAGTCCGAAAAATTCATTTTCTGATGAAAAACGATGACTCCGGACCTGTCGAACGTCCCCAAAATGGTCCATATCGATGAAATTTTAACATTTAATCTTTTGACTCCAAACGACTGTTGGATGTGAATTATGACTTTTTCAACTAAAATAAGTGTGTTTAAAGTCATTTATGTGCCTGAAATTGGTCAAAATTGAAGCCTTTGAGTAAGCAAAACTCTGTAAAAATGGCAATTTTGGTCACTCTGAGGGGTTAAAAAGTGGTTATTCAACATGAGGCACGATCCATTTGACATTTTGAATCATTTTTGGTACAGTCCGAAAAATTCATTTTCTGATGAAAAACGATGACTCCGGACCTGTCGAACGCCCCCAAAATGGTCCATATCGATGAAATTTTAACATTTAATCTTTTGACTCCAAACGACTGTTGGATGTGAATTATGACTTTTTCAACTAAAATAAGTGTGTTTAAAGTCATTTATGTGCCTTAAATTGGTCAAAATTGAAGCTTTTGAGTAAGCAAAACTCTGTAAAAATGGCAATTTTGGTCACTCTGAGGGGTTAAAAAGTGGTTATTCCACATTAGGCACGATCCATTTGACATTTTGAATCATTTTTGGTACAGTCCGAAAAATTCATTTTCTGATGAAAAACGATGACTCCGGACCTGTCGAACGTCCCCAAAATGGTCCATATCGATGAAATTTTAACATTTAATCTTTTGACCCCAAACGACTGTTGGATGTGAATTATGACTTTTTCAACTAAAATAAGTGTGTTTAAAGTCATTTATGTGCCTGAAATTGGTCAAAATTGAAGCTTTTGAGTAAGCAGAACTCTGTAAAAATGGCAATTTTGGTCACTCTGAGGGGTTAAAAAGTGGTTATTCCACATTAGGCACGATCCATTTGACATTTTGAATCATTTTTGGTACAGTCCAAAAAATTCATTTTCTGATGAAAAACGATGACTCCGGACCTGTCGAACGTCCCCAAAATGGTCCATATCGATGAAATTTTAACATTTAATCTTTTGACTCCACGACTGTTGATGTGAATTATGACTTTTTCAACTAAAATAAGTGTGTTTAAAGTCATTTATGTGCCTGAAATTGGTCAAAATTGAAGCTTTTGAGTAAGCAAAACTCTGTAAACATGGCAATTTTGGTCACTCTGAGGGGTTAAAAAGTGGTTATTCAACATGAGGCACGATCCATTTGACATTTGGAATCATTTTTGGTACAGTCCGAAAAATTCATTTTCTGATGAAAATAGATGACTCCGGACCTGCCGAACGTCCCCAAAATGGTCCATATCGATGAAATTTTAACATTTAATCTTTTGACTCCAAACGACTGTTGGATGTGAATTATGACTTTTTCAACTAAAATAAGTGTGTTTAAAGTCATTTATGTGCCTGAAATTGGTCAAAATTGAAGCTTTTGATTAAGCAAAACTCTGTAAACATGGCAATTTTGGTCACTCTGAGGGGTTAAAAAGTGGTTATTCAACATGAGGCACGATCCATTTGACATTTTGAATCATTTTTGGTACAGTCCGAAAAATTCATTTTCAGATGGAAAACGATGACTCCGGACCTGTCGAACGTCCCCAAAATGGTCCATATCGATGAAATTTTAACATTTAATCTTTTGACTCCAAACGACTGTTGGATGTGAATTATGACTTTTTCAACTAAAATAAGTGTGTTTAAAGTCATTTATGTGCCTGAAATTGGTCAAAATTGAAGCTTTTGAGTAAGCAAAACTCTGTAAAAATGGCAATTTTGGTCACTCTGAGGGGTTAAAAAGTGGTTATTCCACATTAGGCACGATCCATTTGACATTTTGAATCATTTTTGGTACAGCCCGAAAAATTCATTTTCTGATGAAAAACGATGACTCCGGACCTGTCGAACGTCCCCAAAATGGTCCATATCGATGAAATTTTAACATTTAATCTTTTGACTCCAAACGACTGTTGGATGTGAATTATGACTTTTTCAACTAAAATAAGTGTGTTTAAAGTCATTTATGTGCCTGAAATTGGTCAAAATTGAAGCTTTTGAGTAAGCAAAACTCTGTAAAAATGGCAATTTTGGTCACTCTGAGGGGTTAAAAAGTGGTTATTCCACATTAGGCACGATCCATTTGACATTTTGAATCATTTTTGGTACAGTCCGAAAAATTCATTTTCTGATGAAAAACAATGACTCCGGACCTGTCGAACGTCCCCAAAATGGTCCATATCGATGAAATTTTAACATTTAATCTTTTGACCCCAAACGACTGTTGGATGTGAATTATGACTTTTTCAACTAAAATAAGTGTGTTTAAAGTCATTTATGTGCCTCAAATTGGTCAAAATTGAAGCCTTTGAGTAAGCAAAACTCTGTAAAAATGGCAATTTTGGTCACTCTGAGGGGTTAAAAAGTGGTTATTCAACATGAGGCACGATCCATTTGACATTTTGAATCATTTTTGGTACAGTCCGAAAAATTCATTTTCTGATGAAAAACGATGACTCCGGACCTGTCGAACGCCCCCAAAATGGTCCATATCGATGAAATTTTAACATTTAATCTTTTGACTCCAAACGACTGTTGGATGTGAATTATGACTTTTTCAACTAAAATAAGTGTGTTTAAAGTCATTTATGTGCCTTAAATTGGTCAAAATTGAAGCTTTTGAGTAAGCAAAACTCTGTAAAAATGGCAATTTTGGTCACTCTGAGGGGTTCAAAAGTGGTTATTCAACATGAGCCACGATCCATTTGACATTTTGAATTATTTTTGGTACAGTCCGAAAAATTCATTTTCTGATGAAAAACGATGACTCCGGACCTGTCGAACGTCCCCAAAATGGTCCATATCGATGAAATTTTAACATTTAATCTTTTGACTCCAAACGACTGTTGGATGTGAATTATGACTTTTTCAACTAAAATAAGTGTGTTTAAAGTCATTTATGTGCCTGAAATTGGTCAAAATTGAAGCCTTTGAGTAAGCAAAACTCTGTAAAAATGGCAATTTTGGTCACTCTGAGGGGTTAAAAAGTGGTTATTCAACATGAGGCACGATCCATTTGACATTTTGAATCATTTTTGGTACAGTCCGAAAAATTCATTTTCTGATGAAAAACGATGACTCCGGACCTGTCGAACGCCCCCAAAATGGTCCATATCGATGAAATTTTAACATTTAATCTTTTGACTCCAAACGACTGTTGGATGTGAATTATGACTTTTTCAACTAAAATAAGTGTGTTTAAAGTCATTTATGTGCCTTAAATTGGTCAAAATTGAAGCTTTTGAGTAAGCAAAACTCTGTAAAAATGGCAATTTTGGTCACTCTGAGGGGTTAAAAAGTGGTTATTCCACATTAGGCACGATCCATTTGACATTTTGAATCATTTTTGGTACAGTCCGAAAAATTCATTTTCTGATGAAAAACGATGACTCCGGACCTGTCGAACGTCCCCAAAATGGTCCATATCGATGAAATTTTAACATTTAATCTTTTGACCCCAAACGACTGTTGGATGTGAATTATGACTTTTTCAACTAAAATAAGTGTGTTTAAAGTCATTTATGTGCCTGAAATTGGTCAAAATTGAAGCTTTTGAGTAAGCAAAACTCTGTAAAAATGGCAATTTTGGTCACTCTGAGGGGTTAAAAAGTGGTTATTCCACATTAGGCACGATCCATTTGACATTTTGAATCATTTTTGGTACAGTCCGAAAAATTCATTTTCTGATGAAAAACAATGACTCCGGACCTGTCGAACGTCCCCAAAATGGTCCATATCGATGAAATTTTAACATTTAATCTTTTGACCCCAAACGACTGTTGGATGTGAATTATGACTTTTTCAACTAAAATAAGTGTGTTTAAAGTCATTTATGTGCCTCAAATTGGTCAAAATTGAAGCCTTTGAGTAAGCAAAACTCTGTAAAAATGGCAATTTTGGTCACTCTGAGGGGTTAAAAAGTGGTTATTCAACATGAGGCACGATCCATTTGACATTTTGAATCATTTTTGGTACAGTCCGAAAAATTCATTTTCTGATGAAAAACGATGACTCCGGACCTGTCGAACGCCCCCAAAATGGTCCATATCGATGAAATTTTAACATTTAATCTTTTGACTCCAAACGACTGTTGGATGTGAATTATGACTTTTTCAACTAAAATAAGTGTGTTTAAAGTCATTTATGTGCCTTAAATTGGTCAAAATTGAAGCTTTTGAGTAAGCAAAACTCTGTAAAAATGGCAATTTTGGTCACTCTGAGGGGTTCAAAAGTGGTTATTCAACATGAGCCACGATCCATTTGACATTTTGAATTATTTTTGGTACAGTCCGAAAAATTCATTTTCTGATGAAAAACGATGACTCCGGACCTGTCGAACGTCCCCAAAATGGTCCATATCGATGAAATTTTAACATTTAATCTTTTGACTCCAAACGACTGTTGGATGTGAATTATGACTTTTTCAACTAAAATAAGTGTGTTTAAAGTCATTTATGTGCCTGAAATTGGTCAAAATTGAAGCCTTTGAGTAAGCAAAACTCTGTAAAAATGGCAATTTTGGTCACTCTGAGGGGTTAAAAAGTGGTTATTCAACATGAGGCACGATCCATTTGACATTTTGAATCATTTTTGGTACAGTCCGAAAAATTCATTTTCTGATGAAAAACGATGACTCCGGACCTGTCGAACGCCCCCAAAATGGTCCATATCGATGAAATTTTAACATTTAATCTTTTGACTCCAAACGACTGTTGGATGTGAATTATGACTTTTTCAACTAAAATAAGTGTGTTTAAAGTCATTTATGTGCCTTAAATTGGTCAAAATTGAAGCTTTTGAGTAAGCAAAACTCTGTAAAAATGGCAATTTTGGTCACTCTGAGGGGTTAAAAAGTGGTTATTCCACATTAGGCACGATCCATTTGACATTTTGAATCATTTTTGGTACAGTCCGAAAAATTCATTTTCTGATGAAAAACGATGACTCCGGACCTGTCGAACGTCCCCAAAATGGTCCATATCGATGAAATTTTAACATTTAATCTTTTGACCCCAAACGACTGTTGGATGTGAATTATGACTTTTTCAACTAAAATAAGTGTGTTTAAAGTCATTTATGTGCCTGAAATTGGTCAAAATTGAAGCCTTTGAGTAAGCAAAACTCTGTAAAAATGGCAATTTTGGTCACTCTGAGGGGTTAAAAAGTGGTTATTCAACATGAGGCACGATCCATTTGACATTTTGAATCATTTTTGGTACAGTCCAAAAAATTCATTTTCTGATGAAAAACGATGACTCCGGACCTGTCGAACGTCTCCAAAATGGTCCATATCGATTAAATTTTAACATTTAATCTTTTGACTCCAAACGACTGTTGGATGTGAATTATGACTTTTTCAACTAAAATAAGTGTGTTTAAAGTCATTTATGTGCCTGAAATTGGTCAAAATTGAAGCTTTTGAGTAAGCAAAACTCTGTAAACATGGCAATTTTGGTCACTCTGAGGGGTTAAAAAGTGGTTATTTAACATGAGGCACGATCCATTTGACATTTTGAATCATTTTTGGTACAGTCCAAAAAATTCATTTTCTGATGAAAAACGATGACTCCGGACCTGTCGAACGTCCCCAAAATGGTCCATATCGATGAAATTTTAACATTTAATCTTTTGACTCCAAACGACTGTTGGATGTGAATTATGACTCTTTCAACTAAAATAAGTGTGTTTAAAGTCATTTATGTGCCTGAAATTGGTCAAAATTTAAGCTTTTGAGTAAGCAAAACTCTGTAAAAATGGCAATTTTGGTCACTCTGAGGGGTTAAAAAGTGGTTATTCAACATTAGGCACGATCCATTTGACATTTTGAATCATTTTTGGTACAGTCCGAAAAATTCATTTTCTGATGGAAAACGATGACTCCGGACCTGTCGAACGTCCCCAAAATGGTCCATATCGATGAAATTTTAACATTTAATCTTTTGACTCCAAACGACTGTTGGATGTGAATTATGACTTTTTCAACTAAAATAAGTGTGTTTAAAGTCATTTATGTGCCTGAAATTGGTCAAAATTGAAGCTTTTGAGTAAGCAAAACTCTGTAAAAATGGCAATTTTGGTCACTCTGAGGGGTTAAAAAGTGGTTATTCCACATTAGGCACGATCCATTTGACATTTTGAATCATTTTTGGTACAGTCCGAAAAATTCATTTTCTGATGAAAAACGATGACTCCGGACCTGTCGAACGTCCCCAAAATGGTCCATATCGATGAAATTTTAACATTTAATCTTTTGACTCCAAACGACTGTTGGATGTGAATTATGACTTTTTCAACTAAAATAAGTGTGTTTAAAGTCATTTATGTGCCTGAAATTGGTCAAAATTGAAGCTTTTGAGTAAGCAAAACTCTGTAAAAATGGCAATTTTGGTCACTCTGAGGGGTTCAAAAGTGGTTATTCAACATGAGCCACGATCCATTTGACATTTTGAATTATTTTTGGTACAGTCCGAAAAATTCATTTTCTGATAAAAAACGATGACTCCGGACCTGTAGAACGTCTCCAAAATGGTCCATATCGATTAAATTTTAACATTTAATCTTTTGACTCCAAACGACTGTTGGATGTGAATTATGACTTTTTCAACTAAAATAAGTGTGTTTAAAGTCATTTATGTGCCTGAAATTGGTCAAAATTGAAGCTTTTGAGTAAGCAAAACTCTGTAAACATGGCAATTTTGGTCACTCTGAGGGGTTAAAAAGTGGTTATTCAACATGAGGCACAATCCATTTGACATTTGGAATCATTTTTGGTACAGTCCGAAAAATTCATTTTCTGATGAAAATAGATGACTCCGGACCTGTCGAACGTCCCCAAAATGGTCCATATCGATGAAATTTTAACATTTAATCTTTTGACTCCAAACGACTGTTGGATGTGAATATAGCCGAGATACCCGCCACCCCCTCTCAACACAATCCCCAAAAGGAGTGAAACCGGAAACAGTTCTTGAAGTTTTTTGGAAGTGGGATGGAGTGACCATCCCGGCCGTATTTATTAAAACAAAATTAAAACATTAAACGTTTCATGTTATGTACAATTTCATTACCATATTGCGATGTTTGGCTAACCTTAACAGATTCTCTAATACAGAGGTTCTCCTAGCCGAACTAGCAACCTACAAAACATTTCTTGACATATTGAAATTGTACAACCTAACGTTTAAGGGCCAACGGCAAGGTCATAACCGGTGTCAAGATCCCTAACCGGACTTACCCCTCCCACTTGGGATGGGCGACAGCACGGAGGCGTACCTCAAGTGCAACTACTACCAATTTCCCTTGACTTGACGGGGGCACCTAAAACTCGACGCCAGTTAAAGGTCGTTCGAATACTCGTGTGAGGTATCTAGAAGGTATCGTGGCCCTTATCCCAACCCCACACAACTTACCGCATCTGCCGTCGCAGATGTCACTGGCCCCGGGAAATTCCCCAGGAGGGGGCTGTAACCCCTCCTACAAAGGAAGGGGCCTTGACCGCCTTTCCTTTACTTCCGGCGACCCATCCTTAGAAGGGACCGCCTCCCCATTGAGGGGCCAATGGCCACCTCTCCCGAGCGCTCCCATCCGTGTTGGGTGACGCCCACTCATAGGGATCTACTAATTAGTGCTCACCGATCATGACCTTACCGCCTACCAAAATAAATACGACAGTGCAAATTAACCTAAGAATACATTGGCCACTATGACCGAAAGAGCATACATCAAAATTCGACACTAACTGAATATCTTTAATGGCGAACATACTCAAAACGAACATTCTTTATTAACTCAAAATCAACATGGCACTACAACCTGGAAACGAAAACAAAACAAAATTAATCAACTTTATTATACACAACTGGCTGTCTTCAGGGGCTGGTGGGTGGGTCAAAATTGGCTCTTCGTTCTGTCCCGAGCTCACGTGCAGCGAGGAGGTGCAGCTTCAGGGCACAAGAACAAGAGGATGTCTTCTGGTCTTGCGTCCCTTTTTATCCGTCTTCAGGGCGGGCGTATACCCGCCCCTGCCTGCCCCTGAGGGCGTGGCTGGCTGCGTCGGTGTCTAGGCCAGCCCACTCTAGGGCGGGAACGAGCGCGCCCCAGCTACGCCGCTTCGGGCATACCAGCTGAGACGCGCCTCCCGCCCAACAATGGCTTCCCGGGGGGATCGAGGCACTCGGCCATAAGTTCGGGGGGACCGATTCGGTCGCCCCTTTCCATATAGCCGAGATACCCGCCACCCCCTCTCAACACAATCCCCAAAAGGAGTGAAACCGGAAACAGTTCTTGAAGTTTTTTGGAAGTGGGATGGAGTGACCATCCCGGCCGTATTTATTAAAACAAAATTAAAACATTAAACGTTTCATGTTATGTACAATTTCATTACCATATTGCGATGTTTGGCTAACCTTAACAGATTCTCTAATACAGAGGTTCTCCTAGCCGAACTAGCAACCTACAAAACATTTCTTGACATATTGAAATTGTACAACCTAACGTTTAAGGGCCAACGGCAAGGTCATAACCGGTGTCAAGATCCCTAACCGGACTTACCCCTCCCACTTGGGATGGGCGACAGCACGGAGGCGTACCTCAAGTGCAACTACTACCAATTTCCCTTGACTTGACGGGGGCACCTAAAACTCGACGCCAGTTAAAGGTCGTTCGAATACTCGTGTGAGGTATCTAGAAGGTATCGTGGCCCTTATCCCAACCCCACACAACTTACCGCATCTGCCGTCGCAGATGTCACTGGCCCCGGGAAATTCCCCAGGAGGGGGCTGTAACCCCTCCTACAAAGGAAGGGGCCTTGACCGCCTTTCCTTTACTTCCGGCGACCCATCCTTAGAAGGGACCGCCTCCCCATTGAGGGGCCAATGGCCACCTCTCCCGAGCGCTCCCATCCGTGTTGGGTGACGCCCACTCATAGGGATCTACTAATTAGTGCTCACCGATCATGACCTTACCGCCACAGGCCCGGATAGTTGACCGGCTATCCGGGCCCCCCACCAAAACTCCTAGCTAAAGGTCATGTTCCAACGTTTTTAACCATGCTAAGAAGTCTCCTATGAGTAACTCATTTCCCACCCGAGACAAATGCACACCATCCCCCATATACATACTGTCATCATTAATACAACCGTGCGAGATAGAATGCAATGTCCTGGAACGGAACAACCTACTCATTTTGTTATTAAGTTTCCTAACAGAATGGTTCAAAGCAGGGATCGAAATAGCCCCCCGCCACACTTTTCGTGGGATCATATGAGACCACGCAATTATGCACCCCGGAACTTTCCTCGCCAACCAACTTACGGTGGAAAGCATTGCCTCCAGGAGAAGTCGTCTACCGGTGGTGACCAAATCATTGCCCCCTAAATGTACTATGACTATAGACGGCGGTGACCTCATCCGCCCTAACAAACCCTCAAAGTAAGCTTGAAACTGGTCAATACAGAGACCGCCCCTTCCGTAGAAGGACATCCTGTACCCGTATTCCCCAGCTACGTGAATCATGTCACCTGCTTTGAATACGTCTGCGGCACGCCTCACGTATGAGTGGCCCACGACCCACACCTCCTTTCTCACAGCCGGTGATGTCTGACCGCTGGCCCGGTGTTGGGTCGACTGCATAGTCCGCCCCGCCTCGAAGGCTTGCGTAACTGAAAACCAAACAAAAGACAAGAAGCGTGAGTACATTGTTACAGCTTCACAACATGTGCAACCGCACATACCTCTTATAACAATTGGAGGACCAACGCCCCACTCGTTTTACTTGTTCCACATTAAGACCCCTGGCTGCAGCTTCAGTGGCAGCCCCTATCCGAAAGGAATGGGTCCCAAACTCACCCGGGTCCAAGCCTGCTGCGGTAATTGACATCGCGAGCACCCGCTGAAACTGAAACTTTGTCAGTGGGGTGGCATCCGCGTGTCTCAACATTGTCCCCCCCCATGATGCCACCCTTTGTGCTAGGTAATCCTCTAAACACCTCACCGGACACATGGAAGACCCTGGAATCCTGCGAATGACTATGCAGTCTCCCACCCCACTTTGATCGGTTTTTGACTTGACAAAGGATACCGTCATAGTCTCACCCCTGATCTGAACGTGTTCCCGGCACAAACCCCCCGCCACATCCCGCTTGCTCCTTGCCACCAGCTCACTTATCCTCATAGCCCCGTGAAATGCAAGCGTAAAAGCGGCTCGGAACAAACAGGCCTCGAACTGAGACGAGCATATGTCGGGGAGTGTGGCCAGCAACTGGGACAACCTATCCAGACCTATCGGGCGCCTCTCATCTACTCTGCGACCCTCAAGGCGTTGCCACCCACGCAGCGCTTTCTGTACAGCAAAAGACGCTGTCGGGTCCTGGATATTATGAGCCCTGGCAACAAAGGAGATGGCAGCACGATGCCTCTGGGCTGTAGCCACCGACTTCCCAGCCTTACGCAAGGACATCAGAAAATGTACTACCCAATCCTCATGCCCCCAAAGTCCCCCTCTCTCAGTCCCCAAAAAGGCCAAATAAGCCCGAAACGCCCCTTCGTATGCCTTCCTCGTCCTTGGTGCTAGACTCTCTCCCACGAGGTAACGAAGTTCGGGGCACCGAGAGACCAGAGAGCTTCGGGAAAGGGTGCTGGCTCGGGGTCCGCTGAGGGAAGGAAACCCGAGAAAGCCTGCATTTGAAAACGAGACAGTGCATCAGCAGCCTGATTCATCACCCCCGGGACATGTTTTGCTCTGAATACCACGTTCAGTTGCATACACAGTAAGACAATTTCTTTAAGCAGCCTCAAAATCATTTTACAACGTGCTGCCTGACTATTAATGCATTCTACAACGGTCATATTGTCAGACCAAAATATGACAGAATGATTTTTGAAACCATCGGGCCAGGATCTGAGGGCCACCAAAATAGGGAACAGCTCAAGGAAAGCAATATTACTCGTCAGCCCCTCATCGTGCCACCATGTTGGCCACTTTTGTGCCGACCATTTTGTGCCGAAGATGGCGCCGAAACCCATGCTTCCCGCTGAATCCGTCCATAGACCCAGCTCTTCAGAGGACAAGGCCGGTTTGTTCCAGACGACTCGACCATTGAAATCCGCCAGGAATGCTAACCAAATACGCATGTCTTGGCGGACCTCGGCCGATAACCTCGTGCGATGGTGACCCTCTTTTAGGCCGACCATCGCCTGTGCAATCGAACGGGAGAAGGGGCGTGCCATCGGGATCACCCTTAAGGCAAAATTCAACTTCCCCACCAATTGCTGCAATTGATGCAGCGTAACTTTAGATGCAGTGATACACATTTGCAGGGCTGTCTTGAATTTCGATACTTTGGAAGCTGGTAAACGAAAACAACCCTCACTAGAGTCCAACTCGATCCCGAGGAACTCGAGGCAAGTCGTGGGACCCACAGTTTTACCTGGTGCCAACGGCACGCCAAATTGATTCATTAAAACACAAAATTCAGTCAAGGCCCGGGCACATTCATCATCCCCAGCGGCCCCAAGGAACAGAAAATCATCGAGGTAATGCATCACATTCCGAAAACCTGTTTTCTTCGTGTAAACCCATTGCAGAAAACTACTGAATTTCTCGAAATAAGCACAAGATATCGAGCACCCCATTGGCATACACCTGTCCATGTAATACAAACCTTGAAACGTGAATCCC
This sequence comes from Lissotriton vulgaris, assembly GCF_964263255.1. Classification (NCBI taxonomy): domain Eukaryota; kingdom Metazoa; phylum Chordata; class Amphibia; order Caudata; family Salamandridae; genus Lissotriton; species Lissotriton vulgaris. The sequence goes on from NC_141694.1 coordinate 874,668,139, forward strand.
AACAAACGTTGATCATCCGGGTATACCGGGAGCAAACGGAACGCTGACTCGATATCTGATTTCGCCATCAGCGTCCCGGGCCCCAGGCGATTCAACATGGCTACGGCCTCATCGAATGATGCGTACCGCACCGAACACATTTCTGGATTAATTGCATCGTTTACAGAAAGGCCATGAGGGGCTGATAAATTGTGAATCAATCGAAACTCACCCAGGTCCTTCTTGGGGACCACCCCTAAAGGAGAACAAACAAAGTTCGGTACCGGGGGGACAGGAAACGGGCCGGCAACCCGACCTCGGTTAACCTCTTTCCGGAGCTTATCCTGTACTACAGTAGTATGCTGCAAGACGGAAAGTTGATTTTTGCACGACCCGACACCCTGAAAGCTACCCACCGGGATGCGGAAACCATATGAAAAACCGTTTCGTAGCACCCCAGCAGAAGTACGATCTGGGTATTCGCTGAGCCAGGGAATCATCGCCAGGGTATCAATCGGGGTTGGTAAAGGCGCCCCTCGGACTATATTAGACCTGTTTAGCGCCTCCTCTACCCCCATTTTCACCCGATCTGGCTCTGCACGAGGACTCAGGATGGGGTGCCCCACAACTACTACATTCGTGTTTGAACTTACAAGACCCCGGGGGCCTAGTACATTTGCTTCTGTTGAAATTGAAACAGAACCCCCTCTTCCCTGTATTGCCGGCGGGTCTCGGGTAATCGTCTGTACCCGTACCCGACCGAAAGGGCGTCCCCCCATTTTGGCGGGAGGACTCACTAACAGCACTTCCCACCAATGGCACTTTCAACATTCCCGACTCTTTCATCTTATTCCATGTTAAAGAATCGTAACAGTCCCAGGTTAAACTTTTGTTATGTTCCATCGCTTTCCTGAAAAGGTTGTCATAACAGAACCATTGGTTACCTTGGTGTGATGTCGAGTACCCCATAATTCGTGACTGATATACTGGAAATTCAGGGAGCAAATCAGGCCTCCGTTCCCCCAAAATTGCCGTGAAAATTCCCCAAGCATTACCCCAGTTACCAATATTTTCATTCACTTTAAAGGCGGCCATTTTTGCGCGCCAAACACTCGGATGCATCAGATCCTTTTGACCCTTAACAGTTTCGACCTCATAGTGATCAACGAGCAGGGAGAAAATGTTAACGTATTCCCCCGCCCAAATCTTTTCCTTTATTGGCAAAGGAACATGTTGCCCCAATCTTTCTCTACGAGAGGGTGTTGACTCATCCCTTGCAATCGGCAATGGCCGCTTACCTGCACCGGACGCTGCTTCCGTCCCTCGTGGCTTGTCTATCGCCGCATCCGGCGCGGGCACCTTGGCTGTATCACGTTTCTCGCGCAACTGCTTTATGAGAGCTTGCGCTTCGGTGGCCATGGCGCCCCCATTACTGTCCCCCAACCATGCTGCTAACTGTGCCGCCAACTCGGGAGGCATATCTCCGGCAGACGTCGGGGTAACTATCACGGGAATCGGATTCCCCTCATCCGGTACCGGGGCCGGTACCGGGGCTGGCGCCTCGAGCGGGGAACAGGGAACCGGGACGTCTCCCCCGACCGGCCCCCTTCTCGGCCTCTTTGGCTTCCCTCCGGCCGGTGGACGCCCCGATCCCTCCTCGCCGTCTCGCTCCGCCAACCGCTTCTTAATTTCGGACATGTCCTTCATGAGTGCCCGAACCAACTGGTCAGTCGACATTCTCTTTGCTCCTTTCTTGGGCATCCTTCCGACGAAGTATCTAAAAGACAAAGAGAGAGATTAAAACGCTCAAAATTGGCTCTTCGTTCTGTCCCGAGCTCACGTGCAGCGAGGAGGTGCAGCTTCAGGGCACAAGAACAAGAGGATGTCTTCTGGTCTTGCGTCCCTTTTTATCCGTCTTCAGGGCGGGCGTATACCCGCCCCTGCCTGCCCCTGAGGGCGTGGCTGGCTGCGTCGGTGTCTAGGCCAGCCCACTCTAGGGCGGGAACGAGCGCGCCCCAGCTACGCCGCTTCGGGCATACCAGCTGAGACGCGCCTCCCGCCCAACAATGGCTTCCCGGGGGGATCGAGGCACTCGGCCATAAGTTCGGGGGGACCGATTCGGTCGCCCCTTTCCATTATGACTTTTTCAACTAAAATAAGTGTGTTTAAAGTCATTTATGTGCCTGAAATTGGTCAAAATTGAAGCTTTTGAGTAAGCAAAACTATGTAAAAATGGCAATTATGGTCACTCTGAGGGGTTAAAAAGTGGTTATTCAACATGAGGCACGATCCATTTGACATTTTGAATCATTTTTGGTACAGTCCGAAAAATTCATTTTCTGATGAAAAACGATGACTCCGGACCTGTCGAACGTCCCCAAAATGGTCCATATCGATGAAATTTTAACATTTAATCTTTTGACTCCAAACGACTGTTGGATGTGAATTATGACTCTTTCAACTAAAATAAGTGTGTTTAAAGTCATTTATGTGCCTGAAATTGGTCAAAATTGAAGCTTTTGAGTAAGCAAAACTCTGTAAAAATGGCAATTTTGGTCACTCTGAGGGGTTAAAAAGTGGTTATTCAACATGAGGCACGATCCATTTGACATTTTGAATCATTTTTGGTACAGCCCGAAAAATTCATTTTCTGATGAAAAACGATGACTCCGGACCTGTCGAACGTCCCCAAAATGGTCCATATCGATGAAATTTTAACATTTAATCTTTTGACTCCAAACGACTGTTGGATGTGAATTATGACTTTTTCAACTAAAATAAGTGTGTTTAAAGTCATTTATGTGCCTGAAATTGGTCAAAATTGAACCTTTTGAGTAAGCAAAACTCTGTAAAAATGGCAATTTTGGTCACTCTGAGGGGTTCAAAAGTGGTTATTCAACATGAGCCACGATCCATTTGACATTTTGAATCATTTTTGGTACAGTCCGAAAAATTCATTTTCTGGTGAAAAACGATGACTCCGGACCTGTCGAACGTCTCCAAAATGGTCCATATCGATTAAATTTTAACATTTAATCTTTTGACTCCAAACGACTGTTGGATGTGAATTATGACTTTTTCAACTAAAATAAGTGTGTTTAAAGTCATTTATGTGCCTGAAATTGGTCAAAATTGAAGCTTTTGAGTAAGCAAAACTCTGTAAACATGGCAATTTTGGTCACTCTGAGGGGTTAAAAAGTGGTTATTCAACATGAGGCACGATCCATTTGACATTTTGAATTATTTTTGGTACAGTCCGAAAAATTCATTTTCTGATGAAAAACGATGACTCCGGACCTGTCGAACGTCCCCAAAATGGTCCATATCGATGAAATTTTAACATTTAATCTTTTGACTCCAAACGACTGTTGGATGTGAATTATGACTTTTTCAACTAAAATAAGTGTGTTTAAAGTCATTTATGTGCCTGAAATTGGTCAAAATTGAAGCTTTTGAGTAAGCAAAACTCTGTAAACATGGCAATTTTGGTCACTCTGAGGGGTTAAAAAGTGGTTATTCAACATGAGGCACAATCCATTTGACATTTTGAATCATTTTTGGTACAGTCCGAAAAATTCATTTTCTGATGAAAAACGATGACTCTGGACCTGTCGAACGTCCCCAAAATGGTCCATATCGATGAAATTTTAACATTTAATCTTTTGACTCCAAACGACTGTTGGATGTGAATTATGACTCTTTCAACTAAGATAAGTGTGTTTAAAGTCATTTATGTGCCTGAAATTGGTCAAAATTGAAGCTTTTGAGTAAGCAAAACTCTGTAAAAATGGCAATTTTGGTCACTCTGAGGGGTTAAAAAGTGGTTATTCAACATGAGGCACGATCCATTTGACATTTTGAAACATTTTTGGTACAGCCCGAAAAATTCATTTTCTGATGAAAAACGATGACTCCGGACCTGTCGAACGTCCCCAAAATGGTCCATATCGATGAAATTTTTACATTTAATCATTTGACTCCAAACGACTGTTGGATGTGAATTATGACTTTTTCAACTAAAATAAGTGTGTTTAAAGTCATTTATGTGCCTGAAATTGGTCAAAATTGAAGCTTTTGAGTAAGCAAAACTCTGTAAAAATGGCAATTTTGGTCACTCTGAGGGGTTAAAAAGTGGTTATTCAACATTAGGCACGATCCATTTGACATTTTGAATCATTTTTGGTACAGTCCGAAAAATTCATTTTCTGATGGAAAACGTCCCCAAAATGGTCCATATCGATGAAATTTTAACATTTAATCTTTTGACTCCAAACGACAGTTGGATGTGAATTATGACTTTTTCAACTAAAATAAGTGTGTTTAAAGTCATTTATGTGCCTGAAATTGGTCAAAATTGAAGCTTTTGAGTAAGCAAAACTCTGTAAAAATGGCAATTTTGGTCACTGAGGGGTTAAAAAGTGGTTATTCCACATTAGGCACGATCCATTTGACATTTTGAATCATTTTTGGTACAGTCCAAAAAATTCATTTTCTGATGAAAAACGCTGACTCCGGACCTGTCGAACGTCCCCAAAATGGTCCATATCGATGAAATTTTAACATTTAATCTTTTGACTCCACGACTGTTGGATGTGAATTATGACTTTTTCAACTAAAATAAGTGTGTTTAAAGTCATTTATGTGCCTGAAATTGGTCAAAATTGAAGCTTTTGAGTAAGCAAAACTCTGTAAACATGGCAATTTTGGTCACTCTGAGGGGTTAAAAAGTGGTTATTCAACATGAGGCACGATCCATTTGACATTTTGAATCATTTTTGGTACAGTCCAAAAAATTCATTTTCTGATGAAAAACGATGACTCCGGACCTGTCGAACGTCCCCAAAATGGTCCATATCGATGAAATTTTAACATTTAATCTTTTGACTCCAAACAACTGTTGGATGTGAATTATGACTCTTTCAACTAAAATAAGTGTGTTTAAAGTCATTTATGTGCCTGAAATTGGTCAAAATTGAAGCTTTTGAGTAAGCAAAACTCTGTAAAAATGGCAATTTTGGTCACTCTGAGGGGTTCAAAAGTGGTTATTCAACATGAGCCACGATCCATTTGACATTTTGAATCATTTTTGGTACAGTCCGAAAAATTCATTTTCTGATGAAAATCGATGACTCCGGACCTGTCGAACGTCCCCAAAATGGTCCATATCGATGAAATTTTAACATTTAATCTTTTGACTCCAAATGACTGTTGGATGTGAATTATGAATTTTTCAACTAAAATAAGTGTGTTTAAAGTCATTTATGTGCCTGAAATTGGTCAAAATTGAAGCTTTTGAGTAAGCAAAACTATGTAAAAATGGCAATTATGGTCACTCTGAGGGGTTAAAAAGTGGTTATTCAACATGAGGCACGATCCATTTGACATTTTGAATCATTTTTGGTACAGTCCGAAAAATTCATTTTCTGATGAAAAACGATGACTCCGGACCTGTCGAACGTCCCCAAAATGGTCCATATCGATGAAATTTTAACATTTAATCTTTTGACTCCAAATGACTTTTGGATGTGAATTATGACTTTTTCAACTAAAATAAGTGTGTTTAAAGTCATTTATGTGCCTGAAATTGGTCAAAATTGAAGCTTTTGAGTAAGCAAAACTCTGTAAACATGGCAATTTTGGTCACTCTGAGGGATTAAAAAGTGGTTATTTAACATGAGGCACGATCCATTTGACATTTTGAATCATTTTTGGTACAGTCCGAAAAATTCATTTTCTGATAAAAAACGATGACTCCGGACCTGTCGAACGTCCCCAAAATGGTCCATATCGATGAAATTTTAACATTTAATCTTTTGACTCCAAACGACTGTTGGATGTGAATTATGACTTTTTCAACTAAAATAAGTGTGTTTAAAGTCATTTATGTGCCTGAAATTGGTCAAAATTGAAGCTTTTGAGTAAGCAGAACTCTGTAAAAATGGCAATTTTGGTCACTCTGAGGGGTTAAAAAGTGGTTATTCCACATTAGGCACGATCCATTTGACATTTTGAATCATTTTTGGTACAGTCCAAAAAATTCATTTTCTGATGAAAAACGATGACTCCGGACCTGTCGAACGTCCCCAAAATGGTCCATATCGATGAAATTTTAACATTTAATCTTTTGACTCCACGACTGTTGATGTGAATTATGACTTTTTCAACTAAAATAAGTGTGTTTAAAGTCATTTATGTGCCTGAAATTGGTCAAAATTGAAGCTTTTGAGTAAGCAAAACTCTGTAAACATGGCAATTTTGGTCACTCTGAGGGGTTAAAAAGTGGTTATTCAACATGAGGCACGATCCATTTGACATTTGGAATCATTTTTGGTACAGTCCGAAAAATTCATTTTCTGATGAAAATAGATGACTCCGGACCTGCCGAACGTCCCCAAAATGGTCCATATCGATGAAATTTTAACATTTAATCTTTTGACTCCAAACGACTGTTGGATGTGAATTATGACTTTTTCAACTAAAATAAGTGTGTTTAAAGTCATTTATGTGCCTGAAATTGGTCAAAATTGAAGCTTTTGATTAAGCAAAACTCTGTAAACATGGCAATTTTGGTCACTCTGAGGGGTTAAAAAGTGGTTATTCAACATGAGGCACGATCCATTTGACATTTTGAATCATTTTTGGTACAGTCCGAAAAATTCATTTTCAGATGGAAAACGATGACTCCGGACCTGTCGAACGTCCCCAAAATGGTCCATATCGATGAAATTTTAACATTTAATCTTTTGACTCCAAACGACTGTTGGATGTGAATTATGACTTTTTCAACTAAAATAAGTGTGTTTAAAGTCATTTATGTGCCTGAAATTGGTCAAAATTGAAGCTTTTGAGTAAGCAAAACTCTGTAAAAATGGCAATTTTGGTCACTCTGAGGGGTTAAAAAGTGGTTATTCCACATTAGGCACGATCCATTTGACATTTTGAATCATTTTTGGTACAGCCCGAAAAATTCATTTTCTGATGAAAAACGATGACTCCGGACCTGTCGAACGTCCCCAAAATGGTCCATATCGATGAAATTTTAACATTTAATCTTTTGACTCCAAACGACTGTTGGATGTGAATTATGACTTTTTCAACTAAAATAAGTGTGTTTAAAGTCATTTATGTGCCTGAAATTGGTCAAAATTGAAGCTTTTGAGTAAGCAAAACTCTGTAAAAATGGCAATTTTGGTCACTCTGAGGGGTTAAAAAGTGGTTATTCCACATTAGGCACGATCCATTTGACATTTTGAATCATTTTTGGTACAGTCCGAAAAATTCATTTTCTGATGAAAAACAATGACTCCGGACCTGTCGAACGTCCCCAAAATGGTCCATATCGATGAAATTTTAACATTTAATCTTTTGACCCCAAACGACTGTTGGATGTGAATTATGACTTTTTCAACTAAAATAAGTGTGTTTAAAGTCATTTATGTGCCTCAAATTGGTCAAAATTGAAGCCTTTGAGTAAGCAAAACTCTGTAAAAATGGCAATTTTGGTCACTCTGAGGGGTTAAAAAGTGGTTATTCAACATGAGGCACGATCCATTTGACATTTTGAATCATTTTTGGTACAGTCCGAAAAATTCATTTTCTGATGAAAAACGATGACTCCGGACCTGTCGAACGCCCCCAAAATGGTCCATATCGATGAAATTTTAACATTTAATCTTTTGACTCCAAACGACTGTTGGATGTGAATTATGACTTTTTCAACTAAAATAAGTGTGTTTAAAGTCATTTATGTGCCTTAAATTGGTCAAAATTGAAGCTTTTGAGTAAGCAAAACTCTGTAAAAATGGCAATTTTGGTCACTCTGAGGGGTTCAAAAGTGGTTATTCAACATGAGCCACGATCCATTTGACATTTTGAATTATTTTTGGTACAGTCCGAAAAATTCATTTTCTGATGAAAAACGATGACTCCGGACCTGTCGAACGTCCCCAAAATGGTCCATATCGATGAAATTTTAACATTTAATCTTTTGACTCCAAACGACTGTTGGATGTGAATTATGACTTTTTCAACTAAAATAAGTGTGTTTAAAGTCATTTATGTGCCTGAAATTGGTCAAAATTGAAGCCTTTGAGTAAGCAAAACTCTGTAAAAATGGCAATTTTGGTCACTCTGAGGGGTTAAAAAGTGGTTATTCAACATGAGGCACGATCCATTTGACATTTTGAATCATTTTTGGTACAGTCCGAAAAATTCATTTTCTGATGAAAAACGATGACTCCGGACCTGTCGAACGCCCCCAAAATGGTCCATATCGATGAAATTTTAACATTTAATCTTTTGACTCCAAACGACTGTTGGATGTGAATTATGACTTTTTCAACTAAAATAAGTGTGTTTAAAGTCATTTATGTGCCTTAAATTGGTCAAAATTGAAGCTTTTGAGTAAGCAAAACTCTGTAAAAATGGCAATTTTGGTCACTCTGAGGGGTTAAAAAGTGGTTATTCCACATTAGGCACGATCCATTTGACATTTTGAATCATTTTTGGTACAGTCCGAAAAATTCATTTTCTGATGAAAAACGATGACTCCGGACCTGTCGAACGTCCCCAAAATGGTCCATATCGATGAAATTTTAACATTTAATCTTTTGACCCCAAACGACTGTTGGATGTGAATTATGACTTTTTCAACTAAAATAAGTGTGTTTAAAGTCATTTATGTGCCTGAAATTGGTCAAAATTGAAGCTTTTGAGTAAGCAAAACTCTGTAAAAATGGCAATTTTGGTCACTCTGAGGGGTTAAAAAGTGGTTATTCCACATTAGGCACGATCCATTTGACATTTTGAATCATTTTTGGTACAGTCCGAAAAATTCATTTTCTGATGAAAAACAATGACTCCGGACCTGTCGAACGTCCCCAAAATGGTCCATATCGATGAAATTTTAACATTTAATCTTTTGACCCCAAACGACTGTTGGATGTGAATTATGACTTTTTCAACTAAAATAAGTGTGTTTAAAGTCATTTATGTGCCTCAAATTGGTCAAAATTGAAGCCTTTGAGTAAGCAAAACTCTGTAAAAATGGCAATTTTGGTCACTCTGAGGGGTTAAAAAGTGGTTATTCAACATGAGGCACGATCCATTTGACATTTTGAATCATTTTTGGTACAGTCCGAAAAATTCATTTTCTGATGAAAAACGATGACTCCGGACCTGTCGAACGCCCCCAAAATGGTCCATATCGATGAAATTTTAACATTTAATCTTTTGACTCCAAACGACTGTTGGATGTGAATTATGACTTTTTCAACTAAAATAAGTGTGTTTAAAGTCATTTATGTGCCTTAAATTGGTCAAAATTGAAGCTTTTGAGTAAGCAAAACTCTGTAAAAATGGCAATTTTGGTCACTCTGAGGGGTTCAAAAGTGGTTATTCAACATGAGCCACGATCCATTTGACATTTTGAATTATTTTTGGTACAGTCCGAAAAATTCATTTTCTGATGAAAAACGATGACTCCGGACCTGTCGAACGTCCCCAAAATGGTCCATATCGATGAAATTTTAACATTTAATCTTTTGACTCCAAACGACTGTTGGATGTGAATTATGACTTTTTCAACTAAAATAAGTGTGTTTAAAGTCATTTATGTGCCTGAAATTGGTCAAAATTGAAGCCTTTGAGTAAGCAAAACTCTGTAAAAATGGCAATTTTGGTCACTCTGAGGGGTTAAAAAGTGGTTATTCAACATGAGGCACGATCCATTTGACATTTTGAATCATTTTTGGTACAGTCCGAAAAATTCATTTTCTGATGAAAAACGATGACTCCGGACCTGTCGAACGCCCCCAAAATGGTCCATATCGATGAAATTTTAACATTTAATCTTTTGACTCCAAACGACTGTTGGATGTGAATTATGACTTTTTCAACTAAAATAAGTGTGTTTAAAGTCATTTATGTGCCTTAAATTGGTCAAAATTGAAGCTTTTGAGTAAGCAAAACTCTGTAAAAATGGCAATTTTGGTCACTCTGAGGGGTTAAAAAGTGGTTATTCCACATTAGGCACGATCCATTTGACATTTTGAATCATTTTTGGTACAGTCCGAAAAATTCATTTTCTGATGAAAAACGATGACTCCGGACCTGTCGAACGTCCCCAAAATGGTCCATATCGATGAAATTTTAACATTTAATCTTTTGACCCCAAACGACTGTTGGATGTGAATTATGACTTTTTCAACTAAAATAAGTGTGTTTAAAGTCATTTATGTGCCTGAAATTGGTCAAAATTGAAGCCTTTGAGTAAGCAAAACTCTGTAAAAATGGCAATTTTGGTCACTCTGAGGGGTTAAAAAGTGGTTATTCAACATGAGGCACGATCCATTTGACATTTTGAATCATTTTTGGTACAGTCCAAAAAATTCATTTTCTGATGAAAAACGATGACTCCGGACCTGTCGAACGCCCCCAAAATGGTCCATATCGATGAAATTTTAACATTTAATCTTTTGACTCCAAACGACTGTTGGATGTGAATTATGACTTTTTCAACTAAAATAAGTGTGTTTAAAGTCATTTATGTGCCTGAAATTGGTCAAAATTGAAGCTTTTGAGTAAGCAAAACTCTGTAAAAATGGCAATTTTGGTCACTCTGAGGGGTTAAAAAGTGGTTATTCAACATGAGCCACGATCCATTTGACATTTTGAATTATTTTTGGTACAGTCCGAAAAATTCATTTTCTGATAAAAAACGATGACTCCGGACCTGTCGAACGTCTCCAAAATGGTCCATATCGATTAAATTTTAACATTTAATCTTTTGACTCCAAACGACTGTTGGATGTGAATTATGACTTTTTCAACTAAAATAAGTGTGTTTAAAGTCATTTATGTGCCTGAAATTGGTCAAAATTGAAGCTTTTGAGTAAGCAAAACTCTGTAAACATGGCAATTTTGGTCACTCTGAGGGGTTAAAAAGTGGTTATTTAACATGAGGCACGATCCATTTGACATTTTGAATCATTTTTGGTACAGTCCAAAAAATTCATTTTCTGATGAAAAACGATGACTCCGGACCTGTCGAACGTCCCCAAAATGGTCCATATCGATGAAATTTTAACATTTAATCTTTTGACTCCAAACGACTGTTGGATGTGAATTATGACTCTTTCAACTAAAATAAGTGTGTTTAAAGTCATTTATGTGCCTGAAATTGGTCAAAATTTAAGCTTTTGAGTAAGCAAAACTCTGTAAAAATGGCAATTTTGGTCACTCTGAGGGGTTAAAAAGTGGTTATTCAACATTAGGCACGATCCATTTGACATTTTGAATCATTTTTGGTACAGTCCGAAAAATTCATTTTCTGATGGAAAACGATGACTCCGGACCTGTCGAACGTCCCCAAAATGGTCCATATCGATGAAATTTTAACATTTAATCTTTTGACTCCAAACGACTGTTGGATGTGAATTATGACTTTTTCAACTAAAATAAGTGTGTTTAAAGTCATTTATGTGCCTGAAATTGGTCAAAATTGAAGCTTTTGAGTAAGCAAAACTATGTAAAAATGGCAATTATGGTCACTCTGAGGGGTTAAAAAGTGGGTATTCAACATGAGGCACGATCCATTTGACATTTTGAATCATTTTTGGTACAGTCCGAAAAATTCATTTTCTGATGAAAAACGATGACTCCGGACCTGTCGAACGTCCCCAAAATGGTCCATATCAATGAAATTTTAATATTTAATCTTTTGACTCCAAACGACTGTTGGATGTGAATTATGACTCTTTCTACTAAAATAAGTGTGTTTAAAGTCATTTATGTGCCTGAAATTGGTCAAAATTGAAGCTTTTGAGTAAGCAAAACTCTGTAAAAATGGCAATTTTGGTCACTCTGAGGGGTTAAAAAGTGGTTATTCAATATGAGGCACGATCCATTTGACATTTTGAATCATTTTTGGTACAGCCCGAAAAATTCATTTTCTGATGAAAAACGATGACTCCGGACCTGTCGAACGTCCCCAAAATGGTCCATATCGATGAAATTTTAACATTTAATCTTTTGACTCCAAACGACTGTTGGATGTGAATTATGACTTTTTCAACTAAAATAAGTGTGTTTAAAGTCATTTATGTGCCTGAAATTGGTCAAAATTGAAGCTTTTGAGTAAGCAAAACTCTGTAAAAATTGCAATTTTGGTCACTCTGAGGGGTTAAAAATTGGTTATTCCACATTAGGCACGATCCATTTGACATTTTGAATCATTTTTGGTACAGTCCGAAAAATTCATTTTCTGATGAAAAACGATGACTCCGGACCTGTCGAACGTCCCCAAAATGGTCCATATCGATGAAATTTTAACATTTAATCTTTTGACTCCAAACGACTGTTGGATGTGAATTATGACTTTTTGAACTAAAATAAGTGTGTTTAAAGTCATTTATGTGCCTGAAATTGGTCAAAATTGAAGCTTTTGAGTAAGCAAAACTCTGTAAAAATGGCAATTTTGGTCACTCTGAGGGGTTCAAAAGTGGTTATTCAACATGAGCCACGATCCATTTGACATTTTGAATTATTTTTGGTACAGTCCGAAAAATTCATTTTCTGATAAAAAACGATGACTCCGGACCTGTAGAACGTCTCCAAAATGGTCCATATCGATTAAATTTTAACATTTAATCTTTTGACTCCAAACGACTGTTGGATGTGAATTATGACTTTTTCAACTAAAATAAGTGTGTTTAAAGTCATTTATGTGCCTGAAATTGGTCAAAATTGAAGCTTTTGAGTAAGCAAAACTCTGTAAACATGGCAATTTTGGTCACTCTGAGGGGTTAAAAAGTGGTTATTCAACATGAGGCACAATCCATTTGACATTTGGAATCATTTTTGGTACAGTCCGAAAAATTCATTTTCTGATGAAAATAGATGACTCCGGACCTGTCGAACGTCCCCAAAATGGTCCATATCGATGAAATTTTAACATTTAATCTTTTGACTCCAAACGACTGTTGGATGTGAATTATGACTTTTTCAACTAAAATAAGTGTGTTTAAAGTCATTTATGTGCCTGAAATTGGTCAAAATTGAAGCTTTTGAGTAAGCAAAACTATGTAAAAATGGCAATTATGGTCACTCTGAGGGGTTAAAAAGTGGTTATTCAACATGAGGCACGATCCATTTGACATTTTGAATCATTTTTGGTACAGTCCGAAAAATTCATTTTCTGATGAAAAACGATGACTCCGGACCTGTCGAACGTCCCCAAAATGGTCCATATCGATGAAATTTTAACATTTAATCTTTTGACTCCAAACGACTGTTGGATGTGAATTATGACTCTTTCAACTAAAATAAGTGTGTTTAAAGTCATTTATGTGCCTGAAATTGGTCAAAATTGAAGCTTTTGAGTAAGCAAAACTCTGTAAAAATGGCAATTTTGGTCACTCTGAGGGGTTAAAAAGTGGTTATTCAACATGAGGCACGATCCATTTGACATTTTGAATCATTTTTGGTACAGCCCGAAAAATTCATTTTCTGATGAAAAACGATGACTCCGGACCTGTCGAACGTCCCCAAAATGGTCCATATCGATGAAATTTTAACATTTAATCTTTTGACTCCAAACGACTGTTGGATGTGAATTATGACTTTTTCAACTAAAATAAGTGTGTTTAAAGTCATTTATGTGCCTGAAATTGGTCAAAATTGAACCTTTTGAGTAAGCAAAACTCTGTAAAAATGGCAATTTTGGTCACTCTGAGGGGTTCAAAAGTGGTTATTCAACATGAGCCACGATCCATTTGACATTTTGAATCATTTTTGGTACAGTCCGAAAAATTCATTTTCTGGTGAAAAACGATGACTCCGGACCTGTCGAACGTCTCCAAAATGGTCCATATCGATTAAATTTTAACATTTAATCTTTTGACTCCAAACGACTGTTGGATGTGAATTATGACTTTTTCAACTAAAATAAGTGTGTTTAAAGTCATTTATGTGCCTGAAATTGGTCAAAATTGAAGCTTTTGAGTAAGCAAAACTCTGTAAACATGGCAATTTTGGTCACTCTGAGGGGTTAAAAAGTGGTTATTCAACATGAGGCACGATCCATTTGACATTTTGAATTATTTTTGGTACAGTCCGAAAAATTCATTTTCTGATGAAAAACGATGACTCCGGACCTGTCGAACGTCCCCAAAATGGTCCATATCGATGAAATTTTAACATTTAATCTTTTGACTCCAAACGACTGTTGGATGTGAATTATGACTTTTTCAACTAAAATAAGTGTGTTTAAAGTCATTTATGTGCCTGAAATTGGTCAAAATTGAAGCTTTTGAGTAAGCAAAACTCTGTAAACATGGCAATTTTGGTCACTCTGAGGGGTTAAAAAGTGGTTATTCAACATGAGGCACAATCCATTTGACATTTTGAATCATTTTTGGTACAGTCCGAAAAATTCATTTTCTGATGAAAAACGATGACTCCGGACCTGTCGAACGTCCCCAAAATGGTCCATATCGATGAAATTTTAACATTTAATCTTTTGACTCCAAACGACTGTTGGATGTGAATTATGACTCTTTCAACTAAGATAAGTGTGTTTAAAGTCATTTATGTGCCTGAAATTGGTCAAAATTGAAGCTTTTGAGTAAGCAAAACTCTGTAAAAATGGCAATTTTGGTCACTCTGAGGGGTTAAAAAGTGGTTATTCAACATGAGGCACGATCCATTTGACATTTTGAAACATTTTTGGTACAGCCCGAAAAATTCATTTTCTGATGAAAAACGATGACTCCGGACCTGTCGAACGTCCCCAAAATGGTCCATATCGATGAAATTTTTACATTTAATCATTTGACTCCAAACGACTGTTGGATGTGAATTATGACTTTTTCAACTAAAATAAGTGTGTTTAAACTCATTTATGTGCCTGAAATTGGTCAAAATTGAAGCTTTTGAGTAAGCAAAACTCGGTAAACATGGCAATTTTGGTCACTCTGAGGGGTTAAAAAGTGGTTATTCAACATGAGGCACGATCCATTTGACATTTTGAATTATTTTTGGTACAGTCCGAAAAATTCATTTTCTGATGAAAAACGATGACTCCGGACCTGTCGAACGTCCCCAAAATGGTCCATATCGATGAAATTTTAACATTTAATCTTTTGACTCCAAACGACTGTTGGATGTGAATTATGACTTTTTCAACTAAAATAAGTGTGTTTAAAGTCATTTATGTGCCTGAAATTGGTCAAAATTGAAGCTTTTGAGTAAGCAAAACTCTGTAAACATGGCAATTTTGGTCACTCTGAGGGGTTAAAAAGTGGTTATTCAACATGAGGCACAATCCATTTGACATTTTGAATCATTTTTGGTACAGTCCTAAAAATTCATTTTCTGATGAAAAACGATGACTCAGGACCTGTCGAACGTCCCCAAAATGGTCCATATCGATGAAATTTTAACATTTAATCTTTTGACTCCAAACGACTGTTGGATGTGAATTATGACTCTTTCAACTAAGATAAGTGTGTTTAAAGTCATTTATGTGCCTGAAATTGGTCAAAATTGAAGCTTTTGAGTAAGCAAAACTCTGTAAAAATGGCAATTTTGGTCACTCTGAGGGGTTAAAAAGTGGTTATTCAACATGAGGCACGATCCATTTGACATTTTGAAACATTTTTGGTACAGCCCGAAAAATTCATTTTCTGATGAAAAACGATGACTCCGGACCTGTCGAACGTCCCCAAAATGGTCCATATCGATGAAATTTTTACATTTAATCATTTGACTCCAAACGACTGTTGGATGTGAATTATGACTTTTTCAACTAAAATAAGTGTGTTTAAAGTCATTTATGTGCCTGAAATTGGTCAAAATTGAAGCTTTTGAGTAAGCAAAACTCTGTAAAAATGGCAATTTTGGTCACTCTGAGGGGTTAAAAAGTGGTTATTCAACATTAGGCACGATCCATTTGACATTTTGAATCATTTTTGGTACAGTCCGAAAAATTCATTTTCTGATGGAAAACGATGACTCCGGACCTGTCGAATGTCCCCAAAATGGTCCATATCGATGAAATTTTAACATTTAATCTTTTGACTCCAAACGACTGTTGGATGTGAATTATGACTTTTTCAACTAAAATAAGTGTGTTTAAAGTCATTTATGTGCCTGAAATTGGTCAAAATTGAAGCTTTTGAGTAAGCAAAACTCTGTAAAAATGGCAATTTTGGTCACTGAGGGGTTAAAAAGTGGTTATTCCACATTAGGCACGATCCATTTGACATTTTGAATCATTTTTGGTACAGTCCAAAAAATTCATTTTCTGATGAAAAACGCTGACTCCGGACCTGTCGAACGTCCCCAAAATGGTCCATATCGATGACATTTTAACATTTAATCTTTTGACTCCACGACTGTTGGATGTGAATTATGACTTTTTCAACTAAAATAAGTGTGTTTAAAGTCATTTATGTGCCTGAAATTGGTCAAAATTGAAGCTTTTGAGTAAGCAAAACTCTGTAAACATGGCAATTTTGGTCACTCTGAGGGGTTAAAAAGTGGTTATTCAACATGAGGCACGATCCATTTGACATTTTGAATCATTTTTGGTACAGTCCAAAAAATTCATTTTCTGATGAAAAACGATGACTCCGGACCTGTCGAACGTCCCCAAAATGGTCCATATCGATGAAATTTTAACATTTAATCTTTTGACTCCAAACAACTGTTGGATGTGAATTATGACTCTTTCAACTAAAATAAGTGTGTTTAAAGTCATTTATGTGCCTGAAATTGGTCAAAATTGAAGCTTTTGAGTAAGCAAAACTCTGTAAAAATGGCAATTTTGGTCACTCTGAGGGGTTCAAAAGTGGTTATTCAACATGAGCCACGATCCATTTGACATTTTGAATCATTTTTGGTACAGTCCGAAAAATTCATTTTCTGATGAAAATCGATGACTCCGGACCTGTCGAACGTCCCCAAAATGGTCCATATCGATGAAATTTTAACATTTAATCTTTTGACTCCAAACGACTGTTGGATGTGAATTATGAATTTTTCAACTAAAATAAGTGTGTTTAAAGTCATTTATGTGCCTGAAATTGGTCAAAATTGAAGCTTTTGAGTAAGCAAAACTCTGTAAAAATGGCAATTTTGGTCACTCTGAGGGGTTAAAAAGTGGTTATTCCACATTAGGCACGATCCATTTGACATTTTGAATCATTTTTGGTACAGTCCGAAAAAATTCATTTTCTGATGAAAAACGATGACTCCGGACCTGTCGAACGTCCCCAAAATGGTCCATATCGATGAAATTTTAACATTTAATCTTTTGACTCCAAATGACTTTTGGATGTGAATTATGACTTTTTCAACTAAAATAAGTGTGTTTAAAGTCATTTATGTGCCTGAAATTGGTCAAAATTGAAGCTTTTGAGTAAGCAAAACTCTGTAAACATGGCAATTTTGGTCACTCTGAGGGATTAAAAAGTGGTTATTTAACATGAGGCACGATCCATTTGACATTTTGAATCATTTTTGGTACAGTCCGAAAAATTCATTTTCTGATAAAAAACGATGACTCCGGACCTGTCGAACGTCCCCAAAATGGTCCATATCGATGAAATTTTAACATTTAATCTTTTGACTCCAAACGACTGTTGGATGTGAATTATGACTTTTTCAACTAAAATAAGTGTGTTTAAAGTCATTTATGTGCCTGAAATTGGTCAAAATTGAAGCTTTTGAGTAAGCAGAACTCTGTAAAAATGGCAATTTTGGTCACTCTGAGGGGTTAAAAAGTGGTTATTCCACATTAGGCACGATCCATTTGACATTTTGAATCATTTTTGGTACAGTCCAAAAAATTCATTTTCTGATGAAAAACGATGACTCCGGACCTGTCGAACGTCCCCAAAATGGTCCATATCGATGAAATTTTAACATTTAATCTTTTGACTCCACGACTGTTGATGTGAATTATGACTTTTTCAACTAAAATAAGTGTGTTTAAAGTCATTTATGTGCCTGAAATTGGTCAAAATTGAAGCTTTTGAGTAAGCAAAACTCTGTAAACATGGCAATTTTGGTCACTCTGAGGGGTTAAAAAGTGGTTATTCAACATGAGGCACGATGCATTTGACATTTGGAATCATTTTTGGTACAGTCCGAAAAATTCATTTTCTGATGAAAATAGATGACTCCGGACCTGCCGAACGTCCCCAAAATGGTCCATATCGATGAAATTTTAACATTTAATCTTTTGACTCCAAACGACTGTTGGATGTGAATTATGACTTTTTCAACTAAAATAAGTGTGTTTAAAGTCATTTATGTGCCTGAAATTGGTCAAAATTGAAGCTTTTGATTAAGCAAAACTCTGTAAACATGGCAATTTTGGTCACTCTGAGGGGTTAAAAAGTGGTTATTCAACATGAGGCACGATCCATTTGACATTTTGAATCATTTTTGGTACAGTCCGAAAAATTCATTTTCTGATGGAAAACGATGACTCCGGACCTGTCGAACGTCCCCAAAATGGTCCATATCGATGAAATTTTAACATTTAATCTTTTGACTCCAAACGACTGTTGGATGTGAATTATGACTTTTTCAACTAAAATAAGTGTGTTTAAAGTCATTTATGTGCCTGAAATTGGTCAAAATTGAAGCTTTTGAGTAAGCAAAACTCTGTAAAAATGGCAATTTTGGTCACTCTGAGGGGTTAAAAAGTGGTTATTCCACATTAGGCACGATCCATTTGACATTTTGAATCATTTTTGGTACAGCCCGAAAAATTCATTTTCTGATGAAAAACGATGACTCCGGACCTGTCGAACGTCCCCAAAATGGTCCATATCGATGAAATTTTAACATTTAATCTTTTGACTCCAAACGACTGTTGGATGTGAATTATGACTTTTTCAACTAAAATAAGTGTGTTTAAAGTCATTTATGTGCCTGAAATTGGTCAAAATTGAAGCTTTTGTGTAAGCAAAACTCTGTAAAAATGGCAATTTTGGTCACTCTGAGGGGTTAAAAAGTGGTTATTCCACATTAGGCACGATCCATTTGACATTTTGAATCATTTTTGGTACAGTCCGAAAAATTCATTTTCTGATGAAAAACAATGACTCTGGACCTGTCGAACGTCCCCAAAATGGTCCATATCGATGAAATTTTAACATTTAATCTTTTGACCCCAAACGACTGTTGGATGTGAATTATGACTTTTTCAACTAAAATAAGTGTGTTTAAAGTCATTTATGTGCCTGAAATTGGTCAAAATTGAAGCCTTTGAGTAAGCAAAACTCTGTAAAAATGGCAATTTTGGTCACTCTGAGGGGTTAAAAAGTGGTTATTCAACATGAGGCACGATCCATTTGACATTTTGAATCATTTTTGGTACAGTCCGAAAAATTCATTTTCTGATGAAAAACGATGACTCCGGACCTGTCGAACGCCCCCAAAATGGTCCATATCGATGAAATTTTAAAATTTAATCTTTTGACTCCAAACGACTGTTGGATGTGAATTATGACTTTTTCAACTAAAATAAGTGTGTTTAAAGTCATTTATGTGCCTTAAATTGGTCAAAATTGAAGCTTTTGAGTAAGCAAAACTCTGTAAAAATGGCAATTTTGGTCACTCTGAGGGGTTCAAAAGTGGTTATTCAACATGAGCCACGATCCATTTGACATTTTGAATTATTTTTGGTACAGTCCGAAAAATTCATTTTCTGATGAAAAACGATGACTCCGGACCTGTCGAACGTCCCCAAAATGGTCCATATCGATGAAATTTTAACATTTAATCTTTTGACTCCAAACGACTGTTGGATGTGAATTATGACTTTTTCAACTAAAATAAGTGTGTTTAAAGTCATTTATGTGCCTGAAATTGGTCAAAATTGAAGCCTTTGAGTAAGCAAAACTCTGTAAAAATGGCAATTTTGGTCACTCTGAGGGGTTAAAAAGTGGTTATTCAACATGAGGCACGATCCATTTGACATTTTGAATCATTTTTGGTACAGTCCGAAAAATTCATTTTCTGATGAAAAACGATGACTCCGGACCTGTCGAACGCCCCCAAAATGGTCCATATCGATGAAATTTTAACATTTAATCTTTTGACTCCAAACGACTGTTGGATGTGAATTATGACTTTTTCAACTAAAATAAGTGTGTTTAAAGTCATTTATGTGCCTTAAATTGGTCAAAATTGAAGCTTTTGAGTAAGCAAAACTCTGTAAAAATGGCAATTTTGGTCACTCTGAGGGGTTCAAAAGTGGTTATTCAACATGAGCCACGATCCATTTGACATTTTGAATTATTTTTGGTACAGTCCGAAAAATTCATTTTCTGATGAAAAACGATGACTCCGGACCTGTCGAACGTCCCCAAAATGGTCCATATCGATGAAATTTTAACATTTAATCTTTTGACTCCAAACGACTGTTGGATGTGAATTATGACTTTTTCAACTAAAATAAGTGTGTTTAAAGTCATTTATGTGCCTGAAATTGGTCAAAATTGAAGCTTTTGAGTAAGCAAAACTCTGTAAAAATGGCAATTTTGGTCACTCTGAGGGGTTAAAAAGTGGTTATTCCACATTAGGCACGATCCATTTGACATTTTGAATCATTTTTGGTACAGTCCGAAAAATTCATTTTCTGATGAAAAACGATGACTCCGGACCTGTCGAACGTCCCCAAAATGGTCCATATCGATGAAATTTTAACATTTAATCTTTTGACTCCAAACGACTGTTGGATGTGAATTATGACTTTTTCAACTAAAATAAGTGTGTTTAAAGTCATTTATGTGCCTGAAATTGGTCAAAATTGAAGCCTTTGAGTAAGCAAAACTCTGTAAAAATGGCAATTTTGGTCACTCTGAGGGGTTAAAAAGTGGTTATTCAACATGAGGCACGATCCATTTGACATTTTGAATCATTTTTGGTACAGTCCAAAAAATTCATTTTCTGATGAAAAACGATGACTCCGGACCTGTCGAACGCCCCAAAATGGTCCATATCGATGAAATTTTAACATTTAATCTTTTGACTCCAAACGACTGTTGGATGTGAATTATGACTTTTTCAACTAAAATAAGTGTGTTTAAAGTCATTTATGTGCCTGAAATTGGTCAAAATTGAAGCTTTTGAGTAAGCAAAACTCTGTAAAAATGGCAATTTTGGTCACTCTGAGGGGTTAAAAAGTGGTTATTCAACATGAGCCACGATCCATTTGACATTTTGAATTATTTTTGGTACAGTCCGAAAAATTAATTTTCTGATAAAAAACGATGACTCCGGACCTGTCGAACGTCTCCAAAATGGTCCATATCGATTAAATTTTAACATTTAATCTTTTGACTCCAAACGACTGTTGGATGTGAATTATGACTTTTTCAACTAAAATAAGTGTGTTTAAAGTCATTTATGTGCCTGAAATTGGTCAAAATTGAAGCTTTTGAGTAAGCAAAACTCTGTAAACATGGCAATTTTGGTCACTCTGAGGGGTTAAAAAGTGGTTATTCAACATGAGGCACGATCCATTTGACATTTTGAATTATTTTTGGTACAGTCCGAAAAATTCATTTTCTGATGAAAAACGATGACTCCGGACCTGTCGAACGTCCCCAAAATGGTCCATATCGATGAAATTTTAACATTTAATCTTTTGACTCCAAACGACTGTTGGATGTGAATTATGACTTTTTCAACTAAAATAAGTGTGTTTAAAGTCATTTATGTGCCTGAAATTGGTCAAAATTGAAGCTTTTGATTAAGCAAAACTCTGTAAAAATGGCAATTTTGGTCACTCTGAGGGGTTAAAAAGTGGTTATTCAACATGAGGCACGATCCATTTGACATTTTGAATCATTTTTGGTACAGTCCGAAAAATTCATTTTCTGATGGAAAACGATGAGGAAAACGATGACTCCGGACCTGTCGAACGTCCCCAAAATGGTCCATATCGATGAAATTTTAACATTTAATCTTTTGACTCCAAACGACTGTTGGATGTGAATTATGACTTTTTCAACTAAAATAAGTGTGTTTAAAGTCATTTATGTGCCTGAAATTGGTCAAAATTGAAGCTTTTGATTAAGCAAAACTCTGTAAAAATGGCAATTTTGGTCACTCTGAGGGGTTAAAAAGTGGTTATTCCACATTAGGCACGATCCATTTGACATTTTGAATCATTTTTGGTACAGTCCGAAAAATTCATTTTCTGATGAAAAACGATGACTCCGGACCTGTCGAACGCCCCCAAAATGGTCCATATCGATGAAATTTTAACATTTAATCTTTTGACCCCAAACGACTGTTGGATGTGAATTATGACTTTTTCAACTAAAATAAGTGTGTTTAAAGTCATTTATGTGCCTGAAATTGGTCAAAATTGAAGCCTTTGAGTAAGCAAAACTCTGTAAAAATGGCAATTTTGGTCACTCTGAGGGGTTAAAAAGTGGTTATTCAACATGAGGCACGATCCATTTGACATTTTGAATCATTTTTGGTACAGTCCAAAAAATTCATTTTCTGATGAAAAACGATGACTCCGGACCTGTCGAACGTCCCCAAAATGGTCCATATCGATGAAATTTTAACATTTAATCTTTTGACTCCAAACGACTGTTGGATGTGAATTATGACTTTTTCAACTAAAATAAGTGTGTTTAAAGTCATTTATGTGCCTGAAATTGGTCAAAATTGAAGCTTTTGATTAAGCAAAACTCTGTAAAAATGGCAATTTTGGTCACTCTGAGGGGTTAAAAAGTGGTTATTCAACATGAGGCACGATCCATTTGACATTTTGAATCATTTTTGGTACAGTCCGAAAAATTCATTTTCTGATGGAAAACGATGACTCCGGACCTGTCGAACGTCCCCAAAATGGTCCATATCGATGAAATTTTAACATTTAATCTTTTGACTCCAAACGACTGTTGGATGTGAATTATGACTTTTTCAACTAAAATAAGTGTGTTTAAAGTCATTTATGTGCCTGAAATTGGTCAAAATTGAAGCTTTTGAGTAAGCAAAACTCTGTAAAAATGGCAATTTTGGTCACTCTGAGGGGTTAAAAAGTGGTTATTCAACATTAGGCACGATCCATTTGACATTTTGAATCATTTTTGGTACAGTCCGAAAAATTCATTTTCTGATGGAAAACGATGACTCCGGACCTGTCGAACGTCCCCAAAATGGTCCATATCGATGAAATTTTAACATTTAATCTTTTGACTCCAAACGACTGTTGGATGTGAATTATGACTTTTTCAACTAAAATAAGTGTGTTTAAAGTCATTTATGTGCCTGAAATTGGTCAAAATTGAAGCTTTTGAGTAAGCAAAACTCTGTAAAAATGGCAATTTTGGTCACTCTGAGGGGTTAAAAAGTGGTTATTCCACATTAGGCACGATCCATTTGACATTTTGAATCATTTTTGGTACAGTCCGAAAAATTCATTTTCTGATGAAAAACGATGACTCTGGACCTGTCGAACGTCCCCAAAATGGTCCATATCGATGAAATTTTAACATTTAATCTTTTGACCCCAAACGACTGTTGGATGTGAATTATGACTTTTTCAACTACAATAAGTGTGTTTAAAGTCATTTATGTGCCTGAAATTGGTCAAAATTGAAGCCTTTGAGTAAGCAAAACTCTGTAAAAATGGCAATTTTGGTCACTCTGAGGGGTTCAAAAGTGGTTATTCAACATGAGCCACGATCCATTTGACATTTTGAATTATTTTTGGTACAGTCCGAAAAATTCATTTTCTGATGAAAAACTATGACTCCGGACCTGTCGAACGTCCCCAAAATGATCCATATCGATGAAATTTTAACATTTAATCTTTTGACTCCAAACGACTGTTGGATGTGAATTATGACTTTTTCAACTAAAATAAGTGTGTTTAAAGTCATTTATGTGCCTGAAATTGGTCAAAATTGAAGCTTTTGAGTAAGCAAAACTCTGTAAACATGGCAATTTTGGTCACTCTGAGGGGTTAAAAAGTGGTTATTCAACATGAGGCATGATCCATTTGACATTTTGAATCATTTTTGGTACAGTCCGAAAAATTCATTTTCTGATGAAAAACGATGACTCCGGACCTGTCGAACGTCCCCAAAATGGTCCATATCGATGAAATTTTAACATTTAATCTTTTGACTCCAAACGACTGTTGGATGTGAATTATGACTCTTTCAACTAAAATAAGTGTGTTTAAAGTCATTTATGTGCCTGAAATTGGTCAAAATTGAAGCTTTTGAGTAAGCAAAACTCTGTAAAAATGGCAATTTTGGTCACTCTGAGGGGTTAAAAAGTGGTTATTCAACATGAGGCACGATCCATTTGACATTTTGAAACATTTTTGGTACAGCCCGAAAAATTCATTTTCTGATGAAAAACGATGACTCCGGACCTGTCGAACGCCCCCCAAAATGGTCCATATCGATGACATTTTTACATTTAATCATTTGACTCCAAACGACTGTTGGATGTGAATTATGACTTTTTCAACTAAAATAAGTGTGTTTAAAGTCATTTATGTGCCTGAAATTGGTCAAAATTGAAGCTTTTGAGTAAGCAAAACTCTGTAAAAATGGCAATTTTGGTCACTCTGAGGGGTTAAAAAGTGGTTATTCAACATTAGGCACGATCCATTTGACATTTTGAATCATTTTTGGTACAGTCCAAAAAATTCATTTTCTGATGGAAAACGATGACTCCGGACCTGTCGAACGTCCCCAAAATGGTCCATATCGATGAAATTTTAACATTTAATCTTTTGACTCCAAACGACTGTTGGATGTGAATTATGACTTTTTCAACTAAAATAAGTGTGTTTAAAGTCATTTATGTGCCTGAAATTGGTCAAAATTGAAGCTTTTGAGTAAGCAAAACTCTGTAAAAATGGCAATTTTGGTCACTCTGAGGGGTTAAAAAGTGGTTATTCAACATGAGGCACGATCCATTTGACATTTGGAATCATTTTTGGTACAGTCCGAAAAATTCATTTTCTGATGAAAATAGATGACTCCGGACCTGTCGAACGTCCCCAAAATGGTCTATATCGATGAAATTTTAACATTTAATCTTTTGACTCCAAACGACTGTTGGATGTGAATTATGACTTTTTCAACTAAAATAAGTGTGTTTAAAGTCATTTATGTGCCTGAGATTGGTCAAAATTGAAGCTTTTGAGTAAGAAAAACTATGTAAAAATGGCAATTATGGTCACTCTGAGGGGTTAAAAAGTGGTTATTCAACATGAGGCACGATCCATTTGACATTTTGAATCATTTTTGGTACAGTCCGAAAAATTCATTTTCTGATGAAAAACGATGACTCCGGACCTGTCGAACGTCCCCAAAATGGTCCATATCGATGAAATTTTAACATTTAATCTTTTGACTCCAAACGACTGTTGGATGTGAATTATGACTCTTTCAACTAAAATAAGTGTGTTTAAAGTCATTTATGTGCCTGAAATTGGTCAAAATTGAAGCTTTTGAGTAAGCAAAACTCTGTAAAAATGGCAATTTTGGTCACTCTGAGGGGTTAAAAAGTGGTTATTCAACATGAGGCACGATCCATTTGACATTTTGAATCATTTTTGGTACAGCCCGAAAAATTCATTTTCTGATGAAAAACGATGACTCCGGACCTGTCGAACGTCCCCAAAATGGTCCATATCGATGAAATTTTAACATTTAATCTTTTGACTCCAAACGACTGTTGGATGTGAATTATGACTTTTTCAACTAAAATAAGTGTGTTTAAAGTCATTTATGTGCCTGAAATTGGTCAAAATTGAACCTTTTGAGTAAGCAAAACTCTGTAAAAATGGCAATTTTGGTCACTCTGAGGGGTTCAAAAGGGGTTATTCAACATGAGCCACGATCCATTTGACATTTTGAATCATTTTTGGTACAGTCCGAAAAATTCATTTTCTGATGGAAAACGATGACTCCGGACCTGTCGAACGTCCCCAAAATGGTCCATATCGATGAAATTTTACCATTTAATCTTTTGACTCCAAACAACTGTTGGATGTGAATTATGACTTTTTCAACTAAAATAAGTGTGTTTAAAGTCATTTATGTGCCTGAAATTGGTCAAAATTGAAGCTTTTGAGTAAGCAAAACTCTGTAAACATGGCAATTTTGGTCACTCTGAGGGGTTAAAAAGTGGTTATTCAACATGAGGCACGATCCATTTGACATTTTGAATCATTTTTGGTACAGTCCAAAAAATTCATTTTCTGATGAAAAACGATGACTCCGGACCTGTCGACCGTCCCCAAAATGGTCCATATCGATGAAATTTTAACATTTAATCTTTTGACTCCAAACGACTGTTGGATGTGAATTATGACTTTTTCAACTAAAATAAGTGTGTTTAAAGTCATTTATGTGCCTGAAATTGGTCAAAATTGAAGCTTTTGAGTAAGCAAAACTCTGTAAACATGGCAATTTTGGTCACTCTGAGGGATTAAAAAGTGGTTATTTAACATGAGGCACGATCCATTTGACATTTTGAATCATTTTTGGTACAGTCCGAAAAATTCATTTTCTGATAAAAAACGATGACTCCGGACCTGTCGAACGTCCCCAAAATGGTCCATATCGATGAAATTTTAACATTTAATCTTTTGACTCCAAACGACTGTTGGATGTGAATTATGACTCTTTCAACTAAAATAAGTGTGTTTAAAGTCATTTATGTGCCTGAAATTGGTCAAAATTGAAGCTTTTGAGTAAGCAAAACTCTGTAAAAATGGCAATTTTGGTCACTCTGAGGGTTAAAAAGTGGTTATTCCACATTAGGCACGATCCATTTTACATTTTGAATCATTTTTGGTACAGTCCGAAAAATTCATTTTCTGATGAAAAACGATGACTCCGGACCTGTCGAACGTCCCCAAAATGGTCCATATCGATGAAATTTTAACATTTAATCTTTTGACCCCAAACGACTGTTGGATGTGAATTATGACTTTTTCAACTAAAATAAGTGTGTTTAAAGTCATTTATGTGCCTGAAATTGGTCAAAATTGAAGCCTTTGAGTAAGCAAAACTCTGTAAAAATGGCAATTTTGGTCACTCTGAGGGGTTAAAAAGTGGTTATTCAACATGAGGCACGATCCATTTGACATTTTGAATCATTTTTGGTACAGTCCGAAAAATTCATTTTCTGATGAAAAACGATGACTCCGGACCTGTCGAACGCCCCCAAAATGGTCCATATCGATGAAATTTTAACATTTAATCTTTTGACTCCAAACGACTGTTGGATGTGAATTATGACTTTTTCAACTAAAATAAGTGTGTTTAAAGTCATTTATGTGCCTTAAATTGGTCAAAATTGAAGCTTTTGAGTAAGCAAAACTCTGTAAAAATGGCAATTTTGGTCACTCTGAGGGGTTCAAAAGTGGTTATTCAACATGAGCCACGATCCATTTGACATTTTGAATTATTTTTGGTACAGTCCAAAAAATTCATTTTCTGATGAAAAACGATGACTCCGGACCTGTCGAACGTCCCCAAAATGGTCCATATCGATGAAATTTTAACATTTAATCTTTTGACTCCAAACGACTGTTGGATGTGAATTATGACTTTTTCAACTAAAATAAGTGTGTTTAAAGTCATTTATGTGCCTGAAATTGGTCAAAATTGAAGCTTTTGAGTAAGCAAAACTCTGTAAACATGGCAATTTTGGTCACTCTGAGGGGTTAAAAAGTGGTTATTTAACATGAGGCACGATCCATTTGACATTTTGAATCATTTTTGGTACAGTCCAAAAAATTCATTTTCTGATGAAAAACGATGACTCCGGACCTGTCGAACGTCCCCAAAATGGTCCATATCGATGAAATTTTAACATTTAATCTTTTGACTCCAAACGACTGTTGGATGTGAATTATGACTCTTTCAACTAAAATAAGTGTGTTTAAAGTCATTTATGTGCCTGAAATTGGTCAAAATTTAAGCTTTTGAGTAAGCAAAACTCTGTAAAAATGGCAATTTTGGTCACTCTGAGGGGTTAAAAAGTGGTTATTCAACATTAGGCACGATCCATTTGACATTTTGAATCATTTTTGGTACAGTCCGAAAAATTCATTTTCTGATGGAAAACGATGACTCCGGACCTGTCGAACGTCCCCAAAATGGTCCATATCGATGAAATTTTAACATTTAATCTTTTGACTCCAAACGACTGTTGGATGTGAATTATGACTTTTTCAACTAAAATAAGTGTGTTTAAAGTCATTTATGTGCCTGAAATTGGTCAAAATTGAAGCTTTTGAGTAAGCAAAACTCTGTAAACATGGCAATTTTGGTCACTCTGAGGGGTTAAAAAGTGGTTATTCAACATGAGGCACGATCCATTTGACATTTTGAATTATTTTTGGTACAGTCCGAAAAATTCATTTTCTGATGAAAAACGATGACTCCGGACCTGTCGAACGTCCCCAAAATGGTCCATATCGATGAAATTTTAACATTTAATCTTTTGACTCCAAACGACTGTTGGATGTGAATTATGACTTTTTCAACTAAAATAAGTGTGTTTAAAGTCATTTATGTGCCTGAAATTGGTCAAAATTGAAGCTTTTGATTAAGCAAAACTCTGTAAAAATGGCAATTTTGGTCACTCTGAGGGGTTAAAAAGTGGTTATTCAACATGAGGCACGATCCATTTGACATTTTGAATAATTTTTGGTACAGTCCGAAAAATTCATTTTCTGATGGAAAACGATGACTCCGGACCTGTCGAACGTCCCCAAAATGGTCCATATCGATGAAATTTTAACATTTAATCTTTTGACTCCAAACGACTGTTGGATGTGAATTATGACTTTTTCAACTAAAATAAGTGTGTTTAAAGTCATTTATGTGCCTGAAATTGGTCAAAATTGAAGCTTTTGATTAAGCAAAACTCTGTAAAAATGGCAATTTTGGTCACTCTGAGGGGTTAAAAAGTGGTTATTCAACATGAGGCACGATCCATTTGACATTTTGAATCATTTTTGGTACAGTCCGAAAAATTCATTTTCTGATGAAAAACGATGACTCCGGACCTGTCGAACGCCCCCAAAATGGTCCATATCGATGAAATTTTAACATTTAATCTTTTGACTCCAAACGACTGTTGGATGTGAATTATGACTTTTTCAACTAAAATAAGTGTGTTTAAAGTCATTTATGTGCCTGAAATTGGTCAAAATTGAACCTTTTGAGTAAGCAAAACTCTGTAAAAATGGCAATTTTGGTCACTCTGAGGGGTTCAAAAGTGGTTATTCAACATGAGCCACGATCCATTTGACATTTTGAATTATTTTTGGTACAGTCCGAAAAATTCATTTTCTGGTGAAAAACGATGACTCCGGACCTGTCGAACGTCCCCAAAATGGTCCATATCGATGAAATTTTAACATTTAATCTTTTGACTCCAAACGACTGTTGGATGTGAATTATGACTTTTTCAACTAAAATAAGTGTGTTTAAAGTCATTTATGTGCCTGAAATTGGTCAAAATTGAAGCTTTTGAGTAAGCAAAACTCTGTAAAAATGGCAATTTTGGTCACTCTGAGGGGTTAAAAAGTGGTTATTCCACATTAGGCACGATCCATTTGACATTTTGAATCATTTTTGGTACAGTCCGAAAAATTCATTTTCTGATGAAAAACGATGACTCCGGACCTGTCGAACGTCCCCAAAATGGTCCATATCGATGAAATTTTAACATTTAATCTTTTGACCCCAAACGACTGTTGGATGTGAATTATGACTTTTTCAACTAAAATAAGTGTGTTTAAAGTCATTTATGTGCCTGAAATTGGTCAAAATTGAAGCCTTTGAGTAAGCAAAACTCTGTAAAAATGGCAATTTTGGTCAATCTGAGGGGTTAAAAAGTGGTTATTCAACATGAGGCACGATCCATTTGACATTTTGAATCATTTTTGGTACAGTCCAAAAAATTCATTTTCTGATGAAAAACGATGACTCCGGACCTGTCGAACGTCCCCAAAATGGTCCATATCGATGAAATTTTAACATTTAATCTTTTGACTCCAAACGACTGTTGGATGTGAATTATGACTTTTTCAACTAAAATAAGTGTGTTTAAAGTCATTTATGTGCCTGAAATTGGTCAAAATTGAAGCTTTTGATTAAGCAAAACTCTGTAAAAATGGCAATTTTGGTCACTCTGAGGGGTTAAAAAGTGGTTATTCAACATGAGGCACGATCCATTTGACATTTTGAATCATTTTTGGTACAGTCCGAAAAATTCATTTTCTGATGGAAAACGATGACTCCGGACCTGTCGAACGTCCCCAAAATGGTCCATATCGATGAAATTTTAACATTTAATCTTTTGACTCCAAACGACTGTTGGATGTGAATTATGACTTTTTCAACTAAAATAAGTGTGTTTAAAGTCATTTATGTGCCTGAAATTGGTCAAAATTGAAGCTTTTGAGTAAGCAAAACTCTGTAAAAATGGCAATTTTGGTCACTCTGAGGGGTTAAAAAGTGGTTATTCAACATTAGGCACGATCCATTTGACATTTTGAATCATTTTTGGTACAGTCCGAAAAATTCATTTTCTGATGGAAAACGATGACTCCGGACCTGTCGAACGTCCCCAAAATGGTCCATATCGATGAAATTTTAACATTTAATCTTTTGACTCCAAACGACTGTTGGATGTGAATTATGACTTTTTCAACTAAAATAAGTGTGTTTAAAGTCATTTATGTGCCTGAAATTGGTCAAAATTGAAGCTTTTGAGTAAGCAAAACTCTGTAAAAATGGCAATTTTGGTCACTCAGAGGGTTTAAAAAGTGGTTATTCAACATTAGGCACGATCCATTTGACATTTTGAATCATTTTTGGTACAGTCCGAAAAATTCATTTTCTGATGAAAAACGATTGCTCCGGACCTGTCGAACGTCCCCAAAATGGTCCATATCGATGAAATTTTAACATTTAATCTTTTGACTCCAAACGACTGTTGGATGTGAATTATGACTTTTTCAACTAAAATAAGTGTGTTTAAAGTCATTTATGTGCCTGAAATTGGTCAAAATTGAAGCTTTTAAGTAAGCAAAACTCTGTAAAAATGGCAATTTTGGTCACTCTGAGGGGTTAAAAAGTGGTTATTCCACATTAGGCACGATCCATTTGACATTTTGAATCATTTTTGGTACAGTCCGAAAAATTCATTTTCTGATGAAAAACGATGACTCTGGACCTGTCGAACGTCCCCAAAATGGTCCATATCGATGAAATTTTAACATTTAATCTTTTGACCCCAAACGACTGTTGGATGTGAATTATGACTTTTTCAACTAAAATAAGTGTGTTTAAAGTCATTTATGTGCCTGAAATTGGTCAAAATTGAAGCCTTTGAGTAAGCAAAACTCTGTAAAAATGGCAATTTTGGTCACTCTGAGGGGTTCAAAAGTGGTTATTCAACATGAGCCACGATCCATTTGACATTTTGAATTATTTTTGGTACAGTCCGAAAAATTCATTTTCTGATGAAAAACTATGACTCCGGACCTGTCGAACGTCCCCAAAATGGTCCATATCGATGAAATTTTAACATTTAATCTTTTGACTCCAAACGACTGTTGGATGTGAATTATGACTTTTTCAACTAAAATAAGTGTGTTTAAAGTCATTTATGTGCCTGAAATTGGTCAAAATTGAAGCTTTTGAGTAAGCAAAACTCTGTAAACATGGCAATTTTGGTCACTCTGAGGGGTTAAAAAGTGGTTATTCAACATGAGGCATGATCCATTTGACATTTTGAATCATTTTTGGTACAGTCCGAAAAATTCATTTTCTGATGAAAAACGATGACTCCGGACCTGTCGAACGTCCCCAAAATGGTCCATATCGATGAAATTTTAACATTTAATCTTTTGACTCCAAACGACTGTTGGATGTGAATTATGACTCTTTCAACTAAAATAAGTGTGTTTAAAGTCATTTATGTGCCTGAAATTGGTCAAAATTGAAGCTTTTGAGTAAGCAAAACTCTGTAAAAATGGCAATTTTGGTCACTCTGAGGGGTTAAAAAGTGGTTATTCAACATGAGGCACGATCCATTTGACATTTTGAAACATTTTTGGTACAGCCCGAAAAATTCATTTTCTGATGAAAAACGATGACTCCGGACCTGTCGAACGCCCCCAAAATGGTCCATATCGATGACATTTTTACATTTAATCATTTGACTCCAAACGACTGTTGGATGTGAATTATGACTTTTTCAACTAAAATAAGTGTGTTTAAAGTCATTTATGTGCCTGAAATTGGTCAAAATTGAAGCTTTTGAGTAAGCAAAACTCTGTAAAAATGGCAATTATGGTCACTCTGAGGGGTTAAAAAGTGGTTATTCAACATGAGGCACGATCCATTTGACATTTTGAATCATTTTTGGTACAGTCCGAAAAATTCATTTTCTGATGAAAAACGATGACTCCGGACCTGTCGAACGTCCCCAAAATGGTCCATATCGATGAAATTTTAACATTTAATCTTTTGACTCCAAACGACTGTTGGATGTGAATTATGACTCTTTCAACTAAAATAAGTGTGTTTAAAGTCATTTATGTGCCTGAAATTGGTCAAAATTGAAGCTTTTGAGTAAGCAAAACTCTGTAAAAATGGCAATTTTGGTCACTCTGAGGGGTTAAAAAGTGGTTATTCAACATGAGGCACGATCCATTTGACATTTTGAATCATTTTTGGTACAGCCCGAAAAATTCATTTTCTGATGAAAAACGATGACTCCGGACCTGTCGAACGTCCCCAAAATGGTCCATATCGATGAAATTTTAACATTTAATCTTTTGACTCCAAACGACTGTTGGATGTGAATTATGACTTTTTCAACTAAAATAAGTGTGTTTAAAGTCATTTATGTGCCTGAAATTGGTCAAAATTGAACCTTTTGAGTAAGCAAAACTCTGTAAAAATGGCAATTTTGGTCACTCTGAGGGGTTCAAAAGTGGTTATTCAACATGAGCCACGATCCATTTGACATTTTGAATCATTTTTGGTACAGTCCGAAAAATTCATTTTCTGATGGAAAACGATGACTCCGGACCTGTCGAACGTCCCCAAAATGGTCCATATCGATGAAATTTTACCATTTAATCTTTTGACTCCAAACAACTGTTGGATGTGAATTATGACTTTTTCAACTAAAATAAGTGTGTTTAAAGTCATTTATGTGCCTGAAATTGGTCAAAATTTAAGCTTTTGAGTAAGCAAAACTCTGTAAACATGGCAATTTTGGTCACTCTGAGGGGTTAAAAAGTGGTTATTCAACATGAGGCACGATCCATTTGACATTTTGAATCATTTTTGGTACAGTCCAAAAAATTCATTTTCTGATGAAAAACGATGACTCCGGACCTGTCGACCGTCCCCAAAATGGTCCATATCGATGAAATTTTAACATTTAATCTTTTGACTCCAAACGACTGTTGGATGTGAATTATGACTTTTTCAACTAAAATAAGTGTGTTTAAAGTCATTTATGTGCCTGAAATTGGTCAAAATTGAAGCTTTTGAGTAAGCAAAACTCTGTAAACATGGCAATTTTGGTCACTCTGAGGGATTAAAAAGTGGTTATTTAACATGAGGCACGATCCATTTGACATTTTGAATCATTTTTGGTACAGTCCGAAAAATTCATTTTCTGATAAAAAACGATGACTCCGGACCTGTCGAACGTCCCCAAAATGGTCCATATCGATGAAATTTTAACATTTAATCTTTTGACTCCAAACGACTGTTGGATGTGAATTATGACTCTTTCAACTAAAATAAGTGTGTTTAAAGTCATTTATGTGCCTGAAATTGGTCAAAATTGAAGCTTTTGAGTAAGCAAAACTCTGTAAAAATGGCAATTTTGGTCACTCTGAGGGTTAAAAAGTGGTTATTCCACATTAGGCACGATCCATTTTACATTTTGAATCATTTTTGGTACAGTCCGAAAAATTCATTTTCTGATGAAAAACGATGACTCCGGACCTGTCGAACGTCCCCAAAATGGTCCATATCGATGAAATTTTAACATTTAATCTTTTGACCCCAAACGACTGTTGGATGTGAATTATGACTTTTTCAACTAAAATAAGTGTGTTTAAAGTCATTTATGTGCCTGAAATTGGTCAAAATTGAAGCCTTTGAGTAAGCAAAACTCTGTAAAAATGGCAATTTTGGTCACTCTGAGGGGTTAAAAAGTGGTTATTCAACATGAGGCACGATCCATTTGACATTTTGAATCATTTTTGGTACAGTCCGAAAAATTCATTTTCTGATGAAAAACGATGACTCCGGACCTGTCGAACGCCCCCAAAATGGTCCATATCGATGAAATTTTAACATTTAATCTTTTGACTCCAAACGACTGTTGGATGTGAATTATGACTTTTTCAACTAAAATAAGTGTGTTTAAAGTCATTTATGTGCCTTAAATTGGTCAAAATTGAAGCTTTTGAGTAAGCAAAACTCTGTAAAAATGGCAATTTTGGTCACTCTGAGGGGTTCAAAAGTGGTTATTCAACATGAGCCACGATCCATTTGACATTTTGAATTATTTTTGGTACAGTCCAAAAAATTCATTTTCTGATGAAAAACGATGACTCCGGACCTGTCGAACGTCCCCAAAATGGTCCATATCGATGAAATTTTAACATTTAATCTTTTGACTCCAAACGACTGTTGGATGTGAATTATGACTTTTTCAACTAAAATAAGTGTGTTTAAAGTCATTTATGTGCCTGAAATTGGTCAAAATTTAAGCTTTTGAGTAAGCAAAACTCTGTAAAAATGGCAATTTTGGTCACTCTGAGGGGTTCAAAAGTGGTTATTCAACATGAGCCACGATCCATTTGACATTTTGAATTATTTTTGGTACAGTCCGAAAAATTCATTTTCTGATAAAAAACGATGACTCCGGACCTGTAGAACGTCTCCAAAATGGTCCATATCGATTAAATTTTAACATTTAATCTTTTGACTCCAAACGACTGTTGGATGTGAATTATGACTTTTTCAACTAAAATAAGTGTGTTTAAAGTCATTTATGTGCCTGAAATTGGTCAAAATTGAAGCTTTTGAGTAAGCAAAACTCTGTAAACATGGCAATTTTGGTCACTCTGAGGGGTTAAAAAGTGGTTATTCAACATGAGGCACAATCCATTTGACATTTGGAATCATTTTTGGTACAGTCCGAAAAATTCATTTTCTGATGAAAATAGATGACTCCGGACCCGTCGAACGTCCCCAAAATGGTCCATATCGATGAAATTTTAACATTTAATCTTTTGACTCCAAACGACTGTTGGATGTGAATTATGACTTTTTCAACTAAAATAAGTGTGTTTAAAGTCATTTATGTGCCTGAAATTGGTCAAAATTTAAGCTTTTGAGTAAGCAAAACTCTGTAAAAATGGCAATTTTGGTCACTCTGAGGGGTTCAAAAGTGGTTATTCAACATGAGCCACGATCCATTTGACATTTTGAATTATTTTTGGTACAGTCCGAAAAATTCATTTTCTGATAAAAAACGATGACTCCGGACCTGTAGAACGTCTCCAAAATGGTCCATATCGATTAAATTTTAACATTTAATCTTTTGACTCCAAACGACTGTTGGATGTGAATTATGACTTTTTCAACTAAAATAAGTGTGTTTAAAGTCATTTATGTGCCTGAAATTGGTCAAAATTGAAGCTTTTGAGTAAGCAAAACTCTGTAAACATGGCAATTTTGGTCACTCTGAGGGGTTAAAAAGTGGTTATTCAACATGAGGCACAATCCATTTGACATTTGGAATCATTTTTGGTACAGTCCGAAAAATTCATTTTCTGATGAAAATAGATGACTCCGGACCCGTCGAACGTCCCCAAAATGGTCCATATCGATGAAATTTTAACATTTAATCTTTTGACTCCAAACGACTGTTGGATGTGAATTATGACTTTTTCAACTAAAATAAGTGTGTTTAAAGTCATTTATGTGCCTGAAATTGGTCAAAATTGAAGCTTTTGAGTAAGCAAAACTCTGTAAAAATGGCAATTTTGGTCACTCTGAGGGGTTCAAAAGTGGTTATTCAACATGAGCCACGATCCATTTGACATTTTGAATTATTTTTGGTACAGTCCGAAAAATTCATTTTCTGATAAAAAACGATGACTCCGGACCTGTAGAACGTCTCCAAAATGGTCCATATCGATTAAATTTTAACATTTAATCTTTTGACTCCAAACGACTGTTGGATGTGAATTATGACTTTTTCAACTAAAATAAGTGTGTTTAAAGTCATTTATGTGCCTGAAATTGGTCAAAATTGAAGCTTTTGAGTAAGCAAAACTCTGTAAACATGGCAATTTTGGTCACTCTGAGGGGTTAAAAAGTGGTTATTCAACATGAGGCACAATCCATTTGACATTTGGAATCATTTTTGGTACAGTCCGAAAAATTCATTTTCTGATGAAAATAGATGACTCCGGACCCGTCGAACGTCCCCAAAATGGTCCATATCGATGAAATTTTAACATTTAATCTTTTGACTCCAAACGACTGTTGGATGTGAATTATGACTTTTTCAACTAAAATAAGTGTGTTTAAAGTCATTTATGTGCCTGAAATTGGTCAAAATTGAAGCTTTTGAGTAAGCAAAACTATGTAAAAATGGCAATTATGGTCACTCTGAGGGGTTAAAAAGTGGTTATTCAACATGAGGCACGATCCATTTGACATTTTGAATCATTTTTGGTACAGTCCGAAAAATTCATTTTCTGATGAAAAACGATGACTCCGGACCTGTCGAACGTCCCCAAAATGGTCCATATCGATGAAATTTTAACATTTAATCTTTTGACTCCAAACGACTGTTGGATGTGAATTATGACTCTTTCAACTAAAATAAGTGTGTTTAAAGTCATTTATGTGCCTGAAATTGGTCAAAATTGAAGCTTTTGAGTAAGCAAAACTCTGTAAAAATGGCAATTTTGGTCACTCTGAGGGGTTAAAAAGTGGTTATTCAACATGAGGCACGATCCATTTGACATTTTGAATCATTTTTGGTACAGCCCGAAAAATTCATTTTCTGATGAAAAACGATGACTCCGGACCTGTCGAACGTCCCCAAAATGGTCCATATCGATGAAATTTTAACATTTAATCTTTTGACTCCAAACGACTGTTGGATGTGAATTATGACTTTTTCAACTAAAATAAGTGTGTTTAAAGTCATTTATGTGCCTGAAATTGGTCAAAATTGAACCTTTTGAGTAAGCAAAACTCTGTAAAAATGGCAATTTTGGTCACTCTGAGGGGTTCAAAAGTGGTTATTCAACATGAGCCACGATCCATTTGACATTTTGAATCATTTTTGGTACAGTCCGAAAAATTCATTTTCTGGTGAAAAACGATGACTCCGGACCTGTCGAACGTCTCCAAAATGGTCCATATCGATGAAATTTTAACATTTAATCTTTTGACTCCAAACGACTGTTGGATGTGAATTATGACTTTTTCAACTAAAATAAGTGTGTTTAAAGTCATTTATGTGCCTGAAATTGGTCAAAATTGAAGCTTTTGAGTAAGCAAAACTCTGTAAAAATGGCAATTTTGGTCACTCTGAGGGGTTAAAAAGTGGTTATTCCACATTAGGCACGATCCATTTGACATTTTGAATCATTTTTGGTACAGTCCGAAAAATTCATTTTCTGATGAAAAACGATGACTCCGGACCTGTCGAACGTCCCCAAAATGGTCCATATCGATGAAATTTTAACATTTAATCTTTTGACCCCAAACGACTGTTGGATGTGAATTATGACTTTTTCAACTAAAATAAGTGTGTTTAAAGTCATTTATGTGCCTGAAATTGGTCAAAATTGAAGCCTTTGAGTAAGCAAAACTCTGTAAAAATGGCAATTTTGGTCACTCTGAGGGGTTAAAAAGTGGTTATTCAACATGAGGCACGATCCATTTGACATTTTGAATCATTTTTGGTACAGTCCAAAAAATTCATTTTCTGATGAAAAACGATGACTCCGGACCTGTCGAACGTCCCCAAAATGGTCCATATCGATGAAATTTTAACATTTAATCTTTTGACTCCAAACGACTGTTGGATGTGAATTATGACTTTTTCAACTAAAATAAGTGTGTTTAAAGTCATTTATGTGCCTGAAATTGGTCAAAATTGAAGCTTTTGATTAAGCAAAACTCTGTAAAAATGGCAATTTTGGTCACTCTGAGGGGTTAAAAAGTGGTTATTCAACATGAGGCACGATCCATTTGACATTTTGAATCATTTTTGGTACAGTCCGAAAAATTCATTTTCTGATGGAAAACGATGACTCCGGACCTGTCGAACGTCCCCAAAATGGTCCATATCGATGAAATTTTAACATTTAATCTTTTGACTCCAAACGACTGTTGGATGTGAATTATGACTTTTTCAACTAAAATAAGTGTGTTTAAAGTCATTTATGTGCCTGAAATTGGTCAAAATTGAAGCTTTTGAGTAAGCAAAACTCTGTAAAAATGGCAATTTTGGTCACTCTGAGGGGTTAAAAAGTGGTTATTCAACATTAGGCACGATCCATTTGACATTTTGAATCATTTTTGGTACAGTCCGAAAAATTCATTTTCTGATGGAAAACGATGACTCCGGACCTGTCGAACGTCCCCAAAATGGTCCATATCGATGAAATTTTAACATTTAATCTTTTGACTCCAAACGACTGTTGGATGTGAATTATGACTTTTTCAACTAAAATAAGTGTGTTTAAAGTCATTTATGTGCCTGAAATTGGTCAAAATTTAAGCTTTTGAGTAAGCAAAACTCTGTAAAAATGGCAATTTTGGTCACTCTGAGGGGTTCAAAAGTGGTTATTCAACATGAGCCACGATCCATTTGACATTTTGAATTATTTTTGGTACAGTCCGAAAAATTCATTTTCTGATAAAAAACGATGACTCCGGACCTGTAGAACGTCTCCAAAATGGTCCATATCGATTAAATTTTA
Source organism: Lissotriton vulgaris (assembly GCF_964263255.1). Classification (NCBI taxonomy): domain Eukaryota; kingdom Metazoa; phylum Chordata; class Amphibia; order Caudata; family Salamandridae; genus Lissotriton; species Lissotriton vulgaris. Next base: position 874,707,197 of record NC_141694.1, read on the forward strand.
ACATTTAATCTTTTGACTCCAAACGACTGTTGGATGTGAATTATGACTTTTTCAACTAAAATAAGTGTGTTTAAAGTCATTTATGTGCCTGAAATTGGTCAAAATTGAAGCTTTTGAGTAAGCAAAACTCTGTAAACATGGCAATTTTGGTCACTCTGAGGGGTTAAAAAGTGGTTATTCAACATGAGGCACAATCCATTTGACATTTGGAATCATTTTTGGTACAGTCCGAAAAATTCATTTTCTGATGAAAATAGATGACTCCGGACCCGTCGAACGTCCCCAAAATGGTCCATATCGATGAAATTTTAACATTTAATCTTTTGACTCCAAACGACTGTTGGATGTGAATTATGACTTTTTCAACTAAAATAAGTGTGTTTAAAGTCATTTATGTGCCTGAAATTGGTCAAAATTTAAGCTTTTGAGTAAGCAAAACTCTGTAAAAATGGCAATTTTGGTCACTCTGAGGGGTTCAAAAGTGGTTATTCAACATGAGCCACGATCCATTTGACATTTTGAATTATTTTTGGTACAGTCCGAAAAATTCATTTTCTGATAAAAAACGATGACTCCGGACCTGTAGAACGTCTCCAAAATGGTCCATATCGATTAAATTTTAACATTTAATCTTTTGACTCCAAACGACTGTTGGATGTGAATTATGACTTTTTCAACTAAAATAAGTGTGTTTAAAGTCATTTATGTGCCTGAAATTGGTCAAAATTGAAGCTTTTGAGTAAGCAAAACTCTGTAAACATGGCAATTTTGGTCACTCTGAGGGGTTAAAAAGTGGTTATTCAACATGAGGCACAATCCATTTGACATTTGGAATCATTTTTGGTACAGTCCGAAAAATTCATTTTCTGATGAAAATAGATGACTCCGGACCCGTCGAACGTCCCCAAAATGGTCCATATCGATGAAATTTTAACATTTAATCTTTTGACTCCAAACGACTGTTGGATGTGAATTATGACTTTTTCAACTAAAATAAGTGTGTTTAAAGTCATTTATGTGCCTGAAATTGGTCAAAATTGAAGCTTTTGAGTAAGCAAAACTCTGTAAAAATGGCAATTTTGGTCACTCTGAGGGGTTCAAAAGTGGTTATTCAACATGAGCCACGATCCATTTGACATTTTGAATTATTTTTGGTACAGTCCGAAAAATTCATTTTCTGATAAAAAACGATGACTCCGGACCTGTAGAACGTCTCCAAAATGGTCCATATCGATTAAATTTTAACATTTAATCTTTTGACTCCAAACGACTGTTGGATGTGAATTATGACTTTTTCAACTAAAATAAGTGTGTTTAAAGTCATTTATGTGCCTGAAATTGGTCAAAATTGAAGCTTTTGAGTAAGCAAAACTCTGTAAACATGGCAATTTTGGTCACTCTGAGGGGTTAAAAAGTGGTTATTCAACATGAGGCACAATCCATTTGACATTTGGAATCATTTTTGGTACAGTCCGAAAAATTCATTTTCTGATGAAAATAGATGACTCCGGACCCGTCGAACGTCCCCAAAATGGTCCATATCGATGAAATTTTAACATTTAATCTTTTGACTCCAAACGACTGTTGGATGTGAATTATGACTTTTTCAACTAAAATAAGTGTGTTTAAAGTCATTTATGTGCCTGAAATTGGTCAAAATTGAAGCTTTTGAGTAAGCAAAACTATGTAAAAATGGCAATTATGGTCACTCTGAGGGGTTAAAAAGTGGTTATTCAACATGAGGCACGATCCATTTGACATTTTGAATCATTTTTGGTACAGTCCGAAAAATTCATTTTCTGATGAAAAACGATGACTCCGGACCTGTCGAACGTCCCCAAAATGGTCCATATCGATGAAATTTTAACATTTAATCTTTTGACTCCAAACGACTGTTGGATGTGAATTATGACTCTTTCAACTAAAATAAGTGTGTTTAAAGTCATTTATGTGCCTGAAATTGGTCAAAATTGAAGCTTTTGAGTAAGCAAAACTCTGTAAAAATGGCAATTTTGGTCACTCTGAGGGGTTAAAAAGTGGTTATTCAACATGAGGCACGATCCATTTGACATTTTGAATCATTTTTGGTACAGCCCGAAAAATTCATTTTCTGATGAAAAACGATGACTCCGGACCTGTCGAACGTCCCCAAAATGGTCCATATCGATGAAATTTTAACATTTAATCTTTTGACTCCAAACGACTGTTGGATGTGAATTATGACTTTTTCAACTAAAATAAGTGTGTTTAAAGTCATTTATGTGCCTGAAATTGGTCAAAATTGAACCTTTTGAGTAAGCAAAACTCTGTAAAAATGGCAATTTTGGTCACTCTGAGGGGTTCAAAAGTGGTTATTCAACATGAGCCACGATCCATTTGACATTTTGAATCATTTTTGGTACAGTCCGAAAAATTCATTTTCTGGTGAAAAACGATGACTCCGGACCTGTCGAACGTCTCCAAAATGGTCCATATCGATGAAATTTTAACATTTAATCTTTTGACTCCAAACGACTGTTGGATGTGAATTATGACTTTTTCAACTAAAATAAGTGTGTTTAAAGTCATTTATGTGCCTGAAATTGGTCAAAATTGAAGCTTTTGAGTAAGCAAAACTCTGTAAAAATGGCAATTTTGGTCACTCTGAGGGGTTAAAAAGTGGTTATTCCACATTAGGCACGATCCATTTGACATTTTGAATCATTTTTGGTACAGTCCGAAAAATTCATTTTCTGATGAAAAACGATGACTCCGGACCTGTCGAACGTCCCCAAAATGGTCCATATCGATGAAATTTTAACATTTAATCTTTTGACCCCAAACGACTGTTGGATGTGAATTATGACTTTTTCAACTAAAATAAGTGTGTTTAAAGTCATTTATGTGCCTGAAATTGGTCAAAATTGAAGCCTTTGAGTAAGCAAAACTCTGTAAAAATGGCAATTTTGGTCACTCTGAGGGGTTAAAAAGTGGTTATTCAACATGAGGCACGATCCATTTGACATTTTGAATCATTTTTGGTACAGTCCAAAAAATTCATTTTCTGATGAAAAACGATGACTCCGGACCTGTCGAACGTCCCCAAAATGGTCCATATCGATGAAATTTTAACATTTAATCTTTTGACTCCAAACGACTGTTGGATGTGAATTATGACTTTTTCAACTAAAATAAGTGTGTTTAAAGTCATTTATGTGCCTGAAATTGGTCAAAATTGAAGCTTTTGATTAAGCAAAACTCTGTAAAAATGGCAATTTTGGTCACTCTGAGGGGTTAAAAAGTGGTTATTCAACATGAGGCACGATCCATTTGACATTTTGAATCATTTTTGGTACAGTCCGAAAAATTCATTTTCTGATGGAAAACGATGACTCCGGACCTGTCGAACGTCCCCAAAATGGTCCATATCGATGAAATTTTAACATTTAATCTTTTGACTCCAAACGACTGTTGGATGTGAATTATGACTTTTTCAACTAAAATAAGTGTGTTTAAAGTCATTTATGTGCCTGAAATTGGTCAAAATTGAAGCTTTTGAGTAAGCAAAACTCTGTAAAAATGGCAATTTTGGTCACTCTGAGGGGTTAAAAAGTGGTTATTCAACATTAGGCACGATCCATTTGACATTTTGAATCATTTTTGGTACAGTCCGAAAAATTCATTTTCTGATGGAAAACGATGACTCCGGACCTGTCGAACGTCCCCAAAATGGTCCATATCGATGAAATTTTAACATTTAATCTTTTGACTCCAAACGACTGTTGGATGTGAATTATGACTTTTTCAACTAAAATAAGTGTGTTTAAAGTCATTTATGTGCCTGAAATTGGTCAAAATTGAAGCTTTTGAGTAAGCAAAACTCTGTAAAAATGGCAATTTTGGTCACTCAGAGGGTTTAAAAAGTGGTTATTCAACATTAGGCACGATCCATTTGACATTTTGAATCATTTTTGGTACAGTCCGAAAAATTCATTTTCTGATGAAAAACGATTGCTCCGGACCTGTCGAACGTCCCCAAAATGGTCCATATCGATGAAATTTTAACATTTAATCTTTTGACTCCAAACGACTGTTGGATGTGAATTATGACTTTTTCAACTAAAATAAGTGTGTTTAAAGTCATTTATGTGCCTGAAATTGGTCAAAATTGAAGCTTTTGAGTAAGCAAAACTCTGTAAAAATGGCAATTTTGGTCACTCTGAGGGGTTAAAAAGTGGTTATTCCACATTAGGCACGATCCATTTGACATTTTGAATCATTTTTGGTACAGTCCGAAAAATTCATTTTCTGATGAAAAACGATGACTCTGGACCTGTCGAACGTCCCCAAAATGGTCCATATCGATGAAATTTTAACATTTAATCTTTTGACCCCAAACGACTGTTGGATGTGAATTATGACTTTTTCAACTAAAATAAGTGTGTTTAAAGTCATTTATGTGCCTGAAATTGGTCAAAATTGAAGCCTTTGAGTAAGCAAAACTCTGTAAAAATGGCAATTTTGGTCACTCTGAGGGGTTCAAAAGTGGTTATTCAACATGAGCCACGATCCATTTGACATTTTGAATTATTTTTGGTACAGTCCGAAAAATTCATTTTCTGATGAAAAACTATGACTCCGGACCTGTCGAACGTCCCCAAAATGGTCCATATCGATGAAATTTTAACATTTAATCTTTTGACTCCAAACGACTGTTGGATGTGAATTATGACTTTTTCAACTAAAATAAGTGTGTTTAAAGTCATTTATGTGCCTGAAATTGGTCAAAATTGAAGCTTTTGAGTAAGCAAAACTCTGTAAACATGGCAATTTTGGTCACTCTGAGGGGTTAAAAAGTGGTTATTCAACATGAGGCATGATCCATTTGACATTTTGAATCATTTTTGGTACAGTCCGAAAAATTCATTTTCTGATGAAAAACGATGACTCCGGACCTGTCGAACGTCCCCAAAATGGTCCATATCGATGAAATTTTAACATTTAATCTTTTGACTCCAAACGACTGTTGGATGTGAATTATGACTCTTTCAACTAAAATAAGTGTGTTTAAAGTCATTTATGTGCCTGAAATTGGTCAAAATTGAAGCTTTTGAGTAAGCAAAACTCTGTAAAAATGGCAATTTTGGTCACTCTGAGGGGTTAAAAAGTGGTTATTCAACATGAGGCACGATCCATTTGACATTTTGAAACATTTTTGGTACAGCCCGAAAAATTCATTTTCTGATGAAAAACGATGACTCCGGACCTGTCGAACGCCCCCAAAATGGTCCATATCGATGACATTTTTACATTTAATCATTTGACTCCAAACGACTGTTGGATGTGAATTATGACTTTTTCAACTAAAATAAGTGTGTTTAAAGTCATTTATGTGCCTGAAATTGGTCAAAATTGAAGCTTTTGAGTAAGCAAAACTCTGTAAAAATGGCAATTTTGGTCACTCTGAGGGGTTAAAAAGTGGTTATTCAACATTAGGCACGATCCATTTGACATTTTGAATCATTTTTGGTACAGTCCAAAAAATTCATTTTCTGATGGAAAACGATGACTCCGGACCTGTCGAACGTCCCCAAAATGGTCCATATCGATGAAATTTTAACATTTAATCTTTTGACTCCAAACGACTGTTGGATGTGAATTATGACTTTTTCAACTAAAATAAGTGTGTTTAAAGTCATTTATGTGCCTGAAATTGGTCAAAATTGAAGCTTTTGAGTAAGCAAAACTCTGTAAAAATGGCAATTTTGGTCACTCTGAGGGGTTAAAAAGTGGTTATTCAACATGAGGCACGATCCATTTGACATTTGGAATCATTTTTGGTACAGTCCGAAAAATTCATTTTCTGATGAAAATAGATGACTCCGGACCTGTCGAACGTCCCCAAAATGGTCCATATCGATGAAATTTTAACATTTAATCTTTTGACTCCAAACGACTGTTGGATGTGAATTATGACTTTTTCAACTAAAATAAGTGTGTTTAAAGTCATTTATGTGCCTGAGATTGGTCAAAATTGAAGCTTTTGAGTAAGAAAAACTATGTAAAAATGGCAATTATGGTCACTCTGAGGGGTTAAAAAGTGGTTATTCAACATGAGGCACGATCCATTTGACATTTTGAATCATTTTTGGTACAGTCCGAAAAATTCATTTTCTGATGAAAAACGATGACTCCGGACCTGTCGAACGTCCCCAAAATGGTCCATATCGATGAAATTTTAACATTTAATCTTTTGACTCCAAACGACTGTTGGATGTGAATTATGACTCTTTCAACTAAAATAAGTGTGTTTAAAGTCATTTATGTGCCTGAAATTGGTCAAAATTGAAGCTTTTGAGTAAGCAAAACTCTGTAAAAATGGCAATTTTGGTCACTCTGAGGGGTTAAAAAGTGGTTATTCAACATGAGGCACGATCCATTTGACATTTTGAATCATTTTTGGTACAGCCCGAAAAATTCATTTTCTGATGAAAAACGATGACTCCGGACCTGTCGAACGTCCCCAAAATGGTCCATATCGATGAAATTTTAACATTTAATCTTTTGACTCCAAACGACTGTTGGATGTGAATTATGACTTTTTCAACTAAAATAAGTGTGTTTAAAGTCATTTATGTGCCTGAAATTGGTCAAAATTGAAGCTTTTGAGTAAGCAAAACTCTGTAAAAATGGCAATTTTGGTCACTCTGAGGGGTTCAAAAGTGGTTATTCAACATGAGCCACGATCCATTTGACATTTTGAATCATTTTTGGTACAGTCCGAAAAATTCATTTTCTGATGGAAAACGATGACTCCGGACCTGTCGAACGTCCCCAAAATGGTCCATATCGATGAAATTTTACCATTTAATCTTTTGACTCCAAACAACTGTTGGATGTGAATTATGACTTTTTCAACTAAAATAAGTGTGTTTAAAGTCATTTATGTGCCTGAAATTGGTCAAAATTGAAGCTTTTGAGTAAGCAAAACTCTGTAAACATGGCAATTTTGGTCACTCTGAGGGGTTAAAAAGTGGTTATTCAACATGAGGCACGATCCATTTGACATTTTGAATCATTTTTGGTACAGTCCAAAAAATTCATTTTCTGATGAAAAACGATGACTCCGGACCTGTCGACCGTCCCCAAAATGGTCCATATCGATGAAATTTTAACATTTAATCTTTTGACTCCAAACGACTGTTGGATGTGAATTATGACTTTTTCAACTAAAATAAGTGTGTTTAAAGTCATTTATGTGCCTGAAATTGGTCAAAATTGAAGCTTTTGAGTAAGCAAAACTCTGTAAACATGGCAATTTTGGTCACTCTGAGGGATTAAAAAGTGGTTATTTAACATGAGGCACGATCCATTTGACATTTTGAATCATTTTTGGTACAGTCCGAAAAATTCATTTTCTGATAAAAAACGATGACTCCGGACCTGTCGAACGTCCCCAAAATGGTCCATATCGATGAAATTTTAACATTTAATCTTTTGACTCCAAACGACTGTTGGATGTGAATTATGACTCTTTCAACTAAAATAAGTGTGTTTAAAGTCATTTATGTGCCTGAAATTGGTCAAAATTGAAGCTTTTGAGTAAGCAAAACTCTGTAAAAATGGCAATTTTGGTCACTCTGAGGGTTAAAAAGTGGTTATTCCACATTAGGCACGATCCATTTTACATTTTGAATCATTTTTGGTACAGTCCGAAAAATTCATTTTCTGATGAAAAACGATGACTCCGGACCTGTCGAACGTCCCCAAAATGGTCCATATCGATGAAATTTTAACATTTAATCTTTTGACCCCAAACGACTGTTGGATGTGAATTATGACTTTTTCAACTAAAATAAGTGTGTTTAAAGTCATTTATGTGCCTGAAATTGGTCAAAATTGAAGCCTTTGAGTAAGCAAAACTCTGTAAAAATGGCAATTTTGGTCACTCTGAGGGGTTAAAAAGTGGTTATTCAACATGAGGCACGATCCATTTGACATTTTGAATCATTTTTGGTACAGTCCGAAAAATTCATTTTCTGATGAAAAACGATGACTCCGGACCTGTCGAACGCCCCCAAAATGGTCCATATCGATGAAATTTTAACATTTAATCTTTTGACTCCAAACGACTGTTGGATGTGAATTATGACTTTTTCAACTAAAATAAGTGTGTTTAAAGTCATTTATGTGCCTTAAATTGGTCAAAATTGAAGCTTTTGAGTAAGCAAAACTCTGTAAAAATGGCAATTTTGGTCACTCTGAGGGGTTCAAAAGTGGTTATTCAACATGAGCCACGATCCATTTGACATTTTGAATTATTTTTGGTACAGTCCAAAAAATTCATTTTCTGATGAAAAACGATGACTCCGGACCTGTCGAACGTCCCCAAAATGGTCCATATCGATGAAATTTTAACATTTAATCTTTTGACTCCAAACGACTGTTGGATGTGAATTATGACTTTTTCAACTAAAATAAGTGTGTTTAAAGTCATTTATGTGCCTGAAATTGGTCAAAATTGAAGCTTTTGAGTAAGCAAAACTATGTAAAAATGGCAATTATGGTCACTCTGAGGGGTTAAAAAGTGGTTATTCAACATGAGGCACGATCCATTTGACATTTTGAATCATTTTTGGTACAGTCCGAAAAATTCATTTTCTGATGAAAAACGATGACTCCGGACCTGTCGAACGTCCCCAAAATGGTCCATATCGATGAAATTTTAACATTTAATCTTTTGACTCCAAACGACTGTTGGATGTGAATTATGACTCTTTCAACTAAAATAAGTGTGTTTAAAGTCATTTATGTGCCTGAAATTGGTCAAAATTGAAGCTTTTGAGTAAGCAAAACTCTGTAAAAATTGCAATTTTGGTCACTCTGAGGGGTTAAAAAGTGGTTATTCAACATGAGGCACGATCCATTTGACATTTTGAATCATTTTTGGTACAGCCCGAAAAATTCATTTTCTGATGAAAAACGATGACTCCGGACCTGTCGAACGTCCCCAAAATGGTCCATATCGATGAAATTTTAACATTTAATCTTTTGACTCCAAACGACTGTTGGATGTGAATTATGACTTTTTCAACTAAAATAAGTGTGTTTAAAGTCATTTATGTGCCTGAAATTGGTCAAAATTGAACCTTTTGAGTAAGCAAAACTCTGTAAAAATGGCAATTTTGGTCACTCTGAGGGGTTCAAAAGTGGTTATTCAACATGAGCCACGATCCATTTGACATTTTGAATCATTTTTGGTACAGTCCGAAAAATTCATTTTCTGGTGAAAAACGATGACTCCGGACCTGTCGAACGTCTCCAAAATGGTCCATATCGATTAAATTTTAACATTTAATCTTTTGACTCCAAACGACTGTTGGATGTGAATTATGACTTTTTCAACTAAAATAAGTGTGTTTAAAGTCATTTATGTGCCTGAAATTGGTCAAAATTGAAGCTTTTGAGTAAGCAAAACTCTGTAAACATGGCAATTTTGGTCACTCTGAGGGGTTAAAAAGTGGTTATTCAACATGAGGCACGATCCATTTGACATTTTGAATTATTTTTGGTACAGTCCGAAAAATTCATTTTCTGATGAAAAACGATGACTCCGGACCTGTCGAACGTCCCCAAAATGGTCCATATCGATGAAATTTTAACATTTAATCTTTTGACTCCAAACGACTGTTGGATGTGAATTATGACTTTTTCAACTAAAATAAGTGTGTTTAAAGTCATTTATGTGCCTGAAATTGGTCAAAATTGATGCTTTTGAGTAAGCAAAACTCTGTAAACATGGCAATTTTGGTCACTCTGAGGGGTTAAAAAGTGGTTATTCAACATGAGGCACAATCCATTTGACATTTTGACTCATTTTTGGTACAGTCCGAAAAATTCATTTTCTGATGAAAAACGATGACTCCGGACCTGTCGAACGTCCCCAAAATGGTCCATATCGATGAAATTTTAACATTTAATCTTTTGACTCCAAACGACTGTTGGATGTGAATTATGACTCTTTCAACTAAGATAAGTGTGTTTAAAGTCATTTATGTGCCTGAAATTGGTCAAAATTGAAGCTTTTGAGTAAGCAAAACTCTGTAAAAATGGCAATTTTGGTCACTCTGAGGGGTTAAAAAGTGGTTATTCAACATGAGGCACGATCCATTTGACATTTTGAAACATTTTTGGTACAGCCCGAAAAATTCATTTTCTGATGAAAAACGATGACTCCGGACCTGTCGAACGTCCCCAAAATGGTCCATATCGATGAAATTTTTACATTTAATCATTTGACTCCAAACGACTGTTGGATGTGAATTATGACTTTTTCAACTAAAATAAGTGTGTTTAAAGTCATTTATGTGCCTGAAATTGGTCAAAATTGAAGCTTTTGAGTAAGCAAAACTCTGTAAAAATGGCAATTTTGGTCACTCTGAGGGGTTAAAAAGTGGTTATTCAACATTAGGCACGATCCATTTGACATTTTGAATCATTTTTGGTACAGTCCGAAAAATTCATTTTCTGATGGAAAACGATGACTCCGGACCTGTCGAACGTCCCCAAAATGGTCCATATCGATGAAATTTTAACATTTAATCTTTTGACTCCAAACGACTGTTGGATGTGAATTATGACTTTTTCAACTAAAATAAGTGTGTTTAAAGTCATTTATGTGCCTGAAATTGGTCAAAATTGAAGCTTTTGAGTAAGCAAAACTCTGTAAAAATGGCAATTTTGGTCACTGAGGGGTTAAAAAGTGGTTATTCCACATTAGGCACGATCCATTTGACATTTTGAATCATTTTTGGTACAGTCCAAAAAATTCATTTTCTGATGAAAAACGCTGACTCCGGACCTGTCGAACGTCCCCAAAATGGTCCATATCGATGAAATTTTAACATTTAATCTTTTGACTCCACGACTGTTGGATGTGAATTATGACTTTTTCAACTAAAATAAGTGTGTTTAAAGTCATTTATGTGCCTGAAATTGGTCAAAATTGAAGCTTTTGAGTAAGCAAAACTCTGTAAACATGGCAATTTTGGTCACTCTGAGGGGTTAAAAAGTGGTTATTCAACATGAGCCACGATCCATTTGACATTTTGAATCATTTTTGGTACAGTCCGAAAAATTCATTTTCTGATGAAAATCGATGACTCCGGACCTGTCGAACGTCCCCAAAATGGTCCATATCGATGAAATTTTAACATTTAATCTTTTGACTCCAAACGACTGTTGGATGTGAATTATGAATTTTTCAACTAAAATAAGTGTGTTTAAAGTCATTTATGTGCCTGAAATTGGTCAAAATTGAAGCTTTTGAGTAAGCAAAACTATGTAAAAATGGCAATTATGGTCACTCTGAGGGGTTAAAAAGTGGTTATTCAACATGAGGCACGATCCATTTGACATTTTGAATCATTTTTGGTACAGTCCGAAAAATTCATTTTCTGATGAAAAACGATGACTCCGGACCTGTCGAACGTCCCCAAAATGGTCCATATCGATGAAATTTTAACATTTAATCTTTTGACTCCAAATGACTTTTGGATGTGAATTATGACTTTTTCAACTAAAATAAGTGTGTTTAAAGTCATTTATGTGCCTGAAATTGGTCAAAATTGAAGCTTTTGAGTAAGCAAAACTCTGTAAACATGGCAATTTTGGTCACTCTGAGGGATTAAAAAGTGGTTATTTAACATGAGGCACGATCCATTTGACATTTTGAATCATTTTTGGTACAGTCCGAAAAATTCATTTTCTGATAAAAAACGATGACTCCGGACCTGTCGAACGTCCCCAAAATGGTCCATATCGATGAAATTTTAACATTTAATCTTTTGACTCCAAACGACTGTTGGATGTGAATTATGACTTTTTCAACTAAAATAAGTGTGTTTAAAGTCATTTATGTGCCTGAAATTGGTCAAAATTGAAGCTTTTGAGTAAGCAGAACTCTGTAAAAATGGCAATTTTGGTCACTCTGAGGGGTTAAAAAGTGGTTATTCCACATTAGGCACGATCCATTTGACATTTTGAATCATTTTTGGTACAGTCCAAAAAATTCATTTTCTGATGAAAAACGATGACTCCGGACCTGTCGAACGTCCCCAAAATGGTCCATATCGATGAAATTTTAACATTTAATCTTTTGACTCCACGACTGTTGATGTGAATTATGACTTTTTCAACTAAAATAAGTGTGTTTAAAGTCATTTATGTGCCTGAAATTGGTCAAAATTGAAGCTTTTGAGTAAGCAAAACTCTGTAAACATGGCAATTTTGGTCACTCTGAGGGGTTAAAAAGTGGTTATTCAACATGAGGCACGATCCATTTGACATTTGGAATCATTTTTGGTACAGTCCGAAAAATTCATTTTCTGATGAAAATAGATGACTCCGGACCTGCCGAACGTCCCCAAAATGGTCCATATCGATGAAATTTTAACATTTAATCTTTTGACTCCAAACGACTGTTGGATGTGAATTATGACTTTTTCAACTAAAATAAGTGTGTTTAAAGTCATTTATGTGCCTGAAATTGGTCAAAATTGAAGCTTTTGATTAAGCAAAACTCTGTAAACATGGCAATTTTGGTCACTCTGAGGGGTTAAAAAGTGGTTATTCAACATGAGGCACGATCCATTTGACATTTTGAATCATTTTTGGTACAGTCCGAAAAATTCATTTTCTGATGGAAAACGATGACTCCGGACCTGTCGAACGTCCCCAAAATGGTCCATATCGATGAAATTTTTACATTTAATCTTTTGACTCCAAACGACTGTTGGGTGTGAATTATGACTTTTTCAACTAAAATAAGTGTGTTTAAAGTCATTTATGTGCCTGAAATTGGTCAAAATTGAAGCTTTTGAGTAAGCAAAACTCTGTAAAAATGGCAATTTTGGTCACTCTGAGGGGTTAAAAAGTGGTTATTCCACATTAGGCACGATCCATTTGACATTTTGAATCATTTTTGGTACAGCCCGAAAAATTCATTTTCTGATGAAAAACGATGACTCCGGACCTGTCGAACGTCCCCAAAATGGTCCATATCGATGAAATTTTAACATTTAATCTTTTGACTCCAAACGACTGTTGGATGTGAATTATGACTTTTTCAACTAAAATAAGTGTGTTTAAAGTCATTTATGTGCCTGAAATTGGTCAAAATTGAAGCTTTTGAGTAAGCAAAACTCTGTAAAAATGGCAATTTTGGTCACTCTGAGGGGTTAAAAAGTGGTTATTCCACATTAGGCACGATCCATTTGACATTTTGAATCATTTTTGGTACAGTCCGAAAAATTCATTTTCTGATGAAAAACAATGACTCCGGACCTGTCGAACGTCCCCAAAATGGTCCATATCGATGAAATTTTAACATTTAATCTTTTGACCCCAAACGACTGTTGGATGTGAATTATGACTTTTTCAACTAAAATAAGTGTGTTTAAAGTCATTTATGTGCCTCAAATTGGTCAAAATTGAAGCCTTTGAGTAAGCAAAACTCTGTAAAAATGGCAATTTTGGTCACTCTGAGGGGTTAAAAAGTGGTTATTCAACATGAGGCACGATCCATTTGACATTTTGAATCATTTTTGGTACAGTCCGAAAAATTCATTTTCTGATGAAAAACGATGACTCCGGACCTGTCGAACGCCCCCAAAATGGTCCATATCGATGAAATTTTAACATTTAATCTTTTGACTCCAAACGACTGTTGGATGTGAATTATGACTTTTTCAACTAAAATAAGTGTGTTTAAAGTCATTTATGTGCCTTAAATTGGTCAAAATTGAAGCTTTTGAGTAAGCAAAACTCTGTAAAAATGGCAATTTTGGTCACTCTGAGGGGTTCAAAAGTGGTTATTCAACATGAGCCACGATCCATTTGACATTTTGAATTATTTTTGGTACAGTCCGAAAAATTCATTTTCTGATGAAAAACGATGACTCCGGACCTGTCGAACGTCCCCAAAATGGTCCATATCGATGAAATTTTAACATTTAATCTTTTGACTCCAAACGACTGTTGGATGTGAATTATGACTTTTTCAACTAAAATAAGTGTGTTTAAAGTCATTTATGTGCCTTAAATTGGTCAAAATTGAAGCTTTTGAGTAAGCAAAACTCTGTAAAAATGGCAATTTTGGTCACTCTGAGGGGTTCAAAAGTGGTTATTCAACATGAGCCACGATCCATTTGACATTTTGAATTATTTTTGGTACAGTCCGAAAAATTCATTTTCTGATGAAAAACGATGACTCCGGACCTGTCGAACGTCCCCAAAATGGTCCATATCGATGAAATTTTAACATTTAATCTTTTGACTCCAAACGACTGTTGGATGTGAATTATGACTTTTTCAACTAAAATAAGTGTGTTTAAAGTCATTTATGTGCCTGAAATTGGTCAAAATTGAAGCCTTTGAGTAAGCAAAACTCTGTAAAAATGGCAATTTTGGTCACTCTGAGGGGTTAAAAAGTGGTTATTCAACATGAGGCACGATCCATTTGACATTTTGAATCATTTTTGGTACAGTCCGAAAAATTCATTTTCTGATGAAAAACGATGACTCCGGACCTGTCGAACGCCCCCAAAATGGTCCATATCGATGAAATTTTAACATTTAATCTTTTGACTCCAAACGACTGTTGGATGTGAATTATGACTTTTTCAACTAAAATAAGTGTGTTTAAAGTCATTTATGTGCCTTAAATTGGTCAAAATTGAAGCTTTTGAGTAAGCAAAACTCTGTAAAAATGGCAATTTTGGTCACTCTGAGGGGTTCAAAAGTGGTTATTCAACATGAGCCACGATCCATTTGACATTTTGAATTATTTTTGGTACAGTCCGAAAAATTCATTTTCTGATGAAAAACGATGACTCCGGACCTGTCAAACGTCCCCAAAATGGTCCATATCGATGAAATTTTAACATTTAATCTTTTGACTCCAAACGACTGTTGGATGTGAATTATGACTTTTTCAACTAAAATAAGTGTGTTTAAAGTCATTTATGTGCCTGAAATTGGTCAAAATTGAAGCTTTTGAGTAAGCAAAACTCTGTAAAAATGGCAATTTTGGTCACACTGAGGGGTTAAAAAGTGGTTATTCCACATTAGGCACGATCCATTTGACATTTTGAATCATTTTTGGTACAGTCCGAAAAATTCATTTTCTGATGAAAAACGATGACTCCGGACCTGTCGAACGCCCCCAAAATGGTCCATATCGATGAAATTTTAACATTTAATCTTTTGACTCCAAACGACTGTTGGATGTGAATTATGACTTTTTCAACTAAAATAAGTGTGTTTAAAGTCATTTATGTGCCTGAAATTGGTCAAAATTGAAGCTTTTGAGTAAGCAAAACTCTGTAAAAATGGCAATTTTGGTCACTCTGAGGGGTTAAAAAGTGGTTATTCAACATGAGCCACGATCCATTTGACATTTTGAATTATTTTTGGTACAGTCCGAAAAATTCATTTTCTGATAAAAAACGATGACTCCGGACCTGTCGAACGTCTCCAAAATGGTCCATATCAATTAAATTTTAACATTTAATCTTTTGACTCCAAACGACTGTTGGATGTGAATTATGACTTTTTCAACTAAAATAAGTGTGTTTAAAGTCATTTATGTGCCTGAAATTGGTCAAAATTGAAGCTTTTGAGTAAGCAAAACTCTGTAAACATGGCAATTTTGGTCACTCTGAGGGGTTAAAAAGTGGTTATTCAACATGAGGCACGATCCATTTGACATTTTGAATTATTTTTGGTACAGTCCGAAAAATTCATTTTCTGATGAAAAACGATGACTCCGGACCTGTCGAACGTCCCCAAAATGGTCCATATCGATGAAATTTTAACATTTAATCTTTTGACTCCAAACGACTGTTGGATGTGAATTATGACTTTTTCAACTAAAATAAGTGTGTTTAAAGTCATTTATGTGCCTGAAATTGGTCAAAATTGAAGCTTTTGATTAAGCAAAACTCTGTAAAAATGGCAATTTTGGTCACTCTGAGGGGTTAAAAAGTGGTTATTCAACATGAGGCACGATCCATTTGACATTTTGAATCATTTTTGGTACAGTCCGAAAAATTCATTTTCTGATGGAAAACGATGACTCCGGACCTGTCGAACGTCCCCAAAATGGTCCATATCGATGAAATTTTAACATTTAATCTTTTGACTCCAAACGACTGTTGGATGTGAATTATGACTTTTTCAACTAAAATAAGTGTGTTTAAAGTCATTTATGTGCCTGAAATTGGTCAAAATTGAAGCTTTTGATTAAGCAAAACTCTGTAAAAATGGCAATTTTGGTCACTCTGAGGGGTTAAAAAGTGGTTATTCAACATGAGGCACGATCCATTTGACATTTTGAATCATTTTTGGTACAGTCCGAAAAATTCATTTTCTGATGAAAAACGATGACTCCGGACCTGTCGAATCGAAACGCCCCCAAAATGGTCCATATCGATGAAAATTTTAACATTTAATCTTTTGACTCCCAAACGACTGTTGGATGTGAATTATGACTTTTTCAACTAAAATAAAGGTGTTTTAAAGTCATTTATGTGCCTGAAATTGGTCAAAAATTGAACCTTTTGAGTAAAGCAAAACTCTGTAAAATGGCATTTTGTCACTCTGAGGGGTTCAAAAGTGGTTATTCAACATGAGCCACGATCCATTTGACATTTTGAATTATTTTTGGTACAGTCCGAAAAATTCATTTTTTGGTGAAAAACGATGACTCCGGACCTGTCGAACGTCCCCAAAATGGTCATATCGATGAAATTTTAACATTTAATCTTTTGACTCCAAACGACTGTTGGATGTGAATTATGACTTTTTCAACTAAAAATAAGTGTGTTTAAAGTCATTTATGTGCCTGAAATTGGTCAAAATTGAAGCTTTTGAGTAAGCAAAACTCTGTAAAAATGGCAATTTTGGTCACTCTGAGGGTTTAAAAAGTGGTTATTCCACATTAGGCACGATCCATTTGACATTTTGAATCATTTTTGGTACAGTCCGAAAAATTCATTTTCTGATGAAAAACGATGACTCCGGACCTGTCGAACGTCCCCAAAATGGTCCATATCGATGAAATTTTAACATTTAATCTTTTGACCCCAAACGACTGTTGGATGTGAATTATGACTTTTTCAACTAAAATAAGTGTGTTTAAAAGTCATTTATGTGCCTGAAATTGGTCAAAATTGAAGCCTTTGAGTAAGCAAAAACTCTGTAAAAATGGCAATTTGGTCACTCTGAGGGTTAAAAAGTGGGTTATTCAACATGAGGCACGATCCATTTGACATTTTGAATCATTTTTGGTACAGTCCAAAAAAATTCATTTTCTGATGAAAAACGATGACTCCGGACCTGTCGAACGCCCCCAAAATGGTCCATATCGATGAAATTTTAACATTTAATCTTTTGACTCCAACGACTGTTGGATGTGAATTATGACTTTTTCAACTAAAATAAGTGTGTTTAAAGTCATTTATGTGCCTGAAATTGGTCAAAATTGAAGCTTTTGATTAAGCAAAACTCTGTAAAAATGGCAATTTGGTCACTCTGAGGGGTTAAAAAGTGGTTATTCAACATGAGGCACGATCATTTGACATTTTGAATCATTTTTGGTACAGTCCGAAAAATTCATTTTCTGATGGAAAACGATGACTCCGGACCTGTCGAACGTCCCCCAAAATGGTCCATATCGATGAAATTTTAACATTTAATCTTTGACTCCAAACGACTGTTGGATGTGAATTATGACTTTTTTCAACTAAAATAAGTGTGTTTAAAGTCATTTATGTGCCTGAAATTGGTCAAAATTGAAGCTTTTGATTAAGCAAAACTCTGTAAAAATGGCAATTTTGGTCACTCTGAGGGGTTAAAAAGTGGTTATTCAACATGAGGCACGATCCATTTGACATTTGAATCATTTTTGGTACAGTCCGAAAATTCATTTTCTGATGAAAACGATGACTCCGGACCTGTCGAACGTCCCCAAAATGGTCCATATCGATGAAATTTTAACATTTAATCTTTTGACTCCAAACGACTGTTGGATGTGAATTATGACTTTTCAACTAAAATAAGTGTGTTTAAAGTCATTTATGTGCCTGAAATTGGTCAAAATTGAAGCTTTGAGTAAGCAAAACTCTGTAAAAATGGCAATTTTGGTCACTCTGAGGGGTTCAAAAGTGGTTATTCAACATGAGCCACGATCCATTTGACATTTTGAATTATTTTTGGTACAGTCCGAAAAATTCATTTTCTGATGAAAAACGATGACTCCGGACCTGTCGAACGTCCCCAAAATGGTCCATATCGATGAAATTTTAAACATTTAATTCTTTTGACTCCAAACGACTGTTGGATGTGAATTATGACTTTTTCAACTAAAATAAGTGTGTTTAAAGTCATTTATGTGCCTTAAATTGGTCAAAATTGAAGCTTTTGAGTAAGCAAAACTCTGTAAAAATGGCAATTTTGGTCACTCTGAGGGGTTCAAAAGTGGTTATTCAACATGAGCCACGTCCATTTGACATTTTGAATTATTTTTGGTACAGTCCGAAAATTCATTTTCTGATGAAAAACGATGACTCCGACCTGTCGAACGTCCCCAAAATGGTCCATATCGATGAAATTTTAACATTTAATCTTTTGACTCCAAACGACTGTTGGATGTGAATTATGACTTTTTCAACTAAAATAAGTGTGTTTTAAAGTCATTTATGTGCCTGAAATTGGTCAAAATTGAAGCTTTGAGTAAGCAAAACTCTGTAAAAATGGCAATTTTGGTCACTCTGAGGGTTAAAAAGTGGTTATTCAACATGAGGCACGATCCATTTGACATTTTGAATCATTTTTGGTACAGTCCGAAAATTCATTTTCTGATGAAAAACGATGACTCCGGACCTGTCGAACGCCCCCAAAATGGTCCATATCGATGAAATTTTAACATTTAATCTTTTGACTCCAAACGACTGTTGGATGTGAATTATGACTTTTTCAACTAAAATAAGTGTGTTTAAAGTCATTTATGTGCCTTAAATTGGTCAAAATTTGAAGCTTTTGAGTAAGCAAAACTCTGTAAAAATGGCAATTTTGGTCACTCTGAGGGTTCAAAAGTGGTTATTCAACATGAGCCACGATCCATTTGACATTTTGAATTATTTTTGGTACAGTCCGAAAAATTCATTTTCTGATGAAAAACGATGACTCCGGACCTGTCAAACGTCCCCAAAATGGTCCATATCGATGAAATTTTAACATTTAATCTTTGACTCCAAACGACTGTTGGATGTGAATTATGACTTTTTCAACTAAAATAAGTGTGTTTAAAGTCATTTATGTGCCTGAAATTGGTCAAAATTTAAGCTTTTGAGTAAGCAAAACTCTGTAAAAATGGCAATTTTGGTCACACTGAGGGGTTAAAAAGTGGTTATTCCACATTAGGCACGATCCATTTGACATTTTGAATCATTTTTGGTACAGTCCGAAAAAATTCATTTTCTGATGAAAAACGATGACTCCGGACCTGTCGAACGTCCCCAAAATGGTCCATATCGATGAAATTTTAACATTTAATCTTTTTGACCCCAAACGACTGTTGGATGTGAATTATGACTTTTTCAACTAAAATAAGTGTGTTTAAAGTCATTTATGTGCCTGAAATTGGTCAAAATTGAAGCCTTTGAGTAAGCAAAACTCTGTAAAAATGGCAATTTTGGTCACTCTGAGGGGTTAAAAAGTGGTTATTCAACATGAGGCACGATCCATTTGACATTTTGAATCATTTTTGGTACAGTCCAAAAAATTCATTTTCTGATGAAAAACGATGACTCCGGACCTGTCGAACGCCCCCAAAATGGTCCATATCAATTAAATTTTAACATTTAATCTTTTGACTCCAAACGACTGTTGGATGTGAATTATGACTTTTTTCAACTAAAATAAGTGTGTTTAAAGTCATTTATGTGCCTGAAATTGGTCAAAATTGAAGCTTTTGAGTAAGCAAAACTCTGTAAAAATGGCAATTTTGGTCACACTGAGGGGTTAAAAAGTGGTTATTCCACATTAGGCACGATCCATTTGACATTTTGAATTATTTTTGGTACAGTCGAAAAATTCATTTTCTGATAAAAAACGATGACTCCGGACCTGTCGAACGTCTCCAAAATGGTCCATATCAATTAAATTTTAACATTTAATCTTTTGACTCCAAACGACTGTTGGATGTGAATTATGACTTTTTCAACTAAAATAAGTGTGTTTAAAGTCATTATGTGCCTGAAATTGGTCAAAATTGAAGCTTTTGAGTAAGCAAAACTCTGTAAACATGGCAATTTTGGTCACTCTGAGGGGTTAAAAGTGGTTATTCAACATGAGGCACGATCCATTTGACATTTTGAATTATTTTTGGTACAGTCCGAAAAAATTCATTTTCTGATGAAAAACGATGACTCCGGACCTGTCGAACGTCCCCAAAATGGTCCATATCGATGAAATTTTTAACATTTAATCTTTTGACTCCAAACGACTGTTGGATGTGAATTATGACTTTTTCAACTAAAATAAGTGTGTTTAAAGTCATTTATGTGCCTGAAATTGGTCAAAATTGAGCTTTTGATTAAGCAAAACTCTGTAAAAATGGCAATTTTGGTCACTCTGAGGGGTTAAAAAGTGGTTATTCAACATGAGGCACGATCCATTTGACATTTTGAATCATTTTTGGTACAGTCCGAAAAATTCATTTCTGATGGAAACGATGACTCCGGACCTGTCGAACGTCCCCAAAATGGTCCATATCGATGAAATTTTTAACATTTAATCTTTTGACTCCAAACGACTGTTGGATGTGAATTATGACTTTTTCAACTAAAATAAGTGTGTTTAAAGTCATTTATGTGCCTGAAATTGGTCAAAATTGAAGCTTTTGATTAAGCAAAACTCTGTAAAAATGGCAATTTTGGTCACTCTGAGGGGTTAAAAAGTGGTTATTCAACATGAGGCACGATCCATTTGACATTTTGAATCATTTTTGGTACAGTCCGAAAAAATTCATTTTCTGATGAAAAACGATGACTCCGGACCTGTCGAACGCCCCCAAAATGGTCCATATCGATGAAATTTTAACATTTAATCTTTTGACTCCAAACGACTGTTGGATGTGAATATGACTTTTTCAACTAAAATAAGTGTGTTTAAAGTCATTTATGTGCCTGAAATTGGTCAAAATTGAACCTTTTGAGTAAGCAAAACTCTGTAAAAAATGGCAATTTTGGTCACTCTGAGGGGTTCAAAAGTGGTTATTCAACATGAGCCACGATCCATTTGACATTTTGAATTATTTTTGTACAGTCCGAAAAATTCATTTTTTGGTGAAAAACGATGACTCCGGACCTGTCGAACGTCCCCAAAATGGTCCATATCGATGAAATTTTAACATTTAATCTTTTGACTCCAAAACGACTGTTGGATGTGAATTATGACTTTTTCAACTAAATAAGTGTGTTTAAAGTCATTTATGTGCCTGAAATTGGTCAAATTGAAGCTTTTGAGTAAGCAAAACTCTGTAAAAATGGCAATTTTGGTCACTCTGAGGGTTTAAAAAGTGGTTATTCCACATTAGGCACGATCCATTTGACATTTTGAATCATTTTGGTACAGTCCGAAAAATTCATTTTCTGATGAAAAACGATGACTCCGGACCTGTCGAACGTCCCCAAAATGGTCCATATCGATGAAATTTTAACATTTAATCTTTTGACCCCAAACGACTGTTGGATGTGAATTATGACTTTTTCAACTAAAATAAGTGTGTTTAAAGTCATTTATGTGCCTGAAATTGGTCAAAATTGAAGCCTTTGAGTAAGCAAAACTCTGTAAAAATGGCAATTTTGGTCACTCTGAGGGGTTAAAAAGTGGTTATTCAACATGAGGCACGATCCATTTGACATTTTGAATCATTTTTGGTACAGTCAAAAAATTCATTTTCTGATGAAAAACGATGACTCCGGACCTGTCGAACGCCCCCAAAATGGTCCATATCGATGAAATTTTAACATTTAATCTTTTGACTCCAAACGACTGTTGGATGTGAATTAGGACTTTTTCAACTAAAATAAGTGTGTTTAAAGTCATTTATGTGCCTGAAATTGGTCAAAATTGAAGCTTTTGATTAAGCAAAACTCTGTAAAAATGGCAATTTTGGTCACTCTGAGGGGTTAAAAAGTGGTTATTCAACATGAGGCACGATCCATTTGACATTTTGAATCATTTTTGGTACAGTCCGAAAAATTCATTTCTGATGGAAAACGATGACTCCGGACCTGTCGAACGTCCCCAAAATGGTCCATATCGATGAAATTTTAACATTTAATCTTTTGACTCCAAACGACTGTTGGATGTGAATTATGACTTTTTCAACTAAAATAAGTGTGTTTAAAGTCATTTATGTGCCTGAAATTGGTCAAAATTGAAGCTTTTGATTAAGCAAAACTCTGTAAAAATGGCAATTTTGGTCACTCTGAGGGGTTAAAAAGTGGTTATTCAACATGAGGCACGATCCATTTGACATTTTGAATCATTTTTGGTACAGTCCGAAAAATTCATTTTCTGATGGAAAACGATGACTCCGGACCTGTCGAACGTCCCCAAAATGGTCCATATCGATGAAATTTTAACATTTAATCTTTTGACTCCAAACGACTGTTGGATGTGAATTATGACTTTTTCAACTAAAATAAGTGTGTTTAAAGTCATTTATGTGCCTGAAATTGGTCAAAATTGAAGCTTTTGAGTAAGCAAAACTCTGTAAAAATGGCAATTTTGGTCACTCTGAGGGGTTCAAAAGTGGTTATTCAACATGAGCCACGATCCATTTGACATTTTGAATTATTTTTGGTACAGTCCGAAAAATTCATTTTCTGATGAAAAACGATGACTCCGGACCTGTCGAACGTCCCCAAAATGGTCCATATCGATGAAATTTTAACATTTAATCTTTTGACTCCAAACGACTGTTGGATGTGAATTATGACTTTTTCAACTAAAATAAGTGTGTTTAAAGTCATTTATGTGCCTTAAATTGGTCAAAATTGAAGCTTTTGAGTAAGCAAAACTCTGTAAAAATGGCAATTTTGGTCACTCTGAGGGGTTCAAAAGTGGTTATTCAACATGAGCCACGATCCATTTGACATTTTGAATTATTTTTGGTACAGTCCGAAAAATTCATTTTCTGATGAAAAACGATGACTCCGGACCTGTCGAACGTCCCCAAAATGGTCCATATCGATGAAATTTTAACATTTAATCTTTTGACTCCAAACGACTGTTGGATGTGAATTATGACTTTTTCAACTAAAATAAGTGTGTTTAAAGTCATTTATGTGCCTGAAATTGGTCAAAATTGAAGCCTTTGAGTAAGCAAAACTCTGTAAAAATGGCAATTTTGGTCACTCTGAGGGGTTAAAAAGTGGTTATTCAACATGAGGCACGATCCATTTGACATTTTGAATCATTTTTGGTACAGTCCGAAAAATTCATTTTCTGATGAAAAACGATGACTCCGGACCTGTCGAACGCCCCCAAAATGGTCCATATCGATGAAATTTTAACATTTAATCTTTTGACTCCAAACGACTGTTGGATGTGAATTATGACTTTTTCAACTAAAATAAGTGTGTTTAAAGTCATTTATGTGCCTTAAATTGGTCAAAATTGAAGCTTTTGAGTAAGCAAAACTCTGTAAAAATGGCAATTTTGGTCACTCTGAGGGGTTCAAAAGTGGTTATTCAACATGAGCCACGATCCATTTGACATTTTGAATTATTTTTGGTACAGTCCGAAAAATTCATTTTCTGATGAAAAACGATGACTCCGGACCTGTCAAACGTCCCCAAAATGGTCCATATCGATGAAATTTTAACATTTAATCTTTTGACTCCAAACGACTGTTGGATGTGAATTATGACTTTTTCAACTAAAATAAGTGTGTTTAAAGTCATTTATGTGCCTGAAATTGGTCAAAATTGAAGCTTTTGAGTAAGCAAAACTCTGTAAAAATGGCAATTTTGGTCACACTGAGGGGTTAAAAAGTGGTTATTCCACATTAGGCACGATCCATTTGACATTTTGAATCATTTTTGGTACAGTCCGAAAAATTCATTTTCTGATGAAAAACGATGACTCCGGACCTGTCGAACGTCCCCAAAATGGTCCATATCGATGAAATTTTAACATTTAATCTTTTGACCCCAAACGACTGTTGGATGTGAATTATGACTTTTTCAACTAAAATAAGTGTGTTTAAAGTCATTTATGTGCCTGAAATTGGTCAAAATTGAAGCCTTTGAGTAAGCAAAACTCTGTAAAAATGGCAATTTTGGTCACTCTGAGGGGTTAAAAAGTGGTTATTCAACATGAGGCACGATCCATTTGACATTTTGAATCATTTTTGGTACAGTCCAAAAAATTCATTTTCTGATGAAAAACGATGACTCCGGACCTGTCGAACGCCCCCAAAATGGTCCATATCGATGAAATTTTAACATTTAATCTTTTGACTCCAAACGACTGTTGGATGTGAATTATGACTTTTTCAACTAAAATAAGTGTGTTTAAAGTCATTTATGTGCCTGAAATTGGTCAAAATTGAAGCTTTTGAGTAAGCAAAACTCTGTAAAAATGGCAATTTTGGTCACTCTGAGGGGTTAAAAAGTGGTTATTCAACATGAGCCACGATCCATTTGACATTTTGAATTATTTTTGGTACAGTCCGAAAAATTCATTTTCTGATAAAAAACGATGACTCCGGACCTGTCGAACGTCTCCAAAATGGTCCATATCAATTAAATTTTAACATTTAATCTTTTGACTCCAAACGACTGTTGGATGTGAATTATGACTTTTTCAACTAAAATAAGTGTGTTTAAAGTCATTTATGTGCCTGAAATTGGTCAAAATTGAAGCTTTTGAGTAAGCAAAACTCTGTAAACATGGCAATTTTGGTCACTCTGAGGGGTTAAAAAGTGGTTATTCAACATGAGGCACGATCCATTTGACATTTTGAATTATTTTTGGTACAGTCCGAAAAATTCATTTTCTGATGAAAAACGATGACTCCGGACCTGTCGAACGTCCCCAAAATGGTCCATATCGATGAAATTTTAACATTTAATCTTTTGACTCCAAACGACTGTTGGATGTGAATTATGACTTTTTCAACTAAAATAAGTGTGTTTAAAGTCATTTATGTGCCTGAAATTGGTCAAAATTGAAGCTTTTGATTAAGCAAAACTCTGTAAAAATGGCAATTTTGGTCACTCTGAGGGGTTAAAAAGTGGTTATTCAACATGAGGCACGATCCATTTGACATTTTGAATCATTTTTGGTACAGTCCGAAAAATTCATTTTCTGATGGAAAACGATGACTCCGGACCTGTCGAACGTCCCCAAAATGGTCCATATCGATGAAATTTTAACATTTAATCTTTTGACTCCAAACGACTGTTGGATGTGAATTATGACTTTTTCAACTAAAATAAGTGTGTTTAAAGTCATTTATGTGCCTGAAATTGGTCAAAATTGAAGCTTTTGATTAAGCAAAACTCTGTAAAAATGGCAATTTTGGTCACTCTGAGGGGTTAAAAAGTGGTTATTCAACATGAGGCACGATCCATTTGACATTTTGAATCATTTTTGGTACAGTCCGAAAAATTCATTTTCTGATGAAAAACGATGACTCCGGACCTGTCGAACGCCCCCAAAATGGTCCATATCGATGAAATTTTAACATTTAATCTTTTGACTCCAAACGACTGTTGGATGTGAATTATGACTTTTTCAACTAAAATAAGTGTGTTTAAAGTCATTTATGTGCCTGAAATTGGTCAAAATTGAACCTTTTGAGTAAGCAAAACTCTGTAAAAATGGCAATTTTGGTCACTCTGAGGGGTTCAAAAGTGGTTATTCAACATGAGCCACGATCCATTTGACATTTTGAATTATTTTTGGTACAGTCCGAAAAATTCATTTTTTGGTGAAAAACGATGACTCCGGACCTGTCGAACGTCCCCAAAATGGTCCATATCGATGAAATTTTAACATTTAATCTTTTGACTCCAAACGACTGTTGGATGTGAATTATGACTTTTTCAACTAAAATAAGTGTGTTTAAAGTCATTTATGTGCCTGAAATTGGTCAAAATTGAAGCTTTTGAGTAAGCAAAACTCTGTAAAAATGGCAATTTTGGTCACTCTGAGGGTTTAAAAAGTGGTTATTCCACATTAGGCACGATCCATTTGACATTTTGAATCATTTTTGGTACAGTCCGAAAAATTCATTTTCTGATGAAAAACGATGACTCCGGACCTGTCGAACGTCCCCAAAATGGTCCATATCGATGAAATTTTAACATTTAATCTTTTGACCCCAAACGACTGTTGGATGTGAATTATGACTTTTTCAACTAAAATAAGTGTGTTTAAAGTCATTTATGTGCCTGAAATTGGTCAAAATTGAAGCCTTTGAGTAAGCAAAACTCTGTAAAAATGGCAATTTTGGTCACTCTGAGGGGTTAAAAAGTGGTTATTCAACATGAGGCACGATCCATTTGACATTTTGAATCATTTTTGGTACAGTCCAAAAAATTCATTTTCTGATGAAAAACGATGACTCCGGACCTGTCGAACGCCCCCAAAATGGTCCATATCGATGAAATTTTAACATTTAATCTTTTGACTCCAAACGACTGTTGGATGTGAATTATGACTTTTTCAACTAAAATAAGTGTGTTTAAAGTCATTTATGTGCCTGAAATTGGTCAAAATTGAAGCTTTTGAGTAAGCAAAACTCTGTAAAAATGGCAATTTTGGTCACTCTGAGGGGTTAAAAAGTGGTTATTCAACATGAGCCACGATCCATTTGACATTTTGAATTATTTTTGGTACAGTCCGAAAAATTCATTTTCTGATAAAAAACGATGACTCCGGACCTGTCGAACGTCTCCAAAATGGTCCATATCGATTAAATTTTAACATTTAATCTTTTGACTCCAAACGACTGTTGGATGTGAATTATGACTTTTTCAACTAAAATAAGTGTGTTTAAAGTCATTTATGTGCCTGAAATTGGTCAAAATTGAAGCTTTTGAGTAAGCAAAACTCTGTAAACATGGCAATTTTGGTCACTCTGAGGGGTTAAAAAGTGGTTATTCAACATGAGGCACGATCCATTTGACATTTTGAATTATTTTTGGTACAGTCCGAAAAATTCATTTTCTGATGAAAAACGATGACTCCGGACCTGTCGAACGTCCCCAAAATGGTCCATATCGATGAAATTTTAACATTTAATCTTTTGACTCCAAACGACTGTTGGATGTGAATTATGACTTTTTCAACTAAAATAAGTGTGTTTAAAGTCATTTATGTGCCTGAAATTGGTCAAAATTGAAGCTTTTGATTAAGCAAAACTCTGTAAAAATGGCAATTTTGGTCACTCTGAGGGGTTAAAAAGTGGTTATTCAACATGAGGCACGATCCATTTGACATTTTGAATCATTTTTGGTACAGTCCGAAAAATTCATTTTCTGATGGAAAACGATGACTCCGGACCTGTCGAACGTCCCCAAAATGGTCCATATCGATGAAATTTTAACATTTAATCTTTTGACTCCAAACGACTGTTGGATGTGAATTATGACTTTTTCAACTAAAATAAGTGTGTTTAAAGTCATTTATGTGCCTGAAATTGGTCAAAATTGAAGCTTTTGATTAAGCAAAACTCTGTAAAAATGGCAATTTTGGTCACTCTGAGGGGTTAAAAAGTGGTTATTCAACATGAGGCACGATCCATTTGACATTTTGAATCATTTTTGGTACAGTCCGAAAAATTCATTTTCTGATGGAAAACGATGACTCCGGACCTGTCGAACGTCCCCAAAATGGTCCATATCGATGAAATTTTAACATTTAATCTTTTGACTCCAAACGACTGTTGGATGTGAATTATGACTTTTTCAACTAAAATAAGTGTGTTTAAAGTCATTTATGTGCCTGAAATTGGTCAAAATTGAAGCTTTTGAGTAAGCAAAACTCTGTAAACATGGCAATTTTGGTCACTCTGAGGGGTTTAAAAGTGGTTATTCAACATGAGGCACGATCCATTTGACATTTTGAATTATTTTTGGTACAGTCCGAAAAATTCATTTTCTGATGAAAAACGATGACTCCGGACCTGTCGAACGTCCCCAAAATGGTCCATATCGATGAAATTTTAACATTTCATCTTTTGACTCCAAACGACTGTTGGATGTGAATTATGACTTTTTCAACTAAAATAAGTGTGTTTAAAGTCATTTATGTGCCTGAAATTGGTCAAAATTGAAGCTTTTGATTAAGCAAAACTCTGTAAAAATGGCAATTTTGGTCACTCTGAGGGGTTAAAAAGTGGTTATTCAACATGAGGCACGATCCATTTGACATTTTGAATCATTTTTGGTACAGTCCGAAAAATTCATTTTCTGATGGAAAACGATGACTCCGGACCTGTCAAACGTCCCCAAAATGGTCCATATCGATGAAATTTTAACATTTAATCTTTTGACTCCAAACGACTGTTGGATGTGAATTATGACTTTTTCAACTAAAATAAGTGTGTTTAAAGTCATTTATGTGCCTGAAATTGGTCAAAATTGAAGCTTTTGAGTAAGCAAAACTCTGTAAAAATGGCAATTTTGGTCACTCTGAGGGGTTAAAAAGTGGTTATTCCACATTAGGCACGATCCATTTGACATTTTGAATCATTTTTGGTACAGCCCGAAAAATTCATTTTCTGATGAAAAACGATGACTCCGGACCTGTCGAACGTCCCCAAAATGGTCCATATCGATGAAATTTTAACATTTAATCTTTTGACTCCAAACGACTGTTGGATGTGAATTATGACTTTTTCAACTAAAATAAGTGTGTTTAAAGTCATTTATGTGCCTGAAATTGGTCAAAATTGAAGCTTTTGAGTAAGCAAAACTCTGTAAAAATGGCAATTTTGGTCACTCTGAGGGGTTAAAAAGTGGTTATTCCACATTAGGCACGATCCATTTGACATTTTGAATCATTTTTGGTACAGCCCGAAAAATTCATTTTCTGATGAAAAACGATGACTCCGGACCTGTCGAACGTCCCCAAAATGGACCATATCGATGAAATTTTAACATTTAATCTTTTGACTCCAAACGACTGTTGGATGTGAATTATGACTTTTTCAACTAAAATAAGTGTGTTTAAAGTCATTTATGTGCCTGAAATTGGTCAAAATTGAAGCTTTTGAGTAAGCAAAACTCTGTAAAAATGGCAATTTTGGTCACTCTGAGGGGTTAAAAAGTGGTTATTCCACATTAGGCACGATCCATTTGACATTTTGAATCATTTTTGGTACAGTCCGAAAAATTCATTTTCTGATGAAAAACGATGACTCCGGACCTGTCGAACGTCCCCAAAATGGTCCATATCGATGAAATTTTAACATTTAATCTTTTGACCCCAAACGACTGTTGGATGTGAATTATGACTTTTTCAACTAAAATAAGTGTGTTTAAAGTCATTTATGTGCCTGAAATTGGTCAAAATTGAAGCCTTTGAGTAAGCAAAACTCTGTAAAAATGGCAATTTTGGTCACTCTGAGGGGTTAAAAAGTGGTTATTCAACATGAGGCACGATCCATTTGACATTTTGAATCATTTTTGGTACAGTCCGAAAAATTCATTTTCTGATGAAAAACGATGACTCCGGACCTGTCGAACGCCCCCAAAATGGTCCATATCGATGAAATTTTAACATTTAATCTTTTGACTCCAAACGACTGTTGGATGTGAATTATGACTTTTTCAACTAAAATAAGTGTGTTTAAAGTCATTTATGTGCCTTAAATTGGTCAAAATTGAAGCTTTTGAGTAAGCAAAACTCTGTAAAAATGGCAATTTTGGTCACTCTGAGGGGTTCAAAAGTGGTTATTCAACATGAGCCACGATCCATTTGACATTTTGAATTATTTTTGGTACAGTCCGAAAAATTCATTTCCTGATGAAAAACGATGACTCCGGACCTGTCGAACGTCCCCAAAATGGTCCATATCGATGAAATTTTAACATTTAATCTTTTGACTCCAAACGACTGTTGGATGTGAATTATGACTTTTTCAACTAAAATAAGTGTGTTTAAAGTCATTTATGTGCCTGAAATTGGTCAAAATTGAAGCTTTTGAGTAAGCAAAACTCTGTAAAAATGGCAATTTTGGTCACTCTGAGGGGTTAAAAAGTGGTTATTCAACATGAGGCACGATCCATTTGACATTTGGAATCATTTTTGGTACAGTCCGAAAAATTCATTTTCTGATGAAAATAGATGACTCCGGACCTGTCGAACGTCCCCAAAATGGTCCATATCGATGAAATTTTAACATTTAATCTTTTGACTCCAAACGACTGTTGGATGTGAATTATGACTTTTTCAACTAAAATAAGTGTGTTTAAAGTCATTTATGTGCCTGAAATTGGTCAAAATTGAAGCTTTTGAGTAAGAAAAACTATGTAAAAATGGCAATTATGGTCACTCTGAGGGGTTAAAAAGTGGTTATTCAACATGAGGCACGATCCATTTGACATTTTGAATAATTTTTGGTACAGTCCGAAAAATTCATTTTCTGATGAAAAACGATGACTCCGGACCTGTCGAACGTCCCCAAAATGGTCCATATCGATGAAATTTTAACATTTAATCTTTTGACTCCAAACGACTGTTGGATGTGAATTATGACTCTTTCAACTAAAATAAGTGTGTTTAAAGTCATTTATGTGCCTGAAATTGGTCAAAATTGAAGCTTTTGAGTAAGCAAAACTCTGTAAAAATGGCAATTTTGGTCACTCTGAGGGGTTAAAAAGTGGTTATTCAACATGAGGCACGATCCATTTGACATTTGGAATCATTTTTGGTACAGTCCGAAAAATTCATTTTCTGATGAAAATAGATGACTCCGGACCTGTCGAACGTCCCCAAAATGGTCCATATCGATGAAATTTTAACATTTAATCTTTTGACTCCAAACGACTGTTGGATGTGAATTATGACTTTTTCAACTAAAATAAGTGTGTTTAAAGTCATTTATGTGCCTGAAATTGGTCAAAATTGAAGCTTTTGAGTAAGAAAAACTATGTAAAAATGGCAATTATGGTCACTCTGAGGGGTTAAAAAGTGGTTATTCAACATGAGGCACGATCCATTTGACATTTTGAATCATTTTTGGTACAGTCCGAAAAATTCATTTTCTGATGAAAAACGATGACTCCGGACCTGTCGAACGTCCCCAAAATGGTCCATATCGATGAAATTTTAACATTTAATCTTTTGACTCCAAACGACTGTTGGATGTGAATTATGACTTTTTCAACTAAAATAAGTGTGTTTAAAGTCATTTATGTGCCTGAAATTGGTCAAAATTGAACCTTTTGAGTAAGCAAAACTCTGTAAAAATGGCAATTTTGGTCACTCTGAGGGGTTCAAAAGTGGTTATTCAACATGAGCCACGATCCATTTGACATTTTGAATCATTTGGTACAGCCCGAAAAATTCATTTTCTGATGAAAAACGATGACTCCGGACCTGTCGAACGTCCCCAAAATGGTCCATATCGATGAAATTTTAACATTTATTCTTTTGACTCCAAACGACTGTTGGATGTGAATTATGACTTTTTCAACTAAAATAAGTGTGTTTAAAGTCATTTATGTGCCTGAAATTGGTCAAAATTGAACCTTTTGAGTAAGCAAAACTCTGTAAAAATGGCAATTTTGGTCACTCTGAGGGGTTCAAAAGTGGTTATTCAACATGAGCCACGATCCATTTGACATTTTGAATCATTTTTGGTACAGTCCGAAAAATTCATTTTCGGATGGAAAACGATGACTCCGGACCTGTCGAACGTCCCCAAAATGGTCCATATCGATGAAATTTTACCATTTAATCTTTTGACTCCAAACGACTGTTGGATGTGAATTATGACTTTTTCAACTAAAATAAGTGTGTTTAAAGTCATTTATGTGCCTGAAATTGGTCAAAATTGAAGCTTTTGAGTAAGCAAAACTCTGTAAACATGGCAATTTTGGTCACTCTGAGGGTAAAAAGTGGTTATTCAACATGAGGCACGATCCATTGACATTTTGAATCATTTTTGGTACAGTCCGAAAAATTCATTTTCTGATGAAAAACGATGACTCCGGACCTGTCGAACGTCCCCAAAATGGTCCATATCGATGAAATTTTAACATTTAATCTTTTGACCCCAAACGACTGTTGGATGTGAATTATGACTTTTTCAACTAAAATAAGTGTGTTTAAAGTCATTTATGTGCCTGAAATTGGTCAAAATTGAAGCCTTTGAGTAAGCAAAACTCTGTAAAAATGGCAATTTTGGTCACTCTGAGGGGTTAAAAAGTGGTTATTCAACATGAGGCACGATCCATTTGACATTTTGAATCATTTTTGGTACAGTCCGAAAAAATTCATTTTCTGATGAAAAACGATGACTCCGGACCTGTCGAACGCCCCCAAAATGGTCATATCGATGAAATTTTAACATTTAATCTTTTGACTCCAAACGACTGTTGGATGTGAATTATGACTTTTTCAACTAAAATAAGTGTGTTTAAAGTCATTTATGTGCCTTAAATTGGTCAAAATTGAAGCTTTTGAGTAAGCAAAACTCTGTAAAAATGGCAATTTTGGTCACTCTGAGGGGTTCAAAAGTGGTTATTCAACATGAGCCACGATCCATTTGACATTTTGAATTATTTTTGGTACAGTCTGAAAAATTCATTTTCTGATGAAAAACGATGACTCCGGACCTGTCGAACGTCCCCAAAATGGTCCATATCGATGAAATTTTAACATTTAATCTTTTGACTCCAACGACTGTTGGATGTGAATTATGAATTTTTCAACTAAAATAAGTGTGTTTAAAGTCATTTATGTGCCTGAAATTGGTCAAAATTGAAGCTTTTGAGTAAGCAAAACTCTGTAAACATGGCAATTTTGGTCACTCTGAGGGGTTAAAAAGTGGTTATTCAACATGAGGCATGATCCATTTGACATTTTGAATCATTTTTGGTACAGTCCGAAAAATTCATTTTCTGATGAAAAACGATGACTCCGGACCTGTCGAACGTCCCCAAAATGGTCCATATCGTTGAAATTTTTACATTTAATCATTTGACTCCAAACGACTGTTGGATGTGAATTATGACTTTTTCAACTAAAATAAGTGTGTTTAAAGTCATTTATGTGCCTGAAATTGGTCAAAATTGAAGCTTTTGAGTAAGCAAAACTCTGTAAAAATGGCAATTTTGGTCACTCTGAGGGGTTAAAAAGTGGTTATTCAACATTAGGCACGATCCATTTGACATTTTGAATCATTTTTGGTACAGTCCGAAAAATTAATTTTCTGATGGAAAACGATGACTCCGGACCTGTCGAACGTCCCCAAAATGGTCCATATCGATGAAATTTTAACATTTAATCTTTTGACTCCAAACGACTGTTGGATGTGAATTATGACTTTTTCAACTAAAATAAGTGTGTTTAAAGTCATTTATGTGCCTGAAATTGGTCAAAATTGAAGCTTTTGAGTAAGCAAAACTCTGTAAAAATGGCAATTTTGGTCACTCTGAGGGGTTAAAAAGTGGTTATTCAACATGAGGCACGATCCATTTGACATTTGGAATCATTTTTGGTACAGTCCGAAAAATTCATTTTCTGATGAAAATAGATGACTCCGGAACTGTCGAACGTCCCCAAAATGGTCCATATCGATGAAATTTTAACATTTAATCTTTTGACTCCAAACGACTGTTGGATGTGAATTATGACTTTTTCAACTAAAATAAGTGTGTTTAAAGTCATTTATGTGCCTGAAATTGGTCAAAATTGAAGCTTTTGAGTAAGCAAAACTATGTAAAAATGGCAATTATGGTCACTCTGAGGGGTTAAAAAGTGGTTATTCAACATGAGGCACGATCCATTTGACATTTTGAATCATTTTTGGTACAGTCCGAAAAATTCATTTTCTGATGAAAAACGATGACTCCGGACCTGTCGAACGTCCCCAAAATGGTCCATATCGATGAAATTTTAACATTTAATCTTTTGACTCCAAACGACTGTTGGATGTGAATTATGACTCTTTCAACTAAAATAAGTGTGTTTAAAGTCATTTATGTGCCTGAAATTGGTCAAAATTGAAGCTTTTGAGTAAGCAAAACTCTGTAAAAATGGCTATTTTGGTCACTCTGAGGGGTTAAAAAGTGGTTATTCAACATGAGGCACGATCCATTTGACATTTTGAATCATTTTTGGTACAGCCCGAAAAATTCATTTTCTGATGAAAAACGATGACTCCGGACCTGTCGAACGTCCCCAAAATGGTCCATATCGATGAAATTTTAACATTTAATCTTTTGACTCCAAACGACTGTTGGATGTGAATTATGACTTTTTCAACTAAAATAAGTGTGTTTAAAGTCATTTATGTGCCTGAAATTGGTCAAAATTGAACCTTTTGAGTAAGCAAAACTCTGTAAAAATGGCAATTTTGGTCACTCTGAGGGGTTCAAAAGTGGTTATTCAACATGAGCCACGATCCATTTGACATTTTGAATTATTTTTGGTACAGTCCGAAAAATTCATTTTCTGGTGAAAAACGATGACTCCGGACCTGTCGAACGTCTCCAAAATGGTCCATATCGATTAAATTTTAACATTTAATCTTTTGACTCCAAACGACTGTTGGATGTGAATTATGACTTTTTCAACTAAAATAAGTGTGTTTAAAGTCATTTATGTGCCTGAAATTGGTCAAAATTGAAGCTTTTGAGTAAGCAAAACTCTGTAAACATGGCAATTTTGGTCACTCTGAGGGGTTAAAAAGTGGTTATTCAACATGAGGCACGATCCATTTGACATTTTGAATTATTTTTGGTACAGTCCGAAAAATTCATTTTCTGATGAAAAACGATGACTCCGGACCTGTCGAACGCCCCCAAAATGGTCCATATCGATGAAATTTTAACATTTAATCTTTTGACTCCAAACGACTGTTGGATGTGAATTATGACTTTTTCAACTAAAATAAGTGTGTTTAAAGTCATTTATGTGCCTGAAATTGGTCAAAATTGAAGCTTTTGAGTAAGCAAAACTCTGTAAAAATGGCAATTTTGGTCACTCTGAGGGGTTAAAAAGTGGTTATTCAACATGAGGCACGATCCATTTGACATTTGGAATCATTTTTGGTACAGTCCGAAAAATTCATTTTCTGATGAAAATAGATGACTCCGGAACTGTCGAACGTCCCCAAAATGGTCCATATCGATGAAATTTTAACATTTAATCTTTTGACTCCAAACGACTGTTGGATGTGAATTATGACTTTTTCAACTAAAATAAGTGTGTTTAAAGTCATTTATGTGCCTGAAATTGGTCAAAATTGAAGCTTTTGAGTAAGCAAAACTATGTAAAAATGGCAATTATGGTCACTCTGAGGGGTTAAAAAGTGGTTATTCAACATGAGGCACGATCCATTTGACATTTTGAATCATTTTTGGTACAGTCCGAAAAATTCATTTTCTGATGAAAAACGATGACTCCGGACCTGTCGAACGTCCCCAAAATGGTCCATATTGATGAAATTTTAACATTTAATCTTTTGACTCCAAACGACTGTTGGATGTGAATTATGACTCTTTCAACTAAAATAAGTGTGTTTAAAGTCATTTATGTGCCTGAAATTGGTCAAAATTGAAGCTTTTGAGTAAGCAAAACTCTGTAAAAATGGCAATTTTGGTCACTCTGAGGGGTTAAAAAGTGGTTATTCAACATGAGGCACGATCCATTTGACATTTTGAAACATTTTTGGTACAGCCCGAAAAATTCATTTTCTGATGAAAAACGATGACTCCGGACCTGTCGAACGTCCCCAAAATGGTCCATATCGATGAAATTTTTACATTTAATCATTTGACTCCAAACGACTGTTGGATGTGAATTATGACTTTTTCAACTAAAATAAGTGTGTTTAAAGTCATTTATGTGCCTGAAATTGGTCAAAATTGAAGCTTTTGAGTAAGCAAAACTCTGTAAAAATGGCAATTTTGGTCACTCTGAGGGGTTAAAAAGTGGTTATTCAACATGAGGCACGATCCATTTGACATTTGGAATCATTTTTGGTACAGTCCGAAAAATTCATTTTCTGATGAAAAACGATGACTCCGGACCTGTAGAACGTCCCCAAAATGGTCCATATCGATGAAATTTTTACATTTAATCATTTGACTCCAAACGACTGTTGGATGTGAATTATGACTTTTTCAACTAAAATAAGTGTGTTTAAAGTCATTTATGTGCCTGAAATTGGTCAAAATTGAAGCTTTTGAGTAAGCAAAACTCTGTAAAAATGGCAATTTTGGTCACTCTGAGGGGTTAAAAAGTGGTTATTCAACATTAGGCACGATCCATTTGACATTTTGAATCATTTTTGGTACAGTCCGAAAAATTCATTTTCTGATGGAAAACGATGACTCCGGACCTGTCGAACGTCCCCAAAATGGTCCATATCGATGAAATTTTAACATTTAATCTTTTGACTCCAAACGACTGTTGGATGTGAATTATGACTTTTTCAACTAAAATAAGTGTGTTTAAAGTCATTTATGTGCCTGAAATTGGTCAAAATTGAAGCTTTTGAGTAAGCAAAACTCTGTAAAAATGGCAATTTTGGTCACTCTGAGGGGTTAAAAAGTGGTTATTCAACATGAGGCACGATCCATTTGACATTTGGAATCATTTTTGGTACAGTCCGAAAAATTCATTTTCTGATGAAAATAGATGACTCCGGAACTGTCGAACGTCCCCAAAATGGTCCATATCGATGAAATTTTAACATTTAATCTTTTGACTCCAAACGACTGTTGGATGTGAATTATGACTTTTTCAACTAAAATAAGTGTGTTTAAAGTCATTTATGTGCCTGAAATTGGTCAAAATTGAAGCTTTTGAGTAAGCAAAACTATGTAAAAATGGCAATTATGGTCACTCTGAGGGGTTAAAAAGTGGTTATTCAACATGAGGCACGATCCATTTGACATTTTGAATCATTTTTGGTACAGTCCGAAAAATTCATTTTCTGATGAAAAACGATGACTCCGGACCTGTCGAACGTCCCCAAAATGGTCCATATCGATGAAATTTTAACATTTAATCTTTTGACCCCAAACGACTGTTGGATGTGAATTATGACTTTTTCAACTAAAATAAGTGTGTTTAAAGTCATTTATGTGCCTGAAATTGGTCAAAATTGAAGCCTTTGAGTAAGCAAAACTCTGTAAAAATGGCAATTTTGGTCACTCTGAGGGGTTAAAAAGTGGTTATTCAACATGAGGCACGATCCATTTGACATTTTGAATCATTTTTGGTACAGTCCGAAAAATTCATTTTCTGATGAAAAACGATGACTCCGGACCTGTCGAACGCCCCCAAAATGGTCCATATCGATGAAATTTTAACATTTAATCTTTTGACTCCAAACGACTGTTGGATGTGAATTATGACTTTTTCAACTAAAATAAGTGTGTTTAAAGTCATTTATGTGCCTTAAATTGGTCAAAATTGAAGCTTTTGAGTAAGCAAAACTCTGTAAAAATGGCAATTTTGGTCACTCTGAGGGGTTCAAAAGTGGTTATTCAACATGAGCCACGATCCATTTGACATTTTGAATTATTTTTGGTACAGTCTGAAAAATTCATTTTCTGATGAAAAACGATGACTCCGGACCTGTCGAACGTCCCCAAAATGGTCCATATCGATGAAATTTTTACATTTAATCATTTGACTCCAAACGACTGTTGGATGTGAATTATGACTTTTTCAACTAAAATAAGTGTGTTTAAAGTCATTTATGTGCCTGAAATTGGTCAAAATTGAAGCTTTTGAGTAAGCAAAACTCTGTAAAAATGGCAATTTTGGTCACTCTGAGGGGTTAAAAAGTGGTTATTCAACATTAGGCACGATCCATTTGACATTTTGAATCATTTTTGGTACAGTCCGAAAAATTCATTTTCTGATGGAAAACGATGACTCCGGACCTGTCGAACGTCCCCAAAATGGTCCATATCGATGAAATTTTAACATTTAATCTTTTGACTCCAAACGACTGTTGGATGTGAATTATGACTTTTTCAACTAAAATAAGTGTGTTTAAAGTCATTTATGTGCCTGAAATTGGTCAAAATTGAAGCTTTTGAGTAAGCAAAACTCTGTAAAAATGGCAATTTTGGTCACTCTGAGGGGTTAAAAAGTGGTTATTCAACATGAGGCACGATCCATTTGACATTTGGAATCATTTTTGGTACAGTCCGAAAAATTCATTTTCTGATGAAAATAGATGACTCCGGAACTGTCGAACGTCCCCAAAATGGTCCATATCGATGAAATTTTAACATTTAATCTTTTGACTCCAAACGACTGTTGGATGTGAATTATGACTTTTTCAACTAAAATAAGTGTGTTTAAAGTCATTTATGTGCCTGAAATTGGTCAAAATTGAAGCTTTTGAGTAAGCAAAACTATGTAAAAATGGCAATTATGGTCACTCTGAGGGGTTAAAAAGTGGTTATTCAACATGAGGCACGATCCATTTGACATTTTGAATCATTTTTGGTACAGTCCGAAAAATTCATTTTCTGATGAAAAACGATGACTCCGGACCTGTCGAACGTCCCCAAAATGGTCCATATCGATGAAATTTTAACATTTAATCTTTTGACTCCAAACGACTGTTGGATGTGAATTATGACTCTTTCAACTAAAATAAGTGTGTTTAAAGTCATTTATGTGCCTGAAATTGGTCAAAATTGAAGCTTTTGAGTAAGCAAAACTCTGTAAAAATGGCTATTTTGGTCACTCTGAGGGGTTAAAAAGTGGTTATTCAACATGAGGCACGATCCATTTGACATTTTGAATCATTTTTGGTACAGCCCGAAAAATTCATTTTCTGATGAAAAACGATGACTCCGGACCTGTCGAACGTCCCCAAAATGGTCCATATCGATGAAATTTTAACATTTAATCTTTTGACTCCAAACGACTGTTGGATGTGAATTATGACTTTTTCAACTAAAATAAGTGTGTTTAAA
This sequence comes from Lissotriton vulgaris, assembly GCF_964263255.1. Classification (NCBI taxonomy): domain Eukaryota; kingdom Metazoa; phylum Chordata; class Amphibia; order Caudata; family Salamandridae; genus Lissotriton; species Lissotriton vulgaris. The sequence goes on from NC_141694.1 coordinate 874,746,439, forward strand.
GTCATTTATGTGCCTGAAATTGGTCAAAATTGAACCTTTTGAGTAAGCAAAACTCTGTAAAAATGGCAATTTTGGTCACTCTGAGGGGTTCAAAAGTGGTTATTCAACATGAGTCTCGATCCATTTGACATTTTGAATTATTTTTGGTACAGTCCGAAAAATTCATTTTCTGGTGAAAAACGATGACTCCGGACCTGTCGAACGTCTCCAAAATGGTCCATATCGATTAAATTTTAACATTTAATCTTTTGACTCCAAACGACTGTTGGATGTGAATTATGACTTTTTCAACTAAAATAAGTGTGTTTAAAGTCATTTATGTGCCTGAAATTGGTCAAAATTGAAGCTTTTGAGTAAGCAAAACTCTGTAAACATGGCAATTTTGGTCACTCTGAGGGGTTAAAAAGTGGTTATTCAACATGAGGCACGATCCATTTGACATTTTGAATTATTTTTGGTACAGTCCGAAAAATTCATTTTCTGATGAAAAACGATGACTCCGGACCTGTCGAACGCCCCCAAAATGGTCCATATCGATGAAATTTTAACATTTAATCTTTTGACTCCAAACGACTGTTGGATGTGAATTATGACTTTTTCAACTAAAATAAGTGTGTTTAAAGTCATTTATGTGCCTGAAATTGGTCAAAATTGAAGCTTTTGAGTAAGCAAAACTCTGTAAAAATGGCAATTTTGGTCACTCTGAGGGGTTAAAAAGTGGTTATTCAACATGAGGCACGATCCATTTGACATTTGGAATCATTTTTGGTACAGTCCGAAAAATTCATTTTCTGATGAAAATAGATGACTCCGGAACTGTCGAACGTCCCCAAAATGGTCCATATCGATGAAATTTTAACATTTAATCTTTTGACTCCAAACGACTGTTGGATGTGAATTATGACTTTTTCAACTAAAATAAGTGTGTTTAAAGTCATTTATGTGCCTGAAATTGGTCGAAATTGAAGCTTTTGAGTAAGCAAAACTATGTAAAAATGGCAATTATGGTCACTCTGAGGGGTTAAAAAGTGGTTATTCAACATGAGGCACGATCCATTTGACATTTTGAATCATTTTTGGTACAGTCCGAAAAATTCATTTTCTGATGAAAAACGATGACTCCGGACCTGTCGAACGTCCCCAAAATGGTCCATATTGATGAAATTTTAACATTTAATCTTTTGACTCCAAACGACTGTTGGATGTGAATTATGACTCTTTCAACTAAAATAAGTGTGTTTAAAGTCATTTATGTGCCTGAAATTGGTCAAAATTGAAGCTTTTGAGTAAGCAAAACTCTGTAAAAATGGCAATTTTGGTCACTCTGAGGGGTTAAAAAGTGGTTATTCAACATGAGGCACGATCCATTTGACATTTTGAAACATTTTTGGTACAGCCCGAAAAATTCATTTTCTGATGAAAAACGATGACTCCGGACCTGTCGAACGTCCCCAAAATGGTCCATATCGATGAAATTTTTACATTTAATCATTTGACTCCAAACGACTGTTGGATGTGAATTATGACTTTTTCAACTAAAATAAGTGTGTTTAAAGTCATTTATGTGCCTGAAATTGGTCAAAATTGAAGCTTTTGAGTAAGCAAAACTCTGTAAAAATGGCAATTTTGGTCACTCTGAGGGGTTAAAAAGTGGTTATTCAACATTAGGCACGATCCATTTGACATTTTGAATCATTTTTGGTACAGTCCAAAAAATTCATTTTCTGATGGAAAACGATGACTCCGGACCTGTCGAACGTCCCCAAAATGGTCCATATCGATGAAATTTTAACATTTAATCTTTTGACTCCAAACGACTGTTGGATGTGAATTATGACTTTTTCAACTAAAATAAGTGTGTTTAAAGTCATTTATGTGCCTGAAATTGGTCAAAATTGAAGCTTTTGAGTAAGTAAAACTCTGTAAAAATGGCAATTTTGGTCACTCTGAGGGGTTAAAAAGTGGTTATTCAACATGAGGCACGATCCATTTGACATTTGGAATCATTTTTAGTACAGTCCGAAAAATTCATTTTCTGATGAAAATAGATGACTCCGGACCTGTCGAACGTCCCAAAAATGGTCCATATCGATGAAATTTTAACATTTAATCTTTTGACTCCAAACGACTGTTGGATGTGAATTATGACTTTTTCAACTAAAATAAGTGTGTGTTTAAAGTCATTTATGTGCCTGAAATTGGTCAAAATTGAAGCTTTTGAGTAAGAAAAACTATGTAAAAATGGCAATTATGGTCACTCTGAGGGGTTAAAAAGTGGTTATTCAACATGAGGCACGATCCATTTGACATTTTGAATCATTTTTGGTACAGTCCGAAAAATTCATTTTTTGATGAAAATAGATGACTCCGGAACTGTCGAACGTCCCCAAAATGGTCCATATCGATGAAATTTTAACATTTAATCTTTTGACTCCAAACGACTGTTGGATGTGAATTATGACTTTTTTCAACTAAAATAAGTGTGTTTAAAGTCATTTATGTGCCTGAAATTGGTCAAAATTGAAGCTTTTGAGTAAGCAAAACTATGTAAAAATGGCAATTATGGTCACTCTGAGGGGTTAAAAAGTGGTTATTCAACATGAGGCACGATCCATTTGACATTTTGAATCATTTTTGGTACAGTCCGAAAAATTCATTTTCTGATGAAAAACGATGACTCCGGACCTGTCGAACGTCCCCAAAATGGTCCATATCGATGAAATTTTAACATTTAATCTTTTGACTCCAAACGACTGTTGGATGTGAATTATGACTCTTTCAACTAAAATAAGTGTGTTTAAAGTCATTTATGTGCCTGAAATTGGTCAAAATTGAAGCTTTTGAGTAAGCAAAACTCTGTAAAAATGGCTATTTTGGTCACTCTGAGGGGTTAAAAAGTGGTTATTCAACATGAGGCACGATCCATTTGACATTTTGAATCATTTTTGGTACAGCCCGAAAAATTCATTTTCTGATGAAAAACGATGACTCCGGACCTGTCGAACGTCCCCAAAATGGTCCATATCGATGAAATTTTAACATTTAATCTTTTGACTCCAAACGACTGTTGGATGTGAATTATGACTTTTTCAACTAAAATAAGTGTGTTTAAAGTCATTTATGTGCCTGAAATTGGTCAAAATTGAACCTTTTGAGTAAGCAAAACTCTGTAAAAATGGCAATTTTGGTCACTCTGAGGGGTTCAAAAGTGGTTATTCAACATGAGTCTCGATCCATTTGACATTTTGAATTATTTTTGGTACAGTCCGAAAAATTCATTTTCTGGTGAAAAACGATGACTCCGGACCTGTCGAACGTCTCCAAAATGGTCCATATCGATTAAATTTTAACATTTAATCTTTTGACTCCAAACGACTGTTGGATGTGAATTATGACTTTTTCAACTAAAATAAGTGTGTTTAAAGTCATTTATGTGCCTGAAATTGGTCAAAATTGAAGCTTTTGAGTAAGCAAAACTCTGTAAACATGGCAATTTTGGTCACTCTGAGGGGTTAAAAAGTGGTTATTCAACATGAGGCACGATCCATTTGACATTTTGAATTATTTTTGGTACAGTCCGAAAAATTCATTTTCTGATGAAAAACGATGACTCCGGACCTGTCGAACGCCCCCAAAATGGTCCATATCGATGAAATTTTAACATTTAATCTTTTGACTCCAAACGACTGTTGGATGTGAATTATGACTTTTTCAACTAAAATAAGTGTGTTTAAAGTCATTTATGTGCCTGAAATTGGTCAAAATTGAAGCTTTTGAGTAAGCAAAACTCTGTAAAAATGGCAATTTTGGTCACTCTGAGGGGTTAAAAAGTGGTTATTCAACATGAGGCACGATCCATTTGACATTTGGAATCATTTTTGGTACAGTCCGAAAAATTCATTTTCTGATGAAAATAGATGACTCCGGAACTGTCGAACGTCCCCAAAATGGTCCATATCGATGAAATTTTAACATTTAATCTTTTGACTCCAAACGACTGTTGGATGTGAATTATGACTTTTTCAACTAAAATAAGTGTGTTTAAAGTCATTTATGTGCCTGAAATTGGTCAAAATTGAAGCTTTTGAGTAAGCAAAACTATGTAAAAATGGCAATTATGGTCACTCTGAGGGGTTAAAAAGTGGTTATTCAACATGAGGCACGATCCATTTGACATTTTGAATCATTTTTGGTACAGTCCGAAAAATTCATTTTCTGATGAAAAACGATGACTCCGGACCTGTCGAACGTCCCCAAAATGGTCCATATTGATGAAATTTTAACATTTAATCTTTTGACTCCAAACGACTGTTGGATGTGAATTATGACTCTTTCAACTAAAATAAGTGTGTTTAAAGTCATTTATGTGCCTGAAATTGGTCAAAATTGAAGCTTTTGAGTAAGCAAAACTCTGTAAAAATGGCAATTTTGGTCACTCTGAGGGGTTAAAAAGTGGTTATTCAACATGAGGCACGATCCATTTGACATTTTGAAACATTTTTGGTACAGCCCGAAAAATTCATTTTCTGATGAAAAACGATGACTCCGGACCTGTCGAACGTCCCCAAAATGGTCCATATCGATGAAATTTTTACATTTAATCATTTGACTCCAAACGACTGTTGGATGTGAATTATGACTTTTTCAACTAAAATAAGTGTGTTTAAAGTCATTTATGTGCCTGAAATTGGTCAAAATTGAAGCTTTTGAGTAAGCAAAACTCTGTAAAAATGGCAATTTTGGTCACTCTGAGGGGTTAAAAAGTGGTTATTCAACATTAGGCACGATCCATTTGACATTTTGAATCATTTTTGGTACAGTCCAAAAAATTCATTTTCTGATGGAAAACGATGACTCCGGACCTGTCGAACGTCCCCAAAATGGTCCATATCGATGAAATTTTAACATTTAATCTTTTGACTCCAAACGACTGTTGGATGTGAATTATGACTTTTTCAACTAAAATAAGTGTGTTTAAAGTCATTTATGTGCCTGAAATTGGTCAAAATTGAAGCTTTTGAGTAAGTAAAACTCTGTAAAAATGGCAATTTTGGTCACTCTGAGGGGTTAAAAAGTGGTTATTCAACATGAGGCACGATCCATTTGACATTTGGAATCATTTTTGGTACAGTCCGAAAAATTCATTTTCTGATGAAAATAGATGACTCCGGACCTGTCGAACGTCCCCAAAATGGTCCATATCGATGAAATTTTAACATTTAATCTTTTGACTCCAAACGACTGTTGGATGTGAATTATGACTTTTTCAACTAAAATAAGTGTGTGTTTAAAGTCATTTATGTGCCTGAAATTGGTCAAAATTGAAGCTTTTGAGTAAGAAAAACTATGTAAAAATGGCAATTATGGTCACTCTGAGGGGTTAAAAAGTGGTTATTCAACATGAGGCACGATCCATTTGACATTTTGAATCATTTTTGGTACAGTCCGAAAAATTCATTTTTTGATGAAAAACGATGACTCCGGACCTGTCGAACGTCCCCAAAATGGTCCATATCGATGAAATTTTAACATTTAATCTTTTGACTCCAAACGACTGTTGGATGTGAATTATGACTCTTTCAACTAAAATAAGTGTGTTTAAAGTCATTTATGTGCCTGAAATTGGTCAAAATTGAAGCTTTTGAGTAAGCAAAACTCTGTAAAAATGGCAATTTTGGTCACTCTGAGGGGTTAAAAAGTGGTTATTCAACATGAGGCACGATCCATTTGACATTTTGAATCATTTTTGGTACAGCCCGAAAAATTCATTTTCTGATGAAAAACGATGACTCCGGACCTGTCGAACGTCCCCAAAATGGTCCATATCGATGAAATTTTAACATTTATTCTTTTGACTCCAAACGACTGTTGGATGTGAATTATGACTTTTTCAACTAAAATAAGTGTGTTTAAAGTCATTTATGTGCCTGAAATTGGTCAAAATTGAACCTTTTGAGTAAGCAAAACTCTGTAAAAATGGCAATTTTGGTCACTCTGAGGGGTTCAAAAGTGGTTATTCAACATGAGCCACGATCCATTTGACATTTTGAATCATTTTTGGTACAGTCCGAAAAATTCATTTTCGGATGGAAAACGATGACTCCGGACCTGTCGAACGTCCCCAAAATGGTCCATATCGATGAAATTTTACCATTTAATCTTTTGACTCCAAACGACTGTTGGATGTGAATTATGACTTTTTCAACTAAAATAAGTGTGTTTAAAGTCATTTATGTGCCTGAAATTGGTCAAAATTGAAGCTTTTGAGTAAGCAAAACTCTGTAAACATGGCAATTTTGGTCACTCTGAGGGTTAAAAAGTGGTTATTCAACATGAGGCACGATCCATTTGACATTTTGAATCATTTTTGGTACAGTCCAAAAAATTCATTTTCTGATGAAAAACGATGACTCCGGACCTGTCGAACGTCCCCAAAATGGTCCATATCGATGAAATGTTAACATTTAATTTTTTGACTCCAAACGACTGTTGGATGTGAATTATGACTTTTTCAACTAAAATAAGTGTGTTTAAAGTCATTTATGTGCCTGAAATTGGTCAAAATTGAAGCTTTTGAGTAAGCAAAACTCTGTAAAAATGGCAATTTTGGTCACTCTGAGGGTTAAAAAGTGGTTATTCCACATTAGGCACGATCCATTTTACATTTTGAATCATTTTTGGTACAGTCCGAAAAATTCATTTTCTGATGAAAAACGATGACTCCGGACCTGTCGAACGTCCCCAAAATGGTCCATATCGATGAAATTTTAACATTTAATCTTTTGACCCCAAACGACTGTTGGATGTGAATTATGACTTTTTCAACTAAAATAAGTGTGTTTAAAGTCATTTATGTGCCTGAAATTGGTCAAAATTGAAGCCTTTGAGTAAGCAAAACTCTGTAAAAATGGCAATTTTGGTCACTCTGAGGGGTTAAAAAGTGGTTATTCAACATGAGGCACGATCCATTTGACATTTTGAATCATTTTTGGTACAGTCTGAAAAATTCATTTTCTGATGAAAAACGATGACTCCGGACCTGTCGAACGCCCCCAAAATGGTCCATATCGATGAAATTTTAACATTTAATCTTTTGACTCCAAACGACTGTTGGATGTGAATTATGACTTTTTCAACTAAAATAAGTGTGTTTAAAGTCATTTATGTGCCTTAAATTGGTCAAAATTGAAGCTTTTGAGTAAGCAAAACTCTGTAAAAATGGCAATTTTGGTCACTCTGAGGGGTTCAAAAGTGGTTATTCAACATGAGCCACGATCCATTTGACATTTTGAATTATTTTTGGTACAGTCTGAAAAATTCATTTTCTGATGAAAAACGATGACTCCGGACCTGTCGAACGTCCCCAAAATGGTCCATATCGATGAAATTTTAACATTTAATCTTTTGACTCCAAACGACTGTTGGATGTGAATTATGAATTTTTCAACTAAAATAAGTGTGTTTAAAGTCATTTATGTGCCTGAAATTGGTCAAAATTGAAGCTTTTGAGTAAGCAAAACTCTGTAAACATGGCAATTTTGGTCACTCTGAGGGGTTAAAAAGTGGTTATTCAACATGAGGCATGATCCATTTGACATTTTGAATCATTTTTGGTACAGTCCGAAAAATTCATTTTCTGATGAAAAACGATGACTCCGGACCTGTCGAACGTCCCCAAAATGGTCCATATCGTTGAAATTTTTACATTTAATCATTTGACTCCAAACGACTGTTGGATGTGAATTATGACTTTTTCAACTAAAATAAGTGTGTTTAAAGTCATTTATGTGCCTGAAATTGGTCAAAATTGAAGCTTTTGAGTAAGCAAAACTCTGTAAAAATGGCAATTTTGGTCACTCTGAGGGGTTAAAAAGTGGTTATTCAACATTAGGCACGATCCATTTGACATTTTGAATCATTTTTGGTACAGTCCGAAAAATTAATTTTCTGATGGAAAACGATGACTCCGGACCTGTCGAACGTCCCCAAAATGGTCCATATCGATGAAATTTTAACATTTAATCTTTTGACTCCAAACGACTGTTGGATGTGAATTATGACTTTTTCAACTAAAATAAGTGTGTTTAAAGTCATTTATGTGCCTGAAATTGGTCAAAATTGAAGCTTTTGAGTAAGCAAAACTCTGTAAAAATGGCAATTTTGGTCACTCTGAGGGGTTAAAAAGTGGTTATTCAACATGAGGCACGATCCATTTGACATTTGGAATCATTTTTGGTACAGTCCGAAAAATTCATTTTCTGATGAAAATAGATGACTCCGGAACTGTCGAACGTCCCCAAAATGGTCCATATCGATGAAATTTTAACATTTAATCTTTTGACTCCAAACGACTGTTGGATGTGAATTATGACTTTTTCAACTAAAATAAGTGTGTTTAAAGTCATTTATGTGCCTGAAATTGGTCAAAATTGAAGCTTTTGAGTAAGCAAAACTATGTAAAAATGGCAATTATGGTCACTCTGAGGGGTTAAAAAGTGGTTATTCAACATGAGGCACGATCCATTTGACATTTTGAATCATTTTTGGTACAGTCCGAAAAATTCATTTTCTGATGAAAAACGATGACTCCGGACCTGTCGAACGTCCCCAAAATGGTCCATATCGATGAAATTTTAACATTTAATCTTTTGACTCCAAACGACTGTTGGATGTGAATTATGACTCTTTCAACTAAAATAAGTGTGTTTAAAGTCATTTATGTGCCTGAAATTGGTCAAAATTGAAGCTTTTGAGTAAGCAAAACTCTGTAAAAATGGCTATTTTGGTCACTCTGAGGGGTTAAAAAGTGGTTATTCAACATGAGGCACGATCCATTTGACATTTTGAATCATTTTTGGTACAGCCCGAAAAATTCATTTTCTGATGAAAAACGATGACTCCGGACCTGTCGAACGTCCCCAAAATGGTCCATATCGATGAAATTTTAACATTTAATCTTTTGACTCCAAACGACTGTTGGATGTGAATTATGACTTTTTCAACTAAAATAAGTGTGTTTAAAGTCATTTATGTGCCTGAAATTGGTCAAAATTGAACCTTTTGAGTAAGCAAAACTCTGTAAAAATGGCAATTTTGGTCACTCTGAGGGGTTCAAAAGTGGTTATTCAACATGAGCCACGATCCATTTGACATTTTGAATTATTTTTGGTACAGTCCGAAAAATTCATTTTCTGGTGAAAAACGATGACTCCGGACCTGTCGAACGTCTCCAAAATGGTCCATATCGATTAAATTTTAACATTTAATCTTTTGACTCCAAACGACTGTTGGATGTGAATTATGACTTTTTCAACTAAAATAAGTGTGTTTAAAGTCATTTATGTGCCTGAAATTGGTCAAAATTGAAGCTTTTGAGTAAGCAAAACTCTGTAAACATGGCAATTTTGGTCACTCTGAGGGGTTAAAAAGTGGTTATTCAACATGAGGCACGATCCATTTGACATTTTGAATTATTTTTGGTACAGTCCGAAAAATTCATTTTCTGATGAAAAACGATGACTCCGGACCTGTCGAACGCCCCCAAAATGGTCCATATCGATGAAATTTTAACATTTAATCTTTTGACTCCAAACGACTGTTGGATGTGAATTATGACTTTTTCAACTAAAATAAGTGTGTTTAAAGTCATTTATGTGCCTGAAATTGGTCAAAATTGAAGCTTTTGAGTAAGCAAAACTCTGTAAAAATGGCAATTTTGGTCACTCTGAGGGGTTAAAAAGTGGTTATTCAACATGAGGCACGATCCATTTGACATTTGGAATCATTTTTGGTACAGTCCGAAAAATTCATTTTCTGATGAAAATAGATGACTCCGGAACTGTCGAACGTCCCCAAAATGGTCCATATCGATGAAATTTTAACATTTAATCTTTTGACTCCAAACGACTGTTGGATGTGAATTATGACTTTTTCAACTAAAATAAGTGTGTTTAAAGTCATTTATGTGCCTGAAATTGGTCAAAATTGAAGCTTTTGAGTAAGCAAAACTATGTAAAAATGGCAATTATGGTCACTCTGAGGGGTTAAAAAGTGGTTATTCAACATGAGGCACGATCCATTTCACATTTTGAATCATTTTTGGTACAGTCCGAAAAATTCATTTTCTGATGAAAAACGATGACTCCGGACCTGTCGAACGTCCCCAAAATGGTCCATATTGATGAAATTTTAACATTTAATCTTTTGACTCCAAACGACTGTTGGATGTGAATTATGACTCTTTCAACTAAAATAAGTGTGTTTAAAGTCATTTATGTGCCTGAAATTGGTCAAAATTGAAGCTTTTGAGTAAGCAAAACTCTGTAAAAATGGCAATTTTGGTCACTCTGAGGGGTTAAAAAGTGGTTATTCAACATGAGGCACGATCCATTTGACATTTTGAAACATTTTTGGTACAGCCCGAAAAATTCATTTTCTGATGAAAAACGATGACTCCGGACCTGTCGAACGTCCCCAAAATGGTCCATATCGATGAAATTTTTACATTTAATCATTTGACTCCAAACGACTGTTGGATGTGAATTATGACTTTTTCAACTAAAATAAGTGTGTTTAAAGTCATTTATGTGCCTGAAATTGGTCAAAATTGAAGCTTTTGAGTAAGCAAAACTCTGTAAAAATGGCAATTTTGGTCACTCTGAGGGGTTAAAAAGTGGTTATTCAACATTAGGCACGATCCATTTGACATTTTGAATCATTTTTGGTACAGTCCAAAAAATTCATTTTCTGATGGAAAACGATGACTCCGGACCTGTCGAACGTCCCCAAAATGGTCCATATCGATGAAATTTTAACATTTAATCTTTTGACTCCAAATGACTGTTGGATGTGAATTATGACTTTTTCAACTAAAATAAGTGTGTTTAACGTCATTTATGTGCCTGAAATTGGTCAAAATTGAAGCTTTTGAGTAAGTAAAACTCTGTAAAAATGGCAATTTTGGTCACTCTGAGGGGTTAAAAAGTGGTTATTCAACATGAGGCACGATCCATTTGACATTTGGAATCATTTTTGGTACAGTCCGAAAAATTCATTTTCTGATGAAAATAGATGACTCCGGACCTGTCGAACGTCCCCAAAATGGTCCATATCGATGAAATTTTAACATTTAATCTTTTGACTCCAAACGACTGTTGGATGTGAATTATGACTTTTTCAACTAAAATAAGTGTGTTTAAAGTCATTTATGTGCCTGAAATTGGTCAAAATTGAAGCTTTTGAGTAAGAAAAACTATGTAAAAATGGCAATTATGGTCACTCTGAGGGGTTAAAAAGTGGTTATTCAACATGAGGCACGATCCATTTGACATTTTGAATCATTTTTGGTACAGTCCGAAAAATTCATTTTCTGATGAAAAACGATGACTCCGGACCTGTCGAACGTCCCCAAAATGGTCCATATCGATGAAATTTTAACATTTAATCTTTTGACTCCAAACGACTGTTGGATGTGAATTATGACTCTTTCAACTAAAATAAGTGTGTTTAAAGTCATTTATGTGCCTGAAATTGGTCAAAATTGAAGCTTTTGAGTAAGCAAAACTCTGTAAAAATGGCAATTTTGGTCACTCTGAGGGGTTAAAAAGTGGTTATTCAACATGAGGCACGATCCATTTGACATTTTGAATCATTTTTGTACAGCCCGAAAAATTCATTTTCTGATGAAAACGATGACTCCGGACCTGTCGAACGTCCCCAAAATGGTCCATATCGATGAAATTTTAACATTTAATCTTTTGACTCCAAACGACTGTTGGATGTGAATTATGACTTTTTTCAACTAAAATAAGTGTGTTTAAAGTCATTTATGTGCCTGAAATTGGTCAAAATTGAACCTTTTGAGTAAGCAAAACTCTGTAAAAATGGCAATTTTGGTCACTCTGAGGGGTTCAAAAGTGGTTATTCAACATGAGCCACGATCCATTTGACATTTTGAATCATTTTTGGTACAGTCCGAAAAATTCATTTTCGGATGGAAAACGATGACTTCCGGACCTGTCGAACGTCCCCAAAATGGTCCATATCGATGAAATTTTACCATTTAATCTTTTTGACTAACGACTGTTGGATGTGAATTATGACTTTTTCAACTAAATAAGTGTGTTTAAAGTCATTTATGTGCCTGAAATTGGTCAAAATTGAAGCTTTTGAGTAAGCAAAACTCTGTAAACATGGCAATTTTGGTCACTCTGAGGGTTAAAAAGTGGTTATTCAACATGAGGCACGATCCATTTGACATTTTGAATCATTTTTGGTACAGTCCAAAAAATTCATTTTCTGATGAAAAACGATGACTCCGGACCTGTCGACCGTCCCCAAAATGGTCCATATCGATGAAACTTTAACATTTAATCTTTTGACTCCAAACGACTGTTGGATGTGAATTATGACTTTTTCAACTAAACATAAGTGTGTTTAAAGTCATTTATGTGCCTTAAATTGGTCAAAATTTGAAGCTTTTGAGTAAGCAAAACCTGTAAAAATGGCAATTTTGGTCACTCTGAGGGTTCAAAAGTGGTTATTCAACATGAGCCACGATCCATTTGACATTTTGAATTATTTTTGGTACAGTCTGAAAAATTCATTTTCTGATGAAAACGATGACTCCGGACCTGTCGAACGTCCCCAAAATGGTCCATATCGATGAAATTTTAACATTTAATCTTTTGACTCCAAACGACTGTTGGATGTGAATTATGAATTTTTCAACTAAAATAAGTGTGTTTAAAGTCATTTATGTGCCTGAAATTGGTCAAAATTGAAGCTTTTGAGTAAGCAAAACTCTGTAAACATGGCAATTTTGGTCCACTCTGAGGGGTTAAAAAGTGGTTATTCAACATGAGGGCATGATCCATTTGACATTTTGAATCATTTTTGGTACAGTCCGAAAAATTCATTTTCTGATGAAAAACGATGACTCCGGACCTGTCGAACGTCCCCAAAATGGTCCATATCGTTGAAATTTTTACATTTAATCATTTGACTCCAAACGACTGTTGGATGTGAATTATGACTTTTTCAACTAAAATAAGTGTGTTTAAAGTCATTTATGTGCCTGAAATTGGTCAAAATTGAAGCTTTTGAGTAAGCAAAACTCTGTAAAAATGGCAATTTTGGTCACTCTGAGGGGTTAAAAAGTGGTTATTCAACATTAGGCACGATCCATTTGACATTTTGAATCATTTTTGGTACAGTCCGAAAATTAATTTTCTGATGGAAAACGATGACTCCGGACCTGTCGAACGTCCCCAAAATGGTCCATATCGATGAAATTTTAACATTTAATCTTTTGACTCCAAACGACTGTTGGATGTGAATTATGACTTTTTCAACTAAAATAAGTGTGTTTAAAGTCATTTATGTGCCTGAAATTGGTCAAAATTGAAGCTTTTGAGTAAGCAAAACTCTGTAAAAATGGCAATTTTGGTCACTCTGAGGGGTTAAAAAGTGGTTATTCAACATGAGGCACGATCCATTTGACATTTGGAATCATTTTTGGTACAGTCCGAAAAATTCATTTTCTGATGAAAATAGATGACTCCGGAACTGTCGAACGTCCCCAAAATGGTCCATATCGATGAAATTTAACATTTAATCTTTTGACTCCAAACGACTGTTGGATGTGAATTATGACTTTTTCAACTAAAATAAGTGTGTTAAAGTCATTTATGTGCCTGAAATTGGTCAAAATTGAAGCTTTTGAGTAAGCAAAACTATGTAAAAATGGCAATTATGGTCACTCTGAGGGGTAAAAAGTGGTTATTCAACATGAGGCACGATCCATTTGACATTTTGAATCATTTTTGGTACAGTCCGAAAAATTCATTTTCTGATGAAAAACGATGACTCCGGACCTGTCGAACGTCCCCAAAATGGTCCATATCGATGAAATTTTAACATTTAATCTTTTGACTCCAAACGACTGTTGGATGTGAATTATGACTCTTTCAACTAAAATAAGTGTGTTTAAAGTCATTTATGTGCCTGAAATTGGTCAAAATGAAGCTTTTGAGTAAGCAAAACTCTGTAAAAATGGCTATTTTGGTCACTCTGAGGGGTTAAAAAGTGGTTATTCAACATGAGGCACGATCCATTTGACATTTTGAATCATTTTTGGTACAGCCCGAAAAATTCATTTTCTGATGAAAAACGATGACTCCGACCTGTCGAACGTCCCCAAAATGGTCCATATCGATGAAATTTTAACATTTAATCTTTTGACTCCAAACGACTGTTGGATGTGAATTATGACTTTTTCAACTAAAATAAGTGTGTTTAAAGTCATTTATGTGCCTGAAATTGGTCAAAATTGAACCTTTTGAGTAAGCAAAACTCTGTAAAAATGGCAATTTTGGTCACTCTGAGGGGTTCAAAAGTGGTTATTCAACATGAGCCACGATCCATTTGACATTTTGAATTATTTTTGGTACAGTCCGAAAAATTTCATTTTCTGGTGAAAAACGATGACTCCGGACCTGTCGAACGTCTCCAAAATGGTCATATCGATTAAATTTTAACATTTAATCTTTTGACTCCAAACGACTGTTGGATGTGAATTATGACTTTTTCAACTAAAATAAGTGTGTTTAAAGTCATTTATGTGCCTGAAAATTGGTCAAAAATGAAGCTTTTGAGTAAGCAAAACTCTGTAAACATGGCAATTTTGGTCACTCTGAGGGTTAAAAGTGGTTATTCAACATGAGGCACGATCCATTTGACATTTTGAATTATTTTTGGTACAGTCCGAAAATTCATTTTCTGATGAAAAACGATGACTCCGGACCTGTCGAACGCCCCCCAAAATGGTCCATATCGATGAAATTTTAACATTTAATCTTTTGACTCCAAACGACTGTTGGATGTGAATTATGACTTTTTCAACTAAAATAAGTGTGTTTAAAGTCATTTATGTGCCTGAAATTGGTCAAAATTGAAGCTTTTGAGTAAGCAAAACTCTGTAAAAATGGCAATTTTGGTCACTCTGAGGGGTTAATAAAAAGTGGTTATTCAACATGAGGCACGATCCATTTGACATTTGGAATCATTTTTGGTACAGTCCGAAAAATTCATTTTCTGATGAAAATAAGATGACTCCGGAACTGTCGAACGTCCCCAAAATGGTCCATATCGATGAAATTTTAACATTTAATCTTTTGACTCCAAACGACTGTTGGATGTGAATTATGACTTTTTCAACTAAAATAAGTGTGTTTAAAGTCATTTATGTGCCTGAAATTGGTCAAAATTGAAGCTTTTGAGTAAGCAAAACTATGTAAAAATGGCAATTATGGTCACTCTGAGGGGTTAAAAAGTGGTTATTCAACATGAGGCACGATCCATTTGACATTTTGAATCATTTTTGGTACAGTCCGAAAAATTCATTTTCTGATGAAAAACGATGACTCCGGACCTGTCGAACGTCCCCAAAATGGTCCATATTGATGAAATTTTAACATTTAATCTTTTGACTCCAAACGACTGTTGGATGTGAATTATGACTCTTTCAACTAAAATAAGTGTGTTTAAAGTCATTTATGTGCCTGAAATTGGTCAAAATTGAAGCTTTTGAGTAAGCAAAACTCTGTAAAAATGGCAATTTTGGTCACTCTGAGGGGTTAAAAAGTGGTTATTCAACATGAGGCACGATCCATTTGACATTTTGAAACATTTTTGGTACAGCCCGAAAAATTCATTTTCTGATGAAAAACGATGACTCCGGACCTGTCGAACGTCCCCAAAATGGTCCATATCGATGAAATTTTTACATTTAATCATTTGACTCCAAACGACTGTTGGATGTGAATTATGACTTTTCAACTAAAATAAGTGTGTTTAAAGTCATTTATGTGCCTGAAATTGGTCAAAATTGAAGCTTTTGAGTAAGCAAAACTCTGTAAAAATGGCAATTTTGGTCACTCTGAGGGGTTAAAAAGTGGTTATTCAACATTAGGCACGATCCATTTGACATTTTGAATCATTTTTGGTACAGTCCAAAAAATTCATTTTCTGATGGAAAACGATGACTCCGGACCTGTCGAACGTCCCCAAAATGGTCCATATCGATGAAATTTTAACATTTAATCTTTTGACTCCAAATGACTGTTGGATGTGAATTATGACTTTTTCAACTAAAATAAGTGTGTTTAAAGTCATTTATGTGCCTGAAATTGGTCAAAATTGAAGCTTTTGAGTAAGTAAAACTCTGTAAAAATGGCAATTTTGGTCACTCTGAGGGGTTAAAAAGTGGTTATTCAACATGAGGCACGATCCATTTGACATTTGGAATCATTTTTGGTACAGTCCGAAAAATTCATTTTCTGATGAAAATAGATGACTCCGGACCTGTCGAACGTCCCCAAAATGGTCCATATCGATGAAATTTTAACATTTAATCTTTTGACTCCAAACGACTGTTGGATGTGAATTATGACTTTTTCAACTAAAATAAGTGTGTTTAAAGTCATTTATGTGCCTGAAATTGGTCAAAATTGAAGCTTTTGAGTAAGAAAAACTATGTAAAAATGGCAATTATGGTCACTCTGAGGGGTTAAAAAGTGGTTATTCAACATGAGGCACGATCCATTTGACATTTTGAATCATTTTTGGTACAGTCCGAAAAATTCATTTTCTGATGATGAAAAACGATGACTCGGACCTGTCGAACGTCCCAAAATGGTCCATATCGATGAAATTTTAACATTTAATCTTTTGACTCCAAACGACTGTTGGATGTGAATTATGACTCTTTCAACTAAAATAAGTGTGTTAAAAGTCATTTATGTGCCTGAAATTGGTCAAAATTGAGCTTTTGAGTAAGCAAAACTCTGTAAAAATGGCAATTTTGGTCACTCTGAGGGGTTAAAAAGTGGTTATTCAACATGAGGCACGATCCATTTGACATTTTGAATCATTTTTGGTACAGCCCGAAAAATTCATTTTCTGATGAAAAACGATGACTCCGGACCTGTCGAACGTCCCCAAAATGGTCCATATCGATGAAATTTTAACATTTAATCTTTGACTCCAAACGACTGTTGGATGTGAATTATGACTTTTTCAACTAAAATAAGTGTGTTTAAAGTCATTTATGTGCCTGAAATTGGTCAAAATTGAACCTTTTGAGTAAGCAAAACTCTGTAAAAAATGGCAATTTTGGTCACTCTGAGGGGTTCAAAAGTGGTTATTCAACATGAGCCACGATCCATTTGACATTTTGAATCATTTTTGGTACAGTCCGAAAAATTCATTTTCGGATGGAAAACGATGACTCCGGACCTGTCGAACGTCCCCAAAATGGTCCATATCGATGAAATTTTACCATTTAATCTTTTGACTAACGACTGTTGGATGTGAATTATGACTTTTTCAACTAAAATAAGTGTGTTTAAAGTCATTTATGTGCCTGAAATTGGTCAAAATTGAAGCTTTTGAGTAAGCAAAACTCTGTAAACATGGCAATTTTGGTCACTCTGAGGGGTTAAAAGTGGTTATTCAACATGAGGCACGATCCATTTGACATTTTGAATCATTTTTGGTACAGTCCAAAAAATTCATTTTCTGATGAAAAACGATGACTCCGGACCTGTCGACCGTCCCCAAAATGGTCCATATCGATGAAACTTTAACATTTAATCTTTTGACTCCAAACGACTGTTGGATGTGAATTATGACTTTTTCAACTAAAATAAGTGTGTTTAAAGTCATTTATGTGCCTGAAATTGGTCAAAATTGAAGCTTTTGAGTAAGCAAAACTCTGTAAAAATGGCAATTTTGGTCACTCAGAGGGTTTAAAAAGTGGTTATTCAACATTAGGCACGATCCATTTGACATTTTGAATCATTTTTGGTACAGTCCGAAAAATTCATTTTCTGATGAAAAACGATTGCTCCGGACTGTCGAACGTCCCCAAAATGGTCCATATCGATGAAATGTTAACATTTAATTTTTTGACTCCAAACGACTGTTGGATGTGAATTATGACTTTTTCAACTAAAATAAGTGTGTTTAAAGTCATTTATGTGCCTGAAATTGGTCAAAATTGAAGCTTTTGAGTAAGCAAAACTCTGTAAAAATGGCAATTTTGTCACTCTGAGGGTTAAAAAGTGGTTATTCCACATTAGGCACGATCCATTTTACATTTTGAATCATTTTGGTACAGCCCGAAAAATTCATTTTCTGATGAAAAACGATGACTCCGGACCTGTCGAACGTCCCCAAAATGGTCCATATCGATGAAATTTTTACATTTAATCATTTGACTCCAAACGACTGTTGGATGTGAATTATGACTTTTTCAACTAAAATAAGTGTGTTTAAAGTCATTTATGTGCCTGAAATTGGTCAAAATTGAAGCTTTTGAGTAAGTAAAACTCTGTAAAAATGGCAATTTTGGTCACTCTGAGGGGTTAAAAAGTGGTTATTCAACATGAGGCACGATCCATTTGACATTTGGAATCATTTTTGGTACAGTCCGAAAAATTCATTTTCTGATGAAAATAGATGACTCCGGACCTGTCGAACGTCCCCAAAATGGTCCATATCGATGAAATTTTAATATTTAATCTTTTGACTCCAAACGACTGTTGGATGTGAATTATGACTTTTTCAACTAAAATAAGTGTGTTTAAAGTCATTTATGTGCCTGAAATTGGTCAAAATTGAAGCTTTTGAGTAAGAAAAACTATGTAAAAATGGCAATTATGGTCACTCTGAGGGGTTAAAAAGTGGTTATTCAACATGAGGCACGATCCATTTGACATTTTGAATCATTTTTGGTACAGTCCGAAAAATTCATTTTCTGATGAAAAACGATGACTCCGGACCTGTCGAACGTCCCCAAAATGGTCCATATCGATGAAATTTTAACATTTAATCTTTTGACTCCAAACGACTGTTGGATGTGAATTATGACTCTTTCAACTAAAATAAGTGTGTTAAAAGTCATTTATGTGCCTGAAATTGGTCAAAATTGAAGCTTTTGAGTAAGCAAAACTCTGTAAAAATGGCAATTTTGGTCACTCTGAGGGGTTAAAAAGTGGTTATTCAACATGAGGCACGATCCATTTGACATTTTGAATCATTTTTGGTACAGCCCGAAAAATTCATTTTCTGATGAAAAACGATGACTCCGGACCTGTCGAACGTCCCCAAAATGGTCCATATCGATGAAATTTTAACATTTAATCTTTTGACTCCAAACGACTGTTGGATGTGAATTATGACTTTTTCAACTAAAATAAGTGTGTTTAAAGTCATTTATGTGCCTGAAATTGGTCAAAATTGAACCTTTTGAGTAAGCAAAACTCTGTAAAAATGGCAATTTTGGTCACTCTGAGGGGTTCAAAAGTGGTTATTCAACATGAGCCACGATCCATTTGACATTTTGAATCATTTTTGGTACAGTCCGAAAAATTCATTTTCGGATGGAAAACGATGACTCCGGACCTGTCGAACGTCCCCAAAATGGTCCATATCGATGAAATTTTACCATTTAATCTTTTGACTAACGACTGTTGGATGTGAATTATGACTTTTTCAACTAAAATAAGTGTGTTTAAAGTCATTTATGTGCCTGAAATTGGTCAAAATTGAAGCTTTTGAGTAAGCAAAACTCTGTAAACATGGCAATTTTGGTCACTCTGAGGGGTTAAAAAGTGGTTATTCAACATGAGGCACGATCCATTTGACATTTTGAATCATTTTTGGTACAGTCCAAAAAATTCATTTTCTGATGAAAAACGATGACTCCGGACCTGTCGACCGTCCCCAAAATGGTCCATATCGATGAAACTTTAACATTTAATCTTTTGACTCCAAACGACTGTTGGATGTGAATTATGACTTTTTCAACTAAAATAAGTGTGTTTAAAGTCATTTATGTGCCTGAAATTGGTCAAAATTGAAGCTTTTGAGTAAGCAAAACTCTGTAAAAATGGCAATTTTGGTCACTCAGAGGGTTTAAAAAGTGGTTATTCAACATTAGGCACGATCCATTTGACATTTTGAATCATTTTTGGTACAGTCCGAAAAATTCATTTTCTGATGAAAAACGATTGCTCCGGACCTGTCGAACGTCCCCAAAATGGTCCATATCGATGAAATGTTAACATTTAATTTTTTGACTCCAAACGACTGTTGGATGTGAATTATGACTTTTTCAACTAAAATAAGTGTGTTTAAAGTCATTTATGTGCCTGAAATTGGTCAAAATTGAAGCTTTTGAGTAAGCAAAACTCTGTAAAAATGGCAATTTTGGTCACTCTGAGGGTTAAAAAGTGGTTATTCCACATTAGGCACGATCCATTTTACATTTTGAATCATTTTTGGTACAGTCCGAAAAATTCATTTTCTGATGAAAAACGATGACTCCGGACCTGTCGAACGTCCCCAAAATGGTCCATATCGATGAAATTTTAACATTTAATCTTTTGACCCCAAACGACTGTTGGATGTGAATTATGACTTTTTCAACTAAAATAAGTGTGTTTAAAGTCATTTATGTGCCTGAAATTGGTCAAAATTGAAGCCTTTGAGTAAGCAAAACTCTGTAAAAATGGCAATTTTGGTCACTCTGAGGGGTTAAAAAGTGGTTATTCAACATGAGGCACGATCCATTTGACATTTTGAATCATTTTTGGTACAGTCCGAAAAATTCATTTTCTGATGAAAAACGATGACTCCGGACCTGTCGAACGCCCCCAAAATGGTCCATATCGATGAAATTTTAACATTTAATCTTTTGACTCCAAACGACTGTTGGATGTGAATTATGACTTTTTCAACTAAAATAAGTGTGTTTAAAGTCATTTATGTGCCTTAAATTGGTCAAAATTGAAGCTTTTGAGTAAGCAAAACTCTGTAAAAATGGCAATTTTGGTCACTCTGAGGGGTTCAAAAGTGGTTATTCAACATGAGCCACGATCCATTTGACATTTTGAATTATTTTTGGTACAGTCCGAAAAATTCATTTTCTGATGAAAAACGATGACTCCGGACCTGTCGAACGTCCCCAAAATGGTCCATATCGATGAAATTTTAACATTTAATCTTTTGACTCCAAACGACTGTTGGATGTGAATTATGAATTTTTCAACTAAAATAAGTGTGTTTAAAGTCATTTATGTGCCTGAAATTGGTCAAAATTGAAGCTTTTGAGTAAGCAAAACTCTGTAAACATGGCAATTTTGGTCACTCTGAGGGGTTAAAAAGTGGTTATTCAACATGAGGCATGATCCATTTGACATTTTGAATCATTTTTGGTACAGTCCGAAAAATTCATTTTCTGATGAAAAACGATGACTCCGGACCTGTCGAACGTCCCCAAAATGGTCCATATCGATGAAATTTTTACATTTAATCATTTGACTCCAAACGACTGTTGGATGTGAATTATGACTTTTTCAACTAAAATAAGTGTGTTTAAAGTCATATATGTGCCTGAAATTGGTCAAAATTGAAGCTTTTGAGTAAGCAAAACTCTGTAAAAATGGCAATTTTGGTCACTCTGAGGGGTTAAAAAGTGGTTATTCAACATTAGGCACGATCCATTTGACATTTTGAATCATTTTTGGTACAGTCCGAAAAATTCATTTTCTGATGGAAAACGATGACTCCGGACCTGTCGAACGTCCCCAAAATGGTCCATATCGATGAAATTTTAACATTTAATCTTTTGACTCCAAACGACTGTTGGATGTGAATTATGACTCTTTCAACTAAAATAAGTGTGTTTAAAGTCATTTATGTGCCTGAAATTGGTCAAAATTGAAGCTTTTGAGTAAGCAAAACTCTGTAAAAATGGCTATTTTGGTCACTCTGAGGGGTTAAAAAGTGGTTATTCAACATGAGGCACGATCCATTTGACATTTTGAATCATTTTTGGTACAGCCCGAAAAATTCATTTTCTGATGAAAAACGATGACTCCGGACCTGTCGAACGTCCCCAAAATGGTCCATATCGATGAAATTTTAACATTTAATCTTTTGACTCCAAACGACTGTTGGATGTGAATTATGACTTTTTCAACTAAAATAAGTGTGTTTAAAGTCATTTATGTGCCTGAAATTGGTCAAAATTGAACCTTTTGAGTAAGCAAAACTCTGTAAAAATGGCAATTTTGGTCACTCTGAGGGGTTCAAAAGTGGTTATTCAACATGAGCCACGATCCATTTGACATTTTGAATTATTTTTGGTACAGTCCGAAAAATTCATTTTCTGGTGAAAAACGATGACTCCGGACCTGTCGAACGTCTCCAAAATGGTCCATATCGATGAAATTTTAACATTTATTCTTTTGACTCCAAACGACTGTTGGATGTGAATTATGACTTTTTCAACTAAAATAAGTGTGTTTAAAGTCATTTATGTGCCTGAAATTGGTCAAAATTGAAGCTTTTGAGTAAGCAAAACTCTGTAAACATGGCAATTTTGGTCACTCTGAGGGGTTAAAAAGTGGTTATTCAACATGAGGCACGATCCATTTGACATTTTGAATTATTTTTGGTACAGTCCGAAAAATTCATTTTCTGATGAAAAACGATGACTCCGGACCTGTCGAACGTCCCCAAAATGGTCCATATCGATGAAATTTTAACATTTAATCTTTTGACTCCAAACGACTGTTGGATGTGAATTATGACTTTTTCAACTAAAATAAGTGTGTTTAAAGTCATTTATGTGCCTGAAATTGGTCAAAATTGAAGCTTTTGAGTAAGCAAAACTCTGTAAACATGGCAATTTTGGTCACTCTGAGGGGTTAAAAAGTGGTTATTCAACATGAGGCACAATCCATTTGACATTTTGAATCATTTTTGGTACAGTCCGAAAAATTCATTTTCTGATGAAAAACGATGACTCCGGACCTGTCGAACGTCCCCAAAATGGTCCATATCGATGAAATTTTAACATTTAATCTTTTGACTCCAAACGACTGTTGGATGTGAATTATGACTCTTTCAACTAAGATAAGTGTGTTTAAAGTCATTTATGTGCCTGAAATTGGTCAAAATTGAAGCTTTTGTGTAAGCAAAACTCTGTAAAAAAGGCAATTTTGGTCACTCTGAGGAGTTAAAAAGTGGTTATTCAACATGAGGCACGATCCATTTGACATTTTGAAACATTTTTGGTACAGCCCGAAAAATTCATTTTCTGATGAAAAACGATGACTCCGGACCTGTCGAACGTCCCCAAAATGGTCCATATCGATGAAATTTTTACATTTAATCATTTGACTCCAAACGACTGTTGGATGTGAATTATGACTTTTTCAACTAAAATAAGTGTGTTTAAAGTCATTTATGTGCCTGAAATTGGTCAAAATTGAAGCTTTTGAGTAAGCAAAACTCTGTAAAAATGGCAATTTTGGTCACTCTGAGGGGTTAAAAAGTGGTTATTCAACATTAGGCACGATCCATTTGACATTTTGAATCATTTTTGGTACAGTCCGAAAAATTCATTTTCTGATGGAAAACGATGACTCCGGACCTGTCGAACGTCCCCAAAATGGTCCATATCGATGAAATTTTAACATTTAATCTTTTCACTCCAAACGACTGTTGGATGTGAATTATGACTTTTTCAACTAAAATAAGTGTGTTTAAAGTCATTTATGTGCCTGAAATTGGTCAAAATTGAAGCTTTTGAGTAAGCAAAACTCTGTAAAAATGGCAATTTTGGTCACTCTGAGGGGTTAAAAAGTGGTTATTCAACATGAGGCACGATCCATTTGACATTTGGAATCATTTTTGGTACAGTCCGAAAAATTCATTTTCTGATGAAAATAGATGACTCCGGAACTGTCGAACGTCCCCAAAATGGTCCATATCGATGAAATTTTAACATTTAATCTTTTGACTCCAAACGACTGTTGGATGTGAATTATGACTTTTTCAACTAAAATAAGTGTGTTTAAAGTCATTTATGTGCCTGAAATTGGTCAAAATTGAAGCTTTTGAGTAAGCAAAACTATGTAAAAATGGCAATTATGGTCACTCTGAGGGGTTAAAAAGTGGTTATTCAACATGAGGCACGATCCATTTGACATTTTGAATCATTTTTGGTACAGTCCGAAAAATTCATTTTCTGATGAAAAACGAGGACTCCGGACCTGTCGAACGTCCCCAAAATGGTCCATATCGATGAAATTTTAACATTTAATCTTTTGACTCCAAACGACTGTTGGATGTGAATTATGACTCTTTCAACTAAAATAAGTGTGTTTAAAGTCATTTATGTGCCTGAAATTGGTCAAAATTGAAGCTTTTGAGTAAGCAAAACTCTGTAAAAATGGCTATTTTGGTCACTCTGAGGGGTTAAAAAGTGGTTATTCAACATGAGGCACGATCCATTTGACATTTTGAATCATTTTTGGTACAGCCCGAAAAATTCATTTTCTGATGAAAAACGATGACTCCGGACCTGTCGAACGTCCCCAAAATGGTCCATATCGATGAAATTTTAACATTTAATCTTTTGACTCCAAACGACTGTTGGATGTGAATTATGACTTTTTCAACTAAAATAAGTGTGTTTAAAGTCATTTATGTGCCTGAAATTGGTCAAAATTGAACCTTTTGAGTAAGCAAAACTCTGTAAAAATGGCAATTTTGGTCACTCTGAGGGGTTCAAAAGTGGTTATTCAACATGAGCCACGATCCATTTGACATTTTGAATTATTTTTGGTACAGTCCGAAAAATTCATTTTCTGGTGAAAAACGATGACTCCGGACCTGTCGAACGTCTCCAAAATGGTCCATATCGATGAAATTTTAACATTTATTCTTTTGACTCCAAACGACTGTTGGATGTGAATTATGACTTTTTCAACTAAAATAAGTGTGTTTAAAGTCATTTATGTGCCTGAAATTGGTCAAAATTGAAGCTTTTGAGTAAGCAAAACTCTGTAAACATGGCAATTTTGGTCACTCTGAGGGGTTAAAAAGTGGTTATTCAACATGAGGCACGATCCATTTGACATTTTGAATTATTTTTGGTACAGTCCGAAAAATTCATTTTCTGATGAAAAACGATGACTCCGGACCTGTCGAACGTCCCCAAAATGGTCCATATCGATGAAATTTTAACATTTAATCTTTTGACTCCAAACGACTGTTGGATGTGAATTATGACTTTTTCAACTAAAATAAGTGTGTTTAAAGTCATTTATGTGCCTGAAATTGGTCAAAATTGAAGCTTTTGAGTAAGCAAAACTCTGTAAACATGGCAATTTTGGTCACTCTGAGGGGTTAAAAAGTGGTTATTCAACATGAGGCACAATCCATTTGACATTTTGAATCATTTTTGGTACAGTCCGAAAAATTCATTTTCTGATGAAAAACGATGACTCCGGACCTGTCGAACGTCCCCAAAATGGTCCATATCGATGAAATTTTAACATTTAATCTTTTGACTCCAAACGACTGTTGGATGTGAATTATGACTCTTTCAACTAAGATAAGTGTGTTTAAAGTCATTTATGTGCCTGAAATTGGTCAAAATTGAAGCTTTTGTGTAAGCAAAACTCTGTAAAAAAGGCAATTTTGGTCACTCTGAGGGGTTAAAAAGTGGTTATTCAACATGAGGCACGATCCATTTGACATTTTGAAACATTTTTGGTACAGCCCGAAAAATTCATTTTCTGATGAAAAACGATGACTCCGGACCTGTCGAACGTCCCCAAAATGGTCCATATCGATGAAATTTTTACATTTAATCATTTGACTCCAAACGACTGTTGGATGTGAATTATGACTTTTTCAACTAAAATAAGTGTGTTTAAAGTCATTTATGTGCCTGAAATTGGTCAAAATTGAAGCTTTTGAGTAAGCAAAACTCTGTAAAAATGGCAATTTTGGTCACTCTGAGGGGTTAAAAAGTGGTTATTCAACATTAGGCACGATCCATTTGACATTTTGAATCATTTTTGGTACAGTCCGAAAAATTCATTTTCTGATGGAAAACGCTGACTCCGGACCTGTCGAACGTCCCCAAAATGGTCCATATCGATGACATTTTAACATTTAATCTTTTGACTCCACGACTGTTGGATGTGAATTATGACTTTTTCAACTAAAATAAGTGTGTTTAAAGTCATTTATGTGCCTGAAATTGGTCAAAATTGAAGCCTTTGAGTAAGCAAAACTCTGTAAAAATGGCAATTTTGGTCACTCTGAGGGGTTAAAAAGTGGTTATTCAACATGAGGCACGATCCATTTGACATTTTGAATCATTTTTGGTACAGTCCGAAAAATTCATTTTCTGATGAAAAACGATGACTCCGGACCTGTCGAACGCCCCCAAAATGGTCCATATCGATGAAATTTTAACATTTAATCTTTTGACTCCAAACGACTGTTGGATGTGAATTATGACTTTTTCAACTAAAATAAGTGTGTTTAAAGTCATTTATGTGCCTTAAATTGGTCAAAATTGAAGCTTTTGAGTAAGCAAAACTCTGTAAAAATGGCAATTTTGGTCACTCTGAGGGGTTCAAAAGTGGTTATTCAACATGAGCCACGATCCATTTGACATTTTGAATTATTTTTGGTACAGTCCGAAAAATTCATTTTCTGATGAAAAACGATGACTCCGGACCTGTCGAACGTCCCCAAAATGGTCCATATCGATGAAATTTTAACATTTAATCTTTTGACTCCAAACGACTGTTGGATGTGAATTATGAATTTTTCAACTAAAATAAGTGTGTTTAAAGTCATTTATGTGCCTGAAATTGGTCAAAATTGAAGCTTTTGAGTAAGCAAAACTCTGTAAACATGGCAATTTTGGTCACTCTGAGGGGTTAAAAAGTGGTTATTCAACATGAGGCATGATCCATTTGACATTTTGAATCATTTTTGGTACAGTCTGAAAAATTCATTTTCTGATGAAAAACGATGACTCCGGACCTGTCGAACGTCCCCAAAATGGTCCATATCGATGAAATTTTTACATTTAATCATTTGACTCCAAACGACTGTTGGATGTGAATTATGACTTTTTCAACTAAAATAAGTGTGTTTAAAGTCATTTATGTGCCTGAAATTGGTCAAAATTGAAGCTTTTGAGTAAGCAAAACTCTGTAAAAATGGCAATTTTGGTCACTCTGAGGGGTTAAAAAGTGGTTATTCAACATTAGGCACGATCCATTTGACATTTTGAATCATTTTTGGTACAGTCCGAAAAATTCATTTTCTGATGGAAAACGATGACTCCGGACCTGTCGAACGTCCCCAAAATGGTCCATATCGATGAAATTTTAACATTTAATCTTTTGACTCCAAACGACTGTTGGATGTGAATTATGACTTTTTCAACTAAAATAAGTGTGTTTAAAGTCATTTATGTGCCTGAAATTGGTCAAAATTGAAGCTTTTGAGTAAGCAAAGCTCTGTAAAAATGGCAATTTTGGTCACTCTGAGGGGTTAAAAAGTGGTTATTCAACATGAGGCACGATCCATTTGACATTTGGAATCATTTTTGGTACAGTCCGAAAAATTCATTTTCTGATGAAAATAGATGACTCCGGAACTGTCGAACGTCCCCAAAATGGTCCATATCGATGAAATTTTAACATTTAATCTTTTGACTCCAAACGACTGTTGGATGTGAATTATGACTTTTTCAACTAAAATAAGTGTGTTTAAAGTCATTTATGTGCCTGAAATTGGTCAAAATTGAAGCTTTTGAGTAAGCAAAACTATGTAAAAATGGCAATTATGGTCACTCTGAGGGGTTAAAAAGTGGTTATTCAACATGAGGCACGATCCATTTGACATTTTGAATCATTTTTGGTACAGTCCAAAAAATTCATTTTCTGATGAAAAACGATGACTCCGGACCTGTCGAACATCCCCAAAATGGTCCATATCGATGAAATTTTAACATTTAATCTTTTGACTCCAAACGACTGTTGGATGTGAATTATGACTCTTTCAACTAAAATAAGTGTGTTTAAAGTCATTTATGTGCCTGAAATTGGTCAAAATTGAAGCTTTTGAGTAAGCAAAACTCTGTAAAAATGGCTATTTTGGTCACTCTGAGGGGTTAAAAAGTGGTTATTCAACATGAGGCACGATCCATTTGACATTTTGAATCATTTTTGGTACAGCCCGAAAAATTCATTTTCTGATGAAAAACGATGACTCCGGACCTGTCGAATGTCCCCAAAATGGTCCATATCGATGAAATTTTAACATTTAATCTTTTGACTCCAAACGACTGTTGGATGTGAATTATGACTTTTTCAACTAAAATAAGTGTGTTTAAAGTCATTTATGTGCCTGAAATTGGTCAAAATTGAACCTTTTGAGTAAGCAAAACTCTGTAAAAATGGCAATTTTGGTCACTCTGAGGGGTTCAAAAGTGGTTATTCAACATGAGCCACGATCCATTTGACATTTTGAATTATTTTTGGTACAGTCCGAAAAATTCATTTTCTGGTGAAAAACGATGACTCCGAACCTGTCGAACGTCTCCAAAATGGTCCATATCGATTAAATTTTAACATTTAATCTTTTGACTCCAAACGACTGTTGGATGTGAATTATGACTTTTTCAACTAAAATAAGTGTGTTTAAAGTCATTTATGTGCCTGAAATTGGTCAAAATTGAAGCTTTTGAGTAAGCAAAACTCTGTAAACATGGCAATTTTGGTCACTCTGAGGGGTTAAAAAGTGGTTATTCAACATGAGGCACGATCCATTTGACATTTTGAATTATTTTTGGTACAGTCCGAAAAATTCATTTTCTGATGAAAAACGATGACTCCGGACCTGTCGAACGTCCCCAAAATGGTCCATATCGATGAAATTTTAACATTTAATCTTTTGACTCCAAACGACTGTTGGATGTGAATTATGACTTTTTCAACTAAAATAAGTGTGTTTAAAGTCATTTATGTGCCTGAAATTGGTCAAAATTGAAGCTTTTGAGTAAGCAAAACTCTGTAAACATGGCAATTTTGGTCACTCTGAGGGGATAAAAAGTGGTTATTCAACATGAGGCACAATCCATTTGACATTTTGAATCATTTTTGGTACAGTCCGAAAAATTCATTTTCTGATGAAAAACGATGACTCCGGACCTGTCGAACGTCCCCAAAATGGTCCATATCGATGAAATTTTAACATTTAATCTTTTGACTCCAAACGACTGTTGGATGTGAATTATGACTCTTTCAACTAAGATAAGTGTGTTTAAAGTCATTTATGTGCCTGAAATTGGTCAAAATTGAAGCTTTTGTGTAAGCAAAACTCTGTAAAAAAGGCAATTTTGGTCACTCTGAGGGGTTAAAAAGTGGTTATTCAACATGAGGCACGATCCATTTGACATTTTGAAACATTTTTGGTACAGCCCGAAAAATTCATTTTCTGATGAAAAACGATGACTCCGGACCTGTCGAACGTCCCCAAAATGGTCCATATCGATGAAATTTTTACATTTAATCATTTGACTCCAAACGACTGTTGGATGTGAATTATGACTTTTTCAACTAAAATAAGTGTGTTTAAAGTCATTTATGTGCCTGAAATTGGTCAAAATTGAAGCTTTTGAGTAAGCAAAACTCTGTAAAAATGGCAATTTTGGTCACTCTGAGGGGTTAAAAAGTGGTTATTCAACATTAGGCACGATCCATTTGACATTTTGAATCATTTTTGGTACAGTCCGAAAAATTCATTTTCTGATGGAAAACGATGACTCCGGACCTGTCGAACGTCCCCAAAATGGTCCATATCAATGAAATTTTAACATTTAATCTTTTGACTCCAAACGACTGTTGGATGTGAATTATGACTTTTTCAACTAAAATAAGTGTGTTTAAAGTCATTTATGTGCCTGAAATTGGTCAAAATTGAAGCTTTTGAGTAAGCAAAACTCTGTAAAAATGGCAATTTTGGTCACTGAGGGGTTAAAAAGTGGTTATTCCACATTAGGCACGATCCATTTGACATTTTGAATCATTTTTGGTACAGTCCAAAAAATTCATTTTCTGATGAAAAACGCTGACTCCGGACCTGTCGAACGTCCCCAAAATGGTCCATATCGATGAAATTTTAACATTTAATCTTTTGACTCCACGACTGTTGGATGTGAATTATGACTTTTTCAACTAAAATAAGTGTGTTTAAAGTCATTTATGTGCCTGAAATTGGTCAAAATTGAAGCTTTTGAGTAAGCAAAACTCTGTAAACATGGCAATTTTGGTCACTCTGAGGGGTTAAAAAGTGGTTATTCAACATGAGGCACGATCCATTTGACATTTGTAATCATTTTTGGTACAGTCCGAAAAATTCATTTTCTGATGAAAATAGATGACTCCGGACCTGTCGAACGTCCCCAAAATGGTCCATATCGATGAAATGTTAACATTTAATCTTTTGACTCCAAACGACTGTTGGATGTGAATTATGACTTTTTCAACTAAAATAAGTGTGTTTAAAGTCATTTATGTGCCTGAAATTGGTCAAAATTGAAGCTTTTGAGTAAGCAAAACTATGTAAAAATGGCAATTATGGTCACTCTGAGGGGTTAAAAAGTGGTTATTCAACATGAGGCACGATCCATTTGACATTTTGAATCATTTTTGGTACAGTCCAAAAAATTCATTTTCTGATGAAAAACGATGACTCCGGACCTGTCGAACGTCCCCAAAATGGTCCATATCGATGAAATTTTAACATTTAATCTTTTGACTCCAAACGACTGTTGGATGTGAATTATGACTCTTTCAACTAAAATAAGTGTGTTTAAAGTCATTTATGTGCCTGAAATTGGTCAAAATTGAAGCTTTTGAGTAAGCAAAACTCTGTAAAAATGGCAATTTTGGTCACTCTGAGGGGTTAAAAAGTGGTTATTCAACATGAGGCACGATCCATTTGACATTTTGAATCATTTTTGGTACAGCCCGAAAAATTAATTTTCTGATGAAAAACGATGACTCCGGACCTGTCGAACGTCCCCAAAATGGTCCATATCGATGAAATTTTAACATTTAATCTTTTGACTCCAAACGACTGTTGGATGTGAATTATGACTTTTTCAACTAAAATAAGTGTGTTTAAAGTCATTTATGTGCCTGAAATTGGTCAAAATTGAAGCTTTTGAGTAAGCAAAACTCTGTAAAAATGGCAATTTTGGTCACTCTGAGGGGTTAAAAAATGGTTATTCCACATTAGGCACGATCCATTTGACATTTTGAATCATTTTTGGTACAGTCCAAAAAATTCATTTTCTGATGAAAAACGATGACTCCGGACCTGTCGAACGTCCCCAAAATGGTCCATTTCGATGAAATTTTAACATTTAATCTTTTGACTCCAAACGACTGTTGGATGTGAATTATGACTTTTTCAACTAAAATAAGTGTGTTTAAAGTCATTTATGTGCCTGAAATTGGTCAAAATTGAAGCTTTTGTGTAAGCAAAACTCTGTAAAAATGGCAATTTTGGTCACTCTGAGGGGTTAAAAAGTGGTTATTCAACATGAGGCATGATCCATTTGACATTTTGAATCATTTTTGGTACAGTCCAAAAAATTCATTTTCTGATGAAAAACGATGACTCCGGACCTGTCGAACGTCCCCAAAATGGTCCATATCGATGAAATTTTAACATTTAATCTTTTGACTCCAAACGACTGTTGGATGTGAATTATGACTTTTTCAACTAAAATAAGTGTGTTTAAAGTCATTTATGTGCCTGAAATTGGTCAAAATTGAAGCTTTTGAGTAAGCAAAACTCTGTAAAAATGGCAATTTTGGTCACTCTGAGGGGTTCAAAAGTGGTTATTCAACATGAGCCACGATCCATTTGACATTTTGAATTATTTTTGGTACAGTCCGAAAAATTCATTTTCTGGTGAAAAACGATGACTCCGGACCTGTCGAACGTCTCCAAAATGGTCCATATCGATTAAATTTTAACATTTAATCTTTTGACTCCAAACGACTGTTGGATGTGAATTATGACTTTTTCAACTAAAATAAGTGTGTTTAAAGTCATTTATGTGCCTGAAATTGGTCAAAATTGAAGCTTTTGAGTAAGCAAAACTCTGTAAACATGGCAATTTTGGTCACTCTGAGGGGTTAAAAAGTGGTTATTCAACATGAGGCACGATCCATTTGACATTTTGAATTATTTTTGGTACAGTCCGAAAAATTCATTTTCTGATGAAAAACGATGACTCCGGACCTGTCGAACGTCCCCAAAATGGTCCATATCGATGAAATTTTAACATTTAATCTTTTGACTCCAAACGACTGTTGGATGTGAATTATGACTTTTTCAACTAAAATAAGTGTGTTTAAAGTCATTTATGTGCCTGAAATTGGTCAAAATTGAAGCTTTTGAGTAAGCAAAACTCTGTAAACATGGCAATTTTGGTCACTCTGAGGGGTTAAAAAGTGGTTATTCAACATGAGGCACAATCCATTTGACATTTTGAATCATTTTTGGTACAGTCCGAAAAATTCATTTTCTGATGAAAAACGATGACTCCGGACCTGTCGAACGTCCCCAAAATGGTCCATATCGATGAAATTTTAACATTTAATCTTTTGACTCCAAACGACTGTTGGATGTGAATTATGACTCTTTCAACTAAGATAAGTGTGTTTAAAGTCATTTATGTGCCTGAAATTGGTCAAAATTGAAGCTTTTGTGTAAGCAAAACTCTGTAAAAAAGGCAATTTTGGTCACTCTGAGGGGTTAAAAAGTGGTTATTCAACATGAGGCACGATCCATTTGACATTTTGAAACATTTTTGGTACAGCCCGAAAAATTCATTTTCTGATGAAAAACGATGACTCCGGACCTGTCGAACGTCCCCAAAATGGTCCATATCGATGAAATTTTTACATTTAATCATTTGACTCCAAACGACTGTTGGATGTGAATTATGACTTTTTCAACTAAAATAAGTGTGTTTAAAGTCATTTATGTGCCTGAAATTGGTCAAAATTGAAGCTTTTGAGTAAGCAAAACTCTGTAAAAATGGCAATTTTGGTCACTCTGAGGGGTTAAAAAGGGGTTATTCAACATTAGGCACGATCCATTTGACATTTTGAATCATTTTTGGTACAGTCCGAAAAATTCATTTTCAGATGGAAAACGATGACTCCGGACCTGTCGAACGTCCCCAAAATGGTCCATATCGATGAAATTTTAACATTTAATCTTTTGACTCCAAACGACTGTTGGATGTGAATTATGACTTTTTCAACTAAAATAAGTGTGTTTAAAGTCATTTATGTGCCTGAAATTGGTCAAAATTGAAGCTTTTGAGTAAGCAAAACTCTGTAAAAATGGCAATTTTGGTCACTGAGGGGTTAAAAAGTGGTTATTCCACATTAGGCACGATCCATTTGACATTTTGAATCATTTTTGGTACAGTCCAAAAAATTCATTTTCTGATGAAAAACGCTGACTCCGGACCTGTCGAACGTCCCCAAAATGGTCCATATCGATGAAATTTTAACATTTAATCTTTTGACTCCACGACTGTTGGATGTGAATTATGACTTTTTCAACTAAAATAAGTGTGTTTAAAGTCATTTATGTGCCTGAAATTGGTCAAAATTGAAGCTTTTGAGTAAGCAAAACTCTGTAAACATGGCAATTTTGGTCACTCTGAGGGGTTAAAAAGTGGTTATTCAACATGAGGCACGATCCATTTGACATTTGTAATCATTTTTGGTACAGTCCGAAAAATTCATTTTCTGATGAAAATAGATGACTCCGGACCTGTCGAACGTCCCCAAAATGGTCCATATCGATGAAATGTTAACATTTAATCTTTTGACTCCAAACGACTGTTGGATGTGAATTATGACTTTTTCAACTAAAATAAGTGTGTTTAAAGTCATTTATGTGCCTGAAATTGGTCAAAATTGAAGCTTTTGAGTAAGCAAAACTATGTAAAAATGGCAATTATGGTCACTCTGAGGGGTTAAAAAGTGGTTATTCAACATGAGGCACGATCCATTTGACATTTTGAATCATTTTTGGTACAGTCCAAAAAATTCATTTTCTGATGAAAAACGATGACTCCGGACCTGTCGAACGTCCCCAAAATGGTCCATATCGATGAAATTTTAACATTTAATCTTTTGACTCCAAACGACTGTTGGATGTGAATTATGACTCTTTCAACTAAAATAAGTGTGTTTAAAGTCATTTATGTGCCTGAAATTGGTCAAAATTGAAGCTTTTGAGTAAGCAAAACTCTGTAAAAATGGCAATTTTGGTCACTCTGAGGGGTTAAAAAGTGGTTATTCAACATGAGGCACGATCCATTTGACATTTTGAATCATTTTTGGTACAGCCCGAAAAATTAATTTTCTGATGAAAAACGATGACTCCGGACCTGTCGAACGTCCCCAAAATGGTCCATATCGATGAAATTTTAACATTTAATCTTTTGACTCCAAACGACTGTTGGATGTGAATTATGACTTTTTCAACTAAAATAAGTGTGTTTAAAGTCATTTATGTGCCTGAAATTGGTCAAAATTGAAGCTTTTGAGTAAGCAAAACTCTGTAAAAATGGCAATTTTGGTCACTCTGAGGGGTTAAAAAATGGTTATTCCACATTAGGCACGATCCATTTGACATTTTGAATCATTTTTGGTACAGTCCAAAAAATTCATTTTCTGATGAAAAACGATGACTCCGGACCTGTCGAACGTCCCCAAAATGGTCCATTTCGATGAAATTTTAACATTTAATCTTTTGACTCCAAACGACTGTTGGATGTGAATTATGACTTTTTCAACTAAAATAAGTGTGTTTAAAGTCATTTATGTGCCTGAAATTGGTCAAAATTGAAGCTTTTGTGTAAGCAAAACTCTGTAAAAATGGCAATTTTGGTCACTCTGAGGGGTTAAAAAGTGGTTATTCAACATGAGGCATGATCCATTTGACATTTTGAATCATTTTTGGTACAGTCCAAAAAATTCATTTTCTGATGAAAAACGATGACTCCGGACCTGTCGAACGTCCCCAAAATGGTCCATATCGATGAAATTTTAACATTTAATCTTTTGACTCCAAACGACTGTTGGATGTGAATTATGACTTTTTCAACTAAAATAAGTGTGTTTAAAGTCATTTATGTGCCTGAAATTGGTCAAAATTGAAGCTTTTGAGTAAGCAAAACTCTGTAAAAATGGCAATTTTGGTCACTCTGAGGGGTTAAAAAGTGGTTATTCAACATGAGGCACGATCCATTTGACATTTTGAATCATTTTTGGGACAGTCCGAAAAATTTATTTTCTGATGAAAAACGATGACTCCGGACCTGTCGAACGTCCCCAAAATGGTCCATATCGATGAAATTTTAACATTTAATCTTTTGACTCCAAACGACTGTTGGATGTGAATTATGAATTTTTCAACTAAAATAAGTGTGTTTAAAGTCATTTATGTGCCTGAAATTGGTCAAAATTGAAGCTTTTGAGTAAGCAAAACTATGTAAAAATGGCAATTATGGTCACTCTGAGGGGTTAAAAAGTGGTTATTCAACATGAGGCACGATCCATTTGACATTTTGAATCATTTTTGGTACAGTCCGAAAAATTCATTTTCTGATGAAAAACGATGACTCCGGACCTGTCGAACGTCCCCAAAATGGTCCATATCGATGAAATTTTAATATTTAATCTTTTGACTCCAAACGACTGTTGGATGTGAATTATGACTCTTTCAACTAAAATAAGTGTGTTTAAAGTCATTTATGTGCCTGAAATTGGTCAAAATTGAAGCTTTTGAGTAAGCAAAACTCTGTAAAAATGGCAATTTTGGTCACTCTGAGGGGTTAAAAAGTGGTTATTCAACATTAGGCACGATCCATTTGACATTTTGAATCATTTTTGGTACAGTCCAAAAAATTCATTTTCTGATGGAAAACGATGACTCCGGACCTGTCGAACGTCCCCAAAATGGTCCATATCGATGAAATTTTAACATTTAATCTTTTGACTCCAAACGACTGTTGGATGTGAATTATGACTTTTTAAACTAAAATAAGTGTGTTTAAAGTCATTTATGTGCCTGAAATTGGTCAAAATTGAAGCTTTTGAGTAAGCAGAACTCTGTAAAAATGGCAATTTTGGTCACTCTGAGGGGTTAAAAAGTGGTTATTCCACATTAGGCATGATCCATTCGACATTTTGAATCATTTTTGGTACAGTCCAAAAAATTCATTTTCTGATGAAAAACGATGACTCCGGACCTGTCGAACGTCCCCAAAATGGTCCATATCGATGAAATTTTAACATTTAATCTTTTGACTCCACGACTGTTGGAAGTGAATTATGACTTTTTCAACTAAAATAAGTGTGTTTAAAGTCATTTATGTGCCTGAAATTGGTCAAAATTGAAGCTTTTGAGTAAGCAAAACTCTGTAAAAATGGCAATTTTGGTCACTCTGAGGGGTTAAAAAATGGTTATTCCACATTAGGCACGATCCATTTGACATTTTGAATCATTTTTGGTACAGTCCAAAAAATTCATTTTCTGATGAAAAACGATGACTCCGGACCTGTCGAACGTCCCCAAAATGGTCCATTTCGATGAAATTTTAACATTTAATCTTTTGACTCCAAACGACTGTTGGATGTGAATTATGACTTTTTCAACTAAAATAAGTGTGTTTAAAGTCATTTATGTGCCTGAAATTGGTCAAAATTGAAGCTTTTGTGTAAGCAAAACTCTGTAAAAATGGCAATTTTGGTCACTCTGAGGGGTTAAAAAGTGGTTATTCAACATGAGGCATGATCCATTTGACATTTTGAATCATTTTTGGTACAGTCCAAAAAATTCATTTTCTGATGAAAAACGATGACTCCGGACCTGTCGAACGTCCCCAAAATGGTCCATATCGATGAAATTTTAACATTTAATCTTTTGACTCCAAACGACTGTTGGATGTGAATTATGACTTTTTCAACTAAAATAAGTGTGTTTAAAGTCATTTATGTGCCTGAAATTGGTCAAAATTGAAGCTTTTGAGTAAGCAAAACTGTAAAAATGGCAATTTTGGTCACTCTGAGGGGTTAAAAAGTGGTTATTCAACATGAGGCACGATCCATTTGACATTTTGAATCATTTTTGGGACAGTCCGAAAAATTTATTTTCTGATGAAAAACGATGACTCCGGACCTGTCGAACGTCCCCAAAATGGTCCATATCGATGAAATTTTAACATTTAATCTTTTGACTCCAAACGACTGTTGGATGTGAATTATGAATTTTTCAACTAAAATAAGTGTGTTTAAAGTCATTTATGTGCCTGAAATTGGTCAAAATTGAAGCTTTTGAGTAAGCAAAACTATGTAAAAATGGCAATTATGGTCACTCTGAGGGGTTAAAAAGTGGTTATTCAACATGAGGCACGATCCATTTGACATTTTGAATCATTTTTGGTACAGTCCGAAAAATTCATTTTCTGATGAAAAACGATGACTCCGGACCTGTCGAACGTCCCCAAAATGGTCCATATCGATGAAATTTTAATATTTAATCTTTTGACTCCAAACGACTGTTGGATGTGAATTATGACTCTTTCAACTAAAATAAGTGTGTTTAAAGTCATTTATGTGCCTGAAATTGGTCAAAATTGAAGCTTTTGAGTAAGCAAAACTCTGTAAAAATGGCAATTTTGGTCACTCTGAGGGGTTAAAAAGTGGTTATTCAACATTAGGCACGATCCATTTGACATTTTGAATCATTTTTGGTACAGTCCAAAAAATTCATTTTCTGATGGAAAACGATGACTCCGGACCTGTCGAACGTCCCCAAAATGGTCCATATCGATGAAATTTTAACATTTAATCTTTTGACTCCAAACGACTGTTGGATGTGAATTATGACTTTTTAAACTAAAATAAGTGTGTTTAAAGTCATTTATGTGCCTGAAATTGGTCAAAATTGAAGCTTTTGAGTAAGCAGAACTCTGTAAAAATGGCAATTTTGGTCACTCTGAGGGGTTAAAAAGTGGTTATTCCACATTAGGCATGATCCATTCGACATTTTGAATCATTTTTGGTACAGTCCAAAAAATTCATTTTCTGATGAAAAACGATGACTCCGGACCTGTCGAACGTCCCCAAAATGGTCCATATCGATGAAATTTTAACATTTAATCTTTTGACTCCACGACTGTTGGAAGTGAATTATGACTTTTTCAACTAAAATAAGTGTGTTTAAAGTCATTTATGTGCCTGAAATTGGTCAAAATTGAAGCTTTTGAGTAAGCAAAACTCTGTAAACATGGCAATTTTGGTCACTCTGAGGGGTTAAAAAGTGGTTATTCAACATGAGGCACGATCCATTTGACATTTGGAATCATTTTTGGTACAGTCCGAAAAATTCATTTTCTGATGAAAATAGATGACTCCGGACCTGCCGAACGTCCCCAAAATGGTCCATATCGATGAAATTTTAACATTTAATCTTTTGACTCCAAACAACTGTTGGATGTGAATTATGACTTTTTCAACTAAAATAAGTGTGTTTAAAGTCATTTATGTGCCTGAAATTGGTCAAAATTGAAGCTTTTGAGTAAGCAAAACTATGTAAAAATGGCAATTATGGTCACTCTGAGGGGTTAAAAAGTGGGTATTCAACATGAGGCACGATCCATTTGACATTTTGAATCATTTTTGGTACACCCCGAAAAATTCATTTTCTGATGAAAAACGATGACTCCGGACCTGTCGAACGTCCCCAAAATGGTCCATATCGATGAAATTTTAACATTTAATCTTTTGACTCCAAACGACTGTTGGATGTGAATTATGACTTTTTCAACTAAAATAAGTGTGTTTAAAGTCATTTATGTGCCTGAAATTGGTCAAAATTGAAGCTTTTGAGTAAGCAAAACTCTGTAAAAATGGCAATTTTGGTCACTCTGAGGGGTTAAAAAGTGGTTATTCCACATTAGGCACGATCCATTTGACATTTTGAATCATTTTTGGTACAGTCCGAAAAATTCATTTTCTGATGAAAAACGATGACTCCGGACCTGTCGAACGTCCCCAAAATGGTCCATATCGATGAAATTTTAACATTAATCTTTTAACTCCAAACGACTGTTGGATGTGAATTATGACTTTTTCAACTAAAATAAGTGTGTTTAAAGTCATTTATGTGCCTGAAATTGGTCAAAATTGAAGCTTTTGAGTAAGCAAAACTCTGTAAAAATGGCAATTTTGGTCACTCTGAGGGGTTCAAAAGTGGTTATTCAGCATGAGCCACGATCCATTTGACATTTTGAATTATTTTTGGTACAGTCCAAAAAATTCATTTTCTGATAAAAAACGATGACTCCGGACCTGTCGAACGTCTCCAAAATGGTCCATATCGATTAAATTTTAACATTTAATCTTTTGACTCCAAACGACTGTTGGATGTGAATTATGACTTTTTCAACTAAAATAAGTGTGTTTAAAGTCATTTATGTGCCTGAAATTGGTCAAAATTGAAGCTTTTGAGTAAGCAAAACTCTGTAAACATGGCAATTTTGGTCACTCTGAGGGGTTAAAAAGTGGTTATTCAACATGAGGCACGATCCATTTGACATTTTGAATTATTTTTGGTACAGTCCGAAAAATTCATTTTCTGATGAAAAACGATGACTCCGGACCTGTCGAACGTCCCCAAAATGGTCCATATCGATGAAATTTTAACATTTAATCTTTTGACTCCAAACGACTGTTGGATGTGAATTATGACTTTTTCAACTAAAATAAGTGTGTTTAAAGTCATTTATGTGCCTGAAATTGGTCAAAATTGAAGCTTTTGATTAAGCAAAACTCTGTAAAAATGGCAATTTTGGTCACTCTGAGGGGTTAAAAAGTGGTTATTCAACATGAGGCACGATCCATTTGACATTTTGAATCATTTTTGGTACAGTCCGAAAAATTCATTTTCTGATGGAAAACGATGACTCCGGACCTGTCGAACGTCCCCAAAATGGTCCATATCGATGAAATTTTAACATTTAATCTTTTGACTCCAAACGACTGTTGGATGTGAATTATGACTTTTTCAACTAAAATAAGTGTGTTTAAAGTCATTTATGTGCCTGAAATTGGTCAAAATTGAAGCTTTTGAGTAAGCAAAACTCTGTAAAAATGGCAATTTTGGTCACTCTGAGGGGTTAAAAAGTGGTTATTCCACATTAGGCACGATCCATTTGACATTTTGAATCATTTTTGGTACAGCCCGAAAAATTCATTTTCTGATGAAAAACGATGACTCCGGACCTGTCGAACGTCCCCAAAATGGTCCATATCGATGAAATTTTAACATTTAATCTTTTGACTCCAAACGACTGTTGGATGTGAATTATGACTTTTTCAACTAAAATAAGTGTGTTTAAAGTCATTTATGTGCCTGAAATTGGTCAAAATTGAAGCTTTTGAGTAAGCAAAACTCTGTAAAAATGGCAATTTTGGTCACTCTGAGGGGTTAAAAAGTGGTTATTCCACATTAGGCACGATCCATTTGACATTTTGAATCATTTTTGGTACAGTCCGAAAAATTCATTTTCTGATGAAAAACGATGACTCCGGACCTGTCGAACGTCCCCAAAATGGTCCATATCGATGAAATTTTAACATTTAATCTTTTGACCCCAAACGACTGTTGGATGTGAATTATGACTTTTTCAACTAAAATAAGTATGTTTAAAGTCATTTATGTGCCTGAAATTGGTCAAAATTGAAGCCTTTGAGTAAGCAAAACTCTGTAAAAATGGCAATTTTGGTCACTCTGAGGGGTTAAAAAGTGGTTATTCAACATGAGGCACGATCCATTTAACATTTTGAATCATTTTTGGTACAGTCCGAAAAATTCATTTTCTGATGAAAAACGATGACTCCGGACCTGTCGAACGCCCCCAAAATGGTCCATATCGATGAAATGTTAACATTTAATCTTTTGACTCCAAACGACTGTTGGATGTGAATTATGACTTTTTCAACTAAAATAAGTGTGTTTAAAGTCATTTATGTGCCTGAAATTGGTCAAAATTGAAGCTTTTGAGTAAGCAAAACTATGTAAAAATGGCAATTATGGTCACTCTGAGGGGT
Organism: Lissotriton vulgaris; assembly: GCF_964263255.1. Taxonomy (NCBI): domain Eukaryota; kingdom Metazoa; phylum Chordata; class Amphibia; order Caudata; family Salamandridae; genus Lissotriton; species Lissotriton vulgaris. The sequence continues at coordinate 874,787,547 of NC_141694.1, forward strand.
TAAAAAGTGGTTATTCAACATGAGGCACGATCCATTTGACATTTTGAATCATTTTTGGTACAGTCCAAAAAATTCATTTTCTGATGAAAAACGATGACTCCGGACCTGTCGAACGTCCCCAAAATGGTCCATATCGATGAAATTTTAACATTTAATCTTTTGACTCCAAACGACTGTTGGATGTGAATTATGACTCTTTCAACTAAAATAAGTGTGTTTAAAGTCATTTATGTGCCTGAAATTGGTCAAAATTGAAGCTTTTGAGTAAGCAAAACTCTGTAAAAATGGCAATTTTGGTCACTCTGAGGGGTTAAAAAGTGGTTATTCAACATGAGGCACGATCCATTTGACATTTTGAATCATTTTTGGTACAGCCCGAAAAATTAATTTTCTGATGAAAAACGATGACTCCGGACCTGTCGAACGTCCCCAAAATGGTCCATATCGATGAAATTTTAACATTTAATCTTTTGACTCCAAACGACTGTTGGATGTGAATTATGACTTTTTCAACTAAAATAAGTGTGTTTAAAGTCATTTATGTGCCTGAAATTGGTCAAAATTGAAGCTTTTGAGTAAGCAAAACTCTGTAAAAATGGCAATTTTGGTCACTCTGAGGGGTTAAAAAGTGGTTATTCAACATGAGGCACGATCCATTTGACATTTTGAATCATTTTTGGGACAGTCCGAAAAATTTATTTTCTGATGAAAAACGATGACTCCGGACCTGTCGAACGTCCCCAAAATGGTCCATATCGATGAAATTTTAACATTTAATCTTTTGACTCCAAACGACTGTTGGATGTGAATTATGACTTTTTAAACTAAAATAAGTGTGTTTAAAGTCATTTATGTGCCTGAAATTGGTCAAAATTGAAGCTTTTGAGTAAGCAGAACTCTGTAAAAATGGCAATTTTGGTCACTCTGAGGGGTTAAAAAGTGGTTATTCCACATTAGGCATGATCCATTCGACATTTTGAATCATTTTTGGTACAGTCCAAAAAATTCATTTTCTGATGAAAAACGATGACTCCGGACCTGTCGAACGTCCCCAAAATGGTCCATATCGATGAAATTTTAACATTTAATCTTTTGACTCCACGACTGTTGGAAGTGAATTATGACTTTTTCAACTAAAATAAGTGTGTTTAAAGTCATTTATGTGCCTGAAATTGGTCAAAATTGAAGCTTTTGAGTAAGCAAAACTCTGTAAAAATGGCAATTTTGGTCACTCTGAGGGGTTAAAAAATGGTTATTCCACATTAGGCACGATCCATTTGACATTTTGAATCATTTTTGGTACAGTCCAAAAAATTCATTTTCTGATGAAAAACGATGACTCCGGACCTGTCGAACGTCCCCAAAATGGTCCATTTCGATGAAATTTTAACATTTAATCTTTTGACTCCAAACGACTGTTGGATGTGAATTATGACTTTTTCAACTAAAATAAGTGTGTTTAAAGTCATTTATGTGCCTGAAATTGGTCAAAATTGAAGCTTTTGTGTAAGCAAAACTCTGTAAAAATGGCAATTTTGGTCACTCTGAGGGGTTAAAAAGTGGTTATTCAACATGAGGCATGATCCATTTGACATTTTGAATCATTTTTGGTACAGTCCAAAAAATTCATTTTCTGATGAAAAACGATGACTCCGGACCTGTCGAACGTCCCCAAAATGGTCCATATCGATGAAATTTTAACATTTAATCTTTTGACTCCAAACGACTGTTGGATGTGAATTATGACTTTTTCAACTAAAATAAGTGTGTTTAAAGTCATTTATGTGCCTGAAATTGGTCAAAATTGAAGCTTTTGAGTAAGCAAAACTGTAAAAATGGCAATTTTGGTCACTCTGAGGGGTTAAAAAGTGGTTATTCAACATGAGGCACGATCCATTTGACATTTTGAATCATTTTTGGGACAGTCCGAAAAATTTATTTTCTGATGAAAAACGATGACTCCGGACCTGTCGAACGTCCCCAAAATGGTCCATATCGATGAAATTTTAACATTTAATCTTTTGACTCCAAACGACTGTTGGATGTGAATTATGAATTTTTCAACTAAAATAAGTGTGTTTAAAGTCATTTATGTGCCTGAAATTGGTCAAAATTGAAGCTTTTGAGTAAGCAAAACTATGTAAAAATGGCAATTATGGTCACTCTGAGGGGTTAAAAAGTGGTTATTCAACATGAGGCACGATCCATTTGACATTTTGAATCATTTTTGGTACAGTCCGAAAAATTCATTTTCTGATGAAAAACGATGACTCCGGACCTGTCGAACGTCCCCAAAATGGTCCATATCGATGAAATTTTAATATTTAATCTTTTGACTCCAAACGACTGTTGGATGTGAATTATGACTCTTTCAACTAAAATAAGTGTGTTTAAAGTCATTTATGTGCCTGAAATTGGTCAAAATTGAAGCTTTTGAGTAAGCAAAACTCTGTAAAAATGGCAATTTTGGTCACTCTGAGGGGTTAAAAAGTGGTTATTCAACATTAGGCACGATCCATTTGACATTTTGAATCATTTTTGGTACAGTCCAAAAAATTCATTTTCTGATGGAAAACGATGACTCCGGACCTGTCGAACGTCCCCAAAATGGTCCATATCGATGAAATTTTAACATTTAATCTTTTGACTCCAAACGACTGTTGGATGTGAATTATGACTTTTTAAACTAAAATAAGTGTGTTTAAAGTCATTTATGTGCCTGAAATTGGTCAAAATTGAAGCTTTTGAGTAAGCAGAACTCTGTAAAAATGGCAATTTTGGTCACTCTGAGGGGTTAAAAAGTGGTTATTCCACATTAGGCATGATCCATTCGACATTTTGAATCATTTTTGGTACAGTCCAAAAAATTCATTTTCTGATGAAAAACGATGACTCCGGACCTGTCGAACGTCCCCAAAATGGTCCATATCGATGAAATTTTAACATTTAATCTTTTGACTCCACGACTGTTGGAAGTGAATTATGACTTTTTCAACTAAAATAAGTGTGTTTAAAGTCATTTATGTGCCTGAAATTGGTCAAAATTGAAGCTTTTGAGTAAGCAAAACTCTGTAAACATGGCAATTTTGGTCACTCTGAGGGGTTAAAAAGTGGTTATTCAACATGAGGCACGATCCATTTGACATTTGGAATCATTTTTGGTACAGTCCGAAAAATTCATTTTCTGATGAAAATAGATGACTCCGGACCTGCCGAACGTCCCCAAAATGGTCCATATCGATGAAATTTTAACATTTAATCTTTTGACTCCAAACAACTGTTGGATGTGAATTATGACTTTTTCAACTAAAATAAGTGTGTTTAAAGTCATTTATGTGCCTGAAATTGGTCAAAATTGAAGCTTTTGAGTAAGCAAAACTATGTAAAAATGGCAATTATGGTCACTCTGAGGGGTTAAAAAGTGGGTATTCAACATGAGGCACGATCCATTTGACATTTTGAATCATTTTTGGTACACCCCGAAAAATTCATTTTCTGATGAAAAACGATGACTCCGGACCTGTCGAACGTCCCCAAAATGGTCCATATCGATGAAATTTTAACATTTAATCTTTTGACTCCAAACGACTGTTGGATGTGAATTATGACTTTTTCAACTAAAATAAGTGTGTTTAAAGTCATTTATGTGCCTGAAATTGGTCAAAATTGAAGCTTTTGAGTAAGCAAAACTCTGTAAAAATGGCAATTTTGGTCACTCTGAGGGGTTAAAAAGTGGTTATTCCACATTAGGCACGATCCATTTGACATTTTGAATCATTTTTGGTACAGTCCGAAAAATTCATTTTCTGATGAAAAACGATGACTCCGGACCTGTCGAACGTCCCCAAAATGGTCCATATCGATGAAATTTTAACATTAATCTTTTAACTCCAAACGACTGTTGGATGTGAATTATGACTTTTTCAACTAAAATAAGTGTGTTTAAAGTCATTTATGTGCCTGAAATTGGTCAAAATTGAAGCTTTTGAGTAAGCAAAACTCTGTAAAAATGGCAATTTTGGTCACTCTGAGGGGTTCAAAAGTGGTTATTCAGCATGAGCCACGATCCATTTGACATTTTGAATTATTTTTGGTACAGTCCAAAAAATTCATTTTCTGATAAAAAACGATGACTCCGGACCTGTCGAACGTCTCCAAAATGGTCCATATCGATTAAATTTTAACATTTAATCTTTTGACTCCAAACGACTGTTGGATGTGAATTATGACTTTTTCAACTAAAATAAGTGTGTTTAAAGTCATTTATGTGCCTGAAATTGGTCAAAATTGAAGCTTTTGAGTAAGCAAAACTCTGTAAACATGGCAATTTTGGTCACTCTGAGGGGTTAAAAAGTGGTTATTCAACATGAGGCACGATCCATTTGACATTTTGAATTATTTTTGGTACAGTCCGAAAAATTCATTTTCTGATGAAAAACGATGACTCCGGACCTGTCGAACGTCCCCAAAATGGTCCATATCGATGAAATTTTAACATTTAATCTTTTGACTCCAAACGACTGTTGGATGTGAATTATGACTTTTTCAACTAAAATAAGTGTGTTTAAAGTCATTTATGTGCCTGAAATTGGTCAAAATTGAAGCTTTTGATTAAGCAAAACTCTGTAAAAATGGCAATTTTGGTCACTCTGAGGGGTTAAAAAGTGGTTATTCAACATGAGGCACGATCCATTTGACATTTTGAATCATTTTTGGTACAGTCCGAAAAATTCATTTTCTGATGGAAAACGATGACTCCGGACCTGTCGAACGTCCCCAAAATGGTCCATATCGATGAAATTTTAACATTTAATCTTTTGACTCCAAACGACTGTTGGATGTGAATTATGACTTTTTCAACTAAAATAAGTGTGTTTAAAGTCATTTATGTGCCTGAAATTGGTCAAAATTGAAGCTTTTGAGTAAGCAAAACTCTGTAAAAATGGCAATTTTGGTCACTCTGAGGGGTTAAAAAGTGGTTATTCCACATTAGGCACGATCCATTTGACATTTTGAATCATTTTTGGTACAGCCCGAAAAATTCATTTTCTGATGAAAAACGATGACTCCGGACCTGTCGAACGTCCCCAAAATGGTCCATATCGATGAAATTTTAACATTTAATCTTTTGACTCCAAACGACTGTTGGATGTGAATTATGACTTTTTCAACTAAAATAAGTGTGTTTAAAGTCATTTATGTGCCTTAAATTGGTCAAAATTGAAGCTTTTGAGTAAGCAAAACTCTGTAAAAATGGCAATTTTGGTCACTCTGAGGGGTTCAAAAGTGGTTATTCAACATGAGCCACGATCCATTTGACATTTTGAATTATTTTTGGTAGAATCCGAAAAATTCATTTTCTGATGAAAAACGATGACTCCGGACCTGTTGAACGTCCCCAAAATGGTCCATATCGATGAAATTTTAACATTTAATCTTTTGACTCCAAACGACTGTTGGATGTGAATTATGACTTTTTCAACTAAAATAAGTGTGTTTAAAGTCATTTATGTGCCTGAAATTGGTCAAAATTGAAGCTTTTGAGTAAGCAAAACTCTGTAAAAATGGCAATTTTGGTCACTCTGAGGGGTTAAAAAGTGGGTATTCCACATTAGGCACGATCCATTTGACATTTTGAATCATTTTTGGTACAGTCCGAAAAATTCATTTTCTGATGAAAAACGATGACTCCGGACCTGTCGAACGTCCCCAAAATGGTCCATATCGATGAAATTTTAACATTTAATCTTTTGACTCCACGACTGTTGGATGTGAATTATGACTTTTTCAACTAAAATAAGTGTGTTTAAAGTCATTTATGTGCCTGAAATTGGTCAAAATTGAAGCTTTTGAGTAAGCAAAACTCTGTAAACATGGCAATTTTGGTCACTCTGAGGGGTT